>NC_080578.1:72928952-74243952 GCF_029962835.1 Magnolia sinica | reverse complement strand
TGGATTCGAGATGAAGGATCTTACGGTCCATGAGATCTGAACACACAGGGAGAGTCAAAATCCTCCTCTCCACATTTTTGATGGCCTGGATCATCATCTTGGTCCCCTGTTTGGTGTCCCATCATGTCGGATCATCCGGCTTTCACGAACGTGCGCAGGCTGCGAAACTCGATTTACGCTGATGCTTGGTGGGGCCCATAATCAGAGTCAAAGGAGAAATCCACTCCGTCCATTAGATGTGGCTCAAGATTCTGGTCGAAAATGTATATTTTTGGTCATCCGTTAATGCGGCACACTGGATCTTTTATCTACCATCCATCTTGCGTTTGAACTGTTGAAATCCGATCCTCACTATCTCTTGGAATTTTGTCACTTAGGTCTTGCTCAGATGGTCCGTGGGATTCTAATAGATGGTCTGGATCGGACCATTGAGTTAAGATGGTGGCCCACAAGGACCCATCCGCAAGTCTCTGTTCGCTATTACACGGGTGGGAATTTGAAATTTCCAAATTCGGTCGGTCAACGATCTGTTGACCGATTTCACTGGTTCGGTGACAGCGGGTACACTCCTGATGTGCATGCGCACAATGCAGGGTGTGGCCCGCTATGATGTTTTAGCAAATCCACACCGTCCATCCGTCTTCCCATCTAATTTAAGGAGTGGAGTCCAAAACTGAGGCATATCCAGAGATCAGGTGGGCCTCAAATCGGTGATTTATGGCTTATCTTTTCGTTGGACCACTTTCACAAAGATCTAATAGTTGAAATTTTACGTGTATGGTTACTTTATGATCCTCAAGCCGGATATAAAGTTTCGTGCCAAACGGATGGTGGGAACCCTATGATCTTGCATTCAGGATGATTCTCAGGCTTCTTTATCTTCAATCACTTGATTGTCTTAAATCTTTGGCATGTGAATTCTTCAATCTTGGTCTCCTAAAATTCATCCCTTGCCTTGGTGATTTTTGACCATCAAATCTATGCCTTTAGTACCATTTTTAATCCAAGCTCCTAAATTCACCTTGCAACACAAACGTGATTAAATTAGAGCATTAAGCATTATCATGTGTATAAAACCAGGTAATAACTAGGGTTAAACATGCAATATTTGACCCTCAACACAATCCCCAACCAACATTTTACTAGTTCCAAGCAACATATGCGAAAAATAATTTGAGAACCACAGGATAATTTGTGTAAACTAAAGTGGTTTCTTGAAAAACAGTCCAGATAATAGGATTCTAAGATACATCAATGTTGAGATTACTTTCTCCTAAACTCAAGCGCATGGTAAATTTCATGGCCAAGTTCAAAGTATTAATCCATCAATTAGAACAATTCTAAACATTAAGTTTCGTAGGTACAGAGTGTAACCTTGACTTATCACAATTAAAGATCCAATCGTCAATTTTCATGATAACATTGATAATTAAAAGGAGCATTCCGGATAACCCAACCTAAACCAAAATTTGCCTTACAATTTAGCCTTTTAATTCTTCCAACTTTTGATTTTTCCATCGATAGCTTCATGCTGTGTCAACCTTTTTAAAGATCTTTAATAGGTAGTTGTCTTCGATGGCAACTGTTTTTTAGTTGGGTATTCTTTCTTTCTTTCTTTTTTTTATTTATTATTGAACGTGATGGACAAATTCCCCAAGTTGGTTCCTTCCATGCTTAATGATCACCAAGTTAATAATTCAATATCGAACTGAACCTTAATGTGTAAGCTAGATGTGACATGTGAAATTGTGACTCAATCATTGTTTAAAACTTCTAATCATGGATTAATAATTCGAACTTAACTATGAAATTTAACAGGTAATTGAATTCAAGAGTCATAAATCATCAACATTAAGTATCTTATAGTTTTAAATCAAGAATTTCCTTCAAAATCACTCGAATTCACAAAATTTTTAGAAAAAAAAATCAAAAATTTTCACAATTTTTGCTCAAGACTGAGAAAACACTGATTAGGTAACCTAATCCCCATCCCCAACCTAAAATCTACATTATCCTCAATGTAAAAGATATAAACATGCAATGCACATGAGACAACGAAAATGAAGGAGAAGTGATGGAAAAGTAGTACCTGAGGAAGAAATCAAGAGGCTTTTCCAAAAGGATCTCAGCATAAGAATGGGTCAGCACAAGAGTTAAACCAACACAAAGCAAACTATCCTAACAGCATAAAACTGACTATTCTAGAATGATATAAAGCAAACTACCCTAGTCTTATGAAAGCAATAAACCTACCTATACCTCTATCAGACTAGGAGATCAATCCTGGTACACAAGATCAGTCAGAGGTATGGACATGTCCTCTGAATCAAATTTCTCAATAAATGGCTTTAGTCGATGTTCATTTACTTTAAACTTATTGTCATTATTTGGATTCCAAATCTCGACAGCCCTATGAGGATAAACATTGATAACAGTGAAAGGGCTGGTCCAAAGAGATCGGAGCTTACCCGGAAAGAGATGTAACTGAGAATTATACAAAAGGACATTTTGACCTGGCGTGAATGATTTTCGAAGAATGTGTTGGTCATGAAACGCCATCATCCTGTCTATGTATATTCTCAAGTTCTCGTACGTATCATTCCAGATTTCTTCGAGTTCATTCAACTGAAGTTTACGTGGCGAGCCAGCATTGTCCAGATTAAAGTTCAGACTTTTGATCGCCCAATAGGCTCTATGTTCCAACTCCACAGGCAAGTGGAAAGCTTTCCCATAGACAAGTCTAAAGGGAGACATTCCAATAGGTGTTTTAAATGCAGTATGATAAGCCCATAAAGTATCGGTCAATCGGATTGACCAATCCTTTCGATCAGGGTTAACTGTTTTCTCCAAAATGTGCTTGATCTTCCTATTGAAAATCTCAGCTTGTCCACTTGTTTGTGGGTGGTATGGATTGCTCACCTTATAAGAGATGTCATATTTCTTCATAAAATTCGTGAATGGCCTATTACAAAAATGTAAACCTCCATCACTAATGATAGCTCGAGGCATTCCGAACTAGGAAAGGATGTTCTCTTTTAAGAACTTAATGACCGTTCGATGGTCATTGTTCCGGCACGGAATCACTTCGACCCATTTAGTGACATAGTCTACAGCGAGCAAAATATATAGATTTTCAAAGGATTTGGAGAATGGTCCCATGAAATCAATGCCCTAGCAATCAAATGCTTCTATGATAAGGATGGGGTTCAAGGGCATTTTATTTCGACGGGACAATTATAACACCCTGAAAATCGGGGTCGAGTAGAAGTCCAACTCCCGAGTTCCAACGCATCACTTATGCAACATATTTAATGATGATTAAATGTTGTCTATATTAATGCATAAAATATGAATAAGATTAAGCCAAATTAGCAAAACATAATCCAAGAACAGTTGTAATACACAATCAGAAGACTTACTCAAATATGTATAACTTTATAAACCAGTATAAGTCTCCAAAGTATGTACACATTGCTAGGTCAATAATTACATGTATTGTTTTAAATTATAAAATGTCAAAAATGTAATAGTCCACTACAAATATAACCCTGAAGCCCCGCCGATCAGAATGGTCTATACGAACCCGCTTGAAAACTGCATATATGAGAAGGCATCCTCATCGTCGACAAAGTCTGCCTCCACCTCATCAGTCGGGTCTCCATCTGCAGTTAAGACAGAGTCTGATTGGTGTGTACAACACCGTCCCGTAATGTGGGAGTGAGTGATCAACTCGGTGGAACAATAAAGCAAAGGTTAACATGTTATCAATTCAGTCAAGCAGTAATAATAAAGCAATACAATCAAACATTCCTAAGTACTCTGATTAAAGCAAGAATGGTATGAATAAATGATGCATGCCCTCGCCTACACTCCATCTGCGATCTTCATCTAATGGTCGTGCATGTCAGTCACTTCCTCAGTGCTCTGCCTAATGCCAAACGGCACATGCAGTGCGGTGCATGAATGTGATTACCAAGTTCTTATTAGTCCTTTTCATACAGTAGGATTGGGAAGCTAAGGTACCTCCCTTATATCAATTCTCAAACGATGATCCAATCTAGGGTCGTCAATCCTAGTAAATCTCTTACGATGATATAGTTCTAGGTTGCTGCAAAGGGCTCATCACCTTATCAGTGCAGGCCTAATGTACTCCTGTTGCTATGTAAGGGCTCGTCGCCTCTACGCAGTTTTAGTGTACGCTCGAGGTCACTACAAAGGGCTCGTCACCTTATCAGTGTAGGCCGATAGCTCGAATACAATGTCTCATACCACCGTATTCGGCTCACAAGTCTGGGTTACTCACTGGTCACTACGGGGAGGCTCGTCACCCAAATGTAGGCCGACAGCTCGACCATGGTGTCTCATACCACCATGCCCGGCTCATGAGTCTTAGCGAATCGAGGTACTAAGGTTTTAAGGGATTTTCACTGGTGAGTTTGGTACCTTAGATTCAAGCAGTAGTGTCCATACATGGTGAACATACATCGGGTCAATCGGGTTACTTGACGAGCTCGACTAGTATGAGCACACGTTGAGTTAATCGACATGAAGTGCGTAAGCACTACGTGTGGCCTAACCACTGCCAACATCCCAAGTACCGCTCGGATTCATCGATCACGTCCTATGTAGCGAGACAACCTCAGCCACCAAATCAGAACCTGTTACCGATTGCCTGGACTATTTCATAGTCCCAAACACATTCAATTATAACAGATAATCATACAAGCTAATCCGAACAGTAATGGATCAACAATTCCAATCATACAAGCATGTGAGCATTTGATGGATTTCAACTTAAATAAGAATTCACGCATATGTAATCCCTAAGTAAAACAGACAAGAATGTAAGTTACATGGAGGAAATCATACACATCGTTAAGATAGTTGAGAATCTCTTCTCAATGCCCATATAAAGTACAGTTTATTACACATTTGTTCATTCAGACATTTCTACAAACACTTAGACTACATATTCCAACATACATTATGTATGTTGGTGATAGCACGCCTTAGGGCAAATCCTTTCGCCAAGGAGTTGTTACACATACAACTAGCATAACCACATGACAATTAATCATGGCAAACACATGTTCAAATTCCATACGTATACGACCCTTTCTACAAATACATGGAATACCCTAAACTCCATAAGTTCATATATATCTTAAATGCAAAACAAACATCGCATTTGGCATGTGAAATAGCACCCTCATCAGTAATCAACCATTAACCGACATTGAAAGCCTTGAAAACCATAACCTATACTTTTATAGTCCGCACCTTTCGCCGATAGACTTGTAGCGAACTCAGTTTTAAAAGTTAAGTCTTGTCCACGGCACCACAATAACCTATAACAGGGAATAGGTTAGCTAATTCATCTAATACGCTAGATGAAAACCCTA
The DNA here is from genome assembly GCF_029962835.1 of Magnolia sinica. Taxonomy (NCBI): domain Eukaryota; kingdom Viridiplantae; phylum Streptophyta; class Magnoliopsida; order Magnoliales; family Magnoliaceae; genus Magnolia; species Magnolia sinica. The sequence goes on along the minus strand of NC_080578.1, from coordinate 74,238,550 downwards.
AGACAAGTTAGGGTTAGGTTTTCTTACCTAAGTATGGAGTCAGAATCGCCTGTATAGCGATACAGGAATGGCGGTTGAGTGCATGGAGTAGTGGGATCGGATCCCAGGAAGAATCTCCAACTCTCACTCTCACTTTCTCTCTTTTCCCTTCTCTTTTCTCTTCTCTCTCTCCTAGGGTTTTCTCAAATTCGTATGGGGTGAGAGAGAGAGGGTTTAAGGTCCTTATATAGGCCCAGGTTTGATGGGAAAGGCCCCAGGGCCAAGGTATACTTAAGTTATATCCAAATATGGACTGTTTCGATCCAACGAAGCACTTCTGGTGGCCCCTTTTCCATGTGCGGTCGGACTTAAGCTCCCTGACCATAGATCTAGGTCAGGCAGAGTTTTCGTTCCGATTAGATTTACAGATCAGCCGTGGCGGACCAGTTTCAGTTCAACGGTCACGGTCACTCGATCAGGGCCACAAGTACACCGACATGTGTGGGACATTTCTCCTGATCTGAGGGTGTATTTGGGTCAGATTCTGACGGTCTGAATCCTTATATTTGGCCTGCAAGCGACAAGACTCAAATTACTTAAATTCAGATTTTATTTCTAAATATTTTCACGTTTCTCACACACTTTGCTCCAGGCTCAAGTTGTGCATTTCTAGACACAATTAAGACTTGATTTTCGAGGGGGTTGTCAAGTCCAGTAATGCAGTCATATCCATATAGTTTCGGGGTAATCGGACTTTCGACGTGCGGTCTAGGTCCGATACGAAGTGTTGATGTACTCATGAGAGCAACCGAGTTTAGGGATGGATTCTAGATTTTAGGGTAACGTAGCATCAATGATTCTACATGGTTTGGGTCTTGCAAATCATATTTAAAGTGATTAGTGCTAATTTCAAAAATACTCTAGTTTAGCACTTGCTAACATTAACCTAATTTCTAAAAGTTTTGGTCCTGGGTGATTTCTGCCTGAGGTGGTACTCGGATCCTTGTACGGATTTTTTCGATATGTTACAACAATGCTCTCAATTTCTGACAACGCTCACAAGTTTTGCAAAACTCATAAGTGTCCCTGAATATAGTGGGCCAGTAAAACCCACACTGCAGAATCTTGGTTGTGGTCTTTTTAACAGAAAAGTGACCACCACAGGCCTGTGAGTGACAGAAGGAGATGACATTTTGATATTCATTGTCTGGTACAAATCTCCTTAAGATTTAGTCTAGGTAATATTTAAACAAATACGGATCATCCCAAAAGAATTTGCGCACGTCGGTGAAAATTTTCATCTTATTTTGCACAGTCCAATGTGTCGCTGTGAAACCTGTGGCAAGATAGTTAGCAATATCAGCAAATCAAGGTGACTAAGAGACTTTAAACAATTGTTCGTTAGGGAACATGTCATTTATATATGTCATATCAAGGGAATTAGGGAGATCTAGGCGAGAAAGATGGTCAACTACTACGTTCTCTACTCACTTTTTATCCTTTATTTCCAAATCAAATTCTTGAAGCAGGAGGATTCGTCTAATCAGGCGGGGCTTAGCATCATTCTTAGAAAGAAGATACTTAAGCGCTGCATGATCTATGTATACGACGATCTTGGATCTTATCAGGTAGGACCTAAATTTGTCCAAAGCGAATACTACGGCTAAGAGTTCCTTTTCCGTAGTTGAGTAGTTCACTTGGGAAGGATTTAGAGTTCTACGTGCATAATGAATAACGTAAGGCTTCTTTTCTTTTCTCTGGCCTAATACCGCCCCAAGATCATAATCTGACACGTCAGACATAAGTTCAAAAGGAAGACTCCAGTCGAGTGGCTACATGATAGGTGTAGTGGTTAACATGCCCTTAAGCTTGGTGAAAGCTTCCTAGCAATGCTCGGTCCACTCGTATGGTGCATCCTTTTGAAGTAAATTACATAAAGGATGAGAGAGGAAACTAAAGTCCTTTATGAATCTTCTATAAAAACCGGCATATCCTAAGAAGGATCGCACGTCTCATATGTTCTTAGGTGGAGGTAGGTTAGAGATAAGATTATTTTTTTCCTTATCTACATCGATTCCTTTGGACAAGATAATATATCCAAGGACAATTTCCTTACGAACCATGAAATAACACTTCTCCTAATTGAGTACCAAATTCTTTTCTTCACATCTTTTTAGCACACATTTAAGATTCTCTAAGCAATCGCTAAAAGATGGACCGAAGACAGAGAAGTCGTCCATTAAGACCTCTTGATATTGCCCCACCATGTAAGAAAAATACTCATTATGCATCGCTGAAAAGTGGCGGGGGCATTACATAGTCCGAATGGCATCCTTCGATAAGCAAAGGTGTCGTAGGGACATGTAAACGTGATCTTTTCTTGATCTTCAAGGGCTATCTCTATTTGGTTGTAGCCAGAATATCTGTCAAGGAAAAAGTAATAGGAATGACCAGCTAGCCTTTCCAAGATTTAATCAATAAAGGGCAAAGGGAAGTGGTCCTTCGTCATGACGGTATTCAATTTCATGTAGTCAATGCATGTTCTCCAACCAATAGTAACTCTAGTTGGCACGAGTTCATTGTTGGCATTGGCTACGATGGTGATTCTAAACTTCTTAGGAACCATCTGAGTTGGACTCACTCATTGACTATTGGATATAGAGTACATGATAACCACATCTAATAGTTTAAGAACCTCGGCCTTAACCACTTCCTTCATGTTTGGATTTAGGCTACGTTGTGATTGTCGAGAGGTCTTCGCATTATCCTCAACATAAATGCGGTGAGTACAAATCAAAGGGTCAATTCCCTTTAGGTCCGCAATCGTCCATCCAAAGGCTCCCTTATGCTCGATGAGAGTAGATATGAGCATATTTTCTTGTTCTTGTTCAAGGTGGGAAGAAATCACCACCGGGTATGTTTCATCTTGACCTAAATAGACATATTTCAAATTAGAGGGCAAAGGTTTTAGGTCAAGCTTCGGTGGCTTGAGGTTAGACAGTAGAGGCACTTCATCAGTTTGGGGCAACTCTTCAAATTGTGGCCTCCACCGGTTAACTTCAAGTACTGGCACAATATCAAGCATAGCTTTCATCTCCCTAATCATGTCATCATCAAAATCATGGGAGTGGGCCAGGCATGTCTCTAGAGGATCAGAGGATAAAGTCAAAAGTGTTCTATCTTTCACAAAAGATTCAATCATGTTAATGTCATGGAAATCGTCGTCATCCTCTAACCGTCTACCTGTATTGAAAAAGATGTTCAACTCCAATGTCATATTCCCAAAAGACATTCATAACTCCATTCCTGCAATTAATAATTGTGCTTGAAGTGGCAAGGAATGGGCGACTAAGAATGACGGAAATCTGAGTGCTCATGTTACTGATGGGCTCAGTATCCAGGATGATAAAATTTACAGGGTAGTAGAATCTGTCAACCTGGACCAATACATCCTCAATTATCCCTCTCGGTACACAAACAAAGCGATCAGCGAGTTGTAATGTGGTTATGGTGGGTTTTAATTCATCCAAACCTAACTGTTTATACACAGAGTAGGGAATCAGATTTACGCTCGCTTCTAAGTCAAGAAGTGCGTGCTCAATTCGGTAGTTCCCGATTACACAAGGTATGATTGGGCTACAAGGATCCTTGAATTTCTGTGGCACATCTTGCTTTAGGCTGGCACTCACTTACTCAGTTAAGAAGATTTTCTTTTGAATATTTTGCCGCCTTTTAGTTGTACACAAGTCTTTCAGAAATTTGGCATATAAAGATATTTGTTTAACCGCATCAAGTAGAGGAATATTGACATTCACTTATTTTAACACCTCTAGAAGTCCTGAGAGTTAGAGAGAGGTTTTGGTGCAACCAACCGTTGAGAAAATGGAACAATCGGCTTCCCTTGAAGTTCTGAGTCTAACTTTGGTAGAGTAGTGCTAGATCTATCATCGTTGTCCTCTTCCGGGTCTTTAGGTTTGTTAGCCCTAACCGGAATGGTTTTGTCAATGGTCTTCCCACTCCTAAGAGTGGTGATAGATTTAGCATGCTCCATCTGATTTGAAGAGCTTGGGTTGCTAACTTCATATTATGGTTTTCGATTGGGAAGAGGTTGAGCTGGGAGGCTCCCCTTATTCCCAATCTCACTTTTAGCTTTAAGTCCTTGTATGGCCTTTGTGACGTCTTGAAAGGCTTATAGCATACCCTGATTAAAAAGCTCTTGGTTTTGAAGATGTTTTAGAACTGGGTCCTCTTGAGGTTTCTCTTGATTTGGAATTTGATTGAAAAAACCTTGAGGGGTAGCAGTTTGTCCATTCCTCCACTGAAGTTTGGAGGATTTCTCCAACTAGGATTAAATGTATTGGGGGTAGGTCCATTGAAAGGTCTTTGGTAATTATTCATGGCATTGGATTGCTCATTCAACACTTCTTGAAAGGCAGGCATTGTTGGACAATTTTCAGTTGTGTGAATGTTGCAAGCACAAATACCACAAACAGTTTCCTTAGCCTTCTCCTTCTTTAATCCCCTGGCCTCGAGTTTCCTGGTAAGATTAGCCACTTTAGTACTGATATCATCATCCTCTTTTAGGAGATACATTCCACTCCTTTCCTTGGATTGAGTCGGCCTAGACATGGTGCTTGGTTTTGGGGAGATGTCCCATGATTGTGTGTTTTCAACAAGCTTATCAAAGTAATCCCACACCTCATCGACACTTTTATTCATGAATTCCCCATTACACATCATCTCGACTAATTGGCGCATGGGAGATGTCAGTCCATCATAGAAAAAGTTTGTGATGTGCCACATTTTAAAACCATGTTATGGGCATGAACTGACAAGATCCTTAAACCGCTCCCAACATTGGAAGAATGTTTCATCTTCCTTTTGGGTGAAGTTCATGATCGACTTTCTAAGGGTGTGCGTCTTATGGTATGGGAAATTTTTCTTTATGAACTCCCTTGTCATGTCATTCCATCTACCAATAGATCGAGGACATAGTGAATGTAACCACGTCTTAGCTTTCTCTTTCAAAGAAAAATGAAAGAGTTTCAACCTGATCGTGTCATCAGACACGTTAGGAAAGTATAAAGTGGCTATGATCACATCAAACTCTTTCAGATGTAAATATGGATTTTCTTACTCAAGCACATGAAATTTTAGAAGGAGTTGGATCACCCCTGGCTTGATATCCATGTGTCTCATATTCTCTGGAAAAACCATGCATGAGGGCGTGTTCACCCCCACGGGTTGTAAATAATCTCGTAAAGTACGATGTGGGAGTGCTTAATGCACCTCATTCTCATCCTGAACTTCCCCAACCCAAGATTGAGGTTGTCCCTCTAGTTGATTGGTCAGTTGATTTGCAGCCATAACCTCAATTAACTCCGGGGATCTCGAGTGGTGTCTAGTTCTGCAATGGATAGTTAACCCTTCAACCAATCCTCCTTCAGTCGAGAGACGTCGAGTGTTGTCACGGACCCACTTGGGCATGAAACACTCGTAGCCTCAATCTCAGATTCTAACATAAACCTAAAAAGGAAGAAAAGAAATATAAATCTAGAAATAAAGAGAAAAAAGTTGGAAAGAAGTTACCAAATTAGAAGTTCCTAAGTTAAAATCCTGCAAAACAAAACAAAACAAGTCAGTTTCTAAAAATAGAAAGTCTAAAATTAGAAAGTTCCTAAAATATAAAGTAAACTAGTTTCTTAAAAGGAAAAACATCTAAAAATCGAAAATAGAAAGTTTCTAAAAATATAAAATAAAACCTCAATCCTAAAAATAGAAAAAGTAGAAAAATTAGAAAGAGATTACCAATTTATAAAGTCTATATCAGGGTCCTACAAAATTGGAAAGTTAGGTTAGTTTCTAAAAATAAAACAGAAAAAACCTAAACCTAAAATTAGAAAACATTAATCTTAACCTAATTCTAAAACTAGTCAATCTCAGAAAAACGCAACTGTCAGTCCCCAGCAACGGCGCCAAAAACTTGTTCACAACCCTAAGTATAGGGTCACGATGTAGTAATAATCTTGGTAAGACCGAGGTCGAATCCACAGGGACTAAAACCTTGTACGTATTCTGAAAGTAACCAGAACTAGAACTAGAAGAAGATGTAATCTAAATTAGAGAATGTAGGAGAATAATTGTAAACTAAGTAACTAAAACTTATAAAATTCAAAGGTGGGAAACTAGGGTTTCCAAGGATCCACTTGTAGAAATCAGGGAGATCTATGCGTGATTGAAGAACACAACTGGAATCAGAGTCTCATCTCCATCTAGTTGAAAGATAATTCATTAAAATTCAATTCTGAACTTCCTTTCATCTAGTTTTCAATGAATGATAGGTATGAGAATTAGAATTGATCCCATTACAAAACCATACGCATGAGACAAAGCAAACAACAGAATGTACCAATCTACAACCAATCTGGGAGAATTATGAATGTTAGGAAGGATTCCATCATTCAACCATGCCCAGGGGACGATGGTGAACAACAAGGTTCCTAATTTCACAATCACAATAATAAAAAGAACATACCCAAAGCTATCACAGATCCATTGTAATTTAAGTCACAACAAACCATTAAAAACTATGAATATTCCTTATAATCAAACCAAAACCAAAGTCAGTTCAACGTAAATATGAATCAAAGCCATAAAAACACCCCATCACGCTACAAGCTTCACCTCTTAGCCCTAGCTAAGAGGTTTAGCCAATCACAACCATGATTAACTAAAAATCTCTTAAAAAGACATAAATAAATAACCAAAGAAAGAGAAGAAAAAAAACTCTCTAAAATCAGTCATTTCCAAGCTCTCTCTCCTCTTCACGTCCTTTGCTCCACACATTCCTCCCCATTTTCCTCCTCTTTTCTCCTCCTTTTATAACATCAAGGTGATGTTAGGTCAGTCACCGACCTTCTTTACGCAATACACTTTGCAAAAGAACCGGACGCGCAATCTCTGTTTTATGTAACAAAAACGAAACGGCTTGCACTTGATTTGGATTCGAGATGAAGGATCTTATGGTCCACGAGATCTGACCACATAGGGAGGGTCAAAATCCTCCTCTCCATGTTTTGGACGGCCTAGATCATCATCTTAGTCCCCTTTTTAGTGGCCCATCACGCCGGATCGTCCGGCTTTCACGGACGTGCGCAGGCTGCGAAACTCGATTTGTGCTGATGCTTAGTGGGGCCCATGATCGAAGTCTAAGGAGAAATCCACCCCGTACATTTGATGCGGCTCAAGATTCTGGTCGAAAATGTATATTTTTTGTCGTTCTTTGATGCGGCACAAGGGATCTTTTATCTGTCATCCATCTTGTGTTTGAACAGTTGAAATCCGATCCTATCTGTCTCTTGGAATTTTGTCACCTAGGTCTTGCTTAGATGGACCGTGGGATTCTAATGGACGGTCTGAATCGGACCGTTGAGTCAAGATGGTGGCCCATAAGGACCCATCCGCAAGTCCCTGTTCGCTATTACGCGGGCGGGAATTTGGAATTTCCAAATTCGATCAGTCAACAGTCTGTTGACCGATTTCACTGGTTCGATGCACAGCGAGTACACTACTGATGTGCACACGCACAATGTAGGGTGTGGCCCGCTATGATGTTATAGGAAAATCCACACCGTTCATCTGGCTTCCCATCTAATTTAAGGAGTGGAGTCCAAAATTGAGGCATATCCAGAGATTAGGTGGGCCTCAAATCGGTGATTTATGGCTGATATTTTCATTGGACCACTTCCACAAAGATCCAATCGCTGAAATTTTACATGTACGGTTACTTTATAATCCTCAGGCCGGATATAAAGTTTTGTACCAAACGGATAATCTTGCATTCAGGACGATTCTCAGGCTTCTTTATCTTCAATCACTTTATTTTCTCAAATCTTTGGAATGTGAATTCTTCAATCTTGGTCTCCTAAGATCCATCCCATGCCTTGGTGATTTTTTAGCATCAAATGTATGCCTTTAGTACCCTTTTCAGTCCAAGCTCCTAAATTTACCTTGCAACACAAACGTGATTAAATTAGAGCGTTAAGCATTATCATGTGTATAAAATCAAGTAATAACTGGGGTCTAATATGCAATATTTGACCCTCAACAATAGTAGATCGGATGTCGATCGGATATGGATCTGATAAAGCTCCTTATCATTTATTTTCGATAAACACAAGGGAGAATGAACATTATCTCAGTCTTCTTATGTATAGTAGATCTCGGGATGCTGGGCATTCCAGTTGTGCGAGAGTAACTGGCCGCTGAGGTCTTCTAGTCGGTACGATCCGAGTCGGCTTATATGTGCTACCACGTAGGGTCCTTCCCATGTCAGTCCTAGTGTTCATGCCCCCTCTTCTTTAGTGTTCTGGAACACTTTTCGGAGGACTAAGTCCTCGACCCAGAATTTCCTAACCTTGACCCGAGTGTTATAGAATCGCGACACTTGTTGCTGCTGTCGAACAATGGTCCAAAGCCAAGCCAGCTCCCTTCGTTCTTGAGAAGGTCGAGGTCGAGGGACATGAGCTCGTCGTTAGCTGGCTCGTCAAACGAACTTATCTTAGCCGACAGTAATATAACCTTTACGGGGGTGACCGCCATGGCCCCGTATGCCAAAGAAAATGGGGTCTCCCCAGTGGCGGTCCGAGCTATTGTTCAATAAGCCCACAGGACCACCTTGGGGAGTTCCTCGGCCCAGGCTCCCTTAGCCTTCTCGACCTTAGTCTGAAGATGATGTTTGATGATCTTGTTGATCTCCTCTACTTGCCCGTTTACTTGAGGATGCCGAGGTGATGAATAGACGTTACAAATTCTGAGGTTCTTGCACATCTCCTGGTATTGCTTGTTGTCGAACTGCTTCCCATTGTCCAAGACAATAGTGTGAGGGATTCCGAACCTGCATATAATATTTTTTCAGACGAAATTCATGACTTTTTGCTCGGTAGTTTTGGCTAAAGGCTCGGCCTCCACCCACTTAGTAAAGTAGTCAACCGCGATAATGGCGAACTTGGTCTGACCCTTGCTTGTGGGCAGAGGATCGATAATATCAATCCTCCATTGAGCGAAGGGCCAGGGTCTGACCATCTGTGTGAGCTCTTCTAGAGGCTGCCGAGAGATGTTAGTCAACCTCTGGCATTTATCACATACTCGGACGAGCTGTCGAGCATCGTGTTGGATAGTCGGCCAGTAATATCCCTATCGGATGACTTTGTGTGGCTAGAGATCGCCCTCCCGAGTGATTTCCATAGATTCCTTTGTGGATCTCCGTCAAGACGTAGTCCTCTTCCTCTAGTCGGGCGCACCATAGGTAGGGGAGGTAGAACCCTTTTTTGTAAAGTATGTCGTTGAGCATGGTGTATTGGGCTGCCTTGACCTTCATTCGTCATGCTTCTGCCTGATCTTCGGGGAGTTCGCCGTTCTCAAGGTATCGGATGATCGGGTCCATCCACGTTGGTTCCAAGCTGACCAGTAGAACGGGAGTAGGGTCGGCTTCCTGGATGCTCGGTTTAGATAAGAACTCGATTGGGATGGACCGTAGGATCTCGTCCTCATCTGTCGTAGCGAGCTTCACCAGCATATCAACCTTAGCATTTTCTACTCACGGGATTAAGGTGACGTGACACTTCTGGAAGCTCTCGATTAATTCTTTAGCTTTCTAGAGATAGGCTCTCAGGCAATCTTTCTTAGCTTGATAGATGTCGACTATCTGTTTGACAATCAACTGTGAGTCGCTGAAAACCATGAGGTTCCGAGCCCCCATGTTCGCTATTACCTTGAGGCCGATGATCAAGGCTTCATATTCTACTGTATTATACAAAGCTTATAATCCAAATCTTAAGGCATATTGCATACACGTATGATCAGGGGTCTCTAAGACTACACTGACCCCGCTTGCCTTGGAATTGGATGATCCGTCAACATAAAGCGTCCAGAGTGGAGGGTCGGGAATCATTTCAGCATCAAACTGTCACGCCCCAGACTAGGTGACTGGACTCACAAGGAACTCGATAGCCGGTTCTGGCCGCAACAACCTCCGTAGTACCCCATTCTCGGCTCCTCAGACAGGTTCCGATCCTGAGATCCTATAAAGTGAATTTTTATATCATAAATTTGATTCAATCGAGCATACCCAAGATCATAGCAAGTAAATCTCAGAAACATAACCACAAGAAACACATTGTAAAATCCACTAAAAATTAAAACTTTACAGGTACATGAGGCTCAAAGGGAAATACATAATATCAGAAGGGGGAAAGAAAAGTCTACAACTAGTCCTCAGCTTGCGCCAATCCATTGCCTCACCGCTACTGCGCCGACCTACGATCTCTTGCACACATCAATCGTGCATAAGCTTATAGAAAGCTTAGAGGGCGGTGAAGGTGTGTGACAATGGTGCTCAGAAGAAGATAGGGAAGAATGCAGAAGGAAACATGAATGATACTAGCCTTACCGAGGCTAAGCTATGAATGCAGTAAGCCGTACCCAGGGCTATGCAATGCAATACATGAGTACTGGGCGTCATACCAAGGCGATGCAACATGAGGCTTATACAATTGATGCCAATGCAATGCGAAGTAATGTCAGTCCTCATATCCAATCCACACATCAAGTACAGTTCTATCATAAGGAATCCACCAGGGTCAAGTACACTTTAGGATGACTGCCCCTCTCCAAGACCAGCACAGTCAAACGAGTGTAGGAGACCTCACTACCCGCCTATGGACAGCCAATCACCAGCGAGGCTCGACGGTAACTGACCCATTTATGAGCTGGTCAGACTCAACCTAACTATGCCCCCTCACTCAGGCGGATAAGGCCAAACCCCATCTCAACCAACCTCGCAACAGTGGGAGTCACGGCCTAACGGTATAAGGCACTCAGTCACTCATGATTTCCACTCGGTCTTGGTGTTAAGGTGTCTCCTTGGTACCGTGAAGGTTTAGGGGCTTTCACCCAAGAACATCCTATGCGCCCCAAATGCTCGAGTATCATTTTCGGTGTCCACACATGGCCATCCACGATATATCTGTGGAGGCTACGGCCCTAATAAAGCAAGGGTGAATATTCACATGCTATGTAATGCCAGATGCATGAATCACATAATCACTCATGCATCAATCCCAAGCATTCATCTTTCTCAAGAGGGAAAACTCCATCCCTCGAGGAGATACCAACATGTCCTACACAATGGCACAACCATGGCCAATCATGCCTCAACCAAGCATGCATGTGATGCATATGGGAGTGGGCCATGAGTTGAATGAGAAGATGTACTCTCTACCTAACCAAGTAGGGTTTAGGCACTTAGACAATCCCTCATAGGGAATATATAACCCCTAGTGAGGGCCCATTTACCTGGGGTAGCCCACGAAACTAAGCATACAAGCTACGGGCCTAAATAATATAGAGATGGGTCTCGCAAGAGTCTAAGGTGGGCATTCAACCACACTTAGATACAAACAGGCTTAGAAGGGTCCATAATGGGGACATTCAACCACCATTTCCCAAAAAGCATAACCAACCATAATCCATATAGCTATAAGGCCCAAGGCCCACATCCAAACCACATACATAAGCCCCATATAAAGGCATAAGAAAAAGGGTCCAATACTACCTTCAAAAACATGGGCCCAAAGAGGGGAATCAAGGCCTAAGGCCCAAGTCCTAATGGCCATAGGACCCATGCATTTAGTTGAACTTAATGGGCAGCCCATGAGCATAAAAACATGGCCCAAAAATAAGTCTAAGTTGGGTGAAATGGGCCTCACTACATCAGCCCAATAACTAGCAATTTAAGTGGGCAACCAAGGGCCCAATACCACCCTTATCTCAGCCCATAAGTCCATCAAAATGGTGGAAGTCAACCCAACATATGACTGAGCCAAGCTAGGACGTTCCAGCTCACTTTGGGCCCACTAGGAAGTCCCAAAATCTGGTCTATACTGGGGTCCACAAAAGACCATCAAAAGGTAGCCCAACTATGCATTAATTAAGCCCAAGAAAAATCCAGATATAAGTGTGCATCATGTACCCCAGATTACTCAATATGGTGCGCCCCACATCTAATGCAATTTCAGTCAAAATAATGTTCATTTGGGGCCCTTGCTGGATTTTTAGCCCACCCAACTACTTGGGCCTGCTGAAGCCCAGAAACTTGTTACAATAAGTGAAAAGCATTATTATAAGGGCCAATAATATTTACAGGGGGCCCCACCAGATGAAGAAAAAGGGGTAACACACAAAACAGGTGGGCTTGCTACTGAACTGCAGGCCCAGCAGCAGCCCAAAGGCCTGGGTGCCCGAAGGCCTAGATGGCCTGGGCCACATACATTCAACAAGGTGGGCTCCTCACGTCCCTATGGTGGGCCCCATAGGGGACGTTCACCTAGGGTGGACCCAACCTCCACATGGGCCACTCAAAAATGGGGGACGATGTGGATGAAACATACACCATGCTGGACGTCCACCAGCTGGACGTCCAGTAAGGCTTGCTAGTCAGCTGGTTGGCCCCACAAACATGGCCCAATGGGCCTCCAGATATATCAAAGGTGGGCCCTAAGAAACATGCACAAGTCCAGTGGGCTGGGGCTCAAAATCTGCTGCAAACACAGAGGACAGCAAGGTACGGAAGAAATTTCTGCAATGCATGTTGCTGTCCTAAATTTGGGCACTCCATAGGAGTGGGTCCAGGGCCTCTAAAATTCAGAAAATTGAGGGCCAAGGTCCCTCATCATGTATACGATAAGAGTGAGTCCATAAAGGTGGCCCACCATCAGTGGAAATATTTTTGAATTAAGGTTTTTATAAGACAATGTTGTTGGACTGTACAGCAGAAAATCTGGCAGTCCACCCATATTGGCCCACTCTTTTGGAGGCCCAAATGAGATCAGTTGAGGCTTAAATTTGGCATGCTTATAGGTGGGGTCCACACCTTCAAGAAACATGTATTACATGGGACCAAACACCCCACCAAAAGTCCAAAAATCTGGCCTCAAGATGACTTAAAAATCTGTCCGGACAGTTCTGGACAGCAACATATAATCTGAAAATAAATAAATATAAACACTATTTAAAAGGGGAATTTATCTAAGAAAATCATGGTATGGACCACCCTAGAGGGCCCCACAAATATCCAGACCCTTACCATCATCTAAACTGCTTTGCATGTGCCCCTTATAAGTGCATTTTTGGGGCCACACGTCCAAGGGTGAACTGTCATGGACATTCACCCTCCATGGACGGTCTGGATATTTTTGGTCCGCAAGGTGGGCCACACACTCATGATCAAAAGGTTATCAATAAAGAAAAATAAAGGTTCGGTCACAAGGGAAGGGTCTCCTCCACATTGAGGCCCTTCCCCTCATCACACATGCATACACATTCCACTATCACAAGATCTACATGATTATAGGATTTCTACTTGAGATCTATGGTGGAGATGCAATCTCCACCAAGGATCAAGGGTCTAGATGACCTAAATATCCCTGATCAAAGAAAGAAGAAGCCATGAAGGGGTTCATAGAGAATGGCCCCTTACATGAAACATGCATGCAAGTGTAGGGTGGGTTATGAGCCACATCCATGGACTCTTGGGGCCACCACCATCACTTGATGGGCCCCACAAGCTCCAACATGAAAGGAAGGATGAAGAACAACTAAGATACAAGGAAATCTAAAATTTCAAACTACATGCAATCCACCTTAGAGATCAAACTCCAAAGCTACACCACCAAGATCTACAAGCTCTAAGGAAGATGATTCTAAGGGTGAGATGGTTTAAGGAAGGTTGGATTGGAGGGTATTTGGGAGAGAAATGGTTGGAAAATATGGAGGGGTGGGGACGTTGGAGGGCTTGCTAACAAGAGGAGAGAAGAGAAGAGAGAGTAAGAGAGAAATGAGAGGGAAAGAGAGGGTTTAGAGAGTTATAGCTAGAAAAGCAATGTAATGATTATCTCTCTCACCTAGGATAGAGAAATGAATCATTAGCTAGGGAGATACAACCAAAGCTCATAGGGTAGGGTAGGCTCTAGTTATAGGGTTGTAGGCTTTCTAGAAACCCTAGGCATAGGCATGACATCCCACACTACATGGGAAAATGTGTGGAGCTAGGGTGGGGTCCACCATCCACACATTAATGGTCCATATCGAGCGTGGCCCATAACTTGCGATGTACACGTTGGTTTCATGCACGGGACGCGGCGTTGGAACCGGGGCGCCGATGCAAACACAATGGCATAGGTTTCAGGTCGATCTGAGTTGGGTCAACGTGACTGGACTTAAGAATGACCACAAACACTATCCGTAGGTCGCAGGTCACCAGAATTTGACCGGTATGACCACGGGACCTAATGGAATGGCGTGCACACTTGGGTTAGGGTCTTATACTAACTGATCAGGGAGAACTTCAAGTTTATCGAGGTTGGCCAGGGATCGACTTTCGATCGGTTGTTGCTCATGCAAATGTGTTAGTTTGACAATGAAGTCGGCTACCGCTTGGCCTTTTATCTCCGTGCATGACTGGAACTTGATGTCGAACATGTAGTTCGATCGCCCATTTAGTTAACCGACCTGAAGCTTTGGGTTTCTGCAAGACTTGGCGAAGTGGATGATCAGTCAAGACCTTGATCGAGTGAGCTTGGAAGTACTGTCGTAGTCGCCAGGAAGATGTAACCAAGGCCAGGGCCAATTTCTCCAGGGTCAGATATCTTATCTCGACTGGAACCAATGCTATGCTGATGTAATAGACAGGTAGTTGTCTTCCCTCGCTTCCCCTTATCAATGTCAAGCTTCTTGCTGCATCGAACATGGCAAGGTAGAGCAATAGTGTTTCCCCAGGTTCGGGCTTGGAGAGTAACGGGGGTGACCCTAGATATTCCTTGAATTGCTGAAAAGCGGCCTCGCACTCATCGATCCAGTTAACAATCTATCTTCCCTTCAACTATTTGAAGAAGGGAGACACTTATCAGTGGCTCTGGATACGAAATGATTGAGGGCGGTCACTCTTCCGATTAGTCTCTGAATGTCTTTGATCGTCTTTGGAGATTGCATGTCGAGAAGGGCTCATATCTTTTCGGGATTGGCCTCTATTCCTCGTTGGCTTACCAAAATCCGAGGAACTTTCCCTAGCCTATGCCGAAGACGTATTTACTCGGGTTCAGTTTCATCTGATATTTTCGAAGGATGGGGAACATCACCTCTAAGTCGGCCACATGGTCGGTGGCTTTTACATTCTTGACGAGCATATCGTCGATAAAGACCTCCATAGTTTGACCTATCTGTTGCACGAACATCTTATTGACCAACCTCTGATAGGTCGCTCCTGCGTTTTTTAAACCGAAAGGCATCACTCGGTAACAATAAAGGCATTTGTCCGTGACAAAGGCAATTTTAGATTTATCAATTTGATGCATTACAATCTAGTTGTATCCCGAATTTGCATCCATAAAACTAAGTAATTCATACCCCCTTATGTTGTCGACCAACTGGTCAATCCTAGGAAGAGGAAAATTGTCCTTTGGGCAGGCTTTATTCAGGTCGGTGTAGTCTACATAGACGCGCCACTTGCCATTGGCTTTCTTTACCAGCACGATGTTGGCCACCCACTCTGGGTAGTAGATTTCTTCGATAAAACTAGCTTTGAGGAGCTTGCTGACCTCTTCTCCAATTATGGCGTACCTTTTTGGGCCGAGAGCGCGTCGCTTCTGTCGAATTGGACGGTAGGTTGGATCGATGTTCAGCCGATGCGTCATGATAGCGGGGTCTATGTCGGGCATGTCTTCATGAGACCATGCGAAAACATCGTCGAAGCGTCGAAGGAGAGCTGCCAACCTGTCGCGCACTGGAGGTATCAAAGACAACCTGATCTGTACCACTTTGGAAGGGTCGGACTCGTCTAGAAGGATCGAAACGAGGTCTTTCATGGGTCGACCACACACTTGTGATTCCTCGCATGGGTCAAGAGACTCGATCGTCATTGCTTCGTGGGGAACCCTCAAGGCTGTAGCATAACACTGCCGAGCTTCTTGTTGATCGCCCTTGACAAGCCCTACCCCATGCTCGATCGAGAACTTCTTAGCGAGGTGGTAGGTTGCACAACCGCTCAGAGGAGGTACAGCGTCGGTCAGCCCAGGATAATGTTATAGACGGATGGTTGGTCGACCACTAGGAGGTCGACTTCTTTGGGTCATCTCTGGCTATGAATGGGAGCTAAATAGCTCTCTCTGGCATAACTTTGCCCCTGGAGAATCCGATCAGCGGCATTCTGACGGAACGAAGGGAGTTCCGACTGACCCCCATCTTATCGAAGGCTTTGAGGAAGAGAACATTAGCCGACGACCCTGTGTCGACCAAAATTCAGAAAACTTTCCGATTAGCTATGGTGAGTGTGACGACCAATGCGTCGTCGTGAAGGTGGTGAACACCTCGAGCGCCTTCATCGGTGAAAGTCACATTGTATCCTTCCAGCTTCATTTCTTTTAAGGGTCGGGCGAGGACCATCATTTTTGTTCCGGGCGTCTGATGCTTCTTGCATGAACCTTTCAAGTGTTGTTCAAGTCCCCTCTGCCCTTATGACCCCTAAAGATCGTTCGGATTTCTCCGATCAACTGGTTGTCGATCGGCTGTTCCTTGGTCGCCAGGGCTTGGTTTCCTCTTTGATCAACATGCTGATCGAGGTGGCCTTCCCGGTGAGCCTCTCGATCTCCTGCTTGAGGTGGTAACAATCGCTCATGTTGTGCCCATGATCCCAATGAAAATGGCAGTACTTGTTCTTGCTCCTTCTGTCGAGATTACTGCGCAACTTGTTCGGCCACTGGACAAAACGCTTACATTTTATTTCTATCAGCACCTGCTCTTAAGGTTTGTTCAGCGATGTGTAATTGGTAAACTTGCTGTCAGGTCATTTGTTCAACCTACGATCGTCGCGAGACCAATCTTCCTTCCGTTTTTTGCTTATATTGGGGGAGTCTAATTCCTTTTTTGCCAGCTCCTTAGTCGCAGATCCTTTGTTTTGTATTGCGTCTCGCAGGATCTGAGACTCATCGGCGTTAGTGTACTTCTATGATTAGTTCAAGAACTCGGCCAATGTGGCAGGGAGATTTTTATCCAACAAGAAGAGGAACGGTTTGTCCCTCAGTCCGGTCATGATGGCATTCAGTGCGATCTCGTCTAAGTGTTTTCTTACTTGGAGTGCCTCCAGATTAAAACGCTTGATGTAGTTCTTCAGGAGCTCTCCGTCTTTCTGGACTATATTCATCAAATGGGTCGGCGCTTTAAGTCTCTTCTCTCCTCCGATAAAGTTGGTGATGAAGGCCTCGCTAAGCTCAGCGAACGATCGGATGGACCTCGGTTTCAACTGTTTAAACCAAAGCCGCGCTATGTCAGTCAAAGTCAGCAAGAAGGCTCGGCACATAACTGCATTAGTGGCATCATGGAGCTCCATGTACGTCTGGAACGACTCCATTTGCTCCGTTGGGTCAGTACTCCCTATGTAGGTTATCTGAGGCAGTCGAAACCTGTCTGGCAGCCGTGCTCGCATAATGTCGACCGTGAATGGAGATTTTGTTTCCTTAGGAATGGCCGCATTGCCTCGGTAGTTCTGTTTCATGTCGGCTATTTGTTGCTGTAGGCTTTGCAACTCATTTCTCCAAGGCTCTTCATTATCGACGGTGGCTTCGACCGGAGCTCTGCTGCGGCGTCACCAATCTATCTCATTCCGTAGGTCGGAGGCAGGTAGCGGTGTTGTCCCCAACACGTGAGATGAAATGGGCTCGGCTGGAGCAGACTGCGGGTTTGGTTGTAACGGGATATGCACCACAGAAGGTTGAGGGGGATTGACATGCGGTCAAGCATAGCTCGACTGGCCCTCTCCCTGGTGATTTGGCTGACGAGCGTACAAAGGCTGCATATTTTCCATCATCTGTTTCAGAGAGCATAGATTCGCTCTCATGTCTCCAACCTCTCTTTCGAGAGTGTCTCGTCGCCCGCCTCAATCATGCCTTTGTTGACTACGTCAGCTCGAACCTGAAGTAGCCTGGCGTTGCAAGGAGCCACGACGGCTCTCCTGTCGCTCAGGACCCTTAGTAGGGTTCGAGGCATGCACGTCGAAAGTAGGTATGGTGGCAATCGGGATGGCCAAGGGTGGAGAATAGGTTTTCTTCTTTCCTTTGGCCATTTTTGAATATTGAACGTTCACTGGTAGAACTGGAACGGCTTAGTTGTCATTCCCACAGACGGCGCCAAACTGTTGATGCAGTTTTCTGGTGGACCTTCTATGTGTCTTTCCCTTGAACCTGCACAAGTAGAAGTGAGAGACAAAGGAGGCCCTAGTTCATTCAGGGGATTCACCAATGCCTGAGTCAGGCTCGTGGTTTAAGAAGGATCTCCAGAAAAGAGACCAACGTGATGAATAGGGTTTTTTGTGAACGTACCTTTTTGGTGAAGCGCATCCCTATATTTATAGGGAAGGGAGAGTCCACCGCACGAGGACTCTCTCCGATTGCATTGGAGATTTGATATGATACGGGATCTTTCCAAGATTTTAGGATCTCGAAAACATCTGGATCTGATCTTATCTTTTTCGAGATCTTAAGAGAGATCTTCGGGATTCGTAAGATTCTTCGGACGTTGGCTCGACTTTGGGTTGGATCTGGGTCGGGAGCTGTTTTAGATGACTCAGCCCTCCTTGTAACTCAAGCTTTGAGATCTTTCAAGATGCCTCGACCCTGCCGAGGAAATTGTTCTGGATCATGACAAATCTATGACCGGGCTATGGCCGGTCTATGATCATCTTATATCCAATCTTCGACCGATCTATGGCCGATCTATGACCGAGATATGGCTGGTCTGTGATCATCCTGTGACCGATCTATAACTGACCTTCGATCGGCCTATAACCGAGCTATGGTTTATTTGTGACTGATCTTTGGTCGAGCTATGGTCGATCCTTAATCGACCCTTCGCCGACCGATGAACTAGGTCGGTCTTTCGGGCCCCTTTTGGGCTTTTAGGGCGCTCGTGTTGGCATTAACCATTTTGGGGGTCGGCCCGCTCTGGCATTTGGGGGTCGTACTAGGCTCAAACCATAATGGGTCCGAGTCGTTTCAGAAGAATTGGTCCATTCCATAAGCCGACTTTCGAACTTGTATATTTTTCCCCAACAGTAGAGAAGAGGGATGGATGGCCTTTTGGGGAAGACTCCAAACAATTTTATCATCCAAGGGACTAAGAAGAATATCATTTAATTCACTGGAAATTTTCACTAGGGCAGATGATATTGGAGAAGGGGTGTGCCATTTCCCATTACGAATGAAAGCACAGACCTTGATGTCTGCACCTGTCTGCACCCGTGCCAACATCATAGATGGGTCCTTGGCTGAAACAATCAAAGAGGCTAGAGTCTCCCGACCATGGATCATACCAAAAGTTAGTTCGACTTACCATTTCCAACCAGATATCAAGTGTGCGGTTTGGCAACAGGGTGGACACTAAGGATATTACGCCACGCCCAAGAGGCTTTGGTGGGGATCCCAATCTCCCAAATGGATCTCCCTCTAATGTATTTTGGTTAAACCCTTTTTACCTAAAGGCTATTATCATTTTGAAGAATCTTCCAAAGTTGCTTAATGAGACAAGCCCTAGCAGACGCTTCTAAATGCACGATTCTAAGCCCACCTTCGCTTTTGGCTCTACAAATGGAGGTGGAGGAAATGGAGTGAATCTTAGAGTTGCCTTAAAGAAAGCCTCTAATGTACTTTTCAAGCATTTTGTAGTAAGATTTTGGGAAAAGAAAGGCATGCAACTAGAAGACATGAAATGATAAGAACGTTGATCTGATCAATTCTAGCCTGATAGCAAAGGATAAGAGGGCAACTTTCCATCTGCTTAATTGTTTATTCATCTTATTAAGGAGCAGTTGGCAATCGCAAATGTGGAGGCGAAAGGAGTAAAGTGGAAGTCCCAAATATCTTATAGGACTCCCTTCCTCCACATTCGGGATAGCTTTTATAATTTCTTTCATCTGACAGGACCCAGAGAAAATAAACACTCCTAAGGAAATTGATTTCAAAACTCGAAGGTGGCTAAAATTAGTGAAAAGGCATTTTAAGTTCGTAGCCGTTTGCAGATCAACAACAACAAAAAGCAACAGATCATTAGTAAATAGAAGGTGGGAAATGATTAGCTCGCCTCGAGAGAGAGGCAAGGGAGTGAAACCATTTCCACAGCATCTGTTCGTGAGGGCCAAAAACATCTTCATAACAATAGCAAAAAGAAACAGAGATAATGGGTTCCCTTAACCCAGGCCTTTATTACTATTAAAGAACCCACAAACTTGCCAATTGTAAATAATGAAAAAAAAAACAAGAGTAGAAATAGAGGCATAAATCCAGTTTACTAATTTTTCAGAGAAGCTCAAAGATTGGAGTGCCTCAAGAAGGAAGTTCCACAAGGCCTTCCTAAGGTCAACCTTAAGGCACATTGTAGAGGGACCCAAGTTTAGATGAATCCCACAAAGGAGGTCATGGCTGGGCATAATATTTTTTGAAATATTCCTCCCCATGATAAAAGTAAATCGAGCATGATTAATGATGTAGGGCGTCACTACTTTCATCTTATTAACCATAATTCTAGATATAATCTTGTAAATCTCATTTGTAAGTGAGATGGATCTCAAGTCGTTAGGAGAAGAGTTTTTGAAATTAAAGCAATAAATGTGACATTTAAGTGTTTTAATAATTTAGAGGATTAGAAGAAGCTGAAAGTCGCTTCACAAACATCCTTTTCAATGATAGGCCAACAGGCTAAACATTAAATTCATCTGGGCTTGGAGCCTTGTTTAGATAGGTAATACGGATTGCATTTTGGATCTCAGGAATAGTGATAGGAGCATAGAGAGCTCCACCTTGTTCCTGAGAGAATATTGATGTTCGCCTTTAGGCTCAAGTCAACTCAAGGGCCATTACACTCACAAGAGATATGAATAAAATGTTCAATCAGGATATATTTGATTTCCATAGAATCAATACTGTTGTGCCATTTCGATCTTTTAATTCCAATATTTTCGAAAAGGCTTGTCTAGCCTTGATTGAATTTTTATTTCTTAAAAAAAAAAAAAAAAAAAAGAGAGATCGTATCCTCAAAATTAAGACTAGTCATCTCGATATTTTGTCAAAGCATGGATATTTCAAGGCTCTAACGATTTTCGAGAGTAGCCTTTGCCCCCCTCCCTCTTAACAATAACATTAGGGCTTGAGGGGTCGAGTTGAGCGATTGACTGAATTTGAATCTGATCCAGATGCTTTGGCAGCAATTATCTGAGAAGTTAGCTTTGGTTTGTGACTGCCATTCTCCACGTGCAATTTTCAACTTCTTTTTTAAACTTTTTGGCAACCACAAACACATCCAAAGACGGGCTTTTTAAGATTTTAATCTGTGTACACAGTTCTTAAAATCACAATAGTATGTAGCACTGTCCTTGGATCATTACAATGAGTAGATTATGACCATTTACACATTGTTCTTTGATCATGCATGCTGTACCCTTGACAAGGATTCCTGAACTAAAAACCAGATGGGCATGAGGACTCTTGATTGATAACTGTAACGATCCATGGCTCTTGAACTAAGGGCGTAGATCCCCTCGACTAAAAAGTATCTAGACTGCTTTTGTGCTGCCCGGCCATCTGTATGGCTGTACACGCCATCTAGACTGCGTGTACGCTGCCCATTAGATCTGGACCATCCATTGTGTGGCTGTATACACCATCTAGATCAAGCCTATGTGTTGCCCATCAGATGTGAACTATCCATATAGCTGCACAGGCAATCTGGATTGTACTTTTTTACATTGCCCATTACGTGTGGACCGTTCATATGGCCAAATGCACCATCTAGACTCTACATGTGGTGCCCATCAGATCAGGACCGTCTGTACATCTGTACATACAATCTAGAGCATGCATCTGCCTGCCCATGGATCACATTTTGAATGGTATTGATACCATGTACCAAACATTCAACATCATGATGAACAAAATCAGGGACAGTTTGGGGTAAAGGTATGAAAATACGTTTGCAAAAAAGAAATTCAAAACAAATGAAAATTTAAAAGCCATTTGCAATCCCATTGTGCATGGAAAAGTCTAGCTTCCGCGAGGTTATTAAATATGGATCTTTGTCATGTAATTTATAACATATACGTGACATGCATGTAGGCAAATCCCGAGCGTCCAAATTATGGGCTCATTGTGTACGGAAGCTGGCAAAAAAAATCACAGCCACAGACATTGAAGATCCAAAATTGGCCATTGAATTTGGGCCTTTGAGCATTTTCAGTTAACTGTTCAAATGATGACCACTAATTGGATGGCTAAGATCATCAAAAGTGTAAGCTTGAACTATTAGAGTATGAAGAATTAATCCCTTTATCTCATTTCCCAGGCCCCACGTCTCATGGATTAGGCCCTCGGTCGAACCCTCCTCGTGGGCCCCAAATCACATGGGTACCGCCTCACACGAGCCACCCGAGTCACACGGGTGGGGCCCGCATCTCACGAGTCACTGCCTGTGTGCCCCCGTATTAATCACCCACGGTGAGGAGTCTCGAACACGAGACCTCCCGCTTTGATACCAATTTGATGTAGGACAATTAACCACTTGCTCTAAAAGCTCGAACTGTTAGAGTATGGAGAATTAATCCATTTATCCCATTGCCTAGGCCCCATGTCTCATGGGTTAGGCCCTCGGTCGAACCCTCCTCATGGGCCCCAAATCACATAGGTACCGCCTCACACGAGCCACCCGAGTCACACGGGTGGGGCCCGCATCTCACGAGTCACCTGCCTCACACAGGCCACCCACCCGAGTATGCCCCTGCATCTCACAGGCTACCCCACTCAAGCCCGGTGTGAAAATGCCCCCGCATTAGAATCAAGATAATTTTATAAATGATATTTAAATAGCTATACAAGGTAATTTTATAAATGAGACATCACCTACAACACCTTGAGGAATTCATTCCCTGGTTTTTATCTTCTTGGGTAATGTTAGAGTTGGCCTAGTATAGTAATCCTTGGGGAAGGACTATATTTTGTTTGGTTTTGATATAGGGCTTCCCGTGCAAACATATAAAAAGGCTAAAATTCTGTTTTAAAAGGGAAAAATAAAAATAAAAATTGATGGCAAGTTTTTTAGGGAAGCTGGAGAATGGAATTCCTACGGAATATAAAAAACTAACCATAAAAACTGCAAACCATTTTCTTTTTTGCCTTATAAAAACCAAGGAATTAGCCTAGAAACATAAGCCCCCCAGAGGTTTTAAAATTAGTCACACTAAAAATAGAGTATATGAAATGCATTTTTAGGAACAAATGGAGAGGAAAGGAGGAATTAGTTAAGATTGACAACCATCCATTTAGAGGGCCTACCATGGTTGGAACATGTGCCAAAAATATGACCAGTTGATGAATCTCATATCTGACTCAAATGGAAATTGGGATTTAAAAATAAAATAAATAAATAAATAAAATGATAGTCAAGTTAAATTAGAATACATCTTCAGGAGCATGCAAAAATGCAGTAACTTTGGATTCATCAGTGACGCTCGGACATGAGTTGCTACTCCCAAAAAAGAAAAGGAAAATGAAAAGAAGGAAAGAAAAAAAAAAACACTCAAGCCATTCATCAATGCAACCATGATGCCCTGAATGGCCCACATCATGGATCCACGGTAATTGATGCAGCAAACTCAATTTGTAGTTAGCTCCAACTCCCACAAGTTATAACCTACATGCTGCCCAGTGCATCACACGTGCATTTTGTTTGGGTTTTTTTTTTTTTTTTACACACGCACTTACACCACAGTGGGATTTCACCACAATGGGTACTCGAACCCATGACCTCGTGTTGAAACTCTAGTGAGTCAAGCATGAGTAAGGACCCCATAACACATGCATTCAACTAGTGTATGTGTGCGCCTCTATATCTAGTTTTCAGTTTAGGATAAAATGCATGCAGTGGTCTAAATTCAAGAAATAGACATTCTTTAGTCAAGGTTTAAATATCCAATCAATTTAATCGTGAAACCTACGTCTCATCTATAGTGACACACAGGTTCAGCCTGTTTAGCTTAACGCAAATCCATGCCAGGTCTATAATTATTGGGTTCACCAATGAGAGGCAAATGCTGCATGTATGGTGGAAACTTTAAGTGATAACCTACTAGATGAAACACGTGTACAGTTAAAACGGGAATAGATGACTACGCACAGTGAGGAAGTAACCATCTACTTGGATGGTTTCTTTCCTCTGTGCACCCATGTGATAGATGATTACAAATAGAGAGGGAGCAGCCATCTTCTTAGATGGCATCTTTCCCGTGCGCATCCCATGCATTGCAAGAGTTTCTAATAGTAGAATAATGTATAAGAAAAAAAAAAATGATAGCAACCCTCAGAAAGTATATAAGCTAATATGAAAGTGATAGCACACCAACACACATCATATCTAATAAAACAACGAAAACAAACAAGGAACGGTGCCTAACAGTGCAATCATAAATAAGAAAAACGAGAGCAACCCTCTGATATATATCAGCAGATGTGCAAGTGATAAAACAACCCCACGCGTCGTAGCTCATAAAACAAACAAACGAAAAGAAACAAGAAACAGTGCCTAATGGTGCAATAATGAAATAAATATGAAATATGGTAGAAACCGCTAAAAATATATCAGTTAATGTGTAAACAATAGCACAGCCACTTACATCATATATCATAAAACAAGGAAAAGAAACAAGAAACAGTTCCCAGCAAATGTTCACTAGAGGTTGGAAAGACCACATTGTGCTACTACACCTTTATAATATTTTAATTCCATATTCTTCTTCTCCTTTTATTGATTATGTGATTCTTGTCTGTTATTCCGGGGGGAATGCTCATCTTGCTCACACACTTGCGGTGGGATGTTTGTCAGATCCAACCCACTGCTCAGACAGGCGAGCTCCACCATGGATGTGATCGCATTCAAAAATAGGACAGTCAGTAATCCTAACTTCAGAATTTGAGAATTGAATGTGGACCAATGATCAATGTTCTTCTTCTCTTTTCATCAGATTTCATATCTGGCTCAGGCAGACGGAAACCAGTACTACACCAGAGCTTGAGCCCAGGTCTACCCTCTAAAAGGGGCGTTCCCTACGGCCCAGTTGGGATAAAGGATTTGCAAGTCCATCAACTTGTCAAATTCATGGATTTGCATTATAATTGGATTTGGCAAATCCCAAGGTCCACTGTTTGGGAAACAAACTACACATCCATGGATTTTGGGAGTATTTATTGCAGTGGTAGAGCATTTATTGCAAAGGAATTACTTCTTTTTTTGGATAAGTAGAAGGAATTACTTTTTTGGGTTTCTAAAAGAACCTTATTTGGGGATTTGACAAGTCTTTAGCTTTTTTGGGTATTTGGATTTGCCCCAAATCTATAGATTTATAGAGGTGCGGATTTGGGAAATGCACAGATTTGGCAAATCACCAACAAAAAACAAACATGGGAGAATTGAAATCTGTGGATTTCACAAATCCTTGCCCCAAATGCTTCACCCCAAACAGCCCCTAACCAACTCCAAGTTTTAACAATGCATCTTTTTCCTCAAATCCAGTGGTTATGAGTGTTTGTCCAGCATGATTTTTGGATATCGTCATGTTGATGGTGGGGGCACGCCTGATTGTCAGCTCAGATCTTGTACACAGTTCACACATGTGGAGCAAGAAAGGTAAGCAAGGATATGTGAGAAAGATGAGCACTCATCTACATTCAAATATTGATTGTCTTCAAATATTAATCAAATGACGAATAGTCCAGTTGCCAGTCAATTTCTAAGTGGCTGCAGTCAACTGAAGCTTTGACTCTATCCAAAGCTGCTTTCCTGTGGAGTAATAGTGGGAGTGAGCTTTCAGTGTCCACCTGTTTACTTGTATCATCAGTTTTTCTTTTCCGGGTCATTGTACGAGAGAAGCTCTTCCATTTTGATTCAAAGACACAAGCTAGAAAAATAAACAAATCACAGTAAAAAATCAATCCATCAACTTTTTTTTCCTTGAATTGGCAATCTATTAACTAAACTAACTTCAAAATAAACTAAAACAGTAGAGACATGCCCTATGTGTTATTTTGCAGCTCAATCGAATGTGACAAATTGATTGGACAACACTTGCATGAAATAACTGTCTGTAAGTGTCTACATATGAGTGTAAACACTCACAAATGCTATCAAGAAACTGACTAGTGCTACTATAGTAGGAAAATTTATGTATGCAATGTTATGGATCAAATTTGTGTTTTGCAGTTGGGCTGATTAGCTGATGCAGAATGTGTTTTTGCATGTGTGAATCTTTGAATGCAAGTCAAATTGATTATTTAGTAACGAATACAATCCTAAGCTGTTGTGGCTTCTTGGGTTCCATGTAGAGCAGAAGCGTAAGAGAAGGGGAAGATAAATTACCAAGCACCCAATTGTCCCTATTGTCCAAATTTCTAAAATTATCAAAACAACGTAACAAAATCTGTTTGTCTAGAAATGCACATTATAAACATCCAAACAAATCCAAAACCCAACTTTCTAATTCTAAGACACTCCAAATCAATCTACCATTGGATTAAAACTTCCTCCTTATTTCACCAAAGAAAAGACTTTCTGCTTGAATGCTAACTTAAAATTTTATTTAAGCCAAACAAAAAGGGAAAAATAAATAAATTTACAAGGTTTGTGTGTGATTCCATTCAGACTTCCTCTGGTACCAGATTCATGCAGTCTGTAGCCTTTATATCACTATCACAGCCCAATCTTAATCCATGTTTGTAATTAAGGACGAACAATATGAACATGAAAACCCAAAAAGTTGTCTCTAAGAAATAGATTTTAGCCATGAATGTAGTAGCAACCAAAATGCATCTATACTCACCTGCTTATTTGAGCAAGAGCATCTTTAGTCAGATCCCCTTCATTTATATGTATGATTCCATAGGGACTTGGTCCGATAATTGATGCAATTTATGACTTTTAGATTGCTATGATAAGCTCAATCTTAACCCACATTATCAATCCAGGGAGAATGATATGAACACAACATTTTTAAACCTCTTTTGCCAGAAAATAAACTTTGGTGTGGATTTGGAAACAACTGCTGCTACACAATGTCCCCTTGCATTCATGTGTGCGTGTGTGTGCACGTGTGTGTGACTTCATAGAGATTGGCTGTGGTTCCAAATTGATGCAGGCTATGGATGTTAGGTCACTATGATTACCCCAATCTCAGACTGCATTCCTAATCCAGAAAGACTGACATGTAGACAATTCCTAAAACCTATTTTTGCCACACACACACACACACACTCACACACACAGAGGGAGAGAGAGAGGCACTTCAGGAGTGGATTTGGAAATAATGGTAATTCAAATACGCACTGCTTGTTTGAGCAGGGGATATTTTGAATTAGCACATTTTCATTTGCACGTTTGTGTAATTCCAACTGATACCAGATTGGTGTAGGTTATGGCTGTTATATCTCTTTGGTCAAACAAAGCTCAACTAACATTGTGGATACAAGAAGAATGATATGAACAAAAAATAAAATCCTGAAACCTATTTCAAGAACTTGAGTTCAGGCTTGGATGTGGAAACAACAGCAACATATATTCACCTGCTTATATGAGCAGGTGTGTTTCAGTTAGCCCCTTCTCATTTTTGTGTGTGTGATTCCTTCAAGACTTGATATGATAACAAAGTGATGTAGGTTATGGTTGTTAGATCAATATGAGCAGCCCATCTCAACCCGTAGTCCTCGTCCAGGAAGAATGCTAAGAACACAAAAGTCCTAAAACCTATCTCACCAAAAAATAGACTTTAGGCTTGGATCTCCAGACAATAACAAGCCACGGTTTACCACCTGCTATATTGACCACATTATTACCTTCCTATGCATTGGATAGTAATGCCCTAGCCTTAGAAACATATGAAGCAAAATAATAAATAATAAATAATTAACAATCCAAAATACCAATGCAAAAAGATGAAAATGGAGAAGCCAATAATAACTCCCCAAATATCACTCAAAAGGTACTAGCCATTTTACAATAAGAGTAATAATATGATCCATGGCAGAAGGACATCCATAGCACAGCACCAATATGCACCATGTATTGGTTGCAGACCGAGATGCCTTAAAAGCCCTTTTTCAATTTCTTTCTCTTATTTATCCCCTCTTCCCTACATTTCGACCATAGAAGAAGTTTAAAAACCCCTATTTCTACTGGATTTGGATGTATTTTGGACATCAAAATGCAAGATTTGAATAGGTTTCGGATGAATCGAAGCAGAGTAAACAATTTTGGGGGAAATCAGCAAAGGAGGTAAACCGTCACTTTATTTTTCGTTTCTTCTTTTTCATTTTGTTGGATTTGAACATAATAGGTCCTAATCAATCGAATCATGCATGACTCGTGTTCAAGGTATTCTGTATTCGTTACGATACGACTGTAAAGGCCGATACGTATAGGTAATGGCCGTGACCGTCACACGATATGGGAGTGAAGCAGGGTAGTTGGTTTTTTGGGACCGTATCAGCCGTTAGAAGGGTCGTAACAGCCGTAACGGGGCATAACGACCATTACCCTATAATGGTCGAAAAATGGCCACTTCTTTTTTCTACATAAATTTATTTTTTCCTCATTTTTTCACTTTTCTCATTCCAAAAACGTTCCTACATCATTTTACAGCAAATTTCGGCCACTCGTATTATAGTTTTTAGGATTAAAATAGTAAATTGAAGCGATTTGGGCGAATAGAAGCTCTGAGAAATATTTTTTCAAACAATTGAAAAAAGTAGTATATATGCATTTTTTTTCCAATTTCTAATTCTAATGCTTGATTGTAATGTGTAAATATTAGAGACACATAACCATGTTCATGAATTCACCAGACAACCCAATACAATACTCTCATTAAAGAGTGGACCGTTACGCTACCATAAACATGTTCCAAAAAAAAAAAATGGATACATATTTAGAATATTTACATTATTCTAGATTTTCTAGAAATTTTTTTCTAAATTTTTCAGGCAAAAAATTTTTGTGAACCGTTACGGGGGTCATAACGAACATTACACCCCTATATTGGCCGTTAAGACCGATACCCGTATTGGTAATGATGGTGACTATTACAGCCACCATTACCAATACGGAATACCTTGCTCGTGCTATTAAGGCCTATTTGGTAGATGAAACCTATGCAAATTCAATGATATGACAAATCTAGCTTTACTTGACACTAAACAAATAATGGAGGTTGAAGAGAGAATGGAGTCGATGGTTTTGTTACCATGTATAAAATGACAATAGGTTCTGTTAGAAGCAGCAAGTATCAAGACAAGGATCTATGTGTACACATCACAAAAGTGACACTGAGCTACTTGGTTAAAATGTATCTCAAGGTATTTGAAGCATAGAGTGATAAATACTTTCTCACAACATTAATGCCATTTTAATTGATTTAGGACTATTTGAAAGCATGTCCAATTTCCAGATAACTCTTCTAAAATCAAATCACCTTAAGAGAAACAAGGAAATGAAAAGTCTTGATCTTAAAACTAAATTGATACCTTCACTTCGACCCTTAAATCCATGAACAAGACATGCGCAAGCCCAAGGCCTTCCTGCTCGGGATGCTTTGGCTCCACCTTTACACTCCCCATTATGTTGTTTCAAACTACAAAAGAGTCCATCTTTCAATAAACTAAGTGATACAATTTAAGGGCTTGTTTGGATGCACACCAAATTCATGAATTTGGCAAGTTTCTAATGCCAAATTCATGAATTATGAAATTATGTGTTTGGTTGTCTTTATTGATAAATTCACTAATTGCCGAATTGGTGAAAAGGGAAAAAATCATGAACTTGAAAATTTAAATATAGAAGTTAAAATCCCTAATTAATGAAGTTGGGAAGTCAACGGCTTTTGAAGGTTAAAAGCTTGAGAATTGTTCCCTACCCACACAAAATGTCCATTTTGTAACCATTAGTTGAATGACTACTATAACGCCCTGCCTCTTCCTGTGCGTTTTCGAGCATGTGTACCCGATGTCCGATGTAAGATCCATAACTTGAGCCTACCTAAATTGTACACTTTTAGTACCTTCTCAGGTCGTTTCCGACGGGACCCAAATCAAGCGCGCAAGTACGCACCCGAGTGATCGAAACCTTGAAAATCCGAAACCTACGTCATAGCGACCGCCCCACCGCCATAAGCATGAAGGTACCTTCCGTGTGTTGATGCGATAACCCATTAGGGCAATGCGACGCAAAGAACTTAGTGTTGTACATGTGTGCGAATATATCGCATTTGTGTCACCAAAATAATATGATGATTAATGTCACTTATTCTAGAAAACATTAGGATAATTAAACTACTCTAAGTAGCCCTTAAATCCTATAATTGAGCTTCTTAATCATTCAATCTTTCCAAAAGTCCAAAGCGAATCTCCCTTTTTTCCTTAAATTAAAGAGATGTAGGACACCTCATTTCATCTAGAAGTAATTAGATGCATCATAAGCATCATTATTTGACATAAAACACTAATTAATTGATATAAGTATTGTTTAAAGCAAGGTAATAAAGTAAAAGACATCAAAGTCAAAGACACATCTCCTTAAAATAAGGAGGTGCTAGCCACATCTCCCTTACTTTTCTAGAAAAGTTACAAAATATTAATGGCACCTTTATTAAACCCCTCAAACCTAATCAAAGTAGACAAAACCTCCTTGAAACAAGGAGAGCCATCCACCTATAATATAATTTAGAAAAGTCTTCTTAATCACTTTTTCATCTATAAATATCCTTCCCTGAGTAAATTTTAGACACTTTAGTGCCCAAATTCCAGCCTTTGTTAACTTCCTTCATAGTTAAGAGAGAGAGAAAGAGAGTGGGCCCTATAGTGAGCCCCACTATTCCCTTTGTTTTAAAAAAAATTGACTCGGTAGCGCTGATGCTGAGAAGTGGGTCCTCTGGACGCAGCTTGTAGCAGGTTCAGTTGATGCATATGTTTTTTTTTTTTTTTTACTTTTATTTATTTATTTATTCATTTATTTGTGTGGTGTGTAAAGGCTAAACAACCTAGTGGGGTCTGCGATCTGAATGGTTCAGATTGCATATAAACATCACAATGAGCTCATGATTCCATAATCAGGCTGATATTCGTGTATCACCCTTATCCAGGTATCTGTGATTTTATGAACAGGTTGAATGGTTAATAAACAGCATGGTGGGGCCACAATCAGTAGTTCCCGCTGGGAGTTTAGGTTTAAACTAATCTTGTATCTTGTATTCATGTATTCATTAAATATACATAGGGTTTGGATTGCATTCAACCCAACAGTGCGGCCATAGCTAGTGGGTATCTCATCACCTCATGATCATCATCATTTATATCATAAAAACAAAAAGAATAAATGCAAAAGAGGGGGGGGTGGGGGGGCGTTTGTACTCACATAGATCAATGGTGTTGATCACCTTGGATGAGTTGGATTGCCTTGATGTGTGGCCTTGATGGATCTCTCTCTCTCTCTCTCTCTCTCTCTCTCAACTATGAAGTTAACAAATGCTAGAATTTGGGCACTAAAGTGCCCAAAGTTTACCTAGGTAAATGATATTTATAGATGAAAAAGTGATTAAGAAGACTTTTTAAAATTATATTATATGTGGAGGGCTCTCCTTATTTCAAGAAGGTTTTGCATACCTTAATTAAGGTTTAAGGGGCTTAATGACGGTGCCATTAATATTTTGTAACTTTTCTAGAAAATGGACCATGTAGGTAACACCTCCTTATTTTAAGGAGATGTGTCTCTGACTTTGATGTCTTTTATTTTATTAGCTTGCTTTAAACAATACTTAGATCAATTAATTAGTATTTTATGTCAACTAATGGTGCTTATGATGCACCTAATTACTTCTAGATGAAATGAGGTGTCCCACCTCTCCTTAATTTAAGGAAAAAGGTAGATTCTCTTTTGACTTTTGAAAAGATTAATTGATTAAGAACCTTAATCATGAGGTTTAAGGGCTGCTTAGAGCAGTTTAATTATCTTAATATTTTCTAGAATAAGTAGCATCAATCATCATGTTATTTTAGTGACACAAATGCGAGATATTCACGCACATGTACAACATTAAGTTCTTTGCGTCACACCGCCCTAACGGGTTATCGCATCGACACACGGAAGGTACCTTCACGCTCGTGGCGACGAGGCGGTCGCTATGACGTAGGTTTCAAATTTTCAAGGTTTCGATCACTAGGTTGCGTACTTGTGCACTCGATTCGGATCCCGTCGGAAATGTCAAACGACCCGTGGAAGGTACCAAAAGTGTACGGTTTAGGTAGGCTCAAGTTATGGATCTTACATTGGACATCGGGCACACACGCTCAAAAACGCACAGGAAGTGGCCGGGCGTTACAACTGCAATCATCCCTCTCAAAGTTATCTTTGAGAGATATAAGCATCAAAGTGGAACCCACGTAATTAGAGGTTCAATCAATGATTAGATTGTTATTATTTATAAACCCACGTAATATAGAAGTTCAATCAAAGAGAATGAAGAGACTGAAGTAGATTGTTATTATTTAGAACATCATGAACGCTTTGGATTTCTTTGTTTGGTTTTTATTTTAGTTTACTTCATCGCCAAGTAAGAGGTTGCGCACATGGCGCGAGTTTAGGGGTATAGGATTTTCCATATAAATAGGCACCCCTTGTAATTCTTTTGATTCATTGAAGTTGAATAAAAAATTCCTGTGTGATTTTTCTGCTCTCTGAGTTTCTGAGTTGTAGAAAATTTAAAGTGGGTGTGAAGCCCTCCCTTTTCGAAGGGCTGAGATTAAAGTAGGTGCGAAGCCCTCCCTTTTTGAAGGGTTAACTACCGTGATGCGAAGTCACGTTTATCCTCATCCACCCCTCCATCTTATTTCATCTTTCCCACAACCATCTTCGCGCCCAATCCATTTGTTTTTGCAGTTGTTCATCCCTCCACAACCAGTTTTCAGAATTCGGCCCTGCAGAAGGGCTGAAACTTCAACGGAGCACCACGCTCAGACCACAGCCCGGATCGACTTGAGATTTGGAGGTTTTGCAGAGCCAGCCTGGCCCACCAAGGCCAAGAAACCAATTTGGGAAGGCAGGCCTTCATCGCACGTGCGGCCGGCCCATCTGCACACGTGCGTCAGCCCCGGGGCACCGTCTGCACACAGGAGCTATTTCTAGGTCAGGTTTTTTCTCTTGTTTTCCTCTTTTCATCCCTAATTTTATAAACCCTAACCCTATATTACCCTAAATCCTCAATTTCTATCTCTTTTCTCACCTTAGGGTTCCTTGATTTGAAATTGGTGAATTCCTTGGATTAGGGATTGATTGTCATGCATATGTGGATGATTTCTATTTCCCTTTGAATATTGTTTGGTTCATAATTTTTATTGATCCAGCCCTAACGTGTGTAGGCTTGGACCCACATAGATTCCCCTTAATTGAATATTTGGACTTCTGTCTGGGATGTGGAATTTGTGTAATTGTTTATGAATTATGTGATCTTAAATCTGAAATCTTGCACATCATACCCTTAATTGAATATTTGAACTTTTGTGTGGGATGTGGAATTTGTGTAATTGTTTATGAATTATGTGATCTTAAATCTGAAATCTCGCACATTATATCTGAATTTCATGTCCTGCATCAAATTTGGTATCAAAGCTTAGGGTTTTTATAGGGGAATACATTACATGTTAGGGTTAGTTTGTTTACTTCATGCATCCAGTTCATCACATATAGCTGTTAGAAGTCCGTAGTCCCTGATATTAGTTGCTGAAATTTCTATTGGCAGGAAGTTAGCAATTCACATTGTTGTAACTTTCTGTTATTCCCTTATTTCGACAACTATGTTCCTAGATTTTTAGTAGCACTGCGTAGTTTCCCTCATATAGAGTCTCATAGGATCATTTAGCCCTATTTAGTTGCATATAGTCGTCATAGAAAGTCCTTAGGTGGAGTTAGCAAGTGTATTCCCACATGTGCGGGTCATGGTTTTGGCTTGCACCCTACACTAAACATGGAGCAACTGCTGAGTCATTAAATAAACTGTCCCAGCAGATCGAGTCTTTGGGTAAGCGCTGGGAACAACATATAGACCAACGCTTTGATTAATTTAACGTGCGCATTACCCAACTAAAAGCCTCCGCCGAGACAAACCCCACCATTGAGGTGGTTGTCCAATCTCAGGCAGGTGGCCAGGAGAATAGACCAATGAATGGAGTTGGCCAAGGAATCAATTATGGGCGTGCACTCGTGCACCCACCCCATGAGGGACATCAAGACCAATATTTTGAGGGATACAACATGTGCGGCCTTGTGGCTGGAGAGAGTGCACCAGAGGCTAGTGTAGAGTAACCCACTGAGGTCATTCCGGTAGTGGATGAGTTTCGTGATGTCTGTCCTGATGATCTACCGGATGAGTCTCCCCCTAGGGGGGATATAGAGCACACCAGAATATATGTAACACCCCGTATTTTTGCGTGCTCGGTTGTTACTATTATAAACCTGATTAGCAAGTTTGTATGATAATACAAATAACTTACATTATTCACCTTCATTTGATATTATCGTTGAATTTCAATAATTAAAATATCAAATTTCAAATTCAACCATTAATTTAAATTAATCGATGCCACACGTCAAGACTCATGTATTGTGGGCCACTTACAAATTAAAATAATATAATCATTCTAATCGAAGCCCGGCAGGAGGCTGATGGAATGAATAAATAGTGCTGACAGGGATACTACTCACATAGACAACTTAGATAAAAATAATAATGATACCAAAAATATTGAAAAAGGAAAAATAAATATTATAAATATGCATTAGGCCATAAAATCCATAATCCAGCCATTGATTTCTAGTTGAATGACCCCGTGGACCCTTATCACCGTTGATGATCAATTTTGGAATGATCTGACCATCGGACCAACAGAAATCTATAATTAGAGTTAAGAATTTATCTATTATAACCCACCTGATCTCTGGATAGGCCTGAACTTTGGCCTGAGGCCATGATTTGGACCTCCAAAAGGAATGAATCGGTGTGGATTCAGTGAGACTTCACTGTGAACCCCACATTTACATTGTGTGTACACGGCAAACTGTACACCCACTGTCTACCCAGCTTGGTCAAACAAGTTTTAACCAAAAACCTAATCGTATGAGGAAGTTTCCTCCTGATTTTTCTGTCGCCGTTGTTTAAACAGACAAGGGATCATTGTGGGCCACCATCATGGACTCTTGGCCAGATCCAAATCATCCACCGTGCTCCAAACGTGTGACAAATCAAAGCCCTATAAATTTCACATGTGAGAGCATGTGTGCAAGAACACAGAGGTGCGCTCGGTTTAATCAGGCGTCGTGCGTCTGTCCAATCAGGTGGACCCCTGTTGAGATTGGATGGATGATCTGAATCATTCATCTTGGGAAGCATGTGAGACTGACCAAAACCATACCCATCTTGTACGTTTCTACGCATGTACGTGCATGCGAGATCATAGATTAGCTAGCACGATCAAAACCGTTTAAAAACTTTTAAAAACACATCTAAAGCAATCTAGAACGTCCAGGAGGAGATATTTTATATGCGGAAATTCCAAAAACCCTAGTTCCTAGGGGAGAAACCGCATTTACGATATTCCTTCCCATTTTTCCAAAATCGAGCCGTCTTCCTCCCAAGCTCGAACCCACCATTCAAATGGCATCCAAGCTTCGTTCCTTCAGCCCTCTAAGCTTCCAGAGTCCCTACAGATGGACTGAAAGAGTCTAATTGACGAGTGAGGCGGTGATGGTGAAGACGCCATTAATGGCTGCCTTCTTCCCCACCAATCTTCTTCATCGGCTACACGGTGAAGTCTGAGTACAGACTCCTCTGGTTGCGAGGAGAGTGGAAAAGGAGGAGGGAAGCAGAAGGAGATAGATTGGAGAAGGAAGCTCGAAAAGAAGAAGAAGAAAGAAGAAAGAAGGAGAGGAAGAAGAATGAATGAGAGAGAGAGCTCCGTTCGTGAACCGCTGTCGAGTCAAACGGACTCGCTGCAGGCCGAGTCTGAGCCGTTCAGGAACCGGTTCGAACCTCCCCAAATTCTAGAATATTGCTAGACTTCCAGCAAGGAGTTTGGAAGAAGAAGAATGAGAGAAAGTAGGGTGATGGTTTGTTGGTTCTCCATAGGTTGTCGGGTCAAGCACTGAGTTGACTCGTCTCCATGTTTGACACTGAAATCCAGTGCCATTGCTGGTTACTGAGTTCAGAGGAGAGAGAAGGACAAGGGAAATAAAGGAAGAGAAGGAAGAAAGAGCATGAGAGAGAGGAAGAAGATCTGTGGAGAGAACTTCTCCATGCTAGCCGAGTTCCATGGATCGACTCACTAAGTCGGACAGTCTGGCAGGCTGGTTCATGACCAGCAGCTGTTAAACATAAAAATAAAAAAAATAATAAAAAAAAGAAAAGAATAATGGAAGAAAGAAGGAAAACGGTGAGTGAAAGATGCCATTCGAGTTGCTGAGTCACGAACTCACTGACTCGTTCAATCCAGGAGTCATGCGAATCCAAGCCTTGTGTTCAAAATGACTCAACCCCTAGTCAAGTTAGGAATGCCAGATTGATTGCATTGAGGTAAGTTGATCTCATGTCTCTTGTTAGTATCTTAATTACAGTAATCTAAGTTGTAGTGTGTCCTTAGCTTCATCTTGTTGAAGATTCGAATGGGACCGTGTTCAAAATCGGGCCGGTCAAACCTAGTTCACTCGAAGAGAGTTAAACTTCGTTACCCTGTGAATATTAATTCTACCTCAATTTTAGACTAATCCAATTAATCTTGATTTTCATATAAGAGATCAAACCCAACTTCCACCCTAAAGATTTTAACTATTCCTAACAGAATTAGTTGTGATGGTGAAGTTTTGTACTTGCATTCTAGTCACTCAAGAGGTCAATCCAAAATATAAGGTGAGGATTACCTTCAAGCTTTTCTACATCACGATAATTATCTTAGTTTATTTAATTCATCAATTGCTTAATTTATTATTCAGTCAAATTAATGATGAATGTTAGTTTCATTAGAGTAATCCTTTATAAATCCAACATGTTTAGATTTAAATTTAAGTAATATAGCATGCTATGGATCTCTACTATAATTTAAATTTAAATTACCACTTGTGCTTGCTGGATGGTGTTTTTAGGAAATCCTCAAACTAGTGGCCACCTGTGTAATGAATTAAATAAATTTATGTCGTAGACTGACCGCCTTGTGGATCATTTGTGCCTATGTGGCTCTTGGGAAATAATCCCTTTTTACCCCACCATTAGGTAGAATATTTAGCCCTTGCGGCTTTTATGGAATAATTGCCCCACATGGCTTTAATGAATTATTTTATATAACTTTGCAGTGTTAAGTTCCACTTTTGGACAATGGTTGGTCACTAGTTGAAGAGGTTTCCCTTAAAACATTATATTTGTTAGTCTCATGAGCCAAGGATGGTGGAATGGGACACTATGCCGAGCTGTCGGCCTATACTGGGTGACAAACCCCCCATAATGACCTTTGAGCTCTCCTAAATGGATTGTTTGAAATTGGAATAATAACGATTGAGCTAATCATGCATTTTCATGGCACAAGGCCTTTTCCAGGTAGTTAATCTACCGCAGGCGGTCTGTATGGTCTTTTCCGGGTGGCTGGTTCTCCTTGGGCGTACCTTTGAGTACTTTTCCAGGTGGCTAGTTCACCTTGGGCGACTTTTTACCAGCTGGATGTGCATCTTCAGGTCTATGAGCATGTGCATGCATCCATGCATTTAAACAAGATTATCTTGTATGATTTATTAATGAATGCGTATCTAATGAAACTTATCTGATTCCCCATGATAATCCTTGTATAATATTTGTTATATACTGTCTCTGATAACTATGTTTAATTATCTTGATGCTGCGATAAATCTTGGGGGTTATACCTCACTGTATAGCCATTGACGCTATCGAACCGTATGTAATGTGCAGGAGACATAGATGATGTACATATTGGTGTTCATGTGGATTAGGAGGAGCCAGAGGACCTTGCGACTCTCTTTCCTAATTTCATTTCATTTTAATTTGTACTATATGTTTTGTAATAAGTTAAGTCATTTATTTGTATAAGTTTTTGGGCAACCACTTGAAATCTTGGTTTTGAATATTGGACTCCCTCTTATACTGGATTTGCTTATACTCCGCTATATTATTAACTCTGATAATAAAAGAAAAAAAATGTATGTGAAATCGGCTATCTTTAAAGGTTAACACTTGGGTTCTTGGAAAACGAGTAGCGTACTCGGGTTTCGGGAACGGGGGTGTTACAACAT
Source organism: Magnolia sinica (assembly GCF_029962835.1). Classification (NCBI taxonomy): domain Eukaryota; kingdom Viridiplantae; phylum Streptophyta; class Magnoliopsida; order Magnoliales; family Magnoliaceae; genus Magnolia; species Magnolia sinica. Next base: position 74,200,105 of record NC_080578.1, on the reverse strand, counting down.
GGGACACCATAATACCTACAGCTGAGTTTGCGTTTAATAGTTCTGTCGACAGATCCACAGGTCTCAGTCCTTATGAAGTCGTTACTGGTTATAAACCGGAGAAACCTATTGATCTTGTCCCTATGTCATTGTCCCATAGGCCTTCAGAGCCTACAGAGTCTTTTGTGCATCACATTCATTCATGACATCAAGAAATCAGGCAAAAGATCACTACTAGTAATGAACATTACAAATTTTTTGTAGACCAACATAAACGTTTCAAAGAATTCAATATTGGGGACTCTGTGATGGTCTGCATTAGGCCCGAGCGTTATCCTGCGGGGGTCGTTCGCAAGTTACACGCGCGTAGCGTTGGACCCTTTAAAATTATAAAACGAAACGGTCTCAATGCGTATGAGGTAGATCTTCCACCTTCTATGGGAATTAGTTTCACATTCAATGTGGAGGATCTAGTTGCTTTTCAGGGACCCACTGATACATTGTCCGGCCCTTCGCCCACCCATCCTAATTTTTCATATTTGCCCCTTGATCCATGGCCTCTCCCCAACTTTCTTCCCAGCCTCTACCTCTCATACCTAGACTTGACACACCCAGAGAGGAAATAGAAGATATCATGGACCATGAGATAGTTTCCACGTCAGATGGCGATTTACAGAAGTATTTGGTTAAATGGAAGTCATGCCCAGCTTCAGACAGCACGTGGCTCACTGAGGAAGAGTTTCAGAGACTTGGTCCTGACATCTTGGAGCGGTTCAGGAGTTTTATTTCACCAGTGGCAAAATCTTCACACCCGGGGAGAGTTAATGAAGAGATTGTGCACACGCACGCCCGCACGTCGTCCACACGTGCACGCACACCACCCCCCCTACGCACGTACGTATGAAGGAGGGCCCCACCGTCGATCTGGCTTGATGACGATGTTCAGGGAGGGCCTCCTAGCTAGAAGATGAAGTTTTGATTCAAAAAAGTGGGCCCGATAGTCAAGAAAAGCCCATCATGGGATCTCATGATCGTGGCCCACTAGTCGAATTGATTTCATATTTTAGGTTTTGCTTATTGTTATTATTTAGAACATCATGAACGCTTTGGATTTCTTTGTTTGGTTTTTAATTTAGTCTACTTCATCGCTAAGTAAGAGGTTGTGCACATGGCGCGAGTTTAGGGGAATAGAATTTTCCCTATAAATAGGCACCTCTTGTAGTTCTTTTGATTCATTGAAGTTGAATAAAAAATTTCTACGTATTTTTTCTTCTCTCTGAGTTTCTGAGTTATGAAAAAATTAAAGTGGGTGCAAAACCCTCCCTTTTCGAAGGGCTGAGATTAAAGTAGGTGCGAAGCCCTCCCTTTTCGAAGGGTTAACTAGTGCGAAGCCACATTTATCCCCATCCAGCCCTCCATCTAATTTCACCTTTCCCACAACCATCTTCGCGCCCAATCCGTTTGTTTTTGCAGTTGTTCATCCCTCCACAGCCAGTTTTCATAATCTGGCCCTGCAGGAAGGCTAAAACTTCGACGGAGCACCAGGCTCAGACCATAGCCCGGTCGAAGTGAGATTTGGAGGTTTTGCAGCCCCAGCCTGGTCGACCAAGGCCAAGAAGCTGATTTGGGAAGGCGGGCCTTCATCGCACGTACGGCCAGCCCATCTGCGCACGTGCGTCAGCCCCGGGGCATCGTTTACATGCAGGAGCTATTCTGGGTCAGGTTTTTTCTCTTATTTTCCTCTTTTCATCCCTAATTTTATAAACCATAACCCTAGATTGCCCTAAATCCCCAATTTCTATCTTTTTTCTCACCCTAGGATTCCTTGATTTGAAATTAGTGAATTCCTTGGATTAGGGATTGATTGTCATGCATATGTGGATGATTTCTATTTCCCTTTGAGTATTGTTTAGTTCATAATTTTTATTGATCCGGCCTTAACGTGTGTAGGCCTGGACCCACATAGATTCCCCTTAATTGAATATTTGGACTTTTGTGTGGGATGTGGAATTTGTGTAATTGTTTATGAACTATGTGATCTTAAATCTGAAATCTTGCACATCATATCTGAATTTCATGTCCTGCATCAGCTTCTATGAAAACGGAGACCAAATTGTTGCATTCCCTACCATACTTGAGCAATTGGATATGAATTCCCCTTGATTAGAGGAGATTCAATATAAGTTTGCATACTCCTATTGAAGCAGGCTATCATCGAGCCAAGCATATTTCCATAATCTAATCAGACTACCATCTCCCCTAGTATATGAGTCACCTTTCATAAAATCTTGCGAGATGCCCATCACCAACCTCCAAATAACCAAAGCTCCATACAACAAAGACGCAAAGGTAAGCCATCTACCCTATGAAGTAACATATTTGGATAAGATAATTTGATTCCAAAGATGGTTCTCCTTTAGAATGAACATCCTACATTCCCAACAATGCACGGTTCATCGTAAAAAGGTCTTCAATACACCCACCATGATCCTGTGGGGCGCATAGTATGTTCCACCCTACCAGATGAAATTTGTTCCTCTCTTCCATTCCCCTACATAAGAAGTCACTTTGGATTCTTTCAATGTAGCAAATCACGCTGATTTGGAATAGGAATAAAGACATGATCCTGCGGGGCCCTTCCCCATGCCCTTTTAGAGTCTTCAACTTGCATAAACACACTCCTAACCTGCACAGTTCTTGGTCTCCATTGCACATGACCAAACCATCTAAGTCTACTTTCCCACATATTATGACATATTGGTGTTGCTCCTACGTTCCCTCGAATGGATTCATTTCAGATTTCATCCTTCCTCATCTTTGCACTCATCCATCTCAACATCCTCATTTCAGTTACACTCATCCATGAACATGTTGTTCCTTAACTGACCAATATTCTGCCCCATAAAGCATGACTGGTCTTATAGCTATCCTGAAAATTTTCCCCTTCAGTTTGATTGGTACACAATGAACACAAAAATCTCCAAAGGCACATCTCCATTTCTTCCACTCAAAGAGTTTACACACATGGCTTTAAATAGCCATATTACAAATCCCACTTAAAGTGAAAGTAATTAAGACCAAATGGAAAATACTACTAAATTGTCTCAAACTTGCTATAATGATTAATGACTTGACTAATCAAATAGGAGAAGATTCAAATAAAATTACAACTCTATATATATATGAGCTGTGCGTGGGAGGGTTTATACACAAATGCATGTGTATATGGGTGTACAGTTTGTACAAAACCAAGATCTCTATAAGGTTTGCACATAGAAGTTTTTTAAGATCTCTAATTGACCAATTGACATGATTGACAGTGTCTGACAAACAGGTCAATTGGTTCATTGGATGGCCAATCGAATTAGGTTTTGGGTTCAATGGTCCATTCGGACCATTGACTTGGTCTGCATCTCTCATCAGACCCTTGTTCTAATTCATATTCTCTCTTCATGTGGTTCATATCTTAAATCTAGACGGTTACGTAGGCCTGATCTGTAGGTAGAAAAAACAACTGCTCAGTTTCATTGGTTTTAGTACACAAAGGAGTCCCCAAACAGAAATTGGACCAACAACGACCAAATGAACCAAACGGATGAGTCAAGGGGAGCGTATTAGTTTTTGTCCCAAGTGCAGTTGCACTTTGAAATGCTGGGCCTGATCTTCAACTACCAACACTAGACCACTTCTGGTCATCTCATAACCTCATTGGATGAAAATCACGAATTGTGATGGCTACTAGAAAATTGATTGACTTGGCTCAAACATTTGGTCAGTAAGGGATCACCATATGGTAGCATTCTCAAATGGATCATTTCAGCAAAGATGATCCATGAACCATCTCAATGATAAGGTCCATCCACAAACCATCTTCACAGCTAGGTCCATCTGATACTGGAGATATTCAGGCATAGTCCATCCAGTGATAAGGCCCACTGTAACGAAAGGTGGACACTGCTATATTGTTGTTGGGCTGGGCAAAAAAACCATCATTCTTATAATCGAGCATCATATAATACTTTTGAGGAAAGAGGAATGACAACATGTACCCGTCCATCCGAAGTGAATTGTCCATTAGGTGCAACATGCATTTCATGGGTTAGCATAAAAGAATCACCAGTTCACCACAAGCAGACCATTCTAACCATCTGATCAAGAGCTTAAAATGGCAGTCAAGATCATTTCTTTAAATCAAGTCCAATCAACAATTTGACACCTTTATTTATTGGGGTCCATCACAGATTGATAAAGTTTCAAGGCATCACTTTCATTAGGTGATTTTAACCATCCCATCCATGGCTTAGAAAGCAAATGCAATTAGAGAAAAGGCCATCTACGGATGGATATAATCATCCAATTGGTGCGATTTTTCATGGTAGCTCACAAAACTGTATGTTGGACACAATGGACAGCTAGGATTGGTCGATAGACTGTCCAAGTGTCCCAATTGAACTCTGACTCCACCATAGCAGCAGTTGAGTTGACTCCATGTGATCATTCCCCCTGAGGAATTACGGGGCCCTAATGATCAAGATGGCAACAGTGTCATAATGGACCATTCTGTAAAAGCAAAGGCCATGGTTCTCAGATCCAAAACACTCATTTGACAGGCCCTATGTGGATTGGAATACTCAAAAACAAAAGAGGTGGTTATTTGGTACTAAAGATAAACACCGTGAGTATCCATAGATCCATCATAAACATGGTAACATTAACACATCTCATTCTCGGTAATTTCCTGTCCTAGGAATTTCTTGAGAGATTTTCAGATTTTGATAGTTTTCTCATGAAATAATCGGAAAAATCTCACTGAAAATAAATCACTAAAAATATTTATATTATAAATCAATAAATATTTTAAATTTTCACATACATAGGTATAAACTGAATTACTTAACTTATAAATAATTTTTGCAGTGAAATCAATAGAATTTAGCAATGAAATCGAATAATTAATAAAAATAAAAAATGTCAAGATTGTTAAATATTGGTGTTGTAATAATCATTAGATCAATTCTCCTAGAGGAAAAGATAGCTAGAATTTAAAATTTTTGGTGATATTTGTCACTTTGAGCATAAAGAGAAAAGAAGAAAGAATACATATAGGGGCGAGTGCCAGTCCGTGGTTGGAAATTTCTGTGGAATTCTTAGCTACTAACGATCGAATGTATGGGAAAAAAAAAATCCTATATTTATATGCATTCCTCGCTACTAATGAACAAAATTGAATAAAAGAATCCTGAATTGATATGGTTCTTCCCGACTAATGATAGAATGATTGAAAAAGATTCCTATATTGATATGGATTCTTCGCTACTAACGATCGAATGAATGAAAGAATCCGATATTTCTATGGAATCTTCGCTACTAATGAACGAATGTATTAAAGAATCTTATATCGATATGGATTATTCGCTACTAATGAAGGAATGAATGAAAGAATCCTGGATTTCGAAATACGAAGAAAGAGGTTGGGGTTGATTACCGGCGAGGAAAATTGGTAGTGACGCCTACGTATGTCTTTCGTATGCGGGAAGAGACGATGAGATAAACAAGCCATGATGTAGATGTCGATGTCGTCTTCCCCATTGTTTGGGCTCATCTTCTTTCCAACGATGAGATCTGGATTTTTAGGATCTACCCAACCATTGCATCTGCGGGTTTCCATTTCTGATCATTGATCTCATTTAGGTAATATAGACCGTTGTTCTGTATTTGAGTCCTGTGTTGGAGGGGGTGAGATAGGGACGCGGATTTCGCAGGAAGTTCCTGCGCTGAGACGCTAGATGGGGCCCACCGCGATGTTTGTGAAAAAAATCCGGAAGAATGCTGTGTGGGGCCCGCCATCATGTTTTTGGGAAATGTACTCCGTTCATCCGTTTGGTGAACTCATTTTAGGAAAATTGACTAAAACCGAAGTGGATCTAAAACTAAAGTGGGCCACACGAGAGGAAAAGAAATACCTACCGTTGAAAGCTTCCTGGGCTCCACCTTGATGTTTATATGATTACCGGCGAGGAAAATTGGTAGTGACGCCTACGTATGTCTTTCGTATGCGGGAAGAGACGATGAGATAAACAAGCCATGATGTAGATGTCGATGTCGTCTTCCCCATTGTTTGGGCTCATCTTCTTTCCAACGATGAGATCTGGATTTTTAGGATCTACCCAACCATTGCATCTGCGGGTTTCCATTTCTGATCATTGATCTCATTTAGGTAATATAGACCGTTGTTCTGTATTTGAGTCCTGTGTTGGAGGGGGTGAGATAGGGACGCGGATTTCGCAGGAAGTTCCTGCGCTGAGACGCTAGATGGGGCCCACCGCGATGTTTGTGAAAAAAATCCACCCCGTCCATCCGTTTTGCGAGCTCATTTTAGGAAATGCAACCGACAATGAGGTGGATGGCAGATGTTGATGCAGAAATCCAGTTCACCCTGACCGAGCTACTGGACCACCCGAGCCTGCACAGAAAGGAGACAAAGGAGACCCTCCGATGCCGAAGTCTGGCTAGAAATCTGGGTCTAAGTAGCGTAGGTAGGGTTTCGGGTGAGATATTTTGCGTACTTGTCCCAATGGGTGGGCTCATCATTTATAATGTTCATAGGACATCGTGGCCCGTCATTATAGGCACGATCTCAGCCATTATGCAAGACATGTGTGATCAGTGATGTTGTCGGTTACACTAAGATCGTGCGCCAGGTGTTACTCCTGTCGTGCGTTACTGGAATTGATTTAGCCTTGCTAGTCGGTTGAGAATTATCCGAGCCGAGCTTACCTTTGAGCTGCCAAGGATGACCTGAGTCGAGCTCATCTACACCGAGCCTTGCGCCGAGCCTCGTCGGTTGGTTGAGCACAGCGTATCCTGACTTGGATGGGATGCGCCAAGCAGAGACTTAAGCTCAGGCATAGTTTTCTATCCAGACTGCTCATCCAGACAGCTCCTTAACTCTGATGGGCCTCTCGCCCTTTAGGGCCCGTTTGGCCGCATAGATTGGGAGGGATTGAATGGTATTAGGGTGGATGGCACAGATTTTTAAGTAATGATGATGCTGTCAGTGGATTGTCTGGAGATCCATGGGATTGCAATATCCCTGGATTGCTATATCCAATCTGTTTGGCGCGCCCGGCCAATCCTAGGATTAAACCTTCTCATCCCTTCCAATCCCTCAAACCAAACACGTCCCAGGCAAATTTGAAAGGATTAGGTTGGATGGGATGGGATTTAAAAGTAATGATGGTGTTGTCAGTGGATTGGCTTAAGATCCATGGGATTGGGATCAGATCACCAACTCTGTTTGGCATGCCAGGCCAATCCCAGGATTTGACTTTCAATCCCTTCCAATACCATCCAAGCCCTTCCAATCCGACCGGCTAAACGGGCCCTTAACGGGTTACTACCGAGCAGAAGCTCGGTATTTCATATTATTCGGAGCTTTTCTTGTGGGGTCGGATACCGGTTGTACATTACTTCCACCCGTCGTAATATTGTCGAGACGAGCCGATAGTGGTCGGACTACATTTCTCATGACAGAAACCGACTCGAGGAGTAAATGCATGGATGAGTAGTCCGTTACGCTTCTCCTAACGGTTAGTGTTGGCAGCAGGATTGAGGAGGATTCGCAGTTATGGCCTGATGCTATCGAAGCGTCGTACTCTGCAACGACAGCTTCTCGACTACAAACCTGTGGTGGATGGACGCGTGGCAAATGTCGGGAACACGTAACGTCGGGGTGAGTGGGGAGTTGCCGCATGTAAAGTAATGGGCGGGAAGACGGTTCTTCACTTACTGCATTCAATGCTATTTACTGAGGCTAATGCGCGGCTTGGGAAAACATGTTGGCCAGGCTAATCGGATATCACCACATATGAGGCGGTGCTCAGTAGGGCGGCCCTTCGTCTTCGGTAATTAAAGCATGTCATGATTGCATTCGGCCGAGCATGATATAAAATAGACTTCCTCCTCTGCTAATCCTATCATTTGTTCAAAGACATTAGTTGCAGACAGACTCTCGGAGCAGACGATTTCCAGTGAGTCTTTCCTGTTTTCTGTCTTAGTTTTCCGTTCCCTTTTGTAACGCCCTGAAAATTGAGGATCGAGTAGAAGTCCAAGTCCCGAGTTCCAACGCATCACTTATGCAACACATTTTATGATGATTAAATGTTGTCTGTATTAGTGCATAAAACATGAATAAGATTAAGCCAAATCAGCAAAACATAATCCAGGGACAGTTGTAATACGCAAGCAGAAGACTGAAACAAATATGTATAACTTTATAAACCAGTTTAGGTCCCCAAAGTATGTACACATTGCCAGGTCAATAATTACATGTATTGTTTCAAATTACAAAATGTCAAAATGTAATAGTCCACTACAAGTATAACCCTGAAGCCCCGTCGATTCAGAACGGTCTACGAGAACCCGCCTGAATACTGCATATATGAGAATGCCTCCTCATCATCCTCAAAGACCGGCTCCGCCTCGCAGGCTACGCCATCATCTGAACCTACAACAGGGTTTGGTTAGTGTTTAAGATACCGTCCCGTAACGTGGGAGTGAGTGATCAACTCAGTGGAACAATAAAGCAAAGGTTAACATGTTATCAATTCAGTCAAGCAGTAATGATAAAACAATACAATCAAACATCCCTAGAGACTCTGATTAATGCAGGAATGGTATGTATAAATGATGCATACCCTCGCCTGCACTCCCTCAGCGATCTTCATCTAACGGTCGCGCATGTCAGTCACTTCCTCGTGCTCTCTACACATCGCCAAACGGCACATGCAATGCAGTGTATGAGTATGATTTCCAAGTTCTTATTAGTCCGTTTCATACAGCAGAATTGGGAAGCTAAGGTACCTCCCTTATATCAATTTTCAAACAATGATCCATTCTAGAGTCGTCAGTCCTAGCAATTCTCATACGATGTTGCGGTTCTAGGTTGCTGCAAATGGCTCGTCACCTTATCAGTGCAGGCCTAGTTTGTACTCTTGTTGCCATGTAAGGGCTCGTCGCCTCTATGCAGTCTTAGCGTACGCTCGAGGTCACTACAAAGGGCTCGTCACCTTATCAGTGTAAGCCGACAGCTCGAATATAGTGTCTCATACCACCGTATTCGGCTCACGAGGCTGTGTTGCTCACTGGACACTACGGGGAGGCTTGTCACCCCAGCGTAGGCCAACAGCTCGACCACGGTGTCCCATACCACCATGCTCGGCTCATGAGTCTTAGCGGATCAAGGTACCAAGGTTAAAGGAGTTTTCACTGGTGAGTTTGGTACCTTAGATTCAAGCAGTAGCGTCCATACATGGTGAACATACATCGGGTCAATCGGGTTACTTGACGAGCTCGACTAGTACGAGCGTACGTTGAGTTGATCGACATAAAGTGCGTAAGCACTCCGTGTAGCCTAACCACTATCGGCAACCGAAGTATGACTCGGACTCATTGAACACGTCCTGTGGGGCGAAAACAACCTCAGCCACCAAATCAGGGCCTGTTACCGATTGCCTGGACTATATCGCAGTCCCAAACATATCCAATTCCAACAAGTATTCGTATGAAATAGTCAAAGCAGTAATAAACATATAATTCCAATCATACAACCATTTGAGCATGTTATGAAGTACAACGTACACAGGAATTCACACATGCACATTTCATAAGTAAAACAGACAATATAATATAAATTGCATGGAGGAAATCATACACATAGTCAAGGTAGTTGAGAATCTTATCTCAACACTCATATAAAGTACCTGATGCCAAGTACTTGCTCATTCAGACATTTTCATGAACACTTAGACTACACCTTTTTAACATACACAATGTGTTGATTATAATGTGTATTAGGGCAAAACCTTTCGCCAAGGGGTTGCAGCCTACACAACAATCATATACTCACAACAATTTGTCATGGCGAGCACGAATGCAAATCCTCCACTCATTCAGACATTTTCACAAACACCTAGGCTACACATTATAACATACGCGACATATGTTGGGATAACATGTATTTGGGCAAATCCTTTCATCAAGGAGTTGTTACACATACAACTTACATATATACACCGTAATTAATCATGGCAAACACAATTTCAAATTCCATACATATACGATCATTTCTACAAACACACGGATTACAATATACCCAACATAGTTCATATATATACGTAAAGCGAAACAGACATCACATTTGACATGTGAAATAGTACCCACATCAGTAATAAACCATTAACCGACATTAAAAGCCTTGAAAACCATAACCTATACGTTTATAGTCCGCACCTTATGCCGGTAAACGCGTAACGGATTCGTTTTAGACACTCAGTCTTTGTCAATAGCGGATTGGCAACCTATAACATAAATTAGGTTAGTTATTTCACAACTTACACTATCTGAAACCCTAAAACAGATTAGGGTTAAGTTTTCTTACCTAAGAACGAAATCGGAATCGCCTGTTTAGTGATACAAGAATGGTGATTGAGTGCGTGGAATAGCGGGATCGAATCCCAAGAAGAATCTCCAACTCTCACTCTCACTTTCTCTCTTTTCCCTTCTCTTTTCTCTCCTCTCTCCCCTAGGGTTTCTCAAATTCGTATGAGGTGAGAGAGAGGGTTTAAGGTCCTTATATAGGCCCAGGACTGATGGAAATGGCCCCAGGGCTAAGGTATACTTAGGTTATGTCCAAAGGGCGTCTGTTTCAGCCCAACGGAGCACTTCTGGTAGCCCCTTTTCCACGTGCAGTCGGACTTAAGTTCCCTGACCATGGATTTAGGTCAGGCTGAGTTTTCGTTCCGATCGGGTTTGTAGATCAACCGTGACAGACCAGTTTCAGTTCAACGGTTACAATCACTCGATCAGGGCCACAAGTACATCGACATGTAGGGGACATTTCCCCTGATCCGAGGGTGTATTTGGGTCAGATTTTGATGGTCTGAATCCTTATATTTGGCCCACAAGTGACACGACTCAGATTACTTAAATTCGGATTTCATTTCTTAAGACATTCACGTTTCTCACACACTTTTCTCTGGGCTCAAGTTGGCATTTCTAGACACAATTAAGACTTGATTTCTGAAGGGATTGTCAAGTCCAGTAATGCAGTCACAGCTATATAGTTTCACGGTCATCAGACTTTCGATGTACGGTCCAGGTTCGATACGGAGTATCGGTATGCTCCCGAGAGCAACCAAGTTTAAGGACGGATTCTAGATTTCAGGATAATGTAGCGTCAATGATACTACACGGTTCAGGTCTTGCAGATCATATTTAAAGTGATTAGTGCTAATTTCACAAGTACTCTAGTTTAGCACTTGCTAATATTAACCTAATTTCTAAAGGTTTTGGTCCTAGGTGATTTCTGCCTGAGGTGGTACTCGGATCTTTGCACGGATTTTTCCCAGACGTTACAATCTACCCCCTTAAAGAAAAATTTCATCCTCGAAATTAGTACCTTTTCGTACTCCTTGAGAATCTGAGGGTAGTTCTTTCGAACCTCGGCTTTTGTCTCCCAAGTAGCCTCTTCTTTCATGTGATGCGTCCACAACACTTTCACAAGTGGAATAACCTTGCTACGCAGCACTTGTTCCTTCCTATCTAGGATACGCGTCTGTCGCAGTCTATATGTAGCATCCTTGCTCAATTGTACCTGCTCCCATTTGATAATGTGGGAAGGATCAGGAACGTATTTCTTCAACATAGATACATGAAATACGTTGTGCACGCCTACGAGTGGAGTGGGCAAGGCAAGGCGGTATACTACCGCCCCCAATCGATCAAGTATTTAGAATGGGCCAATGAATCGAGGCTTAAGCTTCCCCTTCTTGTCAAACCGAAGGACTCCCTTCATAGGGGAAATCCTGAGGAACACATGGTCTCCGACCTCGAACTCTAGCGGTCGCCGCCTCATATCGGTGTAGCTCTTCTGTCTGCTCTGCGCTGTCAGAAGTCGGCGCCTGATAATGTCAACTTTCTCTGAAGTCGCCTAAATTAACTTCGGGCCAATCAAGCTCTTCTCGCCAACCTCTACCCAGCAATGCAGCGCTCTACACGGGCGCCCATACAGTGCCTCGTAAGGAGTCATGCTAATGCTCGCCTGGAAGTTGTTGTTATAGGCGAACTCTGCATAAGGAAGACAGTCATCCCAACTGTCCTTGAAATCCAGCGCACAGGCTTGCAACATATCTTCCAGAATCTGATTCACCTGTTCCGTCTACCCGTCAGTCTGTGGGTGGAACGCGGTACTGAACTTCAACTTTACACCCATCGCCTCCTAGATGCGAGTCCAGAAAATGGATGTAAATCGTGTGTCTCGGTCCGATACAATCTCCAAGGAAACTTTATGCAGACATACAATCTCCTTGATGTACAACCTGGCCAACTCGTCTGCGGAGTTCGAAACTCTGATAGGGAGGAAATGAGCCGATTTCGTCAACTGGTCCACGATCACCCAAATAGAATCATGCCCCTTCCTCATCTTCGGTAGCCCTGAGATGAAATCTCATTTCCATTCTGCTATGGGCATCGGCTGAAGTAGTTCAAGAGGTCAGCGATGCTCTGCCTTGACCTGCTGACACGTGAGACAACGGGACACGTAATCCCCTATGTGAGCCTTCATATTATCCCACCGGTACGACCTCTTCATGTCACGATACATCTTCGTATAGCCTGGATGCATAGCCATCCTTGAATCGTGAGCGGCCTCAAGAACTTCTTTCGTCAAGTCAGGGAGGTTCGGGACGCATAGGCGGCCACGGTAACGTAAGCACCCATCCGTACCAACACTCCATTCTAAGTCCTCATCTGTACAAACCTGCTCTCTCACCTTCGCCAACATCTCATCGTCTGCCTGAGCCACGATGATCCTGTCATCAATGAGGGGCTGTACTCAAATATGTGTGATGCCCTCATACGGCTCCTCCACCGTGAGTTTCTGCTCAAAGTCTCACACAAATTCTACCATGTCTCACTCTGCCACCATCAACGGAGCCGCAAACACCAATGCCTTCTTGCGGCTCAACACGTCTGCCACAAGGTTGGCCTTGCCAGGATGGTAAGAGACTTCGAACTTGAAGTCCTTCAGGGTCTCCATCTATCGTCGCTGCCTCATATTCAAATCTCTCTGCGTGAATATGTACCTAAGGCTCTTGTAGTCACAAAAGAGCTCGAACTCCTCCCCGTAGAGGTAATGTCTCCAGAGCTTTAGTGCAAAGATGACAACTGTCAACTCTAGGTCGTGTATAGGGTAGTTCTCCTCGTGTTTCCTCAATTGTCTCGAGGCATATGCAATCACCCTGTCCTTCTGCATAAGGACACAACCCAAACCAGCACGAGACGTGTCGGTATATATAACATACTTGACCCCTTGCTCTGGCAATACTAGCACAGGGGCGGACGTCAACCTGTCCTTCAGCTCCTGAAAAGCTGCTTCTGCCTTTTCATTCCATGCGAACTTCAGATCTTTCCGTGTCAACTGAGACAAAGGTCTGGCTATCTTCGAGAAATCCCGAATGAATCGTCGATAGTAACCTTCTAGACCAAGAAAACTCCTCACCTTGGTAACCGAACCGGGCTGCTCCCAGTCCTGAACTGTGGCTACCTTAGTAAGGTCCACAGCTATCCATTCCTTGGACATCACATATCCTAGGAACTTGACTTCTTCTTTCCAGAAGTCGCACTTCTTATACTGTGCAAACAACTGGTTCTTCCTCAGAGTATCCAAGACTCCTCACAGGTGTTCCTCGTGATCTTCCCGACTCTTGGAGTATATCAGGATGTCATCAATAAACACAATGATGAATCGGTAAAGGAACGGCCGAAATATCTTGTTCATTATGTTCATGAACACAACCAGAGCGTTCGTAAGGCCGGACGACATCACGAGAAACTCATAGTGCCCAAAACTGGTCCTGAAAGTCGTCTTCTGCACGTCCTCATCCCTGACGCGCAACTGTGATACCCTGACTGTAGATCGATCTTCAAAAAATACTATGCTCCTTTCAACTGATCGAACAGGTCATCTATTATGAGTAAAGGATACTTGTTCTTCATCGTCACTTAGTTCAACCTGCGATAATCAATACACAATCGCAATGAACCGTCATTCTTCTTCACAAATAACATGGGCACTCCCTAAGGAGACACACTAAGCCGTATGAAGCCAACATCTAACAGATTGTCGATCTGTTTCCTCAGTTCCTCCATCTCACATGGAGTCATGCGATAAGTCAGAAGAAATATTGGTATCGCACTGGGCACAAAGTCGATAGTGAAGTCGATCTCGCGCCGAGGAGGTAGTCTAGGTATCTTACTGAACATGTCTTCAAACTCTCGAACCACGAGTGTGTCTTCAAGTACCAGGCCGTCGACATTCTTCAGTAAGGAAGCATAACAAAGAACTCGCAAAGGGCAACTGACCTGCACGGGAAACGTAAAGGGCGTGCCCTCAGGCCCGTGAGCTGTCACTAGTCGGGTCTCACAGTCCCTCACTTCAGTCAGCCAATCCATACCAAGGATGACATCAAAATGGTATATCGTGGTGACAATCAAGTCAATGCATATCGTCCTGCTCCCTAGATCTATCAAGTAACCCTCACACATTTTTGTGGCATTTGTAAAAGTCCCTGGTGCTGCGATAACTCGCAGCCTAACCATCGGAGTCATCTGCAGCCCTAAGCGCTGAACTACAGAACATGATATCATGGATATAGTGGATCCCGTATCCACCAATAGAAATATAGGGGTACCTTCAATGTGGGCGGTGAGCTCGAAGGCTAAAGGTACGGTAGCTATAGAATCAGGTGCTTCTGCTGTAAGTGCATGGACGCGTGCCTACTGAGATCGGTTGGGCTGAGGAGCTATAGGTCGCCGAGGTAGCTTAGATCGAGGTACGGGTGGCCAGAAGGATGGATGAGCTAGTGCCGAGCATAGAGGTGGTGCTGATATAGCCTGGAAAAGCTGGCGGTTGATCCTCTGGGGCGGTGAGAAGCCGCTATCCCTCATCCTGGTGAAGCAAGTCACCTCCGTGTGGCCTGGCCTCTTGCAGTAGGCACTCCACCATGAGGTCGCCTCATAAGGGCAGGTGGAGCCATCAGCCTCGTCAGCGAATCTGCCCACGGCCTCTTCCCGAGGAATGGTCTGCTCGGAATCTCTGGTCGGGACTTAGGAGCCATCGGTGCTCGCATACGTGACTGCCTGTCCCCGTCCTGCTCAGCTCTCATGGACATGCTCACTAGCTCAGCATAGCTAGGTATGCTAGCGCAGCACATCTTTGAGCGAATATCTGGTCGCAAGCCCTCAGAAAAATGCCGCATACCCATCGGCTCATCTGCCAGAATTAACGGGGCGTACCTGCCCAACACCGTAAACCTGTTCTCATACTCAGCCACTGTCATCCTTCCCCGTCGGAGGTGAAGGAACTCACTCTCCTTCTCGTGACGATAGGTGACGGGGTAGTATTTCTCGTGGAAATGAGTCTCAAAATCTGTCCACGTCCATATGTGTCTGATTGCAACAGTACGGAGGACATTATCCCACCATAAGCTGGCATCCTTCTCGAACATGAAGGTGACCAACTCCACCTGCTCGGGCTCCGTGCAGTGTAGCTGCTTTAGCATCTTAGAGATGCGGTCAAGCCAATACTCGACCTCCTCGGGTCTGTGAGTACCCGCAAAGGTAGGGGGCCGTAAGCGCTGGAATCGTTCAAAGTGGCCGCTGGCACCTGCATTCCCAGCAGGAGGCGTAAATGGAGCAGGCGAAGCCACACCCATGCTCTGGGCAAAAATCCCCGCCATGGTGGTCAAAAACTGTTGTTGCTGCTGTGCCTGCTGCTGCTGTTGTTGTACCTACTACTGCAGTTGCTGTACCTGCTTCTGCTGCATCAACAACATCATCTGCTCCAACCTATCAGTAGGGGGAGCCGACTAAGGTACAGATGACGTCGAAGAGGACGCACGGTTCTGCTCTGGAACCGGTGGCACAACAGGTGTAGGCCTATTGGTGGGGCTAGTGGCCGGCTGAGAGTCCAGCATGGTGTCAGAGGGAGACGGGCCCGAACTGGGGTCCGTATAGCTATCGCTCAGGGGAGGTGCCCCATCAGACGAATCGTCAAGAGTGAGTCGTGCCGTACTCCATGCGGCCTTAGGTGGCATTCCCTATATATAACATAGGGTGCAACTTAGGTCAGATTCAGCATGCCCACAAACTCAACCACATAGCATTTACACACATCTTAAAGAAACTTCATGCATTTCATTTACCAAAATTGTCACAATTACATGAGATACGTCATAACATGAATCATGACAGGAAACGCATATGAGCTATTACAAGTAAAGCTGCAAACGTTAAAACAAACCAACTAGCACAACATACTTTCCACCTACACTACTACTAAGCTTGCCAACATTAAAACACACACATTCTAAGACAACAATAAAATAAACTACAGGGCGACGGCATGGATGACTAGACATCCGAGTCTGGCGACGGAGGAGGGGCGCCCTTATCCTGCAGGCAGCACAGGATAGTTTTCAAGGTGCAAGTCACTTTCTTAAACTTGTGCTTCATGAGGGCCTGGACATCGATAATCTCCTATCGCAGGGCAGGTTGGCCCTCCTCAAGTCGAGCTAAGCGGGCTTCCCTAGCAGCCCGATCAGTGTCATGCCTTGGTGCCGTAGGAGGAGAGCTCTCCTCCGTGTCCTGAGCCTCCTCTTCTTCTTCCTGTTCCTCCTCTATCTCTTTACCACTTCCTCCCTCGTTTTCTTCTTCTAGATCAATACTTTCCTCCCCCTCACTATCGGACTCCTCCCCATACTCGTCGAGTCGAGCTTGATGTTGTCGAGGGCCGATCCCCATGTTGTTAAGCGTAGCGTCGTTTATGTACCGGATCAGCGCAATAGCATCCATGTTAAGTCTATAACTGACCTCTGGAGCAATCTTACATACCAGCCGGCCGAATGGGAGTGAGACGTCGTTCTTGACAGAGCGTACGGTCTGAATTATCTGAAGTAGGGCGAACGTGGGCAGCCACAAATTTGTCCCCATGTTCAACCTTGTACAAGAAGTCTACCATCAAACGAGTGCATTCAGTGTGGTTGCCCCACCATGGATACACATTGTACGTGAAAATGTGGTGAAGCAAACGGAAGTCATCTGTCAATCTCGTCAATGGGAGGCAATTTCCTCACGTCCAGGGAGCCAGTCGGCCATAGAGGTATCGCGTCCGGTGATCTCTTTCTCGCGCGCTCTTAAAAAAATTCTCACATTAGCGTATACCTCACCACGTGGAATCCCCATAATCTGGGCTACCAGATCCACATTGACTGTGTGCTCCCGCCTCCCTACATGAACAGTGAACTGGAGAGGCTCCAGTGATGGGTCTCGGATATGGGTGTAGAAAGCACGAATCGTATTCTCACATGCGGGAGACTTACCTTCAAACATGGGACCCCACTCAATGTCCACCAAGCGGTCCATAATCGGGTGTAGCCCAAACAACCTCTCATCTACGTGAGCTTCAAGTACAACCCTATGGCCACCAAACCGACTGCATTCGAAGCCTATCGGTAGTGCTCTCTTAATCGGGGTTTGGGGTTCTAGGTCTCGCTTTGACTTGTGCTCACGGGCGGCGCTTGTGCTTGCCTCTACACCCGCTCTCCTCCTTGGACGGGTTGGGTGACTAGGCCCAACTTCATCCGTAGGAGCCCGCTTCCTTCCCATGAGAGAAAGGAAGGTAGAAATGGAGAAGATGGCCATAACAAGCTCGAATAGAGCCATTGGAGTGGAATGATAGGTGGAAAAAGAATGGATTGTTGAACTTGAAGGTATCTGAGACACAAATGAGGGATTTGTACACTCAAATCGAAGGAAAAGAGAGAGATAAGAGAGGGTTTTGATGGAAAATGGTGGATGGGTGTATGTGTTGAAGCAAAATGATGAAATGGGTGGATGGAGGGAAGATTTGAGAGAGAAACAATGGTTTTTGAAGAAAAGGGAGAGCTTGGAAGGGTGTACGAAAGGAAAAGAGGGAAAAGGGAAAGAAATAGGGGTCCCCACGTGTTTTGGTGGGCCCCACATGTGTTTATGGATCGGCCCGACGCCGGCCTGCAGCGGCCCGATAGGCCCGACCGAACCCAACCGTAGTCCACCGCGGTAGGCGCGGTTTCGCCGTGGTGGGGCGGTGGCCACCCCCCTCTTGGGGTGCCGATGGTGTATAGGGTCCACTGTGGGTCCCCCCGAATTGCGCCGATTTGGCCCCGACTCTATTTTGAGTCATTTCGGTTTACCACTCGCATATATTCACGTAATTTCAATTTGTTAAGTGCGGGACCTACGAAAGTTTCATTTAAACCAGTCCATTGGTGGTTTAGAATGGTGTTGGGATCATTTCACGTGGTCGGGAAAGCCTACGGGTCCAATTACTATAGTCCGTTTCGGTCGATTTCGCCGTTTAGCAAAATAGGAAATCCTAAGTTTGTTTCTACGTTTCCTCGCACCCTCCTACATTGAATTTGTATCAGCGTACGTCGTGTGACCATAACCTAGGTCCAGTTTAATCTAAATCACGCTCTGATACCAACTTGTAATGCCCTGAAAATCGGGGGGCAAGTAGAAGTCCAACTCCCAAGTTCCAACGCATCACTTATGCAACATATTTAATGATGATTAAATGTTGTCTGTATAAGTGCATAAAACATGAATAAGATTAAGCCAAATCAGCAAAACATAATCCAGGGACAGTTGTAATACGCAAGTGGAAGACTGAAACAAATATGTATAACTTTATAAACCAGTTTAGGTCCTCAAAGTATGTATGCATTGCCAGGTCAATAATTACATGTATTGTTTCAAATTACAAAATGTCAAAATGTAATAGTCCACTACAAGTATAAGCCTGAAGCCCCGTTAATTCAGAACGGTCTACGAGAACCCGCCTGAATACTGCATATATGAGAATGCCTCCTAATCATCCTCAAAGACCAGCTCCACCTCGCAGGCTATGCCATCATCTGAACCTACAACCGGGTCTAGTTGGTATTTAAGACACCGTCCCATAACGTGGGAGTGAGTGATCAACTCAGTGGAACAATAAAGCAAAGGTTAACATGTTATCAATTCAGTCAAGCAGTAATGATAAAACAATATAATTAAACATCCCTAGATACTCTTATTAATGCAAGAATGGTATATATAAATGAGGCATGCCCTCTCCTGCACTCCCTCAGCGATCTTCATCAAACGGTCGCGCATGTCATTCACTTCCTCATGCTCTCTACACATCGCCAAATGGCACATGCAATGCGGTGCATGAGTATGATTTCTAAGTTCTTATTAGTCTGTTTCATACAGCAAGATTGGGAAGCTAAGGTACCTCCCTTATATCAATTCCCAAACAATGATCCATTCTAGGGTCGTCAGTCCTAGCAATTCTCATACAATGTTGCGGTTCTAGGTTGTTGCAAAGGGCTCGTCACCTTATCAGTGCAGGCCTAGTTTGTACTCTTGTTGCTACGTAAGGGCTCGTCGCCTCCACGTAGTCTTAGCGTACGCTTGAAGTCACTACAAAGGGCTCTCACCTTATCAGTATAGGCCGACAGCTCGAATACAGTGTCCCATACCACCGTATTCGGCTCACGAGGTTATGTTGCTCACTGGACACTACGGGGAGGCTCGTCACCCCAGCGTAGGCCGACAGCTCGACCACAGTGTCCCATACCACCATGCCCGGCTCATGAGTCATAGCGGATCGAGGTACCAAGGTTAAAGGAGTTTTCACTGGTGAGTTTGGTACCTTAGATTCAAGCAGTGGCGTCCATACATGGTGAACATACATTGGGTCAGTCGAGTTACTTGACGAGCTCGACTAGTACAAGAGCACGTTGAGTTGATCGACATGAAGTGTGTAAACACTCCGTATGGCCTAACCACTGTCGGCAACCGAAGTACGACTCGGACTCATCGAACACGTCCTGTGGGGTGAAAACAACCTCAGCCACCAATCAGGGCCTGTTACCGATTGTTTGGACTATATCGCAGTCCCAAACATATCCAATTCTAACAAGTGTTCATATGAAATAGTTAAAGCAGTAATAAACATATAATTCCAATCCTATAACCATTTGAGCATGTTATAAAGTACAACGTACACAGGAATTCACACATGCGCATTTCATAAGTAAAATAGACAATATAATATAAATTGCATGGAGGAAATCATACACATAGTCAAGGTAGTTGAGAATCTTATCTCAACACTCATATAAAGTACCTGATGCCAAGTACTTGCTCATTCAGACATTTTCACGAACACTTAGACTACACTTTTTAACATACACAACGTATGTTGATTATAATGTGTATTAGGGCAAAACCTTTCGCCAAGGGGTTGCAGCCTACACAACAATCATATACCCACAACAATTTGTCATGGCGAGCACAAATGCAAATCCTCCACTCATTCAGACATTTTCACAAACACCTAGGCTACACATTATAACATACGCAACGTATGTTGGGATAACATGTATTTGGGCAAATCCTTTCATCAAGGAGTTGTTACACATACAACTTGCATATATACACGGCAATTAATCATGGCAAACATAATTTTAAATTCCATACATATACGATCATTTCTATAAACACACGGATTACATTATACCCAACATAGTTCATATATATACGTAAAGCGAAACAGACATCGCATTTGGCATGTGAAATAGCACCCACATCAGTAATAAATCATTAACCGACATTGAAAGCCTTGAAAACCATAACTTAAATGTTTATAGTCCGCACCTTACGCTGGTAAACGCATAACAGATTCATTTTAGACACTCAGTCTTTGTCAATGGCGGATTGGCAACCTATAGCATAAATTAGGTTCGCTATTTCACAACTTACACTATTTGAACCCTAAAACAGATTACGGTTAGATTTTCTTACCTAAGAACAGAATCGGAATCGCTTGTATAGCGATACAGGAATGGTGATTGAGTGCGTGGAATAACGGGATCGAATCCCAGGAAGAATCTCCAACTCTCACTCTCACTTTCTCTCTTTTCCCTTCTCTTTTCTCTCCTCTCTCCCCTAGGGTTTTTCAAATTCGTATGAGGTGAGAGAGAGAGGGTTTAAGGTCCTTATATAGGCCCAGGACTGATGGAAATGACCCCAGGGCCAAAGTATACTTAGGTTATATCCAAAGGGCATCTGTTTCAACCCAACGGAGCACTTCTGGTGGCCACTTTTCCACGTGCGATTAGACTTAAGCTCCCTGACCATGGATCTAGGTCAGGCTGAGTTTTGTAGATCAGCCGTGGTGGACCAGTTTCAGTTCAACGGTCACGGTCACTCGATCAGGGCCACAAGTACATCGACATGTAGGGGACATTTTCCCTGATACGAGGATGTATTTGGGTCAGATTCTGATGGTCTAAATCCTTATATTTGACCCGTAAGCGACACGACTCAGATTACTTAAATTCAGATTTCATTTCTAAAGACATTCACGTTTCTCACATACTTTACTCCGGGCTTAAGTTGTGCATTTCTAGACACAATTAAGACTTGATTTTCAAAGGGGTTGTCAAGTCCAGTAATGTGGTCACAGCTGTATAGTTTTGAGGTCATCGGACTTTTGATGTGCGGTCCAGGTCCGATACGGAGTTTCGGTGTGCTCCCGAGAGCAACCGGGTTTAAGGACAGATTCTAGATTTCAGCGTAATGTAGTGTCAATGATACTGCACAGTTTAGGTCTTGCAGATCATATTTAAAGTGATTAGTGCTAATTTCACAAGTACTCTAGTTTAGCACTTGCTAATATTAACCTAATTTCTAAAGGTTTTGGTCCTGGGTGATTTCTGCTTGAGGTGGTACTCGGATCTTTGTACGGATTTTTCCGAGACGTTACACCTTTCCTTTACTTTTGTACCATTTTCTGTCAAGGTTCCAATGTTAAACGGGTCGGAAGACGTTCGTGAAGTCTATGCTTTTGGCGGTAATACCGACCCGGAGAGCGTAAGCTCCATGGTTGAGGCCTCAGCAAAGCCATTTCCTGTAGTGCCCTTGTGGTCTGCTGAGGAGACTACTCGTCCTCGAGCCAAAAAGTCCAAGGGCCCGAAGACTACTGCCCGGCCCAAGGGTACAAAGAAGGCTACTCAGTCTACGGTCGTGAGGGTAACTGCCCAACCCCAAGCTGAACGACCTGTCGAGCTCATTTCCGGGGGGGTCAATCATGACTGAGGCCGAAATGGCTGAAGTCCGCTCAGAGGTCCAGATCCCAGACTCTGTGGTTATTCGAGCTCCTGCTCCACTCAACGTTCTCGAGGACTCGACTAAAGGGGACGTTGTTATCTTCATCTATGCCCTTTAGTGCAGGCTCCAGCTTCCGATCCATCCGTTCGTGAGAACGATGATCGCGTACCTGAGGCTGGCTCCAGGGCAGTTCATCCCGAATGCCTGAAGGTTGCTGTTTGGGGCCTATATTATCTGGTATCAACTCTAAAATAAAGAGCCGACACCAGATGAATTCATGTATTTGTACCAGGCCAAGCATAATCCAGTGGAGCCGAGTTGGTACTATTTTCGACGAGGACGCACCGTGGTCCGGGCCTCATTGCCAAGCTCCCATCTTCCAATAAGGATTGGAAGAATAAGTGGTTTGGGGCATCGAGGGAATGGGAAGCGCCCACCGCTGTGCTTGCTAGTCTTCGGGTCAGAGTACCCACCAAAATCATCTTGCTAGGTCGGATTTCGGGAGAAGTCTATTTTCTCTTTCTTTTCTCTTCTTATTTTTGTAGAATAGTAAACTGACTTGTTTCTCTGTACTACTCTACAGTTTACCCTAAGGGACTACCCGAGATCTCCCCCTTCCTCCGAGCCCAGGTCGACAAGGCGAGACTACTGAAGGAGGAGTTTCGCTTTGGCACAAGCTCATCATTCCAGATCTTCTTCATCAATCCGGGCTCTGCAAATCTATCCTTTTCCTCTCTACTCTTGGTAAGTGATCGTCTGCCACTTAGAATTCTGATGTTGGTGCTTTGCTGACTTGGATTGTGCTCTGTAGGTATGGCCGAACCTTTAAAGGTCGGGAAGAGAAAGCAACCTACCTCCGTCGCGGAGATGAAGACTGCCGCTTGGAAGAAGGGGACTCCTTCTGTTGTTTGCATGGTTTCTTCTATCGCCGAGCGGAGGCCCGACACTGCACCCGGCCATGCCGCTGAGGAGCCTCTAGTCGCCCCTTCATTCCCACTCAGGATGCAAAGGAAGAGGTTTCTAAACCTGTCACTCCCTCCCGGTCAGAGGCCAGGAGGATGACTGAAATGGTGGCGGAGGATGTACTTGGCTTTACGCCCATGGAGGTTGACTACCTGATCGGTAAGGTTAACTCGCTGGTCAAGGGTGTTGATGTGCCTACAGCCGAGCCACAGCCTTTGCCGCTAGTGGGTCGGCGGAGCTACTGGGTCTGCCCCTCACCTTCGGGTGAAATAGAGACATTCCTGCTGGGCTACCACATGTCCTGCTTAGTTGAATGGGTGGCGAAGCATGCTCCAAAGATGGAGATCACGAAGCTCCTAACCTTTCACCTTGAGTCTTTCTTGACTGATTTTGCATCAGTCTGCTACAAGGTAAGTTCCTTACATTATCTGAGTTGTTCCCATCTTGGTTGTTTCCCTTGTTTGCGAGCTCATTTACCCTTGACCTCTTATACAGGCGGTCCCTATGATTCTATCCACTCGGGAGAAAGTGGTACAGATACCAAGGAGAGAGAGGTGACCCTCTAGGAGAGGGCGGCAGAGATCGAGGCCCTTTAGAAGGAGAAGGCCGAGGTTGAAGTTTTACTGATGTCCACTGGCGAGGAGTGAGATGCTCTGAGGACCCAAATGGCAGAAGCCCGGGAGAAGGAAAGTTTGGTGATGGCCGAGCTTAGTGGGACTAAGTCCCACCTGGACATGGTTAGGACTATGCTGGTGAGGGTGAAGGCCCACCTTTCCTTTGTCGCTAGCGATGCCACCAGGTTGATGGCGAATCTGAAGCAGGTAAAGGTCGATGTTGCCGCCGAGGTTGAGAGGGCTTTGGCTACCCAATGGATCGAGTTTGAAGCTTCGACTACGTCAATTAGGGTCATTGCCGTTGAAGAATTCAAGTCATCAGTGGAAAGATCTGCTAAGGCCGAGACTTTCTACAACTGTGGCTATGACGCTTGCCTCGAGGACGTCAAGCACCTTCATCTGGATCTCAACCTGGATGCTCTTGCTGGTGAGGAAGTAGTGGACAGACCTTCCAAGCAAGCACCTCCACCCAACCGACCTCCTTCGCAAGCTGACTGAGATGCCTCTATTTTTGTTTTTTGTTAATGTACGAAAATTTTGAGACAATTTGATATCACATTTTAGAGAATGATTTTATTTTATTTTAATACACTCATTTTGTAGTTATGTCGTGCCATGTGTTTGATTGTAGCCGTAGAATGGTTGTTTGCGTTGTTTCGCTTTTAACATTGTTGTTGATATATTTGACAAGTCAACCTCTTCTTTAAGGGTCAGGTCATCGGAGGATCGTTTCCCTGCACTTGAGGGAAGGTCCTCAGTAGATCGCATAGTGTTGCATCTAATGAGCCGACCACTTCTTTAAGGGTCGTCTCATTAGAGGGGTTTCTCTCCAATATAGGAGGCCCTCTGTAGAGTAAGCGGGGACATGATGCGTAGGGTCGGAAGATTTTATGCTAAGGAATACATTTTATTAAAGAGAGTAGAATCTCTACAAGCAGGTGCTAACCTATGTCGTTTTTTTTTACAACCATTTCTACGCGTAGTAGATTTTCAAATGCTCTGTGTTCCAAGGATTTGGTAGAGGTTAACCCTCTAGGTCTTCGAGCTAGTAGGAGTCGGGACTAGCTGAGCTAATTACTCTAAATGGTCCCTCCCAAGTCGGTCCTAAGGTTCCCATGCCGGGCTCTGTTGTATTCTGGAACGTGTTACGAAGGACGAGGTCCCTTAATCAGAAGCGTCTTACTCTGACCCTAGAATTGTAGAACCGAGCAACCTGTTGTTGTCAAGTTGTTATCCCGAGCGTAGCTAGGTCCCTTGCTTCTTCAAGGAAGTTGAGGTGTATAGCCAATTGCTCAACATTTTGATCCTCGGTGAACGACCGCACTCGAGCGGTAGGGAGCCCCACTTTGACCGGGACGACTAACTCGGCCCCAAAGGACACAAAGAAGGGAGTCTCACCGGTCGAGGATTGAGTTGTTGTCCTGTACACCCATAATGCAAAGGGGAGCTCTTCGGCCTAGATGCCTTTCCCTTTCTCGAGCTTGGTTTTGAGATGATTTTTTATTATCTTATTGACAGCTTCGACCTACCCGTTCGACTGGGGGGTGCCGAGGTGATGAGTAGGCGTTCCGAATGCCAAGCTTTTGGCACATTCCTCGGAACCTCTCGTTGTCGAACTGTCTTCCATTGTCTGAGACAATGGTGTGTGGGATGCTAAATCGACACACAATGTTCTTTCACACGAAGTCGGTTACCTTCTGCTTGGTGATTCTGGCCACGGGCTCAGCTTCTGCTCACTTCGTAAAATAGTCAACCGCTGCAATTTCATACCGAGTTTGTCCTTTACCCTTAGGTAATGATCTGATGATGTTGATCCCCCACTGAGCGAACGGCCAGGGTCCGCTCATAGAGGTCAATTCCTCGGCTGGTTGCCTAGGGATGGCCGCAAACCTTTGGCATTTATCGCATCTTTAGGCGAAACGCTTGGCGTCCTCCTGGAGGGTCGGCCAAAAGTAACCCTGTCGAATGACCTTGTGGGCTAAAGCTCAGCCACCAGAATGTTTGCTGCATATTCCTTCATGAACCTCTTGCAAGACATAGTCCGATTCTTCTGGTCGAAGACACCTGAGATATAGTAAGGAGAATCCTTTTTTATATAAGATACCCTCGATGATCACATACCGAGCTGATCTGAGTCTCAGTTGCTGTGCTTCCAGGTTGTCCTCAGGGAGTTTTCCTTCCTAAAGGTACTCCATAATTAGGTCCATCTAGCTCAGGGTTGTGTGTATGGGCTGAACGACTTCGTGGCTGAGTGGATCGATGCTCGGCTTGGAAAGGAATTCTATTAGGACAATCCTCGAAATGTCTTCGTCAGTTGCGAAGGCTAGCTTTGCGAGGGCATCCGCCCATGAGTTGTCTGCCCTTGGGATTTGGCTGACATTACACTTCTAAAATTTATCGATTAGCTTCCGGGCTTCATTCAAGTACGCAATCATCCATGCTTCCTTTGCCTGATATTCCATCGATATTTGGTTGACGATGAGTTGTGAGTCGCATCGAACCTCGAGTGCTCAGACTCCCATGACAGCTACTCAAAATCTGAGCCCTGCCAATAATGCTTCGTACTTCGCCACATTGTTCGAAGTGCGGAAGCCGAGCCTAATAACATACTGGATGGTTGACCGATTAGGGGTCAGGAGGATAATCCCTGCTCCACTGCACTTAGAGTTAGATGACATATCTATGTACAATGTCCAGCTGTCCGCGTCCACCTCTTCTGCCTTAGAGCTCTCAGCTGACCAAATGGATTGGAAGACCCCGACATCTTGATCAGGTTTATCGATGGGGTCGGAAGGTTCTTCCGAGCTGACCGTGTCAGCCTCATTTCCTTGCGTGGAGAAATCCACGATGAAGTCGGCTACTGTTTGGCCTTTGATAGTGCTCCTGGGCTGATATTTGATGTCAAACTCGCTGAGTTCAATTGCCCATTTAGTTAGCCGTCCTGATACTTCGGGTCTCTGAAGCACTTGATGAAGAGGCTAGTCGATCAGGACTACTATCGTGTGGGCTTGGAAGTAGGGACAAAGTCTTCGGGAAGAAATTGTTAGAGTTAGTGCGAGCTTTTCTAGGGTCGGATATCGAGTTTCGACTAGGACTAAGGCTTTGCTGATGTAGTACACTAGGCGTTGCTTCCCTTCAGATTTTTGGACAAGGGCCGAGCTTACCACTGAAGCAGATTCCGCTAAGTAGAGCAGTAGGGGTTCTCCTTCCTCTGGCTTCGACAGTAGTGGGGGTGACCCCAAGTACTGTTTTAACTATTGGAATGCTCGTCATTTACGCATGGTGGTCGGGGGCCAGTGATGATCCGACCTAGACTTTTCTTGTGGGGTCAGCCTCATCCAAAGGAATGGTTAGGAGATCTTCTATTGGAGAACTCCTCTCCGAGCAGTCTTCCTTGGGATCAAGCAAGTTGATTGTAAGGGCTTGCTTAGTCATTCCCTTCCTTAGAGTAGTCGAATAACAGCACTGAGCCTTACGTTGATCTCCTCGGAGATAGCTAACCCTGTCCTCTGAGGGGAACTTCATCATGAGGTGGTATGTGGATACCACGACTCTCATGGAGTTGAGGGAGGGTCGCTCTAGGATGACGTTGTAGGTTGACGGGCAATTTACTACCAAGAAATCGACCATCAAGGTGACCTGGTTTTGTCCTTCTCCAGCTGTGATCGGAAGGAGAATGACGCCTTCAGAGATGACCTTGTCCCTAGCAAAGCCGTGTAGTGGGGTCTTAACAGGTCGGTGACATGACTTGTCGACCCCAATCTTATCGAAGGCTTTAGAGAAGAGTATGTTGGCTAAGCTGCCCGTATCAATGAGAATGCAATACGCCTTTCGATTCTCTATGGTCATGGCCACGACCAGAGCGTCGTCGTGTGGGTGCTGGATGTTACGGGCATCCTCCTCAAAGAACGTTAAGCTGCACGGATTCATTCGTTGTTCCTTACGTGGCCCGTTGGCAAGGTGAACATAATGGTCCGGATGAGTGTTTCGAGCATGAGCTTTCTGGGCACGGTTTGAATCTCCGCTCCCTGCAGGTCCACCACAGATGGTTCAGATCTCAATGTTGGCGTCGATAATTCTGCTCGGCCGCTCATTATTCTGAGCTTGTCATTCTTCTTTGACATACTCACACAGATGTCCATTGTGAATGAGGGTCTCAATCTCCTCCTTAAGTTCGACACAATCGCTAGTATCATGGCCGTGGTCACGGTGAAAACGGCAGTATTTCCGCTTGTCCCGATGACTTGCACTAGCTTTCATGCAGCTCGGCCACCTAAGAAGCTTTTTGCCTCGGATTTTAAGGAGGACTTGTTCTGAAGAGGTGTTGAGAGGAGTGTATGAGCTAAACTGACTCTCGGGACGTCTACTCGGATGTTGACCGCGTGAGGTGTCTTCGTCTGACCTCTTCTTGTTAGGGGTCGTCCGGGGTGGGGCCTCCTCCTTACGTTTTTTAATCCTTCGCAGAGTTCTCGGTGCTCAGCGTAGATTTTTGAAAATTGAAGAGATCCTCAACATTTGAGTACTTCTGATATTGGTTTATAAGTTCTCCCAGAGTGGTCGGCGGGTTCTTTTCGATCGAGAAGAGGAACCTTCCTTCTCTGAGACCAAATATCGTTGCAGTCAGCGTGATCTTGTCAGAATAGTCGTCGACTTGCACTGCCTCTTCATTGAACCGCACAATGTAGTCCTTCAGCGTTTCTCCCTCCCTCTGCTTGATGGTGAGCAAGTGAGTGGACGGCTTTCATCGTTCTTTCCCAACAATGAATTGTGTTAAGAAGGCTTTGCTGAGATTGGCGAATGAGCTAATTGACCTCGGCTTCAGCTGCCTATACCAGCTTCGCGCACCTCCCGTGAGCGTCAGGGAGAAGGCACGACACATGATCGGCCCGAAGGCTGACTAGAGTTCCATCCAGGATCGGTAAGATTCCATATGTTCGATTGGATCCCCAGAACCGAAATATTGTGCAATGGGCGGCATCCAAAACCTTGGAGGCATGACCGAACGCATGATCTCGCTGGTGAATGGGGGCTCTCCCTCTTCCATCATCGCGTCTATTGTGGTCGGAGCCTGTGCTGGGTAAGCCCGGCGCATGGTGCCAATCTGGCCTCGCAACTCGTCGAGTTGAGCTTCCCAAGGGTCCTTGTTTTCAGCGACAGTTTCGGGGGCTGGATCTGCTTCGAGCGTTTTCCCGCACCTACGTTTCTCCAACTCATGACGTAAGTTGGAGGGGGCTAGTACTGACGTCCCTAAAACATGGGACGATGCCCGAGCAAACATTGCTCGGGATGCTACTCTCTTAGAGCCAACGGTGCGGAGTCTTCAACAGCAGCTGGGGCTAACGCCTCCTGGTTAGAGAGGGGGAGATGCCTTTCTAGTAATCGCCTCATTTGGTCGAGCTCGTTGGCCAACGTCTATACCTAGTTTTGTAACGAAAGGTATCGCCCTCCTCGATTCCGGGATCACTGCGTTAGTCCCATGGGGGTTGATTCGGCCTGAAGCTGAGAAGATGAGTTATGCTGCCCAGTCGGCTTAGGATTGGTGGCTGTGGCATGAGGGGGATTTTTTCTTTCTCCCTTTCGCCATTGCTCTTTCGGTAAAGAAGGAATGACCTTCACGTCTTTCTACAGACGATGCCAAAATATTAATGTAGAATTCCGGTTCACCCTGACCGAGCTGTTAGACCACCCGAGCACCTGCACAGGAAGGAGACAAAAGAGACCCTGGCTAATGTAGGGGACCCTTGTTTGCCAAAGTCAGGCTAGGAATCTAGGTCTAAGTAGCGTAGATGGGGTTTCGGGTGAGAGATTTGCGTACCTGTCCCAATGGGTGGGGTCCTCATTTATAATGTTCATAGGACGTTGTGGCTCGTCTTTATAGGCACGATCTTAGCCATTAGGCAAGACATGTGCGGCCGGTGATGCTGTCAGTTACACTAAGATCGTGCACCGGATGTTACTCTAGTCGTGTGTTATTGGAGTTGATTTAGCCTTACTAGTTGGCTGAGGATTATCCAAGCCAAGCTTACCTTTGAGCTACTGAGGATGACCCGAGTCGAGCTCATCTACACCGAGCCTTGCGCCGACCCTCGTTGGTTGGTTGACCACGCCGTATCCTGACTTGGACGAGATGTGACAGGCAGAGACTTCAGCTCGGGCGTAGTTTTCAGTCCAGACTGCTCGTCCGGACAGCTGCTTAACCATGATGGGCCTCTCGTCCTTTAACAGATTACTACCGAGTAAAGTTCGGTATTTCATATTGTTCGGAACTGTTCTTGCTGGGTCGGATACTGGGTGTACATTACTTCCACCAGTCATAACATTGCCGAGGAGAGCTGATAGTGGTCAGACTACATTTCCCATAACAGCAGATCATAACAATGCCGAGCAGAGCTGATAGTGGTCAGACTACATTTCCCATAACAGCAGATAAACATCAGGAGCCCAGGAAGGCTGCAACGGTAGGAAACTCTTTTCCCAGTTTTCACTCTCGTATGTCCCGCTTGAGTGTTGGATCCGCCTCATTTTCGGTCGCAGGGGCTAAAATTAGATCGCAAAACGGATGAACGGGGTGGATTTCTCCCTAACATCACTGTGGGCCCACCTTTAGCAGGAAAACCGCGCCCGTGAGATAGCAAGCTAGTCGGAGACTCAGAAACGGATTGGCTAGTCCTTCCACGCTGGGGCACATCTGGCCAATGGCTAAGATATGCCAAACGGCAGCTTTGGTCGGTGGATCCCTAACTGTGGAGCCCACCATGATATATTTTCCTTGCATCCATTCCGTGCATCCGTTTTAACATATTATTTTAGGATATGTTCCCAAAAATGAAGCAGATCCAAATATCAGGTGGACCACAGCACAGCAAACAGTGGTGTTTGAATACCCACCATTAAAAACTTCTTGGGGGCCACCGGAATGTTTATTTGCCATCCAACCTGTTGACAAGGTCACAAAGACCAGAATGAAGAGACCACACAAATATCAGCTTGATCCAAAACTTTTATAGCCCACAAGAAGTTTTTAATGGTCCATCACCACTATTTCCTGTGGTGTGGTCCACCTGAGATTTGGAACTGCTTCACTTTTGGGATCAATGAGCTGTCAAAACAGATGGATAGCATGGATGTAAAGCATATACATCACGGTGGGCCCCACATTAGCTATCCACCGAAGCTGTCCATGCCAAATCATGTATCCTATTTTTCAAAATTAAAACCTGGTTAGACAGGCCAAGCAATGGGCCGGGGCCGGATTTTGAACTGGCGGGCCGACCTATTCAAGATTGTATTTGCTGGGCCAGACCTGGCCTGTTTCTAGCCTTTTTACTGTAGAAAGCATCCCTTGGATATCTCCACCCAAGGCCATGGCCGTAAATGGGCTGGGATGGGCCATTGGTTTTCGGGGTTGGCGAGCTACAATACCAGACTTGGTCTGGAATACTAGAATGAGGGCCGGGCCTACTTAAGCCCATTTTCTACTTGGGCTTGGATCAAGTTGTGTCTAAGAGCCTGTAAGCCTAACCTCATTATTGTCATTTATCGTGATAATCAGGCATATTTAATGAACAAAAGCGGCTGGCTAGGCCCGAGCTCAACCATGCTTCGGCATGTTAGAGTTCCATGCCCCAAGCCAATTTGGTGATCTTAACCATAGACCATGATGTCCATTTACTCGTAACTTAGTATATACAAATATAATTTAAAAACATTTAAATATGAGTTCTAATGTCCTTGAACTTTTAGGTTAAGTGAGAGTTCTAATGCATGGATCTCAGTATTCTATTCTACGACCTATTAGCACATATGGTTGTAAACATCCCACCTAAAATAAGATAAGCTACCATGCAAGACCTAAGTCAAGATTTCAAATTAAGACACCTGATTGACTCACGAGGACACTTGGAAACCTAACCCACTCAGTCAAGGAGCCTCCTTACAGCTCTAGATTCAAGTTTGATGGAAAATTAAGGGTGATGTGTCAACAAAAACTCATTTCCTGATAGCCCACCATCCGTCAATCGCTTCACACATGACGCGTTGGATTGTTGTAACAAATGCACCTCGAAAAGTGAGCTTTGTACAGCGTTGGGAATCCGATTCCCGCTGGCACGGAAAGTTAACCATACTACCCTTCGTTAAATATGAAATATAAAGCTTGATTAGAAATATGATGTAAAATAACTTGTTTGATAATTATGGTTGAAGTCTAAAAGTTAATTACTGAATCTGAAATAAATTATTTGTAAACAAACATTTAAATGTCTGAAATATGTTAATTTGACACATTTACCCCTATCTCCCATTTGGAAATGTTTTACATTATAAAGAAATTATTTTTTATTAAATGAAAATAAAATTATTATATTTAATTCAAATAAACTAAAATACTTAATAAAAAACTAAAATATCAAGTGAGCCAAAAACGTGACAATTAAATGCCCATCCATTTTTTGAGTTCATTTTAAGACATGTTGCCAAAAATTAATCGTATCCAAATCTCAAGTGAGCCGAAAACGTGACAATTAAACGTCCACAGCTGAAATATTCGTGGGGCCATAGAAGTTTTGATTCATGCTAATGTTTTTGTTTTTAGTTCATCCCAATAGGAATGATGTTATTAACGGTATGGATGGCATCTAAACATCATTGTTGAACCTAGGAAGGTTTCAATGGTAGGAATTTCCCTAACCACATTTTCCTTTAGTGCAACTCATTTGAGCTTTGGATATGGTTCTTCTTTGGCAACATGTCCTAAAATGAACTTAAAAAACAGATGGACGGGGAGGATTTCTCACAAACATCACAGTGGGCCCCACCTAAGTTCCTAGCGCAGGAACTTTCGGAAGCGGATTGGCTGGTATACCACACATCGGCTATATAGCTACTGTAGGCACGTGTCGCTTGTAGACGAACACTGACGCTCCTCGAGCTCCGAGTTCTACGAACGGTTCAAAGGAGATCAAAGTTACATGGCCTCACAGTGATGTATTTATTATATCTACACCGTTCACCTATTTTTATAAATCATTTTAGAGCATTATCCAAAAAATGAAACATATCCAAAGATCATCTGGACCACACCAAAAATAGCAGTGGAGATAATGATTTTCACCGTTAAACAATTCGTAGGGCCTACCATAACATTTATTTTCTATCCAATTTGTTCATAAGGTCACGAAGACTTGAATGAAGAGGAAAAACAAATTTCATATCAAAAAGGGTTTCAATGGTAGATGTTCAATCCCCCACTACTTTATTCAGTGTGGTCCACTTGATAGTTATATCTATCTTATTTTTAGTCTCAAGCATTAAGACGAGCTCGTCAAATGTATGGACGGTTTGGATATAACGCATACCTCATGATCCGACCCATAGAACTTGCACAACAGCTATATAGCTGATGTGAGGTACACCAGCCAATCCGCTTCCGGAACTTCCTGCGGAAGGCTTTCGCAGGATATTCGCGTCCCGCAGAAACATATTGGCTACTCTCTTGCCACCAGCCAATGGCTGATGGTCAGTGCTATGTGGGCCCCACCATGATGTATGTGTTTCATCCATGTCGTCCATCTATGTTTCTAGATCATTTTATGGTATGAGACCAAAAATGAGGTATATCCCAATCTCAAGTGGACCACATTATAGGAAAACAGTGTTGAATGAACGTCGACCATTAAAAACTTTTTGGGGGCCATAAAAGTTTTGGATCAAGCTGATTTTTGTTTTTGCCATTCATCTAGGTCTATATGACCTAATCAACATATTAGATGTCAAATAAACAGTACATTGGGCCTTAGGAGAATTTTAATGGTGGATATCCAATCACTATTGTTTTCCTGCGGTATGGTCCACTTAAGATTTATATTCCTCTCGTTTTTGGTATCAAGCCCTAAAATGATCTTTAAAAATGGATGAAACACATACATTATGGTGGAGCATAAAGAAATTTCACAGGTTAAAAGTTGCAAACAATTTAAAGAGAAAAAATTGCCATAGTAACTTGAAAATGGGTAATTTTGGAAACAAAATTTTTTGTTTAATAAAAAATTCACTGAGTGCATTCTGCATTCACCATTAAGCCAGACTCCTAGCACAGAAAGAATTCAGTGAAAAACCACTTAGCGCTTTCCTTCTTCCACGTTAACGACGCATTAACAAACACCACTAAACATGAAACATTTTCCCAATTCCATGTTAAGTGCAAAAATTCAGCGTTAACAAAAAGGCAAGGAAACAACAAATAAGGGAGGCATCTGAATTCACTATCAACCATGTAGGCAGTCGACAGAAGTCCCCTCGATTTTGCTTTATATAAGCATATCACCTCCACTTGCAAAAGAAATACTAGTAAAGGGAGTTGTTTTGAGGAGAGAGGAGAAGGTGGTGATTTTTCAAGAGAAAGATTCCAGTGAGAGAAAAAAAAACAAGAAAAAGAAAGAAAAGAAAAGAAAAGAAAAAAACAAAAAAAGAGGAGAAAATTAGAGAAAAGCAGAAATTTACATTGTACACAATTCAGTGAGTAGGATCGAAATCGGGGATATTTGATTATCTCTTCTATTGAAGAATGTTAAATTTTACCTTTTTCCTTGTGCATCTCAAAACAAAAGCAACATTGATTTTTCCACAATATTTATTTTATTTGCTTATTTTATATCATGATCAAGATTGACGTTGAGCGCTCTATCTCCACAATTGTAGTCACGATCCTTTTATTTTCGCTTTCCCTTTACTTTTTTCGAGGTATGGGCTAACATTGAGTGTTTCATCTCTATAGTTACAACTTTGATGACAATAATTCTCTAGAGCGTAGTAAATCCTTTAAAAAAAATTCATAAATCCCATAAAGTTGAGACCGCACAAGTGTATGTGCGAAGAATGGTGCCTAACCCCTTCTTCATTACGAAGGCCCTTATCTAAGATCCTCAGTTGCAAACCAACCACAAGAGTCACTCGAGTTGGGAAGTCTTTTGATTCCTCAACTTATAGTGATTCCATGGTGTCTAGTAGGCAGTAGATGCTAAGTTTATTCAATGAATATTTTTTGTTTGTGGAACGTGTTACCAGATGTATGTGGCTTTATAATTTTACATTTTAGTTATTGGAAGTGTAGTCTATGTTATAGGTGTTATACCCTAAAAAGATCAATGTATTTTACGGGTGCTTTGTCCTAAAAGGATTAGTATATTTTACATGTACTTTTCCCTAAAAAGATCAATAAACACGAGTACCCTGCCTTGGGTTTCCCTTAAAAGATCGCAAGGGTGCTCTGTATTGAATTTTTCGTACAAGATCACATTGGTGCTCTGCCTTAGATTTACTCCAAAAATATTATGAGAAACTACTCTATTTGAATTGTTATCTGTTTATGAATTTTTGGATGTTAATTTTATGTGAATTATCAATTTATTTCTATATTTATTTTATGTATTATATTGTACTTGTGTTTAGTGTTAACGTGAAATTGTCAATTTAGGAATGATATGACCCTACGAGCCATCGCACTCACAACCCCACCTCACCTTTTACACCCCAAGTTTTCTAAAATCCCAACTAGGACCCCTTTTTTTAATAGGTGAAGGGGTTGTCATAGTTGGGATTTTGGAAAACTTGGGGTGTAAAAGGTGAGGTGGGGGTTGTGATTGGTGGAGAGGAGGGGAGTGCCAAGTGTCACTCTCCTATTAGACAAAAGGGGGTGGGAGAGGGTGTAGTTTAAGAGAGGGACAAAGGACATTGTGGGAATCTGAAAGCAAGGAACACAATATAAGACTCGTATCCTTGTAAGACCATCTGTATGCTTGGTTTCCAACGTTGGCACGCCCCGGACGGACCGGATTGGCGAACACCAATGTGACCCCTATTTTAATACCACAATGACTCTAGACATATTCCCTCGCAACCATGAGGGCGTTGCGATCTCAACACCGCGCAACACCATTGCGATATCCAATTTAAAAGCTATTATCATTGGCACAATTTGAGACGAGCCACGCAACGCACGCATGGCGCAAGCCCCGCTTACGCAAATAGTTAAACAATCATGTTAATTAATCCATCATTTCATTAATCAAACCACCACCTTACCCCATTACCTTTTTTCCATCAATCCATCAATCATCATCATAATTACCCTATTATAAACCTATTAAATTATCATCTACCATCTACAAATCAACAAAATGCTCCTACCTTTCTCACAATCTCTATGCAAGAGAGCCTCCAAAGTCAACACCTACCCCCTAACTAAAAACCATCATTTCTCCCCCTTTTTCATTCACTTTATACCCTTATCTCCCTTTCTATTTCCCTCTCTATCCAACTTTCTTTACACATCCCCCAAGCTCCCTCATTTTACTTCACCCATTTGCAAGAAAGAAGAGAGAGACAAGAAGAAGAAAAGAAAAGATTAGAGAAAAAGATTAGGAGAAAAAAAGATATTAGAGAGAGAGAGAGAGTGCTTGAGAAAAAGAGATTAAGAGAGTTTAAAAAGAGATTGTGAAAGGGTTAGGGGTGAAGGCTTGCTTGGAGGCTCTCTGGGTCATCCGATCGTTGATCCAACCGTTCAACTTCGGCGTGAGTGCAAGGATGGAAGTTTTCTCCTTTTCCTTGTTTTCTTTCATTTTTATGGGCCCATAAGGTTGAGACCCACCTTAATGTATGGTTGGATTTTTATGGAAAGCCCCATAGTGGCGGGGGCCAATCCGATGGTCGAAATTCCCCATTCCTTATTTCCTATTTCTTATTCTTGCTCTGATGGACTATTATAGGTCCCACAAGTGGGCTACGCTATGGGACAATGTTGAGCATGAAATATTTTGTATATTTGTTCATTATTGCGCATTGGTTTTATAAGCATAGATGTGTTTAATTGATTTAATCATATATGCTTTGCTATACAAGGTTATTTGAAGATCTAAGATGAAAAAGACGATTAAAAAGAAGATTTAATGCTCAAAGAATGATCGAGTAAAGATTTGGAGGTGATTAATGAAGAATTCAAGTGTCAAAATCCATAAAAGCCAAGTACAACAGAGAGAGAGAGAGAGAGAGAGAGAAAAGACTGAAAAAATTACAAAGTTCATTAATAGAAATAATTGACTGTTCGGTCCCACTTGAGGTTGGTTCAGTCCGACCAAATGTGCAAAGAACACTCCAGCAAGAATTTGTGATTTTTAGAGTTAATTTGGCTCGACACTTAGGTGTGACCAAAGTCATGTTCGGTGCCACCAAAAGAGAGTTCGGTGCTACCTGAAGGAGACAGACTTCATATCTATCTTGAAAAAATTCGACTACAACCGAAAGAAGGTTCGGTGCGACCAAAGGTATATTTGGTTGTAACTAAAAGAAGGTTTGGTGAGACCGAAGGTATGTTCGGCTGCAAGTGAAGATGACTGTCAGTGCAACCGAAGCGTACATAAGTGCGACAAATTGAAGTCGATTCTAAATCGATGCAAAATTTTCCCACTTAAAGGAGTGAATCTAGCATTCCTTAAGGTGAATTAGGGTAAAAGAGATAGAACAGGGATTTGTGAAGCTTTTATGGAGTCCTTCTCCAGTCCTTTAGTTCTTCTTCGATTTTTATATTTTTCTTTTGAGTTTTAGTTCAATCATGTCTATGGTTGGCTAAATCTCTTAGCTATGACTAAGAGGTGTGAAAATAATCCTTAGTGTAATGGGATTACCACAGTTGCACGTGTAAAAGCTTGGTAGAGGTACGAAATGAAGGCTATGTCCTAGAGGGGGGTAATTAGGACCAAATAAACCCAACTGCATACTTAACTAATATGCAAATTAAGCTAAGCAAGGCAATTAACTCTAAGGCTTTCAAGCCAATAAGGGGTCCAATCATATAAACTACAAATGATATGCCAATTAAGCAACTAGTTTATAACATGATAGTGTACATGTGTGTGGGATGTTCGTATTATCAAGTCATAGCATTCATCTAATCATGCATACAAATAATTAAACATTCAATCATATAAGTATAATTAAATAAGTGCGCAAATGACAATCCCAAACACAAGCATATATAGTGGTTTGATTTCTCCACTCTACTCCCGACGGATACACTCAACACATGAGCGTACCGAATTTCACTATCGGAGGTTTTAAATCAGGTTAACCTCTAACCTTTACATCCCAACATAATAACTAGAATTTAGGCTTTACGCAAGATCCACGATCCTACACAAGAGCTAAGGTCATACACAAGAACCTACGATTTAAGCCCTACACAAGAGCCAGGGTCATATATAAGAACCTGGTGACATACACTCCCGCTGGAGGCTCACGTAAGAGACTTTATGTGGTTTTCTATAGCTCACCACAAACCTCGGTCCTATATAAAACCCTATTAATGTGCACTTCTATTGGAGACTCCCGTAAGAGACTTTAATTGGTTTTCCGTAGGCTAACCAACAACCATGGTCCTAGTCTAAGGACCTATGTTTACTCTCGCTGGAGGCTCCCACAGAGACCAACATGCAAACACTCGTGCCTGGTAGCCTACACGATGACTTGATTTAGGCCATACATAAGAGCCAATTACATAAGAACTTAGTCGAGTTTGGGTCACAAACTCTTATCCTTAATCCTACACAAGGAATGAGAGTATACAGACTCTTACACTTTACAATTTACTTGTCAGATTGAGCCCCTTTTATAGCATTGTCTCGGGTTACTTGATTGATGCTCTCATGTGCTTCAATCAAATCTCATTTTCTCCTCCAATCATGATGCTGATGATTTATCAAGGCTCCAGTTCCAAAATCAAACACCTTGTATGTAGTGCTCCTTTGAGGTAACGGGAGGTTGGTTGAATCTCCTACAACTAATGAAAAATTGTATTTCCTAGGAAATTTACCTAGATGGGTCTTCTAAAAGATTTAAAAAATGGTATGCCTATAGAGGTTAAGTCTAATCTTTAGAAAATGGAAGAGTTCGGGCACATCTTCAATGTGGAGGTTGGAATCCTTATAAGAGTGTTAATTTTAAGGAAGATGACTTAGAACTCTTTGGTTTAGAGCCATGGGATGAGGGATATGATTATGGAATAACCTAAGCTTTTATTGCACTAAAAATTCATTTAGATGCCCGAGAACCGAATGCCTTTTATAAGAAGTTTGAGTTTCGATGATAAAAAAAAGGGCACAAAATAGCTCTGTCTATGCCACCGAAAGGTCTTTGATGCCATCGAAGGGTACCTCAATGGCATCAAGAAAATAAGATAATACGATGAATTTCTTGTTGAACATATCTGAGTTACCTTTTGATGCCATTGAGAAAATAAGATAAAACGTGAATTTCTTATTAGACATGTCATCAAGGGGATCTTCAATGCGATCGAAGACCCCCCAAGGTTTGCTCGATAGAATCGAGCACCACTCGAATTCTGCTATTTTGGGTGTAAGTTTTCATAGTAGCTTCACACTTTTTCTAACCTTACTTATCATGTTCCAATTAGGTTTCTAAGGCTAAGAGATGATCAATAAGGTTTACCTATTGAGCCAAGATTATTTAGAGGTTTAAGGATTATTTTGGGTCAAGGGTTAGGGTCACTATGCACATCATTTACCTGTTCTTTGCTCCTTGTTGCTCTTTTACTCTTGTGTCTTCGGTCTTTAACTTCCAAAGGCTCAACCAAATTCATGACACAAGGACTCACGTGATTGAGAAACAAGATGCACAAATCAATGCACTAAAAAGGTGAAGCTTGTAGTATATTTTTAATGTCTTAGTTTACTTTGATTCATGTTATTGGCTTGAATGTTAAACAATTCATTGATATTTGGTTTAAATAAAGGTATATTTTTAGTTTACTTTGATCCAATGTCGACTCCGGGTATATTGGATGCTTAGGAGAGTTAAGAGTAATTACTTATCTATTTTGTAAGGGATTGATATGTAAAATCCATTGATTCATCGTAGACTAAGGGCACGAGAGATGCTTTAAATTCTTTGCAATCAATTCTTTAATGTTTTATGTATGAACCAATTCAATTAAAGTTCAAATATATTTAGGGTTTGTGAATGATGATTTAACCACTCTATTATCCGACTGGATAGGATAGGACTTCGATTCCAGTTGAGTTATATAATTGAATCAAGTGAATTAAACATTAAGAATGACTATAAGTGGATCATTGGCGCTCTAGTGTTTTATCTCTGTTAATTTCCTTCTCAATTACATCATTACTTCTTAAATCATATTCTATAAATTAGTTTTAGTTCTAAAAGTGTTTGAGAAATCGCATGTCCCTATGGGTACGACCTCAGTTTCATCGAGTTATTACTACATCACAACCCTACATTTGGGTTTGTCTTGATCAAGTTTTTGGCACTGTTGCCGGGGACTTTGGTTGCATCTTTCTGAAATATCTTAATATTAGAATTAGTGTAGGATTAAGGTTAGTCTTTGTGGCATTTTTAGATTAGGATTTTTGTGATATTTTTATATACCAACATCATTTCTTTTCTTTTATAGAATCTAACCTAGAACCACCAATCGCGTACTATCCTTCGAACCATCTTGCTCTAGTTATTTTAGATTTCATATTTTGTTGTAGTTTTTATTTCAGTAGAAGTAGGTTTTAGAATTAGGGTTGAGAGTGGTTCATGCCCAAGTGGGTTTGTGATAACACTCTCTTTATCTTAAGTAAAGGAGGATTAGTTGAAGGTTTGCCTATCCATCGTCGAATTTGATAACACCTAAGATCCTCTGATTTGGCCAAGAATATGGCTAAGAATCAACCTCAACATTATGACATTAAGAAACAAGATAAAAACCAAGTGCAAAACGTCCCACCAGCTAGAACTTTACATGATTATTTGCAACTAGCAAGGATAAGCATGCCTTCTTGCATGATCTTTCTACATAATGCAAGAAACATAGATTTCAAGCTAAGAGTGATCCAACTACTTCCAAAATTCCAAGGACTAGATTCTAAGAGTCCATACCTACATCTTAAAGAATTTGACGAGATTATAGTAACCTTACATTTCAACAATGTGTCAGATGACACCTTGAGACTAAATTGTTTTATTTCTCATTAAAGGAGAAGGTCAAGTCTTGGCTTCACTCCTTGAGACCAAGGTCGATTGGGACATGGGTTGAGATGACCAGGGAGTTCCTTAAAAAGTTCTTCCCGATTTATAAGTGTAACGCCCTGAATATACATGTGTGCTCTAAAATACAGAATAACAGTGTAAAGGCATCTAGTCGGTGTCCCTGTGGCCACGGCGTTCAGGACACGGCTCACATGAACCCGCCCGATAGCTGCATGTAGGAGAATGCCTCCTCATCATCCTCGAAGTTTGGTTCCACCTCGTAGGCATCACCACCACCTACAACTAAGACAGAGTCCGGTTGGTGTGTACAACATCGTCCCGGAATGTGGGAGTGAGTGATCAACTCAGTGGAACAATAAAGTAAAAGTTAATATATTATCAATTCAGTCAAGCAGTAATAATAATGCAATACAACAATCAGGTCCTAAGTACTCTTATTAATGCAAGAATGATATGAAATAATGATGTATGCCCTCTCCTGCGCTCCCACAGCGACTTCATCTCACGATCACGGCATGCAACCGTTCCTCAGTGCTTGACCTGCTATGCCAAAGGCACACGTAATGCGATGCATGCACATGATTAGCCAGGTTCTTACTTAGATTTATTCATACAGCAGGTTTGGGAAGCTAAGGTACCTCCCTTATATCAATTCCCAAACAATGATCCATTCTAGGGTCGCTAGTCCTAGTAAATCTCATACGATGTTGCGGTTCTAGGTCACTACAAAGGGCTCGTCACCTGATCAGTGTAGGCCTAGTTTATACTTTAGTTGCTATGGAAAGGCTCGTCGCCTCAACGCTGCCTCAGAATGTGCTCGAGGTCACTACAAAAGGCTCGTCACCTGATCAGTGTAGGCCGACAGCTCGAATACAGTGTCCCATACCACCGTATTCGGCTCACGAGTTTGGGTTGCTCACTGGTCACTACAGGGAGGCTCGTCACCCCAGCGTAGGC
The DNA here is from genome assembly GCF_029962835.1 of Magnolia sinica. NCBI lineage: Eukaryota > Viridiplantae > Streptophyta > Magnoliopsida > Magnoliales > Magnoliaceae > Magnolia > Magnolia sinica. The sequence goes on along the minus strand of NC_080578.1, from coordinate 74,158,268 downwards.
CGACAGCACGACCACGGTGTCCCATACCACCATGTCCGGCTCATGAGTCTTAGCGGATCGAGGTACCAAGGTTAACGGGGTTTCCACTGGTGAGTTTGGTACCTTAGGTTCAAGCAGTAGCGTCCATACATGGTGAACATACATTGGGTCAATCGGGTTACTTGACGAGCTTGACTAGTACAAGAGTACATCGAGATGATCGACATGAAAAGCGTAAGCACTCCATGTGGCTTAACCACTATCGACGACCGAGGTACGACTCGGATTCATCGAACACATCCCGAGTGGCGAAACGACCTCAGCCACCAATCCAGGAGCTATTACCGATTGCCTGGACTATACCATAATCCCAAACACACCAAAATAATTTATTTCGCATGTGATAGTCAAGAACAACATGTGATAATCAATCTACACAGAAATCTTATTTGAGCATTTTAACAAACACATAGTGTACATGTCAACATACATAGGCATTTCATCACAAATCACATAATAGCAAGGTAGGTTACATAAGGAAACCATAAGTATAGATAAGGGGGTCGAGAATCCTATCTCAACGCCCTTATATCATACCTTTAAACAAGCATTTACTCATTCAGACATTTTTACAAGCACTTAGACTACACACATTACATACATGTAATGACTTAGTTAAAACACATGTTATAGCAAATCCTTTCACAAGGAGATGCCACGCATACAATGATCATGCATTTACAATCAATAATCCTGGCAAGCACGAATCATAAATCCATATTCATTCAATCATATCAACAAACACATGGATTTCACTATATTCAACATAGTTCATATATATGTGTAAAGTGCGGGAAACATTACATCTAAGCATGTGGTGTCATTCAAGTCAGTTATAAATCATTAACTGACATTGAAAGCCTTAAAAACCATAACTTAAACATTTATAGTCCGCACCTTTCGCCGGTAGACTCGTAACAAACTCAGTTTAAAAGCTAAGTCTTTGTTTATGGCACCACAACAACCTCTAACAGGGAATAGGTTAGCTATTCCACTATTTACACTATTGGAAACCCTAAAATAGATTAGGGTTAGGTTTACTTACCTAAGAACGGAATCGGAATCACCGAAATAGCGATACAAGAATGGTAGTTAAGCACGTGGAGCGGCGGGATTGAATCCCAGGAAGAAACGTCGACTCTCTCTCTCACTCTCTCTCTTTCCTTCTCTTTTCTCTTTTCTCTCTCTTAGGGTTTTCCAAATTCGTATGGAATGAGAGAAAGAGAGTTTAAGGCCCTTATATAGGCTCAAACGTGAGCTCAATGGCCCTAGGGCCATGGTATACTTAGGTTATAGCCAAAACCCATCTGTTTCGGCTCAACAGGGCACTTCTGAAGGCCCTTTTTCTGCGTGCAGTCGGACTTAAGCTCCCTAATATTGGATCTAGGTCGAGTTAAATTTTCGGTCCGATCGGATTTACAGATTGACCGTGGCGGACCAGTTTTAGTTCAACGGTCACCAATACTCGATCAGGGCCACAAGTGTACTGACATGTGTTGGAAAATTTTCCTGATCTGAGGGTGTAATTAGGTCAGATTTTGACGGTCTGAATCCTTAGATTTGGCCTGCAAGCGAACAACTCAATTCACTTAAGTTTCAGTTCACTTTCTAAAGGTATTCGCGTTTCTCACACACACTTCGCTCTAAGCTCCAGTTGTGCATTTCTGGGTACCATTAGGACTTGATTTCTGAGGTGGTTGTCAAGTCCAGGAATGTGGTCCTAACCGTATGGTTTCGCAGTAATCGAACTTTCGACGCGCGGTCCAGGTCTGATACAGAGTCTCAAGGTGCTCCCGAGAGCAACCGGATTTAGAGATTGATCCTAGATTTCAGGGTAATGCAGCGCCAATGATTCTGCACGTCTTGAGTCTTGCAGATCATATATAAAGTGGGTAGTGCTAATTTTTCAAGTACTCTAGCGTAGCACTAGCTAATACTCATCTAATTTCTAAAGGATTTGGTCCTAAGCGATTTCTGCCTGAGGTGATACTCGAGTCTTTGTACGAATTTTTTCGAGACATTACAATCTACCCCCCTTAAAGAAAAATTTTATCCTCAAAATTAGTACCTTCTCGTACTCCTCGAGAATTTGAGGATAGTTCTTACGGACATCGGCTTCGGTTTCCCAAGTAGCCTCTTCCTCAGTGTGATGCATCCATAATACCTTCACCAGCGGAACAACCTTACTACGTAACACCTGCTCCTCCTGTATAAGATACCCGTCTATCGCAGTACATATGTAGCATCCTCACTCAACTGTACCTGCTCCCATCTGATAATGTGGAAAGGATCGGGAACGTGTTTCTTCAGCATAGATACATGAAATACGTTGTGCACGCTTACAAGTGGTATGGGCAAAGTAAGGCGGTACACTACCACACCCACTCGATTAAGTATCTAAAATGGGCCAATGAATCTTGGCGTAAGCTTCCCCTTCTTTCCAAACCGAAGAACTCCCTTCATGGGAGAAACTTTGAGAAACACATGATCCCCGACCTCAAACTCTAATTGCCACCGCCTCGGATCGGTGTAGCTCTTCTGTCTGCTCTGAATTGCCAGAAGTTGACGCTTGATAATATCGATCTTCTCTGAGGTTACCTGTACTAACTCTGGGCCAATCAGACTCTTCTCGCCAACCTCTACCCAGCAATGTGGTGCTCTACACGAGCGCCCATACAGTGCTTTGTAGGGGGCCAAGCGAACTCGGCGTAAGAAAGACAATCATCCCAACTGTCCTTAAAATCAAGCACGTAAGCTCGCAACATGTCCTCCAACACCTGGTTTACCCGTTCTGTCTGCTCGTTAGTCTGTGGGTGGAACACGGTACTGAACTTCAATTTCACACCCATGGCTTCTTAGATACGAGTCCAGAAGATAGATGTGAATCGCGTGTCTCGGTCCGACATGATCTCTAGGGAAAATCCATATAGACACATAATCTCCTTGATGTACAACCTGGCCAACTCGTCTACTGAGTTCGAAACTTTAATCGGGAGGAAGTGAGCTGATTTCGTCAACCGGTCCACGATCACCCATATGGAGTCATGCCCCTTCATTGTCTTCGGCAGGCCTGATATAAAATCCATAGAGATGAAATCCCATTTCCATTCAGCTATGGGCATGGGCTGAAGTAGTCCAGGAGGTCGGCGATGTTCAGCCTTGACCTACTGACATGTGAGACAATGTGATACATACTCTGCTATGTGGGTCTTCATGTTATCCCACCAGTAGGATCTCTTCATATCTCGATACATCTTCATACTTCCAGGATGCATCGCCAATTTCGAACTATGTGCTGCTTCGAGAACCTCCTGTCTCAAGTCATGAAGACCTGAGACGCATAGGCGGCCACGGTAACGTAAGCCCCCATCCGTACCAACTCTCCACTTGGCGTCCTCATCGTCGTTGGCCTGCTCTCGAAGCTCAGACAATTGTCTATCGTCCTTCTGGGCCTCAATGATCCTATCATCAATAAGTGGCCGCACACGAACGTGCACGATGCTCTATAACGGTTCCTCCACAGTGAGCTTCTGCTCGAAGTCTCGCACAAACTCTACTATACCCCATTCTGCTACCATCAACAAAGCCGCAAACTCTAAGATCTTCTTGTGGCTCAACGCATCAGCCATAAGGTTAGCCTTGCCCGGATGGTAGGAGACCTCGAACTTGAAGTCCTTCAAGGTTTCCATCCATTGTCGCTACCTCATATTCAGGTCCTGCTGAGTGAATATGTATCTAAGGCTCTTTTGGTCGCAAAAGAGCTCGAACTCCTTTCCATAGAGGTAATGTCTCCAGAGCTTCAGTGCAAAGATGATGGCTGCCAACTCTAGGTCATGTGTAGGGTAGTTCTCCTTATGTTTCCTCAACTGTATTAAGGCGTAAGTAATCACCCTATCCCTCTGCATAAGGACACAACCCAGACTAACGTGAGACGTGTTGGTGTATATAGTATACTTAACCCCTTGCTCTGGCAATAGTAGCACAGGGGCGGACGTTAGCTTGTCCTTCAACTCCTGAAAAGCTGCTTCCGCCTTCTCATTCCAGGCGAACTTCAGATCCTTCCGTGTCAACTGAGGTAGCTGTCTGGAAATCTTGGAGAAGTCCCTAATAAATCGACGGTATTACCCTGCTAGACCAAGAAAACTCCTCACCTCAGTGACCGAACCGGGCTGCTCCCAGTCCTAGACCGCTGCTACCTTAGCGAGGTCAACTGCTATCCCTTCCTTGGACACCACATGTCCCAGGAATTTGACTTCTTCTTTCCAGAAGTTCCACTTCTTGTACTGTGCGAACAATTGGTTCTTCTTCAAAGTACCCAAGTGTTCGTAGGTGTTCCTCGTGCTCTTCCCGACTCTTAGAGTATATCAAAATGTCATCTATAAACACGATGATGAATCGAAACAGAAACAGCTGAAACACCCTGTTCATTAAGTCTATGAACACGGCCGGTGCATTCGTAAGGCCGAACGACATAACGAGAAACTCATAGTGCCCAAAGCTGGTCTTGAAAGCTGTTTTCTGTACGTCCTCATCCCTGACGCGTAACTGGTGATACCCTGACTGCAGATCGATCTTCGAGAAGTATCGTGCCCCCTTTAACTGATCAAATAGATCATCTATCCTGGGCAACGGATACTTGTTCTTCACCGTCACCTGGTTCAACCTGTAATAATCAATACATAGTCGCAGTGAACCGCCCTTCTTCGTCCGTATCTCTCAATCAATGCTCGTGCTTACGGTGGCACCCCTTTGCTTCCTCGAACGAGTAGGGCGACTAGGCCCAGTTTCATCTGTGGGAGCCTTCTTCTTCCCAATGAGGGAAAGAAGTGTGGAAAGTGAAAACATGGCCACCACAAGCTCAAAAAGAGCCATTTGAGTGAGATAACAATGGGGAATAAGATGGGTTGTAGGACTTAAAGATATCTGAGTCCCAAATGGAAGGTTTGTGCACTCAAATCGAAGAAAAAGAGAGAGATAGGAGGTGGGTGTTGATAAAAATGGTGGAGGGGTGTAAGTCTTGAAGGAAAATGAAGAAATGGGAGAATGGAGGGGAGATTTGAGAAGGCAAATGGAAGTTTTGGGGAGAAAGGAGAGCTTGGAGGTGTGTCAAATGAGGGAGGGGAGCAAATGAAATGGAAAAACTCATTTCTACTCGATTTGGTGGGCCACACAGTAGCCCACATGGTCGGCCCGCCTGGCCCGACAGGCTCGGTTCATCCGGGCGGCGAGGGCTCGCCGATCCGACGATGGCTCGGCCCCTGGACGATGCCATCCCCCCCTCCCCCCAGGGTGTCAAATACATGCGGGGTCCACTTTGGATCCCCCCAAATTGCCCCGTTTGGCCCCCTATTCCGTTTCGAGTCGTTTCGGGTTCCCACTCATGTATATTCACGTTTCTTGGGTCATTTGAGGTTGGAATGGGTTAGATCTACGTCTAAACCCATCGATTGACAATCTAGAAGGGTGTTGGGATCGTTTCATGTGATTGAGAAAACCTAAGGGTCCAATTTCTACGGTCGATTTCAGTCGATTTCGCCATTCGGCGAAATTAGGGACCCTAAGTCTGTTTCTACAATTTCTCGCATCCTCCTACATTGAAATACGTTAGCGTATGTCATGTGACCATAACTCAGGTCCAGTTTAATCTAAATCATGCTCTGATACCAACTTGTAACACACTGAAAATCAGGGGTCGAGCATAGGCCCAATTCCCGAGTTCCAACGCATCACTTATGCAACATAGATAATGATGATTAAATGTTGTCCGTATTAGTGCATTAAACATGAATGGGATTATAGTAAAACAACATATCATACTTCAGAGATAAGTAAGTTTTGCAAGCGGAAGACTGTAATACATGTATAAGATATATGAACTGTAGTATGTCTCCGAAGTGTGATAATGTTACCAGGTTAAATATATACATGCATACTCCCACAATGTACAAAATGAATATACATGTGTGCTTCAAAATATAGAATAATAGTTTAAAGGCATCTGGTCGGTGTCCCTATGGCCACGACGATCAGGACATGGCTCACATGAACCCGCCCGATAGCTGCATGTAGGAGAATGCCTCCCCATCATCCTCGAAGTCTAGCTCCGCCTTGTAGGCATTGCCACCATCTGCAACTAAGACAGAGTCTGGTTGGTGTGTACAACACCATCCTGGAACGTGGGAGTGAGTGATCAACTCAGTGGAATAATAAAGCAAAAGTTAACATGTTATCAATTCAGTCAAGCAGCAATGATAATGCAATACAACAATCAGGTCTTAAGTACTCTTATTAATGCAAGAATGATATGAAATAATGATGCATGCCCTTGCCTGCACTCCCTCAGTGATTTCATCTAACGATCGCGGCATGTAACCCTTCCTCAGTGCTTGACCTACTATGCCAAAGGCACACGTAATGTGGTGCATGCATGTGATTAGCCAAGTTCTTACTTAGGATTATTCATACAGCAGGATTGGGAAGCTAAGGTACCTCCCTTATATCAATTCCCAAACAATGATCCATTCTAGGGTCGTCAGTCCTAGTAAATCTCATACGATGTTGCGGTTCTAGGTCACTACAAAGGGCTCGTCACCTGATCAGTGTAGGCCTAGTTTATACTCTAGTTACTAAGGAAAGGCTCGTCACCTCACGAGTTTGGGTTGCTCACTGGTCACTACAGGGAGGCTCGTCACCCCAGCGTAGGCCGACAGCACGACTACGGTGTCCCATACCACCATGTCCGGCTCATGAGTCTTAGCGGATCGAGGTACCAAGGTTAACAGGATTTCCACTGGTGAGTTTGGTACCTTAGGTTCAAGCAGTAGCGTCCATACATGGTGAACATACATTGGGTCAATCGGGTTACTTGACGAGCTCGACTAGTACGAGAGTACATCGAGATGATCAACATGAAGTGCGTAAGCACTCCATGTGGCTTAACCACTGTTGACGACCGAGGTACGACTCAGATTCATCGAACATGTCCCGAGTGACGAAACGACCTCAGCCACCAATCCAGGACCTATTACCGATTGCCTGGACTATACCATAATCCCAAACACACTCCAAAATAATTTATTTCGCATTTGATAGTCAAGAACAACATGTGATAATCAATCCACATAGAAATCTTATTTAAGCATTTTAACAAACACATAGTGTACATGTCAACATACATAGGCATTTCATCACAAATCACATAATAGCAAGGTAGGTTACATAAGGAAACCATAAGTATAGATAAGGGGGTCGAGAATCCTATCTCAACGCCCTTATATCATACCTTTAAACAAGCATTTACTCATTCCGACATTTTTACAAGCACTTAGACTACACACATTACATACATGTAATGACTTAGTTAAAACACATGTTATAGTAAATCCTTTCACAAGGAGATGCCATACATACAATGATCATACATTTACAATCAATAATCCTGGCAAGCACGAATCATAAATCCATATTCATTCAATCATATCAACAAACACATGGATTTCACTATATTCAACATAGTTCATATATATGTGTAAAGTGCGGGAAACATTACATCTAAGCATGTGGTGTCATTCAAGTCAGTCATAAATCATTAACTGACATTGAAAGCCTTAAAAACCATAACTTAAACATTTATAGTCTGCACCTTTCGCCGGTAGACTCGTAACAAACTCAGTTTAAAAGCTAAGTCTTTGTCTACGGCACCACAACAACCTCTAACAGGGAATAGGTTAGCTATTCCACCATTTACACTATTGGAAACCCTAAAATAGATTAGGGTTAGGTTTATTTACCTAAGAACGGAATCGGAATCACTGAAATAGCGATACAAGAATGGTAGTTAAGCACGTGGAGCGGCGGGATTGAATCCCAGGAAGAAACGTCGACTCTCTCTCTCACTCTCTCTCTCTCTTTCCTTCTCTTTTCTCTTTTCTCTCTCTTAGGGTTTTCCAAATTCGTATGGAATGAGAGAAAGAGGGTTTAAGGCCCTTATATAGGCTCAAACGTGAGCTCAATGGCTCCAGGGCCATGGTATACTTAGGTTATAGCCAAAATCCATCTGTTTCGGCTCAACGGGGCACTTCTGAAGGCCCTTTTTCTACGTGCAGTGGGACTTAAGCTCCCTGATATTGGATCTAGGTCGAGTTAAATTTTCGGTCCGATCGGATTTACAGATCGACCGTGGGGGACCAGTTTCAGTTCAACGGTCACTGATACTCGATCAGGGCCACAAGTGTACTGACATGTGTTGAAAATTTTTCATGATCTGAGGGTGTAATTAGGTTAGATTCCGACGGTCTGAATCCTTAGATTTGGCCTGTAAGCGAAAGACTCAATTCACTTAAGTTTCAGTTCACTTTCTAAAGGTATTCGCGTTTCTCACACACTTCGCTCCGGGCTCCAGTTGTGCGTTTCTGGGTACCGTTAGGACTTGATTTCCGAGGTGGTTGTCAAGTCCAGGAATGTGGTCCTAACCGTATAGTTTCGCAGTAATCAAACTTTCGACGCGCGGTCCAGGTCTGATACGGAGTCTCAAGGTGCTCCCGAGAGCAACCGGGTTTAGAGATTAATCCTAGATTTCATGGTAATGCAGCGCTAATTATTGTGCACATCTTAAGTCTTGCAGATCATATATAAAGTGCGTAGTGCTAATTTTTCAGGTACTCTAGCGTAACACTAGCTAATACTCGTCTAATTTCTAAAGGATTTGATCCTGAGCGATTTCTGCCTGAGATGATACTCGGGTCTTTGTACGGATTTTTTCAAGACGTTACAATAAGACCAATAATACCCTTAGAAGGGCCATTATGAACTTCTCATAGAAAAAGGAGAAAACTTGAAAATTCACATGTGGTGTAATGACATTATCACAGTTGTATTGTGGAAGCTTGGTGGAGCTAAGTAATGAAGTCTACGTCCTAGAGGGAAGGGAGTTGATTAAGATCAATTAAAATTTTCATCTTTTAAACCACAATTGCCTTCTTAAGCTAATATAAAAATTAAAAATAACAATGCAATTAACTTTAAGACTTCCAAGACAGTGGAGGGTCCAATCACATAGACTACAAATGATATGCAATAAGGATTGGTCTATAACTTGATAATGTGCATGTGTGTGTGGGATACGCTGACTATCAAGTCCTAGCATTCATCTAATCATGCATACAAATAACTAAACATTCAATCACATAAGCATAATTAAACAAGTGTGCAAATGACAATCTCAATCGCAAGCTTGTATAATGGTTTGATTTTCCTACTCCACTCCCAACGGATCCACTCAACCCACGAGTGTACATGATTTCACTCTCGGAGGATTTAAATCAAGTTAACCTCAAATCTTTACAATTATACACAAGGAATGACTCCCGCAAGAGACTTTTTGTGGTTTTCTATAGGCTCGCCATAAACATTAGTCATACACAAGAACCTACTGACATACACTCCCGTCGGAGGCTCCCGTAAGAGGCTTTAGTTGATTTTTTGTATGCTAACCAACAACTATGGTCCTAGTCTAAGGACCATGGTTTACTCCCGCAGGATACTCCCACGGAGACTAACAAGTACGCACTCATATCTGGTGGCCGATACAAGAACTTGATTTAGGCCATACACAAGAGCCAATGTCCCACACAAGAACCTAGATTTAGGTCCTACATAAGAATTAGGCCTTACACAAGAACTTAGTCGAGTTTGGGCCACAAACTCTTAGCCTTAATCCTACACCATGGAAGTTAGTATATAGATTCTTACACTTGACAACTTATATGTTGGATTGAGTACATTTTATAGCGTTGTCCTAGGTTGCTTTATCGATGTTCTCCCATACTTCAATAAACTCTTCTTTGCTCCAATGATCATGATGCCGATGCTTTACCAAGGCTCCAACTCCAAGATTAAACACCATACGTGTAGTGCCACTTTGAGGTGACTAAGGTGATGGGAGGTTAGTTTAATCTCATACAACTAATGAAAAGTTGTATTTCCTAGGGGATTCACCTAGATGGGCCTTTTAGAAGATTTAGATAATAGTATGCCTATAGAGGTTGAGTCTACTCTCTAAAAAATAGAGCAGTTCAAGCACATCTTCAAGGTGGAGGTTGGAATCCTCATTAGAGTGTTAATCTCAAGGAAGATAACTTAAAACTCATTATTTTAGAGGCTTGGGATGAGGGATATGATCATTGATTCACCTAACCTTCTATCACACTAAAAACTCATGCCAATGCCCAAGAACTGAATGTCCTTTATAAGAAGTTTGAGTTCCAATGTTCAAAAAATGAGAAGATAACGGCCCTATTGATGCCATCGAGGTGACCTTCGATGCCATTGAGAAAATCATATAATATGATTTGTTCTTACTGGATATATCTAAGTTACTTGTTCGATGTCATCGAGTGATCTTCAATGCCATCAAGAGAATCAGATAAAATAATCAATTCTTGTTGCACATATCTGACTTCCTGTTCGATGCCATTGAGAGGGTCTTCTTTGCCATCAAAGACCCCTCGAGGTCTCCTCGATGAGATCAAGCACCACTCGAAATCTATTATTTTGGACATATGTTTTCACAGCTTCACACTTCTTCTAGCTTTACTTATCATGTTCCAATTAGATTTCTAAGGCTAAGAGATGATCAACAAGGTTTGCCTATTAAGCCAAGATCATATAGAGGTTTAGGGGTTGTTTTGGGTCAAGGGTTAGAGTCACCAAGGCGCCTCATTTATTCTTTGCTCATTGATGCTCTTGTACTCTTGTGTTTTTGGTCTTCAGCTTCCAAATGCTCAACTGACTACATGACATAAAGACTCGCATGATTAACAAATAAGATGCATAAATTGGTGTACTAACAATCTCCCCCTTTGTCAATTACATGACAAAAACCTAACATAGACCATGTCATGGTCTATAACAATAACATATTAAAACAACTCAAAATATTACATGTCAAATATAAATAATTTATAACTTAATACTTTAAGACATGTAACACTTGCATTACTCTCCTTATCTCATCAATCCCCGCAACAATAAGCAAACCCTGAAAGACAAAATTCATTATTTTGGTAGGACTTGATCTTTCTCCCCATTTTTGTCAGTATTTGACAAAGAGTTAGTTCCAATAAATATAATAAAAAATATATATGAATCAACTCTACAAGTCATAGATTTAACAATTATGAAGCACATACTAACAAAGGTTGAATGGTACATATAGTCATTAAAAACATGGAGTATGCTAATTATGATCATTCAAAAGATATATCAATTACAATGAGAATGACCAATGATAATCTAAGCTTAAAAAAATGTGATGTTTAAAATTCAATAACTTTAAAGCTTAAACTATTAATACAAATGAGGATTATTAATCAATATGAGGCTAAATCCTTTGATTTAACTATAGAGCACTAAGATGAGGCTGAAATCCTCTAATTTTTAATTAGGCTCAAAATAAGGCTGAAATCCTCAGGTTTATCAATTGAGCTTAAAGATGAGGCTTTATCCTCTAATTTAACTATTCAGCCTAAATGCATCTTTAAGGTTAAGGTCACCTTCTTAAGGTGTTATGGTCTCCCAAATCTCTAAGGAGGGATGTTGTGGTGTAAACTGATAAGACACGTAAGTGACTAAGGTCTTCCATACTAGAGGAGTCTTCTAAAGTGGATTCGGACCCCTTCGTATCATCCCATGTCACCGTCATAGCCTTGCTTTTAAATTTTATTTTGTTAGGGCAATCTGAGGCAAGATGTCCATAGCCTCACAATTGAAATATTGGACTTGCTTAGGTGGCTTGAAAGATTTATCTTTATGCTTATCAAGCATCTTGTCTTTCTTATCATAACTCTCCACCAAATAAACTTGAAGAATTTTTTAGACAATTCCTCCTCCTCCTCCTTATCATCACTATCACTTTCAAATTTAATCTCTTTACATTTATGTGAATGCCTATGATATATTTTGAGGATGACTAATTTCTTTGCTTTAGAAGGGGCCTTAAAGTGTAGTTTGAATATATGTAGGGAACCTAAGAGTTCTTCTACTTTCATCTTATTTATGTTCCTACACTCTTCTATCGAGGTTATTTTGAGACTAAACCTATTTGATATGTATTTAAGTATTTTCCTACATATACGCCCTTTCGAAATCCTCTCTCTTAAACCCCACATGGAATTGCAAATATCATTCAATTTAAAGTAGAATTCCATGAAAGTTTCACACTCTTTCATTTTAATGTTTTTGAAATGTGTCATTAAGAGCTTAAGCTTTGATCTCTTTACTGTAGTTGTTCCCTTGTGGGAGATCTCTAATATGTCCCACGCTTCCTTCCCGGTTTCACATATGTAAATGCGTTTAAATTCATCATGGGAAACCATACAGTAAATAACATTGACATCTTTGACATCATAGGTATACAACACTCTTTCATCGACCCTCCATTTGGATCTATCTTTGGGAGTACGATAAGCCCATAATGCATCGGTAAATCAAAGTGACCAATCATTACAATCCGGGTAAACTGTTTTCTCCAAAATTTGTTTAATTTCCCTATTTGAAATTTCAGCTTGGCTGTTTATCTGAGGATGATAGGGGGTACTCATTTTATGAGAAATATCATATTTCTTCATTAATGCTTCAAATGGTATATTGCAAAAGTGAGATCCTCCATCACTTATAATGACTCGAGGAGTTCCGAACTGGGATAATATGTTTTCTTTTAAGAACTTAATGACTGTGCGATTATCATTATTCCAATATGGAATTATCTCGGCCCATTTGGAGGCATAATCTAAAGCGAGCAAAATATATATGTTTCCAAAGGATTGGGAAATAGCTCCATGAAATCGATGCCCAAACAATCAAATGCTTCAATGATAAGAATGAAATTTAGTGGCATCATATTTCTACGAGACAATCCTCCTAATTTCTGACGATACATACACGCCTTACAAAATTTGTGTGTATCATTGAACATAGTGGGCCAGTAAAAGATGCACTGTCAAAATTTTATTGTGGTCTTTTTAGCCGAAAAGTGGCCACCACATGAGTGAGAATGGCAAAAGGAGATGATACTATGATGTTCATTATCAGGGACACATCTCCTAATGATTTGATCTATGCAATATTTGAACAAATATGATCATCCTAAATAAATTTACGCACCTTGGTGAAAAACTTCTTTTTATCCTGCGTAGTGTAATGAATAGGTGTGATACCCATGGCAAAATAATTAGCAATGTCAGCATACCAAGGTAATTGGGAGATTTTAAAGAGTTTTTCATCAGGGAACATGTCATTAATTTGAGTCGTCTCCATGGAATCCGATAAAATAAGCCGAGAGAGATGGCCAGCCACTACGTTTTCTACTAATTTCTTATCGCATATTTTTTTATCAAATTCTTGGAGTAGAACAATCCTTCTTAGAAAGAAGGTACTTTAGCGCCGCATGGTCGATGAAAATGATGATCTTGGATCCAATTAAGTAGGACCTAAACTTGTCTAAAGAAAACACTATGACTAGGAGTTCATTCTCAGTAGTGGAATAATTTACTTGGGCAGAGTTTAGAGTTCTACTCGCGTAGTAAATGATGTAAGGCCTCTTCTCTTTTCTTTAGCCTAACACCATCCCAATAACATAATCTCTCACATCGCACATTATTTCAAAAGGAAGACTCCAATCGGGTGGTTACATGATGGGAGCACTAGTCAACATGCCCTTAAGCTTGGTGAAAGTTTTCTTGCATTCTTCACTCCACTCAAAGGAATTATCCTTTTGAAAAAAATTGTACAAAGGATGAGAGATAAGACTAAAGTCCTTTATAAACCTTGTATAAAATCTGGTATGTCTTAAGAATGATTGCACTTTGCGTATGCTCATGGGTGGAGGTAGGTTAGAGATTAAATCATTTTTGGCTTTATCTACCTCAATTCCATTAGACGATATGATATGTCCAAGACTATTTCCTTGTGAACCATGAAATGACAATTTTCCTAATTCATCATAAGGTTCTTTCCTTCACATCTTTTTAGCATAAGTTTAAGATTTTTAAGGCATTCACTGAAAGATGTACCAAAAATAGAAAAATTATCTATGAAAACTCTAAGAATTGCTCCACCATATCAGAGAAAATACTCAACTTGCATCACTGAAAAGTGGCGGGAGTATTATATAGTCCGAATGACATTCTTTGATATGCAAAAGTACCAAAAGGACATGTAAATGTGGTCTTCTCTTTGTCTTCAAGGACTATCTCTATTTGGTTGTAGCCTGAATATCCATCAAGAAAACAGTAATAGGAATGACCGATTAACCTTTCCAAAATCTGATCAACAAAGGGTTGAGGGAATTAAGTGGTCTTTCCTTGTGACGGTATTCAATTTTCTATAGTCAATGCACATTCTCCAACTAGGAGTGACTTTAGTTGGCATGAATTCATTATCCACATTGGCTATGATGGTGATCCCAGACTTCTTGGGAACCATCTCAGTTAGACTCACCCATTGGCTATCGGATAAAGGGTATATGATACCCACATCCAATAACTTTAACACATCAGCTTCAACCACTTCTTTCATTTTTGGATTTAACCAGTATTGTGGCTGTTTAGATATTTTTGCATTGTCATCAAGGTGAATGTGATGAGTACAAATCAAAGGGTTAATTCCATTGAGGTCCGCGATCATCCATCCAAGGGCTCCTTTGTGTTCCTTGAGAGTAAAAATAATCATATTCTCTTGTTCCTCATCCAGGTGGGAAGAAATTACCATTAGATATGTCTCATCTTGACCCAAATAAGCATATTAAAGATCAACAAGTAATGGTTTTAGGTCAAACTTCGGCGCCTTGACACTAGATGGAAGAGGCTTTATCTTAGTTTAGAGCAATTTTTCAAATTCTGGCCTCCACCGGTTAGTTTCAAGTACCGGTGTAGCATCAAGTAAGGCATTCATCTCCCTAATCATATCATCATCCACATCAGGAGAGTGAGCCAAGCACGTCTCTAGGGTGTCAGAGTATAGAGTCAAAAGTGACCTATCTTCCACGAATGAGTCAATCATGTTTACTTTGTGGGCATCATTAACATCCTCGAGTTGTTTGCACATATTGAAAATATTCAGATATAATATCATGTTTCCGAAAGTTAATTTCATGATCTCATTCCTAAAATTAATGGTGGCATTTGATGTTACTAAGAATGGTCGGCCAAGGATGATGGGAATTTGAGTGCTTACATCAATGACGGGTCGGGTGTCCAGAACAATAAAATCTACTGGATAGTAGAATTTATCGACTTGGACTAGCATGTCCTCTATCATTCCCATTGGTATACGAACCGAACCCGGTGGGTTTTAATTCACCAAGGTCGTGTTGTTCGTAGACCGAGAATGGAATCAGATTTACACTTACTCCTAAGTCAAGTAGTGCATGCTCAATCCAGTGATTCCTAATCACACAAGAGATGGTTGGGCTAGGGGTGCACATTTAACCGGTAGAACCGTGGAACCGGACCGGAACCGACCAAACGGTCCAGTTTGGTCCGGTTCTAGAGTGCACCGATTCCGGTTCCGGTTCCAAAAATAAAGAACCGATGACATCGGTTCGGTTCTCAGTTTGGGGGTATGTAGAACCGAACCGAACCATGTACCGATCTATAGAACCAAACCGTGGATCCGATCTATAGAACTGAACCGTGGAACCGAACCGATGTATTTTTGCACACCTTATAATTATTTTCTTTAGAATAATTATTTTCATAAATGTATTTTTGCACAACTTATACAATATCTAAACCATTCATCAAATGGACCACAACATAGATGGACATGGGCTTGCAATTGGGCTGGATTATAAAAAGCCCAGAACCGTAGAACCGATCTGAAACCGAACCTGTTTTAACAGTTCGATTCCGGTTCGGTTCTAGGGTACCAACGGTCAGTTCCGATTCCGAATTTCCTAGAACCGTTAGGAACGGTTCGGTTCCGGTTTAACCCCAGAACCAGACCAAACCGAACCATGTGCACCCCTAGGTTGGGCTACCGAGATCTTTGTATTTTTGTGGCACATCTTACTTGAGGATCGCACTCACTTTTTCTATAAAAAAAATTCTTTTGAATGTTTTGCCGTCTCTTAGTCGTACATAGATCTTTCAGAAACTTGGCATATGATGAAATTTTTTTATGGCGTTTAACATGGGAATATTAATCTTCACCTATTTAAGCACCTCCAAGATATCCTAAGTGTTAGACAGAGGTTTTGGTGAAATCAACCTTTGAGGGAATGGAGCAACTGGCTTATACTCTTTTTTCGGTTCTTTCTCATGTGTAGCATGACTAGGTCCATCATTCCTCTCAGATTCTTCTGAGTCCTTAGGCTTCTCAACCCTCCTCGGGATAGTTTTGTCAATTGTCTTACCACTTCCATGAGTGGTGATAGACTTAGCTTGCTCCACATGGTCGTTCGAAGAGCTTGGGTCACTTAATTCACATTGTTATTTTGGGTTAGGTAAAGGTTAGGCTAGAAGGGTCCCTTTCTCCCTAATCGATAGTTGTGACTCAATTCTTTGGATAGACGATGCAAACGCTCCCCAAGGATGCTTTGATATCCTGAAATGCTTGTAACATATTTTTGTTGAATTACTCTTGATTTTGAATGAATTTTTGAACCATATCCTCTTGAGATCTTTTCTGATTTAATGGATTAAAGTTCGATGGAAAAGCTCATTAAGGATTTCTCTCTGTATTAGTCATTTATCCATTCCTCCAACAGAAGTTAGGATGGTTCTTCCAGCTAGGATTATACAAGTTTGAGATGGGGGCATTGAATTGCCTTTGATAATTGTTCACAACATTAGATTGCTCATGTAACAACTCTTGGAATGCAGGAATTGTAGAATATTCCTGCGTCAAGTGTATGTTACTAGCACAAATACCACAAACAATCTCAATCGTCTCACCAGGTTAGACTGCTTATACTTTCTTTAGTTCCGTGGCTTCGACTTTTCTTATGAGATTGGCTACCGTAGCATTCACATCATCTTCCTCTCTTAAGACGTACAATCCTCCCTTCTCTCTAGATCGAGTTGGCCTAACATTAGTGGGCTTAGATTAGGTATCCCATGATTGTGCGTTTTCAGAAAGTACATCAAAATAATCCCACACATCATCAGGATCCTTATTCATGAATTCACTATTGCACATCATCATTACAAATTGGCACATAAGTGAAGTCAGTCCATCATAGAAAAAGCTTATTACCCGTTAAGTTTCATAGCCATGATGTGAACATGAATTTAAAAGATCTTTAAATCTCCCCCAACATTGGAATACGGTTATTCCTCTTTTTAAGAGAAATTCATGATCTCCCTCCTCTGGGTATTGGTCTTATGAACTGGGAAGACCTTTTTAAGGAACTCTCAGGTCATCTCAGCCGATGTCCTTATTGATCTTGGTCTTAAAGAGTGAAGTCAAGACTTGGCCTTCTCTTTCAAAGAGAAAGGAAATAATTTCAGTCTCAAGGTATCCTCAGAAACATTGTTAAATTGTAGGGTTGCTACAATCTCATCAAATTCCTTGAGATATAGATATGGACTTTCATAGTCAAGTCCATGAAACTTCATAAGTAGTTAAATTACTCCTGGTTTGAAATCCATGTTTCCTGCATTGCATGGAAACACCATGCAAGAAGGTGTACTCGCCCTCGCTGGTTGTAAATAATCATATAGCATTCTAGGCGAAGGAACGTTTTGCACATCGTTCTCATCTTGTTGCTCTTCAGTGGGATAGTGGGGTTGATTCGCAACCATATTTTTCAATAAATGTTAGTGCATAGATATTTGCATCCTATTTGTCAATCACATGGGTCATTATGTCAAGTATTCAGTTGAGCCATTGGAAAGTGAAGACTGAAGACACAAGCGAAGACATACCATCAAGGAGTAAAGAACATGTAAAACAGGTACCTTGGTGACCCTAACCCTTAACTCAAAATCACCCATATACTTCTAAATGATCTTGACCTAATAGGAATACCTAATTGATCATCCATTATCCTTAGGAGACTAAGAGAAACATGATAAATAAGGCTAGAAGAGGAGTGAAACTACTGTGAAAAAGATAGCCCACAAATAACAGTTTTCGATGAGTCTTCAATGGCAACGCCTTTAATGACATCGAAGGCTTGCTCGATGACATCGATAGAGAGTCGGAACTGTCCAGCAACCAATTGATTTTTTCCCTGACTTTCTCGATGACATTAAAGGGTTCTCGATGACATCGATTAAGAGTAAGAATTATCTAACAAGAAATTGGATTTTTCCCTGACTTTCCTGATGGCATCGAGGACACCTTCGATCACATCGAAGGTTAATTTCAATGACATCGAAAATGGTTCATATATGTCCAATAAGAAAACATCATATTTTATTTGAAATGCTTGATGACATCAAGGAAACTTTCAATGACAATGACAAAGTTGTTTTCTGCCCCCCCCCCCCCCTTTACTGTTGGAGCTCGAACTTTTTATAAAAGGCAATCGGTTCTCAGGCATTTTTATTGGTTTTTAGAGCAATAGAATGTAGGGTGATTCTATATTCATATCCCTCATCCCAAACCTCTATTCCATGGTGTTCTAAGCAATCATCCTTGAGATTTACACTCATATGAGGATTCCAACCTCTACATCGATGATGTGCTTGAACCTTTCCATTTTCTAGAGATTGGACTAAAGTAATCTCGACAAACCATTATCCAAATCGTCTAGAAGACCCATCTAGGTGAATCCCCTAGGAAAAATTACTTCCCACTAGTTATAGAAGATTCAATCAACCTCTCATTACCTTGGTCACCTCGGAGGAGCATCATATGTAAGGTGGTTGATCATGGAGTTGAAGCCTTGGCAAAGCAACAACACTATGATCAAGGGAGCATTAGGGAGTTGATTGAAGCACGGGAGAGCGATGATCAAGTAACCCAAGAATGTACTATAAAAGGGGCTCAATCTGACAAGTAAGTTGTCAATTGTAAGAGTCCAAGTTTACTCTCTTTCCTTGTGTAGGATTGAGGGTAAGAATTTGTAAACCCAAACTCGAACTAGGTTCTTGTGTAGGACCATAGCCATTATGTAGGGCCTAAATCCTAGGTTCTTGTATAGGACCTTGACTCTGGTGTGGAGTCAAAATCCTATGTTTTTTGTAAGACTTTGGCTCGTGTAGGGCTTAAACCTTCAGGTTCTTGAGTAGGACCTTAGCTCTTGTGTAGAGCCTAAATCTCGGGGTTCTTGTGTAGGACCTTGGCCTTTACGTAGGGTCTAAAACCCCGGGTTCTTGCGTAGGACCTTGTTTCTTGTGTAGAGCCTAAATCTTAGAGTCTTTGTGTAGGGCTGGGGCTGTAAAAGTTCGAGGTGAACCTAATTTAAAACCTCC
Source organism: Magnolia sinica (assembly GCF_029962835.1). Classification (NCBI taxonomy): domain Eukaryota; kingdom Viridiplantae; phylum Streptophyta; class Magnoliopsida; order Magnoliales; family Magnoliaceae; genus Magnolia; species Magnolia sinica. The sequence continues at coordinate 74,138,811 of NC_080578.1, read as the reverse complement.
GATAGTGAAATTCAGTACACTCATGGGTTGAGTGCATCTGCTAGGAGTGGAGTAGGCAAGTAGTCGAATTACTATATATTATTGTGTTCGGGATTGTCATTTATGCACTTATTTAATTATGCTTATTTTTGAATGCTTAATTATGTATAAATGATTAGAAAAATGCTTAGTGTTGATAATTAGCACATCCCACACACAAATATACACAGACTAGTTGCTTATTTGCATATCATTTGTAGTCTATGTGATTGGACCCTAGAGTTATATTGCATTGCTTAGTTTAAGTTAGGCAATTAGTTTTAAAAAAGGTATAATTTTTAAATAGGTCCTAATTATCCCCCCTTTAGGACATAACTTTCATTTTTTAGCTCTGTCAAGCTTCTGCAAACACAGTCGTGGTAATCCCATTATGCTACAGCCACATATTTTCAATTGGTATTAGAGAGGGTAGCTCTTGAAGGGCTTAATTGTCTTAAGTTAATTGAAGGAGCTTAAGAATGATGTCTAACCAAGAGGGATGTGCTGTCACATAACCACCATATTTTGATGGGTCTAACTATGCCTATTGGAAGGCTAGGATAAGGGTCTTTCTAATATCCATTGACCATATGATTTGGATTATTGTCGAAAAAGGATGGACAATGCTCATAGCAACCAAAGTCCCTGGCAATGGCGCCAAAAACATGTTATGACAAGCCCAAGTGCAAGGCTACGATGTAGTAATAGCTCAGTGAGACCGATGTCATACCCACGGGGACTTACTATTGTGCAAATTCTGAAATATGTTAAAATTAGAAATAGAATCTAAACTAACTACGAAATTCAAATTTAAAGAGTAATTGTGAAGAAACTATCAGGGATAAAACACTAGAATGCCAAGGATCCACTTATAGCTTCCCTAATGTTATTTTACTTGATTCAATGAGATCACACAACTGCAATCAAAGTCTTCTCATATCCAGTTGGATAATGGAGTAGTTAAATCATCGTTCATATATTTCAAATCAAATTTGAACATCATTAAATTGGTTCCCTCATGAAGCATCAATGTATTGATCACAGGGAATTCAAATCATTTATCACGCCGGGAGTCAATCACAGATCAATGGATTTTATAAACCAAATAATTACAAAACATATAAGATAATATAATTAGTCTTCCTAAGCATCCAAAGTGCCCAGAGTCGACAATGGATCAAAGTAAATTAAAAATACTTCTTCATTCAAACCAAAAATCAATTAATTGTTTTATATGAAAACCAAATAACTTGAATTAAAGTAAAATAAACATTAAGAAGAACTACAAGCTTCACATTTTAGCTCTACCTAAGAGATTTAGCCAACCATAGACATGATTAAACTAAAACTCTTAAAGAAAAATATTAAAACTAACTAGAATGAAGGATTAATGAAGAGGAGGGAGGACTCCTTGAAGCACCACAACTCTTTATTCTACTCCTTCTACCCTAATTCCTCGTTAGAAACTCCTAAAACATCCCTTTATAGGCTTGATTGGCACTGACTTGATTTTATGCATCTATCGCAACTTCGATGGCATCGAGCTCCCATCGAAGAGTTCGAGTGAAATTGAGAAACAGTCTAGCAACGAACTTTTTAATCTATGTATTTTTGCAATGTCATTGAACCTCCTTTGATGGGATCGAACTTGGCTTCGATGACATTGAACATCTTCTCGATGGAATTGAAGAATGCTCAAATATGTTCAGTAACAAGATCAATTTTTTCTTGATTTTTGCGAGGGGATCGAAGTATCTTCAATGGCATCGAACATGTCATCAAAGTGTTGATTTCTACACTTCTGATTTCTGCACTTTGACTCCTCAATTTTCTTCATTCTTCACTTGGTTTTCTTGGATCTTAGATTATTGAATTCTTCAATCTTGACCTCCATATATCCAATCTTTCACTTGTAATTCTATGAGCATTAAATCATTGTTTTAAGCATCCTTTTCTCTTTAGCTATCAAAATTAACTTGTAAGAGAAAACATGTAATTAGATCAATTAAGCACATCCATGCTCATAAAACCAATCCATAATAAGGGAAAAATATACAATATTTCACTCTCAACAAAATATCATAAAATGGGCAACTAATGGATCTGTCGATAGGATCAAAGGTCCCTTCGATAGGATGAACTCTCAATTTAGGCAGTTTTTCCATTGGAAAGTTTTGGCTTAAACTTCAATGCCATCGAGTGGGGTCTTCGATCAAATCTAGTCCCATCAATGACATGTCAATAGGATCAAGATCTTATAAAAAAATGCCCAAAGTTCTGTTGTTTTTTGTTGTGTTTTACAATAGCTCTAAAACTCTAAAGTTTATCTAAGCATGACCAAATAAGGGTTTACTTATTGGAGAATCAATCATCTAGAGGGTAAGATTATTTTGGACCTAAAGGGGTCTAAAGTTAGGGTCACCAAGGCACCTCATTTTACATGTTTCTTCGTTCATTGAAGCTCCAAGTCTTCATGTGTCTCCAGTCTTCAGCTTCAAAGGGCTAAATTGACTAACCGACATATAGACACATATGATTGACAAAAAAGTGCACTTTTAGGTTCTTAGGCTCTCATTTGGGCCAGAAATGGGCCCTTACTTTCAACATTCATTATGATCGGATGGTCGAAGTATTAAGGCGGGCCTTGAATGGTTTTAATGGTGTGGCTATTCACAACCCTAAGTATAGGGTTGCGATGTAGTAATAATCTGAGTGAGACCGAGGTCGAATCCACAGGGACTAATCTCGTGTGTATTCTAAAAGTAACTAGAACTAGAAGAAGATGTGAATCTAAATATGAATTAATTGAGAGAGTAATTGTGATTAAAGTGATTAAAACTAACAAATTCAAAGGTGGTAACTAGGTTTTTCAAGGATCCATTTGTAGCAATTGGGACACTACCTTGCATGATTCAAGGACACAACTGGAATCAAAGTCTTATCCTATCCAATTGGCGAGAAGAGATTTATCAGATCTTTGAACTTCTCATGGATCTAATTATCAATGGATGAGAGCGGTGAAGATTTGGAAGTGATTCTGTCACCTAACCATACCCAGGAGATAAGGCAAACAACAGGATTTACCAATCCCACAACCAATCATAAGAGAATTGTGAAGGTTAGGAAGGATTTCATCACCCTACCATGCTCAAGGGACGATGGTGAACAACAGGACTTACTAATTTCACAATCTCAAGTTGAGGAAAAGAAGATATTTCAAGCTATCGCAGATCCATTATAATTTGTCACAACAAACCATTAAAAACTAGAAATATTCCTTCATAATCAAACTAGAATCCATAAGGTTCAATAAGACATGAATCAAAACAAAGCCAACATCTCAATCACGCTACAAGCTTCACCTCTTAGCCCTAACTAAGAGGTTTAGCCAACCATAGACATGAATGAACTAAGAACTCTTAAACAAAACATCAACTAAGAAAGAAGAATAAAACTCTCGGACGGTGGCTCCACCCTTTTGCTCCACTCCTCAAACCCTAGAAGATGCCTAGGAACATCCTAGGGACCCCTATTTATAGTTTTGTAACTCAAACTTTCACACCGAGTTGAAAAATTCTGAAAACTGCCTCAAAATTTTGCAATTTATGTGCTGTTTGCGTAACCTTAGACTGGTCGAGGGTCACCTTCGACTGGTCGAGGGTATTCTTCAACTGGTCGAGGATGACGAGAATTAAAGGATTTTGATCGCTAGAGTTCGAGTCAAAGTTCCTTCGACTAGTCGAGCAGGATCCTTTGACTGGTCGAAGGAGGGCTTAGACTAGTCAAAGGAAGCCGATTTTTAGGGTTCCTTTTCTTCACTTCAAGTCTTCAATTCTATTTATTCCTCACTTGGTTTTCTTTGATCTTTGGCACATGAATTCTTCATTCTTGGTCTCATAAGATCTATCCTTGCTTTGGTGATTCTTGAGCGTCAAATCCATGCTTTTAGCATCCTTCTCAATCCAAGCTCTTAAATTCACCTTGCAACACAAACAAGATTAAAATAGGACATTAAGCATTATCATGTTTATAAAACCAAATAATAAATGGGGTTTAATATGCAATATTTGAGCCTCAACACAATTCCCAACCAGCATTTTGCTAGTCCCGAGCAAAGTATGTGAAAAATACATCTCAATGCTTAATGTTAGAAATCTTTTTCAGAAAATAATCTTTTGTGCACTCATGGATGATGGGTAGAATTAAGATACGAAAGTGAGATTTCGAAAACGTAGAGTCCAATTACATAAGCAACCAATCAAATAAGTTCTTTAATCACTAAATCGAAGCATAATTTGTATATCAAGTTTTTCAATGTACTCAGTGAAAGTCAATTTACTCCCCATACGAATACTATCAATTCATCATGTTAGCTATGCTCATCACTTAAAGATCAGTTTGAAACTCAAGTACTGATTCTGAACTTATCCCCTTTTCCTTCTTTTTCCAGTTTTGAATTTTATATTGACGGTCAGTTTTTATTCATTCTTTTTATTTTTGCATTCTTTTTCAAATTTTTCATTCTTTTCAGTCTTTTTCATGACCTCTCTGTCGATCTCCTATTTTTTTTAACTGGTTCTTTTCTTCTTTTAAGGTGGATAAAATTCTCTAGACTCGATCTCACCATCCATCGATGACTCACATACTAATAATAAGAAATTCTAGTATATCCTATAGAAGGCAAATTGAATGTCTTGTGATTTAACATGATATTCAAACTTCCTCTTAATCAATTGAGCGCAAGTACTTAGGTGATAAATTACTTAGATGATTAGACTTCAGCAATTCAAAATTCAATCTCTATCTTATCATACTCAAAGCATTCCTAAGTACACAATTCATCGCTTCATAAACAGATTTCAACTTGAAACATTGAAACTTTTCAAAAATTTTGCTCAAAACTAAGAAAACACTGATTAGTTCACCTAATCCCCCATTCCCAACTAAAAAATCTACATTTTCCTCAATGTAAAAGAATTAGCCATGTAATACACAAGAGGTAATGAAAAGAAAAGGGAAGTGATGGAAAGGTAGTACCTTAAGAAGGAATTTTGAGGTTTTTCCAATGGTCTCAATGTGAAGATGGGTTAGCACAAGAGTTAAACCAACAAAAAACAAACTATCCTATTCCTATGAAAGTGATAAACCTACCTATATCTCCATCAGACTGGGAGATAAATCTTGGTACATAGGATCACTCAGAGGTAAGGACATGTCTTCTGAACCAAATTTCTCAACAAATGACTTTAATCGATGTCCATTTACTTTGAATTCATTATCATTGTTTAGACTCTGAATCTCGACAGCCCCATGAGGATAGACATTAGTAATAGTGAAAGGGTTGGTCCATCAAGATCGGAGTTTTTCTGAAAAAAGATGTAACCGAGAATTGTACAAGAGGACTTTCTGACCCGGTGTGAATGATTTTCGAAGAATGTGTTGATTATGAAACACTTTCATCCTGTCCTTGTAAATTCTCGAGTTGTTATACGCATCGTTCTGAATTTCTTTAAGTTCATTTAACTGAAGTTTGCGTAGCGAGCCAGCATTGTCCAAATTGAAATTCAGATTTTTAATAGCCCAGTAGGCTCTATATTCCAACTCCATGGGCAAGTGGCATGCCTTTCCATAGACAAGTCTAAAGGGAGACACTCCAATAGGGGTCTTAAATGCGGTACGGTAAGCCCATAAGGCATCGGTCAATCGGATTGACCAATCCTTATGGTCGGGGTTAACTGTTTTCTCCAAAATGTGTTTGATCTCCCTATTATAAATCTCAGCTTGCCCACTTGTCTGTGGGTGGTATGGAGTGCTCACCTTATGATAGATGTCATTTTCTTCATTAAGTTTGCAAATGGCCTATTACAGAAATGTGAACTTACATCACTAATTATGGCTCGAGGCGCTCCGAACTGGGAAAGGATGTTCTCTTTTAAAAACTTAATGACCATTTAATGATCATTGTTCCAGCACGGGATCACTTCAACCCATTTAGTGACATAGTTTATAGTAAGCAAAATATATAAATTTCCAAACGATTGAGGGAATGGTCCCATGAAATCAATGCCCCAGTAATCAAATGCTTCAATGATCAGAATGAGGTTTAAAGGCATCATGTTTCGATGGGACAATGCTCCTAATTTCTGACAATGCTCACAAGCTTTGCAAAACTCATGAGTATCCTTAAATATAGTGGGCCAATAAAATCTGCACTGCAGAATTTTAGCCGTGGTCTTTTTAGCAAAAAAGTGACCACCATAGGCCAGAGAGTGACAGAAGAAGATGACAATTTGGTGTTCATTGTCTGGCACACATCTCCTTAAGATTTGGTCTAAAAAATATTTAACAAATATGGATCATCCTAGAAGAACTTATGAACCTCGGCGAAGAATTTTTTCTTATCTTGCGCAGTCCAATGTGTCAGCGTGAAACTTATGATAAGATAATTAGTAATATCAGCAAACCAAGGTGAATGGGAGACTTTGAACAATTGTTCGTCAGGGAACATGTCATTTATGTGTGTCGTCTCAAGGGAATCAAAGAGATCAAGGTGGGAAAGATGGTCAGCCACTACGTTCTCTACTCCTTTTTTATCTTTTATTTCAAAATCAAATTCTTGAAGTAGGAGGATCCATCTAATCAGGCGGGGCTTAACATCATTCTTAGAAAGAAGATACTTGAGTGCCGCATGATCTGTGTAAATGATGATCTTGGATCCAATCAAGTAAGACCTAAATTTGGCCAAAGTGAACACTACGGCTAAAAGTTCCTTTTCCGTAGTAGAATAGTGCACTTGGGCAGGATTTAGAGTTCTACTTGCGTAATGAATAACGTAGGGCTTCTTTTCTTTTCTCTGGCCTAAAATCGCCCCAAAAGCATAGTCAAACACGTCTCACATAAGTTTAAAAAGAAGGTTCTAGTCGGGTGGCTGTATGATAGGTGTAGTGGTTAACATGCCCTTGAGCTTAGTAAAAGCTTCCTGGCATTTCTTAGTCCACTCGTATGGTACATCCTTTTGAAGTAGATTACATAGAGGACGAGAGAGGTGACTAAAGTCTTTTACGAATCTTCTGTAAAACCTAGTATGTCCTAGGAAGGATCACACGTCTCGTATGTTCTTGGGCGGAGGTAGGTTAGAAATAAGATCAATTTTAGCATTATCTACCTTAATTCCCTTGTACGAGATGATGTGTCCAAGGACAATTCCCTTACGAACCATGAAGTGGCACTTTTTTCAATTCAGTACCAAGTTCTTTTCCTCGCATTGCTTCAACACATTTTTAAAATTTTCCAAACATTCGCTAAAGGATGGACCAAAGACCGAGAAGTTGTCTATGAAGACCTTTAAATATTATCCCACCATATCAGAAAAAATACTCAACATGCTCGCTGAAAAGTGGCGGGGGCATTACATAGCCCGAATGGTATCCTTCGGTAAGCAAAGGTGCCGTAAGGACATGTAAATGTGGTCTTTTCCTGATCTTCAAGGCCTATCTCGATCTAATTGTAGCCCGAATATCCATCAAGGAAACAGCAATAGGAATGACTAGCTAACCTTTTCAAAATTTGATTGATGAAGGGCAGAGCAAAGTGGTCCTTCCTCGTGACAGTATTCAACTTCTTGTAGTCAATGCATATTCTCCAACCAGTAGTGACTCTAGTTGGCACGAGTTCATTGTCAGTATTGGATATAATGGTGATTCTGGACTTCTTAAGAACCACCTGAGTTGGACTCACCCATTGGCTACCGGATATAGGGTATATGATACCCACATCCAATAGTTTAAGAACCTCATCCTTAACCACTTCCTTCATGTTTGGATTTAATCTACATTGTGGTTTCAGGAGGTTATCGCATTATCTTCTAGATAAATGTGGTGAGTACAAATCGAAGGATCAATTCCCTTGAGGTCCACAATCGACCATCTAAGAGCTCCCTTTTGCTCAATGAGATTAGAAATGAGCATATTCTCTTGTTCCTGCTCAAGGTGGGAAGTAATCATCACCAGATGTCTCATCTTGACTTAAATAGACATATTTCAAATCTGAGGGCAAAGGTTTTAGGTCAAGCTTCGGTGCCTTTAGGTTAGACGGTAGAGGCACTACATCAGTTTGGGGCAATTCTTTGAATTGTGGCCTCCACCGGTTAACTTCAAGTACCGGCACGGTATCTAGCATGGTCCCCATCTCCCTAATCATGTCATCATCAAAATCATGGGAGTGGGCCATGCGCATCTCTAGAGGGTCAGAGGATAAGGTCAGAAGTACTCTATCTTCCACGAAAGAACCAATCAGGTTAATATCGTGGGAATCGTCTTCATCCTCTAACTGTTTGCATGTGTTAAAAAAGATATTCAACTCCGATGTCATATTCTCGAAAGATATACTCATGACTCCATTCCTACAATTAATAATTACTTTTGAAGTGACAAGGAATGGGTGACCAAGAATGACGGGAATTTGAGTGCTCATATCCACGATGGGTTGAGTATCCAAGATGATAAAATCTACCGGATAGTAGAATTTATCAACCTAGACCAACACATCCTCGATTATCCCTCTCGGTTCATGAACGAAGCGATCAGCAAGTTGTAATGTAGTTCAAGTGGGTTTCAATTCACCCAAACCTAGCTATTCGTAGATTGAGTAAGGAATCAGATTTATGCTTACTCCTAAGTCAAGAAGTGCGTGCTCAATTCGGTAGTTCCAAATTACACTAGGGATGGTTGGGCTACCGGGATCTTTATATTTTTGTGGCACATCTTGCTTGAGGATGGCACTCACTTTTTCTGTCAGAAAAATTTTCTTTTTGATACTTTGCCGCCTCTTAGTTGTGCATAGGTCTTTCAAAAATTTGGCATAAGAAGGAATTTGTTTTACTACATCTAGTAGAGGAATATTAACCTTCACTTGCTTAAGCAACTCTAGAATGTCCTGAGAGTTAGAGAGTGGTTTTGGTGCTATCAACCGTTGGGGAAATGGGGTAATCAGCTTGCCTTGAAGTTCTGGTTCTAATTTTTGTGCAGTAGTGTTAGGTCTATCATCATTGTCCTCTTCTGGGTCCTTAGACTTTTCAGCCCTTACCGGAATAGATTTGTCAATTATTTTCTCACTCCTAAGAGTGGTAATAGACTTAGCTTGCTCCATTTGATTTGAAGAGCTTGGATCAGTTATTTCGTATTGCGGTTTAGGATTGGGGAAAGGTTGAGTAGGAAGCATCCCCCTCTCTATAACTGTAATAAGTGAATCCATCTTTTGCATAAATTTTCTAAGTTCTCGAATTACTTGAGTAATATCATGAGTTTATGTGGAATTTTGAACCAGTTCCTCTTGAGGTTTCCCTTGATTTGGAATTTCATTAAGGAATCCTTGAAGAGTAGCAGTTTGTCCATTCCTCCAACTGAAGTTAGGATGATTTCTCCAACTAGGATTGTATATATTGGAGGTGGGTCCATTGAAAGGTCTTTCGTAACTATTCACGGCATTAGATTGCTCATTCAGTGCCTCTTAAAAAGCAGGTATTGTTGGACAATTTTTAGTTGTGTGAAAGTTGCAAGCACAAATACCACAAATAGTTTCCTTTATCCTTCTTTAGTTCCATGACTTCGAATTTTCTTATGAGATTAGCTACTTTAGCATTCATATCATCATCCTCTTTCTAAAGGTATATTCTGCCCCTCTTTTGATTGAGTAGGCTTAGATGTAGTGTTAGGTTTTGTGCGGTTTCAGCGAGTTTGTCAAAGTAATCCCACACTTCATCAACATTTTTATTTATAAATTCCCCATTGCACATCGTCTCAACGAATTGGCGCATGAAAGATGTCAATCTATCGTGGAAGAAAGTTATTATGCACCATGTTTCAAAACCATGTTGTGGGCATGAACTGACGAGATCCTTGAACTATTCCCAATATTGGAAGAATGTTTCATCTTCCTTTTGGGCGAAGTTCATGATTGACTTCCTGATGGTGTTCGTCTTATTGTATAGAAAGAATTTTTTTATGAACTCCTTCATCATGTCATTCCATGTGCCAATAGATCATGGACTTAGTGAGTACAACCATGTCTTAACTTTCTCTTTCAAGGAGAAAGGAAAGAGTTTCAGCTTGACCATATTCTCAAACACGTTAGGAAAGTATAAAGTAGCTATAACCTCATCAAATTCTTGCAAGTGCAGGTAAGGAATTTCAGATTCAAGTCCAAGGAACTTTGGAAGGAGTTGGATCACTCCTGACTTGATATCCATGTTTCCTGTATTTTCTAAAAAACCATATAGGAAGGTGTGCTGACCCCTGCCGGTTGTAAATAATCTCGTAAAGTACGAGGCGGGGGTGCTTGATGCAACTCATTCTCATCCTGGACTTCCTCAACCCGAGGTTGAGGTTGTCTTTCCGATTGATTGACTGGTTGATTAGCAACCATCACTTCAATTAACTTTGAGGATTTCGAGTGGTGTCTAATCCTGTGATGGATAGATAACCCTTCAACTAATCCTCCTTCACTCAAAAGACATCGAGTGTTGTCACGGACCCACTCAGGCATGAAACGCTCTCAGCCCTCAATTTCAGATTCTAACCTAAACCTAAAAAGGAAAGAGGGAATAAGAATTCTGGAAAAAGAAAGGAAGAGAATTAGAAAGAAGTTACCAAATTGGAAGTTCCTAATTTAAGATCCTGCAAAACAAAAATTCTAAAATTAGAAATTTTCTAAAATCAGAATAAAAAGATGAGTTAGTTTCTAAAAAAAAAAAGCAATCCTAGAATAGAAAGTCTCTAAAAACAGAAAACAAACCCTAATATAGAAATAGAAAGAAAGAAATTTTAGAAAGAAATTACTAAATTAGAAGTTTCTATATTAGGATCCTACAAAACAGAAAAGTTAGTTAGTTTCTAAAAAAAAATCTAAACAAACCCTAATCCTAAAATAGAAAGTAAATAAATCCTAATCTTAACCTATTTCTAAAACTAATCAATTTCAAAAAAACACAGCCGTTAATCCCCAGCAGCTGCGCCAAAAACTTGTTCACAACCCCAAGTGTAGGGTCGCGATGTAGTAATAATCTCGGTGAGACCGAGGTCGAATCCACAAGGACTAATCTCATATGTATTCTGAAAGTAACTAGAACTAGAACTAGAAGAAGATGTGAATCTAAATATGAATTAATTGAGAGAGTAATTGTGATTAAAGTGATTAAAACTAACAAATTCAAAGGTGGTAACTAGGGTTTCCAAGGATCAACTTGTAGCAATTGGGACAGTAACTTACATGATTCAAGGACACAACTGGAATCAGAGTCCTATCATATCCAATTAGCAAGAAGAGATTTGTCAGATCTCTGAACTTCTCATGGATCTAATCATCAATGGATGAGAGTGGTGAAGATTTGGAAGTGATTCCGGCACCTAACCATGCCCAGAAGACAAGGCAAACAACATGATTTACCAATCCCACAACCAATCATAAGAGAATTGTAAAGGTTAGGAAGGATTCCATCACCCTACCATGCCCAAGGGACGATGGTGAACAACATGACTTACTAATTTCATAATTTCAAGTTGAGAAAAAGAAGATATTTCAAGCTATCATAGATCCATTGTAATTTGTCACAACAAACCATTAAAAACTAAAAATATTCCTTCATAATCAAACTAGAATCCACAAGGTTCAACAAGACATGAATCAAAACAAAGCAAACATCCCAATCACGCTATAAACTTCACCTCTTAGCCCTAGCTAAGAGGTTTAGCCAACCATAGACATAATTGAACTAAGAACTCTTAAACAAAACATCAACTAAGGAAGAAGAATAAAACTCTCGAATGGTGGCTCCACCCTTTTGCTCCAGTCCTCAAACCCTAGAAGACAGCTAGGAACATCCTAGGGACCCCTATTTATAGTTTTGCAACTCAAACTTTCTCTTCGAGTTGGAAAATTCTGAAAACCGTCTTTAATTTTCACAATTCATATGCTGTCTACATAACTCTAGACTGGTCAAGGACAACCCTCAACTGGTCGAGGGCCATCTTCGACTGGTCGAGGGTTATCTTTGATTGGTCGAGGATGACGAGAATTAAAGGATTTTGATCACTGGAGTTCGAGTCGAAGTTCCTTCGACTAGTCGAGCAGGATCCTTCGACTGGTCGAAGGAGGGCTTAGACTAGTCGAAGGAAGTCGATTTTTAGGGTTCCTTTTCTTCACTTCAAGTCTTCAATTCTCTTCATTCCTTACTTCATTTTCTTGGATCTTTGGCATGTGAATTCTTCATTCTTGGTCTCATAAGATCCATCCTTGCTTTGGTGATTCTTATGCGTTAAATCCGTGCTTTTAGCATCCTTTTCAATCCAAGCTCTTAAATTCACATTACAACATAAACATGATTAAAATAGGACATTAAACATTATCATGTTCATAAAACTAAATAATAAATGGGGTCCAATATACAATATTTGACCCTTAACAGTGGCCACTATTCCTACCATACAGATGATGTGGCCCATTTGGGCTTTAAATTTATTTGATTTTTACATAAGTCATTCCCAAAAATTTGTTGGCAAATGGATATGTAATGTGCATGTAATACACATTCATCAAGGTGCGGCCTAAGTGGACCTCACATGCTATTTCGTGAGGTATAACCCATCCTATGTTTGAATCTGATGGATCTTTAGGGGCAAGGTGTGGCCCAACTAGGCTTAGATCTAATTGAGCTTTGGGGACCCCATGCCACCAACTAAGGGGGAAAATGAATGGACAATGTTCATGTCCCCAGTGGGCCCCACAAATCTGGACCATTCAAAAGGGTGTTTGTGTTGACTATTGCATTAGGCAACAAACCTACTCTAGATTGCATTAGTTAGATGGAGGGGTTATACATATCAGATTGACCCCAACTTTGGTACACATGGCAAAAATCAAATATACATTCATTACACAAAATTTAGGACCAATTAGAAATCTATAGACCCCACAAATTTGAATCGTTCAGAAGAGTGTTTGTACTAACTATTGCACTAGAAATCAAACCCGGTTCAGACTGCGTTAATTAGATGAAGATTTTAGGTAGATTGGATTAACCTAAAATTTTCTACACATGGTAAAAATAAAGTATACATTCATCACAAAAAATTTGGGATAAATTAGATATCTGTAAACCCTACAAATTGGGACTGTTCAAAAGGGTGTCTATGTTTACCACTACACTGGATAGCAAACCTAGTCCGTATTGAATTAGTTAGATGAAGGGGTTAGACAGATCAGATTGAACCCAAATTTGGTACACATGGTAAAAATAAAGTATATATTCATCATATAAAATTTGAGACCAATGGGATATTTTTTTGCCATAGATTTGGACCATTCAGAAGGATATTTGTGTTGACCAATGCACTGGACAACAAACTTGATTCGTATTGCATTAATCAGATGAATGGTTTAGATAGGTCGGATTGACCTCAAATTTGGTACACATGGAAACAATTAAGTATTCATTCATCGCATAATTTGGGACTAATTGAATATCGGTGGACCTCATAAATTCGGACCGTTCAAAAGGGTATCTGTGCGGACCACGGTACTAGACAACAAACTCGATCCATCATGAATAGATGATGGGGATAATGCATACATGTAACAATTGGTCCCACAAGGTGAGCCAAAGAATCAAATTAAAAAAAGAAATGTCAATAAATTTTCTTCATCCATTGTGGCCCACCTTAATCAGTGAATTCGCTTCTTCCAACGTCTTTGTTCCACTTGTATTTTTGATAAGATGGTGTGAATCACAATAGGCCCTAAGATCAAGGGTCCACCATAAAATCAAAAAATGCACACCTATATATTTTAAATGTAAAGGAAAGCAAAGCGTGAAGGGGTACCCACGTGTTTAGATGGTTGGATGGGCTGGATTCTTAAATTCGCTTAATGGATGGTGGAGGGCTTAATCATTCTCCTTCTCCTTTTTCTCTTAATCTTCTTCCTTCCCTCCTTTCCTTTCTCTTCTCTCTCTACTTCTTTTCCTTCTTCTATCCTAGTCTAAGAGGAGATAAGGAGGGAAATGAGAAAGTGTTTATGGGAGATGGGTTGTGAGAGTGGGAGAGGGATTAGAGAGGGGTTAAGGGTGATTGTGGAGAAAGAAATTTGGGCACTTAGGTACCCAAATTTGTGCTAGGGCCTTCCTATTTATAGAGGTGAAAGTGATTAGAAGTTTTTTAACATAGCTTATACTTTTCTAGAAAAGGTGGGGAACATAAGATGTAGTTTTCCTTAATTTAGGGGATCATGTCTTTGACTTTGGTGGTTTTACTTTATTAAGGTTAACCAAATCCATTCATTAAGGCTAAGACACCTTAATTACTTTTAATGGTACTTAATTTACTCTTGATGAGTTCTAGAATATGTGACATGGCTAGCTTCCTTTATTTTAAGGGATTCTTTTAACTTTAGTGGAAAAGGTGATCTACACATTTATTAAGTATTAATAAACCACTTTTTAAAGGTGCTTATCATAGCTTAATGATGAGATAACTTCCCTTAATGGCTTTTGGATGGAGTGATGTGGCAATCATCCCTTTAAAATACGGGATTTGGTTGACTTTTAAGGAAAATGTATGGGTTACCTTTATTAAGATTAATAATGTGTTTATAGGTAAATTATGGGATAGTTTAGGGGATTAGTGTATTTTCATTAACTTAATATTTTTTTTAGAAATTATGATGTCATGTTGATGCCATAATCATGTCACATAGGGTGTTTTAAGGGATGTTTGCACACATGTGCATGGGGTTCTTCGCGCGATATCTTTCAATCGGAGGTGCACATTCATGCATGCAGGGTACATGTGGATCCCTTGATGGCGCGATTACGCTAGTATATGTTACGGTTTTATATGGTTCCACTTTTTTTGGGTGCACACTTGTACGTTCGATCTACATCCTGTCGAAATCGTCGGACGATTCTTGGAAACAGGTTGCAGTATTATATATAGGGGCTCATAATATAGCATCATGGGAGGTAGCACAGCTTTTTCCTCACTTTAGGAAAGTAGTGTGGCTTTTCCTCCAAGTCGTGAAGGTGATGTGGTTGCGCCTTCACTGAAGATAGGCAAAATGGTGCATTTTCTCACAATTTTACCTGAAAAAAATTGTTCAACCCTCATAGCTCAAAACTCAAGGGAAGTGAAAGTGTGAAAAGTTTTTAGAGAGATACTCCCATGGAGTATTTATAGGCTTCCTTAGGGATTATGGCGATGATTTTGCATTCTCACGTTGGCTAATGGTCTCGCCACTTGGCAATTGCACCATCTAAGGTGGCATAGCGATGATGTGACGAGAAATGAGATTAGGTCGATCCACATGGTAGTGCGATGGCACGGACTTGGCCTTGGGGCCATGCCTTAAGTTCGGCCCTTTATGATTTTGAGTCGCACCTTGGGTCTGCACCTTTGTAAATTCTAGCCACATCATGTGTCTCTGCCTTCATGAATAATGGGTCACGCCTTCCTTTAACTTAGAATTACTCTGCGGTTTTATATCCCAAGAAATGCCCCCACTTCTATCCAATACGATCTTACATTAACGTTGTTTTGATAGAATACAGAGTGTTGGATGTGAGTTCACAAACTCTCTTTGGTTGTAGTAGAACTTATGCATGAAATGTTGTCACTACTATAAATACTGGAACCACACACGTCTTTCACAGTCCCACCGAGTCCTCTAGTTGTACATAGGTGCACTATTTCTTATTTTTTACTCGTTAACGTAGCCTTTCTTGAACTCTAACAGTTAGTGTGACCTTCTTGTATTAAGTTCGCAGCCACGCCTTCCTTCACTCGGGGCAAATATGGGCCTTATTGTCCCCATACTTAGATTTATTAATTATTATTATTATTATTATTATTATTATTTTCCAATTACTTCTTTTATATATGTTTCATACTCTCTTATTTGACATTGTAAAGAGTACTTAATGTATATTTGCTCTTGTTGATATAGGAAATAAAAGAGGATCATTACTTCATTTGCAAAAGGTCGTGAAAATAACACAACCTGAGTGTCTATTATGTTAGGGGATCTTCACGTTCCTTAGATCCCATGGGCCATTCTAGTGTAAGTATTGAAGGTTTTAAACCTTAGAGACAAACCCATTTATTCCCAATTCCAGGTAATATAGACTTCTTCTCTCGAATAAATGATTTACTCCATATCTTAATATCAGTAGCCAAGGGGGACATACCTTACTCTCTGAAGTCTGGATCAAAAGACAAATGGGAAGAGTGTAATGCTGTTGAGTAGGATTTTCCTTGAACATTTTGTTAAATCATTAGGCACAACCCTTTGTACAAGATTTGATACTGCCTGGTGTAGCGTGAACTAGAACAATGAAGACGTTTGGGTGAAACTTCCCCAGATAATCAACCCATAAGGTTTGGTAAAGAACTTTAATGACTTCGTCCTATCACAAGGGGAGATTCTTTTAATAATTGGGATATGCCTCGGCTTAGGACGGTTGGTAGTTCGTATCATATAAAACCCCAACTCCTTGAAGGTGTTTACTCGAATGGGCATTGAGTCACTAGTGTTACCAGGGAGATGATAATCTTATACCAATTTTATGACCCTCATTAGTTAATCCTTTTCACTATGTCGAAACTTTTCATTGAAGGGTGCTCACCACTCCAGAGAGAATAACGTGGGATAACAAATTCAAGATTCAATGTCTTATTGTGTATCATTTGGGCCATGATACATGAATCAGTGAGATCCTTGAAAAATATGCGGATTAATTAAGGGACACAAACCTTTATGATGCAATTCTTGCCATCAGCGGATCTTTTAAGAAGAAATTAGGCATTATTAAAGGTTTTGCTGAATTTTAGTGTCCCATTACCAATACATTTAATCTTTGGGTAGGCAAAATGAACATTAACCTATGAGATTTATAATATATGGAAATCCATTTCTCTTCTAGTCTTTATTACGATGAGTATATGCCTTGTAACGCTTAGTTGAATCATAAATTTAAAAGATTGGCGTCCTTTATAGAGACGTGTTACTCTGGAATTGTTTATATAAGACCCGTGTCCTAGTCCGTACCGTTCCATTAGCTTCCGCGATCCTTCCGGACGAATTCCGGTAACCTTCGCACCGTATCCGATAATTGCGCGCAATCCTAAACCAGCTCCCGCATACCGAAGTCGGCTCGAACCGAAACTTGCATCATAGCGACCGTGCCATCGCCGCGGTTCCAACGTCATAACTTGCGCACCGAACCGATACCCAGACCAGGAGATGTGGACCTGTGTTCATTCCAAAGAAACGCCGTGTGTTGCGAATTACGAGGGAATCTCTACCACATGTCCCATCAATCAATCAATCACTCATGTCAAGTACAAGTCAAGTCACACCTTACCCAAATACAACAACCCATCCCTCTTTCTCCACAAAGTCAACTCTCTCTCTCTTCACCCATTCCTCTTTTCCAAAAATTTCAGCCCAACCCATACCTCTCCTTACATCACCCATCACCCATCACACCTCACCCATCCATATCACTCCCATCACTTCTCTCTCTCTCTCATTTCTCAAATCTCCCAAAAAACAAAAAATTCCACACGTCCAACCTCTCTCTCCCAAACCACAAGTGTGGTCCACCTTCTTATCTTTCATCTACACCCTTTCATCTCTCATCCACACCATCAATCTCCCATCAATCTCCATCAAAAGGCAAGCTAAGGAGAATTGGAGTCTAAGGGACCAAGAAGAAGGAAGATAAGGTGGGTGATCTTTGAGTTTTCACCATTGATTTCTTGATTTGGGGGCCCACTTATTGGTGGGACCCATTTTGATGTATGTGATTAAACCAAGAGGGGCCCATAGTGGCGGGGTCCCTCCACTCTACCGATCTCTCTTTATTGTTCTCTTTTTTTCTCTCTCTCTTTCTTTGTGATGGTGTGGATCCCACCAATATGTGTTATATCTACCCCGTCCATCTACATCAGACGGTGTGGCCCACCCTATTGTAGGTGATGATCCACACCATCCACTGTTTGGATGGGCCCAATACATCCTTCTTTCTATATGTTATATTTTATATAATATATATAATATAATATGTAATTTATATATATAATATAAGATATATATTATATGTATATATGTTGGTGGGCCACGTCCACATGAGACCCACCACAATGATGTGTTTATGTATGTCGTCCAGCGTCCCTGGACGCTGGACGTTGGCGAACAGTGAAGTGTAAATTGACATGGGAGTGCACTAACGGGCTAGCCAAAGAGAAGGGAGTGGTGGGCCACTCATGCAGGCCCCACCTTGATGTTTTTATATAATCCAGGCCATCCATCCTCTTCCTTAGATCATTTTAGGCGTTGAACCAAAAAATGAGGTTGATCTGGTTTCCTGGCGGGCCATGGTATAGGAAACAGTGTTCCTACCTTCGATTTACTCCCTGATGCTCCTGTATATCAAAAACAGCTCAATATTGGACTCTATGGGTTTGTATCAAGCCATAGGGATCAATGGCTGGAGTGGATCTTACTGATGCGGGCCCCATCTACTAAAAACCGTAGAAAAACATAAAATCAAAAAAAAAAACACAACGAGCAGCAGTGCTGCTGCTGCTGTCAGTGCACACACAGGCACTACCTGCGCCTGGTGAATGGACGACCGAGCTAGGCCTCACGGCTCCAGCCGTGGGCCCCACTGTGATGCGTTTCGAACATCAATGCCGTGCATTGGGTGGACCCTTAGGGCGGTAGCCTCCCTGCCAAAAATCAGCCGTATATGGAACTCAGGTGGGCCACACCATCTAAAATCATGTGAAGACATGCCCAAAACATATAAAATCATTTGGTGGGGCTTACCTGAGTTTTGGATGTTGCTGAAAGTTGGTCTGGACCATCAGCCAGGTGGGACTCACATAATGGGTGGGCTGGATTTGTGAACCACGTTTCGGTGGGCCCCACGCCCACCCCCAGGTCCAAGTGACCTTATAAACAGGTTGGACGGCATATAAATATCACGATGGGCTCCTGCCCACGTGACCAGTCAACAGATTGGTGGCAAATAAATATTTCAGTGGGCCCTACCCCCTGGTCCACGTGGCCTTGTGAACAGGTTGGATGTAAATAAACGTTATGGTGGGCCCTGGTCCACATGACCTTATGTACAGGTTGGATGTAAATAAATATTACAAGTGGGCCCGAGTGGGTGAAAAATAAATATTACAGTGGGCCCTACCTTGGTCCACGTGGCCTTATGAACAATTGGGTGAAAAATAAACATTATGGTAGGCCCCACATGGGACCCACTTATGTATGTATTGTAAACCACACCCTCCATTAGAGTGGGCTCCATCATGATGCATGTGTTTCATCCAACTGTCCAATCATTTTTGGAGATAATTTAAGGCCCATTGTTGAGGCCCATCTTGATGTATTGGTGGTCCTTGTTGAGGCCTACCTTGACTTGTATAAGGCCCATATTATGAGGCCCATTGTGAAGTATGTAAGGCTCGTGTAATTAGGCCCAGCTTGATGTATTTGTGGCCTGCCCACTAAGGCCCACTTGAGATATATGAGCCCATAGTTTGAGGCCCATTTGATGTATTTGGGCCCTTGGTTCGAGGCCCAACAAGATCTATATAAGGTCCATTACAACGTGATTCTACCATGGTTCATGTGTTGACTATTGTAGTGGGCTAGGCCTTGGGAACAATGTTGGTTTGACGTCCACATTGAATGGATAATGTTGGTTAAATATCCGCATTATAACTCTCCCTAAGGCCCACTGATAGGCCCATACTTGTAGTAAGTAGGCCGTCTAGGCCCATCTCCGTTATACACAGAGCCCATCTCTTTATACATGTTTAGTATAGATCCATGATTCATGATCATTCGCATCATATGTATGCCTGATGTGAGGAGTGACCGATCATAGCATATGCCTTCGGGCGGACTGTTTATGGGCTCCCTGATAGGCGGAGTTTTCCCATATAAGTGCGTGGTACACACAGGACTGTTGCATGACTGATAGTGTGACTCATGCACATTGCATTTGTGTGATTGTAGTTACTGTATGCCCTAGCGACATCAGGGCCATAGCCTCCACAGACACATCGTGGATGGCAGGATTGGATATCGAAAATATTTGGTTCTAGCATACGGGCGCCATAGATGTCCCTGGGTGAAAATCCCTAAACCCGATGGTACCAGAGGATGACTCCAACGTCGAGACTGAGTGGATACATGAGCGCGCGAGGGCCGTATACCAGTAGGTCGCATCTCCCACTGTGTCGTGGTCGGTTGGAAAGGGGTATGACCTTACCCGCCTGAGTGAGGGGGCAATTTCTAGATTGAGTTTAACTAGCTTGAGGAATCGGTCCGCTATCGACGAGCCGGGCCCGATATTGGCAGGTGGATAGTGAGGTCTCTTCTACCCTCCCAGTTGTGCGTCCGGATAGGGGCGGCAAGCTGGCGTAGAGTGTACTTGACCCCGGTGATTATCCATACTGAGAAGCGCACTGATTTGATGCTCTAGTGAGGAGCTGTATTGATATGTGGATGAGGATTGACATGCTTGACTTGCATTCTGCATCGCATGGCTTTGATGTGGCCGATCGCATTCATGTTTTGCACCACATGGCCTTGTTATGGCTGATTGCATACATGTGTCCATCAGCATGATCCCGCATTTCTCTGACCTTGCATCCTGAGCACGCTCATATTGCGCACACACCACCCTCTAAGCTTTCTATAAGCTTATGCACGATTGATGCGTGCAGGTGACGCCAAGTCGTAGCCGTAGCATAGCAGCAGCAGGAGTGTGCGGTCGAGCCTTTGGAGTTTTGTTATTCACATTATCTTGTATTTCCCTTCATACGCATTGTACTTAAAGTTTTTTATCATAGTGTATTTTGTGATGGTGTTCTTGTGTTTATTGTTCGTGGGTTATGCTTTTGGTTATGCTCTTTACGAATATAATGATTTTAGAAATCCTCCTTGTGGGATCCTAGGATCGGAACCTGGTAAATGGGTACCGGGAGCCGAGAATAGGGTTCTACGGAGGTTGTCAGCGCTAGATTCGGCGATCGGGAATTTTGTGAGCCCGGTTTCCGAGTTCGGGGCGTGACAGTTTGTCGAACTAAAACACTTTTCTAGTAGTGAGATTTACCTTGACAAATGGCTCGCTTATTTCACTAGGGAATTTTAATAAGATATCTTTTGTTGTCTTCTTATTCTTTTTATTCCTTGTTACCATGATGCGTCATTGTGAAACCAAGGGTTCATCTAATTTCAACCTTTGACCTACAGATGGGATTCTAAGAGGTATAACTTAAGTCGTAAAGACAAAAATTGACTTTATAGACTGTATCATCATTTTAATTCTCTTGTTACTCAGATGATTGCAAATTGGTTGTTTTTCTACTTTATTGACTAAGCATCACTGTGTTGCCCAACTCTCAACATATAAACACTATTTAGATCACAACTTTTGCTATGATAGGATTTATCGCTAAAGGTGTTCAAATTTCACTCACCCCTACAATCCTAGTAACCATTTACAAAGGGCTAGGTGATCCGACAAGCCACCCAAGCAGACCTACTTGGGTTTCTCCTTATCTTCTTGTTCATTACCTTTATGGCTGGCTTGGGGTTTATTTTCCTTGGATATATGACGAAGAGGAGGCTGCTTGTTTAAATCAAAGCAACATGCCTTTGTCATATCTCCACCAAAACCATTGTTGCATCTCTCTCATGTGGATGTAGTTGATCGTATATTGAAGCTCGACTCCATCTACTTTTATCCATTTGAAGTTTCAATCAAAAGAGAAAATAAGATGCGCATTGTTTCCGCTGATTTGCACGACTACAAGAAAGAATATCTCATTGCACTCCACTCTTTCTCTTTATAAGTTCGAGAGGGTTCAAAATTTTGGCAGGAACCCTATTATCCTAACCATTTCACTTGCCACTTTGGTTTGGACCAAGACATTCCTATCACTTTGGGTTTGGTTTCTCGGTTAGCTAGAGAGTATGGTATCGGGCCGATTCATTAGGCTTACATCCAACGTCAAATCATGTCCCTCAAGACTGAGGCTTCATTTATCCTTCTTGCTCAAGGTCGAATGGGTTCGACTACATATCAGTGCATGAGGTGGTGGGCTCATCAATTTCATCTGGTGCACCACAAGAAGTCCATAGATGCTCTTGTCTAAAAGCGCCCCCTAAAGTACGCTCCATGGATTTCTCAGCGTCTCGAGTTGGATTTATCCAGGAGAAAAGAAGGCAAGTTCCAACAAGGGAGCTCTAGTATTTTCACATATCTACTTGTCATTTTTATTACACTTGTTGAGGCGACACCACACTTGATGATTGGAACATATATGGGGACATCAACTATTAGACATGGACGTTAGAGCCAGATGTGCTCGATCCAAACTGAACAAGCACTGAGATAGACCGAGAGACTGAGAACCAAGTGGTTCGGCTATTTATACAGCCACCCGTAATGGAAATTGGGCAATTCACGAAAGGGATTGTTCATCCTTTTAATGAGTTCTTTTTGCCTTTCAGCCAAAATGACTTTTTCCACAATGGTAGTTATGGTCAATCAATAGTAATACAACACGAGAGTAAAAAAGAAAGAAATTGGATTTATATAAATGTTTGCAAAAATAAACACTTACAAATTAAAAGAAGAAATCTTTAGCAATCCAACGACTGTGGCATAAATGGCAGTGTCCTAAATATATGGTCTTCATTGGTCCAATGT
This sequence comes from Magnolia sinica, assembly GCF_029962835.1. Lineage (NCBI taxonomy): Eukaryota > Viridiplantae > Streptophyta > Magnoliopsida > Magnoliales > Magnoliaceae > Magnolia > Magnolia sinica. The sequence goes on along the minus strand of NC_080578.1, from coordinate 74,116,007 downwards.
GATGGCATAAACAAAGGAAATTACACTAAAAAAAAACTAATAGTTGGTCTAGAGTATCAGTGTAGATGGACATGATTGCACTGAGCTAAATTAAGAACGGCCCAGCATAATGGCATAAACGGATGTACTTACATTAACCTAATGTCAATCTAGTGTGGTAGCATAAACGGGTGGGATAAACTAAACTAAGATAAGTAGCTTTGTGGTGTGATTTGGACAGGTTGGTGAGGGCCTGGAGCTCTTCAATTTTCATCTTAATTCACTGCTAATTTCTAGGGAGAGATTTGCATTGCCACTTTCTATGTTTGCTGACGTGGAATACTCATTTAGGCCATAAACAGTCATAGCCCATTGTGGCTCGCCAAGTGTACAACATGTTTTCTACTGGTTGGCCTTTTGCTTTACCAGCATCTTCCTAACACTAGGTGGGTTAGAGCCTTTCACACTTTACCACGCATGGACATTTGCTATCCTCTTTTTCACTTAGATGTGCGACGTGCGCCATGAAAATTGGCTAACTTAGCTTTCCTTGCTCTTATAGCTCTCTTTGTCAATAATTTTGACTGTATAGATTCTTTTGAGTGATGTTTTAGTGCATCAGCCGAATCGCTATTATAATTATCTACCATACTATAGCTAAAGTAGATTGTTGGTTATGTCATGTATCTTAGTTATACAATGTGTTTCATGACAGTAACCAGTTGGACTTAATCTTTTCATCTGCTAATGATATCTAGAATTCTTTTCATATTTGACCATCAGAGCAGTCGAGAAGATCTTCCATTTGTTCTATTCTGAGATATCACTGCCATGTGACATCATCAAGTGTCAACAAATTAGTGTTATATGAATCACGGTTTATAAGAGCACATTTGGATCAAAAATTACTTTACATAAGCTACTTATACATCATTTGGTCTCCATTCATGGCTCAATGGTAGACTCACAAGAGTTTCAACACTAAGACCAATGACCGAGTGCCCATGTGGTTTGAGTGGGTGTGTAAGTGTAGGGTGTAAGAAAAAAAAAAAAATTTAAAAAAAAAAGGGAAAAAAGTAGCTTATCTTGGTTTCTAATTATTCAACAAAAAAAAAAAAAAAAAGTATGTTTGGTGAACAATATACTTATTAGTCAAAAAGTAGAAAAGTATGTTTGCTTTTCAACAAGAAAGGTATATTTTCTTTTCAACATCTGATAAGTACTTCTCCTTCGATATTATTTGGTCAACCCTTAATATCCTCCGTCCATCATGTGGGGCCAACCTTTGATTATGTCATTCATTATGTTGGGCGCACCTTGGCCCTATCTTGAATATAAACCAATTGAATGTGAACCACCCATCAGTTGGGACCTACCTTCAATTTGGACCATCCACCTTACTAGGCCCACTTTCGATGTGGGCTATCCATCATGTGGGGCCACCTTGGATATGGGTTGTCCATCATGCAGAACCCAACTTCAAAGCAAGCCGTCCATCATGCGGGGACCACCTTGGATGTGGGTTGTCCATCGTTGGGAGCCGACCTTCGATGTAAACTATCCTCATGTGGGGCCCACCATCAATGTTATTGTCCATATTCCCATCATGTGGACCTAGCTTCAATGTGGACCGTCCAAAATGCGAGGCTTGCCTTGGATGTGTGCCATTCAACGTTAAGGGCCAACCTCTGATCTGGACCGTCCATTATAAGGGGCTCACCTTCAATGCCCACTTCCTATCATGTGGAGCCCACCTTTGTGTGGACCATCCTTAAAAGTTAAAAGCAATAATATTTTGATAATGCCTATAAGGTATTAAATACTTTAAATACTATCCTCATGCGGGGGCCCACCATCAATACTTTACCAAACTAACTTTAAAAATAACTTTTTTGCTGCCATAAGTTATAAACAGTTACTCAAAGGATGGTATCCAAACAGGCCTAAGCATTGGCCAAAACCATTATGTATGGCTTGATATGTGCGTAACAACTAGGACGAGTCCAACCATTGACCTTGTAATTCACATGACAAAGTCACAAATTTGAGGGAGATAGGTTTTTAGATATGTTTACTGACATGTTTGGCAGGGTTTTTGGATTTTATTTTATTTTTACGCTAAACTATGGCTATCGTCTGGTGCATATTAGGTTTTGGTCATAGCTATATCTAGGGAAAAAAAAAAAAAAAAACCTACCTCTCTCAGATCTGTGACTTTGACACGTTAATCAGAAGGCTAATGGTGGGACCCGTCCTAATATCGAGGGCGTGTAACAGTTTTGGCCGATTCTTTTAAACTTTGGGTCCCAATGTGCAGATTTTAACCCTTGATTGGAACCATATGCGAGACATTCCGTAGAGTAATGAGGCCTGTGGTACACATAGGTGGTAAGACCTTATGGAAGAGGATCTGCCCTCAGGCGATGTAGTGGATTTGGGATAATGGCATATACCCTTGTGCCTGTCATGGCGATCACGGAGGTGCAGTCGTGGCTTCAGGTGAGAATGTAAAGGCTAAATGTGACGATCGTGCCAACAGGCACATGGGTTCAACAGCCAAGGCATTCATCAAATGAGGATGATCGTCCAAATCCCTAGTTCAAAAATAGGTTGCTGGGCTCATCAAATGGCTTCTGAGGTGCTGAAAAAATGAAAGAGAGAAGACTGTCCATCTTCATATTTGGGCCAGGGCATTTTCACAACGAGCAGCCACCTTGTGAGTAGCCCGGAAGAGCTACATGGTGTGCCACATTAACACATCTGGCATAATAAAAAATCAGCCCCATCTAATCATACATCATACAAGCCAATGTCTAACCATCAGCATCATCTTCAAAGCCTCATCTCAATCAATCCTATTCTGCCATTCCACTCAATCAAAGGCCAGGCCTTCAGTTAAGACTCTCAATCATCGAATCTTTTCTTACTACCTCCATCCACATCCTATTAGGATTTTCGGTAGCCACTTAGAACCTTCAACTTGTACACACTCCTAACTGCGTGGCTCGTATTTCCGTTGCAAATGAACAAACCTATCACCTGTTTGTGTTATTCCCTAACTTACCTCCAATGCATTAATTTCTTATTATATCCTTCTCTCTTACCACTCGGATCCATCTCAACATCCTCATTTCAGCTTACATTCATCATATGAACAAGTTATTTCTTAATTGCCCAACAATTTGTCCCATAAAGCATGGCTGGCCTAATGTCTAGACATTGATAAATAGAAAAATACAAGTGTGATCCGCTTGATGAGTGGATATGGCTGATTTTTATACACAGTGATCTTCATGGTGGGGCCAACCTATTGGATGAGTTGGATGTCACAAAACCATGACATATTGAAAGTTATCCATTGGGTGGATGGTAAGCAACCAGTTTGATGTGAGCATTTCTCAGTTTATATTTGGTATATGATATAATTGCAAATGTATTGGAAAGACAATCTTTTGCATTTGTTTTGCAAGTAGAAAAAACGATTGATATTACTTCAATCTAAAGACGGGTGAAATTTGAACCATTGAACTGACAACCACCACATTTTGTTTAGTTCACAAAAAAACCTCTATTTTTAGTAGAGATGTAATCCCATGTCCTTTCAATCTCCAAGTCTCTGCTCCAATGGGAACTAATTACAGGTGTAAAAATGTACAAAAGCTGCTTGCATTATATACAATATAAATATTGGGAACCCTATGATAGGCCATAGAAAATGACAATGATCAAATCCTACACCCTCTATTCTAGCCCTATGATCAGTTGCCAAGAAATTAATACCTGAGAAAAATACAGTACCTGGATGAACATGTTCAAGGACAACCCCCTCATAAAAATCATAGATCCAACCCATGATACAGATACAAACAACTATTCAAATGACAGCCGCAGCTACCACATCCAGCCCATTGCTGGAGAGGAAAATCAACAGATAATCTCAGGTGTTTTTCTGGTCAGATGCACAGCAGTCCTGTACATATTGAAAAGTCAGGGTTGCCTAATTGAGGAGCATTTCAAGACGGTCCTTGGTAGGGCCCAAGGGATCAATTGCCTAGATATTGAACCAAGTGCCACCTACAAAATGAAAAACCAGGGTATTTTGTGCATCTTGAAGCTATACTCAATCAAGTGGGCCCAGGACTCCAGGATAGAACTTGAACGTGTTAAAAACTAGGCATGATTTTATGAGCCTAACAGATATTCCACCACGCTCAGCTGATGTGGGTGATCGCCCAGTCTGTCGCAGCACTATTTCTGACCTCTTCTCCATGTAAACCTTTTACTCGCCGTTGTCCACTTAGAGAGGGAATGCGGCTGCTCTAGTTATCCAGATAGCCCTTTCCACCCCAAAATAGCATGGCAACTGCACTCTAGTTGACCTTGTAGCCCTTTCCACATCATGGAGGCTTTTACTTTGGTCTAGATTGTCCTTTACATGGGTCGCTCCCCCCATGATTCAAACATAAGACGTAGTGTTAGTTCTGATACCAATCGCCAAGAACCTAAGCAATACGCCAAAAGCCCCAGGACTGATGGAGCACATCAAGCTAGGTTCTTTAAAATGTTGGGATCATAATACATGAAGACCCGATGGATGGCATGGTCTGTTGGCACACTTAACTAGTTTCTCCCCTTACAATGTGTATTTCATGGATTATTTCTTGTTCTAGCCATTTTCTTTGCCCATGAAAGCCCTTTGCAGAACTTAAATGTGGACAGCATGAAATATAGTTACAAATTCTCCACATATATATATATATATATATATGCATGCAAAGACAAGGTTAACCAAAAAGATGAAAACAGAAGGAAAAAAGAATGAAGAAATCTGCCTCGTCAAGAAAGTGAAAGCATTCAACAATTATCAATAAGGAACAAAAAAAATGAGATTCTTTGTGATGCAATTAGCGCTTGTCATGTGCACTCCTGAGGATCATCAACTCTCCATACCTGTGACCACTCCCCAACGGTCCCCAATGCTCCACACTGAGAATCAACACAAATCAGAGGACAAGAAGAAAACAAAGGTTAGCATACGGCTGCTTGTGCGGGTAAGGGATGAATCGTACTCTTGGGCCCACGTTCAAGACCTAACCTGTTCATCAGGTGAGCCTGCACATCCTTCTGACATGGCCCAAAAAACAGGTATGCTAATAAGGTGGACCACACATGGACAAAGGAAAGCATATGGTTGAAAAGGGTCCAATGGTCCACATGCAGTATACAAGTGTTTCCCAACTGGTTAGCAGATGGGCCTATTTTTGGGCCTGCCTGGTGCATCTAGCATGCGTGCATGTGAGAAGCCTTCACATTTCTCTATATGACAAGGGGAAAACATAAAAAGAAATCTGTTACCTTCAGAAGGCTTCCCAATCCAAGGCCCAGTCATCATATCCAGTACACTACATGCATCACTGTATTCCAGATCAGATAGCAACTTCGGTGTTAGCAAGAAACACCTGCACAGCATTGGCCCCAAAAAAGAAAAAGTTCAGCCTTGACTTTTGTAAAAACCAGCTATTAATAACAGTTCAATAATTTGGCTTAGGCAGTATGCAAGAAAGTCAACATTAGCCTGAAACACAAAGGAATATAGGCTGACTCAGCTAACTCCCAAAAACATTTGTCAAAGTGGCTCATGTCTTAACCACCTAGCCACCTCAATCAAATCATTAGTATTATTTCTACTTTTTTTAGGATCACAGATGTCATTCAAATTTTAAACCACTCAAACAAACTACTGTAATCAATGTTGTCATAATTGTTATTGTATCGTATATCGTAAAGGGGTCTGAATCATATCATATCGTAAATCGTATTGTAAATCGTAAGATTTTTTATTTTTTTATTTTTTCCAGATTTTCATAAAACATGCCATAAAAAATATAGAAATTGTATATAAATAAATAAATAAATAAATAAATAAAAACACATCAATCATCCATTTTGTCATGAATATGCAAAAAACATAAAGATGTATCATGCATATATCATCATGTTATAATCAAGTTTAAACAATAATCCATTTTCCCATCACATGTACATGTAAGTTTTCTATATAATTCAAAAAAAAAAACATTTTCCCTATCCCCATTTACATGTATAATGATCTATTCACTTCTTTCTATAATTAAAAAAGTAAATAAAAAGTCCAAACAAATCTATTCTTCCTTGGCAGCGCCATCATCATCCTCCTCATCACCAAGGGTCAAAACATTATCAACATCATCTTCATCTTCAGAATTTGATGTCGAAATAAACTCGTAATCCTCATCTACTTCTACTACCACTTTCGCTTTTCCCTTCACCTTGCTTCGAATAGCAAGTTTTCTAGGACCTACAAAATACTTGTTGCAAAATTCATAACAATATAAGCTATTAATTAATAATTACTAATTTTCAGACTACAATGTAGGATTAAACAATAAGAATACAAGTCATACCACATCGCCCATCCGGTTTTGATGTGGATCCGCCTACACCTTGCACATCCTCCAAGCCTTTAGCAAAGCATTCAATTATGTCCAACCAGGTGTAATCTGTAGGAAGTGCGGGATCCTCTTTTCTCCGTGATCAATTCATCATCAAATTCCCTATCTGAGAAACATATAGGATCAAGTCTTTGATTATTCTCTCTTTTACAAAGATGAGCGCATTCAATCTTTGTTGCTCAAGTCTATTCCTCTTCTTTGAATGTATCTGCAAGCCCATGAACGTAATAATATAAGGCTATTGGTCACTAGTGAATTCATAAATTGATTAATGAATTCAATAATGTCTCACCTGCTCAAAAGTTCTCCAGTTGTGCTCACAACCAATAGCCCTACATGTCAAACTTAAAATACGAATAGCCAACTTTTGCAATTATGGACACTTGTCTCCGTAAGTCTCCCACCATAGACCTAAAACACAATCATATATAATTTATATAAACAATAGACACAATCAAACTAAAAAAAGAAAAATAATTGTAAGTGAAATTACCTGGTTGCTTTGTCGTTATAATTAAATTTTCCGTCTCTCTTCCAAATAAACCATAGGCCTTTTTGAACTTATCAATCTACTCATCAATGATGACCCCCTCCCTTGAATCAGGGACCATTCTTTCAATACAATCATATAGGCTAGTTTTAATCTATAAATCCGGATGAAAATTGTCATTATATTGAACTCTCGGATTTAAGAAATAAGTCACCGCATTAAGGACCTATGCAATTGAAGATTCCACCGTTGGTCTATGATTTCCCATATAGCCGAATATCGCTTCTTCTCCTCCCAAGTTTTTTGTTATAACCTCTTTCGCCCGATCCATCGCTTCATAAATATATCCCATGGTCGGCCTCTCATATGCATCAACTAGTCATAGCATCTTGACCAATGGGAGAGTGGTCTTCAAGCAAAACTTGATAGATGGCCAAAAATCTACATCGGCCTAAACTGTCTTGAATATGCTTCCCCTTTGCAGTCTTAGTGAAGCTGCTACAATCTCATTCTATAGAGGTAAACATCGACCTCAGGCCATTTTTATTTTCATGAATGCATTTTAAAGTTAAGTAACATGTAGCAAACCGTGTTACGGCCGATCGAGTCAACTCCCCCCCTTTGCGTGCTTCCTCATCAAATTCAAGACCCAACAATGTTCATAAATATAGATCGTTATGTCCCTTGCATTCGCCACGGTCTCTTAATGAACTTGCATCTTTTCAATGTCTGCAAGCATTAGGTCTATGCGATGGGCCGCAATGTCTTCCTCTTCTCCATTAACATCCGACCCACCTTCAGATAGGCGGATGCGCTATCTGTAACTACCTGCACAACATCTTCACCCACTTCGTTAATTATTGACTCGAGCAACCCAAACAAATTGTCCGCATTTTTTGAAATATTGGACGTATCAACAGATCTTAAAAATACAGTATCACTTAAACTATTAACCAACAAATTTATAATCGACCGATTCACTCCATTGGTCCACCCATTTGACATAATCGTGCATCTAGTCTTCCTACATTCCTTCTTATATACACCAATATATCTCTATCGACTCAACCTCCATCTTCAAAATTTTATTCCTCACTTCATTATATGACGGAAGCTTCAATCCAAGCCCAAATGCAACAACGCTTTCATCATTGGTGCGAAGAATGAGCTCTTTACAAGGTTGAATGGTAGAGCATTCGCATATGGGAAATGCGAAATAGATAGACACATACTATCTCTATCTCCCTTCTTCCAGATTTTGTTTAGAGTGGCTTGTTGTTTTTCTTTTGGCCCACTCTTTTCCATAAAATCATCCATTGTTCTCTTTCTTTTCCCACCACCCATTTCATCGACATCATCAATTATTGGAACACTTCCAACATCAGAAGTTATCTCTTTTTGTTGCTTCTTCTGGCTAACATTACCATCCAATAATTTCTTGAATTTTTCTACTACCCCATCCCCTACTTGGGGACATGCCACAACCTTCTTCTTCGTTCGGGCTAGGTAATGTTTTATTTGAAACACACCTCCCCAATATGCCTTCTCACAAAAATTGCATCTTAGGTGGAGATTATTGTTATCATCCATCTTTGAACGATACTCCCACGTAAGATCATTGTCCTTCGTATTTGATTTCTTTCCTGTCCTCAATGCTCAAAATGAACCAACACGGCAAGTCGGCAACACACAAGTGACAAGCCAAGCATACATAATATTAAGGAAAAAAAACTATTTAGGCCCCGCACAAACATAAAAGATTATAAATTTATTAAAAATGAGAAAACTAGTTTAAATTTGAAATAAACAAGAACACTTTTGAAAAAAAAAAAAAAAGAAGCTACTTAGGCCCACATAAACACCAAATCTCACAAGTATCTCTCTAAAGAAAGAAAATAAGTGATATTATAATGTATGTGAAGGCATAAATAACTTCTAAACACAAAATCCCTAAAAAAGAATTGCAAAAAACTAGAAAAAATGAAAATTTTGAAATATTCTAATTTTCTTTTCCGAAAACCTATATTTTTACCAATATATGAAAGAAATAAAATAAAAGGGAATAACTAAATATTTTACATGTATTCTTACCTATTTCAACGTAAAAATTGAATGCAACAAGCAGCGTTCGATTCCGTTGAGCGACAAAAAAGATATCTTGATTTATTTGTTTAGGTTTCCTATGGCCCACAAACTCCAAAAGTGCCCAAAATCTCTCAAAAGTAGAAAAAAGATATGTTTTTCTAATGAGGATGGGGCCTAAATAGATTTTAAAACCAACAGCCTAAAAAAATTGAAAAAAGAAAAAAAAAAAAAAAAGGGATTTTGCACCGGACACTGCCGGTTTTGAAGGGTTATTATCGAATTGTATCATACAATTCAGCGTATTTGCAATTATTATGGACATACAATACGAATCGTAAGATTCATATCGTGAAACGTACAATTCTGACAACACTGACTATAAGCATGTTTTGCAAATTGAGAAAGTTTATTGTATTAGAGAAGAAATGAGAATAAAGGGGGAAAAGGAATAAAGAGCGTGAAATCACAGGAGAGGGTGAGAGCGGGCGCGCGCGCACACACACACACAGAGACTTAAGAGAAGGTGCATGTGGGCATGTGGGCGCGCGCGCACACACAGAGATGCACACAAGAGTGGGGGTGTCAATGGGCCAAGCTCGGGTCTGCAAATATCAGAATTTTGAATAGGCTTGGCCCGAAACAGTTCAAAATCCAGGCTGAGGCCAACCACAGGCCCAACCCGTTGACAGCCCTATGCAAGAGAGGGACACACGCACACACACGCACACGCGCGCGCACACACACACACACACAAGAGAAGGTGCATGTGGGCGGGCACGCACACAGATATATGTAGGAGAGGTGCACGTGCGCGTGCACAGATACACACAAGAGAGGGTGCATGTCGGCACGCACACCGCACGCGCACACACACAGGAGAGGGTGCATGCAGGGTGAGGACTACACGCATATAAAAAAGGTGCACTCCACAACACTCACGTGAAGAGGATAAACTCTAAACCATTCGTTGATAAGGATGCACAACTAAAAAATCCCCTCAATGCCCCTGATCCATGTTGGAAATCCCTTCTAATGTCCTGTTAAATCTCAAAGTTTGTGGCTCTCCTAGAATAACTGCATGGGCAAAATTGTCAGTTACTCGCATTATATATAGTAGAGATGAGCTCACATGAAGTTTAAGCCATTGCTCAACACTCAACTTGGAAGACAATTGAGCAAGACCACCTTTTTTTTTCCTTCATATTACTAGATTTCCTCTGACAAATGTGGAGTTACCACTGGTAGATCTTCTTTCATCAAATGATCATGCCCAATCAGCATCACAATATCTAACCATGGTCAAAGTATAGCCACACTTTTCTTGGAACAAATTTTTTTAGATACCAATGTGATGCACAACCTCCAAGTGATGAGCACATGGAGAATGTATAAGCTGGTCCACTAAACTGATTGCATAAATAATATCTAGCTGAGCGATGGTTGAGTAGATGGGTCTGCCCCTAGATCAATCAATATATCAAACTTCTTCTCATGAAAATGATGATTCATTTCAATAGGAGAATTAGTGGGTTTTGCACCAAGCATACCAGCATCAGTAAGTAGATGAAGGATGTTTTGACAGATGAATATACTTTGCTTTTGATTTGGCTTCTTCAATCGCAAGAAACTACTTCAGAGGTCCAAGATCTTTGATGTCAAACATTTTTCTCAAATATGATTTCTCTTTTTAAATTTTTTCATCACTATACTTCGTTGAAACAATGTCATCGACACAAACTATCAAAACTGTGATACCATCACTGCTTTTACCAAAGAAATAATAATTAGACGTTCTCATCTGAAACCCATATTTAGATAATACTGTTGAATTCTTCGAACCAATCCCCGGGAGACTGTTTCACACCATAATTAGCCTTCTTTAGCTGATAAACTTTTCCTTTCCTTCAAGATAAACTCCAAAAGGCTCCATATAAACCTCCTCTTAAAAGGCACAATGAAGGAACACATTTTCACATCTAGTTGAAAAAGTGCCCATCTCGATTAGCAGCAACTAAGAGGACCCACCAAAAATTCAACTTCGCCACCAATGCAAATGTTTCTAGGAAGTCAATCCCATACTGAGTGAATCCTTTAGCAATAAAAAATGCCTTGAATCATTCAATATAACCATCCGGCTTATGCTTTAAAGTGAATACCCACTTGTAGCCAACAATATGTTTTCCTTTTGGCAACTCAACTAGATCCCAAGTTCCTTACTTTTCAAGTGTGAACCCCTGTTCTATCATGGCTTACCTCCAGCAAGGTGTGTAAGAGCATCTACAACTGTAGTAGAAATAGGAATTAGCCTAAATGGAAGAAAGGGACATACAGAGAATGAGAAATAGACTGATGAGACTCAAAGTTGCTAATGGGATGAGAAGTGCATGGAATTTTTTCTATGTAGTGGAAAGATCTTAAGTGGAATGCTCAGGAGTGAATGGAACAAGAGAGAGAAGAAGATAGATAGTGGTTGACAACTCCAGATGTCACATGCTTAGACTATTTTCGTGTATAAACCTTTAACTATTTTTCGTCTGCAAGAGACAAGTAGACTCGACAATCACAAGAAGACGAAACAAGTCATCTAGGGATTGTTCTATGAAGAGAATACAGAAAAATTTTAAAATATGTTACACCCTTGGAAATGTACCATTTTTGGTCCCAGGACATTAGCATCAATACCCTCCTGACTATTGGCACATCCAAGAAAAACACATTTTGTTGATTAAGAAGCCAGCTTTTTCTGAGTAGGGCAGGAATGTGCACAAAACACACACTTCCAAATTCCAAATACCTTAGTTGGAAGATAATAAAAATGGTAATTTAGGCTTTAGTAACTTGAGGACACTTGCCATCAAGAGTTATGGTTGTCATCATATTAATAACGTAAGTAGCAATAAGAACTGCTTCATCCCAGTAAACTTTAAGAATTGCAATACACAAACATGATGGATATGGTCACCCCTCCAAAAGATGGCTCCTACTTGACATCTTATTTTGTCAGGGGGTCAAATGCACAAAGTTTGTGATATTCTAAACTGTTTTCTGGAAAGAAATTTTGTAGATCATGATGTAGATAGTCACATTCATTATTAGACCTAAAAACATTTATATCTTTCTCAAATTGAGTCTGGACTATCTTATGAAGCTTTTTTATATTATTATTATTATTTTGAACAATGGATGAAACCTCATCTCTACTTTTCATAAGATATAAATAGGGCCGTCAACGAGCAAGGCTTGGGCTAGGCAAAATCAAAATTTTGAATAGGCCTGGCCTTGACAGTTCAAAATTCAGGCCAAAGCCAACCCCAGGCCCAGCCCTTGACAGTCCTAGGTATAAACAAGTAACGGGTGAGTAATTATCAATAATTAAAGGTAAAGAACTTTTATTAAAGAACTTTTATTAAGAGAACAAAAGGCGAAAAGCTACAACAAAAACCCAGCCATGGCAGACCAATCACAAAATTCGGAGGCTTCAGTACAAGTTACACAACTGACCCAGGAAACAATATCTAACTGAGCCCTCCCAAACACAACACTTCAGAACCACTCCTTTCCCCCCAAAGAACTGCCAACAAAACTAACCTCCACACCAGCTTCCCTTTACTCGTGACTCTTCCCCATTCCACACGAGGAGGAGCTCTTCAATAGATTCCGGTATCATGCAAGAGGTCTTAAAAATGACAAGGAACCTATCCCACACCTTGCGGACGAACAGGCAATGGATGAACAAGTGGTTCACTGACTCTGCATCCTTCATATACATGGTACAAGTAACAATTGGGAATAGTCATCGATCTCTTTTACAAATTGTCTATAGTAAGCACCCTTTTCCTTCTACTAACCAAGCAAAGGATACCATCTTGGGAGGGGCCCTAAAGTACCACACATGAGATGTGGAATCATATCTCGCTTTACAAGAGTTATTAGTGAGCAATCTATAGAAGGATCACACAAAGAACTTGCCTGATATGACCATGGGCTACACCATTGAATCCTTCCTGCTTGAAGCCAGTTTGACTTGGTGGAGCTGCTAATGGGTGAACATCTCTGCCTCCTCATTCATCATGCTCCTCCTACAAGGAGGAGACCACACAAAAAAACCGCTAGAAATGGAAAAGCGGTGCGCAACAGAGGCATTCTAATCCTGCGTCAGAGATACAATCAATGGAAACTCCTAAAGGGGCCTCTAACCAACCCATAAATTTTGCCAAAATCGTATCCTTTGCCCATCATTGCAAGGAACTTGATGTCCTCCTTAACCAAATTCACCACTCTGCTAACCACTTTCCATGCCCCCAAGGCTCTATATAAAGATGAATCCTTCACCCACCACCTACTTTCTTGGACGCCATATTTACATAGCAGCAACCTCCCTCCATAACCTCCCTTCTTCTACCATGAATCTCCAAAGCCATTTCTGAGCAAAGGTTCATCTATTCCAACTTTTTTAACCCTACACCACTGTTTTAAATATCGACGATATCGACCGATATATCCCACGATATATCTTGTATCCCACCAGTGCGATATGAAACGCACGAGTAGTGAGATATATCCCACATGTTCGATCTAGTGAGCATTTTCGAATTTCGATGCTCTTATTTTCTGTAAATAATGTTAAATTAGTGTCAAATGTTTGAACACAAAGATTGAGAGCTTCAATTTCAAGATTTGGAGGAGATGGGCCGAGTTGCGAAAAATTGAAAAAGAATCAAAATTTCCCAATTTCTCGCAAATTGTTTGCAATCTTTGTGTTCAAACACCACATCAAACATGTCTGTAACCTAATCTAGTGATTCTTCTTTTGCTTTTGAATGTATTGTTGTGTTTCCACACGTCTTCTTACATTTATAAATTATATGGATAGACATTGAATATACTTGCATCCAATTCAGTTGGACAACGCATAGATTAGGACCCCATACAAAGAAAACCTATTATGTGTACTTTTTTGTAATGTTTTGATTTATAAGTGTGTATTGATGTCTTTTTTAACAATCACCGAAGTTTCATCAAAAAATTCAACCAATTTCCCAATGTTTCTCTATGTTTCCAACAACAATGATACATTACATGATACAACCGATATATCCCCTGCGATAACCGATACGTATCCGTATCCCAAGAATGCGATACGTAACACGATACCGATATTTCGAACACTGCCCTACACCCCCTTCCTAAGATGACAAACACACTTCGTCTCACTTTTAGAGATGAAAATTTTCATTGACTTCAACGTCTTGCCATAGGAAATCACATTTCAGTCTACCCAACCTATCCACCACCTCCTTTAAACACTTAAACAAGGACATATAATAGATCAACAAATTTAACAATGTTGCTTTAATTAGCGTAAGCCTTCCTCCAAGGGGACAGCTCTTTCACCTTGATAACTTCCTCTCAACCCTTTCTTAAACTTTGTCCCACAAGTGTTCGGTAGGCTTTGCCAATGCACAAGTGAAACCCGAGGTAAGATGATGGTAGAGACCACCAACCTCTTCTTTGGATGGATGGATTCCCATCATCTCACTCTTGAGAATATTTACCAATGATCCTGACAAGCTGACACGACCTCAAAACACCTATCTTCCTAAGATTGTCCACCATTTCCATATCTGCATCACAGAAAAGGATCATATCATGGGTGAACTAGAGGTGCGAAATCTGAAAATTAGCTCTCTCCACCCTAAATCCATTGATCAACCAATTGGCCCCTTTCTAACACTTTCCTCAAGCTTGGTCGTCACCACTAAAAGAAAGGGGATCGAAAGATCACCCTACCTCAATCCTCGCCATGCCTAAAAGAAACTCTTAGGGGAGTCATTGACAATAATAAAAAACTAGAAGATCAAACACAATCTTGAATCTAGCTCCATTTCTAACCGTAACTCATCCTCCTCAACATATAATCCAAGTAGCTCCAGCTAACGTGCTCGTAACTCGTAAGCTTTCTCAATATCCCTCATCCAAGAGCAACTCCTTATAAAACTTTACAATGGAATTGCAAGCATCACTTCTTTCCTTGATCCTTTTGCCTTCCACCGTTAGAACGTGGATCAGGTTTTGCCCATGTGCTAGCAATACCATGAAAAAACTTGGTATTTTGTTTCCTTTTAACTACGTCGCCAGAGATCGTTGCCGCCATTTAATCTCCTCTTCCTTAAGACACTTGGTCTATTCAAAAGATAGGTTGGCTCTGATGTTTTAAATAGCTTCGTTATGCAGCTTGTAGCTTACGCTATGTAGTGTAGCCTAGCCTTAACGCTATGTAGCTTATTAAAATAGCTTAATTCATCTATAGCCTATAGTTAATCTTTTCAATGATTTTAGTAAAATAGTATAAGTAATAATATTATATCAATTAAGTTGCTCTTTCTTTACCTTTATACTTAATCTTTGCATATTTTTCGTATTATTTGGGTTGTGTTTGGTTTCATCCAATGTCATTAAATTTCATTATTAATCAAACTAATGGTGCTAAATATCATAAAATTTCATGATATTTGGCTCAACCAAGGACAACCTTAATTAAAAATCTAGTAGAAGCGTGTATCGTAACTATGTAGCTTAAGCCTCACGCTTAAGGGATGAACGCTACGCTACACGCTATTTTCTATTTAAAACACTAGTTGGCTCACATACCCTTCTGTTCCTCTATAACCTCACCACACTCCATTTTTAAGTCAATAGCCTGTATACCCACAAGAATGGAATCCATCTCAGCTTCCCTCCCCCTTGACACCTCTCATTTCCACTCATTGATCTTCCCCAACAACTTAAGTTTCCAAAAAGGTTGTACCATGCGAAACCTTCCACCTCGAATGGCGTCCACCAATCCTTCACTAAGTATGGAAAGCCCTCCACTTGGAGCCATGACAACTTAAACTAGAAAGACTTGGGGACCCGGTTCTCCAGACACCTCCAACAACATTGGGCAGTGGTTAGAGATCGATGATAATGCACTAATGATTATCTCTCCACCAACTCGGGAGAAATGAGGGAGTGGTCCAGCTTAGACATAATGACTCTCTTGTCTATTTGTCCAAGTGAACTTTAGGTTGACTATAGGGAGATCCACCATTTTATGCCCGGCCACCCATTTTGAGAAATCCCACATGTTCCAAGTGATCCGACTGCTCCACTTGACTTCTTGAAAGAAAAATGTTATCATGTTAAAATCACATCCCACGCACCATGGCTTAGACCACCTTCTATGAACAACATCCAACTCTTCCGAGAATGATGCCCGCAAAAAGCCAGATTCAGACCATATACAGCAGCGAAGACGCACGTAAAGGTTGACGATATCTCCTTAAGTAAAACAAAGATAGAGAATGAGCCGTACCATGAGTCCACCTTCCGCAAAGAGGAATCCCAGAGAATTAAGGATCCCTCCAACAGTTCTAACAACATTAATGGCCGCCGAATCCTTCTCCAAACCACCCTAGATGGAATCAACTAGCTTCTTGTCAACCGATGACACCTTAAGTCTCTTATAGGTGCAAGTAGTTGAGCCTTGAACCGCAAGCAAATATCCCTCACTTAACGTCATTTCTCCCTACATCCCAAATCCCTAACGTTCTAACTGAGAACCTTCTAACACATTGCTCAAGCACCTATACCCCTCATCGTGCTTCTATCACTAGGCCATGCTTCTTAGTTGACTGAGGAACAGAGGCCCTCCAGCTCTCTCCTCCCTCTAGATGGCTTCTGGGTTTTCCAAGATTGCAAGACTCCTCATGAGCTCCCCTCTCCTCCACAAACAGGAACAAAGCAATTAGATCTTCATCATAGTTCCCAAACATTGTTCCCACCTTCCTACCAACTTGGGCACAATACTTTCTTAATTCTTCTCATTTCTCGCACCATGGATACAAGTCCCCCACCCTTCACATTGAGCCCAAGCTTTCGATGCACCGAAGAAGCCATCGGGAGAGCCTCCTCGCTACTGGTGCCTCTGACCTCCTAAAGAGGTGAAACATCCAATATCTCCTCAAGAGAGTCTCAGTTATCCATCATTGTCCCCTTCTTCTGCCCTACCTAAACACTTAGAAGCCTTCCATCATTAGGCACCACTACCATCACAAGCTCCTTCGAATCTTCATTACTGACCAACACAAATCACCAACCAGGCAGGATTCAGACCCTGCCGACAAGACAAAGCGAGATTTTAATCATCTTGGCAGCACTAGGAGGGGGCAACATCTATAAGGAGGGGTAAAGGAAGGAAGAACTCATCTCTCAAGACTACTCCCCTCAATTGCTTGCTAGGATTCAATGACCGCCAAACAAAAAGGGTCATTGCATGTGGGATTGATTAAGTGAGAGTTCACACAAACTAAGGGAAGCGAAGAACTCGCAGGCGTGGAAGAAGTCGCACGACCATCCATCTCGGATCAACCTCCCTCCGACAATGTTTGAAGTATCGGTATCGCTACAAGTTTTGCTAGCCATGGATATGAAAATAATATCAATACCACCGATTTTATCGTTGATAACCAGAAATACGGGGAAACATGGGAAACATGGTGGAATTTTCAATGAAACTTCAAGAGATGCTAAAATACATATATTTGCATATTTAGGAATTAAAAAAATACAAAAAGAATGCATACATAATAAGCTTCCATTTAATAGGGGCCTAAAAGAATGTGTCGTCATAAGAAATCAGTTCAACCATCCCATCCGTTCCATCTAACCATCCATCCAAACATCCATCGATAGTGCAAAATATCGACAACGCGGAATTTCGCCAATAAATCATCGACAACTGGAAAGGAAACAAAAGACTGTGGTCACGATATCGTGCATGTTGCAATAACGATAATATCGAGATACTATCAGTATTATCAACGACAAATAGAACACAACATACAACCATGTGCCCATAAAAAAATGAAATGGAATTTTTTTAATAAACAATTTTTATGATATCGAATATTATTGAAATATCGCCGCTACACTTGTGATACATGCATACATAGTAAAAAATATTGGCGATACATTGGCAATATCAATACCTTGGTAATACAAGCGACACTTGGAATTTACACGGTTGAAAATATCAGTGACTACATTGGCGATGCTTAGCAATACATTGTTGATACCTAGGGGTGTACATCGAATCGAACCGAGTCGAGCTGGCCTCAGCTTGACTCAGCTCGACTCAGCTTGGTCTTCGAGCTTGACTGGCCAGCTCGGCTCGATTCAGTCAACAACTCGGGCCAGTTCAAGCCGAGTTCGCCTATGCAACATTTTCACAAACACCTAGACTACACCTTCAAAATCTCACTGCATGTAAAACAGCAACAATGGTTTTATAGGTATTTTATCAAACACCTTCTAAGCAACATAAAAATCAAGAAAAAAAAAGGGTATTTGTTTCATATACATACCTTCCTTGCCACCAGCCACACTTCGTCGAGTCATTTCATCAAACACTTGGTGAGCGACATCAATATCAAAGCAACCGAGTCATCGAACTGGTTCGATTCGAGCTAGGTTCGATCCGAGTCAAGTCGAGCTGGGGCCAGCTCGAACTCATTTTCGAGCTACAAAAATCAGCTCGACCTCAGCTTCGTCGAGTCGACAGAGCTAACCGAGCTAGCTCGGTTCATGTACACCCCTATTGATACCTGGAAATTTTTATACTACCAGTGTAATTGGTATCGCCAAACTTGAGATAAGGATAATTCGAACAATGATTCCAGGACGTGGAAGGATGACCACCTCAGCCATTGCACGCTAAGACTAGCCTAACATTTCCCCTTTCTCGTCCTCATCGCGAGCCCCCCAATTTCCACCCGTCTCATTCTCAACGTCTCCTAGAACCTAAGCCAACTTGCTCTCTACACCTTACATTCGTCAGTTTCTGCCACGTCTTGAGCCGGCATGCATCTAGTACCGAACTTGCTATTGTTGCTCCCCCAGCTCAACTGGCATTGTTCTCATGTCCCTTAAGCAGTCCACTCAACAATGAGAAAAGACTACCGCCATCCTCTCGCTGCCCAAAACCTGCGAGTGACCACGTGTCACCGCATCTGGCGGTTCGCCTCCACCGCACACATCTCACCCGACCACATGCAAGCACAAAAATTTAGTGGTCCACTAGAGCAGGGAAATCATGCTCCATCTCTCTCCACTGATTTTCTTGGACCAACCTCCATTCCCTCTGCTCCTCGGGCCACCGACTTGTCGATCATATGCTCATTTCCTCGGAACTTCCTTCACCAACTTCACCGAAACTCTCATGACCCCAACATTATCGGAGATTTGGTTAGGGATAAAGTCTGATCTCTTGTTCCTTAAACAGATCTGGGCCATTCATAGCTCCGACAAATCCACCGATGCCAGATCGACTGCAACCACTTGCTCGAAGCATGCCCCATCTCCTAAAAAACTTCTATGAACCAAAGCTCGAGCAAAAGCCCCCACAGTTGGATCCAAACCTCTTCCAGCCCAAACAACCTCCTAATGGGCTGCCATCGGCCCTTCCTACAAGGACCCAACAAAGATAAATTTATCTAGCTTCTCATTAGGCCTCAAGGAATCCACACCTTGTTGGAGCTCAGGGGATGAAGAATCTTGTCTTCCACAAACAAATCACAACAAGACGAAAGCCAATCTGCAAACCATGCCACTGTCAATCCCTCCACCACCACTAGGCTCCATTCCGGAGCCTGCTAAGCATGGCCCACCACCCCCAAATTAATGCTCACCACCACCAAAACCTTACCTGCCAACTATTTCCAAACCCACTTGTCCATCTTCGAATGAGGTGTTTCCCTTGCCTTGGTAGTGCTACCACCCTTCTCTTCCTCCAAGCAACCTATGACCACCGCGTCCTTGTAAGAGCAAGATCTGTTAGCTCCCACAACTCCGAGGAGAGCATTCGTCCTATCCACCTTATCCTCTTACTTTCTCATTCCTTTTACTTTGTTGTTATGAAATTTCCAAAAAACAATTAGGACTCTTATTGTTACTAGATAAAACAAATTATCCAACAATGTTTTGATAACACATGTTACATCGGAAACTCAAAACTACTATGAAACTTTTTAAGACAAAGTCATAAAGTGATTTCTCCAATAAATTATCCAAACGAGTGTGCCACAAGTATACTTGTTCCTTATTAACATTTTTTGACTCGGGAATTAATGCAGACAATCCTTTTCCAATATCTAACAAGTATAATCCATTGTCTTCACAACCATAACCAATTTACTTCCCATTCTTATGTCCTGAATAACACAATAAAAAGGAAAGAGTGTACAACATCCATACTTTGTAAGAGAACTAACAGACAATAAATTCGATGGAAATGATGGTATGTGTAGAAAAGACGATCAAGACAAAGACAATGCAAACTGAAAGACCATCTTTCCAATGGCATTAGAAAATGATCCATCACCTAATCTTATACCATTAAAGATGGGGGGGTCCTCTTACCCATCATATAATCAAATGCTCTCAAATCTATGATCCAAGATGTAGAAGTATTAGATTAAGAAATAACAGCATGATGTGCCCCGTTACACCATGTATCTAAATAAGAATCATTGAATGACGCTTTAGGGGTAGCTAATTGTTGTTGTAACTCTCTTATAGAATGATCCCTTGGGTTTGGCATTAAATTCCCAAAATTAGAAGGAATCTCACTCTCAACAACAACAGTGTTGGTGAGACATTCTTTGGTTTTGGGCATAGGTGAGGATGCAAATCCCAACAATATTCCTAGGTGTGTGACCATTTTCCGCAACGAGCACATTTTGGCAGTATCTTTTAGCAGAAAATTTTTGTACTCGAGCTGATCCTCTTCCAAAGCTACTCCAGAGCCATTTGACTAGCAACTTCTGGAATTTGTAACTAGGTGAGACTTTTCAAGAACAGATACATCAATCTGACCAACTTTTGGTGCTCTTTTACTTGCTTCTCTTGGAATATGATTATAGACATATTCTAGTAAATGCAATATTTCCTTTTGATAACTTGCACCCCTTGCATCTCAAAGTTAGGTTGAAGTCCAACCAATAACTCAAAAGATCCTAAATTCTTTTGTTCGCTTTTTATTTGTTCAACAATACAAGCCAGTGGCTGATAATGGTTAGACTCTTTCGACTCATGTCTCATATTCGCAAAATAATCTTCTACCGACATTATTCCATGTTGCATATCTTCACGATGGAGTTGATAAATACATGCAGAATCATCACTGTAGGAATACACACTTTCAACAGTGTCCCATATTTCTTTCATAGTCTTAAAAGAGTAGTTCACGAATAATGTTAGGTTGCATGGAATGAAGAAGCCATGACATCACTATTGGATTGTCACTTTTGCAATTATCTTGTGAAGGATCATTTACAGCGGGCTCCTTTTTTTCAGTCAGGTACCCCATTTCTCTTGCCAATAACATATATCTTAGTGAAGGGACCATTCCAAACAAATTTTCCATTGAGTTATACCATGGTAACTTAAAAGTCGAGATCATTATGATGACTACTTGCCGTCGAGATTATTGTCTTTTGATCATTGGTATCATCCATCATTCTCTTCTCAAGAAACAAATAAAGAGTACAATAGGTCTCATTCATCTTGTGTTTATATCTTTGTCTAAAGAATTAATCTTACTAGAGAACCATATGTGAAATCATAAGAATCTAGATAACTCTGTGGGATAATGCTAATCTTGACACCTCGTTGGCCCACATGTACTAGATCACGACGATGGGCTGATCTTGAAAATACAGGACGCTCTAGACACGCCAATGAGATCTGTGGGCCTATAGGACTTAGGTCATGCCCATGGGGTCCTTTGGAGACTCTAATCATGCCTATGGGGCCTACTAGATACTTTGGTCACATTAGTGGGGCCAACTAGTCAATTGGTCATGCCAAGTGTTCAAAATATCGGTATCGCGTTACATATCGCATCCTTGGTATACAGACAGTGTTTTAAGTATTGACGATATTGACCGATATATCCCACGATATATCTTGTATCCCACCTGTGTGATACGAAACGCACAGGTAGTGCCAATATATCCCACCTATTCGATTTGGTGAGCATTTTTTATTTTCAATCCATTGTTTTGTTGTAAATCACATTAAATTAGTATCAAATGGTTAAAAATCAATGATTCTTCATGTTTTCCATGAAAAATCATGGATTTGAAGCTTCGATTTAGGGGAGATGGGCCAAGTTGCAGAAAACTGGAAAAAATCAAAATTTTCTCAATTTCTCGCAAACCAGTTGCAATCTTAGTATCCAAACACATAAATCAAACATGTACATCACCTGATCTAGTGATTCTTCTTTTACGTTTATAAATTATATGAATAGACTTTGAATATGCTTGCATCAGTTCAGTTAGACATCGCATATATTAGGACCCTATACAAAGGAAACCCCTATTATGTGCAATTTTCTTTTATAATGTTTTGATTTCTAAGTGTGTATTAATGTCTTTTTCAACAATCCCTGAAGTTTTATTGAAAAATTCGATCAAATTACCACTATTCCCTTGTTTACCAACAACACGATAACGATATTTAAAACATTGGATACAGACAGTGTTCGAAATATCGGTATTGCATTACATATCGCATCCTTAAGATACGGATACGTATCGGTTATCGCATGGGACATATCAGTTGTATCGTGTAATGCATCACTGTTGTTGGAAACATGGGGAAACATTGGAAATTGGTCGAATTTTTCAATGAAATTTCAATGATTGTTAAAAAAGACATCAATACACACTTACAAATCAAAACATTACAAAAAAACAAGTGCACATGATTGGTTTTCTTTGTATGGGATCATAATTTATGCGTTGTCTAACTAAATTGATGTAAGTATATTTATATCATTTATAAATGTAAGAAGACATGTGAAAACACAAGCAATACATTCAAAAGCAAAAGAAGAATCATTAGTTTAGGTTACATACATGTTTGATTTTATATTTGAACACAAAGATTGCAACCGTTTTGCGAGAAATTGGGAAATTTTTTATTTTTTTCAATTTTCCGCAACTCGATCCTCCGCTAAATCTCGATATCGAAGCTCCCAATCCATGATTTTTCATGCAAAACATGAAAATTCATGGATTCGTAACAATTTAACATTGATTTAACATAATTTACAGAAAAAAATGATAAAAAAAAAAGCTCACCGGATCGAACATGTGGGATATATCTCACTACTTGTGTGTTTCGTATCACACAGGTGGGATACAAGATATATCGTGGGATATATCGGCCGATATCGTCGATATTTAAAACATTGGATACAGATACAGATACATATCGATTATCGCACGGGATATATGGTTTGTATCGGGTAATTTATTGCACTTTTTGGGAAACATTAGGAAAATGGTTGAATTTTTTGATGAAACTTCAAGGATTGTTAAAAAAGACCTTAATACACACTTTTGAATCATAACATCTATAAAAAAAAAAGTGCACATAATAGGTTTCCTTTATATAGGGTCTTAAGTTATGCGTTGTCTGACTGAACTAATGCAACTATATTCAAATTGAATGCATAACATTTAGAGTGTATGTGATGATCATTTCATCAAACACTCCTAGATACTTCAAAATTAGTCTCCATTGAAAGGTGGCTAAAGGGAAATTTTGAAAAGAAAATATTTTAATAATTTCTATTGATTTTTAATTTTTAAAAAATTATTTTTATTTTTCGAAAATTGACAAGGACTTAACAAATCAGTAGATCAACCCTCATACATGCTTGATTTCATGTTTTAGAGTGCAACGTTGCAGGCAATTTGGGAGAAATTGGGGAATTTTTGAATTTTCCCCAATGTTCCCCAAATCGGACCACCTAAACTCAAAATTTGAAATGAGTGTATGTGATGATCATTTCATCAAATACTTCGAAATACTTCAAAATTAGTCTCAATTGATAGCTGGTTGAAGGAAAAATTCAAAAAAAAAAAAAACAGAGAACATGAAGAACCAATGGATATCGAAATCAAAGCTCTAACTCCATGATTTTTCATGCAAAACATGAAGAACCAATGGATTTATACCCATTTGACACTGATTTAACATAATTTCAACAAAAAAAAAAAAAAATCAGAAATTGAAAATGCTCACCGGATCGAACATGTGGGATATATAAGCACTACCTGTGCATTTCGTATCGCACAGGTGGGAGTGGGATACAAGATATATCGTGGGATATATCGGCCGATATCGTCGATATTTAAAACATTGGTCATGCCTATGGAGCCCACTAGACACTGGTCATACTGGTAGAGCCAATTGGTCACTTACAACGGGTTTTGCCAATCGCACATGTAAGGCCCATTAATCATGATGATCAAGCTTGGCAAAGAGGTTGTTAGACACACTACCCACACTAATGGGCCCGTTGTTCATTAGAGGAGGAGAGGGTCCCCTGTGAGGCCTGCCAATGGGCCCCATAAGTCCAGCCATGATGATGGCGGGCCCTAGAGGGCAGGCAACTAATGGGTAATAGCCCTACGGGGGCCCGCTGAAAGAGAAAAAAGAAAAGAAAAAAAATCAAAAACAAAAATGTGGGAAAAAAAATAGAAAGAGATGAAGAGGAGAAAGAAAGGATCTAACTAGATTTCCAAGTTTGATAATCTTAACCTTATGGTATTAGAGAAGGAATAAGAAGAAAATGGGAAAGGAACAATGAGAGAACCTAAGATCCTCACTCACTTAGTCTCTTATTTATAAGATAAATAGAGGAGAACGGTTAAATAGATATCAGAACAGTTACATGGAGATATAGTTACGAGTTATGACAGATAAATATACACATATTGTGCTCCCCATGAGTATTGAAGACTGTATATAGTGCGACTTATTTTATGTAATTAAAAGTAGTATAGATAGTGCAAAGCATATGATGACCATAAAAATCATCACTCTACTAGAGTATCAAATAACTCCCAAAAAAGTTTACGTAGTTTGTAGAATAACAGTCTTTTCGCTACCAAAGTAGTATATTCATTCCTTCAGTAGGAGAAATATGTCTAGAAAAAGAAATGCCAAAAACTATACAGTATTCTCCTAATAACTCTAGAAACAGTAACACCAAAAATTATACAATATTCTCTTTATAACCATACACAACCATTTTCTACTAATCCAAAGCGTACGGACTATTCATTAGTAGGCCTCCATTATGGATGGTCCATGGTCCAAGAACATCCTCCATTTGATGATACAGATCATCCATCAGTGAACCTTTTTCATGAAATATGCATCATCATCATTATCCTCTAAGCCTTTATCCCAATTAAATGGGGTCAGCTACATGAATTTTGAACGTTATTCCACTCTATCAGTTTGGAATGTCATATTATTTGGATTTATGATGAAAGTTATGGTGCAAGTTTGATGCCAGCAGCCAACCTGATGCAATCCTCCTTTATCTGGGCTGGGGACCTGCAATGAGAGCACAAAACTCCCACAGGTGCAATGTAATAGACTATTACATAGGTTGATTACAATCAAGCGTGAACAGTCTATTACATTGGTTGAAAACAATCAATGAGTTACAAAATATGCATTATCCTTTCTTTACTATTTGTTCAAAACCACCATTTAGATGTCTACGATCATGCAATGGAAGATATTTTGGGAAGTCATCCAACAATGGGGCCCGCCATATGCACAATCTCACCCAAAGATTAGACAATTTAAATGATTGATAACATTAAGCTAGAGCTACCCATTTTTTCCTTTCTTGGAAAGGAACATGAATCATCATAAGCTGATTCACTGATTCAACATGGGAATTTGCCAGTATAAGTCAATTCCTTCTGAATACAGGGGAACTGCTTCAAACCAAAAGTTCAGTGTTGCCCCTGGTTCTTCTGCATTGGTGCGAAGCATGATGACCAAACTTTTGAAATATGAATGTATGTGCCTCTTACTGTGGCGTATTGGGCTGACTTGCTGCCCTGACAAGCTGCTGGAACATCTTCCTTTCATTTATAGGGTCCATTCCTGAGTTTAAAAAAATAAATAAATAAATAAATAAAAACGGATCAACAGTTTTTCCATGCCACTATGCAATCTAAAAGAAGGTTCTCAAGTAATAGTCATACATGGCACTGACCTTGATTTATCTCATCAACCACACGAAATGGGCAGTTTGTAAGGTCTTGTAATGAAACCAGATAGAGAATCGTGGAAACTGAACGTTCCTACAGAAACAAATAATCTGAGTTCATAATAGAACAGGCTTATTGTTACACAAGATCTACAATAGCTGAAATGTTCTATACCCCGCCAGATTGATGATGAGCACTTAGCACCTGAAGTAGTCCAGATTCCCTGATGACCAGTACCCAGTTATGTTTTGAAAAGATCCCCATGTCCAAAAGATATTTTAGAAGGAATAAAAGATTGCATATGAATGGAAAATAAATTTTTTAAGTGGGGAAAGTCGCAAAGTATATGGTTTATGTAACCTCAGTACATGATAAAATGAAACTCTAAATCATCATAAGGTCTAACAATCATATAAAGAGATGGGCAAATTGAATTTCAAATTATGATGGAATAAACTTGAAGGGTTAACTACCGTGGTGTGAAGCCACATCTATCCCGATTCTCCCCCATCCATCGCCATCTCTACTACCCATCTTCTATCATCCCTTCTTCTCATCTCACCCCATCATCTACACTTCGAATCAATCATCTATTGCAGCAATTCTCCTCCCCACATTAGAATTTTAGAATCTGGCCCTACAGGAGGGCTGAAACTTCGGCGAAGCACCACGCACAAACCATACATCAAATCAAGCTGAGATTTGGGAATTTTGGAGTTAATCCCTGACCAACCAGGGCCAAGGTGGCCTTTTTCTGAATAGTGGGCCTCACACACGTGCGGTTGGGATCACACGCACGTGCGTCTGGGCCATTGTTGTTGTCCACACGTGCGGTACTTCTCTAGTTCGTCTCTCTCCTCTCTTTCACTCCGCTTTCACCCAAAATCCCTAAACCTAACCCTAAATTACTCAAATCTCCAATTTTATGCCCCTTTTCTTACCCTAGGGTTCATTGATTTAAAATCGGTGAATCCCTTGGATTAGGGACTGATTACTATGCATGTGTGGATGATTATTTCTTATCTTTGAGTATCATTTAGTTCATAATTTTTATTGATCCAGCCCTATCATGTGTAGGCCTGGACCCGCATAGATTCCTCTTAATTAAATGTGTGGACTTTCATGTGGGATATGGAATTTGTGTAATTGTTTCTGAACTAACGTGATCTTAAGCCTGAAATCTCGAATATCATATTTAATTTTCATGTCCTGCATCAAATTTGGTATCAGAGCCTAGGGTTCTTGTAGGGGAATTCATTACATGTTTAGGGTTTGGTTGTTTGTGTCCATTACGCATCAATTCTCATCATATATGGCTGTTTAGAGGTCCATAAACCCTGACATAAGCTACTGAAATTTTCTGTTATCTCCTTATTTGAATTATTTTAGAACTTAGTTTTCTATTTCTAGGTTTAGAAACTTTCCTTTTCTGTTTTTTTTAAAAAAAAACTATTTTTTTAGAAACTTTCTTAATCTGTTTTTAGAAACTAATTTCCTTTTCTTTTTCTTTTTTAGAAACTAGTTTACTTTCCTTTTTCTTTTTAGAAACTAACTTACTTTCTATTTTTAGAAACTTTCCTTTGTCTTTTTCTTTAGAAACTAGGTTGTTTTTTTTAGAAACTTTTCTAATTTGTTTTTTTTTTAAAAGCTTTCCTAATTTGTTTCTTTAGAAACTTTCCTAATTTGTTTTTAGAAACTTTCTTTTTTCGTTTTTAGAAACTAGGTTGCTTTTCTTTAGAAACTTTCCTATTTTGTTTTTTTTCTTTTAGAAACTTTCCTAATTTCTTTCTTTTTTTTTGAAACTTTCCTTTTTCATTTTTAGAAACTAGGTTGCTTTTTTTTTTAGAAACTTTCCTTACTTGTTTAAAAAAAGCTTTCCTTTTTCGTTTTTATAAACTAGGTTGTTTCTTATAAAAATAAAAAAAATAAAAAAATAAAAATAATAAAAAAATAAAAAATAAAAATAAAAATAAAAATAATCTTATATTTTGACAACTATATTGTTGAATTTTGGTTGGCACTCTACACTAAATATAGAACAATTGCAAGAGTAACTAAACAAGCTGTCCCAAAAGTTGGAGTTTATGATTAAGCGCTTGGAAATGGACAAATGCTTTGAACAGCTTGATGTACACATTACCCAACTAAAGACCATTGCCAAGACAAACCCCACCATTGGGGTAGATGTCCAATCTCGGGCAGGTGGCCTGAAGGATAGACAAATGAATGGAGTTGGTCAAGGAATCAATTATGAGTGTGCACCCGCGCACCCACCCCATGAGAGACATCAAGACCACTTTGATGGGTACAACATGTGCGGCCTTGTAGCTGGAGAGAGTGCACCAGAGGCTAGTGTAGATTTACCCACTGAGGTTATTCCAGTAATGGATGAGTTGCGTGATGTCTTTCCTGATAATCTACCGGATGAGTCTCCCCCTAGGAGGGATATAGAGCACACAAGAACATGGGATATCGTAATACCTACAGCCGAGTTTGTACTTAATACTTATGTCGATAGGTCCACAGGTCTCAGTCCTTATGAAGTCGTTACTGGTTATAAACCTGAGAAACCTATTGATCTTGTCCCGATGTCACTGTCCCATAGGCTGTCAGAGCCTACAGAGTCTTTTGCCCATCACATTCATTCATGGCATCAAGAAATCAGGCAGAAGATCACTACTAATAATGAACATTACAAATTTTCTGTAAACCAATATAAATGTTTCAAAGAATTCAATATTGGGGACTCTGTGATGGTCTGCATCTAGCTCGAGCGGTACCCTCCGGGAGCCGTTCGTAAGTTACACGCGCGTAGCGCTGGACCATTCAAAATTATAAAACGAAACGGTCTCAATGCATATGAGGTAGATCTTCCACCTTCTATGCGAATTAGTTCCACATTCAACGTGAAGGATCTAGTTACTTTTCAGGGGATCACTAATACTTGGTCCGGCCCTTCGCCTACCCATCCTCATTCCTCATATTTATCCCTTGAACCATGGCCCCTTCCCGACCCATTTTCTCAGCCTCTACCTCCCATACCCACTCTTCCTGACCTTTCTTCCCAGCCTCTACCTCCCATACCTACCCTTCCCGACCCATTTTCCCAACCTCTACCTCTCATACCTACCCGTCCCGACCCATCTTCCCAGCCTCGACCTCCCATACCCACTCTTTCTGACCTTTCTTCCTCGCCTCTACCTCCCATAACTACCCTTCCCGACCCATTTTTCCAGCCTCTACCTCCCATACTTACCTGTCCCGACCCATTTTCTCAGCCTCTACCTCCCATACCTACCCATCCCGACTCATTTTCCCAACCTCTACCTCCCATACCTACCCATCCCGACCCATTTTCCCAGCCTCTACCTCTCATAACTACTCGCCCCGACCATTCTTCCCAGCCTCTACCTACCATACCTTACCTTCACACACCCAAAGAAGAAATAGAGGATATTCTAGATCATCAAATAATATCAACGTCGGACGGCGGGTTTCAGAAGTACCTGGTTAAATGGAAGTTACGCCCAGCTTCAAACAGCACGTGGCTCACTGAGGAGGAGCTTTAGAAACTTGATCTTGACATCCTGCATTGGTTCAGGAGTTTTATTTCACCAGTGGCGAAATCTTCGCAACCGGGGAGAATTGATAGGGACATCATACGCGCACGTGCACGCGCACCACCCCCTCTACGCACGTACATACGCAGAAGGAGTGCCCTACCATCGATCTGGCTCCATGACGACGTCTAGGGAGGGCCTCCTAGCTAGAAGACGAAGTTTTTGTTCAAAAAGGTGGGCCCAATAGTCAAGAAAAGCCCATAATAAGATCTCATGATCGTGACCCACTCGCCGGATTAATTTCATATTTTAGGTTTTGCTTATTGTTATTATTTAGAACATCGTGAACGCTTTAGATTTCTTTGTTTGATTTTTATTTTAATTTACTTCATCACCTAGTAATAGGTTGCGCACATGACGCAAGTTTTGGGGTATAGGGTTTTCTTATAAATAGGCACCCCTTATAGCTTTTTTCAGGGAATTGAAGATTAATAAAAATTTTGCGTTTTCCTACTCTCTGAATTGTGAAGCCTAATTGGGTGTGAGGCCCTCCCTTCATTGAAGGGTTAACTACCGTGGTGCAAAGCCACATCTATCCTGATTCGCCCCCATCCATCGTCATCTCTACCACTCATCTTCTACCATCCCTTCTTCTCATCTCACCCCATCTTCTACACTTCGAATCAATCATCTATTGCAGCAATTCTCCTCCTCACATCAGAATTTCAGAATCTAGCCCTACAGGAGGGCTGAAACTTCGGCGAAGAACCACGCACAAACCGTACATCGGATCGAGCTGAGATTTGGGAGTTTTGGAGCCAATCCTTGGCCGACCAGGGCCAAGGTGGCCTTTTTCTGAATAGTGGGCCCCACACACGTGCGGCCGGAATCACACGCACGTGCGCCTGGGCCATTGTTGTTGTCCACGCGTGCGGTACTTCTCTAGTTCGTCTCTCTCCTCTCTTTCACTCCGCTTTCACCCAAAATCCCTAAACCTAAACCTAAATTACTCAAATTTCCAATTTTATGCCAATTTTCTTACCTTAGGGTTCATTGATTTGAAATTGGTGAATCCCTTGGATTAGGGACTGATTACTATGCATGTGTGGATGATTATTTCTTATCTTTGAGTATCGTTTGGTTCATAATTTTTATTGATCCAGCCCTATCACGTGTAGGCTTGGACCCGCATAGATTCCCCTTAATTGAATGTTTGGACTTTCATGTGGGATATGGAATTTGTGTAATTGTTTCTGAACTAACGTGATCTTAAGCCTGAAATCTCGCATATCATATTTAATTTTCATGTCCTGCATCAAAATCCCTTGTATATGCATTTGGAAGAGCAACAAGGACAAAAAAAATATATATTCATCCAACCTTCCTGCTTGTATAAATTTAACCCTAACTTGCATGACTTGACGCCACCATTGCAGGCCCAAGCATGCAATTTTAAAAACAAGAATGGACTGGGACAAGGGCATGTGAGCTAGGCTTGGGCTGGGACAGCATATTTTGAAGCCCAACCCAACCTTAAAACAGAAGCAAGAGGTTGAAGTCCGACCTGACGGGCCCAGAGAGAGAGAGAGAGAGAGAGAGAGAGAGAGAGAGGGTTAAGAACGAGCTAGGCTTGGGCTGCGACAGCGTATTTCAAAGCCCAACTCAACTTTTAAATAGAAGCAAGAGGATGAAGCCTGACCTGACAGGCCCATAGAGAGAGAGAAAGAGAGAGAGAGAGAGAGAGAGAGAGAGAGAGAGACGGGGGGTGGGGTGGGGTGGGGTGGGTTTGGAGCTAGGCTTGGGCTGTGCCAGCCTATTCGAAATCCCAGCTTGATTTTAAATGAGAGAGAGAGAGAGAGATTTGCAGGGCAATTTATAAAAGTAACCATCTTCAAAAAAAATATCATCATCATCTGAGCCTTATCCCAATTAATTGGGGTCGGCTACATGAATCCTGATCACCATCCTGATCGCCATTCCACTCTATCAAGGGCTAGACCTTTAGTTAGACCACAAGTCATCAAGGTACTTCTTACCAGTGTTTGAAATATCGGTATCGCATTACGTATTGCATTCTTAGGATACGGATACGTATCGGTTATCGCATGAGATATATCGGTGGTATTGCGTAAAGTACCGATGTTGTTGGAAAAATTGGGAAATTGGTCGAATTTTTCAATGAAACTTCAATGATTGTTAAAAACTACACTACACACTTATAAATCAAAATATTACAAAAAAAAAAAAAGTGCACATAATAGGTTTTCTTTATATGGAGTCTTAATCTATGCGTTGTCTAACTGAATTGATGCAACATGCAAGTATATTCAAAGTTTATTCATATAATTTATAAATGTAAGAAAACATGTGGAAACACAAGCAATACATTCAAAAACGAAAGAAAAATCATTAGATTAGGTTACATACATGTTTGAATTTATATTTGGACACAGATTGCAACCGATTTGCAAAAAATTGAGAAATTTTGATTTATTTTTTTTCCAATTTTCAGCAACTCAGCCCATCTCCTCCAAATCTTGAAATCGAAGCTCCAAATCTATGATTTTACATACAAAATATGAAAAATCGTGGATTTATAACAATTTGACACTGATTTAATATGATTTACAGAAAAACAAGGATTGAAAATCGAAAAAGCTCACCGGATCAAACATGTGGGATATATCGCACTACTTGTGCATTTCATATCGCACAGGTGGGATACAAGATATATCATGGGATATATCAACCAATATCGTCGATATTTAAAACATTGCTTCTTACTACCTCCATCAACCTCCTTTTGGGCCTTCCCCTTGCCCGTTTGGAGCCTTCAATTTCTACAAACTCATTACTTCTAACCAGGGCGGCTCTTGGTCCCCACATGACCACACCGTCTAAGAATAATTTTCCTCATCTTATTACCTATTGGTGCTAATTCGACCCTTCCTCATCTTGGCACTTATGCATGTCAACATCCTCATTTTAACTACACTCATCCAATGAACATGTAGGGCAATTGTTCTTTAACTGCCCAACATTCTGTCTCGTAAAGCATGGGACAAAACGAGTGCAATTTTTGGGTTATGGTGCATCTAAAGTATGAAGCATAATCTGAAGAGTTTAACTTGAATTACTTGATGCCACATTTGCAATTTTTAAGTAACTTCTAAGTGGTTGTGTATCATCCACCATACCCCTCAAGAGAATCAAAGTGTTTCTCATTTAGATGTTAAACTTCCATGTTAGTTTGGTATATATAAAAAATGGTGGTGAATCTTTGAGGGACGCACGGCGTAATTGTACGACACTCAAGACTGTCCTAATTGCTAACCCATCAATCTAATAGTCAAATAAATAAATAAGCGTAATTTTTTAAAATTGAGACCTATAATTTGGAT
This sequence comes from Magnolia sinica, assembly GCF_029962835.1. Lineage (NCBI taxonomy): Eukaryota > Viridiplantae > Streptophyta > Magnoliopsida > Magnoliales > Magnoliaceae > Magnolia > Magnolia sinica. The sequence goes on along the minus strand of NC_080578.1, from coordinate 74,082,872 downwards.
GCTTTAGTCTAAATTAGTTGAAGAAGGATATTTGAATGATATGAAATTATGAGCGCATGAATCACTTATGTTAGAAGGCACATAGTTTTGGACCCTATACAAAGGAAACTTCTTATGATATATGCTTTTTGTGATATTTCGAGTTCTAAGTGTGTAATCATGCATCTTTTAACATCTCTTGAAATTTTATTAAAAATTCCATCATTTCCCCAATGTTTCCCTCAAACAGCAATACATTCCCCAATATAAATGATATTTCCCTTGTGATATTGATATCCATATCCTAAGGGTGCGATACATGCATCGATATCGATATTGCCAACACTAATTTTATTATGGAAATGAACTCCCAATGTAGGGGAACACCCATTTGCCTAGAGTAGGAACTTTCTATTGTCTCAAAAAAATTGTGTAATCTATAAAAAAATAAAAAATAAATAAATAATTGATAATTTTTTATTGAAATATAAAAATAAGGTGAGGCCCCACAAAGGAAAACTTTTCCACATGCCCCAAAGGCTAGAATCATCTAGAGTTTAGTTATAACTTTAAGTAACTAGTTATGTTGTTATTAGCTAATTGTTTAGTTAGTCATGGGAGTACTACTCCTGAGGAAAGAGGGTCAACTTTGTTGCACAAAAGGCGACACCATCCATACCTTTTCTAACCCCAATAGGCCTGAAGGTGAGACATCCTCTTCTTTTTTCTTTTTCTTTTTCTTTCACTTTCTGATAAATAACCATGGGGGGCCATTAGCTGTCCATTGATTTGGACATCTTAGCCCAGCCAATGACTGGGAGACCTTGGCTTTCACCCTTGATGATCATTATGGTGCAACCCACCTTTTGCATAGAGCGAATGTTCTATACAAATGCCCTTACAGGGCCAGCCTAGTAGGGACAGAGCAATGATACCTAAATCACCCAACTGCCCATGTTTTCTATTTCAAATCGTGTGATCCAGTCATGTACAAAATCCTATTGGTTGTCATTGGGTGTATGCGATCAAGTACAATCCTGACGGAATTATAACTCGACAAAAAGTTAGTCGTGTAGTTAAAGGCTTTAATGCAGACTTTTGCTGAGAATTATTCTGAGACCTTTACTCTTGTTGCTAAGATGAACTTTGTTAGGGTGATTATTTCTCTTGCTATCAATTTGCATTTGCCCCTACATCAACTCGATGTTAAAAATGCCTTTTTGAATGGTGATTTGACTAAGGAGATTTATATACTTCCTCAACCTGAATTTACTCAAAAGGGGGAGGAGAGGAATGTATGTTATCTGAAGAAAGCAATATATGGTTTGAAGTAGGGCATGATTGATATCTACGTCTCAGCTTGAAGAGTGTAGGTTATGTACATGTGGGCCTATGATTGAACCCATAAGTACATACACATACGTCATATGTTATGGACCTTTGTCCTTAGTTTTTCAGCCTTTTCTCTTTGTTTCATGATTTCCTTATTTGCCCCTTAGCCCTCAAGTTTTTCATTCATATGAAGGCATATATATAATTTTACATTTTCTTCTGTTATTATAAATAAGAGAAGGCCAGACAACCCAACCTCATATGCTCTCTTTTTCTCAAATTCTCTCCTTGACAAATCTTGATAGCTATTTTCAGCAACCCGAAATTATGGTTCTATACTATACTTTTTTTTTGAATGATTTCTATACCATTACTATTGATCAAGTTGTAATGCAAATTTATGTTTATAGTGTAGAGATTTATGCTTTAGTTCATTCAGGAACATGCATACAATATATGTGTTATATGCACATAGCGCATGCATAGTACACTAAGCATATAATATAATACTATGCATGTAGGGTCTTTAATAATAATGTTTCGTTATGTCATATTTATAAATTGTAACATGAATTCATGTATAAAACTAGCATATATTTATTGTATGCACTGGAGCTACCCCACATGATCCCACCCCTAGAGTACCATGTATTAGAGGGGAGTACACCACGTACCTATTCCAGTGTCATGTACAGGAGCGTCCCATTATAGTTAACCTGGGACCTAGGCCATGGCCTTTTCAGACTAATAAAGGCCTTGGAGGACGAGGCTGGGCTAGGGCCAACCCCGGCCTATTAACACCCCTAAATACTCACAACTTTGTTAGATCAAGTAATTTAGAAGGTATCCCCAATACAAAGACTGTTGCCACACTCCATGGCCAAGGTTTCAATGATTTCATTAGCTTCCCTATTTGATGTTACCCCTAATGTGGGTAAACATATGGAAGTACAAGCATAGCATGGGTCAGACTAAGTGAATCCTCAAAATGTAAATTCTCAAGATACAAATATGGCAAGGATTGGCCATTTGTATGTTAAAATACTCGCCTAACAATGTTATTTAGAAGGTATCCCCAATACAAAGACTGTTGCCACACTCCATGGCCAAGGTTTCAATGATTTCATTAGCTTCCCTATTTGATGTTACCCCTAATGTGGGTAAACATATGGAAGTACAAGCATAGCATGGGTCAGACTAAGTGAATCCTCAAAATGTAAATTCTCAAGATACAAATATGGCAAGGATTGGCCATTTGTATGTTAAAATACTCGCCTAACAATGTTATAAGTTGAACTTATTGTCCAATTGGGATGATTCACAACAAACTTCAAATAATTAATGATTCAAGTTGAATTTAACCCCAACAGGCATGATTCACTACAAATTGAAAATAATTGATAACCAATGTTTAAGAAGGCATGGGAGGCTCATGCTTGGCTCTCCCAAATCACCTTGAGGTATAGACCTTGGGGCATAACGTACTTGAGGCTTATGCCTTAGTGGGAGATATGGGAGGCTTACTTGCATTGTGCGTTTTTTGCCTCTCCTTTTATTTTAATATTAATAAAAACATTTGTTGTCTCTTTAGAAAAGTTAAAACTTAGACATTTAAGACAGTAGCAAGTAAATACTTAGAACTTGGCAATTAACACTAACAATATATGTATTCACATTTTGCTACACATTACCTGAAAAATTAATGTTTTGGAGATCAATGTGACAGTTTCTAATGTAGGATGAGTGAAACTAACCTAGGATGCAAGATGTGAGATCAAATACGCATCAATTTCAGCATTCAACATCCAAAACTAAACACATCCACATAATAAGTTCAGAAAATACATATTTGTAACACAAAGGGCCTAGGCTATCACATACGCGGTGCACGAAAATAGAAATTATTATGAGAGTGACCCACTTGGAAGTAGGGACTTCCAATCTAATGTGGGCAGTGCAACAACCACGTGAAAAGACAATGACGCCAATAAAATCAGGTTTGAGGAAGGGATTTATAAATGATTATAATAATTAAAAAAAATAAAATCAGATTTTCGATAGGGTTTTAAGCTTTAGGGATTGAGATTTGGGATGTTTTGGGAATTAGGGATCTAGGGAGTAGATAAGGTTTGAAGGCGAATCCATGAGGGAAGATACCAAAAAGGGGGCCCACATAAGGCAGTCCGTACGAAAGCACGTGTGTGCATGTCCACGTATGGATGGGTGTGGGAAAAGAGAAAGGAGGTGGATCGGGTTGGGTTTTGATTGGTTAAGAAGAGATGTAGGGGAAGGGGAAGAATAAAAGAGAAGAAGTGGAGTACCTTGTTGGAGAAGAGAAAGTAGAAGAAAAAACCTTGGAGGAATCCACCACCAAGCAAATTTCTACCCTTCCAAAATTCGATTGGAAATGAGGGTTTCTCACAAACCCTAAAAAACAAAGAGGCAAAACACCTTTTCAACACAAGAAAGACTTCTTCTTTTCTTTTCTTTTCTTTTCTTTACTCGTGCGACTCTCCAAGGGAGCTTAACAAGGCATTTCATTCCATCTACTTCCAAATCCTCTCTCAGAAAGAGGATTTCATTTACAAGCCCATTTCCATTTCTTTTCATTTACGTGCATTTACTCCCATCCAAAAACACCCCAAATGTTATTTACCTCCATTAACTCTCAATTCCCCCCATTCACCTCCATTTACTCCCATCTAAACGGCCCCTTAATTTCCAATTAAGATTAAACTTCTCCACCCCATATCGAATTGTATGCAGAATCAATGGGAGCTTTGAAACATAGCTCAAAAGGTGACCCACACTAGAACTAACCTAGATCATAGTGATTACTTACTTCAAATATAAGTATAAAATAGTAGTATAACATTCATGGTGTTTGAGATAAAAACTATATTTATCGTGATGCCAGCCAAGTAGTGGATAAATTATGGAGAAGATGCTATGGACTTAGAAAGTTTTCCATGACGATCCTTGGTCAAATTATCTCGTCCTCAAGTTATGAGAGGAATTGGAACAGATTGGTAGAGAAAGAAAATCCTACTTTACTCGTTCTTGCTTTATGCAAAAAGGAACTATAATGAATTATGAACTAGCGTAATGGCCCAAGGTTGTTACACACAATAACGGGAGAAAACGAGGAAAAAAAAAAACGTTTTAAAAAAAGAACAGTGCTGCTAGCTGTAGATGTTATTATTGCACTATTGTTGCAGCTGCTTCTCCTTCCTCTCTCTCTCAAAGAAAAGGAGCTACGTTGCTCCTTGAGAGCCTAGTTTTATATAGGGCTTTTGAGTTTTAATACAATGATGGGGTATCACACTTAATACACATACTTACAAAACTTGTACACATGGCATATATTAACTTAAAATAACGAATTAAATAGTGGGACCCACTTTTGTTAAATCACAGTCCCAAAATCAAATTGTTTGAACGATCCTAACCATTGATTTGCAGGTCGGACACTTCGTTTGTTAAAATATGACCACTGGATATTTTTCATTCTTCACCGTCAAATAAATGTCCACTGATTTGATAGTCAGATGGTGAAATAAGCATAATTCAAGGCCTATTGCATTAGTGGGATGAGTATCATAGCTTACATGGATTTGGGGCTGATTTGGGGCATCGAGGGTCTCCCAAATTGGCAACACTATTTATCCAAATTCAATTGCTTTCTTAAAATTTATTGGGGGGAATGATGTCAAATGTTTAGGGATATGCATTAGTGGGAAGTGCCAGAGATTGCATGAATTTGCAGCCAATTTGAGGGCATTTGAGTGGTCCCCAAATCGGTGACACTATTTATCCGAATTTTATTTTATTTTTATCTTATAATTACTTGGGGGGAATGATGTCAAATGCTTGGGGATGTGCATTAGTGGGATAAGTGTCATAGAGTACATGAATTTCAAGCTAATTTGGGACCATTCAAGATTTTGAGTGGTCTCCCAAATTGGCAACATTATTCGTCTAAATTTCCTTTCAATTTTTCTTAAAATTTCTTGGAAGGAATGATGTCAAATGCTTAGAGATGTGTATTAGCAGCATGAGTGTCATAGCTTGCAAGAAGTTCCTATAAATATGAGGTCAAACTAAGCCTGTGAAATTAATAAAATCAGCAAACAGGCTGAAACAACATTCTTAAAAAAGATACCATAAAACCATCATAACCATATTCAAAACCACGAAAGAATACATATTTGGAATCCTCTCAATATTTTGGTTTTTTTTTTTTTTTTTTTACATTTTTTCTTACTTTTGTTTTAGATTGTTTACCTGGAAATAAAAAATAAAAAAATCTAAGCATTACAGGGTGTGTAATGGCCATTACACCCTCGTTACGGCTATAACGGTTATTATGCATAAGATAACAATGGAGGCTATTATAACCATCTTTACCATTACAGTATACCTTGGTTATAACACCAATCCATCTATAGACCATGATTGTTGCCATAATTTATATAGATTGTGTTAACCTAAGTTGTCTAAGTTGTTTGGTTCCGTGATTTTATTAACTAACTTTTATGAATTTGGATTTAAGCTTGTTAACCTAAGTTGAGAATATGGTTTAAATGTGTATAGTTTTTTATTTTCCAAATTTTATGCATGTAGTTTTTTTTTTTTTTTTTAATTCCTAATTTTCCATATTTTAAATAATTTGATTTTTTTAAAAAACATTTTTATTGCATTTTTGAAAGACAAACAATTTTCTATTAATTGCTAGCGTTAGTTTCATGACTCACCATTTTCAAACAAATCATATAAATTTTGGAAATACAACGTTGTTTCAAACAAGGTGAATTGTAGACCAAAACTGATATTTCAAACCATCCTACACCTCTCATTTTGTTTTCTCAAGGGTGGAAATCGTAGATGATAATTCTTAATATTTTTATGGGGGAAGCTCCACGTTGGCACAGAAGCTACAACCAAAGCAAAAAAAGAAAAATTACAATCCTCTAGCAATTTTATATAAGATGCCCAATCCACAGCAAAATGCTTAGCTTTACAAAAAACCATCATCACCAATCTAGATTCATCTCGAAAACATCTCCCATGAAAGCAATAGTTCAGTAGGGACTTTTGTAAAACACATTTTTTACATACCTTTAACCCCATCAAAGAGTTCTCCCAATTCTTTCACCTTTTTTCTTCTGTGTAACCAATGAACGAGCTACATAGATTTTATTTTATTTTTCCCAAAGCAAGGTTGGACAACTTGCCAAGTGGACTTGGGACTCGCTCTAGTCCACCTGTTTTGAAACCCCTGCTGAGTCAAAATCAGTGTCAACTTGGAGAGGGTAAAAATGAACATCACCCCGGCAAGTCAGCCTAAGTTTTCTGGGGACTCGGTGACTCATCACAGTGATGAAAATCGAACGAGAAGTGACCGTGCACGTTGCATGTCTTTGTAAAAGGAACTAGCCAAGTTTCATGAGTCATTGAGTTGACACGATCGGTGAAATTGTTATCCGTTGCAAACTCACAGTGCAATTTACTAATTTTAACGTTTTCTTAACATTGGCCTTATAGAAAACTTTGGGACCTGGCAGAGTGTGATGGATGATACACAGATATTTACAAAACACCCATCAAAATTCAATTGAAACTGTAAAAAACCATGGGTAACAATTTAGATGTACCATCAACCGAAACTATGGCATATTTGATTTTTTGCCTATCTGAATGGTGGACATTTAGTGGACAGTGAAAACAAAAAATCAATTCTCTTATTTCAACAAACTAATGTCCACGAATGAGAGATTATGTTTGTTCATATAGTCTGATTTTGGGGGGTAACATAGCAAAAGCCCCTCCCTCTTCGGTCATATTAATTTTGAAAGAACCTGACTCCCCCAGGTCCCTGCATTGACCCGCCAAGTCAAATTTTGTGGGCGGACCAAGTCAAGTCCGAGTCCTGAGTTTGACAACCTTGTCCCCAACTACTAAAAATGTAGTAGTATTCCATAACTCATAAGGCATATTAAAGTATATTATATAAAAAGGAAGAAAAAATTACACAATTTTTACAATTTATTCTTAAATTTCTTCATTCTTCCTTAGGACTCTCTCTCTCTCTCCATTCTCTACAAAAACTTCATGGTATCAAAGTGTCAAACAACCACTTTCTCTAAAAGCTTGAACCTCTAGAGGATGGTATATCAATGTATATCAAGGGACTAACAGAAACTAACATATGAATCTCATCAAAAGGAAAGGCCAGCCTCCAAGGAGAGGCATGCTTAAAGAGCCACATTTTCATTTTCAACATCAAAATTGGAGTTCATAAGTTAATTTGGACATTTTACTTGTACACAGCCTGAGAGACAATTATTTTACAACACGACATGAATTCAAATCCTCAAAAGTTCATAATACCAGTGGCTTTAGGCTGCTTTATAAAAGATAAGGATCCCCTAAGAATTTATAGGCACGGAAAATGTACCTAGAAGTACTGATAAATGTCTTTGGAAGCAATACATGGCTCAATTCAGAAATGCCAAATTATCCCCTGTAAAAGTTTGCTCAACTTATGCATTATATTATTTTATTTTATTTTATCTTGACCTAATATCCATGCATGTACCACACTTGTAAATCATATACAAGTTCAAGTATGATTTTATATATGGAATTCAAATAAAAAATAAAATAAGGGAAAACAGGTGAAATCAATGGTTCCTACGGTCTGAAGCACAAAAGTTGAAGTCCCACAGACATTACTGACATTGACACAATTCACTGTAAGTTGCTTGAATTGTGAATTGCAGTCTGCAAACATTGGGTTTTCTGTGGTTCCAAAGTGTAGCTAGGTAAGGGAAATGCCACCACAGTGCCCCCAGTACAAGTTTTTGGATCTAAAGTCCAAGCCCAAGGTGCTTGTGTGTAAGAACAGGGTTGTCAATCATGAGATTATCAGCAAGTGGAGGCGTTCAAAACAATCTAATAATTCCTTACATTGAAGCGATTATGGTTTCCTTCAGAACAGACAGATTCAACAGGAAATGCATGCAATAAATGTGTGTTCCAATGGTACTAACTAAAATGCTCAAGTTGATGCACTGAACAAATGTTGAGTGATTTTTTTTTCGAATTGGTTAACTTACCTAAACTTCACTCTGATAAGTATCCCAAATCTATCAAAATCCATGTCTTGTTCATCTGGGGTACAACAGAAGACAATTGGCAAAAGGAACTGAACTAATTTTGTCAGCATACATTTTTGTTCACTGCATTGCAATCATCAACAAATACCTAGTGAAACTTCTCCTGCGACAGCCATCTCGCGGAAGTTACGGCTGAAGGTTTCATTTATCTTGAAGACAAGATCCCTCAATGTTGGGAGCCATTTTTCCTACATAAAGCTCCAAATCAGAACCATTTTGTAAAAGGTCTATCAGAGCTTATGACGATGATACCAATCTGAAAACTTAAGGGGAAAAAATTCTCTCACCTTGAGACTGTCTATTTCAGATAAACACCTTTTCAGTTCCTTGTCATCTGCTTCTAGTTTCATAGCAATACTTTCTATCTGTGGAAGAATAATGACATTTGAAGGTAAGAACATCATAGGAATGAGTAAAAAATGACCAGAATTACCTTGCGCTGACGTCTTTCATACTCCTCCAGAATGTTATGATTGAGCAAAAGAGTAGAATTTGCTTCAGAAGTAGCATCTGCAATGGCAGCTTCCAAATCCTCGATAGTTGAAGGCATCTAAGTCAATGTGGCACATGCATAAGAAGACCAAACGAGAAGGATAAATAGTGGACATTCACAAAAGAGACATCAAGCTACGAGGCCAATTGCCTAAGCCTAACAAAAATTTTGCAATCGGTACATCTCAAATGCGCAGCCTGGTTAAACTGCCAACTATAGGAAAGAGAGTACAGCAGAAAATGCACATATTGCAGTATAACAATTAGGAACATATCTTCAGATGTAGACTAGGGCACAATGGTGCTTTTCACGGATGCACATGCCCATTCACTTCCAGTGTGTTTCAAGGATTAGAAAATTATATTAGGTACACAAGGATACCTTATCAGTCACACAATTGATGAGTCTCATCAATAAAAGAAGTATCTGCCCATTGCAAACATGAGGGTTGGCAAGCCCACGTGTTGGAGACCTGGCCATCTACACACAAGCAATTACAGAAGACATGTGCAATGTCCAAACTTTACATCAGGTGGGTGGTTAGATCTTCTGGCTTAAAACTCAGGCTGTTTCACTCCCCAGCTGGGCTCAATGTGCAAAACAAACAGAAACGTAAAATAGTAATTTTCTTTTTTTCTTTTTTTCCACCCATCAATTTGTTTTTTGGCAGTTCCACCCAAGTGAAACAGCCCAAATTTAGGTAAAAGATCTAAACAGTGGCCCACCTGATGGAAAGCTCGGATCTTGTGTCATTCCTCTTAGTTACCTGATTCAACAATCACCGAGATAGCATCTTCCATGGCAACACTCTCATGAGCCAATAAACAACAAGACAGGTGCCCATTTAAAATATAAGAATTCGACAGATCCTCTTACAGAAAGATCACCCCATTGTTTCACTAGGATTGACTTTCTAGTTCAGAACTAAAAATCAACACAATCTCGATTTTAAAAGATCTAACAACTCAACTAGATACCTAACTTACACAAGGATACATGTAGGAATAAATAAACCATGAAAAGTCAGAAACAAAGGCATTTTCTTACTTACCTTTTAAAAAAAAGTGCTTATTTCAGCATTTAAGACATGTTCACAATTACTTGGGGGGGGGGGGGGAGATTTTAAACATTTTCAAACGTCCGGATTATTCAGTTAATCATGTGGATCCCCATTTTGATAATTCCAAGTCTCTAAAAAAAACACGGAAATTCAAATTCAATACTTGTATGTAAAATCCACCGAGTTGTCGTTGTCGATCTTCCGAACTAGGAAGTCTCTCCCACATATCTATCTTAGATGGAGGAAAGAAGGAGAACCTACATATCGAGCCACAAAGTATAGCTGTGGCCAATGCAAAGCCGTCCAATGAGTGGACCACACACATGTCACGCTTGCACACATGTAAGAGGTGTGTGTGACGGTCTCTCTCTTTCATTTTCATTTCTCTAGCTCTTTACAGGCGACACCCATGGGGAGTTGGGTGTGCAAGGCTCTCTCTTGTGTTACTCTTCTCCCTTTGGGAATGGATCTATTTATGAGGAAGTCAGGGAGGGGAGACACCACCTGTCTTTTTCTGTCAACCTACAAACATCACCACATCGGTATGCCCTACCACATCAAAAGTCTACAATCCCACCTTAACCATGCCCCCTAACCAACCAAATCTCTCCACTCCCTATGGTTACCATCCTCAGCCAATAACCATGTCGGCCTAATGTATGGATCAACATATCTTAAGCATTAGATGTCATCAAGCACAGTTTAAAATAAATCAATGGTCAAAACCAAAAGTTAACAAATAAAATACTTCGATTAACCAATAGAAAACCTATGGTGCACTAGCCAACTTCTAAAACCCTTAACGAATGACCCAAATCATAAGATCAGCCCACAAGTAATATCTCAAGTAAACCAAGCGATCCCTTGTTGAATCACATGGACATTGACTGACCTTGATGTATGCGCCCAGCCACAGCCACTTTTATCGGTCACATGATGACTTCATAAAGTGAACCAAAGCACCTCTAATCAAGACCTCTCGACCCACACATCCTCAAGTCTAGGGATTAGTCAAAGTAAGTGCACCCACAAGTCTAGGCACAAAGGGTCTCCTAGTCTAGAGAAATATAATCAATCCTACCAATGTAAGTGTCAAACAAGACCAAATAGGGGTCCTCTATCCATGTCACACTCACGGTCTTGTGTGGGGTAGGCTTAAGGCACATTGACTCATAATCATGAGACCTTGCATCCTGACCCATCATCAGTCCCCTTGCACAAGATGACAAAAAGAAGAATACCACAGGTTTGTCATAAAAACTGCTAAGTGGTGATGGCTAACTTGGGTACTGAGATCCATAGCCCACAACTCTCCCTTGGCCAGTGCTCGTGTCAAATCTTGAGTTCCAAGGACAACTAAAAGAATCCCTTCTATAACCCATATGAATTTCATATTCGACACACATTAATAAGGCTAGAGAATGAATGCATCACTTAATAAATTGAGGTATAAGAATATAAGATTGGTTTTCCAGCGCACCAACAAGGAAGGGCTCTATACGTGCAAGCTCTGCAAACATAACAACAAAAAATTCATGATTTCCACTTAAACTGTTGTAAAGATTTGGAATGATAATTACATAGTCAATTAGCAACTTTTCCAAGAAGCATCATCTTGATGCAGCTTGTACCATCATAAATATAAATGGACATTCAATTTAGTGGATTGAAACAATTGTGGTTCCACCAGCTTGGGCATCAGTTCTAAGAAATGTACTTTACCGATCGCTATCCATGCACACAAATATGAAAACTGTGCACAACATGAAAATGGGCAAATATGATATTTGTATTCCATCCGAACCGTGCATCAGATGTGCCCCATGATGAAAAGGTTGCATCCAAAAAACAGCCTGATCCAAAGCTTAGGTGGGCCACACCACATGATAGCACAAAATCATGCTGGAAATCTGCAAAATCATGGGGTGTGGCCCACGTAAGTTTTGGAATGGCCTGATTTTTGGTATGTCTCTTGATCTAGTTGGGGTGCACCAGATAAATGTGTTGGATGGCATAAAAGCATCATGGTGGCACCGATACACAAACCTACAATGAGTATCCCCTCTCCACTATTCACTATGGTGTGGCACAACTGAGTTATGGATCGGCTGATTTTCAGGCTCTGGGCTTAACCACAAATGCACCCACGCACACACACACACTTATTATATACGTTTACATTCATAGGGAAATGCTATAGTGGTGACATCACACATTCTATATACTTACATTCATATGGAAATTGTAAAGTGGTGATGTTACTATGATAACTATGATTTTACAACCTCTGTGTGCCCCATAATGATGTGTTGAGGGCATCCCCTTGTGTTTAGCCATGGGCCCAAAAATAGGCTGATCCAAAAGTCAAGTGAGACACCAGCAGCAACAGCTAGGAGGGGAATGCCCACCATTGATTTGCAACAAGTCCCACCTAGGTTTCAAAAATGGCCTGCTTTATTGGGGGTTTCCCATCATTTAGGGTAGATGTTTCATATGAATGGATTGGATGGCATGTGCACAACACAATGGGCACTCTACAAGAATCAAAGGTGGGCATCCCCTCTCAATTGTTCCTAGTGGTATGGCCCACTTGAGTCGTGGATTAGCATGATTTTTGGGCCCGTGACTAAACACGGGAGGGCATGCATGGAGTGCATATATATATATATATATATATATATATATATATTATTGTTGTCGTCATTGTTATTATCATCATCATCTAATCCTTATCCCAACTAATCGGGGTTGGCAACATGAATCCTCTTCTACAATTCTACTCTATCAAGGGCCATAGCTTCAATTACTTAGACCATAGGTCATCAAGTCTTTTCTTACTACCTCCACCCGTGTCCTGGTAGGCATTCCCTTGCAAAGATATTCAATAACGGCAACTATAGGTAGCCTTGTAGGCCTCCCCTTGACAAGGTATTCAATAACAACAACTTGTGGGTATAAAGAAATGGGAGTTCCAACGGACTAAAGCAGCATCTAGGGCATTCAAGGAGATTAAAGTCAAGATGACTAAAGCTCCTGTCATGCGACTTCTAGATTTTTCCAAGGATTTTGAGGTAGCATGTGATGCATCTGGCGTAGGTATAGGTGGAGTTCTTAGTCAGGAAGGGCACCCTGTCGCTTTCTTTAGTGAGAAGCTGAATGAAGCAAAACAGAAGTATTCTACCTATGACAAGGAAATCTATGCAGTAGTGCAGCATTTGCATCATTGGAGATATTATTTGTTACCGCAAGAGTTCGTCTTATTCTCTGACCATAAAGCTTTACGCTACCTTAACTCTCAAAAGAAGTTGAACCCAAGGCATGCCAAGTGGGTCCAGTTTCTTTAGGAGTACACTTTTTGTGTTGAAGCACAAAGCCAGGGCTAAGAATAAACCCGTCGATGTACTGAGTCGTAGGGTCGCGTTACTCCAATCCATGATCGTAGAAGTCGCTAGGTTTGAGTGATTAAAGGAAGATTATCCTAGTTGCCCAGATTTTGGAGAGGTGTACACATCGTTGTTAGGTGGTTAGTTTAGGGGTAGTGAGTTTGTCTTGGTCAGTGAGTTTTTGTTTAGAGACAATAGATTGTGTATACCCCATACGTTCCTTCGTGACTTTCTTGTCAGGAAGCTTCATGTTGGAGGGATATCTAGTCATTTTGGGCATGACAAGACTATTGCCCTTGTAAAGGAGCATTTCTATTGGCCAAGTCTCAAGTGAGACGTGGCTAACATTATAAGGCAATGTAGGACTTGTCAACTGGAAAAGCAGAGAAAGTAGAATACAGGATTATATACTCCTTTGCTAGTTCCCTACGCCCCATGGGTTGATGTTAGTATGGATTTTGTGCTTGGGCTACCCAAGACAATCAAAAAGAACGATTCCATCTTTGTGGTTGTGGGCAGTTTTTCGAAAATGACCCACTTCCTTCCATGTTCTAAAACGTCTAATGTCACTAATGGAGCTAAGATATTCTTTGGGGAGGTAGTTTGTCTACATGGTTTGCCGAAGACCATTGTGTTAGATAGAGATGTGCGATTTATGAGTTATTTTTTGAAAAACTCTATGGCACGTGATGGGAACTAAGTTGCAGTTCTCTTCGGCATACCATTCTTAAACTAATGGTTAGACAGAAGTTGTCAATCGAAGCTTAGGGAATCTGTTACGATATTTAGTAAGAGACCATATTAGGACTTGGGATGTTGTTTTGCCCATAGTCGACTTTACATATAACAGTTCAATCAATACCAAGGTATCCCGTATTGGTATCGGTTGGCGTAACGGTGCCCACCAATACCAATACGGATACGGGAGTGTATCGGTGATACGGGGGCATAACGGCCCGTAACGGTGCAAAAAAAAAAAAAAGCCAAAAAAATATGAAAAAATATGGATTATATCCGGAATATTCTAAGTATTACAAATATGCATTCATTTATAAATTGGAACATGTTTATGGTGGTGTAACGGTCCACTCTTTGGTGAGAAGCTGTATCGGACTATCTGATGAATTTATGAACCAGACAACCTGGTATTGGCTATAGATATTTTATATTTAATTATCTAACTATATAATATCAATATGAATTAATTAGAATGAATCCAATACCAATATATCTCACATTTGTAGGTATTGGTGTATTACATACCTTGTGACTTGTGTACATTTTATTTCAACATACAATCTAGGGACTTTTATGTCCAATTATATAATTCATATATCTAACAAATTAATATAAGTTTTCCCAATAAATCTTAAGAAAAAATTTGAAATTATATTCAAGTAAATAGTGTTGTCGATTAGAGCTGATTTGGTGGACCATTTGATGGTCCAAATCAACGTTAAATTCATGCAATCTATTAGCACTTATCTCACTAATGGATTGGTGGATACTTATTGAACAGCGATGAATGAAAAATATCAAATGATCCTATTTCAGAAAAACAAGTGTTTGCAAATTAATGGTGAAAATCATTTAAATAATTTAATTTTGGAATTGTGACATGGCAACAATAGTGCCATAATTTAATGTATTAATTTTGAGTTAATGTATGCCTCATGGACAATTTTTACGGCCATGTACATAGGGCCCACCACGATGTATGTATTGTATATCCATGTTGTCCATCCTTTTTGCCAACCCATTTTAGGGCATGGTCCAAAAAATGAGGCAAATCCAAATCTTTGGTGGACCACACAGTAGGGATTGAATTCCCACAATTAAAACTTTTATTACTATTATTATTATTATATTTTTTTATTTTTAAGCTGCGACTTTTGTTTTCCTTGATCCAAGTCCATGCAACCTTATCAGTAGTTTCGATGGTAAATAAACATTATAGTGGTCCATAATAAGTTTTTAACAGTGGGCATTCAATCCTATTGTGTGGTCCACTTGAGATCTAGATCTGCATCATTTTAGGGACCATGCCTTGAAATGATCAGGAAAAACTGATGAGTAACATGGATACATAATACAACACATAAATCAAGGTGGGCCGCATGCACTAAAACAATGCAAGTGCACATTGGGCATTCAATCCTATTGTGCGGTCCACTTGAGATCTGGATCTGCATCATTTTAGGGACCATGCCTTGAAATGATCAGGAAAAACTGATGGGTGGCATCGATATATAATACAACACATAAATCAAGGTGAGCCACATGCACTAAAACAATGCAAGTGCACAGTGGGCCTTCAATCCTACTGTGCGGTCCACTTGAGATCGGGATCTGCTTCATTTTAGGGACCATACCTTGAAATGATCAGGAAAAACTGATGGGTGGCATGGATATATAATACAATACATAAATCAAGGTGGGCCGCGTGCACTAAAACAGTGCAAGTGCACTAAGCGGCATGCGCCGCAAACCACTTAAAAAAAAGGTGTGTGGCTATTTTATAGCCACGCCACCTGTTCATTTTTTCGAGACCAAGAGAGAGGGAGAGAGAAATGAGAGGGAAAAAGAAAAAATGAGAGGGAAGAAAGGGAAAATGAGAAAGAGGAAGAAAACGAGAGGGAAAGAAAGAGAAAACGAGAGAAGAAGAAGAAGAAGAAGAAAATGAGAGGGGGGGGCCGCAGCCGTGGCCCGAGAAGAAGAAGAAGGAAAGAAAGGAAAAAAAGGTATGGTTTTTTTTTTTTTGTTCTTTCCTTTTTTTTCTTTTTTCCTTTAGGCCCGTAACAGCCATTATGGGGCCGTAATGGCCGTTACAGCCCCGTAACGGACGTTACGGTCACAGAATCGAGGGGGTGCCCGTTTCGGCCCTGTATCGCGTAACGGCCCAGGCCGTTACCGTTACGTATCGGCCGATACAGCCCTATCATAACGGATATGGGACACCCTGATCAATACCCACAAGAATGACTCCATTCGAGATAGTACTTGGGTATAAGCCTAAAATGCATATAGATCTCACACCTATGTCTGTCTAACAGAGGTCATCTGAGTCCGCAGACGCATTTGCACTGCATATTCATGATTCGCATAGTGAGATCAGGAAGCAAATTAATGCTAGTAATCAACATTATAAACTCCATGTAGATTCACATCGTAGGTTTAAAGAGTTTAAGGCAGGCGACTACGCCATGGTCCGCATTAGGCTAGAATGATTCCCATAGGGAACCATGAGGAAAGTGCATGCCCGCAGTGCAGGTCCATCTAAAATATTGATAAGAGTGGGCCCTAATGCATATGTGGTAGATCTTCCATCTACCATGGGCATTAGTGCCACATTAATTGTGAAGGACCTTGTGCCTTGTGACAGACCCACACCACCATCTTATAACCCTCTTGCAGACCTTTCTCCTACCCCACATGATGGTCTCCCTGACCCCGACCCCGACCCTAGCCCATGGCCTTTGCCAGACCTTACTTACCACCCATTGTCGTCTCGTAGATTACTACCTAGACGAAGAGAAGAGATTAAGGATGTTCTGGACCACCAAGCAGTCTCGCCAATGAGAATATCAGAAATACCTCGTGAAATGGAAGGCCAGGGCGGGCAAAGTTTTAGCTAGTGTTCAAAATATCGGTATTGTGTTACGTATCGCATCCTTGGGATACAAATACGTATCAGTTATCGCACGGGATATATCATTTGTATTGGGTAATTTATCGCACTTTTTAGGAAACATGGGGAAATTGGTTGAATTTTTCAATAAAACTTTAGGGATTGTTAAAAAAGACCTTAATACACACTTTTAAATAATAACAACTCAAAAAAAAAAAAAAAAAAAAACAAGTGCACATAATAGGTTTCTTTTGTATAGGGTCATAAGCTATGCGTTGTCTAACTGAACTAATGTAACTATATTCAAATTGAATGCATAACATTTAGAGTGTATGTGATGATCATTTCATCAAACACTCCTAAATACTTCGAAATTAGTCTCAATTGACAGCTTGTTGAAGGGAAATTTAAAAAATTAAAATAAAATAAAAAGTATTTTGATAATTTTTAATTAAAAAGTTATTTTTATTTTCCGAAAATTGACAAGGACCTAACAAAACAGCAGATCAGCCCTCATACATGCTCGATTTCATGTTTGGAATGCAACATTGCAAGCAATTTGGGAGAAATTAGGGAAATTTCGAATTTTCCCCAATTTTCCAAAAACCAGGCCACCTACACTCAAATTTTGAAATTAGCATGTATGTGATGATCATTTCATCAAATACTCCTAAATACTTCGAAATTAGTCTCAATTGACAACTAGTTGAAGGAAAATTTTGAAGAAAAAAAAAAGCATGGAGAACATGAAGAACAAATGGATATCGAAATCAAAGCTCCAATTTCCTGATTTTTCATGCAAAACATGAAGAACCAATGGATTTGTAACCATTTGACAGTGATTTAACATAATTTCAACAAAAGAAAAAAAAAAAACAGAGGTCGGAAATTGAAAATGCTCACCGGAACAAACGTGTGGGATATATCGGCACTACCTTTGCATTTTGTATCGCACAGGTGGGATACAAGATATATCATGGGATATATCGGTCGATATCGTCGATATTTAAAACATTGGTTCGAGCACATTGATCCTGACCTCCTCGAGTACTGCCACTGTTCTATTTCGCCAAGGGCGAATTCTTCCTTAGCTGGGAGAGTTGATAGGGAGTTGATGGGGATATCAAAGGACCTACTTGAGTATACCAGAGGCGAAGAGGACCACCGGCATTAACATAGCCCTCTCTATGGATGAGAGATTGTTCCAGATGGGGCCTGTCTGACCGCTTTTAAGACACCACATGCATTGGGCGTGCATCAGGAAGACCCACATTGGGATGATGCATGTGGGCCACTTAGGAGACTTTTTTAGTCATAGATTTTTAATTTCATGTTGCTCCGACCATTGGATCTTGACCCCTTGAACCCTAATTTTGCTTTATTTATGTTTTTTTATTTTTATTTTTAAGATTCATTAGATGGTTGAGATTGCACTTAGAAGTTATAGTGTGCTTCTTTTGGATCATCGGCCATAGCAGTCAAGTGGATGGCAATTTTGTAATTTTTTGTATTTTTGATATACAAGCCGGGGGGGGGGAGTAAAAGAAAACAAAGGACTTGTATCTCTTGAGAAAAGCCCTTCTTCATCTTCCTTTAGGGTTTGTGAGAAAACATTCCCTTCCAATCGGATTGTGGAAGGGCTAAAAGATTGCTTGGTGGTGGACTCCTCCAAAGTTCTCTTCTTCCTCTTTCTCTTCTCCAACAAGGTGCACAACTCTCTTCACATCTTCTTCTTCCTTTTTCTACAACTCTAAAATCAAAACGCTTTCATCCCACGTCCATTTTTTTACCTTTCCTCATCAAACCCATCAAAACACAACCATCCATCGAACCCACATGCATGTCCGTACGTGCGTCCGTATGAACCTACCTTACAGACAGCCGAACATCCGTATGGACAGCCCTATCCCCTTCGTTTTTACATCTTTCTCCTTACATCATCCTCTACACCCTTTTGCTAACACTAGCATCAATCTTAAACCGAAAACCCTAATCCCCAATTTCCTATAACCCTAAATCCCAAATTCCCAAAATCCTTAAACCTCGATTCCTTATTCCCAAAACCCCCCTTCAAAAAAAAAAACTGATTTTCAAACAAACCCATTTTTCCCAAATCTGGTTTTTATAGTGCCATTGTTTCTTCATGTGAATGTTAACCTACCTATGCTAGATTGTAAGTCCCCACTTCCAAGTGGGCCACTCTTGTGATATTTTATACTTTCGTTCACCGTGTATGTGATAGCCTAGGTCCATTGAGTGGTTAATCTGAATTTCCATGACTTATAATATGAATGTGCTTGATTTTACTTGTTGAACGCTTAAATTGATACGTAGTTTCATCTCACATCATTCATCCTAGGCTAGTTTCACTCGTCCTACATTAATAGTACTTTAAAATGAAATTGCATCATAAAAATAGATAGGAAGAACACAAACTTGTACGAATTGCACTCTTCCAACTTCAAGTTGACAAAGACGACGAAGTTAATTAATTAAGCCATGTCAATTATAAAGATCAGTTCAAACAAAAGTTAGCATCAAGCCATTCACATGTTGATTTGTCAAAGCGTTTATGCAAAATATTTCCATAAACAAAGAACACCAACACAGCAACCCAACTACATTTCATTAAATCAATCAACTTGTACAAGTTCTCCTCACCTTCACCCACTAAGAACCCCAGCACTCAAAAAACAATATTCAGGGCCTTAGTCATATCTGGGAAGACCCTTCTGTACAAAAACTAGAAAGAACATACCATGAGATGACTAGAGATGGATGACTTTGAGAGAAGATCAGCCTATAGTTAACGCATAAAAGAACACGTATCCCTACCACCAAGGCAATACCAGATCATCAACCATTAAAAGTGGGGCAAGTTGTTGAACATAGTGGTTCTCTATTGTGAACTATTGTAAATTTTGAGTTTTATGATTGCCAAGTGTAAACTTCTAACACACACACATACATATGGGAAATGGTACTAAGAGGTCAACCTAACGGGAGCTTCCCATGAGGTCGAGCTCTGTGGGCCCCACCATGGTGTGTGTCAGACATCCACCTTATCAGTCAGATGCACCATTCCATGGTTGGTCACAGGCCTAAAAATCAGGTCAATCCATGACTTACGTGGGCTACACCACAGACAACAGTTGAGAGTGGTTACCCACCCATTAAAAACTTCATGAACATTTATAGTGCCCACCAAGATGTGGTTCACACATCCAGCCCATCCATTGTGTGTGTCCCACTTGAATGAGGGTCAAACCAAGTTTCAGCCATATCCAAAACTCAAGTGGGCCCCCACCAAGTACTTTTAGATGCTTAGGCATGTTTCATATGGTTTTAGATGGTATGCCCACTTGAGTTCTGTATACAGCTGATTTTTGGCACATCACATAACCTAGAGGGTACCCATCAAATGCACGGCATGGATGTACGACACACATCATGGTGGGGACCACAAAGCTTGACCTTATGGGAAGCTCCCATGAGGTCGACCTCATATAATATATGACACGAAATTTAAACACACATAATGATAACAGAGTTATTATATTTACTTCTCTATGATGCTTAAATTCTATTGAACTAATGACCACGTTCACGATTTCTAATAGAAACTTTTACTTTGCAACAAGACCTTTGTGGGGGTGGGGGTGGGGGGGATTTTGGTTGCACTTTCTCCTTTGCCACAGGTTGAAACCTAGCACCACTTCTCAGGAGGCAAATTCATGCTTTTCATTTTACCATGACAACAACAACAACTACTACTACTACTATTATTGTTGGACTGTTAAGCCTAGGAAGGATCTCTGATTTTCTATAATACATTTTTTTTAACTTATATTATCTTCTTTCTGGTAGTCTAATGCTAGACAAGACCTGTATTTTCTTCCATTAGAATCGCCACGTAACCTTTGTTGCCCCTAAGGGGGTTTGTCACATGCAAGATGCAACGGAGTAATATCTCTTCGTTCCAGATTCTCTTATTTGACCCACATGGCTTTTTTTTCTTCTTTTGAGTCTTATTTTGCAGTGTTTCGAGTGATTGCTTTCCTACTAGAGCCACCTACTGAGTTAACCTGCCCATTTTTTGATAGATCATATGAAAGGTGGGTCCAACTAACACGCGGCTCTGATGGTCCCACTTGGACTATGCTCGTAAGTGGGCCACGTGTAAAGATGAATGAGAGGCTAGAAACCGCTTATTTTCCTTTAATTGTATTTTCTGCCCTCATTGGCTTTCTCTTTTTCTTTCAGAGATTTACCAGCAAATAACCCTTTTGTCACTCCTCTAGACCTATATTGGAATATTGGCTGCAAGTGGGTTCAACCGTGCAAGATACGAAAGATTAAAAAAGGTGCTCTACTAATGTTCACTGTTAGATGCAGTTCAAAAACAGAAAGATAACCCATCTACAAGCTTGGAAGCAAATACCCAAAAGTGAAAGATCAAGAGGAAACTCTCATTTATTTAATCCTTGTGACAATCTGGTCTGGATGCAACATACATCATATACAAGAATTTTCTTTTGCAGTACACAATATGCTCATGTGAAATATTGCAGCCCTCATGAGCAATAGCAGACTGATAATCCACTAGTTCAGCACTGCAGTAAGAAAGATAAAATGCCATCATAAACCCTAATCAAGGCCTTTCCCAACATAAATTTCAATGTAAGTGGCTGTTTTAAATTTCCTCACAACCTTGCACATACAAAAAGAAAAAAGAAAAGAAAAGAAAAGATCATCGTAGTCATCTTCATAGCCTTGTCCCAGGGATTTGGGGTCGGCTTTCATGATTGCTCAGCAAAAGTTCAGCAACTAGCTGCCCGCCTAACATCAAGTATTAACCATCCTTTACCTTTTTCAGACTGGCTGGCACATTGCCACCAAGCGAGGTTAGGATTGCACATGAGAAAAGAACAATAATACAATAAAAAAATATGTATCAATTTAGAACCAACAGATGCAAAATTAAGTCACACCTCAAGAAATGCCTGTGCAAGTTCGGAAGTGATCACGGCAATCGACTCTGCATCACTCTTAGCAGTAGAGAGTTCCCGTTTGCGGTTCTCGGTATCATTCTTACCTGTCACAATAACATGAAGAAAATGAAATTGCTAAAAAATACAAAAGACAACTATACTCGTAAAAAGCAACTTCCGCCACCTCTACGCTATCAAAGAAATAAACTTTAGGAAAAGCAATAACAATTAACGAAGTAAAGCCTGGAAGCAATGTTTTAAATATTGTTGTCACACAAAGTATTGCACCTTCAAGAATGAAAATTATTGCAGTAATATAGGGAAATATTGAAGATGTTGCATAAGTTTTAGTTTGAAGCAAACGTTGGGGAAACTTTAGGAAAATGGTGGAGTTTTTTCGTGAAACTTCTAGAGATGTGAAAAGATACATAATTACAGATGAACAAGACTCAGTATTTGCTGGAGAGGACCTGACGTGCACGTGAGTTGAAGATGTCGCATACGAATCGACACCTGGAGAAGGTACCACTCGAAGGCGAAGGATGGGAGGAGCCAAGGGGCGAGTAGTAGCCATCAGCCCGTTGAAGAGATTGAGGAGATAGAAGGAGTAGATGATAATGATCAAGCTGAAGATCCACCATTGGATGTTAATGAAGTATTAGTACATACAGATGATGAAGAAACAGAAGAAGAAGAAGTGTATGCGGAAGAAGGAGATGACTCGGATGATAATGGTGATGATGACAATGGTGATGGTGATCAAATGCCACAATGGCAAATAGATCAATGTATATAGTATATGATTAGATCAATAATAAATAAATAACTTATTCATTTTGTTTACTTACCAACTGTGTTGATGTTGATTGTACTGTTGAATGTTGAATGTTGATATTTGTTAACTATATTGCATAATGTTGATGAATGATGACTTAATATTTAATTCATTGTTTAATTGGTTTTACTTTACTTAAATGTATTGCAAGGGCATATAAAATTATTTATCTATTAACTTAGGAAAGTTCCCCCTACTTTCTTATATTTTATTCATTTTTTTCTTAATTTCTCCCTATTTTTCTGATTTTTTTTAAATTTTTTGAAAAAAAATTAAAAATATATATATGTGTGTGATCGCATATGCGCACAGGCATATGCAATCGCACACATTTGCATATGCGATTTGACAACATTGCTCTCCAGTGAAAGGGCTAAGAAGCTTTTGATCCTGACTGCCAGCCTCACTGCCACCATCCTCGTCGCCATCATTATCATTACTGTCATCAGAGTCATCATCACCCTCATCGTTGTCATCACCATCACCAACCCCCGCAGTTTCGATGTCGGACAATGTCTTCCCGCCACATGTCCCACGTGATGCTGACTGTCACAAGCTACCCTCCGGACTCCTCATCAATGAGTCGAATGCCTCATCAGGAGAGCTATACTGCTCCACATATGCGTCAACATCAATCCCTTATGTCACTGCCTATGCCGCAACATGTGGCTCTGGTCGCCCATCCGAGGTTTCCAAGTCATCTGACCTAACCCACTGGTAAACTGGGTCATCCTCTTCATCCTCAACATATGCATGTTGTCTAACCGTCATCAAGTCCAGTGAGTCTTCCTGTGCTTTTTTCCTTCCTTCGGTGCAAAGCAACCTCTCTCGTAACTTCATATTGTAGTGACAATACACTAGCTTCTAAAGCCTCTCATACCCTAGTTTATTGTGCTTATTTGTCGGGCTGAGCGAGAATGTACTCCAATTCCTTTCACAGGGTGACGAGGACACCGTCTGCATAAGCACACGGACAGCCAGTTGCTATAAAACCTCGTAGCTAGTCCCGTACATTGACCACCATTAGACTGTGTATCATAAAAATCTATTGATGGCGTATAGCAACAAGGGTAAGTATGGAATGGTTGAGATGAAGATAAGGAGAATGTAAGTGCGGAACATATTTACCTCACTACCGAATGTGCCTTACCATGTACAGTCGGGGAATACGTGATTGTACGCCTCATGTATGACCATCTTTAATGAATTGTCTTCATAGAGATTCCGCCTGTAGTGGTATCTAGGATTCAGAAAATACGCTAAAAACCAACGTTTACACATTAGTACAGTCGTCGTTTATTATTGCATATAGAAAGAAAAAAAAAATCATCTAAGTACTTACCAACCTGATGTAGTGGGTGAGAAAGCGTCATTTCCTAGCGGTCGTCTATTATTACATGCACCCACTTATATGTGTTGGGAGCTGTAGCCTTGATCGCCTCTTTCATCAACTGTATGGACGGATACAATGACCCCATCGACGGATTTGTCTCATTATCCACCATCCTCAATACCACATAAATGGGCTCTAGAATACCCACTACACTACGCACGTAATCCCATAATGTATTTGTCAACACCAACTCCTCGATTCTCCACGTTACTCTCCTCACCCTCTTTTTCCATTCTTTGTAATCATGAGAAGGGAAAAGCTCTAGTAACCCCTGTTTGTGTTTAAGAAGGCTACTAAAAGCGATATAATTTGTGGTGAAACGCGTCGCCCCGGGGTGCACTATATCTCCACCACCTCTCGCGCATTGTGGTTAATAACCATGTGTGGTTGTATATGAAGTTTGTGATAAGTCGTGCGTCAGTAATAACGGTCTTCTCCGACAGCCCATCCCCGATCGTCTCCAGCATGAGATCGATGCAATGGGCTACGCAGGGGGTCTAATACATATGATACTTGTTCTAAATATCATTCCCCACCATGACAAATGCACTCCTATTGTTTGTAACAAACTGCACAATGTTTCTTCTACCAACATCATGCATTACATTGTGCATTAGTTTGTAAATGTAGTTCGAATCTTTAATATTACTACTCGCATCTACAAAGTTTAGGAATACCGCCCCTCCCCTGCAATAGACCATAAAATTTATGACCGACATCTTCATCAGTCCAGTCCAACCGTCACACATGACGGTGCAGTCGTACATCTCCCATGACTGCATATCTGAATTCATGTATGTCTTCATCTCTGCATATTCATCATCCAATTACTTCCCCATGATCTCAAAGGGCATGAGCAACTATACACCCTCACCCCCACACTGCACATCACTTATCATATTCTTGAACTGCGGGCTTGCTACGACATTCGCAGGGATTTGATCATAAATAAAAAACTTCGCTATAAACTTTCCAACTTTCTTCCTCACATCTCCTCCACTAAACATGTCCTTTAATTTCTTTTGTATCCCTCCTGCCTCTTTGTATATCATCGGATCTGAATGTAAATTTAGCACCCGCATGCTAGTGGTCTTGTCCATGCCCCATAATCCTCCCCGCTTACTACCCTCCCCTCCACCACCCCTGAAACTCCCCCTTGCTCCACTCCCCCCAACACACTCATGAATAGACCCCTCAAATCTAGGCCTACTAGTGTCCCACCTACTCTCTTGATCCCTCCCACTGATCCCGTATGGACTCTTAAACTGCGCGTCTATATTTGGGATCATCATCGTCATCGAGATCCACTACATACTCGTCACCTACATATGGTGGCCGCCCCAACTCCTCCCTAATCTCCCTTTCCCGTGCATGTCATTCATCTTTTGTCTTCACATTTTTTTTCAATATGGCCCTCATCTCTTCTCGCACATCCTGTGGGCACTTAGGGCAGTCCACAACATTGCGATACCCTCCCACCAAATGCTCATTCAAGCGGCTTACCCCTCACTCCTCGATACATGAATACAAAAATTACACTCCCAAATCGATTATTGGGAATGGGCCGGCCGTATTGTCACCCTATATCATGTTGTCTCCCTCCTCTTCCTTCCGACATATTTTATCTGTAAAAGAATATTATGTTAAAACTTGTTAGGGCCCACCTTGGTGCATGTGCTGTATATCCATGCCGCCCATCCATTTTGATAGATTATTTTAAGGAATTGTCCTAAAAATGAGAACTATCCAAATCTCAGGTGGACCACACAGTAGGGATTTCCACCATTAGAAACTTCCTGGGGCCCACAAAGGTTTTGGATGACGTGGAAAATAGATGGATGGTGTAAAATTACCGGGAAATAAATGGATGGCGTGGATAAAACACATAAATCATGGTGGGGCCACATAGCACTGTCCAATAGGCAATAAGCAATTCAAGATAAAAACACATGCAATATATATTAAGACACCAAAATTAGATACTCTCATGCATCAATATGTAGAAAGAATTAGGAATTCAAGAATCTTCATAAATCCATGATGTAGGTATTATTCTATGTTGTAGGAGACTTCCCACTATGGAAAATTTCCAAGTCATCCTCCATTTTCTACGGTTCCCATCAGATCAACGGTCTGGATCGTCATCAATGGGCCCCATCCATCTGGTTTGGCCCCACCATGATGTATGTGTCCTATCCAGGCCATCCATCCATTTTTTCAGACTATTTTATGGCATGAGATAAAAAATGAGCCAGATCCAAATCTCATATGGCCCACACCACGAGAAGAGTGATGATTGAACACTCACCATTAAAAACTTCTTAGGGGTGCAAAAGTTTTGGATTAAGCTGATATTTGTGTTTTCTCTTCATTCAAGTGTGCATGACCTAGTCAACAGGTTGGATGCCAAATAAACATTATAGTTAAGCCCTAGAAAGTGTTTAATGGTGGGCATTCAATCACCATTGTTTCCTTGTGGTGTGGTCCACTCGAGATTTGGATCTCCCTTATTTTTGGGCTCATCCTCTATAATGATCTGGAAAAATAGATGCAGGGTTGGAATTCAAGGTGTTCCATTGCGGTAACGGTGGGCGTAACGGTCCCCACCGTTACCGATACGGATACGTGTAACGGTTGAATTTTTTTGTCAGAAAAATCTAGAAAAATATCTATTAAACATGGAATATTCTAAATATTCCAAATATGCATTCATTTATAATTTCAAACATGTTTATGGTGGTGTAATGGTCCAATCTCTGGTAAGAATGTTATATCGAGCTGTTTGATGGATTTATGAACCTGAAAACTTGGAATTAACTGCAAACCT
The DNA here is from genome assembly GCF_029962835.1 of Magnolia sinica. Classification (NCBI taxonomy): domain Eukaryota; kingdom Viridiplantae; phylum Streptophyta; class Magnoliopsida; order Magnoliales; family Magnoliaceae; genus Magnolia; species Magnolia sinica. The sequence goes on along the minus strand of NC_080578.1, from coordinate 74,055,773 downwards.
TTTTATATTTAGTTTTCTAACTATATAATATTTATATAAATTTTACTATAATGAATGTAATACCAAAACATCTTATTTTTTCAAGTTTTCCTTTTATTTATAGTGCTGGTGCATTGCATACTACGTGACTCGCATACATTTCATTTCAATATATAGAGTTTAGGGACTTTTGTATCCTATTATGTAATTCATATACCTAACAATTTGATATCATTTTCCCCCACAGATCTTTAAAAAAATTAAAATTAAATTGGGGTAAATAGTGTTGTCAATTTGGGGCTGATTAGGGGACCATTTAATGCCCTAAACTAGCCTCAAATTAATGCAATCTATTGGCACTAATCCCACTAATGGATTGGTGGACATTTATTTGACAGTGAAAAATGAAAATATCAAATGGTCTTATTTCAAAAAACAATTGTCTGGAAACTAATGGTGAAAATTGTTCAAACAATTTAATTTTGGGATTGTGACTTAGCAACAATGGTCTCAAATTTTAATTTGTTAATTTTGAGTTGATATATACCTCATGTATAAATTTTTAGGGCCAAATCGATTATGTATTATATATGCATGTCATCCATCCATTTTGGCAACACATTTAAGGGTATTGGAAAAAAAAAAATGAGGTAAATCCAAATCTTAAGTGGACCACTAGTGGGCCAAGCGGGCCACCTCGATGTATTTGTATATCCATGTCGTCAATCCTTTTTGCCAACTCATTTTAAGGCATGGTCCAAAAATTCAGGTAGATCTAAATTTTTGGTGGACCACTAGTGAGTATGCCTTTAAAAAGTGGGGCCCACCCCAATGCATTTGTTGTATATCCATGCGGTACATCCTTTTTGCCAACTCATTTCAAGGCATGGTCCAAAAAATGAGGTTGATCCAAATCTTAGGTGGACCACAAAATAAGGATTTAATTCCCACCATTAAATTTTACTTAAGACATTTTTTTTTGGATCAAGTTGTTATTTGTGTTCTCCCTTCATCAAGGTCAAGGTCTATGTGACCTCATCAACAGGTTCGATGGAACATAAACATTATAGTGGGCCCAAAGAAAATTTTAACGGTTGGCATTCAATCCCAACTACGAGGTCCAATTGAGATTTGGATGCCTTCATTTCAAGGATCGTGCATTAAAATGAACCTGAAAAATTATGGACAGCATGGATATACTACACATAAATCAAGGTGGGCCCCACGTAACAAACAGTGCATGTACACTGTGATGCGTGCACTGCAGCGTATAAAAAAAATTAATAAGTGCATGGTTGTTTCACAGCCACGCAGTACATTCGTTTTTTCTAAAGAGGGAAAATGAAAAGAAGAGAGGGAAACTAAAAAGAAAAGAGGGAAAGAAGAGAGAGGGGACTGAAAAGAGAGAGAGAGAGAGAGAAGAAGGGGAGCAGCAACTGCTGCTGCCGCCGCCACAGCAGTGCCGCAACCACAGCCACAGCAGCGTCGTAGCCCAAAAAGAAGAAGAAAAGAAAAGAAAGGAAAAGGAAAAAAAAAAAGTTTTTCCATTTTTTTCCCATTTTCTTTAGGGTTATGGCCCATAACAGTTGTTACAGTACCGTAACAGCCGTTACAAACCCCAAAAACAGAGGTGCCCCGTTTTGGAGTCGTATTGCGTAACGGTATCAACCCTTACCGTTACGTATCGACCGTTACGGCCGATACGTAACCGATTTTGAATACCTTGGGGCTGGATAAAACACACATCGTGTGGGGCCCACAGAGTAGTGTCAATAGCCACCTCACTACTGACGTTGTCAGTACGCAATCCGCATCCCAGGATCCAACGAGGTGGGTGGGACCCCTGACTGTTGGGGGCACTTTGACGTATGTGAATACATCCACACCATCCATAACTATTGAAAGCTCATTTTAAGGAATGATTCAAAATATGAAGCAGATCCAAATCCCAAGTGGACCATAATACACGAAACAGTGGTAATCGACCATTAAAAACTTCTCGTGGACCACAAGTTTTAAATCAATTTGATATTTGTCTGGTCTCTTCATCTAGATCTTTGTGACCTTATCAACAGGTTAGATGGCAAATAAACATTCTGTTGGGCCCCATAAAGTTTTTAATGGTGAGGATTCAATCACTATTGTTTCCTGTAGAATGGCCCACATAAGATTTGGATCTGCTTCGTTTTTGGGATCATAGCTTAAAATGATCTTTCAAAAATGTTGGTCAGTGTGGATTTAAGACACAAATCAGTGTGAGCCCGACAATCAAGGTCCGACCTGAGCCACCTAAAGTGTAACTGGATGCGGATCTGCTACGAAAGCCTTTCGGGGGGAGTTCCTAAGCTTGGAACCAAGGTGGGGCCCACTGTGATGTTTGTGAGAAATCCACTCCATACATCCGTTTTGTGAGTTCATTTTAGGACATGAGGCCAAAAACAAGCCAGATCTAATACCTAAGTGGGCCGAAAACGTGAGGATTGAATGTCCACAATTGAAATATTCGTGGGGCCACAAAAGTTTTGAATAATACTAATATTTGTGTTTTCAGTTCATCCCTGTAGGAATGACATTATGAACGGTATGGATGGCGTGTTTACATCACTGTCGACCTCAAGGAGGTTTAAACAGTAGGAATTTCAATAACGACATTTTCCTTTAGTATGGACCACTTGTGTCTTGGATCCTACTCACTTTTGGTCTCACACACTAAAATGAGCTCATAAAACGGATGGACGATATGGATTTCTCACAAACATCACGCTGGGCCCCACATAGGTTTCCAGCGTAGTAAATTCCTACAAAAGGCTTTCGCAGCAAATCCACGTCCAGTGTAACTCACTACGCTAAGCGTACTGAGTAAACTTTGTGGGGTCAAATAAAGCATCCATCCATTTATATATTTTATCCACTCCTTCCATCCAATTTACCATATAATTTTAGGGCTTGAGCCAAAAATAAAGCATATCCAAAGCTCAAATGGACCACACCACCGGAAACAATGTGAATTGAACGTCCACCGTTGAAAAATTCCTGGGGGCCACAAAAGTTTTGGATCAAGCTTATTTTTGTGTTTTCCCTTCATCCATGTTTTTGTGGTCTTATGACCAGTTGGATGACAAATAAATATCATAGTGGAGCCTAGCAAGGTTTCAACGGTGGAAATCATTATTCCCACTATTTCCTATGGTATGGTCCACTTGAGCTTTGGATATGCTTCAGTTTTGGGCTCAACCCTTTAAACAAGCTGGAAAAACGGATGGATGACATGGATAAACCACATACATTCACGATGGGCCCAACAGAGTTTACTCAGTACGATAAGAGCGATCGAATTTCCCTGTAAAAGGGATCAGCTGAAGCCATTTTCGAAGAAAGAGGGTTCCGGATGGACCGGAACCCCAAATTTCCTAAAATTTCTCCCTTTCCGAAGCCAAATCTCCACGATTTTAACGGATTTCTTGCTGAAATCTTTGTTGCCATTTGAATCTTTATCCATTCGAAGAAAAGAAAAAGGAAATCACACTTACAATGCACCGCTGTCGATCGATGGAGTGGCCCACCAAATTCTTAGTCCGATTACACAATCTTCTTCTACAGGTACTGCAATCCCTTCTCTCACATCGATTCAAAGATTTTCATTTAAAAAAAAAAAAATCGATTTTCGGTAATTATGCAACCCCGACATCTCCGGCCATTTTATCGTCGAAATATGGTTGTTTGCTACAGTAGGCTTGTGAGTTCGTGACAGAATCTGCAATAAATCCGTGAGTCTGTCATAAAATCCACAAATAATACATGATATCCTAACAATATCGACAAAAATTGTGACAATATCGACGAAAATCGTGCGATATCCTTCAATATATCACAAGATACAAAGAATCTTTTTTTAAAAAAAATTCCGAGTGTTTTTTGTGGGTTTCTTATCGCTTGCATGCGATAACAATATTATCGGCCAATATATCAGTTGATAGCAACGTTGTCATGTGCAAATGCACATTCGCATATGCGACAGTGGCATATGCGATCATTGCACATGTGATCGCATATGCCACATTTGCCATGATATGCGATCGCATAGTTGCCAACGGTCAGATTTCTAACCGTTAGAGCTCGGCATCGGACCGAGTCGAATCGGATTGGGTCCAACTCGAGTCGGTCCGGATTCTACATGGCCTGACCCAAACACGATCGGATCCGGGACTGAGTCCGGGTCATCTAACTCGGACCAATCCGAACCCCTGCTGACCTGAACCGATCCAAGTCCGATTCAATCAGGAAAACCGAGTCGGATCAGATTGGGCAAGGTTCGGATCGGTCCATTTTTTTATTTTTATTTTTGAAAATTTTAAGAAGATTGCGAATTCGGGAGATGTTTCTGTTTTAAGATGAATGGAAGTGATGCAAAAAATGATACAGACGGTGATTCTTCCATGGCACTCTGTTCTAAATTAGAAAAATTAGTTGATAGCATTCGGTTCTATGAGTCTAAACTTGCTAACTTAAGAGATGGCAATGTGGATGCAAAAAGCCTTTCAGAAGATGGGGACCCTATAGAGGATGCCAAGCAGGAAATGTCAGATGAAGTAATTGGGGCGAAGCTCAAAGTTCTGTATGCACAAAAGAAAGCTATTTGTGTGCATCTAGCGGCTGCTCAGTCTCGAGAAAGGAGATCTTCCGACGAAGTCAAAGCACTTAAGCACAAATTACGCAAAGCAATCTTAAGGGAAGCCGAAATGGTGATGACTACTCTCAGTGACTGTAGTGGTGATCTTTATGGAGTTTGCTCAGAACCCATTTCTGGTTTCAGATTTGGAAACCCATCTAAAGATTCTCTGTTTCATGCTGTTGTTATTGATGAAGCAGCTCAAGTATATTTCTTCATTCTATCCTACATGTTGATCTGTTGGTTGTTTATTTATTTATTTTTAACACTGAACCAGATTTTGGTTTTATGAACCCTACTCTGCTGATTTTGCTTTCTTGTTTACAAATTTAAGCTCTTGAACCGGCAACTCTGATTCCTCTACAGCTTCTAAAATCAAATGGAACCAAATGTATTATGGTAATTGCTTCATGGATTTGGCAAATACCTGATTAATGATCAATGGTTGAGCCTAATTTGAAATCTCTTCTTGAAGGTTGGTGATCCAAAGCAGCTTCCTGAGACGGTTCTTTCTAATGTTGCCGGTATATATATATATATACATATATATATATATGGATAAGCGGTAAAATAGTAAATTATTAGTTATTAATACATCCGGTCCAAATCAGATCGGATCCAATCAAATCCGATTTCGGATCGGTCCGGTCCGAATTGACATTGACCCGTACCCAATCCGATTAACGGTCAGATCTGCCTGATCCTGCTCGAACCGCACCGATCCAGGCCATCGGTTCAGTTCGAATCGGGTTGGATCTGGTCGGATCGAGTCAAACATGCTCAGCTCTACTAACCGTTGGAAAATTTTAATTTTTTTTTTAATCCTGATTTTTTTCTCTATAAAAAGGGATTCTAAGCACTCCTACATGCACTCGAAGCTCAAACTCTCTCTATCTCTATTTTGCTCTCTTACACTCTCTTACACAATTCGAAGCCCCAAGCTCCACTCCTCCATCCATATTTTTTTCAAGATTGAAGTTTCAATCAAGGGACATACATACATCCACAAGGATTCAAAAATTAAGATTTGAGAGACATTACAAGACAACCAAGCTCTCCATCCATTGAATTGAACTCTCTTTCTAATTTCTAATTATTCCAAGTTATAAATATTCACCCAACACACCCACCACTCTCTCTTTCTATCTCTCTTTCTAGTTTCTAATCTATTATCCATCTCTCTTTCTATCTCATTCTCTCTTAAAGTTTCATAATATCCAAGTTCTAAGTTTTCTAACAACTTCCAACATTTTTTTTTAGTTTGTTTGTTACATTGTTACTTTGTTACAAGTTACAAGTTAGTGTTGTGTTAGTGATTTAGCGTTACAACTTTCAACTTACAACAACACAACTTTACAAGTCTACATTCTACATAATTCTAGAATCAAGATCAAGACTCAAGGGTCAAGGACTTAAGGCAAAAGTGAAGAGTGAAGACAACTTGGACAAGAAGTGAAGATTGAAGAATTTGGAACCTCTTTTTAAATTTGTAATTGTAATTTTGTTTGTGTGTAAATCTCTATCTGCCCTCTTTTTTACTACAAGTCTAGAAGTGTAACTCAACTCTCTCTCTTTCTCCTTTTCTTTTCCCTCTTCTTCTCCCTTTCTACAAGTGTAACTCAACTCTCTCTCTCTCTCTCTCTCTCTCTCTCTCTCTCTCTCTCTCTCTCTGTAGTCTCTTTACTCTTAGTCTCTTACTTTAGTTTTTACTTTTTAGTTTACTTTCTAGTTACTTTATAATACTAGGCTACTAGCAATCAATACACACACCACTAACATAATGTCTTCTTCCCAATCTTCCTCCATGAAACCCAAGTCGAATGACCCGGGTTGGAAGTGTAGGCACTACCGTAGTGTTTCGGAAAAGAGTCACATAGTATATGAGTTATGTGGGTACGTGGGTTCCAGTGGCATTGCAAGGCACAAGCAACACCTTGCACATTTATCGAGGTCAAATGCAAAAGCATGTGACAAAATTACTCCGAAAATCCGAATGGAGATTATGGAGTATATGAAAAAACAGTCAAGAAAGAGAAGCGATAGTACCCTACTTCAGGAGGAATATTGGGAACAAGATGCATATGAAGATATAAACGTAGTTAATGTAGATGAAGCTAGTCCCACTCCCCCTACTTCAACAGGCCGGTCTAGACAACAAGTATGACCAACGGTCTCGAAAAGAGCCCGAGGGCATGGGCCGATGAATAGATGGTGTAGACCACACCCCGAGGATGTGATCGACCAAAGGGGTAGAGGCAAAGGGCCGGCTCAAACAACTTTATAGAACCGATATAAACAAAAACATAGGAAAACCACTATTCAATAAATTGTCAAGTGGTTTTACCAAACCGGCATTGCTTTCAACGCCGTTAAATCGAGAGGCTTCAAAGTAATGGTTGAGGCTATAGGTCAATTTGGACCTGGGCTTAAACCTCCTTCATATCATGAAATGAGGGAAACAAGCCTGAAAATTGAAATTGAATATACACGATTCTTCATAACTGAATATAAGGAATCGTGGAAAACATATGGGTGTTCACTAATTGTCAAGAGATGGATCGATAGGTTCGGTCGGTCTCTCATTAACTTTTTGGTAAATTGTCCAGTTGGGACAATGTTCTTGAAGTCCGCGGATGCATCGGGTCATTCACACATAGGAGAATACTTGTATAGTTTACTAGATAATGCAGTTGAGGAAATAGGTGAGGAATATGTTATACAAGTAATTACAGACAACGTAGCCTCATATGTAATGGTCAGACGTCTTCTTATGAAGAAGAGGCGTCGTTTATTTTGGACCCCTTATGCGGCCCATTATGTTGATCTTATGTTAGAAGATATAGGTAGGTTATTTATAAGTGTGATTGGAAGGGCTAGAAGAATCACGGTCTTTATGTACAAACACGTCATTCTTCTCAGTCGAATGAGAAAACACATTGAGGGTAACTTGCTATGTCCAGCAGTCACCTATTTCGCTACAGCCTTTTTAACACTACAAAGACTGCATGCAAAAAAATCAAAACTTAGAAGCTTTGTAGTGTCGGCCGATTTTACAAGTAGGCCTTGGTCAAAGAAGACTGAGGGGAAACAGGTTCAACAAACAATCCTTTCGCAAAGTTTTTAGACACTAGTGGTAAAGGTGCTAAAAGCATCCGAGCCCTTAGTCACTGTGTTGCGATTGGTGGACAAGGATGAGAAGCCTGCAATGGGCTACATATCTGATGCGATGGAGAGGGCGAAAAATAAGATCATGGACCATTTTAACCATAGAGACCGTTATTAGAAGCCAATTTTAGATATTATAGATAGAAGATGGGGGAGCCAAATGTCATCTCCATTGTATTCAACTGCTTGCATCCTTAACCCAGCTTGTTTATTCACTTCTGTTGATCCACCAGAAGCACTTACTATGCATATGGTTGGATTTATGAATGTCTTGGAAAGAATTATTCCAAATAGAGAAGAACAGGACAAGATCTCAACTTTGCTGAACTTCTATACAAAAACTGAGGGGATATTCTCAAGGGATATCGTAATAAGGCATCGAACAATGAAATTACCCAGTAAGTACTACTATGAATGTCAGTCTTAGTGTCTTACAAATAGTTTTTCTACAAAGTGACTCTAACCTACTTAAACTGTTTTTCTCAGCTGACTGGTGGGCTGCCTATGGAGTGGACCCGAACAGGAAGGATCCAGCTCTAAAGAAGCTGGCTATGAGGATTCTTGGACTCACGTGCTCTGCCAGTGGTTGCGAGCACAATTGGAGCACATTCGTGTCGGTAAGTTTAGACTGTTTAGTAATTGTAAACTTCAATTTTTTAGTGTAAGGCCTAAGCTAAATTAACTACCTAAATAGCTAATGTCAAATGCGTTTTCTTTCATGCAGATTCATACCAAGAAAAGGAATCTCTTTAAGCCAAAAAAGCTCAATAACTTAGTTTTCGTTCAATACAATCAGAAATTACGAGAACGATTCCAAACTAGGAAAGAAAAGCCTGGTTTCTTTGACCCTATCGGCTTAGATGAGTTGGATGCAGATAACGAGTGGCTCGTAGAGACGGAGGAACCGGTATTTGCTGGAGAGGAACTGACATGGACGCAAGTTGAAGATGCTGCATACGGATTGACACCTGGTGAAAGTAGTACCACTAGAAGGTGAAGTATGGGGGGAGCCAGAGGGCGAGTAGTAGCCTTCAACTCGTTGAATAGATTAAGGAGATGGAAGAATGAGATGATGATAATGATCAAGCTAAAGATCCACCATTGGATGTTGATGACGTATTAGTACATACAGATGATGAAGAAACGGAAGAAGAAGTGTATGTAGAAGAAGGAGATGACTCAGATGATGATGGTGGTGGTGATATGCCACAATGTCAAATAGATCAATGTATATAGTATATGATTAGATGAATAATAAATAAATAACTTCCTCATTTTGTTTACTAAGTGTGTTGATGTTGGTTGTTGATGTAGTGTTGAATGTTGATATTTCATATTTGTTAAATCTTAAATGTTAAGTTAACTATATTGTAGAATGTAGAATTGTTGATAAATGATTACATAATATTTAATTCATTATGTAATTGGTTTTATGTTACTTAAATTAAATGTATTGCAAGGGCCAATGGCATATAATAATTTATTTATTTTTTCTTAATTTTATCCCTATTTTTCTAATTTTTTTTAAATTTTTTGAAAAATGTTTTTAAAAAAATAATAATAATTTGTGCAACCGCATATGCGATTGTGCGATCGCATATGCACACAGGCATATGCAATCACACACGATCGCATATGCGATTTAACAACATTGGTTGATAGTATCGATATTGCGAACACTACTCATAACCATTGAGATCAAGAAGGCTTAGATAAAGCATCTTCTTTGACCCACTCAGAAGAGTTCCAAGCCACCAGGATACCACTCGCAGAGCCAACTACGTCGAGCGAGAGCCAATCCTTACTACGAGCACCCCAAAGGGAGTCCAACATCAACTAGTTGGCGGACTACAACTTGGTCTCCTAAAGGGAAATAATCTGCACTTTAAACCTACAACACATCTTTGACTTGTGCCCTTTTCGGCCTATAGCCAAAGGAATGAACATTTCGGGATAAGATCTTCATTGAAGAACATAGACAACCCTTTTGCCTTTCTTTGAGCTTCAAGAGCTAGAGCCAGTCTCATCGTTAATGAAGGATTCAAGACTGACTAACTCTCTCCACCCTTTAGAGGATTTATGGGGCTTCCTAAACCACCAAAGTCCCTTTCCTTTCAATAAAATGGAACACAGCTACAGTCCTCATCCCATTCTCCAAAAGGGACCTCGATCGAATTCCCAAACTCGATGAAAGCATTCTTAACCGATTGGGGGTATTTGCAATTCACTAAGAAGGGTGGGGAGGAAGTGGGTTTTTTTTTTTTTTTTTTCCTTTATGGGGGGGGGGAGGGATGATGATGATTCCTTGCCATGGATGCCATAATCTGAACTTTAAGGGGAGAAACATCAAGCATGTCCAAGGGGAATCAGCCAAGAGAGTAGCTCCAAGGGAGGAAGAGTCTCTATGATTGTAGGGGAAGGGAAGGGAAGGACAGGAACCAAGGACTAGTTTGGGAGTGAGAAGGGAGCAGGGGTTCGAGGATATAGGATTCTTAAGATAATAGGGAGAGGTGTTGAGAGGGGAAGGGAAGCCATAGTCGAAGGAGGGGCAGGAACCTTGAGGGAGAAGGGACAAGGCTAAGCAAGAATTTGAAAGGGTAATGGAGTTTTGGATGTTAAGAGGGAGAAAGCAAGAAAGGTTATGAAGGGCCTGAAAACCGATGGTCATCTCAATCAAGATGGGTGGCAGAAGATTGGGGGCGGGGGCGGGGCCGGGGGTGAGGGTTGTTGGGATATTTAATGCATATGGCAGCTGCTAGCAGGGGAGAATTAATAAGGTAGCCACCTGTTTGCTCCAGAGGCAAAGTAGGGAGAGAGAGAGAACCAAGGTTGCCAGTGGTGTTAGTCAGAAGTAGCTCGAGGAGACTGCATGCATCCTTGAATCTCTTTGGGTGACAATGGCAGGTGCTGATGTAAGCAAGCGAAGCGAATGGATTGACATGTCCCGAAGGATGGAAAGAGGGGGCCACACGTCGTCGACACCTTAGAAATGGAGCTACCATTGTCAGAATCCTCTCTGTCAATCATAAATGGAGAAAGAATCCAAGGTGTCGAATGGTTGCAAAGGCCAACCACATGTCCTTGTGGAAGAGACGGTCCTGGCAAGGCTGTCAAAGCCATTAAAGGCCCTCTCATCAGCATCTAACGTCAAGGCCGCATGCGTCATCACGAGATCTTTATCAAGGCCACCAGTAAAACTTGCCTCTCCACGTGCCTCCCTAGGGTTAGCCTAACTGACAAGGTCGACACCAACTCCAACGAAGGATCTCGAGATCACACGCGCAGCGGCCCCATCCAGCTCAAGAGAGTCGTCTCGCAAAAAGAGAACCTGAAGACTCAAGAGGAAGTAGAGGCCTACCACGTGTTCGCAAGAGAGGATGGGCTAGCAAGGCTATCAACGCCATGAAATGCCGAAATATCATCTAGCAAGGGAGATGATGTTAGCAAGACACGTCAAGGCAAGGTTCCCAAAGTGGCCGAAGAGAACAGATCTCACGCCGCCATGTCTGGCCGTCGAGCCTCCCACTCAAATATGGGCGGTGCATGCATTTGCTAGTGGAGTGTTCATAGGTTCAGCTACCACACCTCGCTCAAGAAAGGATGGGCCCCGACTACATGCCGATGGAAGAGAAGGCCCTACCTCAAGATTTGGATTGGGGTCGAGAGACGCCACGTGGCTGGGCCATGATCAGGGAAGATCTAAGATCATCACCACTCATCACCTGCCCAGAGGATGGAACGCAAGGAATGGGATGGGCAACTAGGATTGGGGTGTGGCCATCGAAGGGGCCCCATGTGAAGCAAGGGGCCACATGTCTACCTCCCGCCTCGCACTCCACTGGGGCACCGAGTCGAAGGTGGTGCTTCTTCACCTTCGGTTGAAGCAACACCAATTGCGGTCGAGAACGACACATCTCTCCGCCCTATTAGAAGAGCACCTAAGGGAACGATCGTCCAACCTTCCTCCACCACTGGAAAAGTGGTGAGGACCCTACCCAATATGCCTTGGTGAAAATCTTTTGTCCAATCTAAAGACAAACCTCTAGAGACTCCACCAACTTGATAAGCTTCCTCTTTGCCCCAGGGCTTAGCCTCGCATCTGCTCCCCCGAGGGTGGTGGTCATAATGGGATATCATCATCATGTATCTTAGAACCCTCAAAAGGATACCTTCATCGTAAGGGGAAGTAGGGTCTCTCTGAAACCATACCTTGACGGCAGCCTGCCTCTTTCTCTTCCAGGAAAGTCTGCTTCAAAGTCCTTCCGACGATTGCCTAAATCCTGGATCTTCTCTTTACCTTTTCGATCATCTCTTCCTCTCGGTCGCACCTTCAACCTATCTCTCGCTCTCCCAAACTAACTCATGCGAAGGGTCTTTCACTAGCAGAGCTCCTCTCGAGTCTCTTGATCTTGAGATGGTGCACAAGAGAGCCCTCGCTCTCAAGATCTCAATCTTTGTCTTCTCTTTATGTTTCCCTCTACTCATCTCTAAGACACTCTTGTTCTCTCGGGATTCTCCTGAGAGAGATCTCAGGTGGTCTCTTGGAAACATTTTTTACTCCAAGTTGAGTTGCAATTTTTCAAAGATATCAAGACGTAGAGGAGAAATACGGAAAATAGCAACATGGCACCTAAAAGGGGGCATATATACATGTAATGGCAAACAATCCGATTTTTTTGGAGCAGACCGTAATGACCCCATGACGTGTACCCGGCTGAACTATTACCGTTGTGGCCATTACATAGCTATTTTTCAATACTAGAGTACAATGGTCTAGTTAGATAAAGTTCGATCCAAAATGGTGGTTATGATAGAAACCTAGCAAAAGGAGCAATATTGAGTGCATTTTAGCAAGCACACATCTTAAACCTGCCTTTTACATGTGGTGACACAATACCTACGTACGATATTCAATGCATTCATCAAGAGGTCCCATGTTGTGAATTCTCGTCTCAAAATACACATTTATGGGAACATGAATGGTGGTAAACTATTAACATAACCTTGTTCATGCATTAGGTGTAGGCATTGTTCCAATTAGTTTTAAGTATCGACAATATTGGCCCATATATCCCACAATATATCTTGTATCCCACCTGTGCAATACGAAACGCACAAGTAGTGGGATATATCCCACATGTTCAATCTAGTAAGCATCTTCGATTTACAATCATTTTTTCTATAAATCATGTTAAATCAATGTCACATTGTTAAAAATCTATGATTTCAATCAATCCAAACATAAAATCAAACCTATAGGTATCATGGTCTAGTGAATCTTCTTTTTCTTTTGAATGTATTGATTGTGTTTCTACACGTCTTCTTATATTTATAAATTATATGAATAAACTTTGAATATACTTGCATCAATTCAGTAGACAACTTATAGATTAAGACCCCATAACAAAAAAAAAAAAAACACATTTTTTGTAATGTTTTGAATTATAAGTGTGTGTTGATGTCTTTTTTAACAATCACTGAAGTTATATTGAAAAATTCGACCAATTTCCTAATGTTTCCAACAATAGCGAAGCATCACGTGATACAACCGATATATCCCATGCGATAGCCGATACGTATCCGTATCCCAAGGGTGCGATACGTATGCGATACCGATATTTAGAATACCGGTTCCAAATACCGACGATATTGATAATATTGTCGATATTATCAATGTAGTCAACTCAGTGAAACAGAAACTGCTCCCATTTTAAAATTTTCCAAATATCACCAATATTTTCCATAGCATCAATGATATTTAGCAATATTACGGATACCAATGATATTTTTAAAAGAATCCCAAGAAAGCATCTGTAAATAGTGAAAAGCCGAAAGAAAATTAGGAAAATCCAAATATCAACTTGAAGCAGAGAAGGGCCAAAACTCAAAGGTGACAAAAAATCCATAAGAATGTCTTTTTTCAAATGTATAGATTGCAATGGAAATTGTCATGCATTAACATGAATTTGTTATGAAAAATTACCATTTAAGAGGAAAATGTGGGGAAATGGGGAAATCCTAGTTTCTCCATTTTATATTGAAAAATGTGTTTTCCACTATTATTAGTGTATAAATTTTATATATTGATGAGTGTTGGCTAATCCGTTAATTTGCTACAAATTTTATATATTTATTTTGTGCTAATTTTTTCAACAGCACATGGTTTAGGCCCCTACAAAATGGAAACTTATTATGCATATTCTAATTGTTAAATGTGTAAACATGTGCCTTTTAACCCTTTAAGGAAAAAAAAAATGCGTCTTTTAACATCCCTTGAAGTTTCATTTAAAAATTTCACCTTTTTTCCCAACCTTTCCCCAATGTTTCCTTAAGACAATGATAGTTTTCCGAGTACCGGCGACACCGATGGTCCGATACATGTTTCCATATCCCTAGTCATTAATACATGTAACAATACCTATTCTCCAAACACTGGGTGTATGTACAATCTTGTGTCTTCATGTGTGAGTTTTCCTTTTCTTTTCTTTTTTTTCCTTCGGCAATTTGATAATCTGATAGAATGTGATGGTCATGCACTCACAAAATGCAGAAAATTCAAAATGGCGTGAACTAAATCAAAATGAACCATCCATATTGGACCTATTATGGACAGGTCATCACCCAAACATCAAACATAATGAGAAACTCTAAAACGAAATTAACGGAGACCCCTGGAAATCCGAAAATGCATCAGGCCCAACACGTCCATGTAGATATATGTAATGATATTGAAAGTGTACTATTAGCATCAAGTATAAATAAGCAGCAGATAACTTGTTATTTTAGATTATCCATAACAAGCAATCATATTTTTAAGCCGGCACATCCACATACTCTTGTGAAATATCTATTAATCGTTATAATAGAACACGAAGGGTAAACAACACACGAAAAATTGTTGATGCTTGACATGACAACAGACTTAAAAGATCATATACTTAACTTCTGCCTTTTTAATAAAGGAATGGATTTTTGTACACATAATTATTACTTACAATTCTCATAGTGTATGGATGCTTGTAGGGCAGCCTTTTCGTGTGGCTTCAAACTAACTTCCAATTCCCTAATCTAAGAGACAATCAAATAAAAATAAGGAAGATGAGAATAATTAACCAAGGATGACAAAACTATGATGCTAATTATGTTCCAAAGAGAAGTATACTAATGATGGCGTGAGAAAAAGGATACAAATAAGCTATTCATGATAGTGTGAGAAAGGACATGCTAAATAGATTCAAAGGTTCCTTAATTTGATAAGAGGAGCTTTACTTCTAGAATAAAAAATGTATAAGTTCTGGAACATGCTTGGGACAAACAATTATATCCTTTTGCAAACAACTGTGGATGTGGGCCATACAGTCTTACAGCCCACCCGGATGAATAAAATAAGGGACCGTACAATGGTAATGCTCGCCTAGTCTTGTTTTTTGTTTATGCATCCCTTAGTATATTAGGTACACTTAAGATGCATATTTCGTGTTGTAAGTTAAGGAGTATTTTGGGGATAGTTGCCTTTTGACTTAATATATAAAGGAAGAGTGATGCGGACACCAGGCCATTCAAAGTATATCAATGCAAGAGGCGTGCATTACCCATGTCGATGTGGTTAGATGACAGATACAGATCGGATCTCTAGAGGTTGAAGACCTTACACGTGTTCGTGACATGTGTAAGTTGCTTAGAGGAGACATTTGGACCATTAGATCGCAAGGATGGTGTGATCGGACCGTTGGATCGTCACGGCCCACCTTCATTACACCACCTTCACGGCACTATCATCGGGGCCCATCGGGCATCTTAAATTTACATTTAGTTTATAAACATTTCAATTAATTAAGTTTTGAGACAGTTTATGCACAATTTTGTGCGAATTTCTTTTTTTTGAAACTTTTTTTAGTAGGGGTATTTTGGTAATTTCATGTACTTACGAATTTATAAGGGTTGCCCTAAACCCATAGGATGTTATGTTATGTTTATGGAAAAAAAAAAAAGAGCTTTTTTGCTTCTAACGATCTCGTCTTCGACTTCCAGTGATTGGAAGAGGGCGTGAGGCCTAGGTAAACGATTTCTCATCCCCTATTTCTTTCTAATTCTCTCTTTTCTCAAGGTACTCTTTTCTTTAACCCCAGTTTCTTCCTTTTTTCCTAGAATCTTTAGATCTAGAAGTCAAATCTTGTTTCTTTTTATCTAGATCATTAGATCTCAAAAGATTTTCATCCCCCCCCCATAAAACCCAACACCCAAATCTAAATTTGAAGAACCACCATTTTTTTTTTCTGAATTTTTCAGATTTCCCAATCCAGGAAATTCTTATTTTTCTGGATTAGAAAATCCACTTGGATCTTTAGACGGACCTATTGCAAGACGAAAGTTCTATCTTTCGCCGGATCCAACTAAATTCAGATTTTAAGATTCAATACTTCGTGTTTGTGATGGATGGCCCTAATCAATGCTAAATTAACCTTATTTCTTTCTTGTGTTTATGATGTATAAGGCAGGCTAATATTTTATTTGTTTGTTAAGATTGCATGAATCTGCCCCTTTCATATACCATGCTCATTTAAGGTTGGATTAGGCCGTCCACATATTTAAATCAACACTTTGTTTCGATTTTCGAAGTGGAATTACTCTCATATTTTCAAACATGGTGAAAAAGTAATAATTACTTGTTTACCGTGATTTACATGTATCATGGAAAATCAAACAAGCCCTAAAGGATTTCAACCTTCGATTTCGAGATTTGAGTGTAGGTGGCCCGATTTCAGAAATTTTGAGAAAATTTTGAAATTTTCCCAATTTCTCCGAAATTGCTTGCAATGTTGTACTCCAAACATGAAATCAAGCATGTATGAGGTTTGATCTATTGATTTGTTAACTTGTTTTCAAATTTCAGAAAAAAAAATATTTTTTTTAATTAAAAGATTAAAAAATTATTAAAATATTACTTTTTTTAATTCCCTTCAACTAGCAACCAATTGAGTGCAATTTCAAAATATTTACGAGTCTTTGATGATTTTATCATCACATACACTCTAATTTCCAGATTTTAGTGTGGGTGGCCCGATTTGGGGTAAAATGGGAAATTTTCAAAATTTTCCCAATTTCTCTCAAATTGCTTGCAATGTTGCACACCAAACATGAAATCAAGCCTACATGAGGCTTGATCTACTGATTTGTTAAGTCCTAGTCAATTTTCAAAAAATAAAATTTATTTTTAATTTAAAATTTATTAAAATATTTTTTTTTTCAAAATTTCCCTTCAAGGAACTGTCAATTGAGAATAATTTTGAAATATTTATGAGTATTTGATGAAGTGATCATCACATACACTCTAATTTTGAAATTCGAGTGGAAGTAGCCCGATTTGGGGAAATTAGGGAAATTTCAAATTTTCACCAATTTCTCCCAAATTGCTTGCGATGTTGCACTCCAAACATGAAACCAAACATGTATGAGGGTTGATTTTCTGATTTTGATTTTCTGATTTAATATGTTTTTTTGTCAATTTTTGGAATAAAAATAATTTTTAATTAAAAAATAATGAAAAATTATTAAAATTTTATTTTTTAAAAAAAATTATTTTGGATATAGCATCTTGCCTTTGTTAATAGAATGTTCTTTTACAGGTAAAACATGACAGCCTAATATAGGATGGAGATACAGTCAACCTATTCCAGATAATCGATTCAGAAGTATATGTGGTAACCCACTTGAAGAAGCATTTAGCGAGAGGTTATCGTAACGTTGCGGGCTACCCTAAGTGCCCACAGGATGTGAAAGTAGAATGAGGGCTGTGTTGCAAAAAAAAAAAATTTTAAAATGAAGATAAAAGATGAACTTGGGGAGGAGGGCCACCATACGTAGGTGACAAGGATGTAATGGATCTAGGTGATAAGGATAATCCTGGACATACATGCGCAGTTCAAGAGTCCCTATGGGATCAGTGGGAAAGGGATCAAGAGAAGTGGTGATAAGCGAGTAGGCCTACATTTGAGGGTTATACCCATGAGCATATGTGGGGGGGGGGGGTTGGTTTCTAAGGGTGTACAAAGAGGTGGGGGGACACAAAAGAAACTAAAGGAGATTTCTTGTGGACTGCAATGGATGTGCGGAAGAAAGTGGGAAAGTTTATAGCGAAGTTTTTTTTTTATTTATGATTAAATCCACGCGAATGCCGTAACGAGCCTGCACTTCAAGAATATGATAAGTGCAGCATGGGGGTGAGGGTATGCAACCGCCCATGCCCTGTGAGATCATGGGGAAGTATTTGAATCATGAATATACGGAGATGAAGACTTATGTAGATTCATATAGGCAATTATGGTAGATGTACGGTTGCAATGTCATGCGTAAAGGTTGGACCGAACTGACGAGGATGTTGGTCATAAATTTTATGGTCTATTGTAGGAGACGGGCGATGTTCCTAAAGTCTATACATGCTAGTAATAAGATTAAAACGCGGACTATATTTACAAACTAATGCACAATGTCATGCAAGAGTTAGGAGGAAGAACATTGTGTAGTTTGTTAAGGACAATAGGAGTACATTTTTCAAGGCAGGAAAGGATATAATGGACAAGTATCATGTGTATGGACCCCTTACGCAGCTCATTACATCGATCTCATACTGGAGGTAATTAAGGATGGGCCGTCAATGAAGGCTGTTATTACTGACGCACAGCTCATCACGACCTTCATATACAACCACACATGGTTATTATCAACAATGCGCAAGAGGTGTGGTGGGGATATAGTGCGCCATGGGGCGACGTGGTTCACCACAAATTATATCGTCTTAAATAGCCTCCTCAAACACAGGCAAGGGCTACGAGAGTTTTTCAGCTCTCGGGAATACGCAAATTGGAATAAGAGGGGGAAGAGAGTAGCCTCGAGAATCGAGGAGCTTGAGTTGAGCAACGCGTTTTGGGAGCGCATGCACAATGTAGTGGTTATTCTGGAGCCCATTTACGTTGTGTTGAGGGTGGTTGACAATGAGAAAGATCTATCGATAGGGTCGCTGTGTGCGTCCATACACCTGATGAAAGACGCTATCAAGACTAAAGCCCCCAAGACATATAAGTGGGTGCATGCAATAATAGACGACCATTGGAAAATGACACTTTCTCACCCACTTCATCAGGCTAGTTGGTAGTTATATTTATATGATTTATTTTATCTTCTATATGCTTCAGTACTCTTCTAATTCTTCGCATATCATGTATCCCTATTTTATTGTACTGATGTGTAACCGAAGACTCTATGAAGGCAATTCATTAAAGAGGGTTGTACATGAGGTGTACGATCACTTATATTCCCCAACTGTCTAGGGAAAGGCACCTTCGGTAGTGAGGTAAATGTGTTCCGCACTTATATTCTCCATATATTCATCTCAACCATTCAATACTTACCCTTATTGCTATATATCATCAACATATTGATAGATTCCGCGACATGGTTGGAATGTTCGAGTGCCAAGCCACGGTGAGGTCGAGGAGCACCATAATGGCATGTGAGTTGTCGCAGTAAAGTTAGTTTTCATATTATTTTAGCAAATTTGAAACTAATGAAAAATATATATATTTCACAGGTAAATGCTGGCCCATGTACGGGACTGACCGCGAGGTTTTAGCAACTAGTATAATGTGTATCTTAAATAGTTCAAAAGCCCACAACCAGTATAATGGTCAGTTCCATAGCGGCAATACCCCTTAAAATTTGTCTAACAACAACAGACTATCTTGCGCATGCCGTCCCATCCTTCCTGAATCAGGAGTCCAAATAGAATAGTTAAAGATTAAAAAATAAATAAAAATAAAGTAGAAATAGGATTTGCAGTCCCAATAGACTCTTCTTTTTTAATCAATAGTTACAAACATTGTTCTAATAGTTAGTCAAGTCCATGCAACACATAACAACAGAGAATGATCTGCTTAGCCAAAACAAATACACAATATAAAAAAACAATGGGTAGCATCAAGAAGTTACATCATATGTCATTGTGGATAATATTTAAAAGCGGTACAACGATAAAATGCCCCAAGCACTCGAAAATGAGAAGGCAACGTCTACCTTTGTGTCGAGCTCGATGGCTCTCATGTGTTTTTCAGCGAATCTCCATTTGAAGGAAACTGCCTCAATAAGCAAATTCTATAAAAGAAAGTGTTAAGAAAATCAACCTCTCATCCTTCAAAAAAGAAAAAGAAAAAGAAAATCAACCTCTCAAGATAGAGTAGACAAGTACATCTTATGCAGACAACTCACAAGACTACAGCAAGCGAATTTGAACAGAAACTGCCAACAAGTCAGGTACCTATACAAGAATACAGTCACCCATTGACTAGGAGTACAAAGTCTGAATGCAATTGTACCTTAATTTCAATGGCAATTTGGAATCGTTGACTGTTCAACTTTGCAGCGTGATCAATTAGCCTTTGTGTATTTGTCTCCAGATCATCCTCTTTCTCCATAGACTCAAGTTTCCTTTTTCTTTGAACTAGAACCAATCCAGTAAATTTCTAAATTACGAGGAAACTAAAAAAATTAAGCTTATATAACACATATTGCAACATAGCCATAGGGGAAAAAAAAAAAAACAAAACAAAACAGCACATACAAACACGGCCTTCCATATCACGACGCTTTCTCTTCTCAAGCTGTATGCTGTTCATAATTTCCTCCTGCATGTTCAATAATTTGAAGAGGTTAGAGTATTCAAGTATCAGAAAGTCACATGAAAATCATTCCTTATCTTCATTTCAAGATACCCGCCGTCGGTGAAGCTTCGCTGCTTCATCCTCTAAATGTCTTTGTTCTGACTGAAGCGTTTTGAAACTTTCCTCAAGACCAAAAATGGTCTCTTCAAGTTCCTTCTTTGTAGACCTGAGCCTTTCAACCTCCCCAACATCCAAACCTGCAAGAGTGGCAATGTAAGACAAACCACAGACATGGATTACAGATAAAAGTATAAAGATATTCTTCATGAAACATACTAGATAAAAAAAGACGTGAAGGAACCACTGTTTCAACACTTGCTGAGAGATGGCCACCATATCTAGATCTAGACCATCGGTAGTGATTATCGGGAGTCCAAAGATCTAAAATTCCTAATTGTGGGACCTCATCAGCCTTCTGATCAGTTTCACTCGACCCGATGTACTGGCAAAAGATATAAAGAGCTAGAACAAATAAGCTGTGAAAGAAAGGAAAAAAAAAAACTCTTAAACTGCATCTAATAAAAGCCAGGTTCTTTGCACAACCTGATAGATGTCGGCAGTATTCAAAGAAAATAAGAACAGATGAAAGAGTAAGCATACAGAATGTTCTAGTGTAGCTTGGCTAATCAGCACTTCCTTTACAGCAGCAGGAGCATCAAAAACTTGATCAAGTCTCGAGTAGATACCAAGCCTAAGCATCTGCACAGAATTAAATGACTAAAGAAACCATAGAGGAAGAAGCTCAGCAGTGGTGATATCCAATGATGAATACCTCCTCAGAAACTTGAAATGGCACTTTATTAGAGCTACCATCTCCAACGTAGTTTAGAACCGGAATGTCAAATGACTTCAAGTTTCTGACCAAGAAGTCCCGATCAGCAGAATCCTGAGTTACGAAGGACTGCAATTTATTTATTAAAAAAAAAACTTTATCAACATTAAGAGAAACAAACAGACAGAGAATTGCAATACTAAAGAGAGCACCTTTAAATAATGTATAAATTTTGATGCAGTCATAGGAAAGCTAAAAGATGGTACCCAAACTAAAGGATAAGCTACACAAATTTTTTTGAAAAACAAGGATATTATAGCAAATAAAATGAGAAGAGTAGAGCGGGTGGGAGATAGATTTTGTAGGACCCCTGGTGGCGTCAAGATTTTGGGAGGATCCTTGGTGGGGTCAAGAATCGGTTTGCATCCCATACCGGGTATGTGTATGTGTATGTGTGTGCGTGCCCGCATGTACGTGCAGGATAACTAGATTCGAAGGAGGGTAGTAGGGATTGTTGTGAGTATTAAATATGAAGGAATCCCATGGCTAGTAGATCTTGTGCATAAACTCGAAGAGAACAACATCCTTTGTGCAAAGTAGATAAGCACATATGGGCAACTGCCATAGTATTCTTCTCTAGCAAGACTTCCTATGGTTCCTCAAAAGTCACAAGATTCACAACCACCACTTCAAATGAAGTCCAATTAGCAAAGGAGTGGGGTCTCTTGTCCCTCGAATGATGTTCCCAAAGTTCACAAGTCACAGCTTGTTTCCACCTCTTGGATCACGATTTCTCCACTAAAAACGAGATTTGTTGTTAAACAACCCAAGTGGAGCTTTCTAAATTCAGCTATTTTTTTAAAGGACACTAAATTCAGCTACAAACAGTTAGGCAAAAAATTTTGAGAAATGGGATTTTTTAGTCTTCTTAATTTTCTTTCTTTTTACTGAATTTCCTGGATTTTAGCTGGAGTATAGACGATACATATCACATGTATGATGTATCATCGCTATGAGGGAACTTTATAAAGGAGAATGTGCAGCACTTTGAAATAGATCAATATCTCGCAAAATATCATGCAACAAATGCGACATCTTGTTCGATATAGGGGAATTTTCCAATTACCCTGTATCTCATGTTGGTTGGTTATAACCAGTGTTTTAAATATCGACGATATCGGCCGATATATCCCACGATATATCTTTTATCTCACCTGTGCGATACGAAACGCATAGGTAGTGTCGATACATCCCACTTATTCAATTTGGTGAGCATTTTCAATTTTTTTTATCCATGTTTCTGTTGTAAATCATGTTAAACCAGTGTCAAATGGTTACAAATCTATGATTCTTTATGTTTGCCATGAAAAATCATTGGAACTTCGATTTTGAGATTTGGGGGAGATGGGTTAAGTTGCGAAAAATTGAGAAAAATCTAAATTTCTCAATTTCTCGCAAATCAATTGCAATCTTTGTATCCAAACATGAAATTAAACATGTATGTAACCTCATCTAGTAATTCTTCTTTTGCTTTTGAATGTATTGCTTGGGTTTCTATACATGGCTTCTTACATTTATAAATTATATGAATAGACTTTGAATATACTTGCATAAGTTCAGTTGAAAAGCGCATATTAGGACCTTATACAAAGGAAACCCCTATTATGTGCACCCTTTTTTTTGTAATATTTTGATTTCTAAGTGTATTGATGTCTTTTTCAATTATCCCTGAAGTTTCATTGAAAAATTCGACCAATTTCCCAATGTTTCCATGTTTCCCACATCAACGATAAATTACGCGATACAACTGATATATCCCATGCGATAACCGATATGTATCCATATCCCAAGGGTGCGATATATTACGCAATAACGATATTTAAAACATTGGTTATAACACTGATATCAGCTAATACTATCAATACATGGAACATTGGATCCTACCACGAGTTTACCAAGTATTGGAGAAAGTACCGTACCTCGTACCAATTCCACACCACATACTAGAGCGACCACAATCCAAGTAATCATAGAGGTTTTACAGAACACCTCATCATTTAGAGAGATTCCACCAATGCTATTGCTTGGGCTTCTAGGAAGATGTTTGGACCACGGAATAGTGCATTAATATAGATGTCAATTTGGAAATCATCTCTAGCTTAGTGTTTGACTTCTCTCTTATCCTTGGGCTGTGCTTAGGTGTTGACCTGAGGCTTTCTATAAATAGGGCAACCTCTGCACCTTTAGGCTTCATTTCTTCCTAGTTAAAGTTTAGCATCATCTTCATTGTCATCATCATAGCCATGTCCCAACTATTTGGAGTCAGCTTTACACATCATTTTATGCCAATCGTTCCTACAACATCATCATATGATGATAGCCTTGTCCCAGCTCTTTGGGGTCAGCTTTACATATCATGTTGTTCCTATCTATGGCCCTACTTTTGTAAACAAGCCTGCACATCCCTCTAACCTTGTCCCAACTATTCAGGGTCAGCTTTACACATCATGTATCGCCAATCATTCCTAACAGTCTATTTTCTGTAACTAAACAAGCCTTCACATCCCTTGTCACCACCTCGATCCAAGTGCTCTTTAGTCTTCTCCCCATCCTCATTCAGGTCCTTCAAACCTAATCAAATTTCCCTTCCTAACTGTGCAGTCTCCACTTTTATAAGCACATTGTCGAACCATCTCAATCAGCTCTTATCATAAATTTTATCTCCTAACTGGAACTACATTTGGCTCAAATGACCCCATTCTTGATTTTATCTATCCAAGTTTTCCCAGACAACCATCTCAACAGTCTCATCTCTGTAATGGCCACACTATATTCATGCTGCCTCTCAATTGGCTCTGCATCTTTTTAATAAAGCCTTTTTTTCGCAGATGATGATAAAGCCGTTACTTACCAAAAATAATAATACAACTTTATTATAAAAAATAAAATAAAATTAAAAAAAAAACCCATTTTACTCCCAGCCAATTATATCCCACTTTACCTATTTTAACCATAGGAAGAAAAAGGTTTGGAGTAAAATAAGATCCCAAAAATCTTATCTGCCAAAACGTGTCAACACTTACAATGGATTTACAAAATGTGATCGTTGCTTGATTATCTAATAGATTCATGGGTAGGAGAAACCTTGACGCCAAGTTCAAGAATAGACCTTAGCTAGAATAGCACAAAATGGCAGATATACCATGACCAATACTTTGCCTTAGCAATTGATTGTGCAACCAAAGGTGGTTCCTTTTTACTCTTCGTAGCAAACAATACTTTCAACCAGCAAAGTATAATGGCAAGTGGTGAATCGTCTGTCGGCAGGTTAATCTGTCCAATCTGCAGCCAGGTTGTATATATCTGAAGATGATCACAGGACGTAAGTAACATCCCATGTCCCGAAAAGAAGACTTAAAATATCTCAAAACTCGTTTCACTACACCAACATGTGGAAGTCTTAAGAGATTGTATCGAGGATCAACTAATCCTTTTTGTGACACAAATCATGACAAGAATATTTCATTGCGGAAAAGAAAAGGATCACTCAAACAAGAAACAAAAAGATAATATTATTCGAAGACAAGAAGTCATATTTGGGGGGGGGGATGAAATCTGATTGAGAATGTTTTTCTTCAACAAAAAATTTATAGGTATTAGTTATGTAAAAAAAAAAAAACCCAATCACCTTCCATCGCCTCACAATATGGAGGATTGTAATTCACCATTGATTCATGAATCATGACAAATTAGTTGATTCACTTCTCTCAACTACCCAATGAACATGAAACAACTCGATCAGCTGAGCTCCAGTAATTATATCAAATGGCTCACCAAAACCATCAGTGATGATAGTGGAAAAAAATATTGGCTCTTGAGGGTTCCTCAGAGCACGGCATTCAACTTCCGTAGTAGTTTCTCCACTGTTTTAAAACTCAATAACTTGACTCAAAAGTCCGTCAAGTAACTTCGTCGAGTTTTCTTCTTTTTTCTTTCAAGTCTTGAATCCCAAGACTTGTTCAGATGTGATATTTAAATCTTTTAAATATTTTAGGGTCTCTTCTATCTGATTGTCGCATACCCATCAAAGTAATGGAGAAATTTTATAGGATAGCTATAAGACCAACCATGCTTTATGGGACTGAATGTTGAGCAGTTAAGGAACAACCAATGTTTTCAGTAGCGTTGTAGCGCAGCGCATAGCGTACGCATGTAGCGTAATTCCCTAGTAGCATAAGCTACAGGGTATGTAGCGTAGTGTGGATAGCGTAAACTACCTGAAATCACATTTTTTCAAGTGTTTTTTCTATGTTAATTTCTATGTTAATTAAACACCTATTTTAAAATGGTGATGACTTATACCTATAACACATGGCACTACATTAAACTAATCCGGACCATCCAAATTGTGGTCCATATCGTA
The DNA here is from genome assembly GCF_029962835.1 of Magnolia sinica. Lineage (NCBI taxonomy): Eukaryota > Viridiplantae > Streptophyta > Magnoliopsida > Magnoliales > Magnoliaceae > Magnolia > Magnolia sinica. The sequence goes on along the minus strand of NC_080578.1, from coordinate 74,030,052 downwards.
GATAGAGAACTTAGATCAATCCGGACCATCCAAATTGTGGTCTATATCATGAATTTGTGATGTTTCAATAAATAAAAAAGAAGTCATACTTAGAGATGTCTAAAGGCAAAGAGAGAGGGATTTTGCATGGAAATAAGTGGTTGATGATCCAGATTCGTAGTCAAGAACTCATAGAAATTATGCATTTTATAAATTTTATAATATGTTCTATTGTTTTAATTAAAAATATTAAGGATTGTGTAGCTTACGCTACCTTTACGATAGAGGTCGTAATGGTTGTTATGGCCGTTGTAACGGTCGTTACAGCCTCTCTTATTTATTGAAAAAAAAAAAAAAGACCTGAAAAATCAATATCTGCCCCGTAACGTTGGAAAAAAAAAAAAAAATCCGAAAAACCTATATATGCCCAGTAACAAGCTATTACGGGATTATTATGGCCTTTATGGGGGGCGTAACAGGCCATTAATAGTGGTTACAGGTTAATTTTTTTTCATAACAGTTATTACGGCCGTTACAAACCTGTAACGTGTAACGGTTACCACCGTTACCTTTATGTAACAGCCGTTATGGCCTCATAACGGCCTTTACGGCAAACCATGTTTAAGGAATGAGAATGACGATATTTTCCTCTATTCAAATTTAGTTGAATGTTTATGACGTTTCATAATTAGAATTGTGAAAATTCGAACCTAGAATACCAAGTACCGCTCTCAGTGCGGTATCAGGGTTGCGTATGACTGGGAATCGGGCTCAGGCGTGACATAATATTCCATATACTATGTTATGTGCCTTCATGTAACAATTAATTAGTTCAGTAAATACTGGAGAAAACTAACAACAAAGCTACTCCAATGGAAGCATTACCTAGTAGACAAAGTGTAAAAGAAGATACATAGTGGACTGTGAACTAAACCAACTAATCAGTAGTGGTCTATAAACTAAACGAAGCAATCGGTAACAGTGGTCTATGAACTAAATGAAGTAATCAGTACCACACGGCAAACTAAAGGTAGTAATCAGTACCAAAAAAGAGATTGCATCCAGCATTATATGTGATCAAATCCATCAGAGTGTAAAATAAATTTATCAACAGAGCAGAAAAAGAAATACCTTCCAGATATAATAAGGGACATGATGCTCCAAGAAGGAGGCATGAACTCGATTTGGAACATTAACCTGAGAGCACAAGCTCCAAGCAATTTATAAAAAGAGCAAGAAACACATCTCCTCATACATGACAAAAACAATATGAATCTCACCTCTAGGAGGACAGGACCGTACACCTCCTTACGCAGCTCGTTACGATGTCTTTGTATCCACTCATAGACTTCTACAATTTTTTCCGCACCCGAACTTCGTAGTGCCTGTAGAAGTTTGGTGTTTTTATTTTCCATCTCCTTCAACCTGCAACCAGAGCATTATACTGGAAAACGTCAGCATGCATGTAAAAACATAAAAGATCAGCAGACTGACAAAAGCTCATGTAAGGAGCAAAGAGGCCAAGGACAACTCAACCTATCAAGACATTGCCTCAAGTATCCTTTCTTCTGAGCTAAAAGATTTTCCTTATCCGTCTTCTGCAACCTCTTTTGATTTGCAGAGACTTCTAGCTCCAGTATTTGAGTACCAAGTCTTTCCTATAAAGAAAAAATGGCCATGTTATCAAGCAAGCCGAATACAATAGACAAAAAAGTAAGACTAGAACAACAGCTTTAGAGAAAAAAGCTTTCATGCTACCAAAGAAAGAATGCAATCTTCACTTTTCATCATGTATCAAGGGTCCAAGAACACTGTTCAACAGCCTTAGTAATTTAAAACAGAAAACAGTCATCATATATTCATATCGGTAGAACTTTAGGAAAATGCGACCCTTGACCAAGTTCAAAACCCCAAAAATTTTGCAGTGGCTGAAGTACTGCCTTATACAGTAGACAATAAAATCATCACACCAGACTGCACCCACAGCTGTGCAAGAAGATTTAAATGTCAGATAAATGCATTCAGCAGTCTTAAGAAAGACCCAGCTTGTGTTTGATTAGATGATGGCATCCTTGACATTAAAAGATGCATTATAAGATGCATCCAGCTCATAGAGGCTGGCCGATAGAAGGTCCCGCCATTTGACAGTATGCCAGGCCCAGATCAGGCCCATCACAGATCCTGATCAATGATCTGAACCTCCAAACGGTGCAGGTTGTGTCTGTATTGACCTCATAGGCCTGATAGGCGACCTGGATTAGATCCCGCAAATTGGTCACATTGGACCACGGGGCCCGCATGTCCATTGAGTTTATTATATAATCAGTTTCCATAGTTAGAGCTAGTGATGACTTGTTGAACAAGTTTCCCTTCAGTATTTTGTCGCTTTTTCTTGACCACCTTTTTGGGTAATAAACAAAGTCAAAAGGGAAATTGGTCCCATTAAAGAGCCTGCATGTTAGTTTCAAAATAATATGAAGATAACGCAATTTTGATCTCATTTGGACGAGCTTCAGCCTTTTGCAAAGCACTTATGGTTATGACGGAAATCACAGATATTATAGTCATGTTTAACATTTTATTAAAACAGATAGATTTTATTCAAATAGATGGTTAGATGTCATGGATAGTTAGGATTAGGTTGAAGTTCTTTACTTTTTTTTCCTTTTCTTTTTTTGACAAAAAGTATTCAATTCTTTTATAGAAAGATGCTTGACTCTTTATACGAGTGCTATACCAAAATGTGACCTGTGGCTGTGAGCAGGCTCTCTCACAAATAGACAGTCCACCACTGGTTATTGGCCTTTGGTTGGTGGCAATCTCGTTACGTGGAAGACTAAAAAATAACCAGTTGTTACATGCTCTAATGTCGAGGCTGAACATCGGGCAATGCCACAGGAGGTATGTGAACTCCTTTTGGCTGAAGACATTAATCAAGCTGAGAATGCCTATATCTCTCCCACTCACACTTCATTGTAATAATTTGGCCATTATTCACATCTCTTCCAATCCCGTTTAGCATGAGCATACCAAGCATATTGAAGTTGATTGTCACTTCCTCCGCAGAAAGATGTCTACCCTAGTGGTTCGCATGTCCTACTAGAATCTGAAGATCAGCTTGCTAATTTCTTGACAAAAGGCATCAGTTGTCATCAAATTCACAACACATGTCACAAGCTAGAGATGACTGATATCCATGCTCCAACTTGAGGAGTGTAAAGAAATATGTGTGTGCATGCCATGGGTTTATGTAGACAAGCGGGTTACTATACTTTTGTATGCTTTGTGTTCTTAATAACATGGTTTTAGTCTAATTGGAGCCCTCTCCATCATCTTCGACATTTCTACTCCTCCATCAAGTCAAGAGATCTTCATGTTTCTGAATACACAGACGACCATTATTCTGTCGGTGACTTGGTTCAGATCTCATCGATTGAATACAACTCCATGCTTCACAATAGTTTTCAAGGTAGTCCTGCTTCAGAGTCTCCATCTCAGCTTCAATTCCTTATGACAGCAGATATTTCGTCTTCTGCCCTTAGCATTACTTTTCCTTATAGTCCCTGGATGATAGATTTGGGTGGCACCAATCAAGTCTGATGAACCCAACCTTTTTCCTGCATTCACAATTCACTTGGCAAAGTGAAGGTCGCGGATGGCTCCTTCATTTCCATTGTTGGGAAAGGTGTCATCCCCCTATATTCAAACTTTCCATCATCTTCCATCTTTGTTCCAAACCTTTCCACAAATCTATAGTCTATGAATACTCTTATGAAGACTCGACTATTCCATAAGGTCAGTGTGTTTGAATGTGATTGGTGTTGGTTGTGAAGAATGATGGTCAAATCTCTGCAATTCTCGCACCAAATCACATGCTACTAGTTTTGTTAGTATGAATAAGGAAGAAATCCATAGGTGGCATTGTCAGTTTGGTCACCCTCCCACTCGAGTTCTAAAAATGCTATTGCCTTTTTCTGTTAATTAAAGTATGTTGTCATGAAACCTGTGAGCTCTTCGAGTATTTTTCCTATTAGTGAAAATAAATAAACTGAGTATTCATTTTTCTCTCATTCACTCCTATGTATGAATTGTTCCTTTTGTATTACTGTGGATTTTGTTATTGTCTTTTATTGATGATGCACCGCAGATGACTTGGATATTCCTCATGAAAACACAAAAGTGAAACCTTTCACCACTTTCAGACTTCTCATACTTGGGTAAAAAATCAGTTTACAACCCATATCCAATCCTTGCGTCTTGGGTAAAATTTCAGTTTACCACCCATATCCAATCCCTGTGTAGTGATAATGAAGGAGAGTATTTTTCTGCAAAATTTCGCACGTATCTACAAAATCATGGGATTGATATGCAGACATCTACTCTCATACTCCTTAAGAAAATGAGATGGCAGAACAAAAAAATTGACATGTGATGTACTTGAAGTAGCTCATGCTCTTCTGGTAGAAATTTGGGCTTCCCAAAACTTTTCTGGTTTGAATCTCTGCTTACTGCATGTTATCTAATCAATTGGTTGCCTACTAGGGTGTTGGATGGGAACAGTCTTCTTGATGTGTTTAGTTCAAAACACCATGTCTCACATATTCCTTTGAAAGTATCTAGTTGTTTTTTTGTCCACCACCTTGACCCCAAAAGAAATAAACTCTCTCCAACATCCATCAAATGCATGTATGTGGGTTGTGCCCATCCCGAAAAAGGTTACAATTACAAATGCGTAGACCCAAAACCAAGAAAAGGTACATGGCTATGGATGTCTTCTCTGAAGAAATGCCCTATTATTGAAAGGGTGCATCCACAAGTACCAATCAAGAAAGCACTAATAATTTGGTCCTTCCTACTCCCTTTGACTCCCATTATAGGTCCCGCTATCTCTATGGACCCTCATATTTCAGGTAAACGAGGTAGTGAGGTGTTGTTGTATGAAAGAAGACACAAGAGATACCAAGTCTTGAGTTCATGGCTCACCAACACAAACCTTATGATATCTCAAGTACTGAAACTTCAGCAAATCTATTGACCTCCTTATTGCTTTAAGAAAAGGTGTACATGTTTCAAAAGCTCACTCTCTTACACGGTTTGTACCCTATCAAAACTTTCTTCATTTTTCAAATCTTTTCCTACCTCCCTCACCCCTATTCCTATTCATATAAGAGCGGACATTTGACATTGCTCCTGAACATCCATTGTGGAGGCTAGACATGGAAGAGCTGGAAGCGTTGGAAAGAAAAAGGGGAAAAAATCAGACTTAGGAGATGACCTTGTTACCTGAAGGAAAGTGACCAGTGGGTTAGAAATAGGTGTTCTCTCTCAAACGTCACCCAATGGCAGTATTGCTCACTACGAAGCAAGGTTGGTGGTGAAAAGATGCACCCAGACTTATAGCATTGACTGCTTGGAAACATTTGCTCCAGTTGCCGAGCTCAATTCTATCCAGGTTCTCATCTCTCTTGCTGCAAATTTAAGCTAGCCACTCTATACCAGCTCAACATCAAGAACATGGTGGTCTTGTCGAAGAGGTCTACATGACTCCACCACACTTTACTCGTAAGGGGGAGAATCACCATGTTTGTCACCTTAAAAAGGCTATCAATAGGTTGAAACAATCACCACAGGCCTAGTTTGACAAATTCAGCATTGCTCTTCTTAATTTCAGTTTTTCTCAATGTAGTGTTCATCATTCCACATTTGTCAAGCAACGGGGTGATCACACAACAGTCCTAATTGTCAATGTGAATGACATTGTTCTCACAGGCAATGAAAAAGCCTCCATCAATGCATTAAAAGAACACCTACGACAATGTTTTAACAACAAAGACCTTGGTCCGTTCACGTATTCTTGGTATCAAAGTTGCTCAACATACTTCAAGACACAGGAAATCTAGGCTATAAACCTATCAATGCCCCTCTCAATCCAACTGCAACATTCGGTTAGAAGACAGCGACCTTCTTCCTGATCCTCAAGTGCTTCAAAAAATTGTAAGAAAATTCATCTATCTTACCATCATTTGTCCAGATATTGCTAAAGTTGGAGTCATAAGCTAGTTTATACCTACTCGCACAACTCATCCTGAGGATGCTAAACGAGTCATTCGATACATTCACTTGGTCAGTTGGTTGAGGAACTCTATACTCACATCATGGACACTTAAAAATCACAGCTTACTCATATGCAGATTGGGTAGGAAGCCTTTTGAAAAAGAAGAAGAAGAAGACTAGGCAGAAAGCCCTTGTGGCAGACAATCAACATCTAAATATTGTGCATTTGTTAGAGGAAATCTAGTAACCTGGAAAAGTAAAAAAAGAAAGCTGTGGTGACTAGGTCCAGTACTAAGGCAAAATATCAAGCCATGGCCCACACACCTTGTGAATTACTTTGGCTAAAAAATTGTTGACAGAATTGGGGTTTTTCATTCAAGACCCAATGAATATGGGATGTGATAATCAACTAGTTATTTACATCTCTACAAATCCAGTTTTTCATAAGTGAACTAAAAACATTGAAGTCAATCGTCACCTCATCCATGAGAAGACTGCAACAAAAGAGACTGTCACTCCATATGTTCAATCAAAGGAGCAGTGGGCAGATGTGTTTACCAAATCTCTTCCCAAGGCTCAACTTACCACAATTACGGGATATCTATGCTCCAGCTCAAGGGGGAGTGTTGGAGTCCACCTCACGCATACTCCTGCCGAGCACCGTATCTATTCAACTCTTTCTTATGTCTATGCACAAATGGGTATCATACTTGTGTAACAACTTGTGAAATATCTCTCATTAAATTCATCCTTATCTTGCATAAGCAAAAAATAGGTAGTCTTTGTTCTATATAAGATGCACTGCTCCTGTTGAGAACTATTAAGGAAATATTCAAATCATCTCCGTCAGAATTTCTTCTTCCTTCTTCTATGAGTTGCATATCTTACAACAGATAGTTGCTGTAAATTTCCCAAATATGACAACCAGCTTGAGTTTCTTTCAAAAAATGGCATCTGCTACAAATGGGGAAGATAAATGCAGTTGATTTAAATGGTTCTGGATTGATCCTGTTAATCCCAAAGTCCAACAGTCCTCAATCAAAATCGTCCGATTGGATCCTTGGATCCTACGGTCCAATTGGGGCTTTTTTTTTATGACATCCGGGTGTCCCCGTCCCGTTTTAAGGCGAGACTATTCCTTGCAGATGCACGCAATCACCCGCAAACCACATGCATCAGGTAATCAAATTGGAGCAATTGGAGCATTGATCTGGTCCAAATAATGATCACGACCTTTATCAAATCCATGTTGTGAATCGGGTCAATCTGGACACTTGATGCGGTCCAAATTGTCAATCTGGGCGAGAACTGCCATATCTTTGATCCAGACCCTCGGATGGGCCTGATATGTAATATGATAATTAGATCTTTTCTCAACTAGATTGTGGGATCATCTGGAAACCAACTGATGGTGGTGTGTCGCCCAGATGCATCAACCTTTCAGTTCAATTACAAACCACTTGACACAAATTCCTAATTTCCTAGTAAATGTTTCTCTATGGATCCAAAAGCATCGAGGACCAATGTCTTTATATGAGTTATAACAGACTTGTTTAATCCAAATCTAATTACATAGAAATATTACATTGTACTTTATAAATTAAAAAACTACTATAAGGAGTCTGTATTCTGTAAGTCATAAGGACAACAAAGGAAGCACAAGTTATTTTATTCGAAAGGTCCCTTCACGGATTCCCAGCAATGTCTACCATTTTGTGTGTCCATATCTGAAATTTCTGAAAATATAGGCATATAATGTTAATTTCTACAAATATCTGTTAGGCAAGTGCATTGCATCTACAACAAATGGTATCCATGTTCACTATCAACAATGAAAACGAAGCCATATTAATCACAGATGGTTGAAACATTAATATCCGCAAGTATTCAGAGGATTAAGGATTCTACATTTACAACATACAATTTCATCCCTTGGAGGTTCAAAAACAGGCAAGTTTGCGAGTTCAAATTCAGCAGCAGCAAGATCTTCTTTAGCTCTTGATATCCTCTCTTGACGAGATTCTTCCTGCCTCCTCAGCTCTTCCATTTCTACATATTTTGCATTTACTTGCACTGCCTGTAATCATATACTAGAGATTCATAGCAATGATCCACAAACTAAATGCAATAGTAAAAAAACAAAAAAACTAAGTACAAACTATAAACCAGTCATTCCAACCTACCAGGCGGCTATCATTCTCTAGAATCTCCATGCGCTTCTTGGAATTCTGAGCTATGAGATTGCTTAATTTTTTACAAGCCTGTTCTTGATTTGCTTTCTCTTGCTTCTTTAACCTAGAATATTAACTGATTAACCCGTGATTCTGTTCACTAACTAGAACAAATGGAAGCTTGAACATGTATAACAGCTTGTTCCCAACTAAAAATGATAAGGGCGCATTTGGTTGCAGCAAATGTAATGAAATTTCATGATATTTCGTGATTAACCAGTCTAATTTGGTGAAAATTTTCATGAAATTTGGTGCAACCAAACATGCTCTAAACCTTCAGAATTATATAATGCAGAACAGTAACATGTAGAGCAGGGCCCCTTAAATATAATGTCAAGTTCAAGCATGAGGACAGAAACATATGTTAAGATAGACTCGTAAACAAAAAAGTATATAATAGGTCAAGTTGTGAAACAAACAATGATAATAATCACAATGGTAAATATGTAATGAGGAATAATCATTTAGAAAATGCATACAAAAAGCAAGGAATGAGTAGAAAAAACCAAAATGCACCTAGCAGAACATATGATATAGCCATATAGGTCCACTGGCATTCCTGGTCCTCCTGGTGTAAACATATGACATGTTGATCCTCCTTCCCTTCAATAGATACATGCATTTGAAAACGACCAAGATGCAGTTTTGTATGGATTGGTCAGTCGTTGTTAACAACTGTAGATGTGGGCCCACCTGGATGAATGAAATAAGGGGCTGCATATTAGTACGGCCCACCTAGTCTTGAGTTTAGTCCACATTTCTCTTTGTTTAGTGTATTAGATACAATTAATATTTAGTCAAAATGTCCAATTGTGGTGGGTAGTTTTGGGATTTTTGCTTTTTGATTTAATATAAAAGGGAGAGAGTAGGGGCATGTAACCCTAATTCATTTTCTCTCCGTTCTCTTTTTCTATCTATTCTTCTTTCTCTTTTCTATTTCTTCTCACTTCTACATAATTTTGCATGATATCGGAGCAGATTTTACTCAAATTTACACTACTTTCTTTTCTTCCATCTCTTCTATCTCATAAATTCTTCCTTTTTTATTCCTCTTTGCTCATCTTTTTTTTTTCCTTTTTTGAAAGGTTCATCTTTTCTCTTTATATCTCCCCTATGCTGAAAGTTCTTTAAGAAACCTAGGGTTTCTTCTTTTTTTGGTGCATCGGGCCTTTGTAATGGTCCACGTGTGAGAGGGCGACTGTTGCGTTCATGATCATCTCTCCTCTCGTGTTCAGTTGGACTGTGTGGGCTGATTGTTCAGTCAAGTGTGGTGTGTACGTCTTGTGGAGCATGCAATTAGTCTTATATCTGGAAGAGTCAGCCCCCATACATTTAAGTACTACGATATTGTCTTTAACTTCTTCTAATGAAGATGAAGGGTGATCAAAGATCTGGGTTCTTAAATTCATCTGATTTTCTTGCGGTTCAAATAACCTCCCGAAAAAAATGGAGCAAATTATCTCCAGTGATCTAAATCGATTCAAGTGTTTTTTACGGCCAAAGGCAAATTAAAATATCTAGCCACAGTGAAACCAGATGAAAGTGATAGCACATACGATCAGTTGACCCAGGAAAATGCTCAGATCATAACGTGATTGTGGAACAGTACAGAAACATCTATTAGTGGGAATATAATGTTTCTAGATATTGTAGAGGAGGTGTGGGATGCGTTACAAGAGATGCATACATATAATAAAAATATCTCTCGTATATATTAGTCATTTGAAGAGATTTTTACATTCCAACATGAAGATAAGTCCCTTGATGAATGTAGTTTGAAACTCAAAGGAATTTGGCAGGAGTTGAATGTGTATTAGCCATTTAGTGACCTGGAGAAGCAAAGACAGCAAAATCAGGAGTTTCATGTGGTTAAACTCTTATTTGGTTTTAAACCAGAATATGCGCCAATGCATGCGCAAATCTTGGGTGGCAAGGATGTTTTTGAAGAAGTTAGCACCAAGACTCGAACCTTTGACATACAGGTTAGGCATTGATGAGATCAACCAACCTGGCAAAGACGAGAATTGGTTTGTGCTTACCATAAACGTGTATGTCTTGGCTCTGCAGGTGGAATTAGTGATAATTCCACTCTAACATCATTTGCTAGATAAGGCAAAGGTGGTGGTCATGGTGACCAAGGTAATCAAGGAAGTGGCAAAGATAATCAAGGTGGTCATGGTGATGTAGAAGGAGGTCATGGCGGAGGTTGCAGACTTAGGAAGTATAGTCATTGTGGGCTTACAAATAACTTTGTTGAAAAATGTTGGGACCTCAATGGGAAGTCAGCTTAGTCGAATTAGGCATCTTATTCTGAAGTAAGCATTGGGCCTCATTCTATTGGTTCTACTCCTACAACTCTGCAGCCAAGTACATCTTAGTGACATAGTCACACTTTCCGAAGATAAGTATTCCAAGTTATTGAAGAATCAGCTTATCTCTACTACTACTCCCACTACAACGGCCACATTCATGGACTCAGGTATGACTTGTTTAATATCCAAGTCCTCTGCTCCAAGGGTCATCGACTCTAGGGTCTCTAACCATATGACAGGGAAGTCCAGAACCTTTTCCTTTGTTGATATATTGTTATCAAGTTCATCGATCATTTTGGCAGATGGTACCTAGTTCAAAGTGTGTGGATTGGGTATTGGTCATCCAAGTTCAATTCTTTCCTCATCATTTATTCTCTATGTACCAAAATTTATTTTTATCCTTATGATTGTAAGTAAATCAAAAAATCACTTTAATTGCTCTATGACTTTTTATCCTTCACGCCATGTTTTCCAGGATCTAAAGACCAAGAAGAAGAGTGGTGCAGGACATGAACATAATAGGCTTACTATCTTGATCATGAAGTGATTGAAGCATTAACGCAAGACAACACCTCTCCTTACCAACTGGGAGATTTCAGAGTACGTGGACCTTCTTGATTCCATCTCTAAAGCTATGCCGGATCTATCCTCTCCTGACAAGCTCTTATGGTCCAGTGATAAAAGCAGCGTGTTTACGATCCGATCCTTTTACTCCCATCTCGCCTCCCCACATATCTCAGCGTCCCCCTCTGCTCCGTTCCCCCCCCCCCCCCCCCCCCCAAAAAATCATATGCTTCAGATGGCTAGCAGGTAAAAACAGAATTCTGACGGTAGATAACTTGAAGAAAAGGGGCATGCAAATTGTAAACATATGCCTCTGCTGCATGAAAGAAGAGGAAACAGTGGACCACCTCCTGATCCACTGCCCTTATGTTTCCCAAATTTGGGCCAAATTCTATTCTCGCTTCAATATCAGCTGGTGCAATCCGCTATCTTCCTGCAACCTCTTAATGGCTTGGCATGGGGTCAAGATAGGTAAAGCCAGAATGCGTCTTTGGAGGTTGGCAATCCTCGAAATCTGGTGGGCAGTCTGGGAGGAAAGAAATAATAGATGCTTCAGCGATAATTCCGCGTCAGTTCAAGTTGTCTGGTCCAGAGCTAAAAAGTTGATTTTTGAATGGGTGGGCATTGTAAATGGTTTGAAGGATTATGATATGTCGTTCTTAGGTTTCTAAGATTTCTGCTATCTCAGCAGATTTCTTTCTCCTTTTGTATCTTTCTCACTTTTTATATAATCCAGTTATCCTTTAAAAATTAAAAAATAATAATAATATAAAAAAAAAACACCTCTCCTTACAAATGGCATTGTCACCTCGATCATCCGTCCTTGAAGATTCTCAAAAGCATTATTCCTTCGGCATCACCTGTGTGGCTTTAGAATGCAAAGTGTGCAAGTTAAATAAGCATCATCGAGTCACTTTTCCACCACGTGTGGAAAAGCGTAGTGTAGGTCCATTCACTTTGGTTTATTTAGAAGTTTGGATACCTATTCAAGTGTTTAGTTTGTCAAGGTATAAATACTTTGTTACTTATGTTGATGATTTCTTAAGAATGATTTGTTTTTATTTAATGAAAGATAGATCTGAATTGTTCCTATTTTTAAGATCTTTCATATTGGAGTACAAAATCAATTTAACTACGAAGTATATGTATTTCATTCAAATAATGCTAAAGAGTATATATCCAATTCTTTTAGCTTGTATTTATCTAAAAAAGGTATGTTGCATCAAACATCATGTGCCCACACTCCACAGCAAAACAATGTTGCACAACAAAAAAAAATCATCCTTTGCTTGAAGTGACATGTACCTCGTTGATTCATATGAATGTTCCAATGAGTTTTTGGAGTAATGCAGTTTTTATAGCATGTTATCTAATTAATTGAATGCCCTCTATTATCTTTATGGGTGAGTCGCCTCATACAGTTTTGTTTCCAGGTGTTCCATTGTTCTCTTTGCCCTCTTAAGTTTTTTGGTGTGTATGCTTTGTTCATTAGTTGGAGGCGGGCCATAATAAATTGGAACCTAGAGCAGTTAAATGTATTTTTCTTAGGTATTCTAGAATACAAAGGAGTTACAGGTGTTACAATCCTCACCTTTGAAGGCAATGTATTTGTGCAAATGTTACCTTCTTTGAGGTCACTCCATTCTTCTCAAATGATGATGGATCTCTTAACTAAGAAGCTTCACCATCAGTGCATATGCCTATTCTTGTTGAAAAAGACACTATCCAATCGCCTCCTCCCATTGGTTCGATTCCTACTGTCCCTACACTCAAAAGCTACTCATGAAACCAGAGAGTGTTGCTAACCATGATGTGTCATCTCCCATATCTTCTTCCGAGCCTATTGATCCAGTCACTCCACCTAGATTTCCTTATTTGTCCAATATCATTATTTCTCTAAGGTAAGTGTAAATTGACCACCTTATCTCCAAATATGTTTCTTTTCAGTGTTTATCATCCACCTTCCATATATTTGCACTATCGTTGTCATTTCATTCTATTCCTAGGTCATACCAAGAAGCCATGTCACATAAGGAGTGGAAGTAAGCTATGGAAGAAGAAATGATTGCATTTCATCATATGACACTTGAGAGCTAACGAGTCTTCCTACCCGTAAACGTATTGTTGATTGTCAATGGGTGTATACCATTAAACTTCATCTTGATGGCACAATTGAACAATTGAAGACTCGCTTAGTTGCCAAGGGATATACTCGGACTCATGGCATCAACTATGACAAAACCTTCTCTACATTTGTCAAGCTTAATTCCATTCGTGTCATTCTCTCTATTGTTATCAATCATTCCCAGATAACTCCTCTTTCAACTCGATGTTAAAAATGTCTTTCTTCATGGTGATCTCACAAAGGAGGTCCATATGGAGCAACCAACTGAGTTTGTTGCTCAAGGGAGTCAAATAAGGTTTGTAAACTGAAAAATGCAATTTATGGGTTGAAGGAATCACCACATGCATGGTTTAATAAATTCAATAAGGTTGTGTTAGCCTATAGTTTTGTTCAAAGTCATGGCGATCCTTCTATCTTCATATAAAGAGGCGCCTCAAGTATGATTGTATTAGTTGTATATATAGATGACATAGTGGTTACAAGGAGTGATGGTAAAGGAATTGAGGATCTTAAGAGGTATTTTCAACTTCACTTCCCAGCAAAAGATTTGGGTCATCTCCAATATTTCCTTGGGTTAGAAGCTGACGGATCAAAACAAGGCATTAATCTATATCAACGGAAATATGTTTTGAATTTGCTCATAGAAACATGCTTTCTTGGTACTAAGCCAGTGGATACACCAATAAATCCAAATCACAAACTAGTTATTGAAGAGATATGGTTCATGACCCGGGAAGGTATAGAATACTAGTCAGAAAACTTATCTACCTAACAATCATTAGGCCAAATATATCATATGTTGAGTGTGGTAAGTCAGTTTATGAGTTCTCCTAGGGTGCCTCGCATAGATGCAGTTGTTTGAATTATGTGATATCTTGCAGGAGCACTAGGCTAGGGAATTTCATATAAAAGAAATAAACATCTTCAAGTTATAGGGTATTCTGATGTAGATTGGAGAAGCTCCTCAACTAACAGGCGATCTGCTAATGGGTACCGCACATTTGTCGAAGGAAATTTGGTCGCGTGGAAGAGTAAAAGGCAGTCTTGTAGCCCGATCAAGCATTGAAGCATAATATAGAGCAATGACTTATACCACTTGTGAGCTCATGTGGATCAAGAAACTGCTACAAGAAATAAATTTTGCAATGAGCCTACCAATGCACTACTTTTATGATATCAAGCATCCTCCCATATTGCAAATAATCCAATTTATCAGAGAAAACCAAGCACATTGAAGTCGACTATCATTTCATACATGAGAAGGTTTCTGGTGGTGAAATTCCTACACCGTGTGTTTGGTCTCAAGATCAACTTGCTGATGTGCTCACCAAATATCTTAGCCACAATCAGTCTACATATATTTATTTCAAGCTAGGCATCGACGATATATATGCTCCAGCTTGATGGGGAGTATTGATAACTATAGATGTGGGCCAAACTAGATGAATGAAATCGTACAGTGGTACAGCCCACCTAGTCTTGAGTTAGTCCTTATTTCTCTTTATTTAGTCAATTAGCTAAAATTAATATTAAAATGTAATATTACAAGTGAGGTGTAGTTTTGAGATTTTTGCTTTTTATGAATTAATATAAAAGAGAGAGCATGGGTGTGTAGCCCTGATCCATTGTCTCTCCATTCTCTTTCTCCATCTATTCTTCCTTCTCTTTTCTATTTCTTTTCACATCTACATAATTCTACAGTCTGCTCTACGATAAAATACCAAAGAATGCCTCGAGATCGAAAAGATACACATATTTACAACTGCATTTGTGAAATGTTGCCTTAGAAACAAGATTTTGTGTTTGGTAAAGGCATAAATGTAAAGAAGAAAAATAACATAAGACAAATTTGAAGCAGCTCAAAATATCCTAAAAGCGCCGAATAAGAACTCGTTTGGGGATGCATTCAAAAACCTCAAAGTAGCCAAAGAGATCGGTGCTTATGTTTGAAAATGATCTAATTTAAGGAGTATGGCCTACAAAATAGCAAGAAAAATAAAATGAAGCCAAGGAAGCATATCAATTGAGGCTAAAGTAGGAGGAAGCATTCTAGAGGCAGAAAGTATTCAGATCATTTATAGAAACAAACCTCCCTAAGGAGGAAAGCATGTGCAACAGAAACTACAGGGACTAGTTAACCATAAGCCCATGAAGATCCATCAAGAACCAATTAAAAGGAACTCGATCTCAACTAGAAGCTGGAAGTTTGGCACCTTATAAAGTGAAAGGACAAAGAAAACACTTTACATATACTTTTAGACGATAACATAATTCATAATCACTACATGAGTTACCACCACAGTAAACTATAATTTATTATATGCTCGTGGAATGACCAGAACAAAGTTCTGATGAAGCACAAATAGTAGTAGACAATGACTAATTTGTCCATGGTTGTCATAGACATACTCTATGGGGACTGTGAGATCATTCAAATTTTTAGCAGCTTCATCCAGATTTTTCTTCGCATTCTTCTCCTTATCTTTTGCTTGCATGTATTCCACCTTCTTCATATCATACTTAAGCCAAGGTAATTTCTTTTTCATTGAGTCAACCTGCAAGTGATAGGGTAACAGCATCAGAAATATTGTAAGAAAATAGAAGGAATATAAAATACAGAATTTTACAAAAAATACCTAACTAATATGGAATTTACATTCCGGTACCTTTTTCAAAAAAGTTGTCAAAAAGCTGCCTCATTAATCTACATAATTATGAATTCACTACCTTATGTTACATTTCTTTAATGGCCAGTTGGCAAGCATGCAAGCAAATGGCTGCTTGGGTGGGCCCCACCGTGATGTTTATGTAAAGTCCATCCCAACCACTAGGTGTGTCACCTCATGTTAGGCCAAGGGCCCAAAATCACCTCCATCCATGATTCAGATGGACCACATGATTGGAAACAATGTTCTGGGCAACAATCGCCCTCCAAACTGTTTCCATTCATATAGCCCACCTAAATCATGGATGGGCCTGATTTTTAGGCCAAGGCCTAAATTTAGGTGTGGCACCTAATGGTTGGAGTGATTTCATATAATCATCACAGTGGACCCTATAACAATCAAGGGTGGAAGTCTCTCTCTCCCAACTGTTTTCTTTGGCGTGGCCCACCTGAATCCCAAGTCAGCTTGATTTTTTGGCTCTGGGCCTAAACTAGGATTACACATCTAATGGTTGGAGTGGATTTCACATACAAATCAAGTCCCGACATCCCCAACTGTACAAAGAGATTATTTAGAAAAAACCGAATAGTATGGGACATCGCTCTTGATTTTGTCGGGGCCCACAGTGATGTTTATGTAAGATCCACTTCGATAATTAGATATTTAGTCACATATTAGGCCAAGAGACAAAAAAATAGGCTGACATGTGATTCTAGTGGGCCACACCAAAGGAAATTTTTGGGAGAGAGGTCCACCCTTGATTTTTTACAGGGCATGCCATGATAATTATATGAAATCTACTCCAACCATTAGATTCCACATAAAAATTTAGGCTTGTGGCCCAAAATCATACCCATCCATGATTCACTTCGGCTACACTAATGGAAATAGTTTAGAGAATGAGCATTGCCCTGTACCTTGTTGCCAATGTACATTGTTTCCAATCATATGGTCCACCTGAATCACAGATGAAGCTGCTTTTGGGGCCCTTGGCCTAACGTGGGGTGACAACATGACGCACCTGGTTGTTGGGGTGGATTTTACCTAAACATCATGGTGGGGCCCACCCAACCACCGACCCATTTGCTGGCACCATGGCCGTGACTGAAGGTAGTGGAATGATAATTATATCAATTAATGAGGTAGATTTTTTAAAACCTTCTTGAGAAAGGAACCGGAGTGTAAATTCTGTATTAATTAGATAGTTTTTCGTAAAATTCCCTATAAAACAGCCACATATTTGCCTTTTCCAGAAGCTTGTCCCTTTGACGAACACGCTCCACATCATTCTCTTGCTCTTCATTAAGAGCCTTCAGCTGATTCAAAGTATCTCGATTTTGTTTGACAGTCTACAAAAGAAAAACGGCCCAAAAATCTCACTTGAATTCTGGATATATCTGAAGAAACATCCCTAAAATGACTTTTGACTACTTAGAGAACTGTCAGCGAGACTGATGAGCAAACCAAAATTTATACCAGAGCAAACCGAAACTCACCACTTCAAGCTTCTTCAATTCAGAACTTTTATCAACAAGAGCACTATGTTGAACTGGGAGTTCAGGATCACCAACAGCCTTTTCAGTCTCTTCTAGAAGTTGTATAGGAGTTAGCTTAGCAAACTCACAGACCCGGTCTTGTGGCAAGAACTAGAAAAGAACGTAAAAATGAATTGACTATTATGGCCCGCTTTAAACTTTCAACAAACAGAATCTTTAACAACTAAGAACCACGGGCAATGACATGATTATATGAGTGAAGAATAAATTCCAGTGAAGCAGGAATACACATTGACAAATCACTCAACAAAAGATCCATAACTCACGAAAAGATTATGAACACAATAAACAAGTACAATGATGAACAGAAAAGTAATGAAAGTTTGTGAGTTGAAAGATTATCCTTTTCTAGTTGACTGCTGTAAAGTAGCTCCATTGAGGAATATTGTGCAGTCAGCATGTAATCATGTAGTCAAAATTAAAAAGTATAAAACTCAAGTAACTCGTTTGTTCCTCAGAGACCATAGACCAAATATAAGCAGAAAATGTTACCCTTGCTCTTCAGTTGAATGATAAAGACTGAAGAAAAGAGAATCAAAACTGTTCATTAACAACTGAATCAGAAGAGTTGAGACAGACTTTCTTTTTCTTTTTCTTTTTCTAGGTAACTCGAGTGAAAGTTGGATTAGTTGTGAGGCTGTGAAAAATATTTATGACTCAACTACCAAAAAAGGAACTTTTAATTCAAGTAAGAGGATTAGCAGTGAATTAAATAACTCTTCGCCAATAATTCTCTCTTTAGACAAAGAAACTATTAACCAACAAAGAAAATAAATGCATACATACATAAAATGCAGACATTGTTTCTATGGTGTGACCCACCTGATGAGTGGATGGGGCTTACTTTTGCATAAGTTGATCCTCATGGCTAATCATTGGAGGATTGGATGTTGCACACACATGATATGCTGGAAGTAATCTGCTGGGTGGATGGTAATTTATGGTCCAACCAGTTGGACTTGAGAACTTCTTGTGTGTGTGTGTATACACATATATGTATGCAGCGCGCACACACACACACACACACACACACACACACACACACACACACACATGGTGATAGAGAGAGAAGATCCCATGGTGTCAACACTCTAGGAAGTTCCCATGGTACTGAGAAAAATGGGCCTCACATTAATGTGTCACACATCCAACCCATCCATCAATTGCGCCCCCCGTTATTAGGCCCAGCACCAGAAAATCAGCCTGCTACAAACTTAGGTAGACAGGTTGGCCAACCACAGGGAACAGTAGAGAGAGGACGCCCACTATATATTTGTGCATGGGGCCCGCCATGCTGTTTATATGTCATCCAACCTGTTCATCATGTGCACCCCAGATGAATGAAGGGACAACCGAAAATACGCTATTCCAAAACTCAGATGGCCCATGCCACATGATTTTACATTGTTCACTGTGGTGTGGCCAACCTGAGTTTTGGATAAGGCTAAATTTGGGGGTGTCCCATTTTCATGTTGGGCCGCATCTGATGCACAGTTCAGATGCCACAATACACATCATAGTGGGGCCCACACACATTCGAGTGGATGTTACCAATGTTTTAAATATTGTTATTGCGTAATATATCGCACCCTTGGGATACAGATACATATCGGTTATCGCATGGGTTATATCAGTTGTATCGCGTAATGTATCGTTGTTGTTGGGAAACATGAGAACATTGGGAAATTGGTCGATTTTTTCAATGAAACTTCAGGGATTGTTGAAAAAGACATCAATACACACTTAGAAATCAAAACATTACAAATATATATATATATATATGCACATAATAGGGGTTTCCTTTGTATGGGGTCCTAATATATGCGTTTTTCAATTGAACCGATGCAAGTATATTAAAAGTCTATTCATATAATTTATAAATGTAAGAAGACATGTATGGAAACACAAGCAATACATTCAAAAGCAAAAGAAGAATCACTAGATCAGGTTACATACATGTTTAATTTTGTGTTTGGATACAAAGATTAAAACTAATTTGCAATCAATTGAGAAATTTCGATTTTTCTCAATTTTCCACAACTTGACCCATCTCCCCCAAATCTCGAAATCGAAGTTCCAAATCCATGATTTTTCATGGAAAACATGAAAAATCCATGATTTTTCATGTCATAGATTTGTAACAACTTGACACTAGTTTAACATGATTTACAACCAAAAAAAAAAAAGAAAAACATGTATCGGAAATCGAAAATGCTCACTGGATCGAATAGGTGGGATGTATCGGCACTACCTATGCGTTTCGTATCGCACAGGTGGGATACAAGATATAACATGAGATATGTCGGCTGATATCATCAATATTTAAAACATTGGATGTTACGTCAACAAAATGGGATCACCTGTTGCAAAATCAGCCTGATCCACTCATCAAGTGCACCCCACCTTTATTTTCTTATTATATCAGAGGTTAGACATTGATGTATGTGTGTTCAATGTATTACAGATATTGCATGGTACATGGTTTAACTGTTTTGACTTGCTATTGTGTGTACATTTTTACCACTGACAATACAAGAGAGATAAGAGCATATCTAGATAAATATGGAAATGCATACAATACACACACACACGTGTGCGCGCACACATATAATTAGTTGGGATAAGGCTCTGATGATGATGAAATATATATATATATATATATATATATGAGCATATCCAGATAACTTCATATAACACTACAATATGAAGTGTACAAACTATATTAAAAGACAATAAAATAGAACAAAACAAGTGTTTCCGATCCACATAATGGTCACAACATGGTCTCCCAAAACTGAACCCCACCACAAAGAGCATGTATATGGTAGAAACATATGAAAGTAAAACAAACAAGGTATCATGCCTATATTACCATTGGTTAACGACATGTGAATAGAAACCTGAGATACACGTTAGAGAATTTACTCATTAAAATAAATTGTTCACAAACTCACCTGAGTCAAGTTGTTGACTTGGATATTGAACCTTTTGATAACTTCCACTACATCTCGTTTTGACACTGCTTTGCCTACAATCAGCATATACAATAACCAAATACTTCTTCAGTCTGCATAGCAGATATATTTTCTTTTTTGGCAGTAGTAATTTCAAATTTTGAAGAGAGAAGCATGACCCAGAACTGCAGAAGTCAAAGGCCTCACAAACAAATTTAGAGCAAATGCAATCTCTTCTAGCAATATGGTTTAGCCAAACTATTCATGACCAAGTTTGACTCCGTCTGTAGAGGAATCAATTATATGAAACCCGAAAGAGGTAGAACATCTCATCAAAGATATGATTGACACAAAGGACAGAAAGAGGCATGGTTGATCGACCTGCAAGGCTGCAGTATGGAAAAATGGTCCAACCATGCAATAGGAAGCAGCATAGCACAACAAAAGGGTCAACTCAAAAATTATTTAAAAGTAGAGCTTTCCCTACTGCAATAGTTGCGTCCTTTAAGCATGCCCCTGATAGAATCAAATAGTGTGCTATTCAAAACATAGGTAAGATCACAAGCAACTCACCATTGCTCCCCTGCTGCTACAATCAAATTCACTGAAGGGTAGAGATGCTAGACAGTGAGGATTTGCTGATTAAAAGGCATTCCCTTTGAAAGAAGGCAAGATCACAACCCTCATTACCAATTCAACCAAACCACACACTATCACCTCCCTACTATATATCCCCATACTTCAAAAGACTATTGCCGATCCCATTCAAGAATCTTCGCAAGGTAGGGAATAAAAGGTACAGCCAACATGATAGGCATCATGAACAACAGAATTTTTTCATTGGTATCATAGACTAAGGAAATTCAATCAACTATGAACATCGTTTACTGATTTGATCTGTTTTGATTGTAGAAACATAGTGATGATTGAAGAAATATGCAAACTCAAACTGACAAAAGTGTGGCAGTCATTGACACACTCAAACTCAAATTTGAAAAAATCCATTCGGCTGATTGGGTAATGTGGCAATCATTGAGCCAAAGAGGCAGCTGCTGGATAAGTCTGTTTCCCATTGTAAGGCAACCTTGAACACGCATCTGGCCAATCTGCGCAGGTAAATATTGAGGCACATGTCAAGCAGTTTTCAAACCCTGGTTTTCCACCTTTCCCTCCGGCCGGCAGTTTCAACCCTGCAATAGCATTGTCCTTCGATGGAGGTTGGAATAGCTCTAGAGATGTTGTCAGTGCAAGCCCAGGCAATGGATCTGCAGAACCATCTCACTCTCCCAGTGGATCTGAGTTCAGCAGGGGCCATAGTTCTTAGAAAGGAGTTAACAACTGGGTCAATTATCCAAACAAGCAATGATGTAGCCAACCCCTAAGGCTTATATGATAATAATGATCGATGATGTTTCAGATTCACATAGTTCAGATACAGGGAGTCAAGAGCAGAGGCTGGAGAGGGATCCCAGCTTAGAGGGGACTGGGGAGGGTATGATCAGATTTGATCCAGCTAGACAGATGAGGCAGAGGCAGGAGAAGTGCTGCTCTCTGTCTGCCAATTGTTGACTTCTGGGGTAGGCTGGCAGGAGAGGAGGTATTGCCATGGGTGAAGAAAAAGATGATGAAGCAGTCCAAGACATTAGGAGTCCACATTTCAGGTGAGGAGAATAATCTCAAGAAACTTCTGGCTCAATTGGAAGAGAACGAAAAAGCAGCTAAAGCAGCAAACCCAGGAAAGCTCTCAATTCGGAAAAACAAAAATACAAGGGGATTACAGAATTTAATCTCATCGGTGAATTAGGATAATAGGGGTGGGAAGTGTTGTCAAAAACCTACGATTCACGATTCATGATTTACTAGAGCGAAGTTAGCAATGTGGAAGGAAATATCTGTCATTTGGTGGGAGAATCACTTTGATTAAGGCGGTGCCTACGAGCATGCCACTCTACCTTCTTCTCTATTCAAGTGACCTACAAAAGTGGTGAAAGAAATAAAAGGCACACAGAAGAAATTCTGATGGGACAACAAAGAAGACAGTCCAAAAATACACGTAGTCATGTAGTCTGACGTCTACAAGCCTGTTAAAGAGGGGCTCTAGGTTTGAGACCCGCTAGAGAGGTTAATGAAGCATTATTGGCAAAATGGTGGTGGCATGTAAGGGTTCTCTTGCCTAAGTATGTCAATAATGGGTGGGATGTGAAGCCAACAGGTGATGATAGGGAAGCCTCCAGCATGTGGAGGCGATCTTGGTAATTCGACATATTTCCAAATGAATCATATAGAGTGGGTCGTAATAGCAACATTTGCTTTTGGAAATATTGTTACCGCAACAAGTTACCCTTGATGAATGTTTACAGCAACTTGTACAGGATTGCGTCGAGAAAGGGAACCCTCGTGGAGCAGTTTTGTGGGAGAGGCCCAAGCGGTTAATCGTGGACACCGACATTCAGACGCAATCATTGTTCAAAATATCAGTGATATTGTCAATCATATGGCCGATATTACCAGTATTGCTAGGTCAACAATAATGAAACTACAGGAAGTATAAATACTTTCAATAATATCAGTAATACTTGGCAATATTATTTATCGATATCAGCGATGCTTTGAAAAGAATCCCTTGTAAAAATTTCCTAGTATCAGCAATACCATCGATAATATTCCCCGGTACCAGGAAAACATCCGTAAATAGGTGAAAATTAACAGAAAATTGGAAAAAAAAATTCAAAAACCCCCAAGAACCTCCATTTTTAAGTTTTTTCTTTTTTTTTGGAATTTTGTTCCTTAGGTGATTTCGATCACTATTGATTTTTATTGAATAAAAGTTTGGATTTGGGGAAAAATCTCGACTTGAAAAGAGGATAGGCCAAAACTCAAAGGTGATGAAAAATCAACAGAAACATTTTTTTTTCAAATGTTGACATGGATTGCAATGGAAATCCATGTCTATGCATGATTCTCATGCATTGACATGGATTTGAGATGAAAAATAATAATAAATGGGGCAAATACGGAAAATTCTAATTTTTTTCATTTTTATTGAAAAATGTGTTCTTCACTATTAATTAATTTGGAAATATTATATACTAATGAGTGTTGGCCAATCGATTGATTGGTTACTAATTTTATTTATTTATTTCTATTTATTTTTTTAACAACGCGTGGTTAGGCCTCTATAAAATGGCAACTAATATTTACTTCTTTATCATATTTTATTCCTCCATGTGTAAACATGTGTCTTTTAACATCTCTTGAAGTTTCATTAAAAAATTCTACCCTTTCCCAACGTTTCCCCAAAGTTTTCCTCAGATAGTCAATTTTTCCAAGTGTTGGCGACAATATCGGCGATATTGATACATGCTTCTGTTATACTTGGTCATCGATACATGTAACAAGACCAATACTCTGAACATTGGACACAATATTAAGGAATGTGAAATAGTGCAGTTGGCGAGCCTGCTGTCTTAATTGGAAGGGGTCTACAAAATGCCAAGAGGGAAGGTACAAGAATGTGGATTCACAAGCCATCTGGGAGGTTCTCATGCGAGTCTTTTATTTGGTCTAGTGAAGAGGAGAATAGAAGATTAGTGGAGTGGGCAACAGCAATTTGGTCAAGAGAGGCTCCTCACAAGGTAAAAACATTCTATTGGTTAACCTACTTAAATAGAATTGTCATGTTGGATTTAACATGAAAAGGGTGGGGGTTTTTTCCTTACCCGGTAGATGCATGATGTGTACACAACAGAAGAGACTGAGGACCATCTAATATGCATTGCCCGTTCCCAAATCAAGCTTGGAATGCCATCGTAGTGTAGTTGGAGTCAAGTGGGAAATCCCAAGATTGATTGTAGAGCCATTGCCTTCTTGGAGGACCAGGATTTGGGGTCAAGCAGTTCGCATCCTCTGGGAAGAAATAATGAAGACCGTTATTTGGTCAAACGGACTTGAGTGAAATGCAAGCATTTTCAAGGGAAAAGATAGGACCATAAAAGCAGTTTTAAACTCAACATGGAAATTATCTTTCGAGTGGAATAAGAGAAATTGGGCGTTACTAGGTGTGAAGCAGTATTGGATTTCAGCCAGTTAGTAGGGTTTGTTTGTGAAGCCTGTGTACTTTGAGTAGAAAAGGGATATAAGATTCTAGAAAGAGATTTAGAAGAATAGTGGGAAAAAAAAAAACAAGAAGAAAAGAAGAAGATTACAGGAGAAAATGTTAGGGCTCTATTCAGCCCCCCTCTTATTTAAAAGTAACTATTGAAATTTATTATAAGCCCTTTTTTTAGATAACAGCAATTTATTAGAAAACCCACCGAAAGATATGAAAAGAATACAACGCAACAATTACATGCAAAACTAGAAGAAAAAAGAAGCAGCCTTAGCTGCATAAACATGAGGAACCCAACCCATAACAAGACCTATAATTATCAACCTCCTGTTTCTGAAACTTCGCTCATTTCGCGCCTTCCAAATAGCCAAAATGGGGAGCCTCCAGAGAACTTTGCTAGCTTTCCCAATTCCGCCTCTATGCTAGCCCAAAGAAAAACCTCCATAGACACTGAGATTACCCAAACCATGTGAAACTCAACAAGAAAGAAAAAAAACTCCACACTTTTCGAGCACGTGAGCAATGAATAAAAAAGTGGTCAATGGACTTTGCATCCTCCATGCACATCAAGCATATGTTGGGAAGAATAAGAGATCTCTGTTGAAGATTATCAATAGTCAGAACTCTCTTTCTTCCGACCAACCATACGAACACTGTAACTCGAGGAGGGGCTCCGTAGTGCCAATGGTGGAACGGATGTGTGGGACCGGTGTTGCTACTGAAATCAGATAAAAATCTGATGAATGAACAAACTAAGAAATTTCGAGATCGATACCATTTCCAAATCATCGACTTCTCCGTCTGAGAAGAAGGTGCGGTGCGCTTGAGACACTCATCAAACCAATAAACTCTACGACCTCATCATCTGTCAGATTCCTACAGCAAGGAGGGCTCCAAACGACAGCATCAAGAAACTGAAACAAAGCAATCCAAAGCAAGAAAGGGTACCCTAGGAAAGACATCATGAAGCGCCCTTTCACCACACTAAACATCCACCCAAAAGCAAATACGGTTCCCGTTCTCAAGAGCGAACGCAATCCCTCTACCGGCTAAATAGTCCGTCGACGGGATTGCTTTTCATATGCTATAGGCGAGGTAAAGAGAAACTCTTCACAAACCAACCTCCCTCTTGAAATCCATACTGCTAACAATGATCTCCTTTTTGGCTTCCGAGTTAGGAAGCTCGTTTTTCTTTCTCATTCCTAAGCAAGAAGGTGCAGATTGTTTAAAGCAGTTTCATCCTGTAAGTCTGCTTAGCAACCCTTATTAAATCATAGCGAAAGTTCTCAGCCAGAGAATGAGATTGGTCCTCCCTAAGGTGATTTCTCCCTACCAAAGTGCCTTTATTTCTGGTAGACAAACTCTGAATGGAACCTTAATGACGCATGAGGGAATCGATGAACAAAGATTTCGGCAGTTCCTTAAGACGCACCCCTCTAATCCTATATTTCTAGCCTAATCTCTCTTCCTACCCTTACTAACTGAGATCTAGTGCCCATCCCCTTCCCTGTCGAGACCCGCCGCTTCTTCCGGCCCCACAATAGCCATCTCTTTAACCTTGGACAGATACCTCTCTCCTTACCACCCTGCTTCTCCTCGACCCTTTACTTCTAGAAGAAACACCTACACAACTTTTACCCAGCTTTGAGCTAGTCCCCTTGGACTAGGAAGTTCTTTGTCCTCCCATGATTCCAGCTTAACCAATATCTTCTCTCTCGATCGTTCTCATATGCTCGACTCCGATCTCTAAAGGAATGTTGGACACTTCCTCTCATCATGCCCCTTAAAACATCTCTAGAGAATCTTCGCAAGCCTGCCCTTGAATTCTTCCTAAAATCACACCCCCAAACCCCCCCTTGACCCTTCGCATGAATTTTGTCTACCACCAGCTCTCAATCTCTCTTTAAAATCGCTTCTCAAACCAACTAGTTGATCTCTGTTGAAATCGCCTCGAGATACTCCTCAAGCATACATCATCTATTTGGATGCTCTTAGAGTAGAGCATGATGTGAGGCATCCAGGTCTTCTTGGAGGTAAATCATAAGTGATGCAAGACGAATGGCCTAAACTAGGATGATGCAATTCAATTAATTACTGGATTACCAGAGTGAATCAAAGCATAAAATAAAGCCAATCTACCACAAATTTAGAGACATCAAATATTCAATTAAGCTCAAGTTCAAGACCACATCACAATCCTGCAAAATAGATCCTTAAGGCTATTGATTGAACATGGCCCAATGGAGGGTAGAACTACTATCTAGCATAGGATTCATTCCAGATTCGAAGATTCACTTGCGCCTTGCTAGGGTTTGAGTGGATTAGGGTTTGGGTTTGGAAATCAAGAAATTGGAAATTTAGCGTTTTATAAAAGGCTAGGGTTAGGGTAGAGTGTTATAAAATAAAGAAGAAGAGAGAAGATCAATGGGGGGAAGGTCGTTCGGCTGTACGGACAGGTTCGTGCAGTGTACGGGCACGTCCATACAGTTAGGGTTGTCAAGGAGTTAGGCCTGGGGTAGGTCTCGGCCCGGATTTTGAACTGTTTCAGGCCAGGCCTATTCAAAAATCTAATTTTTCAAGCCCGAGCATGGCCCATTGACACCCCTACATACAATCATACAGACGGTGTGGTGGGGCTATGTTAGTTTGGCCGGTGATGAATTAGGTTGATGATGGAGTTAGGGTTTGAGAAAGAAGAGAACAATATATATTCAATGGAAAAAGAGGGTTTGAGAGAGAAGAAAGAAATACCTTGATAGGAATAAGAAAGGTAACTTGGAATCACTCCAATGGCTTCACACCAAATTCCATTCACATAAAGTTTTCTTGCTCAAAAGATGCAATGTAGAGAAATTTCATTCAATATGTCCACCATCTTAAGTCTCAAGTCTCAAACAGGTAAATATGAGAAAACCTAAGCAAACACTAAGTCTATAACTATTCTTGACTGTCCGAATCTATTAATGATCACGATCATCACATAAATCTCTAATAACCTAAAATAAAACTAAAAAATAAAGCAGAAATAAAGATGTGCCACAAGGCACAAGAATGGTCTCTAACGTACAACAGGTACGTCCACACGTCCACACATGATCAACGGCCTGGATGAATGTGGTCCAATGTGTCCATGGCTCGAATGTGCATACTAGAGTGACCGTACACCTAAACTCGAGTCTCTTAACATATCCAACAGTCCGGATCACCAAACTGATGTGTCCAAGATATCCAATGGCATGGTCTAACGTTTGTAACGTCCAAATGTGGTCCAAGTCAGGCTAGATGACATCCAAACAATCCAAAGATGTATCGATCAATTCCAAATAAGCATCCCGCATGCATCTACCCAGTGAGGGGTCTTAAAAAATGCACAACCATGCATTTGGGGTCTTAAATGCAGCTAAGAACTCGAATTAGGTCCATTGGGCCCCTATGTAATGATCATCCAATCATAATGAAGCTAGGGCTGGGGCTTCAGCTTCCTCCTCCTCTGATAAACTCGTGTAGGTGCTCAGATGCCCTCATCAATAAGCCTTGAGGCATGTGGATTAAACCACCTAAAGTGCCTTGCTAGCTTGCTTCATTTCATTTTAAAATATGAAAATAACAGGGGGAAATGTAAATTAAGAATACATGGTAAAGCTTATATAAAAATAATGGTACACATGAATAACCAAAATATAAATGCTAAAACAATTATAAAACATGATATTGACTAGAAATTGATAACCAAACTATGAATAACCATCAAAAAGAAAAAGTTCTAAAAGCGTAGTATTACTAAAAATTAAGCAATTAGGAAGAAAATTTAAAGTGTGCGTGTGTATATATATATATGGGGCTCAATCCTCCATGCTATTAAAAGCAACTCGAAAATGTCATATTCAATGCCTTCCTCAAGCATTGCTTTCATGGTGATAGATAGACAAAAAGGTAAATATAGAAAGAAAAACATTTTCTTCTACAATTTCCACCCTTGAAAGAACACTTTGAGAGATGTCCACTTAACAAAATGTGTAACTTGTACTAGACGTGTACGCCCCCCATATACTTCACTATTTGAGGCTTACATACATGAGGCCTGGAGGTTTATGCCTCAAGTCATTCTCGAAAAGCTTCACTGTATAAGCCTCCCACGCCTAATAAAAAATTGGTTGTGCCATATGGCGCTAGGATTGAAGGATCCTGGGATCATAGGTGGCGTAGCGTACACTAAAGCCATCTGTCAAAGTTTTTAATGATTTTAATATCATTGGGCAAAAAAAAAAAAATGTTGCTATTCAAATGATAGGTGATTTTAATATCATCTATCAAAGTTTGTTACTCGGCCCCTTCGTACAGGACATCCAACATGAAATCAAATGCTTTGCCTCAAATGGAGTTAAGCTTTCAAAACTTTCATTCCACAGTTGCACCATTGTATTAACATTTCGATGTATTTTAATTCGTAGTTGGTTTCATTAACCTCTTCAGCCTTTTCTTAATAAACATGCTGCAACGTAAAGCAGCCAGTAATATAAATAACTAACTCACACATTGAAAGAACCATAAAAAGGCATACAAGATAGATGCATTGCTTTTTCTTCTTTCTTTTTTTCTTTTTTTTTTTAGATAGATGCATTGCTTTTATAAAGGCTTGTTCAGTGGAAATAGATGACAATAAAATCCAACACAACTCTTACCTATAATTTTTCTTTTTCTTTTTCTTTTTTTTTTTTTTTTGAATCTTCAAGTCAGACTAGAAATTTGAAAAAAAAAAAAAAACCCTCAAAACATTGGGTGGAGTTCTTTTTTTCCTACTGAGTGTCATGATCACCACTTATTGTGATAAATCACAATAAAGTGGGGCACCCAAACACCACATACAGTAAAATGGCAAGTCAACATTGAGGACACGTCAAGAGAGAGGAAACAGAACAAAATCTTCTTGTTATTCCATACCATTAACCAGCCACTCAGACTTGTTATTCTTGTCAATCTTCCGCGTGATACAGATCTTTTCCTCAGCGGTATCACCCCTCAATGAAATTTTTATATACCCAGACACCTCTCCCCGCTTCACATACGCCCCAACACTCGAAGCCCTTCCAAGCAGCTGTACATTAAAACCCATCAACAAAGCTATATGAACAAGTGCAAACACAGCAGGTTGTTTTAAAATAGAATTAGCAAAAAAGAAAAGGGGCTGCTTGGATGGTGCAGATATTTCAAACTTGAAAACCAAAAGAGGCCGCTCCGCCTCAAATCATGAAAGGCATTGTTTCCAATCCTACTAGACATAATGCCACCCATTCAGCTCAGGTTTTCAAACCCCGCCCAAACGTATCCAAAATTCCTAAAAATGCCGATGCCGTGGAGTGGGCCCATCCGAACCTGCGGCTCTCCGGCGAGGCCAAGGGCTATGGCGCAGACAAGAGAACTCTTCCCGGATCCGTTGGGTCCGATGACGAGGTTGAGGCGCGGGCCCGGCTTGCTTTTCAGGTAGTGGTAGGTCATGAAATTGCCGAGCTCTATCTCGATTATGTTTCCAGGCAAGTATCCGTCTTCACCTCTGGAGTATGCATAAATACGTCAGTGAGAATTAACAGCTGAGATGTGCCGGAATGGAGGATGGATAGTAAGAAATCAAAGATGAACGGTCGTGATCTCACGTGCTGAAGTAGTGAGAAGTAGCCGTACGTACCTTTCGACGAGCTTGCGGCGTTTGGAGGAACGTTCAGCCATGGCTGAGAGCGTGCTGGGATATGCCTAACGGGGAAGGACAGAGAATTTAGGGCGTCTGAGAAACCATGGAAAGAGTGATTGTGAGAGATTGAGGGCGCGGAGAAGAAAAGGCGCCAAACGATGACCGTACGGATAGTGATTTGATAGTCCGGCTACGTATGCCGCTTGATACGCCGTCACTCAGGAATTGTCACGTGGCATGCCTTTGCCTTAAACGGACGCGGATGGGGTACAACCCCGCCCGTCCCTAGCTACGGACAGGGGCTCTGAGGAGCCACGTTGATGTATGGGTTTTATCCACACCGTGCATCCATTTTTACATATCATTTTATAATAAGATCCATAAAATGAGGCAATTCAATTACTCAAGTGGAACACACTGTTGTGATTAAACTCCTTCGGTTGAAAACTTTTTGAACGCCATGAAAGTTTTGGATCGAGTTGATATTCTTGTTTACCCTCCGTCGAGGTTTATACGACCTTATGAACAGGTTGGATGGATGGCAATTAACAATCACCGTGGGCGATGGGAAAGTTTGAACGGTGGATGTGGTGTGGTTCACTCGAGTCAATTTATTTTCGGGCTTCTATCTAAAATGGGACGCGGATTAGATACTGACAGGTTTTTGTCTTTTTGTTTTAGAGAAAATGACCACGGTAGACAAAACCTTTTACCCAACGGTTTCTATGAAAGAAGACAAACTTAAGTTACCAAGTTAGACTAGCACGTGCGGACAGCGACTTTGAGGACCAAACTACCCCTCCTTTTTACTACCATTGCTTTTCCTCTCCCTCACCTTCCTCTTTCCATTTTCAAAAAAAGAATGACAAAAACTCCTGCACCGTTGCTTTTCCTCTCCCTTTCAACTGTTTGTTTTTTCTCTCTCTCCTTTTTACTGTTGTTTTTCCTCTCCCTTTCCACTACTGCTTCACTACCATTGCTTTCACCTCCTTTCCTCACCCGTTAGAAAGACAAAAAAAACACCCTTTTTGTGGCCCCCCTTATCAACATTTTGTCTTCTTTTGAAAATGGTCGGTCCAATGAAGAAAGCACGCACCACAGGTATATTTCAAACTCAGTTGAGCCCACATTGAATGTATTTAATATAGGAAACGGATTGGCTACTCCCCCTAACACCAGCCCCGTGGCTGGTGGTCGGTGATCCGTTGGCCCCACCATTATGTACATGGCTGCTGGTCGGTGCTCTGTGGGCCCCACCATGATATATGTGTTTCATCCATTCCGTTCATCCATTTTTAAAGTTCATCCAGGGCTTTATCCTAAAAATAAGAGGGATATAAATCTTAGATATACCACAATACAGGAAAACAATAGTGATTGGATATCCATCATTTAAATCGTCCTAAGGCCCACTGTACTCTTTACCTGAAATCCAATCTGTTTATTACGTCATAAAGACCCAGATGAAGGGTAAAAACAAAGATCATCTTGATCCAATACTTTTATGGCCACCAAAAAGTTTTTAATGGTTGATGTTCATTAAACACTGTTTCCTGTAATGTAGTTCAATTGAGATCAGGATATACCTCATTTTTTGTATAATATCGTAAAATGATATATAAAAATAGATGGACGGCATGGTTGAAACACATACATCATGATGGGGCCCACAGAGCACCGAACACCAGCCATTGGCTGGTGGCATGGGGAGTGGCTAATCCGTTTCATGTAGTATATCCATGCCATCCATCCGTTTTTCTATTTAATTTAAAGGGTTGAGCCTGAAATTGAAGCATATGAAAATATGAAGTGGATCATACCTCGAGAAACAGTGAGCATAATGATTTTCTAGTTTGCCCCGCTAATTTTCTAGTTTGATCCACTCAATTTCATATTTGCTGGAAGTGCATAGGTGGATGTATAACATACTTTGTAATTTTGGTAGATGATGAAATGATCATCTTTATACTTTGTCCCATTGTATTTTCAGTTTATCTCGCTCAATTTCCAGATTAGCCCGCTCAATTTCCAGTTTGGCCCGCTCAATTTCATTTCCAGCTTGGCCCGCTCAATTTCCAGTTTGGCCCGTAGTATATCCTCGATGTCCATCCATTCTTCCATCTAATTTAAGCGGTTTAACCCCAAATTGAAGCATATCAAAAGATCAAGTGGATGATACCACGTAAACAGTGGGCATAATGATTTCCACCATTGAAACCGTAGTGGGCCCAACAGTGATGTTTGTTTGTTATCACATCTTTCTTTTTTAAAAATTATGTGAATGAATCGCTTCGAATATAGAATAAGTAGCCTAACGTACTTTTTTATTGTCTATATAAATTGGCCTACGTAATCACTATTTGTGAAAAAAAAAAAGAGTATATTCTTTAGCACACATATAAATACCATGATCAAGTATACCTTTCAAATGATGCAAAATCTTTTTCCCTACTTGTAAATGAATCTAACTTAAAAATTTCATGTGGTAGTTAAGTAATTCCACAATATACAAGATGTTTAGGCTAGTATGAGTTAAGTATTTAAAACTTCTAATCAACAACTTGAAACCCTTAAGGATCTATTAGATTGTTTTTCTTGTCGTTGCTCAATTTCAACGTAATTTCCATCAGTATGCACACTATTTTAGAATTTTTCATCTCAATGATTTTTAGAGTTTCATGAATATACGTGTTCTTAAATGTAAAAATTACATCATATATTTAATTTATCCTGATTCAAGATAATACGCCATAAGACCCATATTTGTTATTTCAAATTTACGAAGTAGCCTTTATAAACTCATCAACCATAACACTATCATTGTCTGTGAATATTAGATCACCAATGTATAAGGATGTCAATAATACATCACCATGTTCATTGTATTAACATGGATAACATGCTCATTAGGATAACTTATTTGTTTGTTATCAAACATATTCATAAGATCATAGATACATTGTTTTCAATTATGTCTGATTTTGTCCACTATGTTTATCTTATGAATTTTATGTTTGATATGTTTTTCAATTAATCTCTGCAGGCGACGAATATTCTGCTGTAATCTCCAACCCAACATCTAGGTGTACACTAACATGGTGGTTTGACAAGGTGAAGGGTGGAGTAGAGAAGCACGATAGTCAGCTAAATCTGTTTAGGTAATCCCTTTTCTCGTTTCTATTACATATTACATCATTTAGATTTATAGGGGTTCTATTTCACCTTCTTCTTGTAAGATACAAAGGTGATCTAGTATTTGAGATTAGGGGGAGACAATTACAGTTTACCAAGATGGACTTCGCCCTTATTACCGGTCTTAAGACTGGAGATTTTACTGTACCAAATATTTCTTGCACTACGAGTACATTTAGAGACAAATACTTTAAAGAATATCCAGTATTAAAGAAGCACCTAATGGACGTGTTTGACAGATTAGTTGACACCGATAAGCATGAAGACGTCGTGGAGGTTGCCCTACTTCTAGTTGTGGAGTACTTTCTTAGGGGAAACGAACCGAAAACCAGATGTAACATGGATTATATTCATCTGGTGGACTCGCTAGATGATTTCTATAGGTATCCCTGGGGTAGTTTGGGATACAATACAATTTAAGAGGGAGAATGACTTGTTTTTTAAGAAGAAGGAAAAGTTAGCGAATGAGAGGGAGGAGTTTAATAAGGAGAAGGAAGGTAGTCGTACACAAAAGGGACGTTTTGTGATGGAGGAGGAGGGTGAGGAGTTGAGGAATAGAGGGAAAGTAAATAATATTGATGATAAAGAACCTGGATACGAGGATCTGGATGTGCAATCGTATAGTAATACCAAAGGTAGTGTATTGAATGCATCCACTTCTCATCCCATTTATGAAAGAATAACCAAAAGGATACCGAAACCATCATATTATAAGATGTCTCCGTACTTCTCTATCTGCATTCGACACAACCCATGGGTCAGTTCCCGAACCCAACCAAGTAATCGCTTTTGCTACTTCTCCGATACCATTTCCTCTACATATGGATCCTTTCAGAGCATTATCCGCACATGAGGTGAAAGAGGTAGAGGACTGGTATGAGAGAAACAAGGACATCCCGGCATGGAAATGGTTTAATACGATATGGATGAAAGATGCGTGGGTTGATAGCGAGGTAATCATTACTAATTTATTCTCTATATGCATTAATTAACATATAATTAATTGTTATATTAATCTATGACTAAATTGTACTATCCTATTGATAAGGCTATCGACACATACATCGAGTTCCTTGAAAAAAGGCATAACGACCCTTCAATAACATATCGCCAGGATTGCAAGTTCTGTCCTACTTATTTTACGGTAGCTGTTTATTTCGCCAATCCTTAATCTGTTTGAAGATTTTATTTTCTTACATGTATTGAACTTTGAGCATGTTTGTAACAGCAAAGCCTTGAGGGGTGTTTGCCGGTTTTGATCGCATACCCGGCCTCGAAATCAGCATCAGAACGGGCCTCGCTAATAGGCTAGCTGACCACGGCTTACGCAATTGCCAAGCAGCGAGATAAACCATATGCCAAAGTGATTTGGTATTATGAACGGGTAATGCACTCGTCACAGAACATCATCTGTTACTGTTTATGTGTTCTATCATGTTTTGACTAATATATTATTTTGTGAATCATGGACAGGTATATGCGCCCATAAATCATGAAAATTCATATTGGTTTTTGTTGGTCATCTATCCTAGAGTAAGAGAAATCGTTATTGTAGATAGCTTATGCACAGATATAATGCCGAAGTATAACCAGCAGATGAAGAACATGATTGATGCACTCCCTATTCTCTTCCATGCCACTGGAGACAGCACTGCGCTTGAAGGGAAGAATTGGTCCGTTAGAGTGGATGAATCTGCGCCGAAGCAGTACAATGGTTATGACTGTGGCATATTCATAATGAAATTCATTGACATTTTGTGTAGCGGTCTCACCTTGGCGGGAACAGACATGTAAAAATTCACTGTCTATTGGAGGAAGTCAATAGCATATGATTGCTTGTCTCTAGTCCATAGATGATATTTGTTTAGGGCATGGGAGGATTTTTGGAAAGATGTTGTATTATATGGAGTATTAATTTCATTGTTGAATATACTTTGTATATTGTTGTCTCGCTCATGTACCATTTCATGTTATATACATTGTATGAGGTTTACAGTAATCTTGGAGTGACAACAAATTTCCATGTCTGTGCATTTCAGTCTGAGTTCCTTTTCTAATCACGATGGCCTTGGGAGGGTTGATCCGAGAGATGGGTTGACTGCAAAACGGTTGATTAAAACTATATTGGGTTATCTTGCTGGTTCTGAAATCAGTATGCCAGCCAGCAAGATAACCCAATATAGTTTTAATCGGCCCTTTTGCAATCAACCCATCCCTCGGATCAACCCTCTCAAGGCTATCGTAATTTGAGAAAGAACTTGGACTGAAATGCACATACTTGGAAATTTTCTGCATATTTGCCGGAAGTACATGGGTGGATGTATAGCATGTTATGTAATTTTGGTGGATAGTGAAATGAACTTTGTACTTTGTCTCACTGTATTTTCAGTTTGTCCCGCTCAATTTCCAGTTTGTCCCGCTCAATTTTCAGTTTGTCCTGCTCAATTTCCAGTTTATCCCACTCAATTTTCAGTTTGGCCCGCTCAATTTCCAGTTTGGCCCGCTCATTTTCTAGTTTGTCCAGCTCAATTTTCAGTTTGGCCCGCTCAATTTCTAGTTTGTCCCGCTCATTTTTCAGTTTGGCCCGCTCAATTTTCAGTTTGGCCCGCTCAATTTCTAGTTTGTCTCGCTCAATTTCCAGTTTGGCCCGCTCATTTTCCAGTTTGGCCCGCTCAATTTCCAGTTTCGCTCGCTCATTTTCCAGTTTGTTCCGCTCAATTTCCAGCTTGTCCCGCTCAATTTCCGGTCAATTCGCTTCACTTCACGATCATTCCCATGCATTTCACGGTCATTTCTGGCGACACGATCATTTCCATGCATTTCATGGTGAATTCCCTTCACTTCATTTCCACGCATTTCATGGTCAATTCGCTCCACTTCACAGTCATTTCCATGCCTTTCACGGTCAATTCGCTCCACTTCATAGTCATTTCCATGCATTTCAAGGTCAATCTCGACGATTCGGCGTTGATTCACGATCATTTCCATGCATTTAACAGTCAATCCCGTCGATTCCGTGTTGATTCACAGTCATTTCCATGCATTTCACGGTCAATTCCAGTAATTCCGTTTCATTTCACGGTCAATTCCCTTCACTTCACCATCATTTCCATGCATTTTTTTCTAAACAAACAAACTAAAGTATATGACTACTCCATTACAAGTCGTATTTTGTATCAAGCAATTTATTTGGGAGAGGGAAATCCAGCATATCTTGTTAGCTTGAGGGGAGGTATTGGAATTTCTTTTGCCTTCAACATAGATGATCTGCACTCAATTATAATTAATTTATATATATCTTATATATTAATCGGGTTCGTGTTGGGTCAGGCAACCCAAGACCTCAATCCGAGCTCAACCCAAGTTTTATCAGGTTGGTGTTTGTATGGCCCAACCCCAAGACCAAACTCGATACATCCTGCCCAAGCCCAACCCAATGTTGGGTCGGCCACAGGTTGGTCGGGTTGAGCCCGCCCAACTTCTAGCCCTAAAATCACATACGGTATGTCAAGTAACTAATTTTGGTTTAGAAGATATTCTTGTTATATGAATAAAGAAAGAAATGAAAAAAAAAAGTGATATTTTTTTTTTTTTTTTTGCATATGCTTATATATACATATTTATATAAATGTTATGTTAGAGAAAAATGTAGGTAAAATAAAATTCTCCATGTAAAAAAAAAAAGAGAAGGGATACGGATACGGTTATAGTTACCGTTATAATCTGTAGCCATATATCGGGGGTGGAATCGCCGCATCCACGATTGATCGCCGATTGGGACAGCGACTTGCGGTGGAATTGCAGGAGCTGCAATGGATCGGCAGTTTATGGCTACGGTTATAATCTGTAGCCATAGAAAACCGTAGCCATAGGTTCTTTCCTCTTTCTTTTTTTTTTTCCATTCTTTTTTTTTTTTGCTATTGTAATCCCCATGTCCTTTTGTGGGTCCAATCATGAGGTCTGTGTTATATCCAAACCGTTCATCTATTTCACGAGCTCATATTAAGGCTTGAGATGAAAAATAAGATAGATCTAACTATCGAGTAGACCACACTGTAAAAGGCAATGGGGAATTGAACGTCTACCATTGAAACCCTTTTTGGGGTTATAGAAGATTTGGATCATTCTGAAATTTATTTTTCTTCCTCATTCAGGTCTTTGTGACCCTATGAATGAACTTAGCCGAGTAGGATTTCTCACAAACATCACAGTGGACCCTCAAAAAGTTTTTAATGGTCGACGCTCATTCAACACTGTTTCCAGTTTGTCCCACTCAATTTCCAGTTTCATTTGACATAAATCACTATGCATGCTTCAAAAAATCAGTACAGTGCAAGGCTTGTCGATGGGATTAAAGGGCAGAAAATGTACTTTTGTTAGATTTGCTAGTCCCTGTAGGAAAAACAGTTGCTTATAGTTTTTCTCTGAGTTATTGAATGAATGATTGTAATAAGATTAGTAGTGAAGTTAAAGTCTTATTTAGGTACATTTTCCAAGTTGCTCAATCTAGAAGTTGGTATTTGAAATTTTAAAACTTTCGTCATAGATTTGTAAACGATGAAATTTTCCATGAATATAGATTTGTAAACGATGAAACATGCCAATCCATTCGTTTCAACTTCTTTCCTGAAAAATGCCCCTTTTTAGTTTCCTTGCCTAGACTGGCAACAAAATTTCCATGAATATAGATTTGTAAACGATGAAATTTTTTTAAGAAAATCTTGCTGAAAGACAATCATGGGAAACATTTTTTCGTTTCTTACTGTTTTCAAGATATGGAGTTTCCCAAAAAACTCCATTTTCTTCAAAAATAAAAAATAAAAAATCCACAAATCCAAACAGTCCTTGAAGTAGGCTTGAGGAGATTGCTCAATTCATTGATAGGCAGTCAAATCAGATAAAAGAGTTTGAAGCACAGAGAGAGAGAGAAGTTGATACGATTGCATGAAGATGAGAAGACTGAGCTGAAGTGGAGGTATTTGGAAGAAGAGGTGGAATTGGAGAAGGAATTTGATGCTAAGCCGACCCAACTGATGGATGATGATGGCAAATCTGCTGTTGTTGCTAAAGGCGGTGCCATATACTCATAAGTGAGGTTAAGGTCACGTGCCCAGCTGACTTGGCTACTCACAAAGTTTGATGTTTGAGGCGGCTCGAGCAGTTGATCATTGCTCACTACCACTTGTAATGGAGATGCCCTGTATTCAAATTCCACACCATCCTCCTCAGGCAAGCTATCTATGTGTGTTTTCCATTTAATGTGTTGCGTTGTCTCGATGACTAAGGGAATGAATTTATCCGAATGCTCCAACTGTGTTGCCAGGAACTCTCGCACGTCATCGTCGTCTGTGATTACAGTTGGAGGGATTGATTCATTTGTGCAAGGATACATTACTTTCATCCTAATATCACAATCTGTTGGTTGACTTAATAATCCTGTAAATTCTAGATAGAAGCTCCTCATACGTAGTCTCGACACGTAGTGAAAAAGTTTTCGAATCCCCACTAGTGTACGAGTATCGCTTGTTCTCATATTCAATCTTCCCGCCATAACAACAGATGATTCTCGTAGTAGACATTATCTGAAAACCGATACAATGACACTATATTAGTGAATCATTAAGCAATGGAAGCTTGCCATAAGACAAAACTCGATTAAATAATAGAGGAGCGAGTACTCACGTTCCATAATAAATGACGATGATACATAGCTTAAGGAAATAAAATGTAAACAATGCGTTAATTTTTTTTAAATAAACAAGAAGAGCTTATATGGATTACAAATTCAGAGATAAGAATGATTTCATGTGGTGCTTGTTAAATTCAGTGATGCTATCTATCATGGAATATCCATATAGTCTTCTATTTTAACAAGGGACAATTTTATGATGGCCTAGTACACTTTCAAAAAAAATATACAAACCTAACATTTCTACATGAGGATTTGGGTTACATATATTTTCAAAGATAGTCTCAACAAGCAGAGTCTAGGGTTGAAATTTCACCTAAAATTTCACTATTAATTATTTCTAATTATTAGAGCACACGAGAGATGTTGTTTCTGATCAACGAGATGTATTTGAGGATTCGAAATACAAAATCCTAATCTCAATATGCTCCATTTAGTGCTGGAATTTTTTTCTCAAACCTTTATACATTCGCTTCTAGTTAGTGCTAATTGCTAAAAGTTATGAGAAATATCATCTCTAACTAATGAGATTTCTTAGTGAATTTTCATTGTTAACTCCTAGTGTGGGTTTTAAGTGTAGGGAGTGCTTAAATTTGATCTAATGTATAATGTAATGGGTAAGGAACTGCTTACAATGCCTAAACTCATTTCACCTATTGTCTACTGAGTGTCTTCGCAATGTCATTTCAACTAAGGAAAATTATGGTAAAATTCAAATCCTAAGTTGTTAAAAAGTTCATTGGAAGTCAAGTTCAAGGAACGTTCTTATTTAGTCTAATATACATCATAATAGATTGTTTGTTCTCCCATAATTCCTAAGTTTAGTTCTAAGTTCAAACAATCATTCTAAAAGTTTTTAATGGGGACCTACATTTTGTTCCTAGGTTTCATGGTTATGCAATCAATCTTCTAGAGAACTTAAAATATTGAGTCTCTATCTTCTCAAATGTCATAATTCCAAAGTGATTCCAACCAAGTTTGAATGGCTATTCTAATGATTTTAAGGGAACCTAAGTTTCATTTCTACGTTCAAACAACTAAATCTGAAATTTCCTAAGGTCCTAAACTTTTACGCCTCTAGGTTCGCAATTTTATTTCTTCTGAGGGAATTCTATATAGGTTCAATTAGCTATTCTAGTAACTGGAGCAGCATGTGGCTTACATTGAGCACCCGGTAAAGCTCATATGTCATGGGTGGATGTTATGCATCATGGCATCATGGTACCCACGTACATCCCTTAAATTTTGTCCAGATTGCTCTTTAAATTGTACATACTATCAAATCATTATATTAAACATCAACACATGAATATAAGATGGATTCTTATAATTCCTCTAAGCTCAAATAACATTAACACATTGTGTCATATCAATCTCAAGTATGGTTAAGCAATTTGGAATATTTAAAAGTTCATTCAACATTCAACAAATATTCCACATTGTATGGTGTATAAGACAAAATAAAATGTAATTTAACAGTTCATGTCATATCTACTAGAAATATACCTATATTTAAGCAATCACAAATGTACCATAAGGGGATACAAGGCTAAATTCTCTACACATGGTTAATTAGAATTAGAGTAATAAAAATTTAAGCATTACATCATATACATTAATACTAAATATCAAGCACTTGATAAATTTGAGCGAGGTTCGGATAAAATGGAATAAACCTCAACTAGAATTAAGCGCGACAAACATGGAAATGATTAAGGCAAACATGAAAATTCAGCGATGCAACCTATAAATTGAACGAGGCAAACTAGATATTCAATGAAGGAAAAACGAAAGTTCAGCGAGACAGGCTAGAAATTGGGCGAGGCAAACTATAAATTGAACGAGGGAAAAATGAAATCGATCGAGGGAAGTTCGAATTTGAGCGACGCAAAAGAAATAATTGAGCAAGGGAAGCCTGGAAATTTAGCGACGCAACCTAGATTTTGAACGAGACAAACTAGAAATTCAGCAAGGGAAGAGGGAAAATTGAGCGAGGTAAAGTATATATTGAGCGAGGCAAATTGACAGTTGATCGAGGAAAGCTGAAATTGAGCATGGCAAACTGAAAATTGAGCGTGGCAAACTAGAAATTGAGCAACGCAAACATGAAATTGAGTGAGACAAGAATGATATTCATTGAGGCAAACATGAAATTTATCAATGCAAACATTAAATTGAGCGAGCCTAGCATGAGATCGAGCTGGGCAAACATTAACTTGAGCAATTCTACCATGAAATTGAGTTAGGCGAACATTGAATTGAGCGAGCCTAGCATGAAATTGAGTTGGGCAAACATTGAATTGAGCGAGCCTACCATGAAATTGAGTTGGGCAAACATAGAATTGAGCTAGCATAACATTAAATTGAGCCGGGCAAACATGAAATTGAGCGACTCTAAAATGAAATTGAGTGAGCCCTAAAATGAAATTGAGTGAGCTTCAAATGGAATTAAACAAGTTTCACATGAATTTGAACAATCAACGCATAAAATTGACTAAGCCTAACATATCAAATTGTAAGAGCCTGACATGAAATTCACCGAACTTCACATAAAATTCGATGAGTAGTCGATCAATTGTCATTGACTTCCGCTCGTCTCAATTTCCGTGAGTTCTTTCTTCAAATTAAAGTGTGCAACGGCTAAGTTTGACCAAGCACCTTTGCTGAATTACAAGCTGAATTTCCACAGGTACTTAGTTAATCGTTGTTCAATACTACAAAGGAAAGAATTTATAAACCACACTAGGGTTTTTTTTTTTTTTAATATCTGTACCTCCATGAACCGTAGCCTCGCTCAATGCAAGTTGAGGACGAATGCTTTCAAATGAGGGATTAATTTGTACCTTTCCGAAGATTGGAGGTGCAACCACTTTGAAGGATTCTACGTAACCCTCACCAAGATAGAAAATGCCAAATGTAGAATGATAATATGGAGATGATAAAGTTCGAATTTTAGTAAGGAAAATGATAAGTAAAACAGCCGTTGCTTCGGTTTTTCATTGCAATGGAACGTAGGGATGTGTACTGGGAAAAAGCGCATGTTTTTTCTGTTAAAGGGAGAGGAAAAGCAACAACAGTAAAAAGGAGGGGTAGTTTCGTCCTCAAAGTCGCTGTCTGCACATGCTAGTCTAACTTGGTAACTTAAGTTTGTCTTCCTTCGTAAAAACCGCTGGGTAAAAGGTTTTGTCTACAGTGGTCATTTTCCCTTTGTTTTACCACACCCCATGGTGGGATTTCACCACCCATGATACTCGATCCCTCAACCGGGTGTTGAAACTCCTTACGGTGGACCACCCGAGGAAGAGTAAGGATCCGCCACGGAAGTGACGTAACCTAGTTACGTGAGACCCCACATGATATATGTATTGTATCCACACCATTCATCCATTTGAAGAGATTACTTTAGGGCATGCGACAAAGAATGAGTTAGATCCAAATCTGAAGTAGACCTGGCACAAAATAATACAGCAGGAAGAGTGACGACCACCGTTGAAACCTTCCAAAGGTCCCCTATGACGTTTACCTGACCAACGTGCTCATAAGTTAAGACATACATGAAAGAAGTGAAAACCCAAATCTCAGCTTCATCGAAAACTTTTGTGACCCTTATAAATTTTTACGGGTGGGCTTTACTCTCTCCACTGTTTTCTGTGGTAGGGTATATTTGAGCTTTGGATCCAACTCGTTCTTTAGCTCATGTCCTAAATTGATGTCTCTGAGTAGATGAACAGTGTGGATATAACACATACATCACGGTAGATCTCACGTAACTTGGTAACATAACTTCAATGGCGAGTCTCGCTACTCAACCTGTCGGTAGCTAATCCCCTTCCTCTAAAATGACAAGTGAAATGGATGGAGGGTGGGGGTAAAAATCATACATTCGGGTGT
Source organism: Magnolia sinica (assembly GCF_029962835.1). NCBI lineage: Eukaryota > Viridiplantae > Streptophyta > Magnoliopsida > Magnoliales > Magnoliaceae > Magnolia > Magnolia sinica. The sequence continues at coordinate 73,987,045 of NC_080578.1, read as the reverse complement.
CCACTTAGAGCCCCTGTTCGTTCCTGCTTAGGATAGGGAGTATGAAATGCCCAGTCGGCCTCCAACTTAAACCCACTAAATTGCGAAACTCACTGTCGATGTACCGGAAACGGAATTGGTTGAATAATCTTAACCTTGGACACGTGGGACTTAGAATCCGTTTGGATGGTAAGTTATTTATAAGCTACTCATGCCTCTAGTAGCCCATCTTAATTTTCACAGATTTTTCCATATAATCACCACCTTTACAGTTATAGACCTATAATCACCCTATTCTATAATATTTAAATTGACAAGCTTCTTCTTTGCCCCGTTAGTTATCCCAACGCTTAGTGTCCGATGATGTACATTAGCTGGGTTAATTCAAAAAGCTCGCTCAACTTACCTGGATCTAGTTTAGTTTGACTCAACTTAAACAGCGATTTGAGGCAAGCCAAGCTTCACATAACCTGACTCGTTTGAAAATGAATCGAGGTCGAGTAGCGGTTGTGCTTGTCCATTTTCTACCTTTCCCCTTTACATACCTAACCAACTGCGTCCACCTGAGCTCCTCTCACTCTTTGCAATAAAGTACATTTAAATCTAATGTTTAATATTTTTATGTAATTGTTTTAAAATATAAAATTTTAAATTTTAAATTTGAAATTTGGAGTTTTGATTTACAAATTGAAAGGTTTGGGGGTCATGTTGGAGCTGATTTGGGTTACATCGAGTTGGGACGGGTGTGGGTCGGGTTGGTTCAGTTGGGGTTGGGTTAGGCCAAGTTATGGCTAGGTTGGATCGAGTTGGGGTTGGGTCGCATGTGGGTTGGGTTGGGTCAGTTGGGTCGCGTGTGGGTCGAGTTGGGGCTGGGTTGGGTCAGGTGTGGGTTAGTTGGGTGAGGTTGAGTCAGTTGGTTCAGGTGGGGTTAAGTTGGATCTAGTTGGGTCAGGGGTGGGTCAATTGGGTCAGGTTGGGTCGGGTTGGGTCGAGTTAGGGCTAGGTTGGGTAATTGGATTAGATTTGTAAGTGGTTGAGTTGTATTTTGGATTAGATTTGTATTTTGAATTAGATATGCACTTTGGATTACATATGTATTTTGGATTAGAATTGCATGATTTTATTTATTAATAGTTACATTTGTGTAATTGGATTAAATTTGAATCTTGTAGAGTTGAATTGTAATTGTAAATTTGTGATATGTTTATTTTTGAGTACTTATAATCATAAATACTTGTGGATGAGATAGGCATTATGGAGAATATTGAAAATACTAAAGATTTATTAAGTTTGTTACTTGTGAGCTATAAATATATTTACTTACTTATTATAAATAAACTAATTTAACTTACCTTTTTAGTTTTTAAAATATGAAAAAAAAATAAAAATAAATAGACAAAGCTCAGCTCGGCTCAACATAGCTCGCTTGACTCACAGTCAAACCAAGTTGAGCTGGTGTTCTGATAACAAAGGTCGAGTTGAGCCAAGCTCAAGCTAAGGTAGTCACGAGTACGAGTCGAGCATGTATTTTCAAAAATGACAAAATGGCACTCTAAATAAAGTAAACTAGCTCTTTTAGGAAGAGCAAGGAGTGCAGCTTCGGTGGATCTAGGGATCCACCAAGGTGGGTGGGATCCCTGACTGTAGGGCCTATGGAAGTTTCACATGCCAACACTTCTGGTTATTTCTCTCTTTCCACAATGCACTACATAGTGAGCAACGAAATTTCTTGACATGAGAAATTTTCACGGCTCCTCCAAGATGTATTTCTTAGGTCCATGCTATCCATTTGTTTTTTCATATCATTTTAGGATATGAGCCCAAAAACAAGGTAGAACCATATATCGAGTGGACCACACCACAAGAAAACAATGGGAATTGGACTCCCACCATTGAAAACTTCTTGGGGCCACACAAAGTCTCTGATCAAGCCGATAGTCATGTTTTACCTTAACCCAAGTCTATGTAAGCTTATGAACAAGTTAAATGGGAAATAAACCTTGTAGTTGGCCTTACGAAGGTTTTAATAGTAGCTTTTTCAATCCCCACTACTTTTAGTGGCGATGTCTAATTGAGCGCGTTGGAATTGTCTCATTTTTGGACTCATGTGCTAAAATGATCTGAAAAAATTGATGGGTAGTGTGGATCAAATACATAAATTATGGTGGGCCTAAAAAAAACTTCACACATTAAAAGTTGTGTTGTGTAGTACGCATTCTATTTGGAATAGAAAATCGGCATGTTTTGTGAGCTATATGATGTATACTAATGAGAAGCGAGGGGTTCGAATTTCCCGCTATATGCTTTCGCATGAAGTTAATTAGGGTGCTTAGTGGGGCCATTGTGATATTTTTGAGAAATCCACCTCATCTACCCATTTTGTGAGCTCATTTTAGCATATGTTGCAAAAAAAGAGGTGGATCCAAATCTCAAGTGGGCCATAGCACATAAAACATTGGTCATGGAAACAAGCCATTAAGATTATTGATCCCTAAAGTGTCGATGCTGAAAAAATTATGGCCACGTCATGATGTATGTGCTATATCAACGTCGTCCGTTGGTTTTACAACTGATTTTAGGGCATGAGCCAAAAATTGAAGTAGATCTATATCTTATGTGGACTACACCACAAAAAAAAATAAAAATAAATAATTGTCATCGAACATGCACCATTAAAAACCTCCTAAGGCCCAAAATGATGTTAAATTGTCATCCTACCTATTCATGAGGTCACACCAACCTAGATGAAGGGAAAACATAAATACCAGCTTGATCCGAAACTTTTACTGCCCATAAGAAGTTTATAATGGTGGGTGTTCAATCACCGTTGTTTCGTGTGGTAGGACCCATATACGATTCAGATCTAACTTATTTTTTGGATTGGTGTCCTAAAATGAGTTGATAAAATGGATGGATAGTGTCAATCACACACCTTAAATTAAGGTGGGCCCCATTATTATTTTTTTGCATGCCCACTCCCTTTATAACAGGGTATAACCATAAATACCAATGGGTGTGAGGGCAAACATGTCTTTTTCACACATTAAGGATGTTTTTCCTAAGTGACGGTCAAAATCCAAGAGGTGGCTATTTTTTTGTATTTACAAAGCATAATCTCGTTGAATTAACTATTTTAAAATCAAGCAATTATAGGTCGATGGCCTTGAAGGCGGGCCGTTATATGGAAAAACCTCTAACTCCTACTAAATCATTATATAAGGATGTTTTTTAAATACCTTACCAAAGTTGTGTTGTTGAAATGCTCAATCCTTCAATCCATGTCGTAACCGAGGGCCCTCCTTAATGCATGTGTCACATATTCTCTCCATCCACCGTTTTGCCAGCTTATTTTAGAATCTTAGCCTAAAAATTAACCAAATCTATATATCTATAGACCACACCATAGGAAATGGTGGGTGATTGAGCACCCACGATTAAAAACAAACTTGTACATGGGTCGAGTTAGCTTGGTCAGGTCACTCAACTTGACTCGAAAAAGCTCGACTCACCTCAGCTCAAGATTGGATTCGGACTAAGTCAAATTGGTTTTTGGAGCTCAAAAAATTTCGAGCCGAGGTCGAGCTTGCCCAAGCTCAACTTGACCTGGCTCGAACCCCAACTTGGATCGAATTGGCTCAGTGACTCAATCATTTTGATCTTGATTTTGCTCACTAAGTGCTTGATGAAATACATAAACGAAGTGTTGTTTCTTAGACTACCCTCATACTAGGGTACTCTTGAAATGGGTGTTTGAAGGAAGATTAAATAAACAAATCCTTTCATTAAAAATAAAAAATTATACGGTAAGACTTCCATCATATCTTGATAATGATGTTGCTTGCCGAGTGTTTGATGAAATACTTACAAAACGCTCTTACTAATTTGTATTCGATGTGTGGGAGATTGAAGTGCAATTTATGTGTTTGGGAAAATTTTGCATAGGCTCAAACTCGGCTCGAGGTGGCCAAACTCATTGATTAAACCAAGCCAAGCTAGCTAGTCGGGTTCAAGGACCGAGTTGGGCTAAGTTCGAGGTAGGGTTGGTTGTTGGCTAAGCTATGCTAAGCTCGACTTGGTTCGACTCGTGTATAACTCTAATTAAAAACTTCTTAGGGCCCACCGTAATATTTATCTGTCATCTAACCTATTGTTAAGGTCACATAAACCAGGATGAAGAGAACACAAATATCAGCATGAACCAAAACTCCTGTGGCCCCCTAGAAGTTTTTGTTCAATCATCATGTTTCCTATGACGTATTCCACTGGAGTTTTGGATTTGCTTCATTTTTGGGCTCATGCTTCAAAACGAGCTGGCAAATTAGATGGATCAGATGGCATGGATATACAAAACATACATTGAGTGTCCACGATCATGGCCTGATTATGTTGTTACCCCAACCTAACATAATATGCTTCATCTCCTCTTGCTGGACGTGGATTGCACGGTGAACCCAACTCCACCTACCTAAAGCCCACTGTGACTTTTCTTAGAAATCCGTCCAATCAACTCATTTTCCCATATTAATAGGAGGTGAGCCCAAAAATCAAGCATATCTAAAGCTTAAGTGGGCCATAGAGAAGGAAACAATGAAGATTGAATGACCACCATTGAAATCTTCTTGGGGTCCATTGTGCTGATCATTCGCCATCCAAAATAGTCATAAGGTCACTCCCACCCCATAAGATCATACGAAGAAACCAGTGGACAGGTGAATATTTCAAAAAACCACTGTGGGCCTCATGACTATTTCAACAATTTGGGTTCACTATCATTATTACAAGTAGTGTGGTCCACTTGAGTGTTGGATCTACCTCATATTTGGGCCCACAACCTAAATATAATCTGATGAAAATTGTAGACAGGATGGGCACTTCAAAACCATTATGGTGGGGCACTCTTTATTTTTTTTGAGCTCCTCCATTCTAGTGACGGTGGGGTTCAATAACATTGTTTAAGCTATGTGGCCCACTTGAGTTTTGGATCTTCATTATATTTGCACCCACCGCATAGATTTTTAAAAAACATCATAGGTAGATTTCCCAACATGATACATACGTTCATCATGTGGAACATTCGTCAGGTTAGAGGTTGGAGCCCCGCGCACTACTAGCAATGGCCTTGCTTTAAGATACTTTTTGTAAGTTGAAACACGAAAAGAAAAAAAAAAAACTTAAGAAATTATATTACTTACTTAAGTTTAGTAACCAAACAAACTTAACTAAGAAAAGTAGTTTATAAACTTACATAAGTTTTTTTTTTTTTTTTTTTTTTTTAAAAAAAAACCTACCTATTCAGTGGTATCCAAATGGGCCCTTAGTTTGGTGAAATAAGTCTGTTTGGATTTTTACATGTTTAGCTGTCCAGTGAATGCCAACCAATCCACTAGATGATCAAATAAGCAAAAATTTTAGGTCACAGTACATCTAGCTAAAAACCATGGCCAGGACAAGTTGGGCACAGAAAATGACACATTCTATTTTGGATGTTAATCTTACAAATTGAGCGGCACAATTACATGATCATATATCGAGGATCCAAAATATGGAATCCGGTAGCTTACTCAAATCAACCACATGCAAGAAGACAAACCAACTCACCTCGGTAATTAACAATGGAGATAGTATACTGAAGACACGGTCATGATTACATGCAAGTGGACAAGCCCCATTATATTTTCTCTTCTTTCCTGGACTCATTTTCTTGCAAGTGCATTAGAGAGGGAGTGCAAATGTCGTGGCCTTGTGGATACCCCACTTAAAATGGAACTAAATTACTCTTCAAACTTCTGCTGAGCTTCAATAAAATCATTCCCAAGTAATTCGATAACCATTGAAAATCTAATTAATCAAAGGAGTAAGACTCTCAACATGTCACAGGAACAACCAATGGACTTGATTGGCAGATTCGGAACCTGACCAATGAAATTATGGCCAATCATCTAGACTTCCCGAAAACCTTGTGTTACACCTTATTTTGAAAAAACTATCTCTAATCGAACCACAAAGCATAAAAAATCCAAACAGGTCAAATAGAAAGGGTCACCAACACCTCTCGAAAGCAACCAATGGACCTAATTGGCAAAATAAAATCCTAGACTTGCAACGAGTCAATGGTGACATTATCATCCCTAGTTTCATTTTTCATTCCAATGAGTGTCGAGGAACCATTTTTATGAAAGGAAAATGTGCCAAGCAAACCATCGGCCCACTACAAGCCAACGACCACTTGACATGCTTTATACCTAACAAAGATCTTGCCTAGCTTCGCAAATGCCAAAATCTCAAAGCGGGGACAAGTGTCAATATTGTCTACTTACCATGAGCTGACGATCTCAATATATAAATCCAGTGCCGGAGTTGCCATTTGGTGGGCTCATGAACTCAACAAGATAGAAGTCGAAAAGAGTGATTAAAAGGAGTGTCAAGAGAGGGCCATGTTCTTCAAAGATTTCAAAGATTTTATAATTAATGCCAAGGTCCTGCCCGACTAAAAAGTCTGCCACTTGTAACAAACATCACATTAGTAGAAGTCAACAAAGTCAAGAGTAATGTTAGAATCAGGGATATCTGATAATTTCTTTTGCATAAAAATAGTGTTCGGTCTCTTATTTTCCTTCTCACATCTCATTCAAGCATAGATCACATTTCATTTCACACATCCCAGTCACAAAAATAACAATCATATTTATTTTATTTAAACCATTATTCTTTCCAACTTTACTTGCCTACCCAAAGTCATTTGGCTTTGTAAAGTAAGGTTATGATCTTTTTATTTTTGTCTCTCTAGCCCCTCTTAGATTATGTGAAGCATGACTAGATATATAATGCCGAAATTTTGTTAAATTCCATATAAATCATAAAATCTTGTAAAGTAGAGACAACATATTGTTTGTGTAGAAAAGGGTGCCTAACCTCTTCCTCTTTTGTCACCTTGACCCTTACTCGAAATCTATGGTTGCAGTTTAACCGCAAGAGTCACTTCAGTCGAGGAATCTTGTAATCTCCTAACTGTAATGTCTTGGAAAAATTCGTACAAAGACCCAAGTACCACCTCAGGTAGAAATCACCCAGGACCGAAACCTTTAGAAATTAGGTTAATATTAGCAAGTGTTAAACGGGAGTACTTATGAAATTAGCACTAATCACTTTAAATATGATCTGCAAGACTCGAACCATGTAAAATCATTGACGCTACATTACCTTGAAATCTAGAATCCATCCCTAAACCCAGTTGCTCTCGGGAGCACACCGAAACTCCATATCGGACCTGAACCGCATGTCGAAAGTTCGATAACTGCAAAACTATACATCTATGACCGCATCACTGTACTTGACAACCCTCTCAAAAATCAAGTCTTAATTGTGTCTAGAAATGCATAACTTGAGCCCGGAGCAAAGTGTGTGAGAAACGTGAATATTTTTAGAAATAAAATTCGAATTTAAGTAAACTGAGTCGTGTCACTTGCGGGTCAAATTTAAGGATTCAGACCGTTAGAATCTGACCGAAATATACCCTCGGATCAGGAAAATTTTTCCATACATGGCAGTGTACTTGTGGCCCTGATCGAGTGACGGTGACCGTCGAACTGAAACTGGTCCGCTACGGTCGATTTGTAAACCCGATCGGAGCAAAAACTCAGCCTGACCTAGATCCAATGTCAGCGAGCTTAAGTCCGACCGCACGCAGAAAAGGAGGCTCCAAAAGTGCTCCGTTGGATCGAAATAGCCGATCTTTAGACATAACCTAAGTATACCATGGCCTTGGGGCCATTCCCATCAGTTCTGGGCCTATATAAGGGCCTTAAACCCTCTCTCTTATATGTCATATGAATTTTAAACTCTAAGAAAGAGAGGAGAGGAAAAGGAAAGAAAAGAGAGAGAAAGAGAGAGAGAGAGAGAGAGTTGGAGATTCATCCTGGGGTTTGATCCCGTTGCTCTACGCACTTAGCCACCCTATCTATATCATAAATTCGGCATTTTCGACAATGTACTTGGGTAAGAAAACCTAACCCTAATCTGTTTTAGGGTTTCAAATAGTGTAAAGCGTGAAATAACTAACCTATCTCATACTATAGGTTGCCGTTGTGCCGTAGATAAAGACTTGGTATACAAACTGAGTTCGATACTTATTTTCCGGCGTAAGGTGCGGGCTATAAACATTTAGGTTATGATTTTCAAGGCTTTCAATGTCGGTTAATGATTTATTACTGACATGGGTGCTATTTCACATGCCAAATGCGACGTTTGTTTCGCGTTTCAGATATATATGAACTATATTGAGTTTAGTGTATTCCATGTATTGTAGATGGGATCGTATATGTATAGAATTTGATAGTGTGTTTGCCATGATTAATTGTCGTGTGTTTATACTAGTCGTATGTGTAACAACTCCTTGGCAAAAGGATTTGCCCCAATACATGTTATGGCCAACATATGTCATGTATGTTAAAAAGTGTAGTCTAAGTGTTTGTAAAAATGTCTGAATGAACTAGTAGTTAGTAAATTGTACTTTATATGATTGTTGAGTTATGATTCTCAACTATCTTAATTATGTGTATGATTTCCTCCATGTTTTTTTTATACTATAGTGCCTGTTTAGGTATGGAATGTATATGTGTGAATTCATGTTTAAATTGTATTCCCTAATATGCTCAAATGATTGTATGAATTGAATTATTGATTCATTGCTGCCTTGATTTTCTTATATGATTATCTGTTGAAATTGAATGTGCTTGGGACTATGATATAGTACAGGCAATCGGTAACAAGCCCTGATTTGGTGGCTGAGGTTGTTTTCGCCCCACAGGACGTGTTCGATGAGTCCAAGCTGTACTTCGGTTGTCGACAGTGGTTAGGCCACACGGAGTGCTCGTGCACTTCATGTCAATTAATTCGATGTGCGCTCATACCAGTCGAGCTCGTCAAGTAACCTGATTAACCCGATGTATGTTCACCACGTATGGACGCTACTGTTTGAATCTAAGGTACCAAACTCACCAGTGGAAACCCCTTTAACCTTGGTACCTCGATCCGCTAAGACTCATGAGCCGTGCATGGTGGTATGGGACACCATGGTCGAGCTGTCTGCCTACGCTGGGGTGACAAGCCTCCCCATAGTGTCCAGTAAGCAACACAGCCTCGTGAGCCGAATACGGTGATATGGGACACTGTATTCAAGCTGTTGGCCTACACTGATAAGGTGACGAGCCCTTTGTAGTGACCTCGAGCATACTCTAAGACCGCGTAGAAGCGACGGGCCTTTACGTAGTAACAAGAGTACATACTAGGCCTGCACTGATAAGGTGACGAGCCCTTTGTAGTAACCTAGAACCGTAACATCATATAAGATTTACTAGGACTGACAACCCTATAATGGATCATCGTTTGGAAATTGATATAAGGGAGGTACCTTAGCTTCCCAATCCCACTGTATGAAAAAGGTATAATAAGAAACTCGGTAATCATATTCATGCACCGCATTACGTATGCGTTTGACGTAGCAGGTTAAGCACCGAGGAAGGGTTGCATGCCGCGATCGTGAGATGAAGTCGCTGAGGGAGAATAGGCGAGGGCATGGATCATTATTTCATATCATTCTTGCATTAATCAGAGTATTTAAGGATATTTGATTGTGCTGCTTTATCATTACTGCTTGACTGAATTGATAACATGCTAACCTTTGCTTCATAGTTCCACTGAGTTGATCACTCACTCCCACGTTACGGGACGGTGTTTTAAACACCAACTAGACCCAGTTGTAGTTTCAGGTGATGGCGCAGCCTGCGAGGCGGAGCTAGACTTTGAGGATAATGAGGAGGCATTCTCATACATGCAGTATTCAGGCGGGTTTACATAGACCGTTCTGAATCGACGGGGCTTCAGGGCTGATACTTTGTAGCGGACCACCACATTTTGATATTTTGTATTTTGAAATAATACTTATAACTATTCGACCTAGTAATATGATCATACTTGGGAGACTCACAATCACTTACATATTTTACATACTTATCATAGTCTTCCGCTTGCGCAATCTAACTGTCTCCGGAGTATGATATGCTGTTTTGGTATAATCTCATTCATGTTAAATACACTAATATGGACAACATTTAATCATCATTATCGATGTTGCATAAGTGATGCGTTGGAACTTGGGAGTTGGGCCGATGCTCGACCCCCGATTTTCAGGGTGTTACACTAACCTACCACATGGAATCCCTCCTGCTTTTGCAGGTGAGTTCTTATGGAAGTTTGTGCGGGCCTCTGGTCCATCAGATTTGCTTTGCAATAGTCTTAACGGCTAATGGGCCTCGGCTTGAGCCCAACTTAGGCTTGGTTTTGGACTAACGTTAGGTCCAATTTTGGTCAAGTATTTGGGGTTGGATTAGCTAGGTTTAGGCTAAGCTAACTCGGTTGAGTTGACTGGGTTGAATTGTATTTGATCAGTTTGCTGGCCTTAAGTAGGGTATCTACAACATTTTGGCCTGGCTTATATTGATCATGTGTGGATGTTTTTCAACAACATTTACAACTTAATAATTCTACAAGCCTTAACTATCCTTACCTTGAAGGAAAGTAATGGACAAAGTGGACCACCTATCACAGTGCATGCCGATCATTACAAATGCATTATAATATAAGAATTGAAATTGGTTTCAATGTAAAGATTGGTCATGATCGAAAAAGAAGTATAGAGAATTTAAAAAACATACATTGGGTATACATCGAGAGATGTGTTGGGAGGGGCTAGACTCTGGTGTTACTTTTGCACCACTGAAAAAATGGCAGTGACTATTCAAAGAATGCATATGGGGTATTTGTACAACAATCCAAACCATCCAGGTCGCTGACCAAACTGTTTATGGTACCCAGAAATTCCACTGGGAAGATAGTATTAAATAGCTATTTTTTAGCTTTAAATTTGGAGCACTCGCTATTTTACCGTTAACCATCCATTTGATAGAAATTAATTGAATGGTGAGGATTGTTTGATCGATTTTAAATTATCCTCTATCCTAAACAGATCCACAATTTGGATGTTGTAGTAGCTCCTAATTCGTAGGAGTGTTCTCATCTTACACATCCACGTACATGTGCCATTGTGACATTGACGTAGGGAAGGACGTGAGGTCGAGCATCGTCTTCTTCGTGAGGATAACTATTCTGAATCCACGGAACTTCTCTGGACTCCTCACAGAGACTTCTCGAATCCACGAGGAAAGAAAGAAAAAAATAGAAATAAATTCAAAATTGATTAATGAATGAATAAAAACGAGTTCACAAGCCTTTAAATAGGGGCACCAAGCAATGAGAAAGAAATCAGATTCAAACTACAACTAAAACTCCTGGAATTCGTGACTTATTATAAATAGTAAACTTACTATTTATAAACAGTCGTGGTGTCTACTAGTGCGCAAGGTTTTCAGCTAAAAATAGTAAGTGTCCTATTAGGCTTCACCAAACTGTTCTCCTAATTTTTCTAAGCTCTTTTTACGTTGGACGCAACTCTTAAAGCCCAACGGATGAAGAGTTATAATCATACTAAAACTTAGTATTTATAGTAAAAAAATGAAATTAAAATAGGGAAATGACCGTCGATCTGGCAGTATTTCGCAAATCCAGCTTGGGCAAGCTGGCGTAGAAGGGTTGGTTGGCTAAAGTAGCTCGTTCTACCCCAAAATCATATATTTTACGTCAAATCAATTATTCCGGATTGCGAGATACGCCCGGTTTAAGGTCCGATGGTTTGGATCACTTCTGTTGTCGACCGGGCCTTTTCTGATCCATCTTGGCCATGTAACTATTCGCAACCCGCTTTACATCAGTCTTCTCTACCTCAAAAGAACTCGTCCTCGAGTTCTCATCTTGCTCTGGTTCATGATACTCGGTCAGGTCCGCGACGTTGAAAGCCCGTGAGATCGCCATGTCATCTAGAAGATCAACAACATAAGCGTTGTCATTGATCTTTCGGATGATTGGTACCGGTCCAATCTTTTTATTCTTCAACTTGTTGTATATTCCGGTTAGAAATCTTTCTTTACGCAGATAAACCATTACTTAGTCGCTCACCTCGAACACCTTTTGTCACCGATGCTTGTCCGCTTGTGTAACACCTCGGATTTTTGCCAACCTAGAGTTAGACGTCCTTAGGCAATGAGTCAACCATAACACTCTCAAAGCTCAATCCCAAAGCGTAAAGTCTCCTTTTAACCATTTTCCTTCGAAATCTCACCTTTCATTATCCTATCCTTTAAATTTTTCTAAGAATATCCATAATACATACCAATCCTAGGGTATGAATGATGAAGAACAATACTAAAACTAAAGCTTACCATAAATAGTAAATAAATGGATGAAGTGGGTTTTTGACCCTTAAAATTTTGGAATCTAACAAAACAAATAGGTTAGTTGGATAGATTAGCATCTCCTACCCCAAAATCATATATTATATGTTACGTAACTCATTCCGGTTTGCAAATTGGACCCAAAAACGCCTCACGCGGACTCGTGGGCCCAAACGACTTAATTTGGGGGGACCCGGGGTGGGTCCCACATGTTTCCGGCAACCCCGGGGGGGGGGAGGACATCGCCCCTGGGGCGAGCCCTCGCCGATATGTCCAATGACTGGCGAGGGGCTCGCCGTTTTGGCGAGGCCTCGTCCGTACAACGGATTGGGCAGCTTGTTTTCTGCATTTCTTTGCCATTTTATCCAACTTTGAAAAATCATATCTCCCTCGTTATAACTTCGATTTAGGTGATTCAAAAACCAAACTAAAGCTAAATAAGTCTAGTTTTATAAAAAAATAAGTAAAAAATATAATAAAATATTTAATATAGTTTAAAGTAGGTTGTTGTGACAACTATCTGAAAATCACTTGTTGGACAGCTGCTACTTATGGAATTTTTAGAATTTTTCTACATCATGAAATCTCATGAAATTTGGTGGAGACGGGGTAAACTTGATGATGAACTATTAAAAAAATAACTAAAATAATATAATAACTAGAAGTGTAAAATGGGGGCATAGAATGGCCCTAGGACCGTATTCTGCCATAATTAGGCTAGAATTTGGTTAAGTACTAAACTGAACAATCAGTAGAATTTGCTTGAACTACTTTAAATACGAGCTACAAGACCCAAAATAAGTAGGACTGCTAATGCTACGTTACCTAGAAACCTAGGATCAATCTCTAAACCCAGTTGCTCTTGGGAGCATCGTGAAACTTTGTTTCGGACCTGGACCGCGCGTTGAAAGTCCGATAGCGATAAACTTAGAAAATTATGATCGCCTAGTTGGACTTGACAATCACCTCGAAAATCAAGTCCAGATGATGCCCTGAGACTATTTCCTTGAGTCCGGAGTGAAGAGTGTGAGAAAGGTGAATCTATTTAGAAATTAAATATGAATTTAAGAAATCTGAGTCGTGTCACTTGCGCGCCGATTTTAAGCATTCTGACCATCAGAATCTGACGTAATTTCACCCTCGGATCAGGGAAGATGACCCAGACATGTCCAAGTGCCGGTGGACCTGATCGAGTTTCGGTGACTGTTGAATTGAGAGTGGTCCGCCACGGCTAATCTGTAAATCCGATCAGTGCAAAAACTCAGCCTGACCCAGATCCATGGTCAGTGAGCTTAAGTCTGGCCGCACGTGGAAAAAGGACCACCGGAAGTGCTTCGTTGGATCGAGAGAGGCCTGATTTGGTTATAACCTAAGTATACCTTGGCCCTGGGGCTATTTTCATCAATATTAGGCCTATATAAAGACCTTAAAACCCTCACTCTCTCATTCCATACGAATTTAGAAAACCTAGGAGAGAGAAGAGAGCAAAGAGAGAAGGAAAGAGAGAGAAATTGAGAGAGAGTAGGCGCTTCTTCCTGGGATTCCATCCCATCGCTCCACGCACTTGTTTACCATGTCCGTATAGCAAATCCGGCATTTCCGACAACGTACTTGGGTAAGGAATCTTAACCCTAACCTGTTGTAGCGACTCAAATAGAACAGATGATAGAATAGCTAACATATTCCCTGTTATAGGTTATTCTGGCGCCGTAGATAAGGACTTAGTGTCTAAACTGAACCCGTTACGTGTCTACCGGCGTCAGGTGCGGACTATAAACGTATAGGTTATGGTTTTCAAGGCTTTCAATGTCGGTTAATGATTTATAACTGACGTGGGTGCTATTTCACATGCAAAATGAGTCGTCTATTTCGCTTTACAATCATATATGAACTATGTTGAATATAGTATATTCTATGTATATGTTGAGATATTTGAATATGTATGGAATTTGGATTTGTGCCTAACATGATTATTTGTCATGGATATATGCTTGTTATATATGTGATAACTTCTTAGCGAAAGGACTTGCCCTAAATCACATCACGGCCAATATACAATATATGTGTTAAAGTGTGTAGCCCAAGTGTTTGTGGAAATGATTGAATGAATATGGAACCCGGATTCATGCACGCCATGATTATCCGCCGTGGGTACATGCGTGTGGTATACGGGGCAACTCCCTAGTGAAAGGATTTGGTCTAATACATGTGTAATCAACATACAACATATATGATGACGTATGTAGTCTAAGTGTTTGTAGAAACGTCTGAATGAGCTAGTTGTTACTAAGGAGTGCTTGTATGAGGATTGAGATACAAATCTCGGTTACCTTAATTATGTGTATGATTTCCTCCATGTACGTTACATTATGATGTTTGTTTTATTTATGAAATGAATGTGTGTGAAATCATGTTTGTGTTACACTTCACAACATGCTCATATGATTGTATGATTTGAATTATGGATCCATTACTCCTTTGATTGTTTCATATGAATATTTATTATGATCGAATGTGGTTGAGACTATGATATAGTCCAGGCAATTGGTAATAGGTTCTGATTTGGTAGCTGAGGTTGTTTGCCACGTAGGACGTGCCTGACAAATTCGAGCCGTACTTCGGTTGTCGACAGTGGTTAGGCCACACGGAGTGTTTATGCACTTCATGTCGATCAACTTGACGTGCGCTCATACTAGTCGAGCTCATCAAGTAACCCGATTGACCCTATTGTATGTTCACCATGTTTGGATGCTACTGCTTGAACCTAAGGTACCAAACTTACCAGTGCAAATCCCGTTAACCATGGTACCTCGATCCGCTAAGACTCATGAGCCGGGCATGGTGGTATGGGACACCGTGGTCGAGCTGTCGGCCTACGCTGGGGTGACGAGCCTCCCCGTAGTGACCAGTGAACAACCAAACTCGTGAGCCGATTATGGTGATATTGGACACTATATTCGTGCTGTCGGCCTACATTGATTGGTGACGAGCCCTTTTGTAGTGACCTCGAGCATACCTTGATACTGCATTGAGGTGACGAGCCTTAGGGTAGTAACTAAGTTATGATAGGCATGCATTGATTGGTGACGAGCCCTTTGCAGTGACCTAGAACCATATGATCGTATGAGATTGTCTAGGACTGACGACCTTAGAATGGATCACCGTTTGGGAATTAATATGAGGAAGGTACCTTAGCTTCCCAATCCTGCTGTATGAAAAGGACTAATAACAACTTGGTAATCATGTTCATGCACCGCATTTGCATGTGCATGGAAGTCGTTGGCACTGCGGGAGGTTGTCATGCGTAACGTGAGATGAAGACGCTGAGGGAGTAAGGCGAGGGCATGCATCATTCTACATACATCCTTGTATTAACAAGAGTAATTAGGACATGTTTGATTGTATTGCTTTATCATTACTACTTGACCGAATTGATAGCATGTTAACCTTTGCTTTATTGTTCCACTGAGTTGATCACTCACTCCCACGTTATGGGATGGTGTTGTACACACCAACCAGACTCTGTCTTAGATGCAGATGATGATGCGACCTGCGAGGCAGAGCAGGAGTTTGAGGATGATGAGGAGGCGTTCTCCTTTATGCAGTTCTTAGGCGGGTTCATGTGAGTCGTGTCCTGAGCTACGGGTATTCAGGGTTATTGTTGTAGTGGTTTGATTCATTTTGATACTTGTAATTGGAGACAAACACTTGTAATTTGACCTGACAGAGCATACATATCTCAGGGACTTATATTGATATATATATATATATGTCTTTAGTCTTCCGCTTGCATATTTTACCTGTCCCTGGATTATGTTTGCAGTTTTGGCTTAATCTACCTCATGTTTTATGCACTAATACAGACAACATACATTCATCATTACATATGTTGCATAAGTGATGTTTTGAAACTCGGGAGCTGAGTTATGCTTGACCCCCATTTTTCAGGGCGTTACAGCTTGCTCTTTGTACTTTTCGTTCGAGGCATGTAGCTTGGTCTGTACCTCCGCATGAATGCCTATGATCCCGTTTGCCATATGTTCTACGGCAATGCTCATGCCTAGGAGCTTGGGCAGATGGACCAAGTCTAGTGTGTGGTGAGGTACTTGTCCGTAGATAACATGAAACAGAGATTTCCTTGTCGAGCGGTTCACCATATTGTTAAATGCAAACTCCGATTGAGATAAGGCCAAATCCCACTGCTTCGATTTTTCTCCTGAAATATAGGAGGTTTCCCAATGTGCGATTACAACTTCGGTTTGCCCGTCAATCTGTGGGTGGTAGGCGCTGCTGAACTGAAGTCATGTATTGAATCGAGTCCACAAAGTTCGCTAAAAGTGGCTTATGAACTTCATGTCATGGTCAGAAGTAATAGTCTTAGAAACCCCGTGTAACCGTACAATTTCTTTGAAGAATAGATTTGCCATGTGTGTTGCATAGAGAGTCTTCTTGCATGGAGTAAAGTGCGCCATCTTGGAGAAACGATCTAGTACCACGAACACCAAATCCATGCCGCGTTGTGTTCGTGGGAGATCAAGCACAAAGTCTATAGATAAATCCTCCCAAGGGCCGTCAGACATGGGTAACGGGGTATAGAGGCCTGTATTATGAGCTTGCCCCTTGGAGGTCTGACAAATATAACAATGTTGGACTGTCTTTCCTACATCACATACCAACTGCGGCCAGTAATACCGTTCTTCCACTAGAGCTTGCATCTTGTCTCACCCAATGTATCCACTAAGGCCACCTCCATGTAACTCTTGGATTATTTGTTCCCTCAGCGAACAGTTGGGGATGCATAATCGATTTCCCTTAAAAAGGAACCTGTCTTGTATATGTAAGTCGCTGAGGTGACCTTCTAAGCATCTAATCCATGCGTCCTTAAAGTCGTCGTCGTTGGCATATATATTTTTGAGGCGCTCGAACCCGACTACCTCATTACTCATAGTGACTAACAAAGTTGCACGGCGACTCAGCCCATCGGCTACCTTATTCTGTTGTCCTAACTTATGTTTTAACACGAACATGAATTCTGCAAAAACGAGATCCATTTAGCATGCACACGGTTAATGTTAGCTTGACTATTAATGAATTTGAGAGCTTGATGGTCCGTGTAAAGTATGAATTCCTTTTGAATCAAATAATGTCGCCGGTGTCGCAGGGCCTAGACCACTGCGTACAACTCGATCTCATATGTAGACCACTTCTTGTGTGCATCGCTAAGTTTCTCACTGTAGAAGGCTACTGGCCTACTTTCTTGAAACAAAGCTCCTCCAACCTCGACATATAAGGTGTCACATTCGACTTCGAACAATTTGTCGAAGTTGAAAAGTACAAGAACCAGAGTTGTGGATAATCTGTGCTTGATTTCGACAAAACTCTTGTCGGCTTCGTCAGTCCACTAAAACTGTCCTTTTTTCATGCAATCTGTGATTGGTGACACAATGGTATTGAAATTTTTCACGAACCGATGATAGAATGTCGTCAGTCCATGAAAACTTCGCAGTTCGTGAATATTTGTGGGAACCAACCATTCTCTGATTGCCTTCACCTTTTTCTCATCCACACGAATGCCCGTAGATGTTATGATAAAACCTAGAAACAATAGGCTATCAGTCATGAAGCTACACTCTTTTAAATTGAGATACAATTTATTTTTAGTGAGCACTTGAACGACCTTCTCGAGGTGTTCCATATGGGTGGTTTCGTCTTGATTGTATATCAAAATATCATCGAAATAAACCACAATGAACCGCTCAATGAAAGGTTTCAGAACTTGGTTCATCAATCTCATGAATGTGCTAGGCACATTCGAAAGACCGAAGGGCATGACCATCTATTCGTACAATCCTGCATTGGTCTTAAAGTTCGTTTTCCACTCATCACCAGACCGTATTCAAATCTGATGGTAGCCGCTCCTTGGGTCCAGTTTAGAGAATATTTTTGCACCCTCTAGCATGTCCAGCATATCGTCCAACCGTGGTATAGGAAACCTGTATTTTATAGTGATTTTGTTGATGGCCCGTCTGTCGACACACATGCACCAACTCCCATATTTTTTTGGAGTTAATAGAGCTAGTACAATACATGGGCTCATGCTTTCTCGAATAAGACCCTTACGGATCAGCTCCTCCACTTGCCCTTGCAGAATCTCGCACTCATTTAGACTCATTTGATAATGGAGACGATTGGGTAAATTAAACATGGGGACAAAGTCGATATGGTGTTGGATATCCTGCATGGGAGGTAACCCATCGGGAAGGTCATTGGGCCATATTTCTTTGAAGTCATGTAACAAGGGCCTTAGTCTTTCAGGGATGATGGTAGGCTCGAGTTCTTTCCCTTTTACAATTAATGCATAAGCCTATCCTGTTTTTTTGGATTCTTCCATGAAGTCCCGTATGATTAAGAGAAAATGGCCATCCACTTTAGAAGTTTCAGGTGGTCCCTCTGGATCCATAGGGGCCAATATGGTCTTCCAGCCGTCCTTGACGAAGATATATATGTTATCTTTCCTTTTATGAGTGGCGTCAAGGTCAGATTGCCAGGGTCGACCAAGTAGTATATGACATGCTTCAATGTTAACAACATCGCATACTATTTCATCCTTATAATATTTTGCAATTGAAAATGATATAATGCACTGTTCAGTTACCTTTGTTTCGCTGACCTTCTTGATCCAACCGATTGTATATGGGGAGGGATGACACTCTGTTTTCAATTACAATTTTTCACCATGACCTTGGAGACGATGTTCTCGCTACTTCCACTATCAATGATCATGTCACAAACATTTCGATTCACCGTACACCTAGTGCGGAAGATGTTATGCCGCTGTGGATGCACTTCTTTTTGTGGCGCATATAATAGCCGCCTCACGACGAGTGACTCATCGCGATCTTGCTGAACCCAACTTGAATCATCTGCCTCGTCCTCGATGGTATGCTCCTGTTCTTCAATATATGGATCTTCATAGGCATTTTTAGCACTACCATCATTGATGGCGAGGTTTGCCACTTTTTGCTGGGAACAAGTATTTGATAGGTGGCCCAGTTGGCCACAATGATAGCAGTTGTCGGGCCTTGGTTGAGCATAGGGGTTTGGGATTCTACTTGGACCAGTAGCAGTCGATACGCTCCTTTGGGGTCTATATTGCCCGCTTCCCTGATCTCGGCTCTCAGACGTAGGAGGTTGAGTGCGTGCTCCTACGGACTCATTCCCCTTAGGCTGTGGAGCTCCCTGGGGTGGACCTACCGCAGTGATCCTTGCTGTAGGATAGGTATGGGTATTAGGACGTTCAAGTTGCGCTTTCGCCCGAGTAGCCAACTTGATCGCATCATTCATCGTTTAGACGGACTGCATCTGGACCCGATCCTGGATCGCCATATGCAATCCACCGTTGAATCGGGTGACTTACTGTGATTCAATCTCGACCAAATCATTACATGCCGCTAGAGGTGTACACAAACCGTGCTAGCCCGGTTAACTCGCTCGACCCGGCCCGAAAAAACTCGACTCGGCCCGACCCGGAACTGAGTTCAGGTCAGGACGGGCTAGTTTCTGCAGCCCGAAACTGAGTTCGGGCTGAGTTCGGATACGTCCCAGTTCGGCCCGACTCGGCCCGAAACCCGACTCGACCCGTCCCGACTCGGCCCGACCTGTCCCGACTCGCCATACGTATATATATATACCCCTTTAAAAAAAATCTAGGTCGTTTTCCCTTTCCCTTTTCCTTTTGAGAAAACGCCCGACCCCAGCCGTCCCCACCAAACCCTATCCCCTGCTCGCTCTCTCACTACCGGACCCCACCAAATCTCTCTCTCTCTCTCTCTCTACTCTCTCTCTCTCTCTCTCCCGGCCCTCTACTCCCCTGATTCCCTTCCATCTCTCTATCTATGCATCTCTCTGATCGTCCGACCAGCAGAGGCCGTCCACATCTCTCGCTCGTCCAGGCCACTAGAAGTCGTCGCCTCTTTTGCGAGCCCCTCTCTCTGCCTCGTCCGACCTGCAGAGGCCGTCCGCCTCTCTCTGCTCGTCCGACCACCAGAGGCCGTCCGCCTCTCTTAGTCTCTACTCGTCCGACCACCAGAGGCCGTCCGCCTCTCTCTGCTCATCCGTCCGTCCAACCACCAGAGGACCTCCGCCCCTCTCTCTGCTCGTCCGTCCGTCAAACCGCCAGAGGACCTCCGCCTCTCTACTCTTCTCGCCATCCGTCCAGCAGAGCTCGCTCGTCTTTCCGTCTAACTGCAACGAGTATGATTTCTCTCTCTCTCTCTCTCTCAGTGTGAATTCCAAATCTCTCTCTTTTTTGTGTTTATTTCATAATAATAGGAGATTCTGAATCCAAGATGCCAAACACGGCATGGCCGTTCATCGAAAGCCCATGGTAAAACATCACCTTGATTGGATGAGCTTAACCCTTTTGAAGTGGGCCATCTTTTACAACCATCCATTTTTAGGTTTTATAGATCGGATGCATGGCATGATCAAATCTTGCTTCTTTTGATATATAGAATAGACATTTCAAGATGATGATTGGAACTATTTCGTTTCTTTACTTGCTAGTTGCTAGTGACTCCATTTTTTCATGACGCTAGGACTATTGTATAGCATGATTTTTACATTCTAACATTTGTCCCAGATGAAAGAATGAATAAACGGTTGAAATTGATGAGTGATGACTGATCATGACACATGTCACATAAAATAAAGAAATTACATCTTCACCTGAACGGCTTATTGCTGTGAATTTAATACGGTTAAAATGAAACATAACCAATGGTCCTTATTCACTGAACAAATGGTCCATTAATCAGAGTTTAGAACTCTTTGATCAATCTAATTTTGAAATTATGACCAATCTACAGTTGGTAATATTTAACTTGGTATGTAGATTTGGACAGTTTAACTTGAGTTATGCACATGGCAATATTTAAGTTCTTAGTGCATGTATATGAATCATTATACTCTCCAGCAACCAAGAGAGTATCCTGCATAACTCCTTGGCAGTTTTACCTCAAAATCCTATAATAATTCTTATTTTAACAAAGTAGTAAAATCGAGAATTGTGGGCTGTATGATATATGTATGACATCTAATCCGTCCAACAAATACAATCCAACAAGACAATCAGATGAACTGAAAATATGTGTGATTTAATCATAAGGCGGGTCCACAAAAATATGCACCACCCTATCTATTCAAAATTCACATGTAACTCATATGATGAACGGGTTGAAAGTCATATACATAATACATGCCACATGGGCCCTACAAATTTTAATTTTTCCCTATTTAAAATAATAATAATAATAATAATAATGAAGGCATTTTGGCCGTTTCTCTCCCAAAAAATACTACCCTGATAGCATTATAGAATGAAATGACAACTCCCAAGAAATTTCGTGGTAAAAAATCATTTTTCCTTTAAATTTTCCTCCTGGTAAAGGAGAAATTCTACTGATTTTCCTGCCAACTGTTTTGAAGTCACCCTTCTATGGACTGGGGGATCCCTGATGTGTGTCATTGGTGTCGTGTGGCCCATCTAACATTCAAAATGAGCGGTATGGATATTGCCTTGGTACGCACTCAGCTTCTGTATGCATCACACATGTACCTAAATCTTCTTTTGCTTTTAAATAGGACTTCATGTATGAGTATATAGTATATACTAGAAAGCTCCACATGAAATCTTTTATCACAAATGTTTTCTGTTTTTGTTAGTTAGTCTTAATCTATGCTTATACCAATTGCCTATTAGATACATTTTTAATTTTTTTGTTCTTGTTGTTGTAGTATAGGATAATCAGTTGCCCATTTGAGGATTTCTATGTTGCCAGACATAGATTGAGTGTGTTCATGGATGCATAGAAATTCTCAAATTGTCCCTTTTTGGACAGTTCAATGTTGGATAGATAGTAATGTTTTCATTTATTCTAATTTAAATGCACATGCTTGTTTCGGTTCGTCTCTTCTAATTCTCTCTGGATGTATTTCTTGTATTTATTTCCTCATCAAATATCCACACTTTATGTGGATAGTTGACGTGTGAATCAAATTCAAGATTAATATATTCTGGAGAGATAAGGGGAGATGCTGCCGAAATTTTGGCGTGGCATTTAAATTGAATAATGAAAGCATTACTATCTATTCAACATTGAATGGGTAACTGATTTAATTATTTTTTATATTTTTGTTGTAATATAGGATAATCAGTTACCCATTTGAGGATTTCTATATTGCTAGGCATAGATTGAGTGTGTTCATGGATGCATAGAAATTCTTACGTAATTGTCCCTTTTTGGACAGTTCAATATTAGATAGATATTAATATTTTCATTTATTCTACTTTAAATGCACATGCTTGTTTCGGTTCGTCTCTCCTAATTCTCTCTGGATATATTTCTTGCATTTACTTCCTCATCAAATATCCACACTTTGTGTGGATAGTTGACGTGTGAATCAAATACAAGATTAATATATTCTGGAGAGATAAGGGGAGATGGTGTCGAAATTTTGGCGTAGCATTTAAATTAAATAATGAAAACATTACTATCTATCCAGCATTGAATAGGTAACTGATTTATCAGCTTAGGAAATTCTTTACTAAGGTATAAGGATAAATGAAATTGTTTCATATATTTAGATATGGCTAGTGAGGATGAAGTCCAACCTAACCCTAGTGCCGGTGCCGGTGCGTCAGCCACTTCACCACTTGTTGTTGAGGGAGAGGGGTCTTCAGTTGCAAACAAAGGAAAGAAACGGTCAGCTGTCTGGGATGATTTTGAAGAAGTAGTAGTTAACAATGTACCTAAGATTAGATGTATGCACTGCAAAAGTCTATATACCAAAAGTGTCGGGGGGTCGACGTCTCATTTAAACAGACATAGACAAAGCTGTGCAAGGAGACCTAGACTTCCACGTTCAGGCCAACAATTGCTATCATTTACAAAGTCCGAAGGATCTGGTTCTGAAGGTACGCTTACCACTCATAAGTTTGAAATGAGAAACTAAAGGAGTGGTTTGCAAAGCTTATTATCATTGATGAGCAGCCATTTAAGATGGTAGAGAGTGAAATATTTATGGGATACAGCAAATACCTTAATCCTCAGTTTGAGAAGGTCTCCCGTGTTACTGTGAAGAGGGAGTGCATGAAGATGTATGCCAGTGAGAAAATGAAGCTGAAAGCAGTTTTAGATTCGGTTTCAAGGGTAAGCTTGACGTCTGATATGTGGACGGCGCAAAATCAAAGAAAGGGTTACATTTCATTGACTGCACACTATGTTGATGAAAATTGGAAACTCTGTAAGAGAATATTGAACTTTCGCCACCTTCCACCTCCCCATTCCAGTCTGGTTATTTCAGATTGCATTTACAACTGTCTATGAGATTGGGGCATTGAAAAAAAAGTCGTTCATTAACTTTAGATAATGCTTCGACAAATGACAGTGTCATACAATTCTTACGTAACCAGTTCAAGGCAACCGACAGTTTATTTTTTGAGGGAAAAATATTTCATGTTCGGTGTTGTGCACACATTCTCAACTTAATTGTACAAGAAGGGTTGAGATCAATTGACCAAACTATAGAGAATGTGAGGGAGAGTGTGAAGTACATAAGAGGCTCGCCGTCAAGATTGAGTATATGGAATGACATTGTCCAACGTTTGAATTTGACGTCTCCAAAAACGTTGAAGCTAGATGTATGCACGCGTTGGAATTCCACTTTTGAGATGTTGGATTCAGCTCTGGAATTGAAACATGCCTTTCCAGAATATGCAGCGCGTGATAGAACATATGCTTGGTTGCCTACTGATGATGATTGGAGCAAAGCAAAAGAAGTTCACAAATTTTTGAAGGTTTTTTATGAGTGCACGAAAATATTTTCTGGCAATAAGTTTCCTACAGCAAATATGTTTCTTCCATCTGTGTGGAGGATCAAGGATGCCTTGAAGAAAGCTGCTGATGACGGTCCATTTTTTCTCCAAATCATGACAGGTGGTATGCAAATGAAGTTCGATAAGTACTGGGATGATTGTCACCTGATAATGTCTTTAGCTGTTGTTCTTGATCCTCGGCGCAAGATGAGTTATGTTAAGTATATCTTCACGAGGATTTATCCTACTGAAAATGCAATATCTGAAACCTCGAAGGTTCGTGACGCAATTGAAGCATTGTACAACGCGTACATAACCACAGTGTCCACACCAAGCGTTTCTGAAGTTAGATCGCAAGTTGCTTCAAGCTTTGACGATGATGATTTCATGTCTTTCTTAGAAAAAGAAAATACAGACACAAGCACGAAAGAATCAGAGTTAGACATGTATCTCAAAGAGTCGGTCATACTACGGCAGGATTCAGAGTTTGATGTTTTGGAATGGTAGAAATTGCGAGTTAGTGAAGGAAAATATCTTACACTATCGACGATGGCACGAGATATTTTATCAATTCCTATTTCAACAGTGGCATCGGAATCTGCGTTTAGCACAGGGAGCAGGGTCGTGAGCAAGACTAGAAGTTCCCTTGCACCAGATACAGTAGAAGCATTAATTTGTACACAAGATTGGTTGCGTCCGAGTCTAGGAGGTGTTCTTGATGAAGAAGATGAGGAGAATGTGAATGAAGCCGCAACACATGAAACAACAGCAATATGATGGATGTTTGGGATGGATATTATGATCTTTTTAGTTTATTTGAATTTGCAAATGTTGTAATGGGTACTCTTTTGACTTTTATTTTTATTTATCTGTTATGTTGAAGGATATTATGCAAGCTGCGCAATGCATTTCTACATCTGTCTGCTGACTTTTATTTTTATTTATCTGTTATGTTGATGGATGTTATGCAAGCTGCGCAATGCATTTTTACATCTGTTTACTGACTTTTATTTTTATTTATCAGTTATGTTGACTTTTATTATTTTTTAATCCATAAATTGTTTTTATCTTATGTTGATATTTCATTATTGTTAAAAAGCCTAAAATACTTTTCCAACACAATATGTAGATATGTCTTCAAGCGAACCATCGATTAACGTTTGGGACTATGGTTCCTTAGTCCATTCTCCAAAGTCTGGAAAGTTCAAGATTTTGTGTAATTTGTGTGGAGCCAAGTTTGTTAATAAAACTAATCGGCTTAGATTACACTTATCCTGTCGGGGTGGAGATGCAAGACCATGTCCTAAAGCCTCAAAAGAAATCCAAGTTATTTTCCAAGCAGTTCTTGATTCAAACAAAAAAGCTTCCACTCCTCAATCCAAACTTTCTGAGGCAGAGAAGGAAGCTAAACTATTAGCATTGGAAGAAGAACAATTTCAACTCGCCTTAAAGCGCAGTATGGAAGAAGCTTCTACACATCAGCGATGTCCTCCAAGACCACATGATGTCGAAGCAGGTTCAAGCTGCACGGGTAAAGAGAAAAATAGTAAGAATTCAGCTAAATTTCTCTCCAGTCTGGGTGCGTTTTACAGGACGTTGGGAACTACGTATAAATCTTCTCACAAACATAGTTTGAAAAATCTAATTCAAACTATACAAGAGGAGGGCGATAAAAAGCTATCTCCACCTTCTGAAGAGGGAGAGGTGAATGAGTACGTATACGAAGATTTATGTAGCAGCTCGGGCTCAGATGAATCTCCTCGACAGTAGTTAGTAGTGTATGACTGTATTCAGTTTGTATGAAATGTTTTATTTTATGCTTTGTCAAATGCATGTAAATATAGTAAAATTATAATATATCCTCTCTCTCATGAACTTGTAAATTATAGTGGGACGCGGATTACCTACCAAAGCCCTTCCCATAAACTTGCCATAAGGTTCGAAACTGGCCCGAACTCGAAGGTTCGAAACTGGCCCGAACTCGGCCCGAACTCGCCCGATTGCTGCCGGGCCGGGTTCGGGCTGGTGATGTTGGCCCGGTGACCAGGCCCGGCCGGGTTCGGGCTTGGTGGGGCTGTTGAACGGGCCTGGACGGGCTGAGGCCAGTTCGACTCGGCCCGACCCGTGTACACCCCTACGTGCCGCCATGCGGTAAAATTCTTCTGCGTATTCTCTCACTGACCGACTACCCTGTCGATAATTTTGATATTGTTGGAATAATACCTGATCATAATCGCTAGGGAGGAATCGGGCACGTAGTAGCTACTTCATCCGCTGCTGCGTGCGGATTGGTGCTTTCATCTGCCTTGTTCATACGAGTTGCAGTTGTTTCCACCAAGCTGAAGCTCCTCCTTTCAACTTGTAGGCCACAAGCTTGACCTTCTTTGCTTCAGGGATGTCTATATAGTCGAAAAATCGCTCAACTTCAGAAAACCAATCGAGGAAATCCTTAATGTGTAGTTGGCCATTGAAGTTAGGAATATCAACCCGCATCTTGAATTTTCGATCTGTTCGATCTACTCCATCGCCGCCTTGTCTGGGGTGTTGGAAGATTATGTCGTCGATCTCCTCCTCACTGGAGCCCCCTTCCTCGAAAATGACCCTTGGATGCACTGCCGGTACTATCCTGTGATCAGGGCGATTACGAGTTTCAGCAATTGGCGGTGGAGGATTACCACCAAGAACACGGAGTTACCCTAGGGTTTCCGCTAAGAGATCCACTATGTGGTCGATGGAAGCCTACAACCCTTGCATAGCTTGCCAATTCTCTTGCTACGCTGCTTCGAAAGCTGCCGCCATTAAAGGTAAATTCTCTGAAGTACCGCCTATGAGATTGTTGCTCGACCCATTGTTGAAGCTATCCGAGGAAAAACCTCGCTTTGATACCAAATTGATGCATGGAAGGACGTGAGGTCGAGCATCATCTTCCTCAAGAGGATAACTATTCCGAATCCACAGAACTTCTCTGAACTCCTCACAGAGACTTCTTGAATCCACGAGGAAAGAAAACAGAAAATAGAAATAAATTCTAATAAATTTGAAATTGATTAATGAATGAATAAAAACGAGTTCACAACCCTTTAAATAGGGGCACCAAGCAATGAGAAAGAAATCAGAATCAAACTACAACTAAAACTCCTAGAATTCGCGACTTACTATAAATAGTAAACTTACTATTTATAGACGGTCGTGATGTCTACTAGTGCGCAAGGTTTTCAGCCAAAAATAGTAAGTGTCCTATCTGGCTTCACCAAACCGTTCTCCTAATTTTTCTAAGCTCTTTTCACGTTGGACGCAACTCCTAAAGCCCAACGGATGAAGAGTTATAATCAAACTAAAACATACTATTTATAGTAAAAACGAAATTAAAATAGGGAAACGACCGTCGATTTGGCGGTATTTCGCAAATCCGGCTTGGGCAACCCGGTGTAGCAGGGTTAGTTGGCTAAAGTTGCTCGTTCTACCCCAAAATCATATATTTTACGTCAGATGACTCATTGTGGATTGCGAGATACGCCCGATTTAAGGTCCGATGGTCTGGATTACTTCTTTCATCGACCGAGCCTTTTTTGATCCATCTTGGCTATGTAACTGTCCGCGACCCGCTCTACATCAGACATGTGGAACATTTAAGTTTTTCACAAGGTGAGTTACACTGGTTATGGCATAAAAGCAGGCGATTTCACACATCGGGTGGGCCACAAAATATAAAAATTAATTTCAACCAGCCAAAAAAATAAAAAATAATTTCAATTGTCAATTTTACTTTATACGACATGGCCAACCTCAAGGGAGGAATTGTTTGACTTTTCAAGAAAACAGGAATTTTACAAAAAACTACTTTATTATTTTGGGATTACCATTCTATTACATTTTTCAAAAAAGTTTTAAAATAGTTACCTCATTAATTAATATAATTATAATCTAACTACCTTCTGTTGCGTTTCTTTAAAGGCTGGTTGAGTGGGCGTCCTAGCAGATGGGCTGGCTGCTTGAATAGGTCCACCATGATGTTCATGTAAAATTCATCCTGGCCGCCAGATGTATCAACTTATGTTATGGCAAGGGCTCAAAAATCAGCTCCATCCATGTATATCACATGATTGGAAATAGTGTGTAGGGGCAACGATCACATTCCTAACTGTTTACCTTAATATGGCCGACTTGAATCACACAAATGGGCCTGATTTTTAAGCAGAGTCTAAATTTTAGGGTAGCAACTAATGGTTTAAGTAGATTTCATGTAATCAGCAAGGTGGGCCCTGTAAAAATCAACGGTACACATCTTGCTCTCAACTGTTTTCTTAGGTGTGGCCCCCATGAATCACAAGTTGGCCTAAATCTTTTGGTTTGGGCCTAAACTTGGATTACATATTTTATGAGCAGAGTGTATTTCAAATACATATTACAGTGGGCCCTACCAAAAATAAAGTCCATGCCTCCCTCTCCAACTTCACAAGAGGATTATTACGTAACATTCACTATGACCATTAGACATTTCATCTCATTTTAGGCCCTAATAAAATAAAATAAAATAAATCAGACAAACATGTGATTTTGGTGAGCCACACTAATGGAAACAATTAAGAGAGACATCCCGTAGACACCCCACCTTAGCGTGATCCAACTTATCTTGGATCACTTGAGATGGCTTGTGAGCGTGAAAACCCCTTAGGAATATAGCCTAGCTAGCCGCCCGAATCTTTACAAATATGAATAGATCCCGGTATCTCTCTCAAGATCTTTCCGAATAGTTGGTTTGGGAAAACGAACAGACGTGTGACAATGCGATCCCTGCTCCCGAGGTAAGACAATCATTTCATTCCCTCAAATCGTGAAATTATCTGTTTTACCACTTATTAAAGTAATTCCAAAGTGCCACGTGTCCTTCAATTGTCCAGAGGTCATGCCACATACATGTTTGCTCTCCAAGTTGTTACAAAATGTGAGAAAACTAAGGCCAACATCTATAAATAAGGGCCCACCTTTCTCATTTAAGGGGACCCCAAATACTTGGATGCTTCGAGATAGAGAGAGCTCCCAACTCCCAGCACTTGGCTTCCAAATCCTTACAACCTCAAACTCCCTAAGGTCACATTTGTGAGTTCAAATCCAATATCAACTGTTGATTTTAGAATTCCCTAACATCTAACCCATCTCAATCTTCCATCTCAGCCCATATGCACATTCTAGCAACTCACATTCAAGATTGATGGAGTAAGGTCGGGATCTGAGATTTATGGTCATCTTCTCCGGAAGAGTGCCCTAGCTCTCCTTTCCTCCTCCCACATGTCCTTGGGTGTAGTGTGTGTGTCTATATATATATATATATATAAAATTCTTGCTATTATTGCATCTTTCATACATCACATTTTGCATCCTTGTTCTTTCCTCATTGTTACTATCTTTTCCAAACATACCCTAAGTTGAGCCAGCGTGATCTCCTGGTGGAACACTGTACATGGAGTAATGTATAATTACCAATAAAACCTACATATTCATGTAATGTGGCTCACCTAACTTTTGAAATTGGCTGACTTGGAGGTATGTTTTTTAATTCCCTCATGTAAATGCATGCAAATGAGTAATTTATTAATTACCAGGGTAATTCCATTCAAATGAGTAATGATTAATTACCAAGCACCGTTTTCTGCGTTGACAGTGATGGTTTGCTTTTTGGAAACTGAAATCGAGAAATGTGCCAATTTCATGTGGGGCGACTTTGATATATGTGGCTTATCAACGCAGTCCATCCATTTTGTAGGCTGATTTTAGGGCATGATCTGAAAGTTAAGGCAGATCCAAAGCTCAAGTGGACCATACCACATGTAAGAGTGGGTTGAATGCCTATCATTATATTTTTTTTATGACCATGATTCCTATGGTGTGGACCACTTGAGCTTCGGATTTGCCTCATTTTTGGGCTCATGTCCTAAAATGTTCAGTTACAATGGATGGATGCCGTGGATGACAATGGGGCCCATGAATTGACATTTATACTTTTCAAATCATTTTTGCATAGAGGTAATTAGGGCTGCACTAAACATGAGTAAACAATAATTATTAACCATCTGCATGTATTTACTTGATGGAATTGAAAAACAAACAACCTAATTGATGGGTTGGATAACATATTCATAACTATAGCTCTACACAACTCATGTTAGCTTGGCAGCTTGCTCGACTCGACTTGGAAAAGCTCGACTTGCCTCTACTCAAAATTCGATTTGGACCGAGTTGAGCTAGTTTTAGGAGCTTGAAATTTTTTCGAGCTAAGTTCGAGCATGACTCGACTCGGATCGAATCTCAACTTGAATCAACTCGGATCGAATTGGCTTGGTGACTTTGTTATTTTGATATTGACACTGCTTGCCAAGTGTTTGATGAAATAATTCAACGAAGCATTGTTTTGGGTTCATACATTCTCTGAAAGATCAACTAGGGGTGAGGAATGAATGAATACGAAACAAATTACTACAAAAAAAACTTTACATTATAATACTACCATCATATCTTGATTTTGATGTTGCCCGTCGACTGTTTGATGAAATACTTGTAAATTGCTGTCACTGTTTTGTGTTATATGAAAAATTGAAGATGCATTATATAAGTTTGAGAAAATGTCGCATAGGCTCAAGTTGCTGACCGAACCAAGACGAGCTGGCCAGTTAGGCTTGAGGACCGAGCCGAGCCGAGTCGAGTTGTGCCAAGCTTGACCCGGTTCAACTGGTGTACAGCTCTAATCATAATACTAGGAACCCCAAATTCCATCTAGACATTTCTAGGGTGGACGTCCCCTCCCAAAGTCCCTTACTGTTTCCTTTGGTGTGTTCCACCTGACTTATGGATCAGGATGGGGTTTTAGATGTGGTGTTAGAGGTAGGGGGTGCATGGACAGTTGACATAGAAGTAAGGTGGACCCACAGAGCTCAATAAAACACAAATATATGATAATAATAATAATAATAACTTTGGCAACCATGCAGGGTTTGTGAAAATCACCCGGGTTGAACGGTTACTCATTTGGACCGGCGAATCCCATCCAGGCCCAGGTGAGTTAGTCTCAAATTGGGAGATTTTATAGGGAGCAACCCGTTCTATAGGGCGGTCCGGTCCAACCATGCGCATCCAAGCACAACTCCTGAATCATTCCGATCCGTGCGAACTCTTAAGATGTAGTTTCTGTTTCCCATGCTTTTTTAGTTTGGTAAACAGATGCTTGTATACAATTACTCTTACATATGGAACATATCCAACAACTCCTAACTGTCGCAATATCTTGATTTGCTTCTATCATTCTGACAGATACAAGTGTTAAAGATGGACTTATGTTCCCCATGCTTTAGTTGGGAGAGAAGGGAAAGAAGTAGAAACTAACAATGACTTGTTACTTAGCCAAAAGGCTTTTCTTCTTCTTCTTTTAAAGAAATGAAAATAAGTAAATGGTTTGTAGATTCCTTTTCTTCTTCTTCTTCTTCTTCAACAAGGTAGCTTTTGATATATGACATCATAATATTCATTCTAACCATCCAATCAATGGCCAATGACCAGTAAAATGGATTTAAGAATCGCTAGGAAAATGTATGGTCTATGCTAAATATGTTAAGAGCGATTGGTCTAGATTATCCATCATGTAAGTTCCACCTTTGATTGATTATGACCCTCAAGAATCAGTTTGATATGGTGATTCTAATAATTTGATCCATGGACAAGAAAGTGGACAACCGAAAGTTGTCATACTAGAAAATGTATAATCATTGATATGGACCATCTATTATATATGAGTTACACTTGATTGACTAACTCTCAAGAACCACTTAAACCAAGTAATGCTATCCATTCGATCAATGGGCAAGATAATATGAGGTCCAGATCGATTAAAATAAAATCTTGTCATTGATTTGGACTATGCACAATTTATGCCCACCTTTGATTTGCCACAAATCTCAAGAACCACTTTGATTGAATAATTCTAGCCACTTGATTAATGGTCAAGAAAATGGATGGTCCAGATTAGTTATACTAAAAAAAGGCCTATTTGTTGATCTTGATCGTTTATCGTGTTGCCCCCACCTTTAATTGAGTATAGCTTTAAATATTCACTTTGATCAAGTGATTCTGATCATCCCATCAATGGCTATGAAAACTGATGGTCCTGATTGATTGCACTAAAAATGGTATATTTGAACCATCTATCCTGTATATGTTGTATTTGATTGACCATAATCTCGAGAACCACTTTGATAAGGTGATCTTAACTATTTGATTAATGATCAAGGACGATTGAGATTGATTATGTTAAAAAAGATCTAATAATGATCTGGACCATCTATCATGTAGGCACTGCCTCAAGAATCACTTTGATTAGATGATCCTAACCATCTGCTCAGTGGTTAAGAAAATGGATGTTCTAGATTAATTATATTGTGAAAAGGTCTGATCAATGATCCCAATAGCCTATTTTGTAGAAACTACCTTTAATTGACTATAACTCTCAGGAATCACTTTGATTAAAGTGATTCTAACCATATGATCAGTGACTAGGAAAATGGATGGTCTAGAATGGTTGTAGTGGAAAAGGTCTTACCATTGATTTGGACAATCAATCATATAGACACCCTTTTGATCAACCATAACTCTTAAGAAACACTTTGGTTGGGTGACTATAACCATCTGATCAATGAAAAAGAAAATTGATGTGGTCATACATTAAACAAAATTTACTCATTGATCTTAGACTATCTACCTAAGGTAGCATTTATGCCAGCCATCATATCGACTTCCACCTCAAACTTTCATTCTAAGGAACCTAATAAGTCAACCAAATGAAAACCTCTAATTTCCAAATTTCAATCCTAGTTTCTGTATAGAATCCAGAAACTCTAATTTTTTGGGCTGAAATGGTATTTTGAGTGAATGGTATTGCACCAGCCCCACAATGTAACTTTCAAATACCGTGTAGTTTAACTAGTATCCAGCTAAATTGCAATTCAGGGGCTGTACAAACACACCCTAAAAGGCAAAGAGCGGTGCTAATATTTGAGTAAAAAAGTTAACTAATTAAACCACAGAGCATAACATGTTAAGGAAAGGCTTAACATGATAGGATTCCAATACAATCATACTGATTTCTCATTCAATAAATAAATAATTAAATAGAAATGAAACTAAGCCAAAGAACAACATTAGATGAGAAGATTTTGCAAGAAAGAAAAAAAAAAAAGAAAAAAAAAAGAAAAGAAAAAAGAAAAAAAGAAGAAGAAGAAGAAAACCACTGAAAAGACTCGACCCAAACAAGAAGGATCTTGGACAACCTTTTGAGGAGCTTCCTCCAACATTTCAAATGCAACCTCTCATTGATAGTGTTGAGGATTTCAACATAACAGGTCTTTAGTCTTGCATGTTACCTGCCTTCCTACTCTATAGAATTACCAGGTCGTCCTGAGCATCAGCAAATGTATGGATTGTTAAGGTACATGTCTGTTCACATTCCACTGATCTAGATGGTCCCACCATGGATAGCCAGGTTCACGAGAGCCGCCGACATTGGAAGATGCTAGCATTGTGACCAGCAGCCTCCAAATGGAAGATTAAGAATAATAATAATAAGGAATGGTCTGTGTTCAACAGCAAATAGGACATATCAAACAGTTAACATCTTCTAACATGGGAGTTTTTAAGGGCATCCCTGTTCATGGAGAGAACCATCAGATCAATGGTCTGGATCGTAGTCACACCCCTTCCAAAAGTTCTAGTTATTGTCTATAAGCCTCGTAGTCACATGAGAACCAGTTTGACAAAACAGAAGAAAAACTTAGCTTGAGCTCTTTTTGGAATTGATGTTGTGGATAACATGAAATATTCTTCACGCTACTGACCTCTACCCTGAAAGACAAGACTCCAATGAAAAGATGGATTCTTCATCATCATCTACATAGGCAGGGGAAAAACATAGAGGCACTCCAGATCAAAGATATGAATCAACCAACAGCTGTTACCATCAGGTCCTAGGAGCCTCAAATTTCACCCGTCCCCAGAGGCTGCCTTGACGTGTCCCCAGAAGCCCATGCCTGGTAATCCTTAACAAGCTGAGTAATCATTCAAGAACAACAGTAAATGGTCAAAATGACAAGTCAAAAACTACTCTTAGGGTCTGTTTGGATGCTATATGGAATTAAACTGCAATTATTAGTTCGATGAAGAGAAAATAACCGAATTCCAGCTTCTGAGTATTCGCATTGAGGGCATGGAAGCAAAATTGCAATTGAGTTACTTTAAGGCCAAGCTTGAAATAAATGTAACTGCAATTTGAGGGATACTTCCTCATTAAGAATTTTAGGAAACATCAGTCTTTTGTCATTTTCCTCTTGATTAAACTGAATATTTGCAATTAGATTTTGCATCCAAATGTCTCAATAGCATATGTATTTTGCATCCGAGAATACAGAGTTGCTGAACAGAACGTAATAAAGTAAAATGAGTAGAAGAAAGGACACATGCAATGCCATCTACAGTGTATGCAACTATGCCACTCATCCAGTTAATAAACTAACAACATTTAAAGGCAGGGTAAAATTTCAATATTCAAAATTTGCACGGGCTATGCCTGACCCATTTTTCACCCATCTGTAACTTGATCGAGGCCACTGTGAACATGTCTGGGCCTGAAAATCAGGAAGGTTAAGTTATCAGGTGAAGCTACATGTGTACATTGAATATACACTTACTCGTATTTTTCAAACCATCCAATTTTACAAACATGTGTGGCCCATATGATGAGTTGGCAGGATTTTTGATCCAAGAATTATTCACAGCAACCCACATCTGATGAGTGACACATCTGTGTCATGTCAGCATGTGTGCCACAGCTGCTTCTCCAATTTCTCCTTGCATAAATTGCGTAGAACTTTTGTTTATTGTAGGATAAACCACCAGGGAACTAGTGAGCCATCTCCTGAGATCTACGCATAACCTACAAATATGATAAAATTTTTATATAAATAAAAATACATATTTTAATTTCTTTTATATTATCTTATAAAGAGACCAATAAAAAAATATACATAATATTTTATATAGACACTTAACTTTTCTTTTTCGTTTTTCAAAGAAATTTAGACATTTAAAAAAAATTATTATTATTTTTTTACATTTTTACATTGAGAGGCTCTCTTCCTCTCTCCTACTGGAATTGGTTCCCATTTAATGCAAGTTGAAGGCTCTCTTCTCTCGCACGTCATAGCACTATTAGAATAAAAATAGCGCTATGCACATATGCAATTTTGTGGTGACTTAATAGGCTATTGCTCAGTGTAGTCAACAAAATAACGCTATTCCATGCCTTTTTTCTCATATTAATTGCTACAT
The DNA here is from genome assembly GCF_029962835.1 of Magnolia sinica. Lineage (NCBI taxonomy): Eukaryota > Viridiplantae > Streptophyta > Magnoliopsida > Magnoliales > Magnoliaceae > Magnolia > Magnolia sinica. Next base: position 73,951,480 of record NC_080578.1, on the reverse strand, counting down.
TATGCTAATTGCTTGATTCGAAGAAAGAAATGGAATGCAGCCATTTATATAAGAGAGGCATTATAGTGTCCCTTGCTTAGCCACTTGAAAGGAAGAAACCTTAATGAGATCCACACCATCCATTAGGCGTGCCACCTCATGTTCACCCTGGAACTTAGAAATAAAGCCAATCCAAAACTCAGGTGGACCACATCATAGGAAATAGTTGGGATGGGGAAGCCTACCACTAGTTGTGTTCGGGGCCAACCATGGTATTACATGCATCCAATCTATTCATTTGATGGATGCTATGAGGATGAAGAGACACCCCAAGAATAAGGTGATTTGAAAACCAAGGCGGGACCCACCATGTGAGGTTAGATGTTTCAAGCAGGATTTTCACTAGTTCCTATGATTTGGCCAACCTAAGTTTTGGATTGGTCTAACTTTTGGGAATCAAGGCCAAACATGGGGCGGTCCATTTGATGGATGGTATGGGTCTTATGCATGTAAGCGCCGCCCGGCAACCCCCCCAGGCACATCCCATGCATGCCCACTGAATTAATACAAAGAAATTGTTCTTTCCAATCTATTTGGTAATAGAAACAGACTAAGGTGGGTTGGTGGAGTATGATGGTTGTGCATTTAGAAAATTGTACGTGTGGTGATCGAAGTCAATCCAAACCATCCAAATTGTTGAATCAACCATGGATGGATTATAACCGAAAAATTGCAAGTTTCCAAGACTCCTATTGACAACCTAAGTCTGACAGTCTGTTTGAGGGTGATAGGCAGAAGAAAATTGAAGCCTTGTCCCCCATCATGTGCTATAGTGTCTTCCAAAAATAGCTCATAAAGCGTACATCATGATCAGACACTATGGTCTTAGGTAGACCATGTAAATGCACTACCTCCCCAAAGAAAAGCTTAGCCACATTGGAGGCATTTGACGTTTTTGAGCACGGAATGAAAATGGGCCATTTTGGAAAAACGGTCCACAACCATAAATACGAAATCATGTTTCTTAATAGTTTTAACACGAAATCCATACTAATGTCCTGCCACGGAACATGGGGTACTGGCAAAGGCGTATACAATCCTGTATTTTGCTTTCCCTGCTTTGCTAGTTGACAAGTCCTGCATGCCCAATGATCTTGGCTACATCTCGTTTGAGACTTGGCCAATGAAATCTATCATCCACAAGGGCAATGGTTATGTCCCTCTCTAAATGACCAACTACCCCTCCTGCATAAAGTTCCCAAACTAAGAAATCACGGAGGGAGTTACGGGGAATGCAGAGTCTGTCACCTTTAAATAGGAACTCATCGATAATGACAAACTTGCGACTGTCGGTTGATTGACCATCTCGTAGTGACACATACAAATCACCAAAGTCTGGGCATGTAGAATACTTTTCTCTCAGCCAATCAAACCCAGTCACTTCCACTCTCATACTCTAGAGTAGCACCACATGACGACTAAGGGCATCAACAGATTTGTTCTTGACCCCATCCTTATGTTTGAGAACGAAAGAATATTCTTGAAGAAATTAGACCCATTTAGCATGCCTAGGGTATAGTTTCTTCTGGGAACTAAGGTAACGTACGACCTCATGGTCAGAGAACAAGGTAAATTCTTGTTGTAAGAAATAATGCCGCCAATGGTGCAAGGTTTGGACGACCGCATAAAACTCTGTCATAGGTGGAATACCATTGCCTTGCCTCATTCAACTTCTCACTAAAATAAGCAAAGGGGTGTCCTTCTTGACTAAGCACTCCACCTATACCTACCCTAGATGCATTATATGCAATTTCAAAGACTTTGGAAAAGTCTGGAAGGCGTATGACGGGGGCTTCGCTTATCTTATCCTTAATCCACTTAAATGCTATAGAGGCAGCTTTAGTCCACACAAACTCCCCTTTCTTGATGCAATCCGTGATGGAGCTAAACCCTCTAATGAACCGCCTATAAAAGTTGCTAAGCCATGAAAGCTTCGCACCTTGTGAATATTGCGCAGTTCAAGCCACTCAACTATGACCCCGACTTTCTCGGGGTTCGCTCTCATGCCCTCAGACTATACGATGAACCCTTAGAAGATAACGCTCTTTGACATGAATGTACACTTCTTAAGGTTGGCATACAACTTTGCAGTTCTAAGGACCCCCCAAACTTGCCTCAGATGGTGGACATGTTGTTCCTTTGAATGTGTTATATATAAGAATGTCATCAAAATATACCACAAGGAACTTACCCATAAAAGGTCTCAACACCTGGGTCGTCACTCTCATAAATGTGCTCAAGGCATTAGTCAAACCAAATGGCATAACTAGCCACTTGTATAGCCATCCTTCGTCTTGAATGTTGTCTTCCACTCGTCTCTTGGGCGTATACGTATTTGGTGATACCCACTCTTGAGGTCAATCTTCAAAAAGATGGTGGCACTCGCCATCATGTCTAACATATCATTAAGACGCAGAATGGGAAACCGGTACTTAACCGTGATTTTGTTGATGGCTCTATTGTCCACACACATGCGCCACGTGCCATATTTCTTAGGCATGGCACAGAAACTCAAACTCTCCTGAATGAAACCCTTTTTGGGGAGCTCATCTACTTGTCTCTTCAACTCTGCATACTCCATAGGGTTCATTCGCTAATGAGGAAGGTTTGGTAGAGTCGACCCAGGGACAAGATCAATTGCATGCTGGATGTCCCTCATGGGTGGAAGCTCATCTGGTAAGTTTTCTGGAAATATATCGTGAAACTAATCCATAATCGGCTTCACCTCAGGGGGTCCCTCTATACTAACCTCGAGTGTAACTTCTTTAGCCACTAAGGCGCACACCATCAAATCCACCATAGTCTCTCTCTTAAACTCATTGGTGTTGATAACATGGAGAGACTTAGGTTGAGATTTCCTCGTATCCCTTGGGTTACTCGACTTCCCCTCAACTTTCTTCTTCGCATTGCTTTTTGGTGGGAAAGGAACTATAGTGATCTTCTTGCCTCGATGCATAATGAACATACATTTGAGCGGCCCTATATCGTCACATCGCAGTCAAATAACCAAGGCCATCCTAAAATGATGTGTCCAACATCCATAGGTAAAACACTGCACCACAGTGAATATAAATATGATCCAAAGTTAACAGGCACGAGACATCGCTGGGTAACAGGCATAGAAGATGCATCCACCCATGACACTCTATGGGGAAGAGGGTGCGGTTCGGGTTTCAAACCCAAGCAGGATAAAGTGCTAGTGGAGACCACATTGGTACAACTACCACTATCGACGATCACCTTGCAATTCTTTTCTCCACATTTTTCATAGGTGTAAAATATCGTAGTCCAATGCCAATCATCATTCTCCTTAACATTGGTCAAGGTGCACCTGACTACTATAAGTGGTGCGGTCTCTTCTTCTTTTACTTCCTTATCACTAGCACCAATGATATTGGGTTGATAGACTTCTTCAAAATTGCCATGTTCATCTCCTTCTTCCTCACCATCGTTAATCACAAGGGCCTTGTTCCTATCTTTTGAGGGACACTGATGTGCAAAGTGACCAAATCCTTGGCAATTGAAGTACCACGTTTATTCACCTCCCCTATAGCTAGCACTTGCTATCCCTTTTCCCTTGACATCTCTAGAGTTGGATTATGAACCAATTCGGGGTTTGGACAGACTCCCCATGTTAGACTTAGTCCCTTTAGGGTAAGTCTCGACACTTGGATCCTGAGAGTCATAACGCCTACCAACTGGTGCTTTGAGATAGTGTTCAATGTCTTGCACCATGTGCTCCAATGTGCGAACATCATGAGAATAAAGTTCCCATTGGATCTCAAATTGGAGGCCCATCCTGATTTTAGACAATGTAATCATCGGGTCCTCCTCAATGTCACATTACATCATGTATTCCTTGAACCTGACAATGTAATTTGGCATGGTCATGGATTCCTGGCGTAAGGCCTGCAATTGGTCTAAGAGCCTATGGTGATAAGAAAGAGGGAGATACTTTTCCTCAAGGACATCTTTCATCTCAGCCCAGTGCGCAACTAGAGGTTCTCTCCTTTCAATTTTACGCTCCATGTTGGTCCAAAAAAGTTTGGCCTGGCCCACCAACTTCATCCTGGAAAATCTCACTTGACGGGCATCAAACATATCATACCACTCAAAATAGTGGTCCATGTCTGCCACCCAATCAAGGAATGCTTTAGGGTTCAAGCGAGCATCAAAACTGGGAGCCTCAATTTTTGCATCCTTCATGACTTGTGCATCTGGATCATGATGGTCATAATGTTCCTTACGTTGTGGTGGCACTTGTGCTCAACCACGACCAATGCCTTGGCCATGACCACACCCTCGCCTATCAACTTGATCTCTAGTCTGAGATTGAACATCTTCCCTAGTGTCGGGGTTTGCCTATAGGGAGGCCTCAAGTTGATTGACGCGCATATTAGTTGCGGTTAATTGAGTGGCAATGGTTCTATTGTGCACTTCAATGGTTGTCAGATTGATATCATTAAGGGCCTCAATAACCTGCTCTAGATTCATTATGGGTTGTAGACCAAAACCACATCCCGAATAAGTGGGCATGCACACGGAAACTCCAAAAGGAGACCCTAGGTCTTAGGACAATGTTATGACAATGATAAAACCGCCCTAGAGATCAAATTGGACACACTAGAAGCACTAGTCTGAAAATTCAGCAAGTCATTGCCCTCAAATATTATGTTGGAAATTCAGCAAGGTGGTAATTTGAGGGTGCCAAACTGAAAATTCAGCAATGTGACAACCTGAGATTACTATGCTGAAAATTCAACAATGGCAAAAGTGGAAATGCTAGCTGAAAATTTAGCAATAGAATACTCCCAACTATGACATAAAAAAAATAAATCAGCAATATGATCTTATATGCAATGTATGCTTTACTAACCCTAGATATGACTCTAACCTATATGCGACACAAAAATCCTATGCTAAACCTAGGGTCTTTGATACCAAATTTGATGTAGGACCAATGCATGAACTCAAATATCGTGTGAGATCAAGTAACAAAATTAAAGTAATTAACAAAAAGCACAAAACTTGCTATTATCATCACAAACACCAAAATCTCAAGAGAAGATCATACATAATCCTAGCCTAGGTTACCAAGCATCATCATATAAGGTCATTAAATAAAGGAAACTAGGATCTAATGGATGTAGGGACATCCAATTAGCATAGGGTAAAGCCTATTTCAAAGGAGAAGATCTAATACTACCTAGGGTGAAATTAGGGTTTAGGGAAATTGGGGGAAAAAGGAAAATTAGGGATTTCTAAGTTTAGGATTAGGGTTTGGTAAAGAGAGAATAGGGTTTTGATTCAAGGGTGATGGAAAGCAGAAGGGACAAGAGTGTGGCTGTACGGCCAACCCAATGGGTTCACACGTGTGGGCTAGGTTGTGAGGGTTTGGGTCTTTAGGGTTTGGTTCTTCGATAGGTGTGGAAGGAATAAGGATTGGAAGAATGGTGAAGGTTTGGGATGGAGAAGATCGAAGAACTTAAAGAATACCTCGATGGTCGATGAATGAATGAGAATGTGGGGATAGAAGGAAGCCTTGCACCCCCGTTGATGAAGATTAACTTCGCACAAATCTTCCTTCCAAATCACATGTAAATCACATGAAGATGGAAGAAGAAGCAATAAGTTTTTTCTCTTCTTTAACACACCCCACCCCCCCCCCCCCCCGGTTGTCAAAAGATGTCTTAAATCTGGAAAAGTTTGGAATTTCCATGATCCTCGACTAGTCGAAGGTTAGGCTCGACTAGTCGAAGGTTACGCAGACTGCGTAAATTTGAGGCGCTTTCCGGACTATTCCAAGTCGGTGCGAAAGTGGGGTTTCCTAAACTATAAATAGGAGTCCCTAGGGCCATTCTAAAACATCCAAAGGCTTTCTAAAGGTATTCCAAGGGTTTCTAAAAGGGTTCTAGGGTTTGCAAAGGGCGTAGCGAGGGTGAGATTCGAGGTTGTTCGAATCGGGTAAGTCCTCTCTCTCTTTGTAATTTATGCTTTCATAGTAGATTTTTGTCGCTCTGTGCCGTGGTTTTTTCTCGAAAGGGTTTCCCACATTAAATCTTTGCGTTTGCTTGGTGCTCTTGGATTGCTATCCTAGATCCATCTCTATGTGATTCCGCATAACAAATCCCAACAAGTGGGCAATGACGGTGCCTGCAATGTTTTGGCTGTTGGTACGGTACGCATCAAGATATTTGATGGGATAGAGCGTACCCTGACTGAGGTGAGGCACGTTCTCGACATGAAGAAGAGTTTGATCTCTCAGTGTACTTGAGGCAAAGGGATGCAAGTTCACCGGACTTGATGGTGCCCTTAGAGTACATAAGGGGGCACGGGTAATTATGAAAGTGCAATGACTCGGTAATCTTTACAGGTTGATCGGAAGCACTTCAACAGGTGGAGCTGCAGTGGATGTAGTGGATTCCACCTCTGCTTGTGTGTGGCATGCTGGGCATGGCCACATGAGCGGGCAAGGCATGAAAGCTGAGACGCGCGAACACAAATACAGAGTAGGTGGAGCAGCTACCTGTGAGAAGAATCACACAACATAATCGCAAGATATCGGCGAGGTACATGGACGACTCCAATATTGCATATGCTCTCGTTACAGACGAGGGGGATCCATCTACTATTCAGATGGCTCTAGGTGAGCCTAGTGCTGAGAAGTAGAAGGTGACTATAGATGATGTGATGGACTTGTTGTACCAGATCGACACATGGGAGCTGGTGGAGCTTCTAGTGGGTCGGAAAGCGGTTGGATGCAGGTGGATCTTCAAGAGGATACATCATAAATACAAGCGAGGCTGGTAGCGAAGGGTCATGCTTAGAGATAAGGGATCGACTTCTCAGAGATATTCGCACCGACGGTATAGCAGGTGTCTATTAGATTCATATTGGCGCTGGTTGCCCAATGCGATCTCGAGCTGGAATGGATGGATGTGGAGACTGCACTTCTGCACAGGAAATCAGAAGTGTTGTTATTCATGAAACAACCAGAGCAGTTTGAAGTTTAAAGGGGTTGAAAAAAAAGTTTGCAGGAGGTCGTGGTACGACCTGTCACCTAGGCAGTGGTATCAAATTTGATTCCTTCATGATGAGTCAGGAATTGTATGTTGATCACATGTAGATCACCATTCATGTTATGTCTGAAATCAACGTACTAAAGACTTGGTTAAGTGGGGCATTTGAGATAAAGGATCGGGGGGTTGCAAAGATGGTTCTTGGCATTGATATTCATACAGATTGGAAGAGGAAAAGGCTTTGGTAATCACAGGTAAAATACCTTGAGCAGGTATGCGATGGACTAGGCAAAGCCGATGAGCGTTCCCTACGCGGCTCACTTCAAGTTTTCCTCAGGTCGTGTCCAAAAACAGATGAAGAAAAGCAGGATATGTCTTATGAGCCTTATTTGAATGCGGTTGGCGGTGCATGCCATGGTCTGTATTAGACCGGTTATTTCACAGGCAATCGATGTTACAAGTAAATACCCCGGCAAACAACATTGGATGGCAGTGAGATGGTTACTTCGATACATTCGAAGTACAGAAGACTACGTCTTATTTTTTGAGAGATCTGGCAGACATGCTCACCAAGGTCATTCCTACAGAGAAGTTCAAGTTCTGTGCTACTTCTTTGGGCTTGGCAATGATGAAAAAGAAGGACAGAGTGCGCACGAGAAACTATGATGTGATGCAGAGATAAGAGAAGAGGGCAAGAAGCTACACATTTGAAGATTGAAGACATGGTGGAGATTGTTGTTAAAAGATGTCTTAAATATGGAAAAGTTTGGAATTTCCATGATCCTCGACCAATCAAAGGTTACGCAGACTGCGCGCGGACTAGGTAAATTTGAGGCGGTTTCTGTACTATTCAAAGTCGGTGAGAAAGTCGGATTTCCTAAACTATAAATAGGAGTTCCTAGGGCCATTCTAAAACATCCTATGGCTTTTTAAAGGTATTCCAAGGGTTTCTAAAATGGTTCTAGGGTTTGCAAAGGGTGTAGCAAGGGTGAGATTCGAGGTTGTTCGAATCGGGTAAGTCCTCTCTTCGTAATTTATGCTTTCATAGTGGATTTCTGTCGCTTTGCGCCGTGGTTTTTTCCCGAAAGGGTTTTCCATATTAAATCTGTGTTCTCGTGTTTGCTTGGTGCTCTTGAATTGCTATCCTAGATCCATCTTTGTGTGATTCCGCAAAACAAATCCCAACACCGCCCCCCTCTTTTATAGCTTCAATGACTTTCGAAAATTACAATTTCAACCATCTTGTGCAAGTTAATGAAAATGACCCTAGTCTAAAGAAAAATCAACTAAAATCACTCATAAGGTGTCTAAACATAAAGTAATTATAAACTAAATCCTAAAAGATAATAAAGTCTAAAAACTGATGAAGACGATCCATGATCAATGCCCCGATCATTTGATCCATTTGATCCAATGGCCCAATCGTCACGTCCCTCAAATTTGACAGTCTAGATCACTCCCTAAAGCACCCCATATGCATCTTCCCAGTGTGGGGTCTTCTAGATGCTTGCACATGCACATGAGGTCTTCAACATGAACAATGGTACTCGCCTAGCCACAGGGAAATCGATGTGGCCCGCCTCTTCGGATACTTACGCAAATGTGTGCTTGAAGTGATGTCCCCATCACTTGCACTTAAAAGAAATCACTTCTTGTTAGAGAGAAAAAAAGTCATTAGGAGAGGGAAAAAAAAACTCTACCTACATGTCTAACCCCATTCTTATCTAAATTACGTCATGTCCCAAATTACATAAAATACTCTTGGAACTAAAGACAAGAGAAAAACCAAAAGAAAGAAAAATAATAAGAGAAATACGATGGGAATAAGAGATGGCCCATGTTCTAGAGAGATAAGGCCCATGGTCCAGAGAGATCTATATTCCCCCTCAAGTCGAGGCATGAATATCAATCATGCCCAACTTGTCAAGAATACATCGTCCAACTTCAACAGTAAGAGCCTTAGTGAAGATATCCGCAAGTTGAGTGGTAGACGGAATGAAGAAAATAGAATAATGGCAGCAACAACCTTTTCACAAATAAAGTGACAATTAGCTTCAATGTGCTTTGTTCGCTCATGAAAAACAAAATTAGTAGCTATATGAATTGCGGCTTGATTACCACAATACATAAATACAAGAGTCTTAACTAGAAATCCCAATTCGGCAACAAAACTTTTTAACCATAAAATTTCACATGTGGCATTCACCATAGTACAGTACCTAGCCTTAGCACTAGATCGTGCGACAACTGTTTGTTTTTTTAGTTTTCCAAGTAACGGGATTGCTTTAGAAAAAAGTACAACATCCTATTATAGAGCGTTGATCATCTGGTGAGCATGTCCAATCTACTTAAGAATAGACTTTAATATCAAGATTATTGTCACAACTAAACAAGATGCCACATCCCGGAGAAGTTTTAATTTAGCATAGGATGCGACGAACAACTTCCAGGAGACTAGATCAAGGAGCATGCATGAACTGGTTAACCAAACTCACTGCATGAGGTAGATCTACACGATTAATAGTCAAATATATCAAACGACCAACCAAAAGCAGATACACGCGAGGATAATCAAGAAGTTCCCATCATTGGCCCGAAGCTTCTTGTTAATCTCTAATAGTGAATTCGTAGGTTTAACACCAAGATTACCCATTGAAGTTAATAAATCAATGGCATATTTTTCTTTTAGACAAAACGATGCCCTTCTTAGAACGAAACACTTTAATTCTATGAAAATAATTTAGTGGTCTCAAATCTTTGATGTCAAAAATCTTACTCAGATAGAGTTTTAACTAAGAAATTGCACTACCATCATCATTTGTAATAATGATATTATCCACATAAGCACTCACAATGATATACCCAGCGTTCGAAATATCGGTATCGCGCAATGTATTGCACCCTTGGGATACAGATACATATCGGTTATCGCATGGGATATATCGTTTGTATCGCGTAATTTATCACACTTTTTGGGAAACATGGGGAAACATTAGGAAAATGGTTGAATTTTTTAATGAAACTTTAGGGATTATTAAAAAAGACATTAATACACACTTTTAAATCATAATATCTCAAAAAAAAAAGAGTGCACGTAATAGATTTCCATTGTATAGGGTCCTAAGTATGCGCTGTTTGTCTAAACAAATGCAACTATATTAAAATATAATGCATAACATTTATAAATGTATGAAGACATGTATGAGATCACATCCAATTCATTCACAAGTAGATGACATAATAGAAAGTAATATTTAGAGTGATGGGCATCCAAAGGTGGACCCACATGATCGACTTCAAAAATGCAAATAGTTCGAATAGATAAAGAATCACATACACAACATATATGAACCTTCGCATACATCTCTTAACGTCCTTTCCAGCCTATAAATTGAGCCGGTTCACTTATCAGGTGGGGCCTATTGAAATCAATGGACAAACAATGGTCTGATACAGTGCAACCTACCTAATATGTGATCCACTTGAATTTATATCTTTCTCATTTTCAGGCTCATGAGCTAAAATGATCCAGAAAAATAAATGGGCCTGTTGATAAAACAAACACATCACGGTGGCCCTCACAGAGAAGTGTCCAGAAGCCACCTCGCTACTAGCGTGGGGTCTACTGTAATTTATATATTTTGTCCACGTGGTCCACTTGTGCATTGGATATGCTTCAATTTTGAGCTCAACCCATTAAATGAGCTGGAAAAACGGATGGATAAACTAAATACATTCGCTGTGGGCCCAATAGAGTTTACTCGTAAGAGTGTATTAACTAGTACGCAATCTGATTTCAACCAGGTAGGGGTAGTACCCAGTCGCGCGTTTGACCGAGCTAGGATTTAGGTGGGACCTAATTGCCGCCCCACCATGATGTATGTGTTGTATCCACACTATCCATCCATTTGGAGATATCGTTTTAGATCACGAGCCAAAGAATGAGGTTGATCCAAAGCTTAAGTGGACCCACCGCATAAAATAGTAGGGACAGATGGGTAACGTTGAAACTTGAAACCATTTGTGGGGGGCACACCAAGATGTTTATTTGATATCCAACTTGTTTATAAGTTTAGGCAGACATGGACGAAAAGAAAGCACATATATCAGCTTGATCCAAAACTTATGTGGCTCCAAGCCCTAAAAAAGTTTTTATTGGTAGGCCTTTAATCCCCACTATATATTTTTTTGCAGGGTCCACTTGAGCTTTGGATTTGCCTCATTCTTTTTCTCATGACCTAAAATGATATCTCTAAATGGATGGACGGAATTACTGTACAATACATACATCAAGGTGGGCCCCACTGAAAGGGCCGCACTGTCTTTTGTGCAATCGCGTCGTACCGAATCCACTCTCCCTGACGTTAAAGAAATCGGATTGCATACTAAGTTACTCAGTACACTCTTATTGTACTAAGTAAACTCAATTGAGCTCACCTTGAATGTATATGGACTATCCAAGCCGTCCATCCATTTTTCCATCTAATTTAAAGGGTTGATCCCAAAATTGAAGCATATCCAAATATCAAGTGGATCATACCACAGGAAACGGTGGGTATAATGATTTCCACCGTTGAAACCTTGCTAGGCCCCACAGTGATGTTTATTTGTCATCCAACCTATTCATGAGATCATAAAGACATGGATGAACGGTAAACACAAATATAAGCTTGGTCCAAAACTTCTATGGCCCCTAAGAAATTTTCAACGGTAAACGTTCAAATCAATTGTTTCCTGTGGTGTGGTCCATTTGAACATTTTATATGATTCATTTTTGGGCTCAAGCACTAAAATTATTTGGGAAAATGGATGGACAGAGCGGATAAAATAAATAAATCAAGGTGGACCTTACAGAGTGCGTAGTGAGTAAATCCGCTTCCTAAGTTAAGGGGTGAGGATTAGGTGTTACCCTATAATAGTTTAGTGGGTGTTCACCTTAATTTAGGGCCCACCTTGATGATATGCTGTATATCTAATCTGTCCATTCGTTTTTTCAACCCATTTTAGGTCATGGTCCCAAACATTAAGCACATCCAAATCTCAGGTGGACCACACCACATGAAATAGGGATTATTGAACGCTCATCATTAAAAAATTCCCAAGGCCCACCTGAGACTTGGATCTGCTTACGTTTTTGGATAACATCCTTAAATAATTGAAAAGAAATGATGTGTGGCGTGGATATAAAACACACTTAACCCACTTGGTTGTAATCCGCATAACCCTAAGTTAAGAGAGAGAGAGAGAGAGAGTTCTTCGACTCTCTTCTCCGTTAAAGACGAGACAGAGGGTCCTTCGACTCTCTTCTTCGTTAAAGACAGTCAAACGAATGGTGCAATCCATGCCAAAATCTTGCCGGCATGGCAATATTTCCAAAAATCTCTCCCAAAAATCTTTCTTTTTGCAAATCCCAACCCAAATCCGCATTAACCTTGCTGGAAATATGGTTTTCTTCGAAAATATTTATCTTCGAAGGAAAAAAAAGGAAGGTTTTAGGGATCTTCTTACATGATCCGGCGATGTCGACAGCGGCCCACCAAATCCAGAAGAAAGCAGCTCCATCAGTAAGATCACAATCGCAAGAGAAATTTTTTCTATATTTTTTCTCCAATATCAGTGATATCGGTCGATATTTTGCGATATCATGCAATATATCGTATGATACGAAGGAGTTTATCAAATTTTCTTTAATTTTTTTCTAATTTCTGAGGGTTTCGTATCGCTGGATTGTACCGATAATATCGGCCGATAGTATCAATATTGCGAACACTGGATATACCTTGTACACGCCGCTTAACAAACACAAAATTGTCAGAATAAACATGAGTAAATTCAATACAAATTAGGGCCTCATTGAACTTCTCAAACTAAGCTCAAAGAGCTCACTTTAAATTATATATAGCCTTCTTAAGATGACGTTCCTTTCGTTTCTCCCCCTTTCTAATAAAACCACGACGGGGAAGCATATAAATCTCCTGAATTCGATCACCATTTAAAAAGACATTCTTAACATCTAATTGGTGTAACGACTAATTCAAATTAGGAACAAGAGAAATTATCACCTTTACCAAATTCATCTTAACAACGTGAATAAAAGTCTCAGAATAATTATCATCATATGTCTATGTAAATTCTTTAGCTACAAGATGAGCTTTATATCAAACTATACTACCATCGGAGTTGTACTTAAGAGCATACACCCAACGACAACCCACCGAATTCTTCCCAACTAGTAAATCAATTATCTCCCATGTAAGGTTCTTCTACAAGGTAGTCATCTCCTCCTCCATAGCATGTCACTATAGAGAAAAATTAAGAGCCTCTTTAAGATTTTTAGGAATAGTAGAAGAAGAACACTTAAATGTCATAAACAAAGGGCCCGTGTATTGGAGACAGAACAGTAGGGAACAAAACGTTCAATAGGATGAAAAGTACAATCTTCTGGCTTTCTTTTATAGCAATAGGAAAATCTAAGGATGAGTCTAAATATTGATTAATATAAATACAAAAGCAATTAGGAACGCTATTAATACTTGTCACTAAAGAAGCATGCTTCGTGGTGACCTGAGGAAGAACTAGAGTGAAGACATTCTTCTTTCATACACCTTCAAGTCTGGTTTAGTCGATAGTGAAACAGAAAAAACCTTGTCTTTAACACTATTGTCTTTAAAGGAAATAAAAACAATCAGACTGGATTTAAGAATAGGAACACGAACAACAAAATTGTGTTCCTCGCTGACCTATAAAAAATATGAAGTGCCATCAAAATACTTAACATACATGGAGAAATAATGCTTTTTAGTGACCAGATTGAAACACTTATACCCCTTTCAAGTATTCTAAGAAAATACATTTCACGACCTGATTTGACAGTTGATTTCAATGATGATCAATATTATAGACATAATAAGCACACCAAACGAGCCATAATGGGATTTCAGAGATAGGAAAGGATGCTGAAAAATATTGAATGGGAGATTTACCAGAAAGAACCTTTGTAGGCAAACGATTAATCAAATAACATGTAGTTAAGGAAAGCATCCGTCAAAAAGATTTAGGAACAAACATATCAATAAGAAAGAGTACGAGTAACTTCTAGGAGATGCCCATTCTTTCTTTCAACAATTTCATTCTGTTAAAGGGTATATGCAGAAGTGGTTTAAGAATTAATACTATGCTCTTGAAAATAAGAAATTATAGTATGGGAAAGATATTCCTTTGCATTATCTGTACGAAGAGTACTAATATTCATACTAAATTAATTTTTTACCCAACTACGAAACACTTTGAAAATGGAGCCAACCTCGTCTCTAATTTTCATTAAATAAATCCACATCATACAACAAGCAATATCAGAACTAATAAAATGGAGGACAAGAAGAACAATGGTGAAATGGAAATATTACCCCTTTCCCTAATGGGTTTTAGGGTACCATCTGCTAATTTCACACAATCTAAATTAGGATTCGGGATAAATGAAGAAAAATAAATAGACGTACGTATCATATGATTAGTAGCCCATGAATCAATTACCCAAGGACTTGATGCAAAAATAGTGTGAAAGGTCATAAAAGTATTACCTACTTGAGTCAAGGACAAAGATGAAGAGACATTGTTCTAAGTGATATCCTTAATAATGCATCATACTCGCCTTTCAAAAACAAAAAAGAAAAAAGAAAGAAAGAAAGTTAAAGCATCATACACAGTTTTCGAGAGATGAACCACATCACCAACGGATGGAACAAGTGAATTTGCCAATGGATAGCATCCCCAACAGTATCTTTGAGACTTGTATGTAGTTGCAGAATTAGTGGCTCGATTTTAAGATTGACTACAAAGGACCCAACAATAATCAATATTATGTCCATATCCACCGCAGTGAGTGCATAGATGATCCATACCAAGACCACAACCAATACCACCATCACGACCACCTCTTACAGTACCTCTACCTTGACTAGCACCAGCATTATCAAAATTCCTAAATCCTGTAATTAGAGTAGATTTCTCAACCACAATTGCTTTAATTATTATATGATGCTTCTCATCTTGTAAAAGCAAAACATATAAACTGTTAAGTGAAGGTAAAGTAGGAGAACCAAGAATCTAAGCTCGAACGTGCTTAAATTCAGAATTAAGACTTGCCAACAATTCAAATGCCATTTTCTTCTCAACATTCCTTTTATATGCCTTTGCATTTGTAGAATGAATAAATTGAAGATCATCTAAGAAAGATAATTTCTGCCACAAACCACACATTTTAGTATGATAATAATCTATCCCTTGGTCTCAAATGACCACCTCCTGATAAATATTGTAAATTCGGGCCATATTTCTCTGACCAACATGCAATTCATAAGTAGTCAACCAAATTTCACGCGCAGTGGACAACAAAATAAGTCCTTCACTAACCTCTGCTTTCGTAGAATTCAAGAGTCAGAACAACTAACACAATTTTCAATTTCTACTCTTTATAAGCAATCATAGGAGGTTCTGATATATTATTATTTATATATCCCAACTTTTGTTTTCCTCCAACAAACATCTCAACAACTTTTAACCATTGGAGATAATTGTTGAACTTAAGTTTATGAGTTGTAATATGCAACCTAGGATTCTTATAATGAACAATCAACCTCTCCATCTTGGAGGTCATGGGATCAACTGTCTTAGATTGTGGATAGGGGTGTCAACGAGCTGAGTTACGGCCAAGCCAAGCTCTGACCAAACCCAGCCCAGGCCAAAATAGTCCAGCTCAAGCTTGGCTCGACATATTTATACAAAAACTGGCCTGAGCTCAGCCCAAGCTTTAGCCCTCTCAAAAGGAAAAATGAAGTGGAAGAAATGGCATTTCAACATATACATGTTGAAGAAGAAACGAAAGAATTTGGAATATACATCGTTGACAACGGTTGCAACGAAGGGTGTTTTTGGAACCAGGGACATTTGGTGGTTAGGATTAGCGTTGGGGTTAGGGTTTGCATGAGGTAGGATTTAGAGGGGTTCTTCACGGGGTTCGGATTTTGGGGGAAATGAGAGAAGGGTTCAGATTTCGGTTCAATTTTGGGAGAAATGAGAGGGGGTTCGGATTTTGGTTAGATTTTAAGAGAAATGAGAGAGAGAGAGAGAGAGAGAGAGAGAGAGAGAGAGAGAGAGAGAGAGAGAGATGGAAAATTAGATAGCAAAACACCAACGCGGGCTGGGTCAAGCTGACTTGCTTTTGGAAGGCTAAGTCCAAGCCCGGCTTGCTTGAGAAATGACCTTGACTTTTAGGCTTGAACCTAGCCCTCAGGCCAGATACTCTAGCCCAAGCCTGGCTCGAGGTGGGCCACACCCGGAAGCCCATCGAGCCAGCCTGACCCATTGATAGACTTAATTGTTGACGATGAAGCTATATTTAATTCTAAACAATTAAAAGGGTACTAAATATCAAGACTTCACACCAATTTTTATATATATAAATATATATATATATATATATATATATATATAACTTCTATAACCACCATAGCTTGTGATAGTCTAAAAAAAGACCCAAAAAATTAGAAAAAGGACTCAAATCCTCGTGACTCCAAATCAAACCACCAAAGAGGAGAACGGAATCTTACGGTTAAATTCACTAGATATCAACAAATTTTGATAATCTTAAAAAAGAAAAATAAATCTTCAATACCTACTTGTTGGCTGCAGAAGAATTGTTGTAAATCAGGTCGAAGAGAACAAGAAAAACCCAAAAAAAACAAAACCATCCAAATGAATATCCAGCAAACCTTAGCTATCACAAACCAGTTTCTGAAAAAAAAACTGGAAGAAAAAATGCCCCAAAACCTGATCGAAACTTAATGTCCAACAATCCTTCAAAGAAAATCAGAAATTGCCACAAGATCCCTCATTTATCACTTTTAATCATTGATTAGGCTACAATGATACTCAAATTGAGAGAAAAATCTGCGAAGAAGAAAGAGAGGAGAAAGAAGAAGAAAAAAGAGAGAAAAGAGAGAAAAGAGAGAGGGAGATTAAGAAGGGAGGATGTAAAGAAAACTATAGGAGCTTTTTTGCTCTAATACTATGTCAAAGAGAAAAAAGCTTTGGGTAGAAAACAAAAAAAAAAAAAAAAAAAAAAAAAAAACACTGACTAGGGCTAGATGTCCAGTCCCCTTCTTATTTATATCAAGTAATGTCCAAAATTACAAAAAATACTCTTGGAACCAAGGACAAAGAAGAAAAATGATAATAATAAGAGACGGCCCATGGTCCAGAGAGAGGGCCTGTGGTCCAGAAATATCTACAATTCGCAAGACAACCAGGCTAGCACGTAATAAGATTTCAACAGACTTCAACTTGCAGATTGCACAATCAGCCAAGAGTTGGTGCAACACATAGAGGGCATCCCACACAATCATGGCGCAATTCCACTTTCACAGATAGAGTGAGCTCACAAGTCAACATGTGCTCCGATTTCTAGTTTGATGGAAGCTGCATATCTCATCCAATAAGTGTGCAACGCATGACCATAACCGTCATTTGGGTGGGAAATAACTGCCTAATCATCCTTTTGGAGGAAAAATGAGTTAGAAGAATCCCCCAAAGGCTTATAAATACACCCTGGGTCCTCATTTGCAGATCTTCATGCCACTTTGATTGTCTCTCTGCTGACAAGATTTGCCTGTTTGAGAACGCTCCTGCCTTCTTCGTTCCATGAGCATCAAGACAAGGTGAGCATGGAGGGGTCAGGATTCGCTATCTTGAGAATCATTTCTTAGAGGTCCCCCTTTTAAGAGAGCTGGGTTCATGCAAGATGATTTCTTGTTTCACGCAATAATAGCAGTGGGCTTCATGCCAACTATCTGAGACCTTCATGCTGGCCTCGCGCCATGTGGTGCATGGCCTTACATCAAGGGCTAAGGGCCAGGTCATGCCATCCTATTTCCCCAGTGAAGTGGCTTCACGTCATCACTCCAGTGGCTTTGGTCATCCTTTGTTTTATTAGAAGAATGGTCATGCTCCATCTTTTCTGAGGTTCCCAAAATGCCTCAGGGCTGACAGGGCAAGGATGACAATCTGTCAGTTTAGTCCAATTGACATATGAGACCCATGATAATGTCAATACTTGAAGTCTTAACCATGACAGTGTTGCAAGAAACTGTCTGATGGGGTAAAGGCAGCCTGTTGCTAAACAGGACATGTACACCACAAGGCTACGTGAATATCTGAAGCCTATGCCTCCCTGGGTGCACGACATGAGGCCTATGCTAATATCTTGATGCCCAATTAGCAATATAAGACGCTTCAGGCTACCAAACACTAGAAGGCTCCATCTTGATCGATGATCCAGACACTGAGATGAAGGACAGATTAGGATTTCATGCATCATTTGCATATTGTTCTATATTATGTACAGGTTAGCTTCGTTGGTTTTTACCTTTTAATCAAGGGTTTTCCCCAAGGGATTGTAATTTAGGACTTGCAGTCTGAGGCGGCCTAAATTTTTTTCTTCCTAGATTAATAAAAGCCTTTCGAAAAGGCATTTTTGGGTGCAAACATTGTCTAATCTTGCTATTAATCAAACATAATTGAAACGAGACCATTTTTTAGAAACCTTATCATTCTTATGCAGTCTAGACTTAGCACAATTTGAACCAAAATACAAGATGACATAATGACAATTATAATGCATGGAACCATCATGTTTTGACATAAATTATTAGTTTGTAGAGTTAGGGAAACCGATGAAATATTTTTATGAGGTTTATAATGTTGAGGAGCTTCCTTAATTCAACATGGAATGTTGCTTTCTTGTTACAGTCAGCTTGCTTACCTTTCAAAAGATGTGCCTCTATCAATGAAAACTTCCGTTCCCTTCAACAGGAGACTAGTTTCCTAGAAAAAGGGAACTTAAGTCCTATCAAGATGCTACCTTCCTGTATTTAAAAGAAGTGGGGTTTCCTGTCTACTGGTTTCTAAATCAGGTACATGTTACCAGGTGAGTTTACCAGAAGCAGGTACCCAAAAATTAGTCACAAAGCTCAAACCCAATCCCAAAATGGAAAACCTCATGCACAATGTCTGTAAGATTCATTCTATTAAAGAACACAAGAAAAGAACATCATGTTTATTTTATTAAAACAGCATGTAATATGATGCCCTAGACATGAAAACTAAATCAATTGACAGAAACAACACCTAATAATTATCCAAAGAACAATACAAAAAGTAGTAAACAAAATGCACGTTTAGACAGGAAAGTTTTTCTTAGTGTAGAAGCTTTAACATGAATCTGGTTAACTTAAAAATTTCCTCTGGTGACCCTCAAAACCCATTAGTTCTGGCATTAACAGGCTAAAGAAATTGGTGTTCATTTGATTGAATGTTACAGATAATGGAATGAAACTTTCCCACATTTAACTCTTTTGATTTCATAGATTCCTTATGCACTGAGATAGTGAAACATGAAAAATTAGCTGCATAAATATTATTGAAGCTCCACCATAGAAACAAAAACAACAAAAGGCAACATGTGAACTTAGTTAGCATGGCCATAAATCCTAAAAAATTAGAGGCCACAAAGTATTTTCTTTCTATCTTTTTCTTGACTGCAGAAGAAACAGTTAAATATAAGTTCTACTGACCTGAGTCAAAAATCGTGGAAGCACTATCTTTAGAAGTTGTTCAAGAACTTGGGTCCCAGTTGATTCAATCACTTTCACCGGTATTACTTGAAACGCAGAAGGAATATCAATAACAACCTGAATATGATAACTTTGTCAAAAGTAAATCAAAGAACATTCCAACAGGGCTTTCAATGGGTTGGGCCTGGACCAAGCAAAATGAAAAAAATTTAATAGGGCCTGCCCGAACATTTCAAAATCCAGGCAGAAGCCAACCACTTGCCCTGCCTCTTTACAGCCCTGCAATCCAACCACCTAACAAATTTCATGCCATGCGTTGATATTTACACCGCGAGGAATTGAGGGGCAGTCACCTCAATAGCTGCATCTGAAGTGAGCTGCTGCACTGATGAGTTGCCCAGATCGGAACTGCAAGATAGTTTATTCACCATTGAAGCTGCATTTCCCATACCAAATCAATGTCAAAGGACTCCTGAAAAGGCATTACATAATTCAATTTAGAGCTAGGACTTAACTTTGATTGTTAATCATAATTGCAAGATATTTTATTCACCATTGAAGTTGCATTTTCCATTACAAAACAATGTCAAAGGACTCCTGAAAAGGCATTGCATAATTCAATTTATAGCTATGACTTCAATTTTGATTGATTGTTACCAACTTAGAAGGAAGATCCTTTCAAGGACTTCAATTTTGATGGATTGTTACCAACTTAGAAGGAAGCTCCTTTCAAGGTAACTTCTGCAGGAGTAAGGAAAAATGGCCAAAATGACTGATCCTAGCCAGGCAGGAATCAGAAGTTGAAAAGTACAAACAAATAATTATCTTCCTGCTGAAACGGAAGAACTTTGGTGATCGATTGTCATGGGCACAACTCCTGAACACAGGTTTTGAAGTTCTTTACTTTAAAGAGCATCTACTGATTGAATTGAAAAAGATAAAAGTTATACACACAAGAATATTAAAAAGGAGAATGGTGCAAAAAGGCATGCCCTTCTAGGAACTTCAGTTGGATACAGCATTTCAGTAAGAAAATCTAGGGCAACATTTTTTTTTTCTTTTTTTGAGAAATAAAATGTAGAGAAACATTGAGAAAAAGAACATTAAATTGAAGATGCAGTTGCAAGTTGCAACAGATTAAACAACTTCACCCTTTCTGTTGGTGCATTGCGTGAACTCTAAGATGAATCACTATAATTATCATTAACAAATTAGTAGGGACTAAAATACCCTATAATACATCAGAACCTATGTAGAAAAAGATTCAATATGTTCCATAACATAAATGACTTTAAAACCCTTCAATCCTGAGATATGTTAGTGTCTACAGTCTCCAGCATACACGTTTTGTAGCGCATTTGACTGTGAGAATATGCAGTTGTCCTGTGGTACATCATATCCTTGGAGATAATGGTGCACCTTTTTAGATTTCATTTGTATTTATTTTGATCTTGTCAGTTATAACAAATGGTCTATAAATAAGAGATATTTGAGGGCAAGAGACATAAACATAAGGAAATAATTCTCCTCTATTTTCTTCCCCTCTTCCACGATGTAGTCTTTTGAGTTTAACATGGTATCATAGCCATAATACCTCTCTTCTTTCCAATCTCTATTATTTTTCCTTACCTTTTTTTCCTTTCTTACAGTGCTGTCATGAAGTTTTAAAGGACTCTCTCTCACTGATAGATCTAATAGCCTCTCTAGATCTGTCCAAATAAAAGAGTCCCATTGGGTGTCGGCAACCACTGGAAGTGGTGCCATTTTGTCATCCAGCCACAGGAAGTGCTGCTGGAATGTCATCCAGCCATTGGCAATGCTGCTGGATCGTCATCGAGTCACTAGGGGGCCGTTTGGCATCTCTATTAATAAGAGCTTATTGCTTATTCTTAAAAAAATAAGCTCTTATTTGGGAAATAGACTGTTTGGTAAAGCTCTAATTTTAGAGCTTAGTTTTTTTTTAGAAACTAGTTAAAAAGCTCTTAAAAAATAAGTCATGGGGAGGTCACTTTTTGTTAAAGAGCTTATTTGACTTAAGCGGGTACACATTTTTTTAAATTAATTTTTGGACAAGTTTATCCTTTTAACTTTTGAAATAATTCCCATGTGGCTCCACATGATGAATGGTCCACATCAAGGTGGGCCACATAATGCATGGTCACATCACAGGTGGGTCCCACATGATGGATATCCCACATCAGGTGTGGCCCCACATGATAGACAACCCACATTAAAGGTGGGACCCACATGATGGAAGGTTGACATCAAAGGCGGGCCCACATGATGAACGGCTCATATTGAAGGTTGGGCTCCATATGATTGACGGTCCACAACAAAGGTGGGACCCAATGATGGATAATGAACATCAAAGGTGGATCCCACATGATGGATGGCCCACATCAAAATATGGCCCTGCATGATGGACTATCGATATCAAGTGGGCCCCATGTGATGGATGGTCCATAGCAAAGGTGGGCCCGCATGATGAACCACCCATATTGAAGGTGCTCCCCATATAATGAATGGTCCACATCAAGGTGTGCCCACATAATGCATGGTTCACATCAAAGGTGGGCCCCACATGATGGATGACCGACATCAAAGTGTGGCCTAGCATGATGGACCATTTGCGTTAAGTAGGCCCCACTTGATGGATGGTCCACATCAAAGGTGGGGGGACCTACGTAATGGATGATGGACATCAAAGGTGGGCCGACATGATGAACGACCCGTATTGAAGGTGGGGCCCCACAATGAATGGTCCACATCAAGGTGGCTCACTTAATGGATGGAGTGGGCCTCACATGATGGATGGCCCACATCAAAGTGTGGCCCCTCATGATGGACAATACACATCAAGTAGGCCCCACCTAATGGACGGTCCACATCCAAGCAAGGTGTTCCGTATCCGTTACGATACGCCCATAAAAGGGCGATCTGTATAGGTAACGGCCATGACTGTTATACAATACGGGGGTGAAATGGGGCAGTTGACTTTTTGGGACCGTATTAGCTGTTACGATGGCAGTAAAGGCCGTTACCCTCATAACGGTTGAAAAATGACAACTTTTTATTATTATATATAAATTCATTTTTCTCCTCATTTTTTGATGTAGGACAATTAACCACTTGCTCTAAAAGCTCGAATTGATAGAACATGGCGAATAAATCCCTTTATCTCATAGCCTGGGCCCCGCATCCCATGGATTAGGACCTCAGCCGAATCCTCCTCATGGGCCCCACATCAAATGGGTACTGCCTCACACGGGCCGCCCACCCTGAGTGTGCCCTTGCATCCCACATGTAATCCCACTCGAGCCTGGTGTGAAAATGCCCCTTCATTATTTTTCCTCTTTTCTCATTTCAAAAACTCTCCTAAATCATTTTACAACAGATTTTGACCACTCTTACTATACTTTTTAAGATTAAAATCGTAAATTGAAGTGATTTGATCGAATAGAAGCTCCGAGGGTCTTTTATTATTATTATTGTAGTAATTATGTTTTTTTTTTCTAGTTCTAATGCTTGATTGTGACGTGTAAACATTAGAGAAATATAATAATGTTCACAAATTCACTAAACAACCTGATACAACACTATTACCAAAGAGTGAACCATTACACTACCATAAACATGTTAAAAAAATGAATACATATTTAGAATATTTACATTATTATGGATTTTCTAATATTTTTCCATATTTTTTTAAGCAAAAGAAAATTTTCAACTGTTATGGGGATCGTAACAATCGTTACACCCCCGTATCGGCCGTTACAACCGATATCTGTATCGGTAATGGTGGTGACCATTACGGCCACCGTTACCGCTATGGAATACCTTGCATCCAAGGTCTCGAATGATGGATGACATATCCACAGTAGCCCAACATGATAGATGATCCACATAGTAGGTGCGCCCCACATGATAGATGGTGGACATCAAAAGTGGGCACCACATGATGGACAACTCACAATGAAGGTGGGGCCCACACGATGGACACATCAAATGTGGATTCCACATGATGGGTAGTGGATATTGAGGGGGCCCATATAAAGGATAATTAGCATTGATGGTGGGCCCTACATGATGGATGACCTACATGAAGGTGGGCCCCACATAATGGATGGTCTAATTCAAAGGTCAACCTCTAATGATGAACAGTCCACATCCAAGACCAGCCTCGCATGATGGATAGCCCACTTTGAAGATTTGGCTCACACAATGGAGGATCCACATCAAAGGTGGGCTCCATATGATGGCCGATCCACATCCAATGTCCAAAATAATGGATGACCCAAATGTCTTAAAACATGAAGGTTGTAGCCATACATTCTTTTGCCATTTGGGGCATAGTCAACTTATGATGAGATCCACCAAAACAACCATTTGGATTGCTCTTATAATGGAGTTGTTGTAATCTTTAAAAATGACATCAACTACCCCTAAAAGAGCTCTTATTTGAACGTTTTAACGATCGTGATTATTTCATATAAGAACCTTTTTTGGTTTTGAAAACCCGATTTTACCAAACAAACTTTTTTTAAAACAAGAGCTAGAATAAAAAGAACTTATTAGAGTAGCTCTTATTTGAAAAGCTCTTATTAGTTATTAGATTAGAGTAGAGATGCCAAACGAACACTAGAAGTGCCGTCGAAACTTCATTTAGCCACCGATAATGATGCCAGAATGTCCTTCAGCCACCTGAAGTGTTGCCCTCTAATACGACAGCCACCAGAAGAGTAATCAGCCCTTTGTTAGCCATTGGAAATGCCCGTGACTCGCATCCCAACCACCGGAAATGTTGTCGGATTGTCCTCCAACCACCGGAAATGTTGTTGCATAATACAACACCCTTGGTCAGTCCTTTGGCAGCCAGCAAAAATGTTTGTGACTCACATCCCAGCCACCACAGTTATCAGAAGTGCAGCCATCCTCTCCCACAATCTTCGCAATCATTGGCAAGCATGGCATGCAAAATATACATGCTCTAGCATGAGGGGTGAGTGTTAGAGTAGTCTTAGTGTACATGCATTGTAGTGTATTTGAGTGTGAAAAGTACACATATTTAGTTATCCTGTGCAGCACCATATCCTTGGAGAAATTTTGTATCTTTTAGATATCATCTGCATTTATTTTGAGCTTATCAGTTGTAACAAATGGTCTACAAATAATAGTAGAGGGAGAGAGATATGAAGAAATTATCTCCTCTTCTCTCTTTTCCTCTCCACATCTTCCACAATGTGGTCTCTTGCATTTAATAATAAATGTAGGGCTAGTATTTATGTATCAATAGCATCAGCAGATATACTGGCCACCACTATCATTATCGCGCATGACCAACATGATATTCAGGGGGATTTGTAAACATCCCCTGTATCGACCAAAACATCAAATGTGCATGAGATATATCAAAATATTATCGTTATCGCAGTATATCACACAGGGAGCCTAAAAATGCACTTCATCGCGCCACATGCATCGATGATACGTATCGAAAATCCTTTCAAATTCAGGAAAATTTAAAAAAATGTTAAAATCAAAGAAAGCCCTTTTTTCTTCAATTTTTTTGTAGGAAAGTATAGCCCTTTTTTCTTCAATTTTTTTTTGTAGGAAAGTATGTGTTGGTATGTTTTGACAACTCCCCTTGAGTTATTTTGTATCGAAACATGATTTTGGTGTAGAAATCACAGTCTAAGAGCGAAAACAGGCCAAAATCAACTCAGTAATAAAAGTTAGATTAAATGCATTTTTAAATCACTTCTTTTGCATAGATTGGGAAGAAAATATTTGCAAATCCATATCTATGCATGATTTTCATGCATTGACATTATTTAAATTTTAAAGTAATAATTTTAGAACTTGAATGTGGAAAATGGAGAAATTGAGGAAGTCCAAGATTCTTTTGTTTGTACCCTTTTAAAATTCAAATGGAGTGTGAAAAAATTATATGCTGATGAGTGTAGGCTGATATATAGACTATTTTTACTTTCAGAAAAATAATTTTCAATTAAAAGTATAAAATTAAAAATACATTTAGAAAAATATGATAATCAACCAAAATTGGTTGATCTATAGATACGTTGATGGCTAATGAGTATAGGACAATCTATAGATTGGTAACATTCTTTTATGTTTTTCTGAAAACAAATATATATCATCATCATCATCATCATCATCCAAGCCTCATTCCAACTAACTTAAATCATAGGTCATCAAGTCTTTTCTTACTACCTCTACCCATGTCCCTTTGGGCCTTCTCCTTGCTCTTTTAGAGTCTTCAACTTGAACCAACTCACTCCTAAATGGTGCAGTTCTTGGTTTTTGTCATATGGCAAAACCATCTACATCTACTTCTCCTCATCTTCCCATGAATGCATTCATTTTCTATCCTCCCTCATTTCGCCAGTCGTCCATCTCAACATCCTCATGCTCTTGGTGATGGACTTGTCAGGCACTTGCATTAGTGGATTCACTCAATTCTCTAGGATGAGAGACCCATCGTGCCTAGACTAGATTGACTTATAAATGTATTAGCGTTAACAAATCTAATCCTTAGATTTGAGGAAGTGTGAGGAGTTCATGGTCCTAGTGATATATGCTTTAGCTCACTCTACGAGGTTACATTGGTGGCCAGCATGAGGGTGGTGTTGGTTGCATGCATCAAGGTCCAGTTGAGGCTCACATGATTCCACATGGGATCCACTTGTTTACACGGGATGTGTTTATGGATCAATCTTGTGGTTTGAACCGGGTCGTTGGAAAGCACATCCATTGTTTTCTAATGATCAACAAAGGTTTGTCAATCGCTGAAACTTAGTTTTAACTGTTGACTTGTTTTGAATCAATCTTCAATGGTTAAGATATGTGAATTTATCCCTTGCACTTCTATGGGATTAGGCCAGGGATGGTAGGCATAAGAGTGGAAGGAAACTTAGGGAAAATGTTGCTAACAAGGAAATAGGCACTCCATTTGTCAAGTCCCAAGATCAAGTAGTAAAACATGTTCAGAAGGTTTTAAGTCAAGTTCATTTGGATAGATTCTTTGTCAAGCTGGGCATTCATGATATATATGCTCTAGCTCAAGGGGGAGTATTGATGCTTGTGTTATGACCACACGTGTGGGCCATCCTAACCACACGCGGTCCCCCCAATCACCCATGCAGTCCACATGTTTGTGTCTATGTTGGGCCTCGTTATGTGTTTGGGTTAGAGTTCTTAGGCCCATACCCATTAGCTTATTTATTTATTTTATCATTTAGCGAAGAGGGATATAAGCGTAATTTCATTGTAATAAGTGATTGCCTTATTTGATAATAAAAGCATGGTATGCCAAATCGGTTACGTATCGGCCGTATCGGCCGATACGTAACGGTAACGGTGCGAACCGTTACCCGTTTCGGGGCCGAAACGGCCGATTCAATTTTTTGTACTCGTATCGGCCGATACGGGACCGATACGGGCGTAACGGGCCGTTACGGGCCCGAAACGGTAACTTTTTTTTTTTTTTTTTTTAGCTCTGTTTTTGCTGTTTTTTTGAAACCTCTTGCTTCCAAACTGTTTCTAACTCCCTCTATTACTAATTTCGACCAACCTTAGCTAGGTATTTGATAGAAAAACACATTATATTATAGATTTTTTTGAATCAAAGCTCGGTGGGCCATTTTTCAAAAATTCGTCAAAAATAGGTATTTATACTTTTTTTAATATATTTTGCTGTTTTAATCATGTCATATGATGTGTTAATCATAGTAGAACATGTTAATGTGCATTTTACAGATTTGGGGTGCCATTTAATAATTTTTTAATTTTTTTTCTATTTACGCATGAATTTTGGCCTCTTTTTTTAAAATTCGAAAAATCAGTTTTTAATGGTTGTTTTGCTGTTTTAATCATGCCATTTGATGTATTAATCATAGTAGAACATGTTAATGTGCATTTTACAGATTTGGGGTGCCATTTTATATTTTTTTAATATTTTTTTCTATTTACGCATTTATTTTGGCCCTTTTTTTGAAAATTCGAAAAACCATTTTTAAATGATTCTTTTGCTGTTTTAATGATGTCATATGATGTGTTAATCATAGTAGAACATGTTAATGTGCATTTTACAGATTTGGGGTTCCATTTTATATATTTTTTATATTTTTTTCTATTTACGCATTTATTTTGGCCCTTTTTTTGAAAATTCGAAAAATCATTTTTTAATGATTCTTTTGCTGTTTTAATGATGCCATATGATGTGTTAATCATAGTAGAACATGTTAATATGCATTTTACAGATTTGGGGTGCCATTTTATATTTTTTTTCTATTTACGCATTTATTTCGGCCCTTTTTTTGAAAATTCGAAAAATCATTTTTTAATGATTCTTTTGCTGTTTTAATGATGCCATATGATGTGTTAATCATAGTAGAACATGTTAATGTGCATTTTACATATTTGGGGTGCCATTTTATATTTTTATTTTTATTTTTTTCTATTTACGCATTTATTTCGGCCCTTTTTTTGAAAATTCGAAAAATCATTTTTTAATGATTCTTTTGCTGTTTTAATGATGCCATATGATGTGTTAATCATAGTAGAACATGTTAATGTGCATTTTACATATTTGGGGTGCCATTTTATATTTTTTTCTATTTACGCATGAATTTTGGCCCTCAAAAATAATTGCAAACACCTAAATGTAAGATATTTTCATATTACATTCATTCTAATATATCTATCATTGATAGTAGATAGTTAGAAAATTAAATATATGAATTTTGTAGTCAAATTCAGGTTATCTGGTTCATAAATTCATCAGACAGTCCGATACAACTTCTCACTAAAGAGTGGACCGTTACACCACCATAAACATGTTCCAATTTATAAATGAATGCATATTTGGAATGCTTAGAATATTCCGGATTTAATCCATATTTTTTCATATTTTTTTGGCAAAAAAAAAATTTTGCGCCGTTACGCCCCCGTATCCGTATCGGTTTTGGAGGTCACCGTTACGCCAACCGATACCGATACGGGACACCTTGAATAAAAGAGATGTGGGGAATGTGGAGCTCTCTATGCTCTCTCCTCTCCTCTTCTCCTTCCTCTCCTCTTTCTTCCTTTCTTCTTCTCTTCTTCCATCTCGAACTACAAAAGGTAAAGTCGACACATTTGTAAGAGTTATGATTCCAAAATAGATTTGGCAACCCAACAACAGCCCTTTGAAACAACAATATAATGGCAAGCAACACTTTTCTAAGTCTAGAGGTTACATCTCAGCTAAGATCTTTTATATCAACCCCCATGAGGCTTATAGGACAATCATCTTTGGCCTCCTATGGCCTTTTTGGAAAAAAAATAAAAAAATAAAAAAATACAAGTATCATTGTTACTTTTTTTAAGTCTCTTTTTTTGCAACTCATGCAATATTTCCATCACCTTTCCTTCAACAACCACCCACTAAAGTTGGACAAAAACCAGGAGAGATGCCATTGAGACCTAGAGCTTTATCTTTCTGAGATCCATAATCACCTTTCTTACTTCCACATATAACTCTATTACCAAAAAAATCCACCCAATATGAAAGGATTTTATCGAAATGAAGGCCATCAAGGATTGGACCAATGTTTACTGTATCAATAAAGCGTTACATATCGCATCCTTGGGATGCGGATACGCATCATTATCTCATGGGCCATATCATTTGTATCGTGGAATTTATCGCATGTTTTGGGAAACATGGAGAAACATTGGGAAATTGGTCGAATTTGTCAATGAAACTTCAGGGATTGTTAAAAATGACATTAATACACACTTTTAAATCCCAAAGCCAAAAATTAGAGTGTATGTGATGATGATTTCATCAAATACTCCCTATATAATCTAAAATTGGGCCCAATTGACCGCTGATAGAAGTGAAATTTCAAAAAAAAAAATTTGTAATATTTTTTATAAGTATTTTTAATAAAAAATAAAAAATTTCCTAAAAAATCTCTAAAACTACACGAATCAGTAGATTAGGCCTCATACACGTTTAATTTCATGTTTGGACAGTAAGTTTGCAACCAATTTGGCAGAAATTGTAGAATTCTTGAAATTTCCCCAAATTTCCCAAAAAGCGGACCAACTACCCTCAAATCTCGAAATTGAAGATCCAAATCCTTGATTTTTCATGGGAAACATGAAGAATCAAGCATTTCTAACCTTTTGACACTGATGTGATATGATTTAAACACAAAAATGGATCAAAATGTGAAAATACTCACCAACTCGAAGCTGGCCCCAAATCCGCTTTGATCTTGATTCAGGCTCGAAAACTTTGTTTTCTTCCTAAAAGATTCAAGAGGATGGACTAGAATCCACCCTAGAGGTGTTTAGAAGAGGGAAGAAAGAAGGAAAAAGATGACACAACCGTAGTTCCCTAATAGTATCGACAATATCTATTGATATCGACAAATATCGCCGATACAGAGAAAAAACAAAAGAAAGCGTAGCGATATCGCGCAATATATCGTGATATCTACGAGATCGGCGAGACATGGGATTTTTTATACCCCACAGGGGTTTTGTATCACTAAGTTGTGATACCAATAATATCAGCTGATATTATCAATACTGCAAACACTAGTTTGGACTACACCTCCTCCCCCTAGAGGTTCTCAAAGAAGTCTACAAAAGTTTTCTTAATCAAATCCTGAACTACAATAATAGAGTCCTCAGCTTTCAAAACAGGTAGGGTTGTATTTCACCCCCACCATTTTATTTCATTAAGGTACTCATATTAAGCTACATTCTAACATCTAATACTAGAATGAATGAAATACTCAAGAATATCAACTAGTACATACTAGAGATCATTAGTTGTTAACGATAGGAAGTTAGTTTCTCAAAATATTATCAAATGTTAGAAATTACTTGTTGTTACTAGAATATTAGTCTTTAGAGGGCGTAATGCCAAGAAATTGGAAGCACAAGGACAAAGCAGGTAAACATAGCACAATGAGCCACTATAAGGAACAAACGCTGGAAGACAAAGAAAAAAAATACAATTAGGAAAAGTGATTTTGTTGTTATAAAATGTAATTAGATAATATAGGAAGGAAGTAGCCCTACGAACTTCTAAAATGGTTCAAAGAAATTGTTTTATTGTTGGCTACTTGATGATAATTGGGAGCCATTACTCAGTCAACGCCAACAACATTTCAAGTTCACTCTGCAAGTTTTGAACAGTAGGAGACACAATAGATGCATTTAGAATCATTCGAAAGCCAATTAACTATTCATTATCAATGAATCACTAACCACCTCATCAAACCATACCAAGAATCATTAACATCATGGTTCTAAATCTCGATAGTGGGGGGTGTATCGGCTCAGCCGAAAACTGATACAATACGGGCACATTGTTTTCGTATCAACTTGTACCAATTAACATATTTTTTAAGCCAAAGAACTAAGGAAAGATATAGAAAAAGGGAAAATGAGAATTCAAGAATCTGTCAATGTTATGTATTTTCAGCACTTACGTGATGATATATCTAGCCATTCTTTGATAAGAATGTTGTTTGTGGGCTTGACCTAGTGAAAGTCAACTAAATGGGCCCTAATTGAACACAGATCAAGGGCAATTTGGTGTGCTAGGCTCCATTACATTGAAATACAACAAGAAGAAGATGAAAAATGAAATAAAGTGATGGTTTACCCTTTTTTCAAAAATTTCCCATAATGGTCCGTTTTACTTCAATTCGTTGAATCCCGGTCCAATCTTGTGCTTTGATGCCCAAAATAGGCCTAGAACTAGTCCAAAATGGGTTTTAAGCTTCTTCCATGGTTTTGAAATGAAAAAAGAAGAGGAAAAATGATAAAGAATTTCAATTTGGGCCTCTATGGGTTAATCGGCCTGTGTCGCGGCAAGACAGGCCATTTTTAAGATAAGCCAATTTGGACCCATATCACATATCAGCCAATACAATACTGATAACCAAATCTATAATTAACAGGTAGGAATCACGATAATACATGAGATGGACTGCAATTCAGGGTTAAACTTTGACAGAAGGACCTGAAACAATTCATTTGTATCAACCACCTGAAATGGCAAAACCACAACCTTCCAAGCACATGCTTTCTATGAGAGAAAGGGGAGGAATTGGTGCTTGACTTATTCATCCATTGCAATGTGGAGATTTTGGGACACCTTTTTTTTTAAAATTTTGTTTAGCATGGCCTGGGTTTTCTAAAGTGTGCTGGGTGTGACCATGATGGGCGCTGGGTAGCGATACGATTAAAACCAGTGGTAGAATCCTCTGGAAACTGCTTCCTATGGCGTGAAGTTTGCAAATAAGAAATTGCCGGATATTCAAGGGCGACAAAGCTCCCTTCTTGAACATAGTCAAAAGAATCAAAAGTATCCTTGTTTGTTTGTCAGGCTCTTACATCACCGGAATTTTGGGTTGACTAGTTCAGATATTATCTATGAATTTGGTCCTCAGTGATAAACAGTGAACTTCTAAAATGAAATTTGCTCCTACATGTTGGTGCCCCTGCCCGGTGGGATTGCTTTTCTATTTTCAGATCCCCCATGTGATGCGACCAACCAAAGCCTTGGTGTTGGATCTAAAAGAAAGCCCTCATCTTTTCACGTTTAAACCATCTGGTCTAGGTATTGTTGGAGAGGATTCTGTCAATGCTCCATTTCTATCAGAACTATGGTTCCTTTGTTTTGGTGTACCTTTTTGTTTTCTTTAAATGAAATTATTACCTTCCCAAAATTGGAAAAATGTCTCAGTTCCTACCATGAAGAATCATGTTGCCCACAAACACATGATAAAAAAGAATTGCTTTCGACATTTTATCAGAGCACAAATACCAAACAATCCAAATGCTCTGAGATGATGATTCATAAAATTTGCAGATGCAAGACAAACTATGGAGGACAACCTAAAAGGAAAGAGCATCTCGTACCAGAGAACTTATCGTTCTGAGCAACAACAATCGGTGAACCCTCCAACTAGCATCGGCAATCAGCAAGTCCATTTCACATACAAGATGACGGACAAGAATAAGAACGGGAAGAAATTGGGGAGAAATCGCAATTCCCAAACATGCATACTGCATCTCACTAACTTCCACATGAATGGAATAGAAGTAAAAAAGACACAAAAAGCCAAGCATGCGTTTGAATGGACCACAAATTTCGAGAGGATTGGATTTTCCGTTCTACTACGAGTTTGGGTCATCATGGAAAACCAAAACAGCAGCAGTCAGGATCTGCTTGTTCTGCCTTAATCAAAACTGGACGTATTTCGGATCAAACACCTCCAATATTGGTAGAGAGAGAGAGAGAGAGAGAGAGAGAGAGAGAGAGAGACCTTGCAAGACAAGAGGCGAATGCAGCAGCCATTGGACTCTTCTTCCACTCTAACCACAAGGACTGGGGAAAGTTCCAAAGAGAAGAAATTCAACCTGTGCAAATAGCATCGGAACGTGTTCTCACTCACACGTTCGATGCGCTCTCCGTCCAACACCGAGTACTGGCTAGCAGGCAAGCTCATATATTCAGCTTGCAACAGATATTTAAAAAAGAAAAAGAAAAAAGAAGAAGAAAACGAGTATCAAAATATCAAACTCGGAAACATGTAAATGAAGGAAATGAAAAAGACGGACAGAGAGAGAGAGCTGGATGTTATGGTACCAAGAGGGCGCTGGAGTTGCTGGACAGAGATCATTTCCGAACGCTTGGCAACGAAGCGAGCTTTCAAGTCAGCGGAGATGCGAAAGGAGGGTCTTTTCTGGCATGTAGTGCTTCTGTTTGAATAAATGCTCGAGAGAACGTTCTCGGCGTAAGAAACGTTGTTGCTGCAACTTCTTTGAACCCGTCTTGTGGAAGGAGCTCGCACCGAATAGGAGCTGAGTGCCATCTTTGTTATTGTTGCGTTTGCATGAGACGGATGAAACGAGGAAAAAGACGAGCTCAAAGAGATGATGTACCGGAATCATCTACAACTCCTGTTTTTACGCAGCTCCAGCTCTGTAGGACCCACACTGTTTGAATATGTAAAATCCACTCCATCCATCAGGTTCTATCCTCAACTCTAGAATTTTAATTAAACAAATCGCCAGGCCCACAGCTCAGGTGGGCCACACCCGATGGAACAATGGGGATAGGATGCCAACCATAAGCCTGCTTGTGGGGCCGCCATGATGTGTTTCTTTCATCTAACCCGTTAATAAAATGTAAATCATCAGGACGAAGTGAAGAAACAAAAATCAGCTTGATCAACAACTCGGGTAGGCCATACTTCGTTAACTTACAGGTTTTAGAAGATTCTTTTACATTGTTACCATTGGCAAAGCCTATCAGAGCTTTCTATTGGGCTTATATTTTTAATTTACGGTTCAAATAAGGGTTAAGACCTGATGGACGGGGTGGATTTACATATACAACTTGGTGGGATCCACAGTATTTGGTGTTTTGCGCGTAAAACAAGTGTTGTAGACGATTCCTATCCTCCATCGAGTAGTGGCAGCTGCTGGTACGAATGAAATCTGTACTGGATTCATGTGGTGGTCGTTCGTGGATAGGGTCGCGGGACCACTCACTGGTAGTAGGGTGGGCATCCGGGATTGGGTCCAACTAAACTCAGTCCGAAATTACCCGAACTCAGATTCCATCCGGATCGAGTCCGGGTCATCTGACTCGATCCGATCCTGTGCACATGTGGCCTGATCCGAACCGAGTTCAAACAGATCGGCTTGGGTACAGTTCGGACCGAATTGGATATGGATCTCTGTTGGGATGACCAATCTCTTCATTTCTTCCCCAACACAGACGGCAAGGAATCCTTTCAGGATGGCTCCATCACCAGTGTTGCTGGAGAGAGATAAAACAGAGTTGTCTAAGAAGGACATAGTCCTTTTAAAGAACTTCATACTCTTGTTATTGCTGGTTGGGGTTGGTTTTGGAGCATTTGCCAGCTTCTTCCATTTCTTGAAGTCGGTTGAAGACTAACAATCTCACCGGTCTTGTTCGGCTTCTTTTGATCCATGGTTTTCTTGAATGGAGATTACTCTCTCTCTCTCTATTAATTTTGCTGGTTGAAATGCTTCGATAAACAAAACTCAGAAAAGATATTTGTTGGTATTCTTTGAAAATTTTAGAGGGGTGATTGATTTGGATTGTTGAAATGCTTCAAGAAGAGAAACCCACCAAGGATTCTCTATTTTGGTTTATGCAGAAATCTCATATAGTTGGGTGCACCGCTCGAATGAGTAGAAAAGAGGGATTAGGGATTTAAGACTATCATTTATACAGAGAGTGGTAAAAGAGTTTTTTAAAAGAAGAAGAAGAAGAAGAAGAAGTTAAAATAGGTCATATAAGACTCGACTAGATTGGATCCAATCGGATCGGTCTAGATTGGCCACTGCTCCGAACTCGACTCGATTGACATTCGGATCTAAGGGGGCTTACTCGAACTGACCCAATCCGGTTTAGATCAGGTCAGATCTGTGAGATCGGGTCAGATTCTGCCGAGCTCTACTAGGTAGGCTTATGTTAAAAAGACTGTGGCTCAGACCGACTCTTTCGGTTCCGAGTCAATTGAACCGTACGGGTCAAACTGAGTCTCTCAATTTAGTTTTTTTTTTTTTCCTGATTTCCATTAACCGGTTCTATATCCACTCCTAGCATCCTTTATGCCAGCTCCTTTAGAAACTGAGATAGAAATATCAGGAAGGTTCAAAACTCAGGTGGGCCACACCACGAGAACCCGTGAGATTGAACGCCTACCATTTAGACTTTGGGGCATAGAAATTTTGGATCCGACTGACATTTGTGTTACAGTTTTTGGTGGGAATGTCCTCATGAAGGGGCTGGACGGATGTAAACGTCAAGACGGGCCTTAGGAAGTTTCAATGGCAAGCAAATCATGTCATTCGCACTTTCCAGTAATGGGACTCGGTTTCGATGGTGACCTCCAGTACGTAGGCGGATTAGCTACTGACAGCGTCACTGACAAATTCGCTACTGAATTCCCCGTAATGTATGTATTGTACCCGCACCAATCATCTATTCGGAGAAGATCATTTTATGGTACGAGACAGACTGTTTATCCACTGGGAGACAACATTTTAGGGCCTGTTTCGCCATTTGCGCTAGGGTGGATTACATGTGATAGAATTATGCCGACAGCAACATTTATGATAGACATCGGATTGTCTTCGGATAAAAGTATACACCTCTATCCTAGGATTAGTCTTCGTTATGTTTGGATTCTTTTCATCCCGGATATCACGGAGTGGGGTTATTTGGATTGCCCATGAGATACGACGTATGGTAAAACTAAAAATACCTTGATGAACGGTCCACAGTCAATACTCAAATATATCATTGGGGATTGTTGGATGGGCCTGGTTTTTGGACACAGTCACATCCAAGGTGGGGCCTACCTAATGTCCACCTTGGATACATGCCCCACCATATATGTGATTGGGCTAAAGGACAGCCCGGTCCGCTCATCAGGTGGACTGCAAAAGTACACTCAAAGTGGACCCTTGGTCATTACCGGTCGATTTAGAAAGGTGGCTGATGAGTAGGACACTGCAAGATTGCCTAGTCTATGGGCCCCACCATGATGTATGCGTTTTATTCACACTGTCCATCTATTTTGCAGCACATTTTAGGACCTGAGCAAAAAATGAGGCAGATAAAAAATCTCAAGTGGACCACACCACTGGAAACTGTGGTGATTGAACACACACCGTTAAAAACTTCTTGGGGTCACAATTATTTTTTTTGGATAAAGTTGATATCTGTGTTTTCCCTTCATCCATGTCTTTGTGACCTGATCAACAGATTGGATGACAACTAAACATAAAAGCAAGCTCTAGAAAGTTTTTAACAGTGGGGGTTCAATGAAGACTATTTTCTTATGGTGTGGTCCACCTGATATTTATATCTACCTCATTTCTGGGATCATGTCCTAAAATAATGATCCAAAATGGATGGATGACATGGATAAAACACATACATCATTGTGAGGCCCAAAACAGCAGCGCTGTGGCTAATCAACGTGTCAAAAAGGCCCTTTGAGAAGGGAAAAAACAAAATCTTATGACAATCCTCTATTATGGGCCCCAGTCGATTTTCAATGGCCAACAGATATTCAAAACTGTTTCCTGTAACGTGGTCTACTTGAGATTTTGATACATATAAATTGTGGTCTCATACCATGAAATGATGTATAAAAAGGTGATGGACGTCATAGATGAAAGACCTACATCATGGTGGGGTCTACAGAGCACCGACCACCAGCCATGGCTACATTGGGTGGATCACACCCTGGAAATAGAGGTTAACATTTGTCTAACATTAGTTGATATATTATCGCAAAAGGCATTGATGCTACCACCGATACTTTTGCTAGACTCAAGGAATCCGTTACATGCTCAAATCATATCAACTCCTGAATATTTCACAGAAAATTCTTGAACTTCTTTCACGTTGCGTCACTCTCTCCTACCAGATTACCACAATATTTATGTCATGGTGATAAATTAGATTGATGAAGCCACCTCACGGATCTTGAATCGGGAAAATGAAATGCTGTCTGCAAAAGTAATACGAAATGAATGTCGAATATTATCTCATTTTCTTGCATCTTGGAAAGAAGTCTGTAAAAAAAATGATATAGATCTACTAGTTCATTCGCTAAAACTTACACATGCTGAGAGAATCAAGTCCTTGATTTGGATGCAGGCCTCCATGGTTGTTTGTTGCATGACCTTACTGTAGAATGATGTAGAATCAAGGCAAACAATCTCAAACTGTTTATTAAATCAATTAGGCACAAACTACGAATACGTAGATATTTGGTGGAAATCATGTCATACCTCGAGAACAAGAATATATGGCTTAAGATTAAAAGCATCGTACATCGACCCAGTAAACTACTTCATATTCTTCTACCAGAGCATGAGTACTACCTATTCATTCTAGGTGATGTCAGTATGTGATGATTTGTAATGTAAGAAGGAAAAGAATAATCATACCAATTTAACACACGATCCTCCGTTGATCCGGTAGTCATCCTCCATGCAATTGATCAACTCCTATATCTACACATGCGTGCACATATTATATAGACTTATACATAAATCGATAGGATATCGAAAATTCATACCCGGCCCTTGGAAAATTGTCTTCAAATAGCTGGTCGGAATGCTGTGAACTGGATTTTCACTCCCCAATATGGGGTGATGGTTAAAAGAATGGATTGCATGCAGTAGATGAAAACCTATGTTACTGGAATAGATCAGCTACTATTTAGTACATATATATTTATAAATGGTTAAAACATGTTAATATCTTTGAGTTATACATGCCATTGAAAAAGGGTATTGGAATCAACTATCTGATATCTATAAAAAAACTGTGTTAGAACTAGTGGTGGAACATTGATACTACAGCTTAAGGATTATATATAATATGAAGAATGTAACTAGGATGTCAAGTACTAATGCAACCACTCTTTCCCCATCACACATGGGGGTATTGACTGTTTGGATACTCCTGCACACCATAGATCTCGGAATATCTTGGATGGAATTAGTAGCATAGGTAGGTTTTTCAACCTCATCACAACTTCGGGTCATTGTCTCACTACTCGTACTTGCTTGGTTAGAATTCCACCATGCAGTCGCATCTTAGATTGATTTAAAGGATCGATGTTTGACACCACTGTATCCGTCTACATGCAACTGTGCCTCATCTCAAGACATATATATATGCCAGGTCGACGACCATTGAGTACGACGTAATACTTGAACCCATCTGCATTCACATAAACAGAACCAAGATACGCAAAAATGCATGTTATACAAATCATATATATAAAAGCATATAAAGGTAATCGCACTTTAAATGGCATTGTAGTAGGAGCCAAAACATACTGTTATGCATGTGGTATAGTATATTAATATCCAAAGTCATAAAATCTGAGTTGTCACCAAAATCAACACAAATGAGTGTATAGTTATTACATATCCTTCAATGTAGTCATCCAAAATATAGCGTAATTAAGGTTGATATATCCATCAAGTAGAACCCCCACCAACATTACCATTCATATCAGACTGTTTTTTTCAACCAATCGACCCTCCACTCCGGTCGAAGACTTACGAAAAAGGATGTTAGCTGCTTATCCCTGCTCAAAAGCTGACCAACCTCGATGAACTCATAGTTGGTCAGTCCCTGAACCTCTTCGAGGATGTCCACGACTTTACTTGTGCGGTTGACCTCTTTACCATGTCCAAAATTGTGCATTGCATCTGCCACACCATCTAGAGATATGCCAAGGACGTCATAAGGACAAGTAGATTGCATTCGTTTCGTTGTCGTACTCTCACCACGACTACTTGTAAAACCCTTAACCTTAGTGTTCGTTTTGTTCCATTAGGTCCCGTGGTTCTATCGGTCAAATTCCGGCGACCCGCGACCTGTAAATTTGGTTTGCGATCATCTTTAAGTCCCATCATATAAACCCGACCCAGATCGACCCGAGACCTATACCGTTGCGACCGCATCGACGCCGCAATTCCAACGTCGCGTCTCGTGCGTGAATCTAATGTGTACATCAAATAATATAGGTCGCGCCCTATTTGGACCATTGATTGTGTTTTAGAGGGACTCACCTATCACAATGGCACTTTTCTCAAGGTTAGGGTGACGTCAACCTAAGCCATCCATAATTACTAATGACCCTTGCCCATAATTACTCTCTTTTCCCCAAAACACTTATTACCTAGCTAATAGAGAAAGAGAGAGCTATCATCATTACTCTCTCCTTCATCTCTCTCTTCCCTTTTTCCTTCTCCATTCCACCATTGTAGCAAGACCTGGGACGTCCAAACTCTCCAAGATTCCCAGCCCTCTTCCACCTTAGATCTTCACTGATCCGACCCTTGGATCGTTATCTCCACCATTGAAGGAGTGCTTTAGGAGCATTAGAAGGCTAGAGAAGAAGAATAGGTGGGTGCCTCTCTCTCTTCCTCTCTTCCTTTCTATCTCTACTCTTCCCCTTTTTCCCTTATGAATGTGGTCCACCTGATGATGCATGTATTATATCTAGAGCGTCCATCTAGTGGGACGCCCACCGTCCAGCGAACAGCCCCATTGCTGCCCATTTGTGGGCCTATGTGGCCAGTTGGTCACACAGGTTCGGATGGGGAGGAAAACACAAATATTAGCCTGATTTTCAAACGCAGTGGGCCACTGCGTGGACCCCACTTTGATATATACGTTTCATCCACACAGCCCAGCAAGTGGACTGTGTTGCTGACCGTGTGGGCCTGCATGACCGGTTGGTCATGTAGGGCCGTTTGGATATAGGGAAATCGCAAACATCAGTTTGATTTTCTTGCTGGAGTGGGGTGGCCCACCCTCGTGGACCCCACCTTGATGTAAATACTCTGTACCCTCACCGTCCATTTGGAGAGATCATCTTAGGACGTAAGCCCAAGATGGGCCAGCTCCAGCAGCAGGTTGCTGTCCTGCTCCAGGCCACCATGATATATATGTTTTATCTACTCCAGCCGTCCATTTTCAGGGCCCGCCTGGGCGTGTCCCACCATTCTGGTGGGCCGTCTATGGGTGGGGCCCACCATGTATATGTATTTTATCAATGCTGCTCGTCCAACAGGGGTACCTTGTTGTCCGTCTTAGGCAGGCCCTGTTTGAAAGTAAGACACAAATATCAGCTATATTCAAAACTGGTGGGTCCCACTGGCGTGGACCCCACCTTGCTGTATAGGTATGGGGACGTAGCCATACCGTCCATCTGCGGCAGAAATCTGTCCAGCGGCATGCTCTGTTATTGAAGGCAAAACACAGATATCAGCCTTGATCTAAAGCTGGTGGGCCACGCTGACATGGACCCACCTTGATATGTCTGTTCCACCATTACCGTCCATCTGCAACGGTGCATATCCATTGTTGTTGTGGGCCGCACCATAGTAGCAGCAGACTGTCTGTGCTGCTGCTGTGAATGAAAGGAAAACACATGCAT
Source organism: Magnolia sinica (assembly GCF_029962835.1). Lineage (NCBI taxonomy): Eukaryota > Viridiplantae > Streptophyta > Magnoliopsida > Magnoliales > Magnoliaceae > Magnolia > Magnolia sinica. The sequence continues at coordinate 73,910,746 of NC_080578.1, read as the reverse complement.
CCTCTTAAACCGGACGCTGGTGGGCCATATGCGTGGACCCCACCTTGTTACCCCTTGATGTATGTGCATTTTATTTACACCGTCCATCATCTGGCTATCCAACCATGGGCCAGATGGGCCGTTAACAGTTGGACCTGCTGTTGTCCAGCGGCAGGCGTTGAAGAAGGAAAACATAAATAGCAGTTTGATTCAAACTGGTGGGTCACACTGACGTGGACCCGACCTGCTATATGTACCTTGCCCACACCGTCTAGCCCAAACTAGGCGACCACGTGGACCCCATCCCTCACCGTCCAGCATGGGACGGTGAGGCCTGCCTTGGTATGAGGTGTATTCTCACCGTCCAGTCCCTGGACGGTGGAAACCCACTATGATGTAAGTGTGTATTCACACCTCCGTCCATTTCCCTAGACGTAGGGCCCCACTTTGATGTATGTTATATCTCCACCGTCCATCCAATTTCTAAACTCATTTTAGGCATTGGGTCGAAAAGTGAAGCCAAACCGAGTCTCTGACGGGCCACACTGTAGGAAACAATAGTTTTGGGGATATGAACTGTCAGGACCCACTGTGATGTTTCTATACACTAAAATACATCAAATATTGAGCTTTTATATCTGTCACGAGTCTGGGAACCCAGTAGACGGAGTAGATCGTCATGATGTGGGCCTCACCTAAGAAAAACCACAAAAAAAAAATAAAATATATATATATATATAAATATATATATACATATAACAGCTAGACGCTGTTGCTGCCACCGTCCCTGCTGTTTGGAATAGAGGCCGGGTTCATGGGTCCCACCACAGGCCCCACTATGATGTATATTGGACATCAACACCGTGCATTTGATGGGTCCCCTTTAAATGCAGGGTCATGCCAAAAATTAGCTGTACCTGGAACTCAGGTGGCCCACAACATCTAAAATCATGTGAAGACATGCTAAATCATATAAAAGCACTTGTTGGGGTCCATCTAAGATTTGGATGCACCTGAAGCTTGGTCTGACCCCTTAACCTAGTGGGGCACACATAATGGATGGGCTGGATTTGTGAACCACGACTTGGTGGGCCTAACAAATGATTATGAATCCTTTAATAGACGGTAAACCTCTCAACTGTTGTGCATGGTGTGGCCCACACAAGCTATAGATTGACGTGATTTTAAGTCCCAGGCCCCACGATGACGTATGTATTATACCAACCCTGTTCAGCTATTTTTCCAAGGCCGTAGGCCCCGTTGCATTGTATGGCTCGTCATGATGTGTGTAATATATACACACTTTTTATCTATTTTATTTTTTGTAGGCCGTGGGCTGCCTGATGGGGCCCACCTTGTCATAGGTACTATATACATGCCGTCCATTCCTTTTCTCAGGGCCATGGGCCCCATTACCCTGAGAGACTCACTTTGACTTACGGATTATATGCCCACCATGGGGCTGCCTTATGAGATCCATCTTGCAGGCCCACCTGACATACAAGAAGCCCACCATGATGTATATGAATGCATACATATTGCTCATCTATTTTTCTAAGCCATGAGGGCCTGTTATAATGCATGTGTTGTACATGTTGCTCATCTATTTTGTTGGATCATATGGGTTGCCCCAAAAGGCCCACCATGATGAATAAGGCTTATGGACTACCTCTACGTAGCTCACCTTGATGTATATAGACCATGGGCTGTCCCTTGAAGCCCAACATGATGTATGAGATAATATGAATGCTGGCCATTGGTTTTCTAGCTATTGTGAGGGCCATAGGCTACCTTATGAGGCCCAATATGATGAATATATTATATCCATACTATTCATTCATCTGGGGGCAGTGGGCCACCTTGTGAGGCCCACCATATATAAGTAGTATGCACATGCTGTCCATCCTTTTTCCCAAATTGTGTATGAACTGTCGACCCCATTACAAATTAAATTCCATATTCCAAATGGGTCATACCATATTGTATGTACCATATCCATGATGGCCACCTTTTGGTGAGGCTCATTTATGATGTACAAGGGCCTCATTTGTTGTATGATCGGCTGCCCATGATATAGTTTGTGAGGCCCGCCTGGATGTGTGTATTGGAAGCACATTGTCTATCTGTTTTCTGGGCCACAGGCTGCCTCATGAGGGCCTGTTATGATGTATGTGTTGCACATGCTGCCCATCTATTTTGTTGGATTTTATGGACCGCCCCATAAGGGCCCAATATGATATATGTGATTGAATCTTTGCCACCCAACTTGCCTAGTTTAGGCTGAATTGTAAAGCACACATTGGTGGATGTTGGTTACACCTTGGCTATTTTATTGGGGCATGTGGGTTGCCCATGAAGTCCAACATAATGCATGAGTAGGATATTCTTCTTGGCTATGGGCTGCCCCTCATGAAGCCCATCTAATGTATTTAGGCCTTGGGTCATTACTTGGAGCCCAACACGGTGTGTGGAATATTGTTGCTAATGCCCATTTATTTTCCAGCTATTGGGTGGGCCATGGGTTGTTTCATGAGAACCTTGTATGAAGCCCATGGTATGTGGCTCAAATATGATGCGTATGAGGCCCTTGAGCAAGGCCCAATATGATATGTTTGTGGCCCTTGTGTGAGGCCCAACATAATATGTTTATGGCCCTTGAGCAAGGCCCAATATGACATGTTTATGGCCCTTGTGTGAGGCCCACCATAATATGTTTACGACCCTTGAGCAAGGCCCAATATGATATATGAGAGGCCCATGTGATGAGGCCATTATAATGCGTAAGTCCACTATAATTATGACTGCCCAATCATTTTCTTGGTTAGTATAAGCCTCGAGCCCCCATCATGAGATAGATTCTATAGGTCATGCCTTAAGAACAATGGTGGTTAAATGTCTATCTTGTGATCCTCCCTAGGGCTCGTGAATTAGGCCCGTTCTCATTCCCTCCTTAGTGGGCTAGTCGAAATGAATCGGTCCCCACATTATTAGTATGATTCATCCCACCTTATTGGGCTATCCCAATTCTTTGGGTCCCCATTGATGCTAGTAGAAGTACTCAAACCTAGAAGCCCATTATTAGGCCCATGAGTAGGCCATCTAGATCTACCCTTGTTGTGAGGCCACTACATTATCACTGTAGATGGTAGGATCATCGATATTGGATTTGGTATATCCACCGTTGGGGACTGATCCTCATGTTACGAATTAGATCTTCTGCCCTTCTAGGGACCTCGCCGTATATAGGCCGATTATTGATTTCCGGCTATGTTAATATACGCACTGGATATGTGTTAACATAGCATTATGTTCGCATGAGGCCCATGAGATTAGGCCCATTGCTTGTGTGAGGACCATTGTGTTATGATGATGTGAGGTCCATTGCGATGTGTGAAGACTATTGTGTTGTGATGGTATGAGGTGTATTGCGAATATATGAGTACGAGTCTCGTTGTGATTACTTGAAGCCCATTGTAACCATGTGAGGCCCATTATGACTATATAAGGCCCATTGTGATTGTATGAGGCCCACCGTGACTATGTGAGGCCCATTGTGCTTGTATGAGGCCTATGGCGCGAGACTCGATATGATTGGGTGAGGCCCATTGTGACTAGATGAGGCCCATTGTGACGTGAGAGGCCCATTCTGATTGTGTGAATGATCATTGTTAAGTTTGATAATCATGCATAGCTTCATGTTACATGTTGTACGCATTATATGTATGCGTGTTATGAGGAGTGGTCCTAGCACATGCCATTGGGCAGATTATTGCATGACTGGGTGATATGACGTATATATTTTAGCACTTTGTAATATGATCACCGTACGCCCTAGTGACATCAGGGCCGTGACCTCCACAGACATGTTGTGGATGACCAGTTGGGACACTGGAAATGTTATCGAGCATATAGGACACTTAGGATGTCCTTGGGCGAAAGCCCCTAAACCTCCATGGTACCAGGAGACGCCCCAACGCTGAGACCGAGTGGAAAACATGAGCGCCCGAATGCCTTACCTTTAGGCCGCATCTCCCACTGTAGCGTGGTCGGTTGGGAGGGGGTGTAGCCTTACCCGCCTGAGTGAGGGGGCATAGCTAGGCTGAGTTTGACCAGCTCGGGTCCGCTACCATCGAGCCTTGTTGGTGATTGGCGGTCCACAGGCAGGTAGTGAGGTCTCTTATGCTCGCTAGGTTGTGCGGCTTGGAGAGCGGCAGTCAGCAGGTAGTGTAGTAGACCCTGGTGGTGATCCCAGAGATGTGCGGTTATAGATATTGTGATGACTCGTCACTGTTACACATGTAGGCGGACACTGATGTGGGCGGGGCCTAAGGGCTTGGGTGAGCTACCAGCGGTTGGCAGGCTACTGCGCGGGAGTTTGCATACTCGGCATTTGGTCATTCATTTATTCATCCACTATCCACTCGGGTTGGTGGTGCGCAATTAAATCATTACGCGTACCTTCGCAATGGCTAGGACTTTGGTTGGGGCGCGCGACCAACCTGAGATTAGGAGTTTACCACATTGAGTCTGGCTATCCAAATTTAGGTATAAGACTGGTTTGGATAGAAGTCCCTTGTAATGAACCCCACAGCTTGCGATACCATGTACTATCATCCTGACTACACACTATAGCTTCGTTATTCCTTCGCATTGCATTGCACCCTTGATATATGACATTTGAGTTGTTATAGTTCTACATTACATGGTATTTATGGACTTACCAGAATGCTTCCGTATTACTTTAATATTGCATCTTGAACACGCTTATATTGCGCACACACTTGCACCACCATCTAAGCTTTCTATAAGCTTATGCACGATAAATGCGTGCAGGAGTCGATAGGATGCAGCCAAGCTGAGTAGGAGTGTGCAGTGGAGCTTTCCTTTAGGGTTATGATAATTAGTCATTGTATCTTTCTTTATTTTGAACCATGTACTGTAAAAAGTTTTTATTCTTAGTGGATTTGTAATGGTGATCTTGTAGTTATTCTCTTTGGTTATGATCTTGGTTATGCTGATTATGAAATAGACTCATGATGTAGAAATCCTCCTGGTAGGATCCCAGGATCGGAACTTGGTGAATGGGCACCAGGAGCCGAGAGTGGGACACTGCGGAGGCTGCCGACACCAGATTCAGCGATCGGGAGTTTTATGAGCTTGGTTTCCGAGTTTGGAGCCTGACACTACTCTTAGAATCAGTCGCTCAGTTGGGAGTGCCGCGGAATGAGCGATTTCCTGAAGCTCAATGGCTTTCATTCGAAAAGTGATAATTTTTAGTCGAATCCCCGAGATTTTCCTCGAAAATATCGATAGGTGCATCGATGTCATCATCCAGGTTTGTCCAAGCTTCATTCAGATCTTGTTGAATACGAGATGAAGACACGGTCATGTTTCTCCTTCCTTGGGCGGAGCGGCCTGTTGCATGGTCTGACCTTACGATCACCGCTAAATCGTCCATTTGTTCTATTTGCTTGCTACGTAATCTTTCTACTCTCGGATGCGACTACATACAAGGAATGGATTTGGTAAGTAGATGATATTCAAATACATATAAGTAAGAGATATGTAATTTTAACAAATGAACGTCATTGAACTTAAAAAGGTGTTGTGAGCGATCCTTACCCTAAGGAACTCTTCCCAAATCTCGTCTAGTGCCGTGACAACTATTTACTCGCTGTCCCACCCAAAACCACTTGTGGCCAGCATATCCTTTACCTCGTTGTAATCTCTCTTGTGATATTGCAATCGATTTTGTACATTTTGCCAGTTTACAAAAATTTTAGTCATCCTAGAAACCTCCTCAGCGACCGCATGATATGCTTCTCTCTTAAATCCATTATCCGTCTTTTAGCCTAAAGCTATTTGCTCAAGCAAGGTATTGAACAAAATCTGATCCATTCTTCTGGTCCACTTAATTTTTGTAGCTTGTGATAGAGGCTCAACAAGCGATTTCATAGACTTCGCACGCGGAGAAGAACGTGTCGGTGTAACCGGAGTTTTCGCTGAGGACTGCGTCGGTGTTGGTGTACTACTTACCTAATTGTTAGACATCCCACCTAATTATACATGGACAAATGGTTATTAACAAAAAATAAATTAACGTGTACAATTCTACTGGCAAATAATATCGACATGAAGGCTAAATAATTGTATAAAGCGAATATGTAATATCGAAATGATTGTCGTTAGCTCGACCATAATTTTTTATACATGTATGTAAAGTGGTTTAATTGTCTATCTCATCAGTTAAAGTATTTATAAAATAAAATTTGCCTATCTATTCCTACTATTTATTTGGGCGTCCGCCCACATGCACTCAGCAATTTGATCACGAGCTCTGATCCAGGCATCTTTCTCCCGCTGTGTCACTTGAACTAGCTATTGCCGCTCATCCATTATTGACACCTCATTTGGCGTAGGATTACTCTCTATGTCGGATATACCAACATCCTGTAAATCTTGGTCAGTTTCGTCTTCCTGACAAATGAAATTATGTAGCACACAACATGCTACTACAATCTTGACTTGTGTTTCAAATGGATATTGTGTGGCCGTCTTCAAAATAGAAAATCTGCCATTCATTACACTGAAACAACACTTAATTGCGCTACACAGTTGCGCATGTCAGTAGTTGAATAACTCATTCATATTCATAGGTGCTCTCCCAGTTCGATACTCTTGTAGGTGGTATCGAATGCTGCAATAAGGCGCCGTGAAGCCAGGTGAGTGAGCGTATCCCGTGTCGATGACGAAATAATTTCCTACATTGTGTTAGAGTTATGGTTTTGGTATTAGTGTGTTGAGTATGATGTTATAGTGGAAAACATTGCCAGCTATTGGTGAAAATCGATTACCTTGTGGGACGATTAGTGGATCATCCATTTCTCAAAGCGTTATGTGAGACCCCTGCATCCGAAGCAGAACCCTCCCACCCGGCTAGTACGTATATAAATGTCATGTCAAAGGAACAAGCAGCAAGAATATTTTGAGACATGATACCCTTCTTGTTACGAAAGCTTGAGTGTTGAGATGCTTCCACATAAGCGGGAATATGTATCCCGTCAATAACACTAAAACAATCCTATTCGGCATTATGTCGAATTTCATTCATAAGACAGTATGTAAAATGTTAACTTATTCCAAAATAATAACGAAAGAGTCCTACGTGGAAAATGGTATTTGAAAATGAGTGGCCCAGTAGGGATTTGATTGAATCACAGCGGGGGTATCAGTACTGGCCTGCTTAATAAATTTAGGGTATAAAGACACTATCGCATCTAGCACACGGTGAAAATGACGACTTACGGTTTCACCTGAACGTATGAACCTGTGTCCTATCACGCAATTACGCACATTATGTCCAATTGTATTTAGGAAGATGATTAGTTGTTCCTCAAGACTAATGTTACGAGTATCGTGTAGTTGCGTCCCCTCACGCAATATGTGACATAATCGGAAGAAACTTTTTCGTTTCATCCTCAACTGAGTAACACAGTCCCTGTCACTTGCACAAATGATAGAGTTGATAAATCTTGCCCGCTCGTCATCCCCTTGACGCGCCAGTTGTCTCAACATATAGTGACGACAATATTCTCCAACAACAGCAATGCATGCGGCCACCGCGAGAACCACAATGGACTCGGCCATCTCTTCATCATCGTCGTTATCCATGATTTAAAGCTCACCGACACTTGTGGATATAACATACTATAAAATTACCTCTAAAAGCCCTACTTGAATCTTTGGATTAAGCACGTACATCTCTAGGTGGGCCCATAGAGTCTACAGAAAATGTTATACATATATAGCATGTGCAATGGGAAATTATTTATGAAAACCAGCTAAATATTTTGTCATTGTAAATATTACAGTAACACAGTTCCCCAATGGATTTGAGATCTTCCTTTCGACTACCAAGATGTAAGAAATATAAACCAATGGATTGATAAGGTGTTAGATCAATTCACCATATTTGATTTTTTTCACCATGACAAGTAGAAAAGAGTTGTAGCTCATCCAAAGTGTTGTTTCTAGATGAATAGTGATCTATAATACAACTATATATGCACATGTCCACATAGTGAATGTACATGCTCTCGCAATGAAAAAGTTGTTGTTGGATAAATGTGGAAAATGAAGAGGACACCACAAATGGAAAATGAGTTAGGGCATACCTATTGAATATTGATTATGACCGCAATAAATCTAAAGGCTGAGACTCTCCGCCCAATTATGCCAGGAGTAGGATCTGCATACAATTCATGGCCATAGTTAACTAAAACATGTACATTATTACAGGCCACCTAATCAGTGGTTAACAAACTCAAGTTGATACCATGACGTTATCACTTTATTATTACAGGCTATCTCTAGGTGGGCCCATAGAGTCTACAGAAAATGGGAATTGGTTTCATAACCCTTTACTTTTTTTTTTTTTCATGGGCATAACTTTTGGGTTGAGCTTTTGTGCAATTGAAGTGTAATGGACAAATTAAGTATCACTTCATTACAGGTGTACCATCCCGCCTTCCATTTTTTCACTTCACATAATGAATTCAAAAATTCATGAAAGAGACATTTATATTGAGAATGTAAATTGTAACAATGTGGAGAATGCCTGAATTCTGTATTGGGCAAGTGAAGACTGTATCAATGTTGAGAATGTCAACATTCTGTATTGGGCAAGTGAAGAAACTGAAGGATGATTGAATTTGGGTTACCATGTCAATACCTCATTTTCAATGCATTGACATGGATATCGATATATAGCTACTGCATATGCTGTTCATTTGTGTTTATGTTCATATAAATTCGATCTATGAGATATTAGAAAACCACATGTTGAATTTATTAACACCAACAAATGCTGTAGCAGTTCAGTTTCGTAGTATAGAGAGATTACCAGAAGGGAAGTTATGCTGACGGCAAGCTTCACCAGCTCTGGGTCACAAGCTATGTCCACATGGGTTGCTCCCCCCTGTCATGATCAGGCCCTATTAGTGATGGTTGTGTGTAGCAACAAGACATCATGGCTATGGAGAACATCTAACAATTGAAATTTGAAAACCATGAAATTCAGCTAGAACGGCAAGAATAGCAGTAAGATGGCATACGAACCTTGTCCGCAGTTGTAACAACAGATGCTATATTGTCTCTATCAAAATTTTGTAGGCCAACCAGGATCTGTTAGTAAAAGTAGTAAATATGGGATACCATAAAATCATGTTTATCCAAACACTAGGCGGGCCACTCTATATAAAATAATGGGCAACCACACAAGAACCCTCCACCAGTTGTTCACATGATGGTTGGATCCATCAACTTATTTTTTATCTAGCTTTCATGGTGAGATATCATACACATTACCCAAATCACAGTAGCCCCACACACACCTGCTTAACAAGGTTATTCTAATATCACTAATTGAGGAACTGGACTCTTCTTTCCTTCCCTTTCTTTTCTTTTCCTTCATTAATTTTTCTCTAAGGCGAACACGCCACATTCATAGGAACTTGTGAAGGAATTCCAACCATTCAAATAATAGGCCACACCATGATTGCCACTTGGCATAAAAATCAGCCGGTTTGCTCATCAGGTGGGCCATACCAACTCCAAGGTTGTATCTAACTTGTGTGGTGAACTTTATGAATGGACCTGCCTAATTTTTGTCGTGGTGGGGATTTTTGGACATGTGATATATTTATGGGTAGGAAAGATAGAATATATGATTGCATGATAGCTGGCATACTTTCGATTGTATGTGATCAGTTCTCTTTTAAAACAATATCGTGGACCCGTGGTAATCGTTGTACGCAATGAATTCCAATAAACAATTTTAGCAAGAATAAATACAACAAAAAAGAAAGAAAAAAATCTTATGAATAATGGCTAAGATTTGTAGCAGATTGGAAGAAAAAGGAACCGGCAAAAACAAACTATGGGGCAAAGTCAAGGGCTTATTCTTTGTAGGTATTAACCACTGATTTTTATCAAACTTTTAGTGAACAAGCACCACAATAAGGCCACAGAGAGAGACAAATGGAAATCTGTAGAACAGGAAGAATCAAATATGAAAAATCATTTTTTTTTCTTTTATTGATGGAAGGAAGAATCAATTATGATCTTTTTTTTCCTTTCTTTTCTCAAGGTATGTTTGGATGCACCATTGATTTGAAGTTTAAAAAAGTGGAAATGGTATAAGTATAATTTCATCAACATGTACTTATGAGAGATCCCATGGTGTATCTTTTTGCTAGTGACATAGTTTTGATTGACAAGATGAGGAAGAGCATAAACACAAAGCTAGATTTATGGAGGGGTGTTTTATAATCTACGCCTTTAATGGGCTACTCTGGATGTCTTTTTGTGGTTGCACTAGAGATACTGCGATCTGTGGAGCACCTATTAGCCAAAAAGGTTATGAATTTGATTGAGGAAGTCGGGGTTCTCCCTAGTTCTTCCTTCTCCCAATTTCACTCACCAGGTTTGGGTAACTTTCCCATCCCTAACACTTCATTGGAGAGCATGTGCTGTTGAGCTGTGACTAGAGGATCTGCTCCTTTTCACTCAATCAACAGCCCTATCTTGTATCAAATGATTTTCCATGCTATACACCACGTTGAGAAACACCAACCTCCTAGGATTTAAAATTGGTAAGACTAAAACAATGTATACGTAGTGCAATTTTAGTAACGATGGGAGTGGAACGGGAAATAAAATTAAGATTGCTGACCAAGAAGTATTCCAAAACAATCACTTACAATATATTGGGTTGATAATCATAAGTAGTGTTCGAGTTATCGGTATCGCTACAAGTTTCGCTAGCCGGAGATAAAGATATAATATCGTTATCGCTGATAACTGGAAATGCAGGGAAAAAGAGAGAAAAATGGGGAAAATGGTGGAATTTTTTAGTGAAACTTCAGGACATGCCTAAATACACATATTTACATATTCAAGAATGAAAATTTTACAAAAAGAATGCATTAAATTAGAAGTTTCCATTTAATGTGGGCCAAAAAGTTTGCGATGTCGTAAGAAATCACTCAAATAGTAACCAAAATTAGTTTATACAATACAAATGCAAGCTTACAACAATTAAGACATGAAAAAGTAAATGAATTGAAAAAAATACACATTTCTGGCCATGTTTCATCCCCACATGGAGTGACGAGGTGGCTCGTAATCATTGTTCGGATCCCGTGGCAGTTGAGAGTAGTATTGTTGCTCAACATATTGGCAGTACTGTTCCCAGGTCATCCTCTGCTCGTACCAATTGAGGAACTCTCTTATGTACCTCTGATAGTCATCCTCCCCAAACTGTACGAGTACGCCTAAACGTGGGAATTGCGTGACATACATCGACGGCATTTCCTAAGCAGGGTACTGAGGGAATAGATCAAGTCCAACCCTGACTCCTTGATAGTATTGCTGCCAGTCATACAGGTACCCCGAATATCCTCCTGTCAAAGGGTCATGACTTGAAGAACTATCTTCCGGCTGCCTGTACCTATGGGTAGATGAGCGTGATTGAATGTCAGAGCTACCATAGCCATACCCGTGATATCCCCCATGAGCATAAGGTGGGATAGAGGTGGAGCTCCCCTGATCTGAACTTATGTCCATAGATGACAAGCTGCGTGTGACAGCATTAGCCGCGGCACGTCCGGCTTTCTTCTTCGAACGACGCTCGAACGTATATTTGGGCTTTGATGCTCTCGCCCTAGATGGCGGACGAGATCCATGATCCTTGTCCTGAGTGGCATGGTCAAAGCTCTGCTCTTCAGTGAACTGACCAAGGGATCGTTGGCTCTGAGTCATCGTGTACCCCCACCACTGCCACCCCCACCCTCACTAGTACCACCTATACTAGTGTCGGTGCCTCTGTCCCCTCCCTCATCACTGTCGTCATCGTCGTCGTCCCCAGGACCAGTGTCAAGTGGGAGTTGAGTCTCATCATCATCATCACTCACTACGACTTGATGATGAGGAGGGGGCCGTGAAGATGCTTCCTCACCCTTATTGAAACGTAGCGAACTTCTCACCAAAGGATCAAAGGAGTCTGTATCCACCTTCTGTTCCTCTATTACCATATTGACATCGATACCTAGAGCTGCTGCTCCCTCGGCTACCTGTGGAGCAGGGCCTCCTTCCGCATCATCTAAATCAGCTTATTTGACCCACTCATAAAGTGGGTCCTCATCATCATCACCTATCTGTGCCATGTTACCTACAGATGACAGGTCTAACGGGTCTTGATTTTCCTCCATGTCTCGGTCTACCCTCAACTGCCTCTCTCTTAACTTCATATTGTAATGGCAGTAAACGAGCTTTTGCAGCTTCTCATATGCTAGTCTGTTCCTTTTGCTGGTGTGTATGAGTGACCATGTGCTCCAATTCCTCTCACACGGTGAAGAGGATACAGTCTGTGTGAGAACACGGACTGCTAATAACTGCTATGCGGGTGTGTCGACTCCATACATCGCCCACCACTCACATATATATCCATGAGGGGCTTGTTATAGTTTGAAGTTTAAACGAAAAATGTAATTACCTAATTATGTTACCATACTCACACGACATCATCGTTTCAGTCGATGCCTTTGCTAGTGTGGATGAGAACGTACCCCTCGCATCCCTAAACCGCAACAACTGTAAACATGGATTCATAGGTCATTATTTTTAATCACCTATATTTCTAGAGGCTATAAGGAAGAGATTTTATTGCATTACCTGTTACCGAAATCTGCTTGATTCTGGGAACAATCGTTCGAACTCCTCATGGACGGCCATCGTCAAATCTTGATTCTCATGGAGCCGATGTTTATAATGAAATTTGGGATTCAGGTAGTATGCTGAAATCCAAATATTAGTTACTCAGTTGTATTAACATGCAAACAGAAGTGATGCTTAAAGTACTCAATTGTATTAACAAACTTACCAGCTTAGTGGAGTGGATGCTCAAGAGTCACAGTCCATCGACGATTGATGATATTGATCACCCACTGATACGAAGTGGGGATTGCAGTCATTATCCCCTATCTCATAATTCTCATGAGCTCATACATTGACCCCATCGAAGGCCACATCTCATTATCTACGGCTTGTAGGACCTTGTACATCGGATGCAGGAAGGAAACAATATTGTGAACTTTATCCCATAAGGTATTGGAAAGCACTATATTCGAACAGGTCTTTGCACCCTCAGTCTTCCTCTGATTCCACTCCATGTATCTCTCAGATCTGAACAAATTTCTGAGACCCACGCGGTGCCTGTATAAGCTGTGGAGTGCAATGAAGTTCGTGGAGAATCGTGTCGCGCCTGGTCTAACAATGTCCCCTCCACAACACTCACGCATTGCAGCCAACAACCATGAGTGATTGTATATAAAGTTTGTCACTTTCCTTGCATCCTGGATGGTTTTCCTGATAGAATCCATCCGACCTATCTCCTCAAGCATTAAATCAATGCAGTGTGCCGCACACATGGTCCTATAGAGATTGAACTTCTGCATCAATTTCTTCTCTGCCTTAATGAACACACTGCCATTGTCCGTCACAACTTAGACAACATTCTAGGACCCAATGTCTCTAATCACTCCTTTCAGGAGAGCATATATGTATTCGTGATCTTTTATTCTGGCCGATGCATCAATGGATTTGAGAAAAACCGGTTGTCCTCTACAGTACACCATGAAATTGATAATGGACAATTTTGTGGGTCCTGTCCACCCATCACACATGATTGTTACCCCATACTGCTTCTAGTTCAGCTTGAGTCTACGTACCCAAGCCTGCATCTCCTCATGCTCCCGATCAAGGTAGATGCCAAGAATCTCTTGTGGCGTGGGAGGCTTCACACCGGGCCCAGCACGCTGCACCTCCTCAATCATATTTTTGAAGTGAGGACTGGCTGCTGCATTTGCTGGTACATGGCTTGAGATGAACCACCTAGATATAGCGCCGCCCACTTTCTCCCTGAGCCCCTTGCTCCACACATTTTTTAATCTTTTTTGATTAACGCCTGTGATGGGTGCATCTGGGACATGAGAGCTTTGCATGCGTTGTAGGCCATGCCCGCTGCCTCCCTCAAATCGTCTGCTGCTCCCACCAACCTCATGTCGGGACGTCCCAAACGATGGCCTACTCTCATCAATTCGTCTTCTTTGCTCCCTCTCCCACTCTGAAGCCCGAGACTCACGAATCACTTGTCTAAAATCACTCCTTTCTCGAGCCGTAACACAGTCATCGGGGTATGCGATCACCTTATCGTCGTCGTCATCATGCTCGTCGATAGCACCTAGGCCTCGTCCAGTGCCTCGTAGCTCCTCCCTCATATCTCTCTCCCAATCATTCTGCCGCAGCTTGCGTGACTTCGCTTCAGTCAACACTTTTCTCATCTCCTCTCTCACTGGCCTTGTTACACTTGAACAGTCTTTCGCATTCTTATATCCCCTGCCAAATGTTCCTTTAGCCTAGACACTCCCCCACTCTGTATCACTTAGCCACAATAGTTGCATATGGCTCCATATTTATTCCCCTCCACTAGCCGTCCATGTTTCCACCCAATGTCCCTTGCTCCTCCTTTTCCTGATCCAGACGACATTTTGCTCTCTAGTACTATACAAATTTGCAATAATCGACAAAAAAAAATTGCATCGGCTTGTATCTAGTGTAATAAGCCCAAATCATTTCAAGGGCTCAGATGTTAGATTAAATCAAAATTTCATATAAGTTACAATTGAGGAAAGAGTCTGCAGATTACATACTGAGTAAACTTTATGGGGCCTATTATGAAACAGAGCATGGATCGAAAACAGCACGGATAAGACAGATCATGAACATTACCCCCACTTGTGCCAGCTTGGCACATAGGTGCGAGATCCAATTCATCAATCAGGTTGGAAGCACTATGAAGATATCGTGGCCCAATAATCAGGTGGGCTACTTAATCAGAATGGCTACAGCTATCAAGACAAATGCATGGCTTAAAGAAATTGGTTGAAATTTTCCAAGCCATCCACCTGTTTCTAACTTCACGGACGACCTGATTAGTGGTACAACCTGAATTTTATACGAGAGTATTTTCCTAGCTGGACCCACCTGATGGTCGGCTCGGATATTGCACTTTATGCTTAGCTCGCATATCTGGGGGCATCTAATATATATGCTTTCTACATCCTAGTTTTTTCCTTTTTCCCTCCTTTGCATCTGCGTCTATATGTACTTCAGATGAGCAAGCATTCGCCCATCACACGTGGCAATGTGGCAGATATAAGTAAGATCCAAGCCGATCATCAGGCTGGCTCTCTCCTTGTTCCAAAATTCAGGGTGGGCCGTTCATTAGGTGGGCTATGCATGTAAAAAAAAAAGGTGGCTAAAAGAAATTGATATTTTTAGCTGTCCGTATTCAACGTACACGTGAGGTTTAATCCATTTTTTTTAGCCCACACATAATGTTTGTGCTAGATCTACTCCGTTTACCAGTTTAACATGGTCATTCAAGGGCATGGTTTAAAAAATGAGCCAGATCTATGACTCAGTTGGGCCAGAATGTCTAAAAGTATATCTACCGTTGAAAAGTAAATTATTTCATCCAGGGCCCACCATATGCTCTAGATGAAATTCGAATTGATCATTGGTGTAGCCAGTATTCGAAATATCCGTATCACATTACACAAAAAATGAGGTATATCCCAATCTCAAGTGTACCACATTATAGGAAACAGTGTTGAATGAACGTCAACTATTAAAAACTTTTTGAGGCCCATAAAAGCATTGGATCAAGCCGATCTTTGTTTTTTTCCCTTCATCTGGGTCTGTATGACCTAATCAACAGATTGGATGTCAAATAAACAGTACATTGGGCCTTAGTGGGATTTAAATGATGGATATCCAGTCACTATTGTTTTCCTGTGGTGTGGTGCACCTGAGATTTATAACCCTTTGATTTTTGGCATAAAGCACTAAAATGATCTTTAAAATGGATGAAATAAATACATCATGGTGGGGCACACAGATCACCGACCACCAGCCACGGGTCTGGTGTCAGGGGGTGTAGCCAATTCGTTCCCCTTGTCAGTATCCAATCCGCGCCCAATTCGCGGGGCGTTGCACTGCAAGCTCAGGTGGGGCCCACTGTGATGTTTGTGAAAAATCCTCCCCGTCCATCCGTTTTGTGAGTTCATTTTAGGACATGATGCCAAAAATGAACTGTATCTAAAGCTCAAGTGAGCCTGAAACGTGATAATTAAACATCCACAGTTGAAATATTCGTGGGGCAATAGAAGTTTTGATTCATGCCAATATATTTGTTTTCAGTTCATCCCAATTGTAATGATATTATTAACGGTATGGATGGCATCTAAACATCCCTGTTGAACCCAGGAAAGTTTCAACGGTAGGAATTTCCCAAACCATATTTTCCTTTAGTACGACTCACTTGAGCTTTGGAAACCATTCATTTTTGACAACTAGTCCTAAAATGAAATCACAAAGCGGATGGATGGAGAGGATTTCTCACAAACATCACAGTAGGCCCCACCTGAGCTTGTAGCACAGGAACACATGGAAAGTTCAGGAAATCCACGTCCCTGAACCGCCGAAAACGGATTTGGCTACTCCCTGCCGTGCTCTGTGATCCCCGTCAGGAGGTATGTGTTTCATCCATGCCATCCATCTATTTTTACAGATAATTTTATAATGTGAGAAAAAAAAAAGAGGTATATCCCAATCTCAATTGGACCACATTACAAGAAACAGTGTTGAATGAACTTTGACCATTAAAAACTTTTTGGGGGCCATAAAGATTTTGGAACAACCTGATCTTTGTTTTTTCCCTTCATCTGAGTCTTTATGAGCTAATAAACAGATTGGATGTCAAATAAACAGTACAGTGGGCCTTAGGAGGATTTAAATGGTGGATATCCAATCACTTAAGTTTTCCCATGGTGTGGTCCACCTGAGTTTTAGATCTACCTCATTTTTTGGATAAAGCTCTAAAATAATATTTAAAAATTAATAGACAGCATGGATACAACAGATGCATCATGGTGGGGCCCACAGAGTACTAACGTGGCCCAAGCCGTGGTGGGGTAGCCTTAAAGTGATACAACCAAGTGAGCTTGCAACGTCAAAGCCCACCTGTGGGGTCCACCGTGATTTATATATTTTATCCACTTCGTCCATCCATTTTAACAGATAATTTTAGCTCTTGAGCCTAAAAACTAAGTATATCCAAACCTCAAGTGGACCACACCATAGGAAACAGTATGAATCGAACATTTACCGTTGAAAATATCTTGGGGCCACGGAGGTTTTGGATCAAACTTTTATTCATTTTTTCCCTTCATCTATGTTTGTATGATCTTATGAATAGGTTGGATGAGAAATAAACATCACTGTGAGCCCTAGAAAAGTTTTAACGGTGGAAGTTATTATTCAAATTGTTTCCAATGGTGTGGTCCACTTGATCTCTCAGTATGCTTACATTTTGGTCTCAACCCCTAAAATAATATGGAAAAAACGGATGGACCACATGGATAGACCAGATACATTCTCGGTGGGCCCCTGTACGATAAGAGCGTACTGAGTAACCAAGTACGCAATCCAATCACGCCCGCGGCCCGCCCGATCCCCAATTTGGGATAAAAACCCCAAAATCCCTCTTCACCTTCCGAAAGTTTCAAATTTTCATTCCATCCCACTAATTTCTCCGTATTTTCAAACTGAAAATCCCTCTCCCTCATCCTAAATCAAAAAAACCCTCTATTTTCGAATAAGATCTCGGCCTGCGGATTCGAGAAGTTGATGAAGATTTTTTGATAGAAAAAAAAAAGAAATTTATGGAGTTGAATCTTATCGGAAATGCGATCTGCACTCAACAGCAGCTGAATTCGCGCGCGCCGTTCTCCAAATCCGGACGAAAAAACGGGTATTTCTTTATGTTTTTTGTGATTTTCTCGCCAACAATCCCCCCTTTGATCGATAAAAGTGGGTTGTTGGCTACAGTTCCCACCCGTGGTTGGTGGGAACAGCGAAATATCGGCATGATGATGGAAATACCGATAATATTGGCGAGATTTCGGTGAATTTGGAAACGACACGAAATAATGGGGTTTCGGTGTCGCCGCACTGGCGACACCGAAATTATCGGTGATATTTTGATATTATCGTCGACAATTTGAACACTGATCATAAGAATGGAGAGATTGGATCTCCAAATTGCAATTACATCTCAAGTTAGACTAGAAAGAAAGGCATGACAACTTGAACGTGGTGCTTCCTCCTTATGTATATTAGAGAAATGTCGTTGTACTCTGTTCGCAACAGGTCCTTGGGCTACCTGAAAAGTAGCCCGATGGAAATGGAAATCATTGAGTAAGGCCCATTTTTCATGTTTAGGTGCTGGGAAACGGCTGGAAATAGATTCCTTCAGTAATTGGTTTCATGTAAAGAATCATGTTATGATTCATTCTCAAAAGCTGGCAATCAGATTCCTGTAGAAAATAGAACTCTTCTAGAGGGTATTGACTCTCTCTCTTTCTAAATTCCTTAGAATGGAATAGACATAATCTCTTTCTCCTAGAATATGTTTCCTGGAAACACTTTCTCTCCACCTTTTAAGACTCCAGGTAGCTGAATGATTGCTTATTCAATTCAATTAACCAACCAAACGCAGCCCAAGTGACATAAATTCATAAATGACAGACAGTTCAACCTAATGGATTTTTTTATTTTTATTTTTTCGGAGACATCCCCAAGGGTTTCATAAAGAAATCTTGATCACAGTAATTCTTTTTTCCATGTTTAATTTTTTTCTGAACATCATCTTAATTTTGAAATTCCATCACTTTTACTTGTAACTAAACAAATATCTAATCGTGTTATGATCATTAGGAGCTTACACTTGGCTACAATCATTTGCATATTCAAACATCTAGGATGCATTTCAACAAACACAATACAGTAGAAAAGACACGAAAAAAGACCCCCAAATCTTGAAAGAAATCACCTTTCTATCTCCATCCCAAATCCATATAATAAAAGAGGCAATCAGAAATAAATTTCATTAAAAATCCCCAAATCGGGTGTCCCATGCAACAGGGTTACCTCTTCTTTCCACCCCGTTTCAGAACAAGGTCCATCCAATCTATTGTAAAAAACATATAAAAAAAAAAATGAAAAGCCACATTTTTCAGAAACTTACAGAAAATCTGTTTTAACTTGGGACGATCAATATCCTCCGCTCTGGCCGAAGAGCTCCAAGTAGGGGGAGATGTAGCCCGCCTGCAACAAAGGAGCGGACAATGACGAACTTCCGACCAAATCCAATTCGTAACAGAGAATTAGAGGAAGAGTTTTTTTGAAAGAAACCCCAAATCACTAAATCAGTGGTCCTCATGAAGGGGCTTACCTATTTTCTCACTAATCCTCGTTTTAGAACAAGGAGCCCTCTTCTCCCTATCCACATCCAACCATTGGTTGCAGGGGTATAAATCGATTAGGATCCCGCCATTTTCGCCACTACTTGCCTCCATTTTCATCTTCATCTGGTGGGAACTTCACATCCTACTGTGGCGTACTCTGGATGTGCTATCACTGTGGAATGGACTAAGAAGTCATTCGAAGACCGTCCGTTCCCCAACGCGGGATCGCCTGAATCACTCTCCTCTGATAGACGATTTCGGAAGTGAAAGATGGGAGGGATGAAGGGTTGCCCAAACGTACCTGGGATGGAATCAGGGTGGATTTTACAATCCTACCCCTCGTATTCCACCCTAAAGCAAATGCCCAAACACACCCTTAGGGTATGAGACAAAGAATGATCCAGATCCACAGCTTAAGTGGACCCATCATAGAAAACAACAGGGATTCAATGCTTACCATTAAAGCCTTCTTGAGGGCCATAAGGGCTTGTTCAACCAGCTGCATTAGGTGGGATTTAAATGCATGCGTAAGGTATTGCTCGGGTGGTAGACTCTCAGGAGTTTTAACTCCCGGTCAAGGGTTCGAGTAGCCATAGGTGGTGAAATTCCACTAGCGTGAGTGTGTGGGGGTGTGTAAAAAAAATAAAGGTATTGTCCCTGGATTGGGGGTATCCTATGTTTTATAATATTATGTTTAGAATGAATGCATTAAAAAATAAATTCGAGGATTTACTTTCAAATTACACTTGAATTAGACTCGGAAGAAGCAAAAAATCTATCACCCATGGGATTAGTAATCACATCTCACACTTTTCAACATAAGGCTCATTTTCCAAAGCCTACAAAGTTAATTTTAATCACATCTCACACTCCTTCCAAACATGCCATTCCCAATTTCAAAGTGGGATTAATAATGCAATCCGTTTAATACAACTTAATACCACTATCCAAACAGGCCCTAAAAGTTTTTCTATTAAGCTGATATTTGTTTTTTTGCCTCCATCTGTCTTTGTTAACTTATGAACAGGTTAGATTTCAAATAAACATGATGGTGGGCCTCATGAATGTTTCAACGGTGGGCGTCATGGTCCCACTGTTTTATGTGGCGGGTCCACTTGATCTTTGGATCTGCCCCCATTCTTTCGCTAATGTCCTAAAATGATCTTTCGAAATGGATGGATGGTATGGATACAACACATACATCATGGTGGGGCTCAAAGAACTTGGTGACGTTATAGAGTGTCGCTATTGACGGGCTTGATTAGCTAATCCGTGACCCTCCAGTACTAGAAGCAGATGGGAACGAATTTGAAGTTACCCCGGGTAACGTGTCAGTGGATGCTACCGTTGCTGTAGCGCCCACTTTGATAATGTGTTGTATATCCATGTTGTTCATTCGTTTTTTAATCAGTTTTAGGATGTGGTCCCAAAATTAATCGGATCCAAATATTCGGTGGACAATACCACATGAAACTATTGTCATTGAATTCCCTCCATTAAAAACTTCCCAAGGCCCATCATAAGCATATCCGTAATTTTGTTTTTCCATCCAACTTAGGAGATTAATTTTTGGCACCGGCCAAAAAATGAGGTAGATCGGAAGCTTAATAGGATCACGCCATAGAAAGTAGTAGGATTGAACTTCTATTATTGAAAACTTCTTTGGATCAAGCAGATATTTGTGTTTTCCCTTCATCTAGGTCTGTGTGACCTGATGATAGGTTAAATGTAAAATAAGCATCATGGTGGGCCCTAGAAAGCTTTGGATGATGGTGTCATTATCCTTTCTCCTTTCTATGATGCGGTCCACTTGAGCTTTGGATATGCTTTATTTTTGGACAATGCTATAAAATGATCCTGTAAAATGGATGGATGGTGTGGATATAAAACATACATCTTGTTGGTCCTCTTACAAAGGAAACAGATTGGCTACTCCCCCTGCCACCAGCTCGGTGGTTGGTGGTCGGTGCTCTGTAGGCCCCACCATGATGTATGCGTTTCATCCATTCCGTTCATCCATTTTTAAAGATCATTTTAGGGCTTAATCCCAAAAATGAGAGTGATATAAATCTCAGGTGGACCTCACCACAGGAAAACAATGGTGATAGGATATCCACCATTAAAATCCTCCTAAGGCCCACTGTACTATTTATTTGACATCCAATCTGTTGATTAGGTCATACAGACCCAAATGAATGAA
Source organism: Magnolia sinica (assembly GCF_029962835.1). Classification (NCBI taxonomy): domain Eukaryota; kingdom Viridiplantae; phylum Streptophyta; class Magnoliopsida; order Magnoliales; family Magnoliaceae; genus Magnolia; species Magnolia sinica. The sequence continues at coordinate 73,889,140 of NC_080578.1, read as the reverse complement.
AAAAAACAAAGATCAGCTTGAACCAAAACTTTTATGGCCCCTAAAAAGTTTTTAATGATCGATGTTCATTAAACATTGTTTCCTATAATGTGGTCCACTTGAGATTGAGATATACCTCATTTTTGGTGTCTGTGAATGCCTCCCTCCCCCCCTTCCCCCCTCTCCTCCACGCGCACATGAGCATGGCGGTGCCCTCACTTTGTTGGCTTTCGTATTGATTTTGTTACTGTGGGCAAAGTGTGCTATTGACTCGGGTGTAAAAATGCATTTGATTCGGAGTCGCCACTAGCCAAATGAAGCATAAAATCTATGGTCGTCTATGTAAGACCCGTATCCTAGTCCGTACCATTCCATAGGCTTCCGTGGTCCTCCCCGTCGAATTTCGGCAACCCTCGACCCATATTCGATGTTTGCGCGTGTAACACCCCGTACTTTCCAGTACTCGGGTGTTACCATATAACTAAGCTTAGCATAAATACAAGCCAGGCCTAAGTAAACACTTATGTTCATCCTAGTTAATTTAAATCTGACTGTTGAAAAACAGCCTGCACCTATATATTTAATGTACATAAAATATTATGGAAATAATATTATATTAACTAAGCATGATGGATGGTAATTTTACAATGTCTAATTAAATTATAAATATTAACTTAGTATTAAATATTCTATATAAAAATTATGAGATATTTTAATAAGATGGTATATTATTTAACAATGAAATTTTAAAAGAGATATTGTACAATTTTCAATCCATACACATGTGTAATAGGATATTGTATGCTGGGAAATTATATATTAATAAATACATGATTAATAGCATGTAAATAGTAGCATGTTAATATCAGAAATTGTATTTATATGTGTGTGTATGAGTTTTTAATTATTTTAATTACAAGAAAATCCATATTAACATTGGTATTGGTTAACAATGCCTGATGAAAGCCTTAAATGGACCCTTGAACCCTTTTAACCATTAACATTCAATCTCGGGATGATCCGACCACTAGATCAATGGAAAGAAATCGTTAGAGCTAGGAATCAACCCGTATGGCCCACCTAAACCTCAGAGTTGTCTGAACGTTGGCTAAAGGTCCTAATTGGACCTGTGAAACCAAATGAATGGAGTGGATTTCATCCAAACACAACTGTGGGCCCCTCCCTGTTGGTGCATGTGCACAATTGACGAGCACTCGCTGTGTATCAAGCACCCCAAACCAATCAGCACGGGCTGACCCGTGTTTCGCCAGAAAAGGGAAGTTTTCCCTCTCTCTCTCTGTGTTTGAAAACAGCGGACGGACAACGTCCCTGAGATTTTGATCGTTGGCCCACCAAATGAAGTCTGACCTCTAATCCAAACCGTCCATCGTGTCAGGGAGCTCCACCTGACCAAAACCCAATGGTCATAACAGGTTTTCTTGTGCACATGGACACACTAGCTTCATTGAAAACCATCCCTACAAACACATCAGTTTCCAGAAACGAAAACTGCCTCCTGCTGTTGCGACGAGGGCGATCCGTGTGAGGATAAAACCTCTCATCTTAGCCCTCCGTCCGGGCACATCTCGGCCGTCCATTCTAGCTGTGGTTTAGGGCTTCAAAACCACTACGGTCTCCATCCTACCCACCGGATTTACAAGCGGTTTTAATCAGAACAAATCCAAGCCATCTATTACTGATCCGACGGTGCTGGGATCTTAGGGTTAGCAAATAAAATGGGATGGATCGAGCAGTAGGTTACCCCCCTCCATTTTCGCAGCCACAACAAAAAACCGGCTGTTTTCTTCTTCCTTCAAAACCACCCACCAAACCTCCCTAAAGCTTCAAAAATCCATGTCTTTAAGCTCCCCTGAGCTCATACACACCACCTACAACAATCAGTTCGAAGAAATAAACCCTCGTTTGTAATCTGCCATTAACGCTACATCTTCTTCCCCACCATTCCACGGCACCAACCATCTTAGTTTGAGTCCGTTCCGACTCCAATTATGTTCAGATTCGTGACTGGAGGTCCCTGGAGGAGGAAAAAGGAGAGGAAAGTGAGAGAGTAGAAAGGAAAAAGAAAGAAATGGAGCGGTGCAGCTGCTGCCCACTGCCGTTGCACCACACCCGAACTCAGTTCGGGTTCGGGACGAGTTCAGTCAGGCTTGGGCCTGAGTCCGGACCTGCTGTTTCTAGCCAAAGGGAGAGAGTGAAGAAAGAAAGAAGGAGGAGTAAAGAAAATGAAAGAAAGGAGAAAGAAGAAGATGGAATGGTGCGGTTGCTGCACCACGCCATGACGACTCGACCCATTGTTGGGTCAAGCCCAGGCCGACGTCCATTGCTGGATGTTCCAGCAAGAAGTAGCAGAAGAGAGGATCAGGGAGAAAAGAGAAAGAGAGATTGAAAACAGAAAGATAATAGAGAAGAGAAAGAAATAGAGATAAGAGTGAGAGTGTTTGCTGTCGCCTTATGTGTGCAGCAGTTTGACTCGATCGAGTCACGATTCAAGTTGGGTTTGCTCCAAACCTTGCTGCAGTTCCCGTAATAGCAGAAGAAAGGAAGAAGAAGAGAAGATAAGAGAGGGAGAGAGTTAGGGAGAAAGAGGAGGAAGATGGAGCATGCGGCTGCCTCCTTGTTGACTCAAACCGAGCAGAGTCTGGATCAAGCCAAGCTGGGCATCCAGCCACTGCTGCTGAATCTCCAACAGAGGAAGAATGGAGAGACAGGGGAGGTGTACGGCTGCACCAACTCAAATCAGGCCGGCCCGGCCTCACTGGCGAGTCCAACTCGCTGGACCGAGTTGGGCATGGGTTCGGTCCAAAGGGACCTGCTGGTGCATGGTGTTGAGTGGAGAGGAAGGAAAGAAATGGTGAAAGGGAATGAGAGAAAAAAAAAAGGAGAAGAAAGAATAGAGGTGAAACTGGAAAGAGAAAGAGAGAACCGAGTTAACTCGGTTTCAAACCAAGTCAACAAGGTGAGTCAATTTCCTCCCCCTTTTCTAATCTTGTTTTGATGTACTGTTAGCGTTGTTACCACCATTATTATTTATTACCAAAGATTAGCCATTAGTGGATCGTTGTGCTAAACTAGTTATTATAAATAGATTACAATTTTTAAATAGTAGTATCCTGTTTATTATTCTTAAATATTCATTTTTGGTTGGTCATTGGTGTCACCATAATGACTACCTTGCCACATTAACTAATGTTAATTATAACGCTAATATTAATAACTACTCTCTAATTATTAGATTAACATTATTACCATTTCCATTGTTAATAGGATTGTTAAATATTAGGATGCATGACCATTAGTAAATTATCTATTCTAGTAATAGTTATTATATAAAATAAATTACAATGATATCATTATGAGATGCTAATGCATTGTCTAATCATAATCATAAATAGTATATCATAATATTAATTATCATCATAAAGATTATTAACTAATATCAATTATAATACTAATATTAGTAAATATTTTATAACTATTAAATTAACATTTGTAAACTATCAACTACAATTTGAACCCTAGAGTTAGGGCTACAACTAAGCTCTAAGATAAAACCCTAAACCCTAAAAGTAATCCAAACCCTAGGTCATAGACACTTGGTAGAATATTGATCTCATGTGCAACTTCACAATCTATGGTAGGACTCAACTCTGAGGGTGCACGTGCTTCCTAGCAACGTCAGTTAACGATTCAAGTATAAGGTGATGATTCTTCCCCTTGAGCTTTCCATCTTCTCATTAGCTTAAGTTATAGTTTTTATTAAAAATTATAATTGATATCTCTCTCTTATAATCACATGTGTTAGCTGGTAGAAATTGAATTGCTATATTACCTGCTTAATGTTCATCCTGTATATTTGTTCATGCTTGTGGATTATTTGTGTATTGCTTATGGACTTTAAACTGGTACATTAGTGGGAAGCCCCTACTTATAAATGTACACCCATACTTGGGATGTAACCCGACTGGTTGTGATTAAAATGGACCTTCGACTTAGTGGTTGTTGAGTGGTGGTCTAAATGGATCATTAATGTGGGCCTACCATCTAGGGTTGTTGTGTCCAACAGTTTTCAAGGATGGTCTTTTATCGCATGATTTTCATACTCGCCCTATGAGGCCTATTTTGATAATTGTCCTATGTGGCTTGTTTGATATCGCCCTATGTGGCTTTGTTCTGATATTTTTCCTATATGGGTTCGATGTTTTATACTGTGCAACCATACGATGGTAAGCCCCATATATTGTATTATGATTGGCCACTAGTCGACGGGTTTCCATTAAACATCCTAAGATGGTAGCCTCATGAGCCGGGGATGGTGGTAATGGGACACTATGCCTGAGCTGTCGGCCTACGCTGGGCCATGTGCTCCCCGTAGTGACCTTTGAGCTTATCTAAATTGACTGGTTATAAATGAACTAATAATGACTTGGCTAATCATGCATGCATGGCATACTACGACGGCTTGGATCATTATGCCCATGTGATTACGCTGCGAGTTGCGCTAATGACCAGCCGATCGATTTATGATGATGACTTGGATCACTCATGCCCATACGATTACGCTGCGTGTTGCGCTGATGACCACTCACATCTTTGGATGATGACCCCATTGCCTATCTGGATGTTTTTCCTGGGGCTCCGACCGTCTGGATGATTTACCCGGGTCGATGATTGCATTCATGCATCCATGCACTTAATAAGACTGCATTTACTCTGTTTTGGTTGTCTGGCTATTTTATACTATTTCTTACCTAATGCGGTGGTGTGTAATCTTGAGGGGAATTCACACTGAGTTGGCCACTCATTCATCAAATATACAACCGTACAGGTAGTACAGGTGGCTTTAGTGAGATGTATGTTCAGACTTGATGAGGAGCAGGGTACGATCGCCAGGGATGCATGGCTGTATTTACCTGGAGGAGCTGCGTGGTCTTGCGGCTTATATTTATATGCTTTCTATTATTTCTCATGTATTAGATCATGTAATTCTTGTATTTGTTAATTTTGGAGACATTGGTTTGTATAAGTCATTATGGGCAGCTTCTTGTAAATTTAAATGATAATGAAATTTTCCTTTATGTCGATTTGTCCACACTACGCTCATTTGCTTACTCTGATGAAGGAAAAAAAAATGTACACTCGAATTTGACCATCCTTTAAAGTTAACATTCGGGTTTTTGGGACACGGGTCATATACTCGGGTCCTGAAAACTGGGGCGTTACAGCGCGCGATCCTAAGCCAAGTCTTGCATACCAACGCCGACTCGATTCGAAACTTTTACCTTAACGACCGCGTCGTCGCCGCGGTTCCAACGCCGCGACTCGCGCACCGATCCGATACCCGTGCCAGAAGTTATGGGTCCACGTTCATTCCGAAGAAACGCTGCGAATTGTGAATTTCAAGGGAATCTCTACAACATGTCACATCAATCAATCAATTAATGTCAAATACAAGCTATGCCCTAAGTACAACACCCATCCCTCCTTTTTCTATATGCCAACTCTCTCTCTCCCTTACCCATCCCTCTTTTATAAATTTCAAACCAAACCTTACCTATCCATCCCCTTTCCTTACAACCACCACTCCATCCATCCCTTTAATCCCATCATTTCTTTCTCTCCCTTATTTCTCAAAACACTCTCCCAAGCAACAAAAAAACTCCATACGTCCAAACCTCCCCAACTCTCTCAAAACAACAAGTGTGGCCCACTTTCCCACTCTCTCATCTCCCATATCAACCATCTATTCAGCATCTACCTCCATCAACATTGAAGGCAAGGAGCTAAAGAGGCTAAGGGATCAAGGAGGAGTGTAATAGGTGGGTGATCCACCGTTAATTCTTATTTTAGGGCCCACTTGTTGGTGGGACCCATTTTGATGTATGTGATGTAACTATGAGGGGCCCATAGTGGCGGGGTCCCTCTATCGTCGTCTCTCTCATTTTCTCTCCCTCTCTTTCTTTATCCTCCCCCTAGAATGATGTGGGCCCCACCGATTTGTGTTAAATCTACTTCATCCATCAGACGGTGTGGCCCACCGCATTTCAGGAGAGATCCACCGTCTATATAATGTGTATAGTATAGTATATTTATATTATCATAATATTATATTAATATTATATTAATACATATATATATGCATGATGGGCCATGTACATGTGGGACTCACCACGACGCTTGTGTTATATCCATGCCGTCCAGCATCCTTGGATGCTGGACGTAGGGCGTGGCTAACATGGAGTGCGTGTACTGCCATGGGTGTGCGTGGCTAACATGGAGTGCGTGTACTGCCATGGTTGTGCACTAATAGATATATATATATATATATATATATATATATTATTCATATATTTGGTGTTTGGGGTGGGCTGCTCATGCAGGCCACACCTTGAAGTATGAATTCAATCCATGCCGTCCATCTAGTTCCCCAGATCATTTTAGGCATTGAGCCAAAAAATGATGCCAATCCGACCTTATGGTGGGCCATACCATAAAGAATAATATTGTTACCGTTGAAATACACCCTGATACTTCTGTAAACCAAAACCCATCGAATATTGGGTTTGATGGGTTTGTATTGAGCCATAGGGACCAATGGCTGGGTCGGATTTACCTGATTTGGGCCCCACATAAGAAAAACCATGGAAAAGCTCTATTTTTAAAAAATAAAAAAATAAAAAAATATGCTATAGCAGACGCTGTTGCTGTTAGCGTCTCTGGACACTGCAGCAAGTAGCGTCCGCTGCTTTGCACGGATGATGGGCAGTGGGCCCCACCTTAGGCCCCACCATGATGTGAGTTGAACATCAATACCGTGTATTTGGTGGGCCTCCCTCCTAAATATGGGCCACCCAAAAATCAGCCGTATACACAGCTCAGGTGGCCCACACGGCAAGGAAAAGTGTGGATTGAACGTCTGCCATTGAAACCCTTTTGGGTTGCAAAAGTTTTGGATCAGATATGAAATTTATTTTTACTCTTCACCTAGGTTCGTGTGACCTTATCCACAGGTTAGGTGGAAAATGAACATTACGGTGGGCCCCAGGTCTGTGCGATCTTATCCACAGGTTAGGTGGAAAATAAACATTATGGTGGGCCCCACATGGGACCCACTGATGTATGTATTGTATCCACACCTCTCATCAATGTGGATCTCCACCATGAGGTATGTGATTCATCTATGCCATCCATCCCTATGGGACCCACCATAATGCATGTGTTGCATCCAAACCGTCCAACCATTTTTGAAAGATAATTTTAAGGCTTGAGACGAAAATAAGGCAGATCTATTTATCAAGTGGACTACACTGCACAGTGAGGATTGAACGTCTACCATTGGAATCCCTTGGGAATGTAGAAGTTTTGGATTAGTAGGAAATTTGTTTTTCCTCTTAATTCAGGAATGTGTGACCCTATGATTGGATTGGATGAGAAATAAATGTCACGGCGGGTCTTGGAAATTTTAATGGTGGAAATCATTATCACCACTTATATTTGGGTGTGACCCATTTGATATACATAGGGCCTATTAGCGTAGCCCATTTGATGTACATATGGCCCATGTGATGTGGCCTACTTGCCATATGAGGGCCCATTTGATGTATTCAAGGCCCATGAGTTATGGCCCATTGTAATGTACATGAGGCCCATTAGTGCGGCCCATTGATGCGGCTCATTTGATGAGTATAAGGCCCATGTGATGCGGCCCATTTAATGTATTTGGAGCCCTTAGGTCGAGGCCTAACGGGTTGTACCTAAGGCCCATTGCAATATGTGATTCCTCCTTGGTCTATGTAATGATGTTCATGGCAGGCCGTGCCTTGAGAGAAATGATGGTTTGATGTCCACATTTTAAGGATGATGTTGGTTAAATGTCCGCATTGTCACTCTCCTTAGGGCCCATTGTTAGGCCTATACTTGTAGTGTGTAGGCCGTTTAGGCCCATCTTTGTTATGAACAGAGCCCATCACCACATAACATGTTTAGTATAGATCCATGATTCATGATCATATGCATCATATGTAGCCTGTTATGAGGAGTAACTGATCATAGCATATGCCTTCGGGCAGATTGTTTATGGGCTCCCTCATAGGCGGAGTTACCCTTCATAAGTGTGCGGTACGCGCAAGATTGTTGCATGACTGGTAGTGTGATTCATGCACTTTACATTGTATGATATGATCTCTATACGCCCTAGCGACATCAGGGCTATGACCTACACAGGCACATCGGGATGGTAGGATCGGACACCAAAAATATTGTTACTAAGCATCGGGGCACCATAGATGTCCTTGGGTGAAAATCCTTAAACCTGATGGTACCAGAGGATGACTCCAACGTCAAGACCGAGTGGATATATGAGCGCATGAGGGCCGAATACCAGGAGACCACGTCTCCCACTATGTCGTGGTCGGTTGGAAACGGGTGTGGCCTTACTCGCTCGAGGGTAGGGGGCATTACTAGGCTGAGTTTGACCAGCTCGTGAATGGGTTCACTATCGACATGCCGGATAGGTATTGGCAGACTATTGGCCAGGTGGATAATGAGGTTTCTTACGCTCACTTGGACTGTGCGGCTGGGAGAGTGACAGTGACATTTGGAGTGTACTAAACCCCAGTGATTATCCAGAATGAGAACTGTATTGATATATGATGAGGATTGGCATGCTTGAGTTGTAACTCGCATCGCATGGTTGTGTTATGGCCGATAGCATTCATATCCTGCACCGCATGGCCTTGGTACGGCTGATTGCATTCATGTACTCACTAGCATGATCCTCATTACTCTGACCTTGCATTCTGAGCATGCTTATATTGCACACACACTTACACCACCCTCTAAGCTTTCTATAAGCTTATACACGATTGATGTGTGCAGGTGACGCCAGGACGCAGCCATAACCTCGCCGTCGTTGGAGCTTGCAGCCGAGCTTCTGGAGTTTTTGTTACTTTCATTACCTTGTATTTTTCTTTTTTACGCACTGTACTTAAAGTTTTTGATCATAGTGGATTTTGGGATGGTTTTCTTGTGGTTATTGTTCGTAGGTTATGCTTATGCTGAATCAAACTCATGTTTGAAATCCTCCTTGTAGGATCCCAAGATCGGAACCTGGTGTATAGATGCCGGGAGTCGAGAATTGGGTACTAAGGAGGCTATCGGCTCCAGATTCTGCGATCGAAAATTTTGTGAGCTCGGTTTCTGAGTTTTGGGCGTGACAGGAGTTAGTATCACAGCATAACTTGAGAATAACCTAGAACAACATACGTATCTAGTATGAACTTAAATCGATTAGGTTCCGAGTGCGTAACATCTCGGTTTAGTTCCCTAACGTGCGTGCCTTCGAAAATTCTTAAGGTTGATTGACGTCATTATTCTTCCTATAGGACATGCCGCGCAGGAGAGTGACCTGATCGACTCCCGCTCCACCTCCTGAGGCTCCCGCTTTACCAGCTGCGGCTTCCGTTCCACCCCCAAAGATCCCTGCTCCCCCGCTTGAGGATGACGTTCCTCCACCTGAGACCGGTGCAGATCCGACCGTACCTGTGAGTGCCTCTTAGTTACAACAGATGTTATAGGCTGTGACAGCCGTTCTTCAGGGACAGGGTAGGCACCGGTTGTTTCTCCAGCCTAGGCAGAGCAGGAGAGCGCGAGTGCCCTTCTTCGTGAGTTCAGACAACTCGATCCTCCGCGTTTCCAGGGCGAGGTAGATCCGACAGCAGCTGAGAGGTGGCGCTCCGATGTGGAGAAGATTTTTGATACCATGGCATATACGACCCAACAGTGAGTCCGGTTGGCCGTATTTCTTCTCCAGGGAGGGGCCGAGCACTGGTGGACCTCCATTACCCGTGTTGTAGGGCCTGATTATGTCTGGACATGGGATGATTTTATAGACTGATTCGAGCATCATTACTTCCCCGACCACTTTCGTCGTCAGAGAGCATTAGAGTTCGAGACTCTGGTGCAGGGGGACATGTCTGTGGCACAGTACATGGCTCGTTTTGTGGCGCTATCGAGGTTTACACTGTATTTGGTTGATGATGAGGGGTGGAAGGCTTGCCGTTTCGAGAACGGCTTGCGTTACGGTCTTCGAGGCTGTATTATTGGGCATAAGCTCCCGACCTTTCAGGCGGTAGTACGGAGGGCCTAGATTTACGAGACTGAGTGGGCCGACTCACAGGGTGATCGAGATCAGAGGAGAGGCCGGAAGAGGCAGGCCCCCTCCAGTAGCTCCCAGCAGCATCAACGCCCACAGAGGTACAGGAGCCACCCACCTGCTAGAGCACCGACAACCCCAGCAGTACCTCCAGCGCCACCCTAACAGCTATTTACAGGGACTTGTTTTATATATGGTGGGACAGGGCACCGCGTGTATGAGTGCCCTCACCCTCATCTGCAGCAGTCGAGAGGCCACAGTAGCCTCCAGCACAGTAGCGACCTTAGCAGCAGCCTCCAGCGCAGCGCAACCCCATCAATAGCGATCGCAGCCACCTCAGCCGCGGAGGCCCCATCAGCAGCAGAGACAACAGTACAGGTCGCCGCAGAGGCAGCAGTAGCACCAGGGACCTAAGAGGGAACAGACACCTCCCCAGCTAGTTCAGGCTAGGTTCTATACGGCTCAGCAGGATCTGCAGTCATCTGGAGGAGTCATTGATGGTATTCTTTCCATCTTCGCATGTATCGCACGTGTACTGTTTGATTCCGGTGCATCGCATTCATTCATGTCTGAGGATTTTTGTCATTCGACTGGATTGCTGAGAGAGTCTGCTCGAGAGGGGTTGACCGTATCGACGCCCTTGGGGAAGACTACGGTATTGGGCTATTTCTATTCATCTTGTCCGGTTCTGATCAGTAATATCTTTTTGCCCACCGATTTATTTATACTATCGATGTCAGATTTCGACGTCATCCTGGGCATGGATTGGCTTGCCGAGTACCATGTCGTGTTGGACTGTTCCGCGAGGACCGTCACATTCTTTATACCCGGCTTGCCACAGTTCTAGTTTATTGCCGAGCCCAGAGGAGAGTCGTTGTCTTGCCTCATATCCTGCGCAGTTGAGGAGCCCGTTGCTTTGTGTATCGATCAGTTGCTGGTGGTTTTTGATTTTCTTAATGTGTTCCAGGAGATTCCGGGATTACCGCCGCATCGGCATATTGAGTTCCAAATCGATCTTGTGCTTGGTACGGCGCCTATATTGAAGGCCCCGTACTGTATGGCACCGATGGAGTTGCGTGAGCTACAGTGACAGTTGGACGAGTTGCGTGAGTTGGGATTCATTTGTCCGAGCAGTTCTCCGTGAGGAGCGTCGGTACTCTTCGTCAGGAAGAAGGATGGCTCGTTGAGGCTGTGTGGACTACCGCGAGCTCAACCGGGTCACGATCAAGAACAAGTACCCACTCCCGAGGATAAATGATTTGTTTGATCAACCGTAGGGTGCACAATTCTTTTCAAAGATTGACCCGCATTTCGGTTATCATCAGATTCGAGTCCAAGAGGAGGACATCCCGAAGACAGCTTTTAGTACGTGTTATGGTCATTTTAAGTTTCAGGTCATGTCCTTCGGACTGACCAATGCACCCGTGGTCTTCATGCAGTTGATGAACGAGGTTTTCCATCTATATCTCAATCAATTTGTTGTGGTCTTCATCGATGACATTCTCATATATTCGAGGACCCGTGAGGAGCATATGCAGCATTTGGAGATCGCTTTACAGACCCTTCGTGTCCACTAGCTGTATGCGAAGTTGGAGAAGTGTGAGTTCTGGCAGGAGGAGGTGAGGTTCCTCTGTCACGTGGTGACGAGAGAGGGTGTCGAAGTGGACCCCTTGAAGGTTGAGGTAGTGCGTCAGTGGGGCCAGCCCACGATTGCGTCTGAGATCCGTAGTTTCCTTAGTTTAGCGGGATACTATCGGCATTTCATTGAGGGCTTCTCCCGTATTGCAGCCCTGTTGACCAGATTGACTTGGAAGGGCACAGATTTTGTTTGGACTGACGCATTTGAGCAGACATTTATGGAACTGAAGGACCATCTGACGTCCGCTCCTATCCTCACTCTTCCCTCTGGGAGTGATGGATTTGTTGTATTTACCGATGCCTCACGTATTGGTTTAGGCGCTGTCCAGATACAGCACGGCAGACCTGTAGCCTTCGTGTCTCGTCAGCTCAAGGTCCATGAGCTGAACTACCCCACACATGATTTGGAGCTGGCAGCAGTCGTCTTCGTACTGAAGGTGTGGAGACACTATCTTTATGTGGTCAGGTTCGAGCTCTTCTCTGACCACAAGAGCTTGAAGTATCTATTCTCTCAGTCTGAGCTGAATATGAGGCAGAGACGCTCGATGGAGCTTCTAAAGGACTATGATTTTGATCTCCAGTACCACCCAAGTAAGGGGAACGTGGTGGCGGATGTCCTCAGCCGTCAACTGTGAGGCCTGGTGGCACACATGATGATTCAGGAGTGGAGGATGCTCAAGGATATAGTAGAGTACGACTTCGATTTTGGTTGCAGTCTTCTATCGTTTAGCTATCGAGCTTGTTTATTCAACCCTCACTTGTCGCAAGGGTGATCGAGGCTCAGCAGACAGATGAGTCGTTACAGGATTACCGAGCAGAGGCAGCATCAGAGAGTCAGACAGATTGGCAAATTAGATCTGATGGTGGACTTCGCTTCAGAGGCCGATTGTGTCCCGGATATTCCTGAGTTGAGCAGAGATCTTATGACCGAGGCACATCAATCGTGATTTTCTATCCACCCTGGCTCGACGAAGATGTATCGTGATATGAGGAGACAGTATTTTTAGCCACGGATGAAGCATCAGATCACCAGTTTTGTGGCCGAGTGTGACACATGCTAGCGTGTCAAGGCCGATCATCAGAGACCCCTTGGTCCATTGCAGCCATTGAGTATCCCTATGTGGAGGAGGGAGCACGTATCTACCGATTTTATCATGGGTTTGCCGAGGACTCAGAGCGGCCATGACGCCATTTGGGTTGTCATGGACCGTCTGATGAAGTCAGCACATTTTCTTGCAATTCGTGCGACTTGGCCTTTGGACCGGCTTGCAAGGTTATTCATTGAGGAGATTGTGAGACTGTACGGCGTTCCAGTCTCGATCGTTTTTAACTGAGACCCGAGGTTCACATCTCAGTTTTGGAGGAGCTTTCAGAGAGCGATGGGCACTGATTTGCAGCTCAGCATCGCGTATCACCCGCAGACTGATGGCCAGACTAAGAGGGTCAATCAGATCCTTGATGACATGCTTCCGGCCTGCGTGATTGACTTAGGGGGTAGCTGAGATGAGCATCTGCGATTGGTTGAGTTTGTGTATAACAAAAGCTATCAGTAGACCATTGTCATGGCTCCTTTTGAGACATTATATGACAGACCGTGCAGATCTCCGAGTTGTTGGACCGAGGTCGGAGAGCGGCGTCTCCTAGGTCCCGAGCTTGTACAACAGATGTCAAAGGTTATCGATATCATTAGGCAGAGGATGCGCACATCTCAGAGCCAACAAAAGAGTTTTGCTGATCGCCGGCGTCGTCCCTTGGAGTTTGATGTAGGGGACCACGTGTATCTCAAGGTCTCGTCCATGAAGGGCGTAGTTCGATTTGGAGCGAAGGGCAAGCTTACTCCGAGATTCATAGGACCTTTCGAGATCATCGAGCGCATTGACGCTGTGGCCTATCGGCGTGCCTTACCATCTCAGTTGTCTGGCGTCCACAATGTTTTTCACGTCTCTATGTTGAGGAAGTGTGGGTCAGACGTAGTTCTTGTTATTGATTGGTAGCCGTTGGAGGTTCGCGAGGACGCTTCTTACATTGAGCAGCCAGTCCGCATCCTTGATCGGAAGGAGCAGGTCTTCCGAACCAAGGTCATTCCCTTGGTGAAGGTTCAGTGGGGTCATCATTCTGTTAATGAGGCATCTTGGGAGCGTGGGGCTGAGATTCAAGAGCGCTATCCCCATCTCTTTGATGATTGAATATATGTTGTCTCTAATTTTTATACGATGATGCTATGTTTCCTCTCTCCTTATTAGTTATGTTTACTTCCTATGATTGTGTAAATTTCGAAGACAAAATTTTTATTTGGAGGGGAGAGCTGTAAGATTCGTATCCTGGTCCGTACCGTTCCATAGGCTTCCTGGTCCTCCCGGTCGAATTCCAGTAACCCTCGACCCGTATTTGACGTTTGTATGCGATCCTAAGTCGAGTCCTGCATACTAACATCAGCTTGATTCAAAACTTGTACCTTAGCGACCGCGCCGTCGCCGCAGTTCCAACGCCACGACTCTCGCACCGATCCGATACCCGTGCTAGAAGATGTGGGTCCGCGTTCATTTCGAAGAAATGCCATGCGTTACTAATTTTGAGAGAATCTCTACAACATATCCCATCAATCAATCAATCAATCAATGTCAAGTACAAGCTATACCCTAAGTACAACATCCATCCCTCCTTTTTTCCATTAGTCAACTCTCTCTCTCCCCTACCCATCCCTCTTTTACAAATTTCAAACCAAACCTTACCTATCCATCCCCTTACCTTACAACCACCACTCCATCCATCCCTTTAATCCCATCATCTCTCTCTCTCCCTTATTTCTCAAAACACTCTCCCAAGCAACAAAAGAACTCCATACGTCCAAACCTCCCCAACTCTCCCAAAACAACAAGTGTGGCCCACTTTCCCACTCTCTCATCTCCCATCTCAACCATCTATTCATCATCTACCTCCATCAACATTGAAGGCAAGGAGCTAAGGAGACTAAGGGATCAAGGAGGAGTGTAATAGGTGGGTGATCCACCGTTAATTCTTATTTTAGGGCCCACTTGTTGGTGGGACCCATTTTGATGTATGTGATGTAACTATGAGGGGCCTATAGTGGCGGGGTCCTTCTATCGCCGTCTCTCTCATTTTTTTTCTCTCTCTCTTTCTTTATCCTCCCCCTAGAATGATGGGGCCCCACCGATTTGTGTTAAATCTACTCCATCCATCAGATGGTGTGACCCACCGCATTTCAGGAGAGATCCACCATCTATATAGTGTATGTAGTATATTATATTTATATTATCATAATATTATCATAATATTATATTTATATATATATATATATATATGCATAGTGGGTCACGTACATGTGGGACCCACCACGACGCTTGTGCTATATCCATGTCGTCTAGCGTCCCTGGATGCTGGACGTAGGGCGTGGCTAACATGGAGTGCGTGTACTGCCATGGGTGTGCACTAACAGCTATATATATATATATGTATATATATTATTCATATATTTGGTGTTTGGGGTGGGCTGCTCATGCAGGCCCCACCTTGAAGTATGAATTCAATCCATGCTGTCCATCCAGTTCCCTAGATCATTTTAGGCGTTGAGCCGAAAAATGACGCCAATCCGACCTTCTGGCGGGCCATAGCATAGAGAATAATATTGTTACCATTGAAATACACCCTGATACTTTTGTACACCAAAACCCATCGAATATTGGGCTTGATGGGTTTGTATTGAGCATGGGGACCAATGGCTGGGTCAAATTTACCTGATGTGGGCCCCACATACGAAAAACCATGGAAAAACTCTATTTTCAAAAAAAAATGCAACAGCAGACGCTGTTGCTGTCAGCGCTGCTTTGCACGGATGATGGGCAGTGGGTCCCGCCTTAGGCCCCACCATGGTGTGAGTTGAACATCAATACTGTGTATTTGGTGGGCCTCCCTCCTATCTATGGGCCACCCAAAAATCAGCCGTATACACAACTTAGGTGGCCCACACGGCAAGGAAAAGTGTGGATTGAACGTCTGGCATTGAAACCCTTTTTGGGTTGCAGAAGTTTTGGATCAAATATGAAATTTGTTTTTACTCTTCACCCAGGTCCGTGTGACCTTATCCACAGGTTGGGTGGAAAATGAACATTACGGTGGGCCAGAGGTCTGTGTGACCTTATCCACAGGTTGGGTGGAAAATAAACATTATGGTGGGCCCCACATGGGACCCACTGATGTATGTATTGTATCCACACCTCTCATTAATGTGGATCTCCACCATTAGGTATGTGATTCATTTATGTCGTCCATCCCTATGGGACCCACCATAATGCATGTGTTGCATCCAAACCGTCCAACCATTTTTGAAAGATAATTTTAAGGCTTGAGACAAAAATAAGGTAGATCTATTTATCAAGTGGACCACACTGCACAGTGAGGATTGAACGTCTACCATTGGAATCCCTTAGGAATGTAGAAGTTTTGGATTAGTAGGAAATTTGTTTTTCCTCTTAATTCAGGAATGTGTGACCCTATGATCGGATTGGATGGGAAATAAATGTTATGGCAGGTCTTGGGAATTTTAATGGTGGAAATCATGATCACCACTTATATTTGGGTGTGGCCCATTTAATATACATAGGGCCTATTGGCGTAGCCCATTTAATGTACATATGGCCCATGTGATGTGGCCTACTTGCCATATGAGGGCCCATTTGATGTATTCAAGGCCCATGGGTTATGGCCCATTGTAATGTACATAAGGCCCATTAGTGCAGCCCATTGATGCGGCTCACTTGATGAATATAAGGCCCATGTGATGCGGCCCATTTGATGTATTTGGAGCCCTTGGGTCGAGGCCTAACGGGATGTACCTAAGGCCCATTGCAATATGTGATTCCTCCATGGTCTATGTAATGATATTCATGGCAGGCCGTGCCTTGGGAGCAATGATGGTTTGATGTCCACATTGTAAGGATGATGTTGGTTAGATGTCCGCATTGTCACTCTCCCTAGGGCCCATTGTTAGGCCCATACTTGTACTCTGTAGGCCGTCTAAGCCCATCTTTGTTATGAACAGAGCCCATCACCACATAACATGTTTAGTATAGATCCATGATTCATGATCATATGCATCCTATGTATGCCTGTTATGAGGAGTGACTGATCATAACATATGCCTTCGAACAGATTGTTTATGGGCTCCTTGATAGGTGGAGTTGCTTTTCATAAGCACGCGGTATGCACAAGATTGTTACATGACTGGTAGTGTGATTCATGCACTTCGCATTATATGACATGATCTCTATACGCCCTAATGACATCAGGACTATGACCTCCACAGGCACATCGTGGATGGCAGGATCGGACACCAGAAATATTGTTACTAAGCATCGGGGCACCATAGATGTCCCTGGGTGAAAATCCCTAAACCCAATGGCACCAGAGGATGACTCCAACATCGAGACCGAGTGGATATATGAGCGTACGAGGGCCGAATAACAGGAGGCCGCGTCTCCCACTGTGTCGTGGTTGGTTGAAAATGGGTGTGGCCTTACTTGCCCAAGGGTAGGGGGCATTACTAGGCTGAGTTTGACCAGCTTGTGAATGGGTCCACTATCGACGTGCTGAATAGGTATTGGTAGACTATTGGCCAAGCAGATAGTGAGGTTTCTTATGCTCACTTGGACTGTGAGGCTGGGAGAGTGGCAGTGCCATTTGGAGTGTACTAAACCTCGGTGATTATCCAGAATGAGAACTGTACTGATATATGATGAGGATTAACATGCTCGAGTTGCATCTCACATCGCATGGCTGGGTTATGACCGACAACATTCATATCCTACACCGCATAGACTTGGTACGGCTGATTGCATTCATGTACTCACGAGCATGATTCCACATTACTCTGACCTTGTATTTTGAGCACACTTATATTGCACACACACTTACACCACCCTTTAAGCTTTCTATAAGCTTATGCACGATTGATGCGTGCAGGTGACGCCAGGACACAGCCATAGCCTCGCCGCCGTTGGAGCGTGCAACTGAGCTTCTGGAGTTTTTGTTACTTTCATTACCTTGTATTTTCCTTTTTTACGCACCGTACTCAGAGTTTTTGATCATAGTGGATTTTGTGATGGTGTTCTTATGGTTATTGTTTGTGGGTTATGCTTATACTGAATCAAAATTATGTTTGAAATCCTCCTTGCAGGATCCCAAGATCGAAACCTGGTGTATAGATGTCGGGAGCCGAGAATGGGGTACTATGGAGGCTGTCAGCGCCAGATTTGGCGGTTGGGAATTTCATGAGCTCGGTTTCTGAGTTTGTGGCGTGACAGGCTAGGAATCGTAGAATCACTTAGGAGTTAGGGAATCTCATGATTTCCTAACTCAAGTGACTCCTACGATTGGTCTGCGAAAGTAGATTCCTGGTCTGCGA
Source organism: Magnolia sinica (assembly GCF_029962835.1). Lineage (NCBI taxonomy): Eukaryota > Viridiplantae > Streptophyta > Magnoliopsida > Magnoliales > Magnoliaceae > Magnolia > Magnolia sinica. The sequence goes on along the minus strand of NC_080578.1, from coordinate 73,870,931 downwards.
AAGTAGATTCCGAGTAAAGGCCTCGGTGATGGAAAATGAATGGATTAAGCACCATTTTCCACCCACACAATGTGCAGTCTCTACTTCACAAGATTTGCAGTTTTAGGGGATTTAATAAAATTTCGGCATTTTATATTTGGTCATGTTTCACATAACCCTTGACAGCCGGGCAGGCAGAAATGAGAAAAACTTTATCTAGCCTTACATCATAGAGCTAAGTGGCCCCAAGTGGGCAAATAAAGTAAAATGCATTGGGTTCCAGTCCTTGGCCGAGTGGTAGACTCCGAGGAGTTTCAACACGAGGTCTTTGGTTCGAAACCCATAGGTGGTGAAATCCCACTACGGCATGTGTGGGTGTGTGGCGGGTTCGTGTGTAAAAAAAGAAGAAGTAAAATGCAGTGAATAAAATAAAAATGCTAATTAGCCTTACTTCACAAGATTTAAGATACTGGGTAGGCAAATAAAGTGAAAAAATGGAATATGGAGAATAATGTAGAATAAAATGCAGATGTAGTTAATGCAATTGAAATATGTGGAGTGGAATGTAAATTAAATAGAGATGGACGAATTCTTAGTTTTTTATTCGTTTGATGACCATTTTTGTCTCCTGTGTTGGGTAGCATGTTGGTACGTTGGAAATCTTTAAGGCACTTTCGGTAGAACCTTCAAGCAAACTCCAACCCTCAGACGCTCTCTGTATTTTTTTAAATTTATCTTTCTACTCTCTATTTTTTCTCACTCTCACTGTCTGTTTCTTTCTCCTTTCCTTTCTTTCCGTCTCTCTATTTTAGCATATGTCTATGTATCTTTGTGTGATCTGGATGCCTTATATAGATGTTGGCATTTGTTGCCAACAACTCACTGCATCGGGCATTATTGTGGGCGCCCGCGTTGCCTTCAGTATGTATAAAAATATTAATATATAATAATAATAATAATAATAATAATAATAAAAGGTAATGAGTATGTTATTATATATATATATATGTATGTATTTATATTTATATATAAAAGTTAAAACATAATCATTACTCTTTTTACGTATATATAAAAATGTAATTGTTGATTTTTGTTTTTTTTCTGCCCAATATTCAAATGCTTATATCTTCTTCGTTATTTGTCCGTTTTTTGTAATATTTATCTTCTTGAAAAGATAATCAGATAAGCTTTCTAGCAAGAATAAAATCACTTTGATTGGACATCGTTTGATGTACCAAAAATATTTTCGTTCAATATATGAAATCGATTGTTTGCTATTTGACCAATGGTCTGCTTTGATGATCTTAGGATAATTAAAAACGTCACCTGATAAGCTTTTCATTGCAACTGAAATCATTTCAATCAGATTCCATTTAACTAGTTTAAAGCACGACCAAAGTTTTTCTGATTTTAGTCACTCTCGGTAATGCATAGTTTTGATAAATGGGCCGGATCTTCCTCATCATAACTTGGATTGGATGAAACTTAAGTTTATTAGGAAGATCAGTTGACCACATTTCCAATGAATCATAAATCATACTGATCGGTCAGGATTTACCTCCAATAATACCATGGCCATTTTGTATATAAGGATGACTGTACTTTTCTAGATTTTGAATACATGACCTCTCATGCCTCAACACAACGCTATTCGGAAAGGTTAAGTGATATAGAGAGTGATCCATGGGTAGAGAGGATTCATTTTATCCCTTTTACATATCATTTGTAGAGGTGGGCATCGGACGAGTCGGATCGGACTCAGTCCAACTCGACCAGGTTTAAAATTTGTATAGCTTGACCCGAACTCCTTCCAATCCGGGACCGAGTCCGAGTTATCTAACTTGAACAGATTCGAACTTCTGCTGGCCTGAATCGATCCGAGTCCGACTCGGTCAGGAAAACTGAGTCGGATCGAATTAGACAAGGCTTGAATCGTTCGTTTTTTCTAATGGTGTAGAAATCATTATTATCAGTGTTTCATATGGTGCGATCTACTTGATTATTGAATTCACTTAAAATTTAGTATCAACCCCTTAAATGATCTTAAAAAACTGATGGACGGTGTAGATAAACTAAAAAAAATTCACGATGGCCCCGCATAATTTACTCAGTAGAATAAAAACTACAGTTATATAGCTTCTTGAAGAAGCTTTACACCAGAGATATTGCTTCTTGGAGAAGCTTTATAATTGTTGTTGTAGCTAGCACCAGCTAGCCTATGAAATCGGATTGTGCACTGAGTAACTCATGTCTGCTCATATCGTGAGTAAACTCAGTTGGGCCCACCGCGAATGCACGTAGTTTATCCACGCCGTCCATTCATTTTTTTAGATCATTTTATGGGTTCAACCCAAAATTGATGCATATACAAAGCTCAAGTGAGCCATACCACTGGAAAAAGTGGAACTATTGATTTCAACGTTGAAATTTAAGGCCCCCAGTGATGTTTATTTGTCATCCAACCTGTTCATAAGATGAGAAGGACATGGATGAATGGAAAACACAAATATCAGCTTGATCTAAAACCTCTATTGTCCCCAAGAATTTTCAATGGTAGATGTTCAATTCACACAGTTTCCGGTGGTGTGGTCCATTTGAGGTTTGGATATAATCCATTTTTGGGATAGAGACCTAAAATTATGTGTTAAAAGAAATGGATGGAGTGGATGCAATGCATGAATGACACAGTCGCCCACGGAGTTTACTCAGTACGCTTACCATACTGAGCTAATCAGTACGCAATCCGCTTCCCTAGCCAATAGCTGCTCTTGGTACGTGTCGTGCGAAGACAGCACTGACGCTCCTCGATCTCCGAGCTGTGAGTACGGTTCAAAGGAGATCAAAGTTACATCTTACGTGGGCCCCACAGTGATGTATTTATTATATCTACACCGTTCATCTATTTTTAGAGATGATTTTAGAGCATTATCCAAAAGAAATGAATCATATCCAAAGATCATCTGAACCACACCATAAATAGCAATAGAGATAGTGATTTTCACCGTTAAAAAAATTGTAGGGTCCACTATAACATTTATTTTATATCCAATCTGTTTATAAGGTCACAAGTAATTGAATGAATAGGAAAAATAAATTTCATAAGGTCATGAGTACCTGATTGAAGAGGAAAAACAAATTTGATATTGATCCAAAATTTATGTGACCCTAAAAAGGGTTTCAATGGCATACTATCAATCTCCCACTAGTTTTGAAGTGTGGTCCAGTTGATGGTTAGATCTGTCTTATTTTTTTTATCTTAAGCCTTAAAATGAGCTGGCCAAATGGATGGACGGGTTGGATATAACACATACCTCGTGATCAGACCCATTACACCAGCCGATCCGGCTAATCTGCTTTCGTCAACTTCGGGTGTGACCGTCGAGACACAACCTGTAAAAAGCTGTATGCACCTGTTACGAGTACGACTCTCTCTCTTTCGAATAAAACTATATACCATTTCTCAGTATATATTTCTCTACAACAGAGAAATGCCATGAAGTTACAAAACCTAACAGTAAAAAAAGAAGGATTTGATCTATCAAAGGACATCTACCTAGCCTTCTTCTTACCTTCTTCTTCAACAGAAATAGAGAGGTAAATATAGAGAGAGATAGACAGATATAGAGAGATAGAGTTGGGCGGGGCTTTTTGGCGCTGAACGAAAAGCCTAGGCGGTGAAACTTTTGTTTAGAGATTTATTTACATCCGGGTCGGGTCGGGTCGGGTCGAGTCAGTTCGGACCATTTCGGTTCGAGTTTTTGGATCGATTTTGTCCGGATACACCTCTATCCGAACCCGACCTGAAAAACGATCGGATTTGGATTGGCAAACTCGATCAGGGCCGATCTAGGCCGTCGGTTCTGTTCGAAACGGTACCAAGTCGGGTCAGATCGGGTCCAACATGCCCACCTCTAATCATTTGCGACATACAGAGATTTTTAGGAGTTTTGGAGTTCGGATGCTCGGTTGTGACTAAATCACTACTGGATTTGGTGTTAGCCGATCGGGTCCGTTGGTCATCTTCGGCACGTGCTGAGTATGCTCTCAGTTTGATCCGTTTGGTTTTTCAATGATTTCCAAGTCAGTAGGAGATAATTTATTAAAGTCAAGTTGAAGCTTAGAGAGTGGCGTGTCCTTATTTTAGGTGAGGTGTCACAAATACCCCTCTTTGGCAGAGGTTGCGGGCAACCGAATGCCAAAGCAAGTGGACACCCCGCCTTCCGGATTAGTATGTAAATGTGGTATAGTCTATTCTCACCGAAGTGTCATTATCAAAAGACTCGTCTGCTTAAGGAGTAATTCAGGTATCTCTCGAGGGTTGAGGAGAATGTTGTGATTTGTCCCTGCACATTTTGTGGCCTTACGGGGCATTAAATCACAACCTTTTCACGTCGTGATTGACAGATTGCATCGGAAGTAGTTTGTAAGTATGAAATTTTGAGTGGTTAGTGCCCCCGCACTTTTCGCGGCCTTACGAGGATCCGCCTAATATATTTGATTTCGAAAAGTGGTTCTTGATGTTGTACAATCCCTTAGGATTGCCTGTAAGACTAGTTATTGTAATGGGAAGTTGCCTACACTTTTTGCTGCTTTACGGATCTCCTATATTACAATATACTAGGCCTAAAAGTGTCCCGGACTATAGTCACCTTGAGTTATTTTGTTCACCATTCGATTTTTCAAGTCTAACATTATGGTTGTAATAGCCTTTTCCCATGACTTGAAGTACATTTACACTAACTCGGATATATTCAATTTGCATTTCGAGACGATCGGAGTGACACTGAAAGTTAAGTCCGGCCATGTTCTACTTTGATTTAAGAGAAAACCGAAGATTCAGATAAAACTAAAATCAATTTTTTCTTTTGTGTTGGTACCCATCAGAAAGTATGGAGGACCTTCCAGTGCCTCAGATACCATGCGCGTCATGTTTTTGAAATTTTTTTTCCAAGCCATTTATTTTGAAAAGATCCACTTGATCTCACAAAGAAGCATCATCCAGCAGCTTTTATTTAAGCCTCTTCTCTTTCTTTTTTTTTTTAAAATTTAAAAAAATAAGTCCAACCGGTCATTCCCACTAGGGATTTCAATGGTCCTGATCGAAGTTAGCTTTTATTGAAGCACGTTTTCTGCTCGGTGTCCAACTTCAAATATGCTTACATTTAACACCACATCCCTACAACTCAGGGTAAAGAATTGATGATGGAGCCTTAGTTCTTGTAAAGAAAGAGAGAGCATCTTAATAGGATGATCGAAGAGTTTGGTGCAAAGGGAGCGAGACTAACCTGAGTAACAAGCAAAGTTTGTTGTCAGGCTGGGTGTTTTTGAGAAGCGACCATGACTGGATGATGCAACCTATGAGAGTTTTTCTTCTTCTTTTTTGTTAAATAGCATGTATGTAAATAAAGAGTGTGATAAAAAATGAAAACTCTTTTTTTTTTTCCATTGACCTGACTTGTCTTGTGAGCATGGTTTATGTGGTGCTTTAGACATCAGGGGATCAAACACTCGACTTTTCCATCGTTCATCTTATACGAGTCATGAGTTGATTCCTGAAGATTTTTTAAAGTATCCTTAGGAGTACGCATGGGCATCCATGTCTCTTGCATGGGCTGCACTTGATAGTTTTTAAAATATCATAGTTTTCATGTCTTTGAGTTTGAATACAAATTTATTGCCACGATTGAAGTGCCTTATTTTTTTTTTCTTTTCTTGTCGTTTTTACCCGTAACGCTCTTGCGAGTTTTTGTTGCGTTTGGCTTAGCCCGTCATTTTTGTTCGTGGCGCCCTTTCAGGTTTTCACCATGTCTCAAGTATTTGTTCCTGCCTGCCCCTTGGCAGCTGTGCTTTTTTGCCCCTGGCGCCCTTTCAGGTTTTCACCAGGTCTGCTGTTTTTACTCGAGGCACCCTTGCGGGTTTTCACCTCATCCATTTTTCTTAGACACACACTCTCTCTTTTTTTGCTCTTTTTTTTGTCTGAAAAACTTTCTCGCTGTTGGCCGATGATGATTTCTAGGGCAACAAGAGACTTCAGAATACCTTATAAGATTGATTTTTTTCTTGGAAATGGGGTAAGGTTAATAGGAGTTTACCTTTGATTTTCTCTTTGGGTCTTCATTCCTTTTTTTTTCTCTTTTTTTTTTGGTTGGTTTTTTATTTTTATTTTTATTTTTTGGATTTTGGGCAATTTGAATCGTCATATGTGCATACGTCTTTTTTATGTCCTATTTTAGTTGTTGAGGGTAATTGGGCAGAGAATGGTAAGATTCGATCTTAGGAGACCTTCCTTAGCTTACTCATTATCTGTAGTGTATTTTGATGTGATCGACATTGATGGGCTTAGCTAGATCCTCTCCCTCCATGTCAGTGAGGTGGATTGCACCTCCAGGGATCACTTCTTGTACAATGAACGGGCCTTCCCAGGTGAGTTTGAATTTGCCCATTGGGTTAGGCAGATGAGGAGGTAGAATCTTCTTCATTATTACGTCTCCTATTCTGAATGTTCTTATACGGACCTGCTTGTTGTAAGCTCGTGCAATCCTTCTTTGGTAAGCTTGGGAATGACATAAGGCTCACATGTACTTTTTGTCTGCCAGATGCAATTAATCATAACGAGCTTGTAGCCACTCTCCCTCTTTAAGTTCACTTTCTAATAAAATACATAGCGAGGGAATTTTTACTTCAACCGGTAGAACAACATCCATTCCATATGTGAGTTCGTATGGAGTGACGCATGTTGCAGTGCGTATGGGAGCATTTTCGACTAGTCATGATATGTTTTCACCATTTTTTGAAGATATGAATGAGTGTTTTGTTGGCTGTGTAACATCCCAAACTTTTTAATACCCGAATATTGAAAGTTTCCGAGTGTTACTATGAAATTTAACTTAATATTTACATGTGTACGATACTAATCTAGCTATCCTAACCTTACATCCGTTCTCGAACATGAATCCGACCGTTGAGAATGATCTTCATCCATAGATCAAGCGATTCGACCGTTGAGAATGATATTCATCCATAGATCAAGCCATCCAACCGTTGAGAATGATCTTCATCCATAAATCAAGCCATCCGACCGTTGATTTTAAGACAAAATCATCATATATCTAAGTATTCCCACTTGTCTATCATAACCAACCATTCAGCCAACTATCCATCGATAGGTAAAGATATCTGACCGTCCACTTTGAGTTTTGACCACCTGATCATAGTAAACTAACTACTTGATATCTGTGTTCGCTCGTACATATATCAAATTGAAATTTTAATCTGTTCATCTTGTTCACCACCTATGAATATGCTTAACCCACCATAAAAACTACAATCTGAGAAACTTACACATGTGAACAAGTCATTTAAATCTAATGGTATACATGTTCTGCCTCTTGATCACTCCAAAAACCCACTTGTGATCATTCGTTTACAAAACTAACCATACACTCACTTACACACATGATCAGAGTACTAATCATCAAGTTTTTCTATTTTTAATATGTCATCTGACCATCAATTATATTGGTTGATATATGTACATTCCCTTAATTAATGGGTAGGATACAAAGTGTGGGGGTTATAGCATGGTGTGAGGAAGTGCATATATGATATTTGCCCGGTCTTGTACACTAGACATTTTTCCATAAGATAGCCTTCCAGAATTTTTGGCTCTTTTATAACCCAGTTCGCTACATATAGAAGTCGATTCTGCATCATATGATCAGATGGCTCGCTTTAAATCATAGAGAAGTGACATTGAAGGTTCAAGGGAATGATGACAGTCTCATCTTTATAAGAGTTTTTGAACTTGATCATGTCTGCATGATATTTGATTATGTCCCAGACATTTTGATAATGTCTCTTGTTATGTTCTCGTATCTTCTCCTGGAGGATTTTGTCTTTACTCTTTTTCTTCTTGTTGTTCGAAATAAAGGGAAGAGGGGAAGATTCAGAAGGAGTAGGGTGAGTATTGTTTGTTCGAAAGTTGGAAGTAGATTTCAGCCAATTTCCCAATCAGACTCATGGCCCTCCAGCTCTCTCATTAGCACGACATGACGGATAAGATCAGGCAAGCGATTGATTTGATCAGTGAAATTGATTATCGGTGGGGTTGGTGCTTTGAAAAGGGAGGAATAGTCTTCGGAAGACTTGGCCCTCTTCTGAGAATGAGTTTCGGGTGGTTGAGGGTCTGAAGATTCAGTGGCATGTCGATCAAGGGAAGTGCGAGGTCTTTTGGAATGGGCCATTGGAGAAGTAAGGAGAATTTGTTAAAAGATCAAAACACTTGGAGAATTTTAAACCGTGAAGTCCAATTATGCACAAGTTCTGATTGTGCGCAAGGTCGAGTTGTGCGCAAGACTAGTTGTGTGTAAGTTCTGATTGTGCACAAGATCTAGTTGTGCGCAAGTTTTGTTGTGCGCAAGTTCTGTCGTGCACAAGTGATTGTTGTGCACAAAAAGTTGTTGTGCAGAAGAGGATAGCGCACAGAGGGAGATGGGTGTGAAGTTTGAATGAGTGGAATGAAGACCTAGGCTAGCTTATATGGGGTTTCAAGGCTGAGTTGTGCGTAAATATACATTGTGCGTAGACATGTGATTACACACATTGAAGGGAAAATGAAAATTATCCAAGATTGATCCCACATTTTCTTATTTTGTAAATAGAAAAGATGAAAATGAAGGATTAAGGGGGCATCTGTTAAGGCATAAAGTGATCAAAAGAAAATACAAGAATCCTAAAGACAAAAGGAGCACTCTTCCCTGAAAGAGTTGTGCGGTACACAATGAAGATTGCAAGGAGAGAAGAGTTGTGCGGCGCACAATGAAGATTGCAAGGAGAGAAGAGTTGTGCAGTGCATAAAGAAGGGGACCGCACAACAAGTGTGACCGCAAAGGGGTCAGCGCACAGCAGATCCGGTGGGATGTTGGCACGTGCAGGAGGCTATATATATGCCACTATCCCCCATGTATGATTCATTAGAGCAATATCAGGATAGCTGAGAGAGATCCAGACTTTAGAAAGACTCAGGTATTGGAGGAAGTCGTTGTGCGGTGCACAACCCAAGTGGGCGCGTACAACTCCCATCGGCGCACAACGTTGTGGGCTTGTAACAATTCTGCATTAAGGAGCCATTAAATGAACAACCAGCATAGCCTGAGTGATATCAGAAACATGGGATCAGTTGGATCAGAGAGAATATTAGTCCGGCACAATCATTGTTCCATATTGAAGATCATGATGCGATCCAAGATGTTGTAAAAATTAACATAGAATATTTGATATTTGTATTAAATTGTTTAACTACTTTACTTTGAATCAAAGGAGAAAAGATATAAATGAATTCAGATTAAATCAATATACTGATTATTCTCTATTCGCGTTTGTTAATTATTGAGTAAATGAATTCCCCAAATCGAATGTATTTGTTTCTTATCGAAATAGTAGGAAGTCGATGCAATCGAAGAAGGCTCGATAACATCGAAGTTCAAATTTCAATGGAATCAAAGACCACTCAATAGCATCGGCAATAACAAATATCTAGCCATTTTTTTACCATTGGGATTCTTCTTTATATATACCAATGGGTTGCTTCTTAGCAAAAAGAGTAAGAATTGAAGGAATCTTGAAAGAGTTATTGTAATAGATCATACCCTCATCCTCAAGACTTCTTTTCCCATAAGAGTTCATCATTCAATCCATAACACGAGCATTTATTGTCATCTTCTTTACTTTGAATGAATTATGAACTCTGGCATTCATTGAGTTTCCATAGCACTTCTCAAAGGTAAATCATTGTGCTGGAACTCTTGAATGCTTTCTCATGGGAATCTTCTTTAGGTATTTAACTCATATCATTTAATAGAGAAAATAGGTCCAAACCCTAAACCTTACAACCTCGGATCATTACTTAAAGTATCATAAGCGGTTGTGGTTCAAGGAAGCTGAAGACTCTTCATCAACAAGAAGATCATCTTCAGATTGTGCGAGAAAGTGACTCACTCACTTATTTGTAAGTATACAGAGTTTGTCGAGTCTAAAGCCCTTTCCTTGTGTAGGATTGGGATTCAAAGTTTGAGTGACAAACTCGCCAAGACAGTTTGTAGGCCTCTAACGGGAGAATATGTTGTCCTTGTATAGGACATATTGCCTTGTGTAGGCATAGGTTGCCTTGTATAGGCTCCTAGTTGTGTCCTTGTGTAGACATGTGAGAAGGGCGAACTCTCAATCCTAAAGGGGATGTCACGCCCCAAACTTGGAAACCGGGCTTACAAAATTCCTGATTGCCAAATCCGTTGCCGACAACCTACGTAGTACCCCATTCTCAGCTCCTAGTGCCCATATGCCAGATTCCGATCTTGGGATCCTACAAGGAGGTGAATAATTCTTTATTCATAATGATTTAGATATAAGTTCTTTTATAAGAATTACTTAGAAATATGCATATAACCATTTAGAATCATTAGATTTTCCAAAACTCTCGTATTAACAATAATTACGAAAATGCCAATAACCTAGACCCTTGAATTTTAGATCACATGGTTCTCACGATCCACTTGATGTGAAATTTTATACCATGCCTATATATCATAAATTAACCATACATGTCAAATTTCAGCCCTTAGATCATTGTAAAAATGACCCAATTGACAAATCAACCCGTTAACCGTTGATTTTGGTGTCCATCGAGTGAAGAAACCTCGTGGGTAGTCGTAGTAGGATATTTTCGTTCATATGAATGACTTGGATTACCCATAATATGGACCAAGTGTAAAATATGAAGACCCCACTTTGGTAGGATTTTGTTCGGCGCGAAGTTATCCTTTCAAGGCTTACCAATCATTATAAATTTGAATCTTTCGATTTAACCACTTCCTGCCATCCATCACAACTCAAATATGGACCAAACTTTAGTCTCATATGATTACGAGGTTATACAAAATTTAGACCCCAATCTATAATCTTACACCGTTGAATGTTGAAGCTAGTTCCTTCCTTTTGGTACAAAAGGTGAAATTTTAGATTTGGGCTTTTTCCACCATCGATCAACCACCAAATTTTATCCAACCATTTTCCTATCCTGACTACAGATTCTCCCAAAATTGGGCCTTGATCATTAAGTGTGCACCATTAATTAATACGAAGTTCTTTTTGGCACCGATAAGGAGAATTTTTAAGATAGGCCAATCTAAATTTTGGGCACCAAGAAATCATATACCCTGGCTCTATTCGACAATTCCGACATAATGGATAAATTAGATTTAAAGAAAGATCTTCAGAAAAGGGCAAATTAGAGAAACTCAATCCAAGTGGGATGTGAAACATACCCCTCTCACATGACCACTCCTTTTATAAAAGGGGAGTGAGTTCCCCTCTCCACTCACACGCCCAATCTCCCATTGCCTAAGGAAGAGAGAGAGAAAGAGAAAGAGAAAGAGAGATAAAGAGAAAGAGAAAGAAAGAGAAAGAGAAAGAGAAGCCTAGACGTCCATCATCTTCTTCCTTCTCCAAACATATAGTGTCTCTCTCTTGCTCAAGCGATGTCGTGATTCATGTAGAAGCTTTCCTATATGAATATCTACCTAGGGTTTAGATCTAAGGCTAAGGTGAGGGATTCCTTTAAGCTTACACTAATTTGAGTTGATGTGATTTATCTTGTTTTACATACCTTCCTATTATTGTGATTCTCCATGAAATTGATTGATTTACCATTAATAATTATTTATCCTTTTAAAAATTTGGTTAAAGAATGATTTTAATTATGCATGATTCTTATGAATTTATGTGGTGTGATAGATACAAGCTTTGTCCCTTGCCAATTTTGAGAGCGACGCGTGCTTCCACTCTACATTGAGTTGGCCTTTTGCTCCTCTCCCCTTATTCTTGTTGAGTTAGCCTATTTACTACTCTCCTCTTTTATTGAGATAGCTTAATGCTACTTTTCTCATTTATCAGGTTAGCCTTATGCTACCTCCCTTTATGGCTTGGGCATGTGTCTTGGAATTTCAAAATCACATGGATCAATTTATTTCCCCTTTGGTGCAAGTGATGTGTTAGGGGTTTCACAACTAGTGATTCAAATATTTTATCATGGACGTAATGCACTTTGGATAGTATCCTTCTTGGTCAACACGTAATTCCATAGATTTTGGGTAATGGTGCACAAATCAATGTAAGTAATTTGTCATGCGTGTTATATCACTTCCGAGATTGGATGTCGCAAATAGTTACTCCATAAACAAATTGTGTCACGTAATTAATTCGATTCATACGTTGTGCCACCTCGAGGTGTTCACGTAAATCTACAGTAGCATTGGACACGCCAACGAATCTCCATAGTGTGAAAATGCGGGGCGAGGTGGATTTTCTATAAATTATATCCCACATAGTGATGATTACTACGTATGATGAACTTCACACACTTTGCTAGGCATGCATTCATATATACATTGGTTGCGCATACTGATACCACTCGTAGTAGTGGAGTACGAGACGTATCAGAACCCTCACAATATTTCCATGAATCTCTTAAATTAATGTTAATCTTAAAGGATAACCATTACTATGAGTAAGGCATTGACCCTCTTCAACCATATAGATATTGCAGGTGAATTACATGTTGATGATACGTTTAATAATCATTTTATGGAAGATTCTTTCGAATAAAGAAGAATGATAGCACCACGAATTATTTTATTTATTTTTCACTGCAAACTTTGATAATGTAATAAACTCCCATTGAGAGGAAATTAAAGAATTATTTGTACGCTTTTTTACTCTGATGGAATAATAAATACAATCAATTTTATTCTCGTGAATGGTTACTTTTGTGAATGTAACTGGATATAATGTAGATGGAAAAAAAACAAGGTAAGATTTTGAAGCATCTAATATTTACATTATTAACACCTGAAATTCTTAGGCACGAGTATGTACTCAGGCCGTAAAAATTCAGGATGTTTCAAGTTGCTTCTACCCGTCCATTCATTTGCAGGAGATAAGGACTGGATCGATGGCTTTTAACTTTAAATTGCTCAAGGAAGTTGTCCACCTTTCGGTTTACAAAAGGTGTCCCGTTGTCTGTGATGATAGCATGTGGGATTCTATATCGGCTGATGATGTTGTTCTTTAGGAACTACAACACGTGAGAGGCTGTGATGGTGGTAAAAGATGCTGCTTCCACCCACTTGGTGAAATAGTCAAATGCTACTAGGATATATCTGTGGCCTTGGATGCCTTAGGGCTGATTTTACCGATGATGTCAATGCCCGACATTGAAAAAGGTCAGGGTGTGGTCAGATTATATAACTCAGAAACAGGTGCATTTTACATTTAAAGTACATCCTGACATGTTGGCAACAGTCAGTTTCCATAGTTAGCCAATAGTATCCTAATTATAGGATTTTCTTGGCCATCATGTGTCTGTTTATGCGTGGGTTACAGATTCCGTCGTGGACCTCAGACATTATTTTTGTAGCTTCTACCTCATTCACGCATCGCAACAGGACTTGGTTGAAAGACCGTTTGTATAAGATGCCACCATTAATAGTAAACTGTGTGGCTAATCATTGGATCATATGATGGTTCGTTGGTGTGGCAATTTTTGGGTAAACACTGTCTTCTAGGTATTTCTCCATATTAGTATACCATGGGTGTTTGTCAGGTGGCATTTCAGCTTCTTCGATCTACATGCAAAATGCTGGATCTTCTTGTAATTCGACTGTGAGTTCCCATTGTGTTGCACCCTTAGGAATGTCCAGCATAGATGCTAGCGTGGCTAAGGCATCGACAAATTGGTTCTTGGCACGTGGCATGTATGTGAAAGTGACTTTGTGGAATTCATCCATGAGATTATTGAGATAAATGTGGATCAGCTTCTCATCCTTCATCCTCTAGTCACTGTTCGTTTGATTGATGATGAGCTGAGAGTCATCGAAGACCCTTAACTTTTTCACCCCAAAATGATTGCTTCTTTTAAGCCTGCAATGCATGCCTCGTACTCAATTACGTGTTGAGGGTCAAATATTGCATATTAGACCCCATTTATTACTTGGTTTTATGAACATGATAATGCTTAATGTTCTATTTTACTCATGCTTGAGTTGCAGGGTGAATTTAAGAGCTTGGATTGAAAAGGGTGCTAAAAGCATGGATTTGAGGCTCAGGAATCACTAAGGTAAGGGATGGATTTTAGAAGGCTAAGATTGAAGAATTCACATGCTAAAGATCTAAGAAAACCAAGTAAGGAATGAAGAGAATCAAATATTTGAAATAAAGAAAAGGAATCCTGAAATTGTCCTGAAAACAAACATATTTCTGAAAGTGTCCTAAAGAAGCATATTCTGAAACTCTGGGTCATTTTGTGAAATTACGCAGAGTGAAGCCTATTTTGGAAAACTGTGTAAATTTGAGGCGATTTTTAGAGTTGTTCAACTAGGTGCGAAAGTTGGAGTTACACAACTATAAATAGGACTCCCTAAGATGTTCCTAGGTATCCTCTAGGGTTTGTGGAGTAGAACAAAAGCGTGGAGAAGCCATCGCCAAGAGTTTTTCTTCCCTTTCTTTAGTTGTTTTTATGCTTTTCTTAAGAGATTCTAGTTCAGTCATCTCTATGGTTGGCTAAACCTCTTAGCTAGGGCTAAGAGGTGAAGCTTGAAGCGTGATGAGTTGTTATCTATTGCTTTGATTCATGTTTAAGTTGAACTATCTTTAATTCTAGTTTGATTATAAGAAATACTTTCAGTTTTTAATTGTTTGTTGTGACTTAAATTACAATAAATTTGCGATAACTTTGAGTATGTTCTTTTCCTGTATTGAGATTATGAAATTAGAAAATTCCATTGTTCACCATCGTCCCATGGGCATGGTTAGGTGATGGAATCCTTTTAATCTTCATGATTCTCTTATGATTGGTTATGGGATTCGTAAATCCTGTTGTTTGCCTTGTCTCATGGGCATGGTTTTGTGATGGAATCACTTCCAGTTCTCACACCTCTCATCCATTGAGAATTAGGTCAAAGGAAGTTCAGATTTGGTTTTACTGAGATATCTTCCAATTGGATAAGATGGGACTCTAATTCCAGTTGCGTCATTGAATTAAGCATAGATCTCCCTGATCTCTTCAAGTGGATCCTTGGAAACCCTAGTTTCCCACCTTTGAATTTCTTAAGTTTTTCATTAAATCTCTCACAATTACTCTCTATACTTCCAGACTTAGGTTTTCATCTTCTTCTAGTTCTAGTTCTAGTTGCTTTTAGAAAACACACGAGATTAGTCCTTGTGGATTCGACCTCGGTCTCACCGAGATTATTACTACATCGCAGCCCTACACTTAGGGTTGTGAACACTACATTGTTCGTGCACCTGAAAGTTAGCCTTCTTGAAATAAGGATGGGGATATCATTTGGAGAGTAGAGGATTGCCCCTATTCCACTTCCTTTGGCCTTAGCTGCACCATCGAGTATAAGGTCCATTCATCTGCCCTCGATCCTTTCTCAAGGAATAAGATGTCCTCATCGGGCAAGAAGGTTTTCAATAGTTGGTAGTCTAGCAAGGAGTGTGTTGCGAAATGATCGGCCAACTGTTGGAGCACAAAAAGTGTTAAAAAGAGAAAAATAAAAATAAAGAAGATGAAAATTTTTCATATGTTTATTGCACAGCGCGCAACAAGAGTTTAGAAAGAGCCATTGCACGGCACACAATGGAAGTTTGCGCACAATGTCAATGGGCGCGTAATAGACATGTCCGCGCAATGATATATTGTGGTTGTTTATTGAGCGGATAGAAGGGTTCACACGTGCGAGAGGCTATAAATATCCCATCATCTTCTACATTTGGATCGATTAAAAGATTTTTGGAGAGCAGAAGGAGAAGATTTCTCAAGATTCGTCAAGGTACACAGAGTATCTGTTGTGCGGCGTGCAATAGGTGGCCCACACAACCAGTGGAGAATATCCATCTGATGCCCGTGCAACAAGTCCATTGCACGGACAGTAAGTTCCTGATGATAAAATTTCATCTTGAAGACATCAAGGAAAGCTTAATTATGCCAAGTTATTTAAGTCTACAAGATCAATTAAGATAATATCATTTCCGCACAATGACTTATGCAATTAGAAGATCATATCGTGATCTGAAATGTTGTCGAAATTGACATAAGAATTTACTCAATAGACCTTATAGACGAAGAAAAAGCTGGCAGCAGTGTGCGCTCTTTGGCTTGTCCATAGATAAGCCAACCATGCATAAGACCCCCTAGGTTCTTAGCTTGATTTCAGTAGAAACTCATGAGGACGGGCCTCTAAACGAGTTACCCTTTCATTGATGGACTGACGACCTTCGATTTGGTATATATTAAGGTAGCCTTGTGAGCCCCGTGAACTCTAGAGAGTTACTGCGGCCAACACTGCGCATAAAACCTTCTAAGTTCATTGCCCTGGTAGCTTCACTAGGCCCCTCTGATGGATTGCGGCTTGTGAACTCTCCGGCCACAATGGTTCAGCGAACTCATGAGAGTTACAGATACTATTTGCGTAAAACCTCAACTCCAACTACTTAAGAGTCTAAAAGACCATGGTTGCTCTAACTACTCAAGAGCTTAAACTGTGTGTGAAGCTAACTGAAACTGAAATTATTTCCGCCCATTGAAGTGAATGCCATATAGGCGACACAACACTAACAATCAAAATAGGTTATCCATATGATCAAAATCATAAATCATATTAAAGTTGTAACGTCTCAGAAAAATCCGTACAAAGACCCGAGTACCACCTTAGGTAGAAATCACTAAGGACCGAATCCTTTAGAAATCAGATGAAAATTAATTAAGTATTAAACTAAATTAATTGGTAAATTAGCTTGAACCACTTTCTATACAATCTGCAAGACCCAAAACTAGTAGAATTGCTAACGCTACATTACCTAGAAACCTAGGATCAATCTCGAGACCCAATTGCTCTCGGGAGCATCACAAAACTCTATATCGGACCTGGACCACGCGTCAAAAGTCTGATTAACACGAGGCTATATGATTATGACCGCCTTACTAGGCTTGACAACCATCTCGGAAATCAACTCCAAATAGTATCCAGAAATGCACAACTTGAACCCAGAGTGAAGTGTTTGAGAAATGTGAATATCTTCAGAAAATGAACTCAAACTTAAGTGAATTGAGCCGTTCGCTTGCAGGCTAAATTTAAGGTTTCAAACTGTTAGATTCTGACCCAACTACACCCTCGGATCAGGAAAATTTTCCTACATAGGTCAGTGTACTTGTGGCCCTGATCGAGTGACGACGATCGTTGAAATAAAATAGGTCCACCGCGGTTGATCCATTGATCCGATCGGGCTGAAAATGTAACTTGATGTATCTCCATTGTCAGCGACTTTCTCCAAACCGTATGCAGGTAATGGGCCTCCATATGAGCTCCATTGGCCCGAAACTGCCGCCATTTGGCTATAACCTAAGTATACCATGGCCCTGGGGCCATTGAGCTCACTTTTGAGCCTATATAAGGCCCTTAAACCCCCTTTCTCCCATGCCATACGAATTCTATAAACCCTAGGAGAGAGAAGAGAGAAAAGAGAAGGAGAAAGTGAGGAGAAGTGAGAGAGAGTGAGAGATAGTTGCTGGGATTTGATCCCACCGCTCTACGTACAAATCGCCTTTCCCATATCGCTTCACCGGTGATTCCGATTCCATTGTTGGGTAAGAAATCCTAACCCTAACCTGTTTTAGGTATCCAAATAGAGTAAATAGTGAAATAGCTAACCTATTTCATGCCATAAGTAGTCGTTGTACCGCAAACGAAGGCATAGCATTCGAATTGAGTTTGATACGAGTTTAACGGTGAAAGGTGCGGACTATAAACATTTAGGTTATGGTTTTCAAGGCTTTCAATGCCAGTTAATGATTTATGACTGACTTGATTGCTATCACATGTGCTTAGATACGATGTTTCCGTATATAACACAAATATGTAAACTATATTGTTTTAATGCATTCCATGTGTTTGTTGAAATGTTTAATTGAATATGGAATTATGATTTGTGCTTGCCATGATTATTGATTGATAATACATAATTGTTGTATGTGTGGCAACTCCTTTGTGAAAGGATTTGCTATAATATAGGTTATAACTAATTTATTACATGTATGTTAATATGTGTAGTCTAAGTGTTTGACAAAATGCCTGAATGAGTAAATGCTTATTGAAATGTATTTAATGAGGGTGTTGAGATAGGATTCTCAATCCCCTTATGTATAGTTACTGATTCCTTTATGTAACCTATTTTCCAACTATGTGATTTATGGATGAAATGCCTATGTATGATAACATGTGTACTATTTGTTTGATGAAATGCTCAAATGAGGTTTATATTTAGATTGGTTGTCACATTCTGTCTTTGACTATTCATGTGAATGCAATTTGTTTTGGAGTGTGATTGGGGCTACGATGTAGTCCAGGCAATTGGTAATGATTTCTAAATCAGTGGCCGAGGTTGTTTCGCCACATAAGACACATTCGATGAATTTAAGTCGTACACTATTTTGGTTACGCCATGCGGAGTGCTTACGCGCTCCATGTCGATGAAGTCAATGTGCGCTCGTACTAGTCAATCTTGTCAAGTAACCCGATTGGCCTAATGTATGTTCACCATGTATGGACGCTACTGCTTGAATCTAAGTTACCAACTTACCAGTGAAAAATCTGTTTAACCTTGGTACCATGATCCACTAAGACTCATGAGGTGGGCATGGTGGTATGGGACACCGTGGTCGAGCTGTCGGCCTATGTTGGGGTGACGAGCCTCCCCGTAGTGTCCAGTGAGCAAACCAAACTTCTGAGCCGAATACGGTGGTATCGGGCATTGTATTCGAGTTGTTGGCCTATGATCAGGTGACGAGCCTCTCGTAGTGACCTCGAGTATACACTAGTACTACGCTAAGGTGACGAGCCTCTCGTAGTGACCTCGAGTATACACTAGTACCACGCTAAGGTGACGAGCCTTTCCGTAGTGACTTCGAGTATAAACTAGGCATGCGTTGAGGTGACAAGCCTCTCCATGGCGACCTAGAACTGCTAACATATGAGATTAACTAGGATTGACGACCCTAGATGGATCATTGTTTAGGTAAATGATATAAAGGGAGGTGCCTTAGCTTCCCAACCTGTTATATGAATAAGACTAAGTAAGAACTTGGCTAATCACGTATATGCACCGCATTGCATGTGCCTTTGGCGTTGGAGTTGAGCATAGAGGAAGGGGTGCATGCCGCGATCATGAGATGATGTTGCAGAGGGAGTGTAGGCGAGGTCATGCATCATTAACACATATCATCCTTGCATTAACCAGAGTACCTAGGAATGCTTGTTGTATTGCTTTATCATTACTGCTTGACTGAATTGATAACATGTTAACCTTTACCTTATATGTCCACTGAGTTGATCACTCACTCCCACTCTGGGATGGTGTTTTAAAACACCAACCAGACTGTTGAGTTACAGATAAAGATGCAGCTTACGATCTGGAGCCGGCCTTCTATGACGATGAGGAGTTCTCCTACCTGCAACTCTCTGACGGGTCTATGTAGACTTAGAGTTGCATCATCGGGGCTACAGGGTTATGGATTAGTAGACATTACACTTTATCATTTTGTAATTTTGGAAATTATACATGTAATTTACTTAACCTAGCGATATGTTGATACTCTGGGGACTTACCACTTATATGTTCTATATACTTATTACAGTCTTCCGCTTGTGTAATTTAACTGTCTCTGGAGTATGATATGCTAATTTAGTGTAATCCCATTCATGTTTAATGTGCTAATACAGACAACATTTAATCATCATTATCTATGTTGCATAAGTGATGCGTTGGAACTCGGGAGTTAGGCATCTGCTCGACCCTCGAATTTCGAGGCATTACAAGTTGGTATCAGAGCATGATTTGGATTAAACTGAACCTGGGTTATGGTAACACGATGTACACTGATGTACTTTGACTTAGGAGGGAGCGTTAAAACATAAAAATGATCCTAGGATCCGAATTTTCACCCGTTGGTGGTCATATGACCTTTGAAGTGAAACTAACCATTGAATTTCCTCCCGTAGGCATATAAGATCATGTAAAATGATCCCAACCCCTTCCTAGACCATCAACTGATGGGTTTGGGCAATGACTCAGTAAATCCCACACTCAGAACACGCCAAAAAGTGTGAATATGTGTGAGTTGAAGTCCGAAAGCACCTCAAACCATTGTGAGGGCCACACCGTAATTTACAGAGGGACCCAAGGGGGGTCCCACATGTTTTCGGCAACCCGGGGAGGGGTGGACACCGCCCCCAGACGGAGCCACTGCGGTCGGACCAGAGTCCGGGCGGCGCACCACCCGACTCCACAACGTCCGGGTGGCGGCACCGCCCGGGCAGGTGGGCCATGTCACACGTGTGGGCCCTCTATTTGACCCCCTTCACCTCTCCTTTTTCTATTTCCTTCAACTCTTAACCCCCCTAAACCCCTCAAATCCTCATTTCTCTCTCAAACTCCCTCCTACATACAAATCCATCTTCCAAATTCTCTACCCATTGCATCTACCCACCTCTATTGCCATGAAACCATCATTTTCATTTTTCTAGCTTCCCTATTTCCACCCATTTGAGCACAAAAGCCCTCTTTTATGGCTCACAACCTTTTAAACCCATCAACCCATCTCATCCTTCAAGCATTTCCACTTCCATTGGCTTTCTTCGAGGTTGTCGTCGCCATCTTCTCGATCTCTATGCTCCTTTCTCTCATGAGAAAGAAGAGAGCGGCCCTGGGTGAGGCTGGGCTAAGCCGACCACGTCGTACTATGAGGAGGGTAGACGCCAAAGCCAGTATGAGTGCCAAGCGTGAACGGAGGTCCAAGAGGGACCTCGGTCCTCAATTTTCATTGGAGAGATCGCGATTGCCGAATGTCGACCTTGGTAAGTTCCGTAACTGTAAGGTCGTATTTGAGGCAAATGTCAATGAGAAGATGTTTAGGATGTATCTAGCCATCGACTTTCTCTTGGAACATGGGTGGGGTCCCATGTTTGAAGGGAACACTCATGCGAACGAAGCCACTGTGCGCACCTGCTACGCCCTCATTCAGAATCCACTATTGAAGCCTCTCCAGTTTACTATCCCTCTGAGAAGGCAGGAGATCATAGTTGGTATGGACGAGATTGCCCGCATTATGGGAGTCGAAAAAGGTATGGTGCACGCCAGTAAGAAGAACCTCACTAGGGAGCAAGAGAAGATACTCTGCACACGTTTCCTATGCAACCGACTTGGGCATTGGAGGTGGGGAAATAGTCTCGCTTCATCCAAGATGGCGGCCGACTAACACCTGCTCCACCACATATGCACGTATAAGGTGTATCCTAGGTGGAGTAATCGCATCGAATGCACAAGGTTCATGGTGGATCTCTTATATAGAGTCGGGCAAGGAGAAAAAGTATGCCTGCCTACTGTTGTCCTATCCCAGATAATTCGCACTACACGGTCTACTAGGGAGAGCTCCTCTCTGCCTTTTGGTCGACTTGTTTGCAAGATAGCTCGCCACTACTATTTTTGACTCCATATGGAGGACGTCGTCCCGATCCACATTATCAGCGAAAACACGCTCGACAACATGGGCATTAGCCAAAGGCGACGCCAAGCTCGCCTTAAGGAGCAGAGTGATGATACAGAAGAAGAAAGTGAAGATGTCGAGGAAAGTAAAGGTGAGGAAGAGAGTGACGACGAAGAAGAAGAAAGTGGTGAGAAAGGCAGTGAAGATGAGGGCAGTGGCGAAGGGGGAGAACAGGAAGAAGAAGAGGAGGCCCAAGACTCTGATTAGGGCTCTCCTCCTACTACACAGGAGCACCACCGTGATCAGGTTGCCTTAGAAGCCCGTTTGGGCTCAAATCGAGGAGGGTTAAGTCGCCCTGAGGCAGGAGATTAAAGAGACCCGAGCCAGCTTGAAGAGAATCAGGCCTTCGTAAAGTGAAAATTTAGCAACGTGTCTCGCACCTTGAGGGCTATCTTGTGTTGCCTGCAGGACAAGGGTGCCCCTTCTCCATCTCCAGATTCGGACGACTAGTCTCATGTGTAGTCATTTCTTAGTTTGCTTTGCTGTTAGTCTTCCTTTGTACTAGCCTTAGTAGACTTGTTTGGTTGTTAGTATGTTTAGTGTTTAAAGCTTTGGTAAATTAGCTCACATACATCTTCTGTCATGACTCATGTGAAACTATATCTCATGTAGTGTGACAATTTTGGTAAATGAAATGCATGAAGTTTCTTTTAGTTTGAAATGTGAATAAGTGTATGTTCTTATGCTAAATCTGACATGGGTTGCACCCTATGTTGTATATAGGGGATGCCACCTAAGGCCACACGAAGTACGGCACGTCTTCCACTTGGCAACTCGATTGACAGGGCACCTCCCCTAAGCGATAGCCATATAGACCCCAGTTTGGGCTCGATTCACGAGACTATGCCAGATTCTCAGCCAGCCACTGGCCTCACAAATGGGCCGACACCTGTTACACCACTGGTTCCTGAGCAGAACCGTGCTTCTACCTCGATGCCTCCTGTATCACAGTCGGCTCCTCCTCCTGATAGGTTGGAGCAGATGATGCTCTTGATGCTGCAGCAACAATAGCAGCAGCAGCAGTTTTTGACCACCATTGCAGGGGCCATTGTCCAGAACATGCATGTGGCCCCGCTTGCACCACCTGTACAGCCTGCTGGAAACGTGGTAGCCAGCGGATTATTCGAGCGATTCCAGCGCTTTTGACCTCTTACTTTTACGGGTACTCACAGACCCGAGGAGGCCGAGTATTGGCTTGACCACATCTCTAAGATGCTGAAACCACTGCACTGTACTGAGGCAGAATAGGTGAAGTTGGTCACCTACATGTTTGAGAAAGAGGCTAGCCTCTAGTGGGACAGCATCCTTCTGACTATTGTTGTCGGCTACGTGTGGACGTAGGCCGTATTTGAGATACGCTTCCATGAGAAGTACTTTCCCTTCACATATCGTAATGAGAAGGAGAGTAAATTTCTTCACCTCCGTCAGGGAGGGATGACAGTGACAAAGTACGAGAACGGTTCACAGAGCTGGCCAGATATGCTCCCCTAATATTGGCAGACCGGCCGATGCGAATGTGACAATTTTCTGAGGGTCTGCGACTCGAGATACGTTCGAAGATGTGTTGCGCTAGCATATCCAACGATGCTGAGCTGGTGGGCATGTCTCTACGAGCTAAGCAGGATGGGGAAGGCTGTCCTGTACACGTGTGCTTATGGTTCCTAGGCCTCGATCGGATTTACCGAGCAGACCGTCTCTCGGCAAGAGGCCCCTTTTAGACTCACCTCCCAGACTTACCGCTCCACCAGCCCCGATGAGGCGAGCAGACTTGTGATGCACCTACTGCAAGAGGTCAGGCCACACGAATACGTATTGTTTCACCAGGATGAGGGACAATGGCTTCTCGCTGCCTCAGAGGATCAACCGCCAGCTTCCTCAAGCTATTGCAGCCCCACCTCTACGGTCAGCACCAACACACCCATCTTTACGGCTACCTGCACCTCATTTTAGGCCGCCTCCATGGCCTGTGGTACTCAGCCCAACTGTTCTCAGCAGGCGTGAGTACATGCGCTTGCAGCTGAAGCGCTTGATTCAACAGCTACAGTGCCTGCCTACATCCAAGGTACACCCGTATTTCTGTTGGTGGACACCGAGTCCACTATTTCGATGATATCGTGTTCTACGGTCAAGCACTTAGGGCTGAATACGACCCCTATGGTTGGGGTGAGAGTTATCGCAGCAGCAAGAACTTTTACAGATGCCACTAAGTTGTGTGAGGGTTGCTTGATAGATTTAGGGAGCAGGACGATATGCATCGACCTGATTGTCACCTGATATACCATTTTAACGTCATCCTCGGCATGAATTGGCTTACTGAAATGAGGGCTGAGATCAACTATGAGACCCGACTGGTGATGAAACACGGGCCCGAAAATACAGCCTTTACTTTCCCCGTTTAGGTCAGTTGCCCCTTCCGGGTCCTTTGTTATTCTGCCCTGTTGAAAGATCATAATGGTCTAATGCTTGGAAATACGCCTATAGTCTAGGACTTTTGGGAAGTGTTTAAGATGATACCTGGATTACCTTTTCAGCGCAAGATCGATTTTACTATCGACCTAGTGCGACACCTATTTCCTTACCCACGTATTATATGCCTCCATGTGAAATGGAGGAATTGAGGAGACAGATTGATGACCTTTTAGAGTCAAGTTTCATACGGCCTAGCGTGTCTCCTTGGGGAGCACCTGTGCTGTTTGTGAAAAAGAAAGATGGTTCGCTACGATTGTGTATTGATTATCACAGGTTGAACCAGGTGACAGTGAAGAACAAGTATCCTTTGCTCAGGATAGATGATCTGTTCGACCAGTTGAAGGGGGACAGTATTTCTCGAAGATTGACTTATAGTCAGGATATCACCAGTTGCACGTCAGGGATGAGGACGTGCAGAAGATAGCGTTCAAAACTAGTTTTGGGCACTACGAGTTCCTGGTGATGTCATTTGGACTCACGAACGCACCGGCCGTGTTCATGGACCTGATGAACTGGGTGTTTCGGCCGTATCTGTACCGATTCATCATCGTATTTATAGATAACATCCTGGTATACTCTAAGAGTCGGGAGGATCACGAGGAACACCTGTGAGTAGTCTTTGATACTCTCAGGGAGAACCAGTTGTTTACGCAATACAAGAAGCGCGACTTCTGGAAAGAAGAAGTCATGTTCCTAGGACATGTGGTGTCTAAGGAAGGGATAGCTGTGGACCTCGCCAAGGTGGCAGTAGTTCAGGATTGGGAGCAGCCTGGTTCGGTTATAGAGGTGAGGAGTTTCCTGGGACTCGCTAGCTACTATCGCCGATTCATTAGGGATTTTTCTAAGATAGCTAGACCGTTGTCTCAGCTAACTCGGAAGGATCTTAAGTTTGACTAAAATGAGAAGGCGGAAGCAGCTTTTTAGGAATTGAAGGATAAGTTGACGTCTGCCCCTGTGCTAGTATTGTCAGAGCAAGGAGTTAAGTATACGATATATACTGACGCCTCTCGTGTGGGTTTGGGTTGTGTTCTAATGTAAAAGGATAGGGTTATTGCCTATGCATCGTGACAGTTGAGGAAACACGAGGAGAACTACCCTACACACTACTTGGAGTTGGCAGTCGTCATCTTTGCATTAAAGCTCTGGAGACATTACCTCTATGGAGAGGAGTTCGAGCTCTTCTACGACCACAAGAGCCTCAGGTACAAATTCACACAGAGAGACTTGAATATGAGGCGGCGGTGATGGATGGAAAGCTTAAAAGACTTCAAGTTCAAGGTTTCCTACTAACCCCACAAGGCCAACCTTGTGGCAGACGTGTTGAGCCGCAAGAAGACTATAACATTTCTAACTTCGCTAATGATAAACAAGTGGAACATGGTAGAATCTGTGTGAGACTTTAAGTAAAAGCTTACGGTAGAGGAGCCATTCGAGACCGTCGTACATATTTGCATATAGCCATTTATCGACGACCGAATCATTGTGGCTTAAAAGGAAGATGAGTGGTTAGTAGAGTTGTGGAAGCGAGCTAGTGATGATGCGGACTCAGAATGGAGAGTTGGTACGGATGGGGGTTTACGTAATCATGGCTGCCTATGCGTCCCAAACCTTCATGACTTGAGAAAGGAAGTTCTCGAAACTGCTCACAATTCGAGGATGGCGATGCATCATTGTAGTACGAAGATGTATCGAGACATGAAGAGATCGTACTGGTGGGACAACATGAAGGCCCACATAACAGATTATGTACCCCGTTGTCTCACATGCCAGCAGGTCAAGGTAGAGCATCGCCGACCTCCTGGACTGCTTCAGCCCATGCCCATAGCTGAATGGAAATAGAATTTCATCTCTATGGATTTTATCTCAGGACTACCGAAGACGAGGAAGGGACATGACTCCATACGGGTGATTGTGGACCGGTTAACGAAATTGGCTCATTTTCTCCCTATTAGAGTCTCGAACTCAGCAGACGAGTTGGCCAGGTTGTACATCAAGGAGATTGTGCGTCTGCATGGAGTTCCTATGGAGATTGTGTCGGATAGAGACACGCGATTCACATCTATCTTCTAGACTCATATCTAGGAAGCAATGGGTGTGAAACTGAAATTCATCATCGCGTTCCACCCACAGACTGACGAGTAGACGGAACGGGTGAATCAGGTGTTGGAAGACATGTTGTGAGCTTGCGTGCTTAATTTTAAGGACCGTTAGGATGACTATCTTCCTTATGCTGAGTTCACCTATAACAACAGCTTCCAGGCGAGTATTGGCATGACCCCCTATGAGGCACTGTATGGGCATCCCTGTCAAGAACCGCATTACTGGGCAGAGGTTGGCGAGAAGAGATTGATTGGCCCAGAGTTAGTGCAGGCGACCTCAGAAAAGATCAACAGTATCCGGCATCGACTTCTGGCAGCATAGAGCAGACAGAAGAGTTACGCCGATACGAGGCAACGACCGCTAGAGTTTGAGGTTGGGGACCATGTGTTCCTGAAAGTTTCTCCCATGAAGGGAGTCCTTCGATTTGGCAAGAAGGGGAAGCTCACGCCAAGATTCATTGGCCCATTCTAGATACTAGATCGAATGGGTGTGATAGCGACTGCCTTGCTTTGCCCATACCACTCGCAGGCGTGCACAACGTATTTCATGTTTCGATGCTGAAGAAATATGTTCCTGATCCTTCCCACATCATCAAATGGGATCAGGTACAGTTGAGTGAGGATGCTACTTATGTCCTGCGACCGACATATATTCTAAACAGGAAGGAGCAGGTGTCGCGCAGTAAGGTTATCCCGCTTGTGAAGGTACTATGGACACATCATACTGAGGAAGAAGCTACTTGGGAAACAGAAGTCGATGTTCGCAAGAACTATCCTCAGATTCTCAAGGAGTACGAAAGGTACTAATTTCAAGGATGAAATTTTTCTTTGAAGGGGGTAGATTGTAATGTCTCGAAAAAATCTGTACAAAGACCAGAGTACCACCTCAGGCAGAAATCACTAAGGACCGAATCCTTTAGAAATCAGACGAAAATTAATTAAGAACTAAACTGAATTAATTGGTAGATTAGCTTGAACCACTTTCTATACAATCTGTAAGACTCAAAACCAATAGAATCGCTAACGCTACATTACTTAGAAACCTAGGATCAATCTCAAGACCCAGTTACTCTTGGGAGCATCAAACTCCGTATCGGACCTGGATCGCGCGTCAAAAGTCCGATTAACACGAAGCTATACAATTATGACCGCCTTACTGGGCTTGACAACCATCTCGAAAATTAAGTCTAAATAGTATCCAGAAACGTACAACTTGAGCCCGGAGCGAAGTGTGTGAGAAATGTGAATATCTTCATAAAATGAACTCAAACTTAAGTGAATTGGGCCGTTTGCTTGCAGGCCAAATTTAAGATTTCAGACCATCAGATTCTGACCCAACTACACCCTCGGATCAGGGAAATTTCCCTACACAGGTCAGTGTACCTGTGGCCCTGATCGAGTGACGACGACTGTTAAACAGAAACAGGTCCACCATGGTTGATCCACTGATCCGATCGGGCCGAAAATGTAACTTGATGTAGATCCATTGTTAGGGGACTTTCTTCGGACCGTATGCAGGTAATGGGCCTCCAGATGAGCTCCATTGGCCCGAAACTGCCGTCATTTAGCTATAACCTAAGTATACCATGGCCCTGGGGCCATTGAGCTCACTTTTGTGCCTATATAAGGCCCTTAAACCCCCTCTCTCCCATGCCATACGAATTCTATAAACCCTAGGAGAGAAGGAGAAAGTGAGGAGAAGTAAGAGAGAGTGAGAGATAGTTGTTAGGATTTGATCCCACCGCTCTACGTATCAAATCGCCTTTCTCGTATCGCTTTACCAGTGATTCCGATTCCATTGTTGGGTAAGAAATCATAACCCTAACCTATTTTAGGTATCGAAATAGAGTAAATGGTGAAATAGCTAACCTATTTCATGCCATAAGTAGCCGTTGTGCAGTAGACGAAGGCATAGCATTCGAACTGAGTTCGATATGAGTTTATCGGCAAAAGGTGCGGACTATAAACGTTTAGGTTATGGTTTTCAAGGCTTTCATTGCCAGTTAATGATTTATGACTAACTTGATTGCTATCACATGTGCTTAGATATAATGTTTCCGTATATTACACATATATGTAAACTATGTTGTTTTAATGCATTCTATGTGTTTGTTGAAATATTTGATTGAATATGGAATTATGATTTGTGCTTGCCATGATTATTGATTGATAATACATGATTGTTGTATGTGTGGCAACTCCTTTATGAAAGGATTTACTATAATATAGGTTATAACTAATTTATTACATGTATGTTAATATGGGTAGTCTAAGTGTTTGACAAAATGCCTGAATGAGTAAATGCTTGTTGAAATATATTTAATGAGGGTGTTGAGATAGGATTCTCAATCCCCTTATGTATAGTTACTGATTCCTTTAGGTAACCTATCTTACTACCATGTGATTTATGGATGAAATGCCTATGTATAATAACATGTGTACTATTTATTTGATGAAATGCTCAAATGAGGTTTATATTTAGATTGGATGTCACATGCTGTCTTTGACTATCTATGTGAATGCAAATTGTTTTAGAGTGTGATTGGGGCTACGATGTAGTTCAGGCAAACGGTAATGATTCCCGAATCAATGGCCAAGGTTGTTTCGCCACACAAGACACGTTCGATGAATCCAAGTCGTACGCTGTTTGTCAACGGTGGTTAGGCCATGTAAAGTGCTTACACGTTCCACGTCGATTAAGTCAACGTGCGCTCATACTAGTCAAGCTTGTCAAGTAACCCAATTGGCCTAATGTATGTTCACCATGTATGGACGCTACTACTTGAATCTAAGGTACCAACTTACCAGTGAAAAGCCCGTTTAACCTTGGTACCACAATCCGTTAAGACTCATGAGCCAAGCATGGTGGTATGGGACATTGTAGTCGAGCTATCGGCCTACGCTGGGGTGACGAACCTCCCTTTAGTGTCCAGTGAGCAAACCAAACACGTGAGCCAAATACGGTGGTATGGGATACTGTATTCGAGCTGTCAGCCTACGATCAAGTGACGAGCCTCTCGTAGTGACCTCGAGTATACACTAGTACTACACTAAGGTGACGAGCCTTTCCGTAGTGACTTCGAGTATAAACTAGGCATGCGTTGAGGTGACGAGCCTCTCCGTAGCGACTAGAACTGCTAACGTATGAGATTAACTAGGATTGACGACCTAAGATGGATCATTATTTAGGTAAATGATATAAATGGAGGTACCTTAGCTTCCCAACCTGCTGTATGAATAAGACGAAGTAAGAACTTGGCTACTCACGTACATTGATTGCATTGCATGTGCCTTTGGCATTAGAGTTGAGCATAGAGGAAGGGGTGCATGCCGTGATCGTGAGATGATGTCACAGAGGGAGTGTAGGAGAGGGCATGTATCATTAACACATATCATCCTTGCATTAACCAGAGTACCTAAGAATGCTTGTGTATTACTTTATCATTACTGCTTGACTGAATTGATAACATGTTAACCTTTGCCTTATATGTCCACTGAGTTGATCACTTACTCCCACTCTGGGACGATATTTTAAAACACCAACCAGACTCTGTTGTAGTTACAGATGATGATGTAGCTTACGATCTGGAGCCGGCCTTCTACAATGATGAAGAGTTTTCCTACCTGCAACTCTCTGACAGGTCTATGTAGACCTGGAGTTGCGTCATCAGGACTACAAGGTTATGGATTAGTAGACATTACACTTTATCATTTTGTAATTTTGAGAATTATACATGTAATTTACTTAACCTGGCGACATGTTGATAATCTGAGGGCTTACCACTTATATGTTCTATATACTTATCACAGTCTTCTGCTTGTGTAATTTAACTGTCTTTGGAGTATGATATGTTGATTTAGCGTAATCCCATTCATGTTTAATGTGCTAATATAGACAACATTTAATCATCATTATCTATGTTGCATAAGTGATGCGTTGGAACTCGGGAATTGGGCATCTCCTCGACCCTCGAATTTCTGGGCATTGCAAAAGTATGATTATAAATATCGATAAAGTAAACATCATACAAACACATGTCTAGTCATTTTTTATATAAAATTCCTGAAGAATTATGTTGGGCATATTATGATCAAAAGAAAAGGTATATCTTAGACAAAATATTGAAATTCATTCATATCATCCTGAATTTTACTAGTCAAAAGATTACATATGATTGGTAGGAATGAAACTTTATAAATCTTTTGACATCCCCAATGCTGCTACATATCTTTGCAAATCTTCTTTCAATTGGACTTGTGTTGCAGCATTCGCCAGTTCAACATCGAGAATGATCTTGGCTTGGTTAGGAGCATCGGCCAAATACTTTTCTAAAGAAGCAACAACTTATTTATCTTTCATCAATTCGGACTTTTAAGATTAGCAATACGAACATTAACTTCCATTTCCTCCCTGCTCTTACTTATATTCAATTCCTCCTCTTGCTCCCTAATTTCAAGTAGAGCGATTTCTTTCTTCAAGAAAGCAATCCGATTACTGATAACTATCCTGTTTTTATCAGAACCTTTCAGCCTATCTTGCAGATATTGATATTCGGTGTCATAACTAGATATGACAGCATCAGTCCGAGAGATTTTCTCTTTAAAAGATACCAATTCTCTCTGGCGTTCCAAAATTTCTAGGGGAACAACTATGCTTCGTGCCTACTTTAGGTTATTCATCGAATCATAGAATTGCAACAAAGAGTTATGCAGTTGAAAAACATTGATATGAGCCAGCCTTGTCGAATGATCTAGAACAGCTAGTGCACTATCCAGATAGGACCTATGTGCAGGATCCTTGAAGGCATTAATAATGACAGAAATAACATTCTTTAAAAAATACGAGCATAATAGGCAATACTTTGTCCAAAAAAATTCAATCAGATATTGTAGCTCCTAAATTAGAACCCACTGACCCACTTGAAGAAGGAATAATTACGGCTGAAATAGAAAAAAAGAAACAATATAATCAGAAATATAAATATTAAAATATATAGAGACGAAAGTATGGAAAGAAAAGTATACCATCTCTGGGGGCAGGATGAGGGATAGTTAGCATAAAAGATGCTTCTATCTCTGAAGATATAGGAATGTCTACAGTAGCAGCTACAACATTGAAAGAAAGTTCTTTGATTCCAGTGCTTGAGTCTAAAGTTGTCGAAGTTGCTATATCAACTGGATCATAAAGAAATTCCATACTGCGAGCAACTAGCTGAATAGGAGCAGGAGGTGCAGTAGTAGCCTTCTTAATATAAACTGGAACATCAACAATTAGATTAGCGGCTGGTTGAATATGTGAAGCATCCTAATTTACTTCCATACTTTGAGTAGAAAATAACACTTCTAGCTCTGCTTGCATTTCCAGTAACGAAATCTCAGCTTCTCTTGATGCAGATACCTCCGCAATATTAGGAAGCACGACATGATTTGATTTAGTTGCATCAACAGCCTCCGCAGGAGAAGGAGAGTACAAAGCATCATAAGATACAAAAATATTCGCACCCGGAGAACAACTAGAACCTCCATAATTAAGTTGTTCCTCTTCAAAAGGAGTTACTCTGACATGAGAAGAGACATCTTGATTATCTCTTTAGACTTCAGTGATCGGGATATCATCTCCGATTTCGCCTTCCTCACCAATATCTACTTCTACATCTTCTTCTTGATCATCATTCAGTAAAGCATTTCCTTCATCAATCAAGCTTGTAGAAGAAGACGTCTCACTAACTGAGGTTTTCGCTGAATAATCTAATGAGCTATCTTCATAAGCTACTTGTTTACCTTTAAATACAGTTTTTACAGGAAGAAGACGAATACTCCGAGGAAGAGAAACTTGCTAAGTTTGGATTTGAGGAGATAGAGATTTAGTTTGGGAACAAGTCGTTGGAGAATGGCGGATCGGTTCTGCAATGGGAAAGATTACGGTTGTAACTTGATTTTCAATAGGAGAAACTGCATCCGTAACTCGGTCGTCTGTCCTATGGGTAGGAGAATACAAGGGATCAATAGGAGCTTCAGGTTCGGTAGCAGGAGCAGTTCATCTTCCTGACACTTTATAAGGTCCAAAGGAGACTCGAAGGCTATCCATCCTTCTAATGTATTAACCAACTTTATTTCTCGGATAGGCTCCTCCAGAGAAATTCTTCGACAAACTTAACTGGGAGTCGTTATATGATCTCTCTCGATAAAATAGCCAATTCCTTGTTCTAGTCTATAATTCCTTAAACTTGGAGGAGGAATCCAGATAAGACAATCGACAGGATAACAATTATGCACCAAATAATACTGATGTACCCACCAACATATCTAAGCATACGAATCCTGTAATCGATGATCAAAGCCTGGGAGAATGTAGCGAGAATTGAAGTTCCTCGCTAAGAGTTACTTCCATGTCAAAGCCCAATTGTATGGACCTACTCCATAACTCTGCATTATACGAGTGACTTCTTCCCCTGCTTGCAGTACAATCTGATCATATCCAAATTGTCTTGCAAACGTACTAGGATAATAAGGTTCTCTCTAGAACTCATTTCCCTCTCGAAGAGGAAGGTTGTGAGATCTTATGCAAATCAGAAAGGTTCTTTCAACTAGTTCCAGATCGTTATTGTCTATGACTTCTCTATCTTCAGCCTGATGTGACAAATAAAAGGGAAAGAAATCAATAGATTCTATTCTCTCGATCTTATTGTAATCCACTCATGTCTTCTTCACCATCTTACGCCTTTGATAATGGTATAAAGGAGGGCATTCAGGATTAACATAAGTCTTCTCAGGATCGTTATACGTCCATGGAAAGTATATACCCAACAGCTAGAGAAATAGTGCCATGGAGTATATAAGGAAGAAGCTCCTATCGCTATACTTGAGCAATGCGCTGTGACATTTCCAAATACCCTATAAAGAGAGCAGAGAACAGGAGGAGCCAAAGAATACTTCTTGCCTTCTGTCATAGCTCCAACAACGACAAACAAAGTAGGATGAACAACGTCCGCCCATTTTGAACTTGGCAATACTACTAAACTAAGCCAATACGCAAGAAACGCAGCTAGTTCAGTCTCAGGGCTAAAGGCAGTTGATCCTCTTATCTTCTGATGGGCAGATTCTAAGTCTGGGGAATGACTACCAGAGAATCTGAAAACGAAAGAAAGAGAATGTGAAAGAAAAGACATAAAGATGAGTATGTATGTAAAAAGAAGAGAAAAGGGATCGGGGGAGCGTATCGCAAGTATCTTGTAAAGTGGGCAAGCCACTGAAATGGAGAGCCTTTGCGGATATCAAGAAATTTGGACATCTCCCGGAAGAGCTTAATGGTAGAAGCAGAAATAGAAGGATCCCTTTTAGGATCAAAATACGCAAATTCCGCATTCATAGGAACAAATTCATCAAGGAAAGATCCTGTGACAGGGAGGCTAGCCATACGATGAAGGTCCCATAAAGTAATACTCACTTCACCAATTGGCAAATGGAAAGAATTTGTTATAGAAGACCAGTGCTTCAAGAATCTTTTATAAATCATGGTGTCCTTGTGAAAGAAATCTGAAGTGGCTTCTATGGCAACATATAGATTGATATCACGAAGGGTTTTCATATATTTTTGAAGAATCGCCTTAACCCATAAATTATAATATTGATTATGAGAAAGAAAGTTGCGTGTCCTGAACTCATTATTTCCCCATAGAGAGTCTCTGTCGCGAAAACTCTGCTAAACAGTCTCAAAGTAATGAGTAGGATATAGAGTGTGGGGATTATAACATGGGATTAAGAATCTCATATATGATATCTGCCCCGTCTTCTGTTCGAGACCGTTCTCCGTAAAAAAACCTTCTAGAATCTTCGGGTCTTTTATGACCTAATTCGTAACATAGAGCAATCGGTTCCATGTCATGTGATTGGAAGGTTCGCTCTGAATCATGGAGAGATGGTGATGAAGATTCATTGGAATGACGACGGTCTCATCCTTATAAGGATTCTTGAGACTTGACCATGTCTCAAACGTTCTGGTAATGTTTCTTATTGTGATCCTTTAACTTTTCTTGAAGAATTTCATCTTTTCTTTTCCGCTTCTTATTCTTTGAAAAGGACGGAGGAGGAGTAAATTCGATAGCTGCAGGACGAGAATTGTCAGTAAAGAAATTAGTTGTGGACTTCAACCAATTTTTCCAATAGATTCATGAACCTCTGTTGGTGGTCTTTCAAGTTCTCTCATCATTATAGCAGTACGAATAGTGTCAGGAAGAAGCAGGACGCGGTCGGTGAAATTGATAATTGGAAGATTTGGTACTTTGAAAAGAGAAGAATTATCTTCAGATGATCTAGTTTTCTTTTTTGAGACGATCTTCTGTAGATGACCGGGGGGGTTGAAGATTCGACGATGTGATCATTATGAGCAGAATGTGATCTCTTAGATTTGGCCATTGAAGATTAGAAGAAATTTTAGCAGAGTTTAGACACTTTAAAAAATTCAGCCAAGTACAAAGTCGTTGAGCGGATCCTGTAGCACGAAAGAACTTGTTGCGCGGAAGTGTCTGTTGCGCGCAAAAGCTATTGTGCACAAAGAAGTATTCGTATATAAGGTTTGCTCCAAAAATTCTAAGTGACTGAATGATGTTTTGTTGCGGCGATCCGATAGTGTAATGAAGCTGTTTGTTGCACGCGAAGCCACGCTGAGTGATCTTTTAAAATATATATTGATCCTCCATTTCATCTTTGAGAGAGAAATCAAATGAAGGATTAAGGGGGCATCTGTTGGAGCACAAAAAGTGGGAAAATGAGAAAAAAATAAAGAAGATAAAAATTTACATATGTTTGTTGCACGACGCGCAACAAGAGTTTAGAAAGAACCATTGCGCGATGCCCAATGGAAGTCTGCGTGCAATGTTAATGGGCGCGTAATAGACATGTCCGTGCAATGAATATTGTGGTTGCTTATTGAGTGGATAAAAGGGTTCACTCATGCGAGAGGCTATAAATACCCCATCATCTTCTTCATTTGGATCAATTAAAAGATTTTCGGAGAGCAAAAGGGAAAAGATTTCTCAAGATTCGTGAAGGTACATAGAGTATCTATTACGCGGCGTGCAACAGGTGGCCCGCGCAATTAGTGGAGAATATCCATCTGCTGCCCGCGCAACAAGTCCATTGCGAGGACAGAAAGTTCCTGATGATAAATTTTCATCTTGAAGACATCAAGGAAAGCTTAATTATGCCAAGTTATTCAAATCTACAAGATCAACTAAGATAATATCATTTCCGTACAGTGACTTATTTAATCAGAAGATCATATTGCGATCTGAAATGCTGTTGAAATTGATATCCAAATTTACTTGATTCTTTTATTTTTGTTGTGTATACTTTATCTTAGAATCAAGGGATAAAGAGGATGTAAACAAGTTCAGAATAAATAAAATTTGTGATGATTATTCTTCTTGTTCTTTCTTTGTTATTATTGAACAAGATAATTCCCAAATCAAATACCTTTCGTTTCTTGTCGAAACATCAACGCTTGTCCCTTGATTGCTTTCCGAGTGACATAGGTGATGTCAAACTCGGAAAGCAACAATTACCATTTTGCGATTCTTCTAGTTAGAGCTGGTTTCTCGAACAGGTACTTCAATGGATACATTCGTGGGAGGAGGATTGGATAAGCGATCATTTATTGGCATAGGCGTTGGGTGGCCCATTCGAGGGCAAGGCATGTCTTTTCGATCAATAGTACTGCGACTCGTAATCGGTGAATCGACGACTAAGATAGTAGATTGCTTGCTTCTTTCTTCATGTGTCGTCATGTTGGCCAAGGATGCACCCGATGGTGTATGCGGCAACTGAGATATAAGGTAGCAGGGGTCGTCCGTGCACCGGTGGGACTAGCACTGGTGGATCTAGCAGATACTTCTTAATGTTGTCGAAGGCTTCTTGACAATCTTCATTCCAATCATTTGGCATGTTCTTACAGAGAAGCTTGAATATGGGCTCGCATGCAGGCGTAAGCTAAGCAATGAAGTGACTAATATACTGGACTCTGTCCAAGAAACCTCGAATTTCTTTCTCATTTTTTAGAGGTGACATCTTCATAATTTCTTTTGTCTTTGATTTGTCAACTCAGATGCCATCTTCGCTGATGATGAAACCGAGAAACTTGCCTTTGGTTGCCACGAAGACACACTTTTGCAGATTGTTGAGGGTCAAATATTCCATATTATCCCCCATTTATATCTAGGTTTTATGAACATGATAATGCTTAATGGTCTATTTTATACATGTTTTTGTTGCAAGGTGAATCTAAGAGCTTGGATTAAAAAGAATATTAATAGCATGGATTTGATGGTAAAAAGAATGTTAAAAGCATGGATTTGATGGTAAAAAATCACCAAACTAAAGGTTGGATCTTAGAAGACCAAAAATGAAGAATTCACATATCAGAGATCCAAGAAAACCAAGTAAGAAATGAAGAGGATTGAAGACTTGAAGTGAAGAAAATGAATCCTAAAAATTTATCTGCTTTGACTAGTCTAAACCCTTCTTTGACCAGTCTACGATCTACCTCGATTAGTCGAAGAACCTTCGGCTCGAATTCCAGCAGCATGAACTTTTAAATTAGCACGATCCTCGACCATTCAAAGGTAACCCTCAACCAGTTGAAGATTGTTTTTGACTTGTCGAGGGTTACACAAATTCTGCATGTACTGCGTAAATTTGAGGCAGTTTCCGGACTTTTCCAACTCGATGCGAAAGTTAGAGTTCCCCAACTATAAATAGGAGTTCCTAGGATGTTCCTAGGCATCTTCTAGGGTTTGAGAAGTGGAGCAAAAGGGTGGAGAAGCCGTCGCCAAGAGTTTTTCTTCTTCTTCCTTAGTTGTTTTCATATTTTATTTAAGAGATTTTGGTTCAATCATGTCTATGGTTGATTAAACCTCTTAGCTATGGCTAAGAGGTGAAGCTTGTAGTGTGATTGTGATGTTTTCTTTACTATGTTTCATGTGTATGTTGAACTCTCTTTGATTCTAATTTGATTCTTAAGGAATACTTTTAATTTTTAATGGTTTATTGTGACTCAAATTACAGTAGATCTGCAATAGCTTTGAGTATCTTATTTCCTTGTTTTAAGATTATGGGATTGGTAAATCCTATTGTTTGCCATTGTATCATGGGCATGGTTTAGTGATGGAATCCCTACCAATTATCATAATTCTCCTCTTTTGAGAATTAGGTCAAAGGAAGTTCAGATTTGGTTGTATTGATATATCTTCCAACTGGATAAGATCGGACTCCAATTCTAATTGTGTTACTTGAATCAAGCAAGGAATCACCCTGATTGCTACAAGTGGATCCTTGGAAACCCTAGTTCCCACCTTTGAATTCTTAAGTTTATAATTAAGCACTTCACAATTACTTCCTTTTATTCCCAATTTAGATTTATATCTTCTTCTAGTTTTGATTCTAGTTACTTTCAAAATACACACAAGATTAGTCCCTGTAGATTCGACCTCGGTCTTACCAAGAATTATTACTACATTGCGACCCTACACTGGGGGTCATGAACAAAGATTAAGGTGGAGCTTGAAATTTTTTAATCAGTCGAAGAGTTTTTTTAGGTCCTTGAAATGCCCCTCGATGCTTCAGGACTTGATGATCATATCATCCACATAGGCTTCCAGCTCTTTGTTCATCATGTCATGGAATAATGCTGACATGGCTCACTAGTATGTTCCTCTGGCATTTTTCAACCCGAAGGGCATGACTTGGTAGAAAAAGGTCCCCCACGGCGTGATGAATGATGCCTTTTCATGGTCTTCTGCAGCCATTTTGATTTGATTATATCCAGGAAAATTGTCCATGAAAGAGAAAATTTTGTATCATGCCATATTTTTTACTAGAGTGTCGATGTGGGGCAGTGAGAAGTCGTCCTTCGGACTGGCTTTATTGAGGTCATGGAAGTCGATGCACATCTGAACCTTGTCGTCTTTCTTGGGAATGGGAACGATGTTGACAAGTCATTCCGGATAGTTGGATACTACCAGGAAATTGGCGTTGTATTGCTTGATTACTTTCTCCCGAATTTTCAGGATCTACCCTAGTCGCATTCTCCTTAACTTCTACTTGATTGGCTTGATTTTGGGCTTCATGGGTAGACGATGTACCACCAGATCTTCATTGAGTCCAGGCATATTTTCATAGGAGAAGGAAAAGTTTGATAACCGTGGTTTTAAAAACTTGATCATCCTCTTCCTGTTGCTCGGATATAAATATTTTCCAAGGCGTACTTCCCGAGGATTCTTTGGAGTTCTAAGATTGACCACCTCAAAATCATCAGGTGCAACGTTGGCTTTTGAACCAACATTATTGAGGAGATCTTCAAGTTCGGGAGTCGGATCATCATTTCCCCTGTCCTTGACCTCTTTTGAACCCATGAGTTCAAAGTCTGGCTCTATGTCAAAGTCATAGAAGTCAACTTCGACTTTATGTAGCTTTTCAAATGAGTCTGTCACTTTATTGCTTGTGGTTTTTTAAAAGTTTTTTGATTTTTTGGTATTTTAAAAATTTTCAGATGTTTTTGGTTTTTGTAGATTTTCTTTTATTTTTGAGTTTTTTGGATTTTCTATTATTTTTGAGTTTTGAGAATTTTCTATTATTTTTGAGTTTTGAGGGTTTTCTATTATTTTTATTTTTTGAGGGTTTTTTTTATTGTTTTTGGTTTTTGAGTGTTTTTTAGATTTTTTTGTATCTTAATTTTATCGAACGCTGAGCAAGCACGAGTTTCGAACCGGTGTCTATCCTAATCTTACTCGGGGTGCAAATATCTATTTACAGGGACATTTTTTTTTCAGATCAGCACTCTGAGAAGATTGATCAGCCAATTCAAACGTCATGGGGTGGTAAACCAACTGGAGCCCTGCGCTCTTTCCCCTCGAGAGGTAGGGTTTTAGGATGTGGTGGGCTAATTTTCTTTATAGTGCCCAATTATCAAGATGTAGCCGGGGCTAGGTTCTGACTTGGTGTCAGATTCATTGAACCTTCCTTCATTTCCTATGTCGTGGAGCTCTTCAGATTATTATAGCTCTAGTGGGACCACCATCGTGGTCCAATCAAGAGAGGATAACTCTTGCCCCTTGCCTAGTTGTTGCTTGGGCAACTCAGTGAGGATGAGACTATTGTCGTGACCTGGTGGGTTGGAATATGGCTCTTGACTAGATTGGATGACTCCGACGCTAATGAATTTGATTAGTGTGAAAGGGGAGGCATGGCTTATCTCTTGGCCCTTCCGCCTCCTCTCGGTGTCTACCTCCTCTGGTTCTTCTAATGAAGGAGACTCATATCCTAGTCCTGCCTTTCCTACTCTTTCTTGAACCTTAATTACCTTGGCGGTATCTTGGTGTTCAAGGCAGTAGTTTAGGATTTGATGCTCGACTAGAGAGAAAATATAGTTTGATTTTAGATGACATACCGTCGAGACGTGATCTACTGCTTCAAATTGGAAGTTGTAATATGGTTTGTCTCTGTCTGGATGCCATGCGTTAATAACTGGGATGTTAGGCTCCCTTGGGAGATTCATTTTGGTGGGAAAAAATGGTTCAGGATCTGCCAGAATACAAAGCACCTTATTTCCATGGATGTACTTGACCCTCTGGTGACAGTTAATGGTATGGCCCCAACTTCATGAAGTAAAGGCCGACCAAGGAGAAGATTGAATGATGAAGGGATGTCCAAAACTTGAAAAGATATGGTGGATGTATCTGGGCCAATTTGTAGTTCAAGATCAACCTCTCCTTGTGCTTGTCTTCAGGAATTATCGAATGCTCTCACATTCATATTGCTTGGCCTGAACATATATGGATTTATCCCAAATACAAGGCTGATTGAAGTGTGCAAACATTCAGACTTGAACAATTATCAATCAGTACCAGTGGGATGATATTGTTCTTATGACGAACAATTACATTTAATGACCTTGCATGGTCGCGGCCTTCTGATGGCAACTCGTCATCTAAGAAAGTTATGGCTCAGTGTGCAATGAGTTGCCCTATCATGTGTGCGACCATTTCAGGTGGAGCTTCTCGGGAGATATGCGCATCGTTCAGAGTTTTAACAAAAATCTTCCGGTGTGCTTGTGATGTACAGAGGAGTTCCCAAACGGATATTTGGGCTGGGATGGTTTTAAGTTAGGCCATTACATCATATGCGGTGTCGACCTTGTGTGCCACTCCAGCTAAAGGTGCATTGGGATCTCCATCTCCCATTAAGATATATGTTTCCCACCTCAGAGCATTCTAGGTAATGCCAGGGGACTGCCTTGTTATCTGAGACCATTTCCAACCTTCCTTAAAGAACCAGAGGAGGCGAAGATTTTGGAGGGGGTAGAGGGTTAGTGTTAATAGATGTGTGGTTCAATTGGGGAGTCAGCAGTGCCCCTAAGAGTACTAGGGGTTATGAAGGATGACCTCTTTGATTGTCTAACTGGATCTAGCGAGTTTGTGTGGCATATAGAATGGGGAAGGATATCGTTCTTGTGCAACAATGGGTAGATGGTATAAGACCTGACTGGCATGGGCAGTGGAGCCTTCCCCATAAGGATGACTGGCTGGTGGGTGTCAAATGGTTTTGGGTTTGAATACCTCTCCTTATGAGAGTTCCTTCCTTTATATAGAGACTGTCGAGCTAATTACAAGGCTGACAATCAGCCAATACATCTATCTGACAAAAATAAACTCCTATCAAGTATAGGCATATATACAATATTCTTTTCTATACATAGCTAGACTAAATAAGGTAGAATATATGCTGCCTTAATAGACTAGGCCAACACATATCCAACTGTTATATTGACTATTCTGCTAACAGTGGGTACCTGATTGGTGGGGGTTGTTTACTGGTGTTGATGTATGAGCTCTTCCTTGTAGGACCAATGGTTGATCTTATGTTTGTTGCATGTGATCAGCATGACTGAGGTGCGGTTCAAGGGCCTTCCTTTGGAGAACCAATGGAGGAGGGGGTAATGCCCCTTGCAGAGTGAGTAGGGGAAACTCCATGTCGTAGCTTTTGGCTGAGAATGTTTGGAGAACATGGGGGGAATAGTCTCCCTGGATGACGTTGACGGTGGGGGTACTGAAAGTGTTAGGGCTTGCTTGGTGTTGCAGCAGGGGATCTTGGAGTATGTTATAGCTATTAGCCGCAGCTGTTTCAGGGGGCGTGATTGTGATCTTGTTTTGATCGAGCAAATTTTGGACCGTATGTTTCAAGGAGAAACAATGTTTTGTAGTAAGACCCAGCCCTTGACGGAATGCGCGATACTCATTTTTTTTTTGTAATTTGGAGGCAACAGGTTTGGCGGTGGTTTAGGCTGGAGAGGTGCTAAGAACTGCCTTTGGATGAGTGTGGCCAGAATGTCTGTGTATGACTGGGCCAATTGTATAAATTGCCAAGACACCTGTGCCGCACCCATTTGCCTGTTCTGGTTTATGTATCGCGGATTCCACCCAAGTTGTTGCTGCTGAGGTTGGTATTGTTGTTCATGCAGAGGAGCTCTTGGCATTCCTTGTGCAAAGGCAATGGCATTGTTAGTTTCTGCTGGGCGAGGAGCGACCATATCTTTGTTTCTTACTCCATATTTGTCTATCTTTTCTTCAAGTTTCACTTTTTGTGTTGAGGTAGACTGGTGGGGCCATGGTGCAATTGTGCTGGTTCTTATTCCAACCTCCACCTGCTCCCTTGCACAGATTAGCTTAGTAAATTTGGCATATGGGTATGAAATCAGATATCCCAATATGTTTGGATTGGCCGAACGGACGATCATAGAGATCTATTCTTTTTCGTCAAGTGGTGTTTCACTCGTGTGGCTATGGCTCTCCATCATCCCATGTATGTAGACAATGTTTCGTCGCTCGTTTGCCTAAGGGCTGCTAAGTTTGACCTTTGGGGTGCTGATTTAGATTGTATGCAAAATGATCTATAAAGGCTTGGGACAATTGTTCCCATGTTCTAATCTTGTGATAGTCCAGAGACGTATACCAATCTAATGCATCATCCCTTAGGAATTTTTAGAATAGACAGATCAATGCCCCGTCATCTTCTGTCATGGCATCAAGTTCACCATAGAAAGCCTTTAAATGTGCAGTTAGACATCCCGTGTTGTCGTATCATTGAAATTTGGATACCTCAAAGTTTATAGGTACCTTAGCATCGGGGAATGGGCAAAGATCCCTGAATTTTGTGGACGGGAGTTCCACCCCATGTTGTTTTTGAAGTTCATTTTGCATGCCCTTAGCTGGTTCTCAAAGTGTTCCAAAAGTCGATCGAATTCATTTAGTTGGGCTAAAGGAGGTCGTGCCCCTTCTGGCATTCTATTAGCCTCTTTTTCATAATGATTGACTTCTTCGATGTTCTTGTGTTCCTCGGTCAGAGGGATTGAGTGCATAGTGTGGTGAGGGAATTAGAATGCGGTCCCACCGAGAGGGCAAGCTTGGATGGATGGATATCCATGAATAGTAGATATTTGTTGTGGTTGACTGGGTGGAAATTGAAATAAATTTCCACTGGGAGAAGGTTGTTGGAATTGACTAAACTGTGATTGACTAGAATGTGTTGGTTGAAGTGTTGGTCGACTCCTGTCAGGAGGAGGGTGTGCTGGAGTTTGAATCTTTAGACACCCCACCCAGGCTAACATCTCGAGAAGGCTAAGACAATCCGGGAACCACGATCATAACCAAACCCAAATCCCATCCTAAACTTAAGACCCTGGTCAAAAATTCCCAAACTTCCAATCCGCAGCTAGAAACCATAATCCGAACCATTCAATCTGCATACGACCCCACCTTTACGCTACACCCTGGCTAAAACCCTTTACCTGAACCTAAATCCACCTATCTGGGCCACAGAAACCCAAAAAGGAGGCCATCGGACTAACCAGCACGTCACAGAAAACCCACGCGCTCAGGCCCGGCCCGAACGCGGCCTAGGAGTTAATCTGACTACCGCGGGCGGTAATCTGACTACCACCTACGGTACTCCGAATGCCGCCACTCACAGCCCACGTGTGGACAGTTGTCCCAGCATCCAAAAGTCAACTTTCCCCTGGATTTACCCCTCCTCCACTATTTACAGTTTTACCGGACTCAAGAGCCAATGGGAGTGTGCCACATGGCGTCTCTCTCCCCTCCACCAACCACCACTTGCCACCTCAGCTTTTAACCCCCTCAAACCTAATAATTACAGCAATGCCATTGGAGAAGGCTATAAATAGCCCTCTCCACTTCTCATTTCAACAACAACAACCAAGAGAAAGAGAGTGAGAGAGGAGGAGAGTGGGAGAGGAAGAGAGTGAGGGAAAGGGAATGAGCTCCCAAGCTTTCAAAATCCTGATTTTCTTAGCCACCCCCTAGCCTTCTTCTCAACCTTTCCAACCCATAAAGCTCGGCCCAGATTAGTCATGGTTCAGTCTATGTCTTAGCCTATTCAAAAATCAAGCCAAGGATCCATAATCCTACAAGTATTCATCATGATATATATTCCCCTCTCAACCCCCCTGCTTCTCTAGATCTCTTGTGAACGTATGCTCTGTGGCTTGTCATACATCGGATCCTGTCACATCAAAAATTCCTAGTGATCTAGTCCATTTTTCTTACCTTTTTACATAAGTATCATCACATCCGCCTTCTAGACACATTAGTGGACGTATGCTCTGTGGCCTGCAGAAATCTCAGATCTCGCCACATCAGAAATCCATGTGTGCCTAGTCCCATCACGACCACAGCATCCAACATTCCCTTGAGATTGTTCTACCATGCAAAGTAGAGACCGTACATTTGTATGGGCAGAGAGGGTGCCTAACACCTTCCCTCTTTGTAACCGAGGTCCCTTACCCAGAATCCCGGATTGCAAATCAGGAGTCAACCTAAGGTAGGAGAGTCTTCGGATTTCTCCAACCTTACATATTCCACGGGTTCTAGCCGACTGCGAGATTCTGAATTTTATTGGCTAGTGGCAACTCTAACATCCGTAAATCAACCTAATCACCCCCATCACCAAAACCATAAAACATCTAGTCCCAGTATGGGCACCGATTTTTAGTATCTATAGAATGGCGACTCCGTTGGGGACTTACTAGCTCACACTAGCTGACACCCGACTTGAAAGTGTGTGGTACTTTAATTTCAAGGGAAATCATCATTACACTCATACAAAAAAAAAAAAAAATCTTTTGCTTGTTCTTTCTTAGGTACAGATTCGAACCATGACCACTCGATCCCGCGCAGCCATGGCATCTCAAGCTACCCATGAAGAAGAGTCGGCATCTCAACCAGCTCCCAAAACATCCGCACCCACACCTACATCATCACCCGCGCTGCTACCACCAGTAACTCCAACAGACCCTCAAGCCAAAAATACCATGTAAGAAGTGGTCCAAAGTCTTCGAGTAATGCAAGAGCTACTACTTCACCTAGTACCAAG
This sequence comes from Magnolia sinica, assembly GCF_029962835.1. Taxonomy (NCBI): domain Eukaryota; kingdom Viridiplantae; phylum Streptophyta; class Magnoliopsida; order Magnoliales; family Magnoliaceae; genus Magnolia; species Magnolia sinica. The sequence goes on along the minus strand of NC_080578.1, from coordinate 73,826,288 downwards.
TGCCACACTGAATACACAGGTAACCTAACCTAGTGTACAGAATAGTTCACTCCCTCAGACTCCATTTGCCTTCTCCCTCGTTCCTTCAACAAATCCCGTGCTCTCTCTCCCAGAAGAGTCAGCACAAGATCAATAGTAGCCAGCAATCGGGAGCAACCCTCCCATACATCTCTACTCAGCACAACACAACAATCAGGTTACAACACCAGTTCCCCTCCATGGGAACCACAGACAAGAACTGGGGGATGCCCATGAAGGGGGCCAGTTTTGAGTCCAACTCACTCCCCCTAACGGGAGTAACGTTCGGGATCTGGCAGATACCCCAGGCGGGAGTCATTTCCAAACATCACACCTTCCCCCGAAAGGGAGCGGTGTTCAATTCTAGCTACCTCCCACCACCGGGAGTCCACCGTCTTTTCAACAATCCCCCATTCTTGATCCATCGACAACGCAAGTCTGAGATTGAGGAACTACGAGAGCAGCTACAAATGGTGCAAAATTAACTCCAAAGGCAGCAAGGAGTGGACCACCCGTCCACCAAATTCAGGGACCTTTGTCCCTTCCCAGACGCCCGGGTACCTCCAAACATCGAGGTACCAAAATTCAAAAGGTACGACGGTAGTGGGTGCCCCACAGCACACCTAAAAGCATTTTGTGGGGAACTCAAAATGATAGCAGGGAATGATGGAGCCTTGATACGGCTCTTTCAGAAATCCCTTAAGGGTGACGCTTTGGATTGGTACACCTCACTAGACAGTCCATCAAATCAGAACTTGGGAAAAACTCTTCCAAGCATTCATTGACAGGTTCTCATACAACCTGAATATGGCTCCAAGAAGATCTGACCTGGCTACCTTGAGACAAAAAAGCGATGAATCCTTATCAGCATACGTATGACGATGGCGAGCCATGGCAACTCGAATGAGAAACCCCATCGATGATGAAGAGCAGATATCCATGATTGTACATTCAGCGAATCCCAGCATTTCAGAATATCTAATCTCGTATCCATACGTAAATTTCTTCTAACTCATCCAAGCCGGAGAACAGGTGGAAGCCGGGATCAGGGCTGGGACCATTTCCCCATGGCCACACCAAACCCCTTCAATCAAAAGAAACAAAGTCGAAGGAAAATCCATTGGATATGGGAATGGAAACAGTACCGCACAACACACTACGGAAGTTAATAACATCGACACCAATACTCAAGGCAGCTAACATGCTCCACAACCGGAGCCACGACAAGACAGACAATACCAACCACAATCAAACAAACATTACCAACCACAGTAATCCCAACAGGGATATCAGGCACAGCCATAGCAACAACAATTGAACAGCGTAGGGAAAATACGTAAGGTCTACACAAGTAGGCAATGTTAGGAAGAAAGTTCACCCCTTTAGCACAAACATACAGTCAAGTTCTGATAATGCTAATGCAAAAGCAACTCTTAACACCACTCCAGCCTCGACTTCCACCTAATCCCTTGCCACCTGGTTACAATGAAAATCAGTACTGCGCATATCACCAGGCTCCTGGCCACCTAACGGACCGCTGCTTCACTTTGAAACATGCGGTCCAAGATTTAATTGAGAGCCAGAAGATTGCGATCACCCCACAGACCAACAATACAGCTCAGACCAACATTCTTCAAAATCCTCTGCCATCGCATCAAGCAGGACCCAACACTTCTACCATCAACCACATTGAAGGAGGACAACCCGCGTACTCCTCTCCACATCACTCCGTATAAGCAATCATGCCCGATACAGCAAATCGGACATGCGGATACCAACAGGCCCCATCACCTGGGCCACAGGTATTCCTTGAAGTAACACCAACAATACAGCCTCTTATATTTTTGGAAGTAGCACCAACAACACCGCCTCTCGTAATCCTTGAAGCAGCACCCAATAAGTCACACCCTCAGCATCTCGTCCCCCAAGGGACACACCCAACTCCATCCTCATTACATCCAAAAAGGTTGAATTCTGAACCCGTTGTTCTCCCAATAGGTCTCCCTGATATAACCCCGCTAACCCTGAAAGGGGCACCCCCGATTCAAGCCCCAAAATTCCTAATGCCTCACCAACTGGCACATGCCCAGAGGACCTTCCCCACACATCAAGTGGAGGGAGAAAACCCCAATGTCAAATCTCACCAAGGCTTGGTAATACCTCAAGAGAAATCATCAAGTCCATCACAAATAATTCCAGCCACAACTCCTCAGCTTCAAGAACCAATGATATACCTGGAAGGAAAAACGGTTCCCTCCTATGACCCAAAAGCAGTCCCATGGCATTACCTAGAATGCGATGAAGTGGGTAACAACAGGAGGTATTTCAGGAGAGATAGCTCGAACCCAAATGAAACCCAGGGAACTTTGCTGGGAACCACTTGCAAAACCAATCCTGCTTATGACATAGCAGCTTAACTCAAAACCATTCCCGCACAAATATCCATCTGGAAACTTCTATACACATCAAGATCGCATAGAGAAATCTTTGCGAAAACATTGAATGATGCCCATATCTCTCCTGATGTACCTCCTGAAATGGTGGCAAGTATAATTGGACAACTCCTCGCACCACAGGCCATCACTTTCTCTGATGAGGAACTACCACCTAAAGGGCATAAACATGGATGCTCACTAAATATAGTTGCCCGTCACAAGAATTTCAAAGTTCCACTCATGCTTATTGACAATGGATCCAGTCTTAATGTTTGCCCTTTAAGGACTGTTGAATGGTTAGGGATAGAACAGTCTTCCTTCAGACCCAGCACCATGAGCGTCAGAGCCTTCGATAACTCCCGAAGACAGGTGGAGGCAAAAATCGACCTTGAATTACAACCTGACCCTTGCCACATTTCAGGTCATCGACATTCCTACCTCATTTAACCTTCTGTTGGGGCAGCCATGGCTCCATGCTGTTGGAGCCATCCCATCTACCCTCCATCAAAGGGTTAAATTCCCTTTGGGAAATCTAATCATTTCAGTATTAGCCGAGCCAGAAACCATCCTACCGGTGACGGTCAATATCCCAGAAACCGACATCCCTGTGATTGACGTTCAGCATACAGAGGGTGACATATCGTATCACAGTTTTGAATTTGAAAATGTGAATGCAATCGCCAATCCACGACCCCTCTCTGCTGAATATGTCATCCCCCTTGCTGAGCGATTAATCCTGAATTACCGTACCGAATTCCATGAAAAAGGTATGGTGGTAAAACTAGCACTTGCCAACGTACAAAGATGGGGACTGGGATATCAACGGACACCAGAAGATCAAGCTGAAAGGCCCAAAAAGGGTCAACCGTTTAAGTGCACACCCATCAAGTTCATCAAGGCTGGGACAGTTTGTGAACACATGATGATTTCCCTTAAGGACCACCTCCAGCAACTCAAACTCTCGGAACATTCCAACCAGGAGTCTGTCTGGCCGCGGATAAGGTGGGATAGGATCCTCAAGGCATCAAAAGCACATCCGAAGCCAGTGGCAGAACCCTCAAACCCACCACATGGGCTAGGGGCAGAAAAACATGGTCATCCACAGGAGACCCGGGACCAAAGGTGCCCCTTACAAAGGATACATACAAGAACAGGGAGACACCCATCCCCATCCATAGTCAAGGGGACATATCCCCACCACCAGCTCAGCGACACAAGAGGCAAAAACAGCCCATCCATTGGGTTGACAAAGGAAAATGACCTGCCCTTGACTGGACAAATGTTAAGGTCCCATCATCGGATGAACCTGAGGAGTTAGAAGAACTCCAACCCCTGGGTGAAGAAATTGAATCAGATTCCGACTCTGAGCCCAACCCAGCAGACATCATGGTCATCGAGACAGGTGACCCTTAGGAACAAACAGGTCAGAACAACAGGATCGAAAGGGGGAAAGAACCGCAATGGTTAGCCATCCCCCTAACGATCGAATCAGCCAGTGAACCATCCATCAATGTCGGCCTCGAAAAAAATGCCAATGTAAATAGCAATTGGTATCCCGAACTAGGGCAAGACCAATCATGGTTCGCAATACCGTCCTGTTCGGGACACCTCGGTGACACAAAAAGATCAGAAAATCTTCAAAATACAAAAGCATCACATATTCCAAAAAATACAAAAAAATCAAATATTCCTCAAAACCACAAAACATCAGAAAATCTTCAAAATACAAAAACAATAGAAAAACTTTCAAAAATCACTGTGCCAAACACTTCACATACAGCGCAGGAGTTTGAGGTTGACTCGTATGATTTCGATCTAGAGTTGGACTTCGAACTCATGGGTTTGGATGAAGCCCTGGATGAGGGAAACTCTCGAATTCGAGGATTCTCTCGAAAAGTTTGAAACAAAGGCCAATGTTGCAGCAGATGATTTTGAAATTATAAACTTAGGGTCAGCGGAACTCCCCAGAGAGGTGCGCATCGGAAGATCGCTGCCCCCGGAGTACAAGAAGAGGATGTTGGAGTTTCTGAAACCAAGGTTGTCCAACTTTGCTTTTTCATATGAGGACATGTTAGGGCTTGATGTAGACTTGGTGGTACACTATCTTCCAACAAAGCCTGACATGATGCCTGTTAAGCAAAAGTTACGGAGAATGAAGCCCTGAAGATCCGTGATGAAGTCATCAAGCAATACAACGCGGGATTCTTGGTAGTCTTCAACTACCTAGAATGGCTCACAAATATCGTACCAGTTCCAAAGAAGGATGGAAAAGTCAGGATGTGCATCGACTTCAGAGATCTCAACAAAGCAAGCCCCAAAGATCACTTCCCTCTGCCTCATATCGATACACTGGTAGATAATACTGCTGGACACAAGATCTTCTCCTTCATGGACAGCTTCTCAGGCTACAACCAGATCAAGATGGCCATTGAAGATCGAGAGAAGACTTCTTTCATCACTCCATGGGAAACTTTCTGCTATCAGGTTATGCCCTTCGGATTGAAAAACACGGGAGCCACATATCAGCGAGCCATGACTGCCTTGTTCCACGACATGATAAACAAAGAAATGGAAGTCTACGTGGACGACATGATCGTCAAGTCTCGCACGATCAAAGGACACTTCGAAGACCTCAAGAAGCTCTTCGACAGGCTAGAAAAGTTCAAGCTCCGTCTCAATCCATAAAAATGTGTATTCGGGGCAACTGGAGGCAAACTGTTAGGCTTCATTGTCAACGAAGATGGTATCCGGGTGGCTGAGACCAAGACTAAGGCAATCATTAAAATGCCAACACCCAAGACTGAAAAAGAAATTCGGGGCTTCCTCGGGCGAATCCAGTATATCTGTCAATTCATCGCACAACTCACTCCGGTCTATGAGCCCATATTCAAGCTACTATGGAAGAACTCTCCAAAGGAATGGAATGACGACTGTCAAGCGGCCTTCGACAGGATTAAGAAATACCTGCTGAATCCCCCAGTGCTCATGCCACCTACTCCAGGTAGGCCATTACTGCTGTATATCTCCGTCGTAGCAAAAGCAATCGGGTGCGTTCTTAGCCAATACGACGATACTGGAAGAAAAGAGCAAGCGATCTACTATCTAAGCCGACAATTCACAAACTATGAAGCCAAATATTCCAGTTTGAAAAAGACATGCCTTGCCCTGGTATGGGTAACATAGCGGCTACGATAGTATATGATCACTCACCTGATCCTTCTACTCGCTCGCATGGACCCGTTGAAGTACTTGTTCGAAAAACCAACACTAACGGGCAGGATAGCAAAATGGCAGCTACTGCTTTCAGAATTTGACATCACATATGTCACCCAGAAGGTAATAAAGGGGCAAGCACTGGCTGATCAATTAGCAACACACTCCCTGCTCGATTACCAACCATTGAAGACCTTCTTCCCTGACGAGGACATTCTCCTGATTAAAGAAGAAGAATAAATGAAGGCAGGAGTGTAGACACTCTTCTTCGACGGAGCGGCAAACTCGAAAAGGAGTGGAGTAGGTGCTATACTCTACTCTCCCAAGGATGTCCCAATTCCCATATCCAGAAGGCTGGCATTCCAATGCACAACAACGTAGCAGAGTATGAGGCATGCATTGCCGGTCTAAGAGAAGCCATCATCCTCAACGTGAAGAAGTTACAAGTCTTCGATGACTCACAACTCATCATCAATCAAATAAAGGGCGATTGGAAGACCAAGGATGAAAAGTTGATCCCTTATCACGTGTATCTGGAGAATTTAATCGAAGAATTCAGTGAGATCACATTCTCTTACATGCCCCAAGTCAAGAACCAATTTGCGGATGCTGTAGCTACCCTCGCCTCAATGTTGGAGATCCCAAAAGGAGTGGCTGAATGGGAACTCATCGTCGAGCTCTAGGAAGAACCTGCATTCTGCCTAAAGATTAACGAAGCTGAACCTCGTCAAATGATCGGCTATGGTGCACAAACATCAAGAAATACCTCGAACATCAGAAGTACCCGGAAGGAGCAACACCAGTTGATCGACGCACCATCCAACGGCTAGCGGCACAGTTCATGATCACTGGAGGCATCCTTTACAAGCGATCCTTCAACCAAGTCCTACTCCGCTATGTGGATGAGACAAAAGCGGTACAAATCATGTCAGAAATCCATGAAGGACTATGCGGTCCACACATGAAAGGACATATGATGGCAAAAAAGATCCTACGACTCCGCTATTATTGGCTTACAATGGAGACAGATTACTGCAAACATGTCAGGAAATGCTTCAAGTGTCAGGAACATGCAAACCAGATCCATGCGCCCACTTCCGAACTCTATAACCTGACATCACCATGGCCCTTCTCTGTATGGGGATTAGACATCATCGGCAAGGTCAGCCCCAAAGCATCAAACGGGCATGAATACATCCTGGGGGCAATAGATTACTTCACCAAATGGATAGAGGCAACATCATCCACCACCATCACAGCCTCTCACGTGGTCAAGTTTATAAAGAACAACATCATTAGCCGATATGAGATCCCTCATGCCATCATCACAGACAATGAAACTCTGTTCGTCAATAAAAGGATGGGCGATTTCCTTGACAAGTTCAAGATTCAACGCCACTGATCCAGCCCCTACGATCCTCAAATGAATGGCGGGGTCGAAGCTGCAAACAAAACTATCATCCGCATACTGGAGAAGATGGTGAAAACATATCGTGATTGGTCAGAAATGCTTCCCTACGCACTCTGGGCCTATCGAATGTCTGTATGGTCTGTTACAAGCGCAACTCCATATGAGCTCGTATATGGAATGGAAGCAATGCTTCCAGTCGAAATCAAAATTCCATCACTACGGATACTGCTAGAAAGTGAGGTCGAGGAAAGCGAATGGCAACAAGCAAGGTATGATCAACTACATCTAGCAAATGAAAAGTGCATGCAAGCGCTAAGCCACTCCCAATGTTATCAAAGAAGGATCACTCGAGCCTACAACAAGAGGGTCTGAAAAAGAAGCTTCAAAGTCGATGACATGGTCATGAAGCGTATCTTGCCACCACACTTACCAGATCCCCGAGGAAAATTCAAACCCTCATGCGAAGGACCGCTGATCATCCGTGAAGTACTCCAAGGAGGCGCTCTTCGACTCACCAACTTGAAAGGGAAAAATCTTCTCGAGCCCATCATCGCCGATAATGTGAAAATCTATCACGAGTAACCATATCGGACTCTGTTAATGATTACAATCGCAAAGTTACCCCTTCATTCCCACCGAAAATAAATATATATATATTCGCCACCTCTCCTATCAGAAACACACGTCGTCTCTCCCAAAATCGTAAAAAAAAAAAAGAACAAAATCGCAAAAAAAAAGAAAAAAATTTCAAAAAAAAAAAAGAAAACACAAAAAAGAGGGAAAAAACAGAAAAAAAAAAAGAGAAGAAAATTCCAAAAAGAAGACCCAGAAAGGGGAAGTCCATACCGCATTCCTAAACAATCCAACCAAAAGCAGCTTACGATTGTATCAAAGACAAGGACAAGAAGGAAACCAGTCGGCCGGCTATGAAAGAAGTCCATCCGTCACTCCCAGCACTTCAAAAAAATAAAAAAATAAAAAATAAAAAATACAAACAAAAAGAAAAAAGAAAAAAGGCATGCCTAGGCAGAATGGGCAAGTTGAAAACCTGAAAGGGCGGCTCGAGTAAAAACAGCGGGCATGTAGCGGACTTAGTGAAAACCCAAAAGGGTGCCAAGGATAAAAACAGCACAGCTACTAAGGGTCTAGCTAGATAAAAAAAACTCGGGACATGGTGAAAATTCGAAAGGATGCCACGAGCAAAAATGACGAGAAAGTCGGACGTGGTGAAAACCTGAAAGGGCGCTACGGGCAAAAATGGCAAGAAAGAAATATAAAAAAAAACAAACAAAAAAAGTACAGGTATAGAAGAAGCTGAGGCAACAAGCACCGCAATGAGATACAAGAAAAAATTAACTTCGGATCAGTACTCTATCAGACCTTACTCAAATCCAAAGAATGCGATCCCAGACACTCTCTCAGGAAACCAAAACCCTAAGAACACAATCTATACTTCTGCGCACAATGTGGGCTAAGCCCAAGATTCTGATCCCAATAATCCAAAACACAAATCCAAACACAAGCAAACACTGGCAAATTTGGCACGAACAAAATTTTATTTTCTGTGAAAATCTTTTTTACAAATACTTTACTTTCTTTCTTCATAAAAGCAAAAATAAAATTTTCTCATAAGCAGATGGTCAACATCGGGAATTACAGGTAAGCTCCTATCTCTTGTATAACGACAATCTCTACCTGAGCCTCTCTACCTCCATGCGCAGGTAAAAGGCCTCATCCCTATCTGGGCGATGTGCCGCAAGCATGCTCTCATCATACCGTCGTCCCACTGCTAGTTTGCAAGCCATATCCTCACATGTGTGGCGAAGGACAGTGATCTCGGTGATCAGGTGACCATGTGTGGCTAGCAAAAAGGACGGATCAATGAAAGGGTGCTCCTCAAAGGCCTCAAATGAATCAGTGACACATGAAGAGGATGAAGCAGTGTCACCCACCATATCCCGATCAGCAACCTCATCAGCCAAATACCAGCCAGGGACTTGTCGATAAAGTGATTGCTCCGCAACCCATCGTTGATACGGTACTGTCGCCAGGGGAGGAGCCCAAGACTCAAGATTCAAAGCTGTCGCATCTAAGGAGCCTTGCCAGGAAATTCAGACTCGTCTATACAAGGCAATCAAATTGGAAGGAAGAGAAGCATGTCCAAATCCAGAAAAGGCGAACTCTGGAATATCCTGTCAAAAGTCAAACTGATGAAGGAATCGCACAGGATGGTAAGAGCAGTACCCCCGAAGACCCAGCAATAGCAAGGGAGTGCGAGCCACACTACAAATCAACGATGAGCGACAGAGCCAGGTGGCCTCCCAACTAATCTCCCACCCTCAAAGCTGAGAGAGCATGCAGCGGTACAATGACTCAGTGGCCTCAGCACCAAGGGGAAGGCCATCAAGCAATAAGACACCCCACCCATGCTAACATCTCGAGAAGGCTAAGACAATCTAGGAACCACGATCATAACTAAACCCAAACCCCATCATAAACCTAAGACCCTGGTCTAAAATCCCCAAACTTCCAATCCGCGGCCAGAAACCATAATCCAAACCATTCAATCCGCATACGACCCCACCTTTACCCTACACCCTAGCTAAAACCCTTTACCAAACCTAAATCCACCTATCTGGGCCACAGAAACCCAAAAAGGAGGCCATCGGACGAACCAGCATGTCACACAAAACCCACATGCTCAGGCCCGGCCGGAACACGGCCCAGGAGGTAATTTGACTACCGCAGGCGGTAGTCTGACTACCACCTACGGTACTCTGAATGCCACCGCTCGCGGCCTGCATGTGGACAGCTGTCCCAACATCCAAAAGTCAACTTTCCCCTAGATTTACCCCTCCCATCTCCACTATTTACAGTTTTACCGGCCTCAAGAGCCAATGGGAGTATGCCACATGGCGTCTCTCTCCCCTCCACCAACCACCACTTGCCACCTCAGCTTTTAACTCCCTCAAACCTAATAATTACAGCAATACCATTGGAGAAGGCTATAAATAGCCCTCTCCACTTCTCATTTCAACAACAACAACCAAGAGAAAGAGAATGAGAGAGGAGGAGAGTGGGAGAGGAAGAGAGTGAGGGAAATGGAAGGAGCTCCTAAGCTTTCAAAATCCTAATTTTTTCAGCCACCCCCTAGCCTTCTTCTCAACCTTTCCAACCCATAAAGCTCAACCCAGATTAGTCATGGTTCAGTCTATGTCTTAGCCTATTCAAAAATCAAGCCAATGATCCATCATCCTACAAGCATTCATCATGATATCTATTCCCCTCTCAACCCCCCTGCTTCTCTAGATCTCTTGTGAACATATGCTCTGTGGCTTGCCGTACATCGGATCCTGTCACATTAGAAATTCCTAGTGATCTAGTCCATTTTACTTACCTTTTAACATAAGCATCATCACATCCACCTTCTAGACACATTATTAGACGTATGCTCCGTGGCTTATCGAAATCTCGGATCTCGCCGCATCAGAAATCCATGTGTGCCTAATCCCATCACAACCACAGCATCCATCATTCCCTTGAGATTGTTCTACCACACAAAGTAGAGACCGTACATTTGTATGGGCAGAGAGGGTGTCTAACACCTTCCCTCTTTGTAACTGAGGTCCCTTACCCAGAATCCCGAATCGCAAATCAGGAGTCAACCTAAGGTAGGAGAGTCTTTGGATTTCTCCAACCTTATATATTGTATGGGTTCTAGCCGACTATGAGATTCTGAATTTTATTGGCTAGTGGCAACTCCAACAACTGTAAATCAACCTAATCACCCCCATCACCAAAACTATAAAACATTTAGTCCCAGCGTGGGCGCTAATTTTCAGTGTCTACAGAATCGTTATGACGGGTGGGTTTTGAAAGTGAACCCGATTTCCATTAAGGGGAATGGGTTGAAATTGATTGATAGTTGGGTCAGATAGACCTGCATGGATGCTTGGTGGACACATGTTATGAATGATTGGTGCAATTTCCATGTGAATGTGATTCACAATATTCTCTAACCTGTTCAAGCCACGGGCGAGATCGGTTGTCGAGGTAGTGGATGCGGCCGATTGAAAGGCTTGTGGTCTTGGTGATTCTGGAGGAGTTGGAGGATTGTCTCCTTGAGTTGACATTGTTGCTTTTGCACGGGTTCAGATGATGCTTTAGTAGGTATGTGATTATTGTGCAGCACTGCAAACCCACAACCAATTTCTGAGCGCAAGGGTTTCAAAATGGCCTGCTACTTTCTCACAATGGGTTTACTTTCCAATCCTTTTTTGTATTCTTTTATCCTTTTTTGTCTTTTTTGTTTCTTTTATGATTTTTTATGTTTTTTTTAAAATTTAAATTTAAATAAAAGGCAAACGTACAATAGAACGTAATTGTCAGTAAAATAGAGGAGGACTGGTGCACATTGGATTAACAAAAAGGTAAATGGACCAGTGTGAACTAGATCGCGGGAAAATAAATGAACTAGTTTGCACTGGAATGCAGGATGTAGACAGGGAAATAAAGTGGACTAGTACAGACGAGAATGTAGATGCTTGCCAGAAAGTAAAAGAGACCAGTTTGCACTGGAATGCATGATGCAGATGGAAAGTAAAGTGGACCAGTATACACTGGACTGTTAGCGAGTTAGTGTGTTAGTAGGAGACTAGTATTTATTGGAATATTAGAGAGCACAATACAAGAAGTAAATAAGACCAGTATTCACTAGAGCGCAAGAAAGTAAATCTGCCGAATTTATAGAATCCCCAAAAAATGAAAAATCTCATGTTTTAAGTTGGGCCTAGGCTAGTAAATAGCACATCCCTAGTGGAGTCGTCACTCTGTGAAAGCCTCCCCCCACACGCTCACACGAGCGTGGTGGTGCCCTCACTTTGTTGGCTTTCGTATTGATTTTGTTAATGTGGGCGAAGTGTGTATTGACTCGGGTATAAAAATACATTTGATTCAGAGTTGCCACTAGCCAAATGAAGCATAAAATTTATGGCTGGCTAGGAACCGTAGAATCACTTAGGAGTCAGGGAATCTCACGATTTCCTAACTTAAGTAACTCTCGCAGTTGGTCTGCAGCTGTAGATTCCAAGTAAGGGCCTCGATGACGAAAAAGGAAGTGATAAGCACCCTTTTTTGCCCGCACAATGTGTAGTCTCTACTTCACAAGATTTACAGTTTTGGGAATTTAATAGAATTTTGGCATTTTATATTTGGTCATGCTTCGCATAACCAATGAGGGCCAGGCAGGCAGAAATAAGAAAAAAGTTATCTAGTTTTACATCATAGAGCCAAGTGGCCCCAAGTAGGCAAATAAAGTAAAATGCAGTAAATAAAATAAAAATGTTAACTAGCCTTGCTTCACAGGATTTAAGATCCTGGGCAGGCAAATAAAGTTAAAAAATAGAATATGGAGAATAATGTAGAATAAAATGTGGATGTAGTTAATGCAATTGAAATGTGAGTGGAATACAAATTAAATAGAGATAGATGAATTCTTAGCTTTTTTATTCCTTTGATGACCATTTTTGTATCCTGTATTAGGTAGCATGTCCGCACATTGGAAATCTTTAAGGCACTTTGGGTAGCACCTCCAGACAAACTTTAACCCTCAGACCCTCTCTGTATTTTTCTCTTTCTACTCTCTATTTTTTCTCACTCTCACTCTCTGTTTCTGTCATGCCCCAGACTCGAAAACCGGGCTCATAAAATTTCTAATCACCGAAACCGATGCCAACAGCCTCCGTAGTACCCCATTCTCGGCTCCTAGTGTGCATATGCTAAATTTTTATCCTGCGATCCTACAAGAAGGATTTTCCAACGTACATTTATCTCGTAAGAAGCATAACTAAAAGTTTACCCAAATCACAAAGGCAACATCATCATCACATACCCACTAATATAAACAGTTGAATACAATACTGAAAGAGAAATACATATATCAAAACTCCAGAAGACCATTGCACACTCCAAGCTCAACGCTGTTACAACCTGACTCCACTTGCACGCATCTATCATGCATAAGCTTATAGAAAGCTTAAAGGGTGGTGTAAGTGTGTGCGATGCACGTGCTAAGCATATAGATATCAGAATAAGCAGAAATACTGGCAATCCATAAATTTACAATATCAAAGTAATGCGGAATCATGCTGGTAAGTCCATAAATACCATCGGCCTTATCCAGGCTATACAATACAAAAACATAATAAGCCAATATCATATACTGAGGAAGCAATGTAAATCAGCTATACAATGCGGAGACATAGTAAGCCAAATATCAGATACCGAGTCCACAAATACCATCAACATTAATCAGGTTATGCAATACAGAAGCACAATAAACCAAATGCTATGTGCTGCAGATGCAATGCAATATGTGATGCAAATGAAATGACCAAGCTGGAGTGTGAAGTCGAGATAATAGTACATAGTATCGTAGGCTATGGGGGTCCACCACAAGGGACTTCTATCCAAATCAGTCCCATACCTAAATTTGGATAGTCAAACTCAATGTGGTAAACTCCTGATCTCAGGTTAGTTGCGCGCCTCAACCAAAATCATGTCCATTATGAAGGTACACATAACAAATAGTTGTGCACCACTAGCCCGAGTGGATAGTAAATGAATGAATATACAACTCCTGCTTAATAAGTCCACATATCAGTACTGAACATCTTTGGGATCATCACCGGGGTCTATTACACTCTACGCCAGTTTTTCGCCCCTATCCGAGCATACAACGGGGCAAGTGGAAGAGACCTCACTATCCGCCTGTCAATATCGGGCCTGGCTCGTCGATAGTGAACCCATTCCTCAAGCTGGTCAAACTCAACCTAGATATTGTCCCCTCACTCAGGCGGGTGAGGTCACACCCCCTCCCAACCGACCAATGGGAGATGTGGTCTACAGGTATACGGCCCTCATGCGCTCATATATATCCACTCGGTCTAGATGTTGGGGCGTCTCCTGGCCATGGAGGTTTAGGGATTTTCACCCAGGGACATTTATGGCGCCCGTATGCTAGAACCAAATATTTCCGGTATCCCATCTGGCTAACAACGATATGCCTGTAGAGGCCACGGCCCTGATGTCACTAGGGTGTATGGTGGTTACATCACAAAATACGAGATACATGAGTCATACCATCCAGTCATGCAGCAATCCTGCGCGTACCGTGCGCTTATGTGGGTCAACTCCACCTATCAGGGAGCCCCATAACAACTTGCTCAATGGCAAATGTAATAGTCAACCACACCTCATATTAAGTATGCAGATGATGCATATAGGCATGTGTCATGATGCTATACTATCACGTACTCACAATCGGTATCGATAATCGGCCTCACAAAGGGCCTAAGGGAATGTCACAATGTGGACATTTAACTATTATTGCCCATCAATATGGACATTTAACCAACATTGCTCCCAAGGAGTGGCCCATATAGAGCCAAGCGTATAGTGGGCCCATGGCTTCACGCAAGGGCCTAATACACATCACTATGGGCCTCGGCACATGTGTCATAAATACATCACATTGGGCCTCACTCATGGGCCACATATACATCACAATGGGCCTCACCACATAGGCCATAAGTACATCACATCGGGCCTCACTCATGGGCCGCATATACATCACAATGGGCCTCGGCACATGGGCCATAAGTACATCACATCGGGCCTCACTAATGGGCCGCATATACATCACAATGGGCCTCAGCACATGGGCCATAAGTACATCACATCAGGCCTCACTCATGGCCCGCATATACATCACAATGGGCCTCAGCACATGGGCCATAAGTACATCACATCGGGCCTCACTCATGGGGCCTCATATACATCACAATGGGCCTCGACACATGGGCCATAAGTACATCACATCAGGCCTCACTCATGGGCCGCATATACGTCACAATGGGCCTCGGCACATAGGCCATAAGTACATCACATTGGGCCTCACTCATGGGCCGCATATACATCACAATGGGCCTCAGCATATGTGTCATAAATACATCACATCAGGCCTCACTCAAAGGCCCCAAATGCATTATATTGGGCCTCACCAAATAAATCACAAATACATCACCTGGGCATCATCAAATGGGCCTCATATAAATCAAGTGGGCCGCATCACATGGGCCTCATGTAAGATGGACGGCATGGATATAAAACATATGGATGGCGTGGATATAAAACAGATGCACGTTGTGGATTACAAAGGATGGGGTGGATATAAATCATATGGATGGCATTGATGAAACACATATATCACGGTGGAGTCTGTAAGGTCCGTATCCTAGTCCGTATTGTTCCGTTAATTCTCGTTATCTTCCGGTCGAATTCCGGCAACCTGCGACCTATAATCAACGTTTGCGCACGACCTTAAGTCGTATCCCATAGATTTGAGTCGGCTTAATCTAAAACTTGTACCATTACGACCGCACCATCACCGCCATTCTAACGCCGCGTCTTGCATACCGATCCGATACCCTGCCCAGGGATGTGGGCCCACGTTCAGTTCGAGAAAAACGACGCGCATTGCAAAACCCAAAAGAATCTCTACGACATGTCACCTCAATCAATCAATCAATCCCATCAAGGGTCAAGTACACCATCACCTCACACTCATCCCCAAGCAACCCCATAAGTCAAAAAGTTCTTACACCCCCATACCTTTCTTACACAACCTACCCCTAAAGTCAACAATCTCTTACACACCCATCACTCACCACATCCATCACTCCATCACCAATCCCTCTCTCTCTCTCTCTCTCTCTCTCTCTCTCTCTCTCCTTACAACCCTCTCTCTCTCATTTCTCAAGCCTCATTCCAAGCAACCAAAAACACCACACGTCCAAGCTTCCCAAGCTCTCATGGAGGAGCTTTAATGTGGCCCACTTCCCACCCTCTCATCTCCCATCTCAACCATCCAAACTCCATCTCCTCTGTTAGGATCGAAGTTAAGGAGCAAAGGAAGCCAAGGGAGCAAGAAGAAGACGGTGGGTGATCTCGGATCTTCATCTCTTTAATTTTTGTGATGTAAGGGCCCACTTATGGTGGGACCCACCTTGATGTAGGCTTTGTATCAAAGAGAGGCCCATAGTGGCGGGGCCCCTCCATCCTCTCTCTCTCTCTCTCTCTCTCTCTCTCTCTCTCCATTGTTTTTTTTGTGTATGATGGCATGTGGCCTACTTGATGCATGACCTTATCCACGCCATCCATTGATGTGGACCCCACTGTTTTCATGGGTGGTACGTGCCATGGGCAAAACATAAATATCAGGCTAATCCAAAACAGGTGGGCCATGTGGGACCCACCTTAATGAGGTGTACATCCACACCATCCGTCCAGGCGGACGCACCAGTGGAGGGTGCAGCTAACAGTGAAGTGTTAACTGTCAGTGGGCGCACTGACGTGGGGAGTGGTAGCAATGAAGTGTGTGCAGACGATGGGGTCCATGGGACCCACCCACGTCATCCATCCATTTTGGTGGGCCACACCACACGCATGTGGTGCATCCACCATCCTTGGATGGTGGGACCCAGATCCATGGCTCACGTGGTAGGCTGAGTGAAAGATACCTTGTTTCAAAGCTGAGGTCTTGGCACAATTCCCTAGTGCAGGTGGCTACAGTGGAGTGTGGACTGACGGTGGGGTCCATGGGACCCATCCACGCCGTCCATCCATTTGGAGTGGGCCACACCATCACGTACGTGTGGTGCACGTGTGGGGCCCTCCTTGATACACATGACTGTCCAGACCGTGGATGGCCTGGACGTTGATTTATTATATAATATAACATATATAAGATTATATATATATATAATACTATATCTGGTGGGTTCCCACGTGGGGACCCACCTGCTATGATATTGTAGATGTAATATAATATATATATAATCCTATATATGTAGTTGTGATATTTATATAATATATAATATATATTTTATATGTAAATACATAAAAGCTGCATAGCAGTAGCTATATCCGTAATATATATAATATATATTTTTTATTTACATACATAAGAGTGTGGCCCATTGTGATGTATTCAAGGCCCATGGGCGTGGCCCATTGTGATACACTTGAGGCCCTCGTATGAAGCCTAATGCGATGTATGTGAGGCCCAATGTGATGCATGTGTAGCCACCGCATTGCGTATAAATCCCTTATGTGGGCCACTCCTTGGGAGCAATGTTGGTTAGATGTCCACATTGAGGGGCAATGATGGTTAGACGTCCTCATTGTGACCTTCCCTTATGCCTTGTTAGGCCCATTCTCTTCGTGGGTTAACCCAAATAAGTGGACCCCATTCACCGTAAACAGATGACTCTGTGCTATCGGATTTGATATAACCACGGCTGAGTGTCGATCTTTATACTATGGTTGATCGGCTGATCATCTATGGACCCTACTTTGTTTATCTGCTGATTATCGGTGCTGATTATCGAGGCCGACACCGATTATCGACCCTGATTATCGGTGTCGATTATTGACCTTGATTACTGGTGCATATTATCGATGCTGATTATCGGTGCCGATTGTCGTGACTGATTTGTCGATTTCGATTGTCATGGCCGATTCTGATTGACTTGACCGATTGCCGATTAGCGATCGAGGCCATTTATCATTACCGATTGTCGATTCCGATTGACGTGACCGATTTGCCGATTTCGATTATTGACCGATTCCGATTGTCGTAGCCAATTGCTTATTAGCGATCGAGGCCGATTATCGTGACCGATTCCCGATTTCCAACTGACGTGGCCGATTTGCTGATTCCGATTATCGATCGATTTTGATTGTCATGGCCGATTGCCTATTAGCGATCGAGGCCGATTATCATGACCAATTGATGATTTTCGATTGACGTGACTGATTTGTCGATTCCGATTATCGATCGATTCCGATTGTCGTAACCAATTTACCGATTTTGATTGTCGAGGTCGATTCCGAGTGTCGATTCCAATTGTTGAGGCCAATTCCGATTATCGAGGCCCATTGTGATGTATTCAAGGCCCATGGGACGTAGCCCATTGTGATATATTTTCGGCTCATATGGTGAGGCCCGACTTGATGTATATTAGGCCCGTGAGAGCGGCCCATTACGATGTATATTAGACCCGTGAGATGCGAACCACTTGATGTATATGTCGCCCATGAGTGAGGCCCATCGTGATGTGTATTAAGTTCTTGAGTGAAGCCCATGGTGTTATATATTTGGCTCTAGTGTGAGGCCATGAGTCCACTGTATGTTAGGCTCTATATGGGCCATGCCTTGGGGGCAATGTTAGTTAAATGTCCACATTGTCGAGGTTGATTGTTGATGCCAGTTATTGATACCGATTATGAGTATGTGACCGCATAGCATCATGATACATGCCCATATGCATCATCTGCATGTTTGTTATGAGATGTGGTTGACCATTGCATATGCCATTGGGCAGGTTGTTATGAGACTCCCTGATAGGAGGAGGTTATCTCACATGAGCGCACGATATGCGCAGGATTGGTGCATGACTGGATTGTATGACTCATGCATCTTGTATTGTATGTTGTGATTATTGTACGCCCTAGCGACATCAGGGCCGTAGCCTCCACAGGCATATCGTAGATGGCTAGATGGGACACCGAAAATGTTTGGTTGAGCATCGGGCTACCATAAATGGCCCTGGGTGAAATCCCTAAAACCCTCTTGGTACCAAAGGACGCCCCAACGTCGAGACCGAGTGGATGTACATAAGTGCCCGAGTGCTAAATACCAGGAGGCCGCGTCTCCCACTGTGTCGTGGTCGGTTGGGAGGGGGTGTGGCCTTACCCACCCGAGGGAGTAGGCATAGCTAGGCTGAGTTTGACCAACTCTAGGAATGGGTCCGCTATCAACGAGCCGGGTAGGTATTGGCAGACTACTGACTAGGTGGATAGTGAGGTCTCTTCCACTTACCCAGTTGTGCGCTTGATGGGGCGACAGGTGGCGTGGAGTGTACTAGACCCCAGTGATGATCCTAGAAAGGAACCGTACTGATATGTGGACTTATTGAGTAGGATTTGCATACTCATGCATTCGTTTCATTCACTATCTACTCGGGCTGGTGGTACGCAACTAATTGTTGTGTACCTTCACATGGCCAAGATTTCGGTTGGGCGCGCGACTAACCTGAGATCAGGAGTTCACCACATTGAGTCTGACTATCCAAATTTAGGTATGGGACTGGTTTGGATGGAAGTCTCTTGTGATGGACCTCATAGCCTGCGATACTACGTACTATCATCCCGACTTCACTCCGGCGTGGTCATTTCATTCGCACTGCATATTATATTGCATCTACAATACTTAGCATTTTGGGTTGCCATATTTCTGCATTGATATGGCCATTAGTACTCATGCCTTGCATCGCATAGCCTTGGTACGACTGATGGCACTCATAGACTTATCAGTATATTTTCACTTATTTCGATATTGTATGATTTATGGCATTGTATCCTCGGCATCTAATATTTAGCTCGCTTTGACTCATCATTTGCATAACTGATTTTCATTGTGTACCCTGATATTGTATGACTCATGGACTTGTCAGTACTTCCGCTTACTCTGGTATTACTTACTTGGCACTTACCTTATGCACACACTTTCACCACTCACTAAGCTTTCTATAAGCTTATACACGATAGATGCGTGCAGGTGGCGTCAGGTTGCAACAGCATTGAGCTTGGAGCATGCAGCAGACTTATGGAGCTTTGATTTTTGACATATGTATTTCCCTTTCAGCACTGTATTCAACTATTTATATTAGTGGATATGTGATGATGATGTTGCCTTTGTGACTTGGGTAAACTTGTGGTTATGCTTATTATGAGTTAAATTACATTGGAAAATCCTCCTTGTAGGATCCCAGGATCGGAATCTTACGTATGAATGCTGGGAGCCGAGAATGGGGTACTATGGAGGCTGTTGACACCGGATTCGGCGATCGAAAATTTTGTGAGCCCGGTTTCCGAGTTTGGGGCGTGACAGGGTCCCACCTCCAGGTGGATGGTGAGGATAAAATGCATATCATGGTGGGCCCACCGTTCCATCTGAACGGTGGAGCTGAAACACATACATCAGCGGGCCCCACACGTCCAAATGGATGGACGGTGTATATAAGACACATATATCATGTGTGGGGTCCACACGTCCCAAACAAGGAGGGACGGCCTAGGTCAAACCCACGGAACTTGCTACGTTAGTACAACAGCTATATAGCTAGTGTAAGGTACACTAGCCAGTCCGTTTCCACAGAGGCGAGTCCCACATGGGGCCCACCATAACGTTTATTTTCCATTCAATCTGTTCATAAGGTCACAAAGACCTGAATTAAGAAGAAAAACAAATTTCATATTTATCCAAAACTTCGAGGACCCAAAAAGGGTTTCAATGGTAGACGTTCAATCCCCTGCTATTTGTTGGTGTGGACCACCTGAATGCCTCGAATGGCTGATTTTTGGGGACGTCCCATACCAAAAGGGGACCCATCAAATACACGGTGTAAATGTTGACATACATCATGGTGGGGCCTACTGTTGGGTCCCACGGACCCCAACCTTTTTAAGCAGCTGGACGCTGGCAGCAGTAGCGTCTGGCCTTCTTCCTTTTTTTGGTTTTATTGAGGATTTATATAGGTGGGGCCCACATCAGGAGGATCCACTCCGTTTGCTGGGTTTTATGGCCCGGGATACATCTAACAAGCCCAATATTCAGCATGTTTTGACTCACAGAAACATCACAGTGGGCCCTAATAGATTAAATCACCCAAAACCACTATTTTCTACAATATGGCCCGCCAGTGATTCAGTTCAGCTTCATTTTTCGGCTCAACGCCTAAAATGAGCTGGGAAGTAGGGTGGACAGTGTGGATCGGATACATACATCAAGGTAAGGTCCACGTGAGTAGGCCACCAAAATTTATGGATTAAGCTGATATTTCCGATTTCCCTCCAGCAGCGCCTGCTGCTGGCGATGAATATGCAACACATACCAAGTGGGCTCCACCATCCCATACTGGACGATGGACAGCATGGTTGAAACACATATATCAGGTGGGGTCCACGTCAGTGTGGCCCACCCGTTTAGGATTAAGGTTAATATTAATGTTCTCCCTCTATCTATGCCTATCCCAAAATGGACAGCAAGGTGGGCTCCACCAGCTAGACAGACAGCTTGGATAAAATGCATCATGGTGGGAATGCTGGCCCTGGACGGTCTGGATGTGCCGTGCACATCAGGTGGGCCACACATCATCAAAATATATATATATATATATATAGAGAGAGAGAGAGAGAGAGACAGTAAGATAGAGGGACCCTGCCACTATGGGCCCCTCTTAGATCACAACACATACATCAAAGTGGGTCTCATCATAAGTGGGCCATTAGATTAAAAATCAACGATAGATCACCCACCAATTTCGCTCCTCCTTGGCTCATTGGAATCCTAGGCTCCTTAGCTTGCCCTTTGATGGTGGATGATGAAGTTGGAGGGTGGAGATGAGAGATGAGAGGGGTAAGAAGTGGGCCACACCTAGCTTCTCCCCCTTGGACGTTTCCTCCCTTAGTGCTTGGAATGGAGTGAGAAATGAGAGAGAGAGAGAGAGAGAGAGAGAGAGAGGAGTGGTGATGGATGGAGTGATGGGATGAGAGGTATGGGTGGAGTGATGGAGTTGTAAGAAAGGGATGGGTGGAGAGAGAGAGAGAGTTGACTTTGGGAATGGGAGAGGGATGGGCTAGGTAAGGTTGTGTACTTGGCATTGATTAATAGATTGATGTGATGTGTTGTAGAGATTCCCTCAGTATTCGCAACGCCCGGCATTTTCCTCGTAATAAATGAGGGCCCATATCTCCTGGCCTGGGTGTCGCCTCGGCGCGCGAGAAGCAGCGTTAGAACTGCGGCGACGGCGCGATCGCAATGATACAAATCTCGGGTCAAGCCGACTCAAATCTACAGGATGCAACTCAGGGTCGCGCGCAAACGCCGATTACATATCGCGGGTTGCCAGAATTCGACCGAGAATACCGCGGAAGCCTACGGAACGGTACGGCCTAGGATACTGGCCTTACAGTTTCTTTCTCATTTCCTTTCACTGTCTCTCCATCTCTCTGTTTTAGTATATGTTCCTGTATCTTTCTGTGATCCGGATGCCTTATGTAGACGTTAGCATCCGTTGTCAACGACTCACTGCATCGGGCATTGTCGTGGGCACCTGCCTTCAGTACGTATAAAAAAATCATAATATATTATATATTTATATATATAATAATAATAAAAGGTAATGATTAAGTTATTTTTATATATATAAATATATTTATATTTATATATAAAAGTAATTATAAACGCAATTATTACTTTTTATTTTTTTCTTCTCAATGTTCAAATGCCTATATCTTCTTTGTTATTTGTCCGTTCTTTATAATTTTTATCTTCTTTAAAAAATAATCAGATAAGCTTTCTAACAAGACTAGAATTACTTCAATCGGACCTCGTTTGATGTGCAAAAAATACTTCCGTCCAATATATGAAATCGGTTGTTTGTAATTTGACCAATGGTATACTTTTGATGATCTTATGATCATTAGGAACATCGCCTGATAAACTTTTCATTACAACTGAAATTATTTCAATTGGATCCCGTTTGACTAGTTTAAAGCGTGAGAAAAGTTTTTTCAATTTTAGTCACTCACAATGTATGGTTTTGATAAACGAGCCGAATCTTCCTCATCATAACTTGGATTGGATGAAACTTATGTTTGTTAAGAAGATCTTTCACCACATTTCTAATTAATCATAAATTATACTGATCAATTAGGATTTGCCTTCAATAATACCATGGTCATTTCGTATACAAGGATGACTGTACTTTTCTCAATTTTGAATACATGACCTCTCACGCCTCAACACAATGTTATTTGAAAAGACTAATTAATACAAAAGGTGATCCATGGGTAGAGAGGATTCATTTTATCTCTTTCTGCATATCGGTTGCGACATACAGAGAGTTTCAGGGGTTTTGGAGTTGGATGCTCAGCCGTGACCCAATTACTATTGGATTTGGTGCTAGCCGATCGAGTCCGTTGGTTGTTTCCGACACGTGCCGAGTATGCTCCCAGTTTGATCCGTTTGGTTCTTCAATAATTTTCAAGCCAATAAGAGACAATTTATTGAAGTTAAGTTGAAGCTCAAAAAGTGGCGTGTCCTTATTTTAGGTGGGATGTGTACAGTATCGTACCATAAAATGATCTATAAAACTAAATGAATGGCCAGGATGAAACACATAGATCATGGCGGGGCCCACATAACACCGAACACTAGCCATCGGCAGGTGGCAGGGGGAGTAGCGAATCCGTTTCCCCTACAACTTGGTAACGTCGACACACCAACGAGGTAGTTGCCACACCACGCAAGCCGCTTCCTCCTGTACCAGCTTTGCGCTGGACGGTGCTGTAAAAGCTCTTAGGCCGGACCATGATGTATATGTTTTATCCACGCCGTCCATCCACATTTCCAGATAATTTTAGGGCATCTGCCTAAAAAATAGGTAGATCCAAATCTCAGGTGGACCACACCACTGGAAACAGTGGTGATTTAGCACCTACCATAAACTTTCTAAGGCCTGCTGTAATGTTTATTTGCCATCTAACCTGTTAAGTAGGTCACACAGACCTGGACAAACGGAAAGCATGAATATATCTTAATCCAAAACTTTTGTGGGCGCCAACAAGCTTTTAATGGTGGGTGTTGGGCGTTCACTCTCACTGTTTCTTGGAGTGTGGTCCACTTAGATGTTTATAGTAGGCCCATGGAGCAGCTACCAGGGAAGGGTTCACTGCCGAATCCGAGCTCCCTGTGGTCCTGTTTGGCCAGTTGCATTGGAAAGGATTAGGTGGGATGGAATTGCATCTGGGAAGCGGATTGCGTACTGAGTAAACTCTGTGGGGTCCACCGTGATTTATGCATTTTATCCACTCCGTCCATCCATTTTAAAAGATAATTTTATGGCTTGAGCATAAAAATTAAATGTATAAAATCCTCAAGTGGACCACACCATAGGAAAGAGTATGATTTGAACATCTACCGTTGAAAATTTCTTGGGGCAACAGAAGTTTTGGTCAATCTTGTATTTTTTTTTTTCCTTCATTCATGTCCGTGTGATCTTATGAACAGGTAGGATGAGAAATAAACATCACTATGGGCCCTAGAAAGGTTTCAACGGTGGAAGTCATTATTCCAACAGTTTCCAATGGTATAGTCCATTTGATCTTTGGTTATGCTTAAATTTTGGTCTCAACTCCTAAAATAAGATGTAAAAACGTATGAACGGCGTGGATAGACAAGATAAATTCACGGTGGGCCCATCAGAGTTTACTCAGTACAATAGGAGCGTACTGAGTAACTCAGTACGCAATCCGATTTCCTGGTCCTGTGCCAATTCCACGGAAGCGGATTGCTACTGAGTAACTCGAGTAAACTCTTTGGGTCCCACTGTCATACATACATTTTATCCACTCTGTCCATCCTTTTTACCAAATAATTTTAGGGAGTTATCTCAAAAATGAAGCATATCCAAAGCGCAAATGGAACACATCACCAGAAATAGTGTGAATTGAAATTTTACCGTTGAAAAGTTCTTAGGGGCCACAAAAGTTTTAGATCAAGCCGATATTTGTGATTTCCCTTCATCCATGTCTGTGTGATCTTATGAATATCTTGGATGACAAATAAACATCACTGGAGGCCTTAGAAAGGTATCAACAGAGGAAATCCATACTTCCAAGTGGTATTGTCCACTTGAGATTTGGATATGCTTCAATTTTGGGATCAACGACTAATATGATCTGTAAAAACGTATGAACGGTGTGGATAAATGTCATGTACTCAAGGTGGGCCCAACAGAGTTTACTCAGTATGATAAGAGCGTACCGAGTAACTCAGTAGGCAATCCGATTTCCAATTCCACTCTTGTATATCCATGCCGGCCATTCATTTTACCCGCTCATCTTAGGGCGTGAAAAAAATAATAATAAATAATAATTAAAAAATCCAAATCTAAGTAAACCATACCACAGGAAACAATGGTGACTGAATGCCCACCATCAAAAAATTTCCAAGGCCTAGAGTAATATTTATTTGCCACACAGGTAAAAGAAAAAAAAAAAAAAAAACAGATATAAGTTTGATTCAAAACTTTCATAGCCCCGGGAGTTTTTGATAATCAATTACCACAGTTTATTGTGTAGTCCACCTAAGATTTGAATTTGCTTCATTTCTTGGACTCGTGCTCTAAAATGAAATAACAAAATAGATGAAAGGCATGAATATACAATACATGTATCAAAGTAGGTCCCATAGCCAGGTCGCACCTAATCCACTATTGTTAGTGAGTCCGGCCTCACCTAACATGGTACGGCCATGACTGTAGGGTCCACCTTAATGTATGACTTATATATGCATGTTGTCCATCTATCTTGCTAACTCATTTTAGAATATGATCCAAAAAATAAAATAAATCCTAATCTCAAGTGGACTGCACCATAGGAAATAGTGGTGATTGAACGCCCACCATTAACAACTTCCTAGGACCCATTATAATTAGAGTCGTACACCAGTCGAATCAAGTCGAGCTTGGCACAACTTGGCTCAGTTCGACTAGCAACCTATCCCAACTAGACTTTGGCTTGGCTCGGTCCTTGAGCCTAATGGGCCAGCTCTGCTCGATTGAGTCAGTTGCTCGGGTTAGCTTGAGTCAGGTTCGAGCTCGAACTTTCGAGTTGAGTTCAAGTTTAAAATTTTAAGTTGAGCGTTTTCTTTTTAGTTGTTATATAAGTGGATCCTTTTTTTATATATTATATATAATTGTAGATATCCCACCTAAAAGGATTAGTCATTTTTGGAGTTTTAGCTTGATTTTAATAAAATCGTCTCCTATTAACTTAAAAATCATTAAAAATCCAAACGGGTCAAAAATAGAGCATCCCCGGCACATCCCAAAGACAACTAATAACCCGACTGGCTAATGCCAAATCTAGTAATGATCCAGTCTCGGTCGTGCACCTAAACACTAAAACCTTGGAAACTTTTCGTACGTAGCAACTGAAGTGCAAAAAAAAAAATTGGATAAAATGAACTCTCTACCCTATGATTACTCTTTTTATTACCTAACCTCTCTGAATAATGTTGTGTTAATGTGTAAAAAATTATATCTTCGAGATTGAGGAAAGTACGGTCATTCTTATACACAAAGTGACCATGATATTATAGAAAGCAAAATTTGACTGATTAAGTTGATTAATGGTACATTGGAAATGTGGTCAAATGATTTTTCTAACGAACTTAAGTTTCCTCCAATCCGAATTATAATGAGGAAAATTCGACTCATTTACTAAAACTATGCATTGTCAAGTGGCCAGAACTATAAAAATTATGGCCACATTTTTTACTAGTCAAGCGGAGTCTGATTGGAGTGATTTTATTCCCATTGAAAAGCTTATTAGACGACATTCCAAATGAGCCCAACATCATCAAAAATAATAAATCAGTCAAATTACAATCAATTGATTACGTACTTTCGACAGGTCAAACGAGATCCAATCTAAGTGATTCTAGTCTTGTAGTCTTGTTAGGAAGCTTATCTAATTATCTTCCTAACAAGACTAAGATTACCGAAAACGAACAGACAATAGACAAAATATTTATTTAAAAAAAAAAAACTAAAATCTTAATGTTTAAAAAACGTATTCATTGCGCGTGCGCGCGCGCGCGCTCTCTCTCTCTCTCTCTCTCTCTCTCTCTCTCTCTCTCTCTCTCTCTCTCTCTATATATATATATATATATATATATATATATATATATAAATTATCATTACCTAAATAGTTTTAATTCACTTTTAGCATGCCAGTAGAGGGGTTCACCATTTATCTAAAGTGGTATTTTTGCACCGTGGGCCATCTATGGTAGGCTCGGAGGATGAATTATTTCAATCATGGTGGGGCCCTCAGTGGGAGATGGAATTGGGGCGATTGGTTGTGGAGCCTGATGTCAAGCCCTCCAGAGGTTGAATTCATATTCTGGAATAACTTTGTAAAGGTTTTTTTTTTTTAGAAGATAAGAAATTTTTTATTAATCTCAAAGGGTAAAAGCTCAAGCATATAGACCAAGACGCAGAGAAAGTCCACACCCCAAGTTGAATCAAAGATGAAAGAGAGACCTCACCACTTAGACGAGAAAAAGGCAGGAGGCACAAGTAAGAAGGCAAGAGATAGGAGGAGCCCACAAGGCTAAGCAAAAGCATTGGATGAGCTTCGCATAAGAGAGACAAGACAATGCGAGTCCGGCTAGACACAATGCCAACCATCCTGACAACGAGAGACTGGCGCTGTCTTGGAATGATACAAGCACGCCCAACAAAATGATCGAAGCAGTAGGCTCCTGAGCGCTCATATAAGCTCATGGACCATGAAGACGTATTCGACCAAGCAAGCGCAGTGAGAAAAGCTTCCAAAAGCAGAATAGTAGAAAACCTTGGCCTAACAACTTCAATGGTAGAGGCCATAGAGATGCACCTTTGGGATAAATGGCCCAAATAATCTCATCCTGAATGGGAGTAAGCAGAATTTCTTTTACCTAAAGCAAATATTTCTGCAAGATCAGTTGAGGGAGGCTGGGATAGGGGTAGAACATTCATTGTTGGAGATGAAAGCGCAAACTCGTATATCCAATCTCATGCCAAGAACATAAATGGGCCTTTGACCGAACTGGTCAAGGAGACTAGAGTCGCCCGACCACGGATCAAACTAAAAACTGATCAATCTATCATTTCCAATAAGATATTTAGTGAAGTGCTTGACAACGAAACAAACACTTAGAATGTTGCGCCATGCCCAAGAAGCTAAGGTGAGGCTGGAATGTGAACCTCATGTAAGAATCCTATAAGGTGGGCCTTATTGATCAACGGTCTAGATTTGCCTAAAGGTTGGATAATGTGATCGGGTGTACCAGCAGGCCCCACTAAGTTGTAATACATCCAGAATTCATGTAAGGGGTGGTATGCTACTATTATGATACACACACAGTGTTGTAAAGGGACTGGGATTGCCAATTTTGTGCGGAGCCTTTCAGGGAGCAGTTTTGATGGGTTTCAAACTCTTCTGCCCTCACTAGTATAAAATAGAGCTGGGTCCCCAATCCTACACCACTGACAGAAGCTCAGTCCTATTGTAACTTCTCTAAAGGAATACATCGGCATTCCGATTTCACAGTAATGGCGACGCAGATAGGTAAGCTGTCTCCCTCTTCTGATCTCCATATCCAATGCACAGCAGGTCCTATTAGCATTCTGCAAAAGATCTAAAACCTCCCAGATGGATCTCTCTCGGGTATTTATTTTGAACCCATTTGCACCACAGGCTGTCCTCACTTTGTAAGACTTTCCAGAATTACTTGATTAGGCTGTCCTCACTTTGTAAGACTTTCCAGAATTACTTGATTAGGCAGGCTTTGGCAGATGTTTCCAAGGAGAGAATGCCAAGGCTGCCTTGGCTTTTTGGCCTATAAATTTGGTCCCAACTGACTTAGTAGATCTTAGAGCTATCTTAAAGAAAACTTCTAATGTACTTTTCTAGAAGATTATAGTAAGTCTTTGGCAACAAAAGTGCATATGACCAAAAGATATGATAGGATGAAAGAGTCGATTGGATTAATTCTAATCCACCAATTAAGGACTAAAATGTTGTTTTCCATCCACTTAGTTGCTTGTTCATTTTATCAAGGAGCGGCTCACAATCACGAATGCAGAGATGGAAGAAGAAGAGAGGGAAACTAAGATTACCCCAGGGCCTGTTTGGCCGGGTGGATTGGAAGGGATTGAATGGTATTAGGGTGGATGGCATGGATTTCTAGGTAATGATGGTGTTGTCAGTGGATTGTCATGAGATCCATGGGATGGCTATATCCCTGGATTGCTATATCCAGTCTGTTTGGCACGCCCGGCTAATCCCGGGATTAAACCTTCCCATCCCTTCAATCCCTCTAACCAAACACGTCCCAGGCAAATTTGAACGGATTAGGGTGGATTGGATGGGATTTAAAGGTAACGATGGTGTTGTCAGTGGATTGTCTTAAGATCCATGGGATTGGGATCAGATCACCGTCTCTGTTTGGCACGCCCGGCCAATCCCAGAATTTAACTTCCAATCCTTTCCGATACCATCCAATCCCTTCAAATCTGACCGGCCAAACAGCCCCCAGAGAGTTGGAGTGGATTAGATGTGGACTTAAATGTGGGGCCCACCTTAATATATGTATTGTATATCCATGCCATTCATCTGTTTTTTTCCAGCTCATTTTAGGGCAGGACCAAAATATCTCAGGTGGACCAAGTGGTGATTGAACGCCCACCATTAAAAACTTCCTAGGGCCCACCGTAATGTTTATTTGCCATCCAACCTATTGGTAAGCTTACACAAACCGGATGAAGGGGGGAAATGTTTTTATCAGTTTGATCCCAAACTATTGTGGCCCACAAGAAGTTTTTAATGGTCAATCACCACTATTTCCTATGGTGTAGTCTACCCGAGATTTGGATCAGCTTCATTTTTTTTTGGCTCATGCCCTAAAATGAGCTGGAAAAATGGATGGACGGTACATCAAAGTGGGCCCCATGGTCAATACACACCATGTTGGGTGAGGCTGAGACCGCACCCAATACGCTCCTAGTTATTACTATTCCAAATTCACTGTTTGGGGAGTTAGACGTGGCTGGTAGGCCCCAAAGGTAGTTGCCCATCTCTCTTGCACCCCTTCCTATGATATATAGAGCCCAGCAAAATTCCAAATGTGAAGGTGAATTGATTGCTTGAATATTCAAAGAATCAGGTTGATCCACTAATCAGGTGGACCACAGTTTTCAAAAAAAATCTATGCTTCTGAAAAACTTGGCCCTAGTTCCCAACCATCAAAGTGTTTCCAACATTGAGTCTCGTGTGCTGAGTGCACTAGATTTCAAACATGCACAAGACCGGACCAACCTCATGGATGGATTGGATCTCACACTTATGTGTCATGCTGGCACACGTGACATGTATAAGAGCTTTATCTAGAGACTTTAACAAATGTCTGGAGTCCTAGTGATGCAGGACAACTAACAACTTGCCCTAAAAGCTCGAACTGATAGATTGTGTGTGAAAATGCCCTGCATTATGCGAGACTACTAACCACTTATTCTAAAAGCTCGAACTAATAGAGTGGTGAATTAATCCCTTTATTTCATAGCCCAGGCCTCACATCCCATGAGTTAGGTCTTCTGCCGAACCCCCCTCGTGGGCCCCATCACATGCGTTCAGCCTCACATGACCCACCCCCCTCGTGGGCCCCATCACATGCCTTCAGCCTCACATGACCCACCCCCCTCGTGGGCCCCACATCACCCCGAGTGTAACCTTACATCTCACAGGCCACCCCACTCAAGCCCGGTGTGAAAATGCCCCTGATTTACCTAGATGTGAATATTAATTTCGTATCATTTCATGAGCATCCTGTATTTCATACAAATTAGGTGGGGCCAATAGAATTCTTAGAACTTTAATGGGTCCAGGTCCAATTCCCCAGATCAGCTTAGCAACCGGTCGGTCTCAAGTCCACTATTTTGGACCCAATTAAAAAACAGGTCTAGTCAAGTTCACCAGCTTGGACCTATTTGGGTTGGGTCCAATTAAATTTAACAGTGATATCATCTATATTTCTCAAATAGAGAAAATATATGTCAGTATTGTAGCAACAGAATGAGATTTGCTAGGCCACACACATTTAAGAGAGCCCGTTTACACCACACACACATCAAAGCGGCACACGTGTCTGACCTAATCCAACGATCTAGGTGGAACTGATCATGTGCATGTGTTATTTGATGTGGACCCAAACAGGAACCGACCCAATGAAGGTTCACAGACCCAATGAATTCTGAACCCGATCAGATCCTGGTCCAGGTCCTACAAAAAAAGAGGCTAGAACATGGCAAGACCCAAACCCGACCAGCCCATGTCTAAGAACTCTTGGACCTGACCTGACCCGAACATGACCCACTTATAGCCTACTCAAAACCTTGAGTTGTCTGGCAATTACATTTGGAATGCATCACAATTCAAAGTGTAGAATTCATTGCCACTGAAAGGAAACAACATGAGAACTTCTATTTTTACAAATTTGTATTGTAACAAAAGTAATTAATTTTTGAACATCTTCATTCCGACTTGTGAAGATTGTGAAGAATGTACAGGGACGCAGATGACAGGAAAATACATACAGAGTAACTTAAAAGATCCAAACCAGTAGCTATAGTCACCATCTTGCTCCTCTCAAACATCTTTACCAAAAGGATCATGACAATGACATGCCCCACCTTTGTCTTTAGTTCATCAAGTGAAGTAATTTTCATCCATTTAGGCCTCTCCTGCAAACATCCCAAAAAGAATAAAAATTTAAGCATTGCATTGAACAAATAATTAAAAAGTTTAAGCTTACAGATTCATGCAAAAAATGACACTGCAGGAATGTCATGATCATGGGGCTGGGAGGAAGCTACAGTAAGAACAGCCTGCGGGATGAAGCTTGATGAGAATGTCCGGGATGAGATCAATGAGACTAAAGAGTAGAGAGGCAGAACGAATTGAAGGTTTGGAGAAAGGCTTTTAGTTTAGAGGCTCAAAAAATAGCTGAACCAAGACCAGTTACTTGGAATCACTAGTGTAATGTGATTGCCACATGCCTATGAAATATTTATAAGACGGCTATTCAACTGGCTATTTGATATGGTGCGAAGTTTTGGTCAGTTAGAAAGCAGCATGAGAAAAGATTTAAGTGTCAAGGTGGATGTGTGGAGAAGACTAGGAAGGATAGAATTAATAATGACATCATCCGAAATAGCCAAAGAGTAGTCCTATTAAGATTTGATGGAGTTGGTTCGGTCATACCTAAAGATGACCAGAGGTGGTTCCAATGGAGGAAGATTGATTGTGGTTGAAGGGATGGAAAGAGGATGAGAGGAAAACCTAAAAGAACTTGGATTGAAGTAGTGAGAGGGGATATGAAGGCTTGTTCATGTATCGAGGGTAAGACCTTTATACAGGATTGATTGGCAAAATAGGATTCATAAAGTCGACCCCAATAGCTATGACAGGGCTTAGATCACACAAGTACACAAACACACGCAGACACCCACACTCAATGTATATAATATCACGATCATCATCTAAGCCCTATCCTAATAACTGGCATCAACAAACATGAATCCTATTCTGCCATTCCACTCTGTCAAGGACCGTATCTTCACTTTAACCATAGGTCATCACGTCTTTTTTTTGGTACCTCCAGCCACATCCTTTTGGTCCTTCCCCTCGAACTTTTAGAGCCTTCAACTTGAACCTACTCACTCCTAACTGGTGTAGTTCTTGGTCACAATTGCACATGGCCAAACCATCTAATTCTACTCTTCCTCATCTTGTACCCATTAGTGCTACTCCCAAGTACCCTCAAATGCATTCATTTCTAATTCTATCATGTAATGCCAATTGTCTAGCTCAATGTCCTCATTTTAGCTATGCTCATCCTATGAACATGATATTCCTTGACTAGCCAACATATTGTTCCGAAAGGCACGGTTGGTCCTATCGCTATCCTATAAAACATCTTGTTCAGTTTGATTGGTATGTGATGTTCACATAATACTCCAAAGGCACATCTCCACGTCATCCACCCAGCTCTAATTCTATGAGCAACATGCTTCTCAATCACTTCACTCTCATGAATTATCGACCCAAGATGCCAAAAATGGTCATTTTAGGGTAATTCTGGTCTACGATCTTAACTAATCCCTCATTTCCATGCCTATTGTTATTAATATTAAATTCCATATACTCATTTAGTTCCAATAATTTAAGAACTTCAGATTGTAAATCATCCCTCCATGCAGCTTTGCATTTAACCCCTCGCTCATCTTGTTAATCAAAACTATGTCATTTGCAAACGGTCTAAGGAGATTTTGTTTAAAATAATTGGGAATGGCAAACAGTAAGTTTCCCAGTCCCCTCTACCGTACATGCAATTCGCCCGACGGTAGTATGAATCGTTGACAGTGTGTGGGCGGGTGGACATACACCATGGGACCACTATGATGTTTGGGATGAATGTACTGGTTTAGGCAGAAGCTGTGTTGACAACAACATACATGATCAATGTCATACTGTCAAAATCATTGCTGGAAAATCTCTCGTCAGAAGTTCTTTCTGGAAGCATCACTGATTACTCTAATTTAAAAGTCTTTGGTTGCTGTTAATATTCACAATGACTTTCTATCTCAATGATTTTTCTTGCACCAGTGATGTGAGAGATGATGACATGTGACTTGGGACGAGTTCATCACAATGTTGGGGACCTAGGGTATTGTAGTAACCCTACAGGTGGGTGTGTTTGGATATGAGGAATCTAAGTATCCAATCATTATTTCCATGAACATTGTTGAAAAAGGGATTCCATATTTTCGGGTCCCACTTGGATAGCAAGTGGAATCGTCATATTCATTAGACGACAATCATCTAGTTTCTTGTGCAACAGAATCCTGACTGTGGATAAGTGTAATGATTACTTTGTGAAATCCGTGAATCCAAACAGCCCAACTGCTTTTCAGTGAAAACAATTTCCATATCCGCATGGATTCTGTGTATCCAAACACGCCCTAACATGCTAAAACATGCATCTCATTGAGTCGGTTGTGTCCACCAAAAATAATAGCATCAAAGCTACTCTGTTAAGGTTCCCTCTTTCCCCATAAACATTGCTTCCATAACTACTGCCAACACAATATGTCACCCTAACTTATTGTTCCCCATCATAATTGCAAACACAACACATGCTGGTGTCTTCTAACTGTGCAAAATTTTACAACAGTGTCGAACAAAACAATGTAAAACATGGTATCAGTGCTTCCCATGTGAAGAAGGCCACTGCACTTAAAAACATGTGGCACTCAAAAGTGTAATAAGGAGAATCTTCCAAGATCATAGACCACAATGCGGTCTATGTCAAAGTAACAAGAAGTACCATCAAGTGGATCACATTCCCAGAGGCATATCTCAGCCGCAATAAGGGGAAACAAGCTATCATGACCACATGTCATAGTATGGCACCTATGCTGTGATTGCAAATAACAACCCTCAAACATGGTAGTATAGAGTCTCAAACATACATGATTAGGGTTTGCATTCATTGCAATCTTTAAGCCCATTGTGCATTAAACACTCATAAAACGACAAGTATGGAAATATTATCTAGCATCTTTAGCAAGAGACATAGAACTCCAAGTTGAGGATATAAAGGTGACAATAATTTCAAATGATAAATGCTTGCAACATGGAAAAGATATGTTAATTGGATCTCTCTTCCAAATTCAACTTTTTGGTTCCAACTCTGTGGGAACTGACAGTTGCCACTCTGAAAGTGTAGCGAGACTAGAGTCCAAGCGTTTGTGTGATTAGCGCTGGCCAACAACTTTCTTGACATAGATAATCTCAAGAAGTGAAGTTTTAAAACCCCTAACGGATGTATCATGTGCAAATTTGAAGAGGAATCATGAAACCATCTCTTCCCTTCATTGCACCATGTCATGATTGGTGTGGAATCATTTCTTTTTTGCCTTTTGGTTTTGCTTGGTTTCTCAATGTCTTCATCTTGGATTCATTTCTGGGATGGGCGATAGGGCCCATTCACTCGCACAGTAGTAGGATATGGATGTTGATCCGGTATGCTATTTTGTGTGGGGAATTTGGCCCAGGTTTGTTCCTTT
This sequence comes from Magnolia sinica, assembly GCF_029962835.1. Lineage (NCBI taxonomy): Eukaryota > Viridiplantae > Streptophyta > Magnoliopsida > Magnoliales > Magnoliaceae > Magnolia > Magnolia sinica. Next base: position 73,791,351 of record NC_080578.1, on the reverse strand, counting down.
GCCTCTTTGTTATGTCTTTGCAAGATGATTTCTCATAATCTCTTTTCCCATTTCCCTTTATATTTTCTTTCTCTGGTTTTAATAAAATCTAGTTTCCATTCTTTTCTTTTCTTTTTTCATTTTTTGGCATAATCTCTGAAGCTAATAAGTATAACACCAGTATGGACAAGCGAAATGCAAATATTATCATGCATCATTGGTAAGAAACCTGAAGAACAAGGGCAAACTCATGGCTACAAAGAAAGCAGTAACTTGTCTTAGTAACTGCTTGTAACATGCAAAAGATATATTCACTAGTATACATGAATTACAGAAGTAAAGAAACCATTTAGCATTTCTGAAACTTTTCTTTAAAAATAACGTTTTCCTCATCCCAAGTGGGATAGTGCTACCTTTAGAGCAAACATCCCAAACAAGGAAGAACCCTTGAGAGCACGATCCTTATCCGAAGGTGCACCGGGAGGTGCATTACTGATAAATAGCCCATATAAACCCATGCCAAATATTAACATGACAGTGCCGGCAAGATAAACATCTGCAGAAAACAAGATGTTCAATGTGATTCTTTGTGGAAAAAAAATGCTAGAAACATTAAAGCATGGAATTCATATTACTATTTTCCATTATAGTCTAGATAATCTATAAAGGTGTGTAGATGCACTTGAATACTCTATGCATAGAGAAAAATGCCCAGCTTGCAAGTTGCATATTAAAAGGGAAGACTATCCATTTTTATTTTTATTTTTTAAAAAAAAAAACATATTAATTGTTCCTAGAACCTTGTTTGTGCATTTAAAAATATCAAGAAGATTTTGTTCTGAATCTTCTGATTGGAAGTAAAGATCCATAAGCCAATAATTCTAAGGAAATTCACACATTCAAATATAGTATCAACAGAATCAGATTGTTTCAAGAACAAGACATTTAAAAAAAATAAAAAAATAAAAAAATAAAAATAAAAATAAAAAATAAAAAATAAAAAGTGAGATCTAGTGGACGTTGAACAGAAAGAACAGAATGACCAACTATCCTTAATGACAAAACATAAACTTAAAACTGCTGAAATCTGACACATACAACTAAAATAGCATAAAATGAAAAGAAGGGAATTTTACAAGAAACAACCTAGGAACAACCTACATAATATAGAATTTACATTCCAGTACCATTTTCAAAAAGGTTTTCAATAAATCATTAGAGTACCTTCTGATTAGTTTGGGTGGGCTGATGTGAGCAAAGGGGTCGGCGGCTCAAGTAGGCCCACCACGATGTTTATGTGATTTCCACCCCGAACCACCATGTGAGTCACCCCATGTTAGGCCAGGGTCCAAAAATTAGCCCCATCCATGATTCAAGTTGACCAAACAATTGGAAAGTATATAGGGCAACACTCATGAATGCAGGACAACTAACCACTTGCTCTAAAAGCTCGAACTGATAGAGTGTGGCGAACCAATCCCTTTATCTCATAGCCCAAGCCCCACATCCCATGGGTTAGGTCCTCGGCCAAACCCCCCTCATGGGCCCCACATCACATGGGTTCTACCTCACACGAGCCACCTGTCTCACATGGGCCACCCACCCTGAGTGTGCCCCTGCATCCCAAGAGCCACCCCACTCAAGCCCGGTGTGAAAATGCCCCTGCATTACTTGGTCTTCAAACTATTTCCCTTGGCATGGCCCAACTGAATCATGGATGGGCCTGATTTTTGGCCCCCAGGCCTAAATGTTGGTGTGACATCTAATGGTTGGAGTGAATTTCACATAATCATCACAATGGCCCCTGTAAAAATCAATCTTGGACATCTCTCTCCCAACTATTTCCCTTGGTGTGGTCCACTCGAATCATAGGTCAGCCTAATTTTATTTTTTTTTGCCCTAGGCCTAACTTGAAATTACACATCTAATGGTCGGAGTGGATCTCACATACAAATCATGGTGAGGCTCTTTAAAAATCAAGGGTGGTCATCCCATAAAATTTCCATCTCTATTTTTTTGGAACAGTTACAAGATCATGGGCTAGAATGTATTTCGTACCAAGATTAATAAAACCCCTCGTAAAGGATTTTTGGATGCAAAGTTTGTTCACAGTGGAGTAAATAATCAAAACATGTCGAAATGAGACAATTTTTGTAAACAACCCACAAAGCTCACTAGATTTCCGGGATCAACACATTGGCATGATTAATTGGCATGTGTGGCCCATTTGTGTGACCATACCAACCCACCGAGCTCTATGGATTCTTATGATGGCACATATGGGTCTCTAAGAAAATTGATTTTTTAGACTTGGATTTGGACATGAGGTGAATTGGACCTATTATAACCTTTATTAATTTCTTAAGAATGGTGAATAGTACCAATGACCAAAAGACACTATTATTAATAGCAACTAGCAAGTAGTCATCATGATCATCCCCTATTACAAATTGCTACAGTACAACTCAATGGAAAATAAATATTTGTAGTCCCAATTACTTAAGATGTATATTGGTGATAACTAATAAGTTAAAATTGGGTACGTATCTAGAAAAAAAAGGAGCCCATTGGAAATATTTGATCCCATGGTAATTGGGAAAGTGACAATTTGACAGTGATGCTATAACTTCGTCATTACATGCATCCTAACATTACTCATGGACTGTTTTTAAAGATTGTAAAAGAAATATAACACACTGTTGAAAGCATATATTTCTAGAATGATGATTTAGCACGTGTTTATTAGCTCCACTATGAAATAACATATCTGTAAGAAGGAAAAATGTCAACAGAAGAATATTGTGCTTCGCTAAAACAAAAGTGGGAAGAGTTGGAACATTGTCAGCCACTAGCTTCCACTACCAAAAATATAGAGAAGCAAACAGATGAGGTAGGATCTTTTAGTTCTTGGCTAGACTACACCCTGACTTCGAGTTGCAATGGGTGTAAGTTCTCAATAGGAGATCATTGCTAACGCATGGGCATTTTCACACTGGGCTTGAGTGGGGTGGCCTGTGGGATACAGGGGTACACTCAGGGGGGGCAGCCCATGTGAGGTGGGTGGCTCGTGTGAAGTGCAACCCATGTGAAGTGGGGCCCACGAGGGGGGTTCAGCCAAGGTCCTAACCCATGGGATGTGGGACCTGGGCTATGAGATAAAAGGATTAATTCGCCATGCTCTATCAGTTCAAGCTTTTAGAGCAAGTGGTTAGTTATCCTGCATCAAAGTGGTATCAGAGCAGGAGGTCTCGTGTTCGAGACTCTTCACCGAGGGTGATTAATGCAGGGGCATTTTCACAATGGGCTCCAGTGAGGTGGCACACCGGGCTCGAGTGGGGTTCCCTGTGGGATGCAGGGGCATGCTCGAGGTGAGTGGCCCATGTGAGGTGGGTGGCTTGTGTAAAGCGGAACGCAAGTGAAGTGGGGCCACTCATAACAAGTCTATCTTGATAATAAATTCCAGAACTTCCTCCTAATTTTAGGAATTCAATGCTAGACCCAAGATACTATGCTATAAGTGAGTTACAACAAGAACTAGATGCTCTCAAAGCATCATTCGGTTTTTCTTATTCACATGTATATATGGGGCTACATTTGCAACTGTCGATTATGCTCTTGCTTTTCAAAAAGTGCTTCAGATGGTTAAGATTGTTGGATCAGTTTTAGTTTCAAACAATATTTCCTCCGAAATCGGGCTCATAACTTCAAGGTTTTGATTTTCATGCCTAAACAACGCCTATAGGGTTCATGAGTAACCACAATATAAGTGATGGTGTATCGTTTTTTTTTTTTTTTTTAATTATTTTCTTTTATTTTCATGCACACAAGGTTAAGATAATAGTTCCCCACTACTTTTTAAATTGTAGTGTATCAAGGGCCATCCACATTGCAAACATGCAATCCAAACCATGTCAATTATAGAGCCTGTTGTAGATGGAGTATAGACATGTCCAAAAAAAAAACTACTTAAACATGTCACACAAAGATAGATGATATGATAAAGGATATAATGTTTGAAACCTATGTAACATTTTCTTTGAAGAATCTTCAGAGCTCCAAGGATAAAATTTCATGGTAAGCTTTAAAAAAAAAAAAAAAAAAAAAAAAAAAACCTTTAGAATTTACCCTTTTGACAATCCATAGAGGCATCCCAATAATTGTTGGTCCCCATAAACAAAGTGGAGTCCTATTGAGCAAGGTGCAACTTCAAATTGCTTACTAAGAAGTTGGGATGAATTTCTTGCATGTACTTTCCAGAGAAAAATCTAATCAGATATAACTTGGGAGGTTTGGGGGAAAGATTTTCAAACCTACAGGAAAAATTAGCATAATGAAGAAAGTATCTGGAATGCAACTTTAGTAGGTAGTCATAGATGTGAGACTTTAGTTAAAATTGATGGCCAAGAGCTCCTCAAAATGATTTATTCCTTAACCTTGGCCTATCTTTCAAAACAATGGAGTGATAGAAGACAATGTTTGTAATCAAAATTAGAGGTGGTTGGGTGATATGGAGGTGCCTTTGTCGTGTTGTGCAATGGCCAGATTGCAGCAGACTTATGGGAAATTTTTATAAGACAACTATCAGACCATCATATTGTTTGGATTCGTGATAGAACTTATGGCATAACATAAGCTTGATGTGGCTGCCAACCTGATGCAAGGGGAAAGTCCATAAGGATGCAGGTGGAGACAGTAAGAAAAGACAGATAAGACTTGATGACCTATGGTCTAACTGAAGTTATGGCCCTTTAAAGAGTGGAATGACGGAACATGATTCATGTTGCAACCCCAATTAGTTGGGATAAGGCTTAGATGATGATGATGATGATGAACTATTAGACAGGCAATGCGATATGGGGCAGCTTTGGGCAATTCAGAGCAACCTTAGCATTGAATGAATGTTGTAGAGATGAGGATATTGAGATGAATGTGTGGGAAGACTAGGTAGGATAGATTTAAGAATTAAGCCATGCAAAGGCAGGTGGAACTAGTCCCAGTAAGAGAGAAAATGATTAAGAGCATTTTGAGATGGTTCAATCATGTGCGATGAAGATATGAGTTGGCAGCAGAGAGGGAAACATTGATTGGTCTAAGGCGCCTGAAAAGAGAATGCGAGGAAGGCATAAGATGACTTGGATTGAAGAGGTGAGGGGGATATGATGCTTGTTCACTAATGGGGGATAGCACCTTGGCTAGGAATGATCGGTGAAACAAGAGCTGACTAAATTGTTGGGGCAAGGCTATGATGATGATGATGATTGTGATGAACCAAATGTAACATATCTATGCTGCAACTGAATGTGTAGTCCTTACCAATAGCCTCAACTAATCGTAGAACCATCTGTCCTGAGTGGACCCCTTTGAGACAGCATGTCCAATAAACCTTGTATGCATCGAAAATGTAAACACAGCCCTATTCAAGATAAGATCATTAGTGATTAGTGTGATTGAAAATAGCCTAAATTGGAAAATCTATAAATTAAGGTAATACTCACATATATGTCAAATTAAGCTTCTATCAACAAAAAAGACAATTATCAAAATATGAAGATATTAACTCAAATAATAGTTCAATCAAGATATTGGTAGTATGAGCGACATCTTAGGAATTCGAAATTGCATTTTCAATAGCTTTGACCCCAAAATGTCTACTTGGATCAGGTTGCTAAAGTATAGATCCTCACATCAGGAAATCAAGTTTGAACTATATCTTGTTTGTATGTGACTAAATAAATCTAAAACATCCCATTCCTTATGAGAAGGTATTAGAGAGCAACTACAGAGAACTCAAAAGGGATGGATCAAAGGAGTCATACATAGAGAATATGGATACAAAATTAGTGTATGTCAACTGGACATGATGTATCCAGGCCAACAATCCACCACACAGACAAGAGGTCCAAGGTGGGACCCACAGATCCAATCTAGTGTCCCTTTTAGTGCTTCAACTGACCTGTGGGGCTCACAACACAAACCAATATCTTCTAGTCGCAACAAGGGGTCTCATTGTCCCATGTCAGGTCACATGGTTAAGCATGTTCCCTTTTATTTAGTCAGTTTCCTTTTTATTTAAAACTTGTTAAGCAAGCAAGACAACTAAAATTTTGTTTAAATTTCGAAAGTTGGTGCAAGGATCTAATATATGACCAGCCGTATGGGTGTAGAGACATGAAATTTGATTGAATAAAGCTTTCTTAAAAGGTTTCTTCTCTTGGTTCCAAGTCATGAGTGACTCTTCTTAATTATCTTCTCTAGTAGCCATTACTACAAGGTTCTTGAAGCTGATTCAATATCTCAATTTCCAGTTGGTCGTGTGGATCTATTGGATTTTGGATCAATTTCCACATACACGGGTGTTAAACCAATTCCCAATTGATCTGGACTTAAGACACAAAAAGAAGGGGGGAAAAAAAAAACACACCTACCCATCATCCTAAACCCTAACCCTATTTATCATCTTAAATTGTAACCCTAACCCAATTCTCATCCTAACCATAATTTTCATCCAAAACCTTTACCTTATTCATTATCATCATTGACTCCAAATTAATTGTACGTGAATCCTATTCTGCTATTCCACTTTATTAAGGGCCGTAACTTCAGTTAGACCATAAGGCATCAAGTCTTTTCTTACTACCTCCACCCACAGCCTTTTTTATGTTACCCTTGCCCTTTTAGAGCCTTCAACTTGTACAAACTCACTCCTTTTAACCACCACGTTTCTTGGTCTTTGTTGCACATGAAGAAACCATCTGTGTATTTTCCCTCATCTTATTACATATTGGTGCTACTCCTAAGTTCCCTCGTAAACAGTCATTTCTAATTCTATCCTTCCTTGCCTTGCCGCTCATCCATCTCAACATGCTCTTTTCAGCTACATTTCTCCTATGGAGACATTGTTCTTTAATTGCCCAACATTCTATTCCACATATCAGGGCTGGTCTCATAGCCATCCTACATAATTTCCCTTTCAGTTTCAATGGTACACGACGATAACATGAAGTCCAGAGGCACATCCGCATCTCTTCCACCCAACTTGAATTCCATAGGCAACATCCATCTCAATCTCCCTACTCTCATGAATTCTCAACCCAAGATATCCAAAGTGGTCATTTTGGGAAACTTCTTGGTCAGCAATCTTAACTAATTCCTCTTCCTCGTTTGCACTCCTACTGGTACAAAAAATGCACTCCATATACTTTATTTTTAGTCCAACTAACTTTAAATTCTTTAGATTCTAAAGCACCCCTCCATAAATCTAGCTTTGCGTTTATGCCTTCCCTCGTCTTGTCAATCAAAACTATGCCATCCACAAACAACATACAAAAGTAGCTTTATGTTTATGCCTTCACTCGTCTTGTCAATCAAAACCATGTCATCTGCAAACAACATACATAATGGGATATCTTCCTACAAATGCCTCATTAACTCATCCATAACCAATGCAAAAAGCTATAATATTAATGTGGACCCTTGGTGCAAGCCTACGATAATGGACAACTCACTTGTCTCTCCACTAGTGGTCCTCACATTTGTTATTGCTCTCTCATAAATATCCTTAAATGTCAATATATCATCTCGAAATTCCATCCTTTTCCAACAACCACCAGATTAACTCTCTAGGGGCGCTGTCGTAAGCTTTCCCGAGTCATAAAGACTATGTGGAGATCCTTTCTTCTCTCCCTATTTCTCCATCAATTGTCTAAGTAGGAAAAACAGCTTAAGAGGCAGACCTTGGCATGAAACCAAACTGAGTTTTTGATATGTTTGTCTCATACCTTAGTCTTTGCTCAATCAATCTCTACCAAAGTTTCATGTATGGCTCGCGAGTTTATCCCACTATAGATAGTGCAGCTCTTCGTCTCCTTTATTCTTATAAATGGTTATCACGGTACTTTTCCTTCATTTGTCTGGCATTTTCTTCAATCATACAATCTTGTTGAACACCTTTGTCAACCAAAATAACCCAGTATCTTCCGTAACTTCCAAACCTCTATTAGTAGACCATCTGGTTCGAGATCCTTTCCCATTTTCATCTTTCTAAATGTTTCTTTCACTTCAAATATCATAATACTACAAAAGTATTTATGGTCTCTGACGTCATTTGAGCTTATGGTTCCTTCTATCCATATTCTTTGAGAGTGGTGTCATTTAACAAGTTCTAAAATGCCAATTCAAAATCAAAATATGTTCCTATCAACCATTTTCCCTTCAAATTCCAATTCAAAGCCTAGTTCAGACCTCATAACTCAAGCTTTAATCCTTACTAGGGCAAATAAAAACCACTAATCATACCCTAAACCATAATGCCCCCCCCCCGGAATATGGCCCACATAAAGCACCTTTTGACACCATAAACCCTAATCCAAGCACCAACTCCAAAAATGCAGCCATAATATAATCAAAGCTCTAAACTGTAAGCTTAAAACAGCCACTAAATGAAAACTATAACCATAAGCCTAAAACCGAGCTTCCAAATCAAATCTTTTGGGGCCCTAATCAGTGTTTTAAGTATCTATATTCAAAGCCCTTATCGCACCTTCGGTATACGGAAAACATATCGGTTTCGCATGGGAAATATTGCATGTATTAGGGGATTTATCAGAGTTTGAAGGATACATTGGGTAAACATTGAGAAAATGATGGAATTTTTCTATCAACTTCAGGAGATATCAAAAGACATGATTACACATTTAGAACTCAATGCATTCCAAAAATAACTATGCGTCAATGGTTTAGAGAAGAACTTTGATACTCTAGCAAACTGTGACGGATGGTAGCATGAACTTAAAAATTGCATACATGGAATACCACTAGTTAAATTAAGCCATCCAAATTATGAGCCCCAATTTAGATGTATCATGAATGAAAAGTTGTGTTAATTTAATTATTTGAATATCGGATTATTGGACATTTACTGGACAGATGAAAATGAATATCCAACCATTCTGTTTCAACAAACAAGTAATCAAAGCTTAGGATTGTTCAATAAATCTGTCTTTGGGACCATAACATGGTAATCGTGAGTTCCACAATTAATTGGGTTTAATTTGAGTTATTGTACGCCATGTGGCATGGATATCCAACTATTCCATCCAAATTGTTAGCCCCATCGTGAATGGATCACGCCTCTAAAATCACACTAATGACACAATCCCAACAATCCAACTAATGAATTTCTAGTGGATGGCTAAAAATAAAATTGTGGTCATCCAAATTTGAATGGACAAATCAAATGGTAATAATACATGTTTAATATAATCTTTGGGTACAGTCCATCCACAGTTCGGTCGCTTATTTGGATGGTCTAGATTGTCACACAACTAAGCCATGCATATGGTTGAAAAGTCACCACCATTTTTTGTATGGTGTTAAACTAACATAGAAATCTGCCTTCATATCATCCATTACACATGGTCATGGTAAAGCTTTTCAAAGCTCTTTATTTTGAAGGGACAAGTAGCAGTTTGAAGAGAAGTGGCAGGGGAGGGGGGAATTTGAGCAAAAACGAAGAAGAAGAGGAAATAATTCGAGCAAAAAAGAAAAAGAACAAGAAAAGGAAGAATTTGAGCAAAATAGAGGAAGAGGAAGAGGAAATAATTCGAGCAAAAGAAGAAAAATAGGAGAGCTCTATAAATGGCTCTTTGAGGAATAAAAAACCTTCTTAACCTCTTTAAATCCCAAAATAAATCAAAGAATCTCTCTAGAAAGTGCTTAAACCAAGGAAATTCCGAAAGTGCCCAATTATGCAACTTTTGGAGAGATTCCTTTCTAACAACCTATTCTTATCTAAAAAGAGGCAAGGACCATCTTGTCCTTGCATCCAATGAATGAGAATAAATCTCTCAATTTTGAATTGTACCCTTTTAAATGCCGCTTATCTTCTCTCATTTTGCAGGAATGCAACTCAAGAACTCTATAAAAGGAGGAGAATTCTACGAGAACAAAGCCTTTGGATCTACAAAGGGAGGCCTTCGGATCTCCAAACTCCCATGTGCTGAGAACCAACCTAAAGAAGAGAGAAAAGAGAGTGAGAAAGGAAGAAAGCAAGAAGCCATGGAGAAGAAGAAGAGCTGGAGTTTGAGTGTAAGGGAGGGAAACTCAAAAAGGATTACTCCGGCTTGAGTTTTCTCTCTCGACAAGCGAAGCTCCGGCAATTGGAGCCAAATTGCTGATGGACGAAGGAGATCAAAGCCAAGAAAACAACGGAGAGCCACCATTTTCTTATTATTCTTCTTCCATTTTCTATTTATTTCATTCGTCATATTCAATTATGTAAAAAGCAAGAGAAGTGAAGGAAGAAGAAGAAGAATGCAATAGAAGGGAGGGAGAGAGAGAGTGCACTAGATAAGGGAGGCAGAAATGAGAGGAGAGAGGAGATGTAAAACCCTAGCATCTCATTCTCTTTTTTATTGAAAGGGATGAGTGTACATTGCATCTCTCGGGCCCATGGTCCCTTCTCATGGGTGCAATACCTACTTATTCCACTCTATGTTACATTCTATAACTTATTCAACTGGAATCCAAAGATATGTTTCTTTCAAAACCCGTTAAATGCATTGAAAGTCATTCAATTCTCTCTCCTTTGATTATATTTTTTTGTGTGGAGACAATGAAAATGGGTAAGAGGAGCTGCCTAACCCCTTCTCTTATTGTATCTGGATCCTTTACCTAGATTTGGGGTTAAATCAGTAATAATGGAGTCAGGCTCATTCAGTTCCCGTGCAGTTCTAGCTCTCAACACGTATCTACTCACAAGAGCTAGTGGCAACTCCCAATTTGCAATGATATGAGCCTAACCACACCCAGCATCAAATCGCAACCCCAGCATCCATGTATCTTTATTAGGATATTGCTACTTTATTTCCATTATAGATGATTGTTCTTGTTACATTTGGGTTTTTATCATGAAGAGTAGGAGTGAAGCTCCTGCAATTGTTTGAATGTTTATGAATTAATTGAAAATCAATCAGCACTAGAATATGATGCTAGGTAGTTCACAGGTCATGAATTGAGCACTTATCTGACTGCTAAAGGGATATCTTTCCAAACCTCATGTCCATATACTTCATAGAAAAATGGGGTTGCTGAAAGGAAAAATCATCACATGTTGAAGGTAACTTGGCCTCCCATGATCAAAATGGGTGTTCCTTAAGCATATTTGGCTGATCCAGTTCTTAATGAATCCTTTACGATAAATAGATGACTACGTTCATGCTTGACAATAATTACCCTTCACAGGTATTGCAGCCCAATCTTCCACCTACAATTTTTTGTTGTGTTTTCTTTGTTCACCTTCAGGGTAATTCTCATGATAAATTAGGATCTTGATCTTCTTAGGATAATCAGCCACTTAGAAAGGTTATAAATGTGTTTGTCCTACAACTAGACAAAGTTGTGTTTATAGATGTAACTTTCTTTGAGGATACTCTCTTCTTTGTGCATCATCATTTCAAGACTACTGGTGACATTAATGAGCCTCCTCTTCCCGCTCTCCCAACCTTTAGGGACTCTTCAGTCCAAGAAATGTTATTGCCTGATGAGCCATCCAACCATCCACCAATCACTGCACCGGTTGCAGAATCTTTTCTTTCCGCAACTTAGTCAAACCCCACTCCAGGGGATCTTCTTACTGCTCTCTGCAAGCCAAAAGGAATAGATCTATTCCTGCCAAGTATAGATCTCATATTGCTTACTCAAAATTGAAATTTTTGTATCTTTTAATTATATAATGCAGGGGCATTTTCACACCGGGCTCGAGTGGGGTAGCCTGTGGGATGCCGGGACACACTCGGGGTGGGCGGCCCGTGTGAGGTGGGTGGCTTGTGAGAGGCAGGCCCCACTCGTGTGATTCGGGTGGCTCGTGTGAGGCGGTACCCATGTGATTTGGGGCCCACGAGGAGGGTTCGACCGAGGTCCTAACCCATGCAATGTGGGGCCTGGGCTATGAGATAAAGGGATTAATTCGTCATGCTCTAATAGTTCGAGCTTTTAGAGCAAGTGGTTAATTGTCCTGCATCAAATTGGTATCAAAGAGGGAGGTCTCGGGTTCGAGATTCCTCACCGGGGGTGATTAATGCAGGGGCATTTTCACACCAGGCTCAAGTGGGGTAGCCTGTGGGATGCAACCGAGGTCCTAACCCACGCGATGTGGGGCCTAGGCTATGAGATAAAGGGATTAATTCGCCATGCTCTAACAATTCGAGCTTTTAGAGGAAGTGGTTAATTGTCCTGCATCAAATTAGCTTTCTCCATCATTTTGTGCATTTGCCTCCACCTTTTCTTCTGGCTTTATTTCATCTTGTGTAGTAGATGCTCTGGTAGATCCACATTGGAAAGCAGCAATCTTGGAAGAAATGCCATCCTAGAAAAACAAGGGACATGGGACCTAGTTCTGCTACCTGATGAGCATTGTGTAGTTGGTTACAAATGGGTTTACACCCTTGAGTGTAATCTTGACTGCGTGGTTACTCTGTTCAAGCCACGATTGGTTGCCAAGGGGTATACTCAACAATATGGTGTAGATTATCATGAGACATTTGTTCTCAATGCAAAGTTGAATCCCATGTGTTATTTTGTCTCTTGTAGTTCACCGTGACTCGCAGCTACATTAACTAGATGCCAAGAATATGTTCCTTCATGGAGATTTTCATGAAGAAATCAACATAAGTTTACCTCCTAGTTTTTAGTCTCATAACTCAAAGGGAAAAGTCTACAAGTTAAAGAAGGCGCTTTATGGACACAAACAGTCTCTTAAAGCATGGTTTCACCGTTTCAGTCGTGCTATTTCTACCATTGGGTTTTGAAGTTCTTGTGATCACTCGGTTTTCATCCAGAAAAAGCTATCCAGGATGACTATTTTGACTGTATATCTCAATCACATCATCATTATAGGAGATAGCACAGATGGTATTAAGACTGTTAAGGACTTTCTGGCCTCTTCCTTCAAAATCAAGGATCTTAGCTAGTTACACTATTTCCTTGGCATTAAGGTTACCTAGTCTTAGGCAGGAAATATTTATCTCTCAGCACAAATACACTATTGGCATCCTCTGTGAAACCAGCATATTGGGCTGTTGACCAGCTGAAACTCCTATCAAGGCCAATCAAAGTCTTCACTTTGCCAAGTCTGCTCCTCTGTCTGACCCAGCACGCTATCAGCAACAAGTGGCAAAACTGATTTATCTCACGACGACGTTGCCAGACATTACTTATGTTGTCAGTCTTGTGAGTCAATATAAGCAAACTCCTCACCAACATCACCTTGAAGCAGTTTATCGTATCCTTCACTGTCTAAAGTCCTCTCTGAGCAAGGGCATCCTTTTTTTCTGATCATGGGCATCTTAACATGCAAGCATACTATAATGCTGATTGGGCATGGTTACCAAATGATAGTCATTCTATGACTAGTTACTGTATGTTCGTTGGTGGAAATCTTGTTCCATGGAAGAGCAAGAAACAATATGTTATTGCTCGCTCTTCTGTTGAGGCCAAGTATCGCTCTATGGGCCATGCCATGTATGAGGTTCTTTGGCTTCAACTGCTTCTTTTGGACCTTGGTATCAATGTGCCTAGGCTGATTCCTGTCTTCACTGATAACTAGGCAGCAATCCACATTGCTTCAAATCCTACCTTCCATGAACATACCAAACACATCAAGGTTATCTGCCACTTTGTTCATGAAAAGTTGGCTAATGGGCTTATATCGTTATCTCATATCTCTTCTCAACATCAATTGGCCAATGTTCTTACATAGGTTGTACAGTCTCCTCAGCCTTGCGGCATCATTTTCGAGCTAGGAATGTGTGGCATTTATGCTCAAGATTGAGGGGAGTGTCCAAATATGGGCTTTTTGTTTATGAGATGGCTTTAGGGTTCCTTGTACAGGCCCACTTTTCTTGCATAGATCCACTTCAATTAGGGTTTCTCTGTTTTTCTATAAATAAGAGGTGTAGGGGAGAAATCTCTACACATTGGTTTTTTCCTCTCTCAAAGAGCCAACACTACTATTATCACATGTGCGACTTCATATTCCAGCAAAGTCTATTGGAATGATGGATACAAGACGGATAACGTAGTTTTTTTGTCCCTTTTTTTTAATGTAGGGCAATGCAAGGGTGTTTTTTTCTTTTTTGGAGAGGTAGCGAAGATTTATTAGAAAATCGCTGAAACAGAGGGAAAAAATACACAGCCACAACAAAAACCAAAAGGAATTAAAGTCCCAAGAGGGCTACAATGGTACAAGGATCTAAATCCTTCAAGCCCGACACCCACTCAGTAACCAAAGTTAATGCTAGCGGGAAGGTACAATCCACCGTTGTGGATACATTCTCAAAGCACCTCTTATTTCGCTCACCCCATAAGGCCCACAGGGTAGCCATCACAGCCAAGTGCCAAGTCGCCTCCCCTTGTTTACCTACCCCACCCTCATCCCATGAGGCCAACAGAGAAGGAACAGAATCCAGCAAAACCCAATTCAAATTGACAATTGAAAGAAAGGACTGCCAAATCTTTCTCACAAAGGGGCAATGAATGAAAAAATGGTCTGCTGATTCCGCATCCCTCATGCATGATAAACATGGGTAAAACCATTCATCTCTTGCACAGGTTGTCAACAGTGAGCACCTTGTTCCTGCCCGCCAACCACACAAATGCAGCTACTTTTGGGGGAGCTCCGTACTTCCAAAATCGAGCTTGATACTAGAATGGGATCCCGATAACTTAGTGTAGAAAGACAGGACCGAGAAGCACCTAGTTTTGAGATCTCTACACAACAACAAATCTGACGTTGAGACATCCGGCATCGTGAGCTTTAGCCTATCCAGAAGACTAATGAGAGCCTCTACCTCCTCATCACAAAGCCCTCTTTGACAAGGGGGGGTCCACGCTATTCCTCTCTCGGTGGGAGAAAAATAATTGACCACCGAGATGTTTCTATCTGTAGCTAACTCTGCTAAGGACGGGAAGGCATCCTTTAGTAGACAATCTTCTAGCCATAAGTCTTCCCAAAATCAAACTCGAGAGCCCACGTGCATGTTCATGCATCTTTGAAGATCTCACATTGGGAATATGCATGTGGGCTGCGTATAGGAGTTTGATGGACACGATGATCGGACCATTGGATCATCATTATCGAACATCTTGATCGTGGACCCCCACGAGCCACAAAATAATTTAGTTATTTAGATTATTTACATGCTTTGTTATTTCTGGTATAGCTTATATTTGTGTTGACATTAGGGAGTTAGAAACAACTTTTAATTTATTAAGCATCTTTATGTTGAAAATCTTATTTGAGAGAATCTTTTTGTAAAAGGTCTTTTCCGAGACTATAAAAGAGAAATGGGCATGTGAAGCCCTAATGCCATTATTTTGAAAAAAAAAAAAAAAAAAGCTGTGTTTTCTCTTCTTTGTGCGATTTGAAGAACACTCCATGTGATTTGGAGCTTGGGTGTGGTGTGATTCCATTCCCCATTCAACGGAGGTATGAGGCTTTCATCTATCATCTTCCTTCTCGCTTTCTTTCTATTCAAAAGAGGTATTTTCCCAAAAACTTCATCTCTCTTATTCCCTTCCTATCCAAGACCATCCAAATCATCTTTTTCTTCAACTTTTCATTATCCAACTTCAACCCCAACCGAAATCAACCATTGAAGACCCCAAAACCCTAGCCAATGACCCACACGTGCAAGCCCCTAGGCTGACCGTACGGACAACCGCTTAATCCGTTGATTTCCCCTTGCTTCCCCCATCAAAACCCCTTGATTCCCCATCCATAACTCTACCCTAAACCCTAGATCCCCAATTTCCTATTTTTCCTAATTTCTAAAAACCCTAATTCCAAAATTCTCAATTCCCATGAACCCTAATTTTCCAAATTTCAGATTTTCCCATTCCTAACCCTAATCATAAAACCTACAAGTCAATCCCTTGAGTGTGGAACGTGCCTTTGTTAAATTAGAAGTTTTATCCTTCCATCGGGCCTAATTTTAATTGATTTATGTGATTTCTTAGCATGCGGCCATGTGATTTAGGTTAAATCAGATTTTATTTTCTATTGTTTATTATTAATTACTTGGTGGGTTAGCATATTTTGTTAATTGAATTACTTTATGGACTCTTTCATAATCTCCACATTGCGTGCTAGCATTAAATCATGTGTCCTACATCACAGTGGCTTGCACACTTCCATCTAAGAAGATGGACTTTCTTCAATAGGCCCTTTCCTCTCCAAAGGAAGTTTCGCCTTAGCGCCTCCAATTTATCCAAAACAGACTTAGGATATTTGAAAAGAGACGTGAAGTATAAATGCATATTTGAGAAAGCCGCTTAGAACATCAAGGGCATGTTCGAACTTACATTCAGAAAACACAGCAAGGAACCAGCCAACGAACCTCCAACAGCCAAAATTGCCAAGAAGCGGAAATCAAATATCACCTGCACAATAGAAAGACAAGTAAGCATGGTTGAAATACATTGAGCAAAAGAATTTTTCAGAATAAGTACGAGGATAAACCATCTGCAACACAACCCAATACAACGATCAGCATGCTTCAAATGTCACTTTTTGAAATGTTGGTGCCATCCGCTTGAGCATAAAGTCCAATTATTAGATACAGGTTCTATTGAAAAAGAACAAGGATGCCAGCATAGCAAGTTGTAAAGGCAAAGAATTAAGGAATGAGATGAAAATCTATGCACCTGAACTGTTTTCTCTAAATTTGTTTCTTCACATCAAAGTACAGATCTTGTTACAAAGACAAAAATGGATGCAAAGCTGCTCCAACTTCCAACAGCAACCAAGCTACCAAAATGTGGGAATAGTGATGGTTGTATATATGATCATTCGTGAAATATGCAGTCATTGCACCAACTCATTCATCTAAATAGCCATAAAATGGTGTTTCGAAAGAAAGAAGACAAAAACAAACTGCACAAAAGCATTTAAACAGCCATAAAAGTGGTATTTCAAAAGAAGACAAAAATAGACCGCCAAAAGGGCTATTTTCTAAAAAGCCATTACAATGGTCTTTCGAAAGAAAGAAAAACGAAAACCGAGATCCATTCTTCTCAATAGCCATACGAATCGTTTTTTTCCAAAAGAAAGAAGACAAAAACAGACTGCATGAAGACATCTAAACAACCATAACAGTGGTGTTTCAAAAGAAAGAAGACAAAAAGAGACAGCTAGAAGGACTATTTTATAGAAAGAATCCCATAATGAGGGTTGTTTGTAAAAAGAATCCAAAATTGAACAATTGGATGGATGGATTGAACAATGGGGATTGTTTTCTATAAAGAACCCACAATAAAAAATTAGAAGGATGGATGGATGAACTAGTCTAAAAACAATCACACTGTGGGGGTTATTTTGTAAAAGGAATCCCACAATGAAAAATTAGATGGATGAATGGATAGATGGAATCCAATGATGAGGGTGGTTTTCAAAGGGTTGTTTCCTAAAAGGAATCCCATAATCAATGATTAAATGGATGGATCAATGGATGGATGGAGGGTTGGATGGCCGCCTTTTACCACTCTACCCGGGCATTACACGTGGTTACTCCATCAAATCCAATCCATTCATTACTGCTTGCAAGTCCCTATAGTAGAAAACCTATTACATGTCCAATGGTCAGTTTATGTCCTTCTGAAAACTCTATTGGGCATTCTTGTAGTCCTCATACAAAGCCTTCTACCACCTCTCCCTTCCATTTCTTTGGCTCCTTTTGCGCATCACACTCGTTACTTCTTTCTCTGTGCTTTGTGGTTTGTGGAAGTATGGTGGATGCAGTTCTCCTCTAGTGATAACATCATCTTACGTATATCAGCACCTTTGTTACAAATACCAGATCTAGATAGTAAGTACAGGAATACCAAAAAAATTGACTATCTTCAGTTGTCCAAAAACTAATACTAGGAACCTTCTCCATCTAGCTAGCTATGATTGATCATATACCGTTGAACATCCATCAACTGGCAATTTTTCTCCCAAACAGTGAAGCAACAGAATGGGGAGGCATGCAAATCATATGCTATATCAAAATTATATAGCATGATGATTTGCCCCACTTTCATGCCAACATCAAAAGACGAAGTAATTGGTATCAGAGTGGGAGGTCTCGTGTTCGAGACTCCTCACCGAGGGTGATTAATGCAGGAGTATTTTCACACTGGGCTCGAGTAGGGTAGCCTGTGGGATGCAGGGACACACTTAGGGTGGGTGGCCCGTGTGAAGCAGAACCCATGTGAAGTGGGGCCCACGAGGGGGTTCAGTTGAGGTCCTAACCCATGCAATGTGGAGCCTGGGCAATGAGATAGAGGGATTGATTCACCACTCTCTATCAGTTCGAGCTTTTAGAGCAAGTAGCTAATTGTCCTGCATCAATTTAGTATCACAGAGGGAGGTCTCGAGCCCGATGTGAAAATGCCCCTGCATTAAGTGGAATATGCTTGGAAAAATAGATGGTGCTCCCAAGTATCTCTTGAATGAGAAGACATGGTTGATTAGTCGAAACATCCAACGTCCAACTAACATGACAAAGAAAGTGAAGAACTGGCAAAGGTACCAGTGCATGGCATGGGTCAACTCAACAGACTCAGATGATGAAGAGATTCTCTAGAAATCTATTTTATTTATATAAAAAATAATAATAAATAAATAAATTCCATGCAAGCCCTTTAAGGTTATATAGAACAATAGAAGGTATGACCTTCAATTCTCCAATTTCTAATGACTAAGAAATCAGTCATGTTATATGACAAGGAAACAAAGGTAACTGCAACAAAACAAAGCTTTAAGAGTGATTACAAGGGAGATGTTAGACATTTAATAGACCAACTACTCATAGTCTCTAGAATAAATAGATCTATAAAAAAAAAAATTGTTCAAGCCAAGTAACACTCTTAATCCATGGAAAAGAGGAAAAGATTAAACTCCCTTTTGACACCAGTGCCAAATTAGTTTTTTAATGAAGAAATGTAATTTAAAAAAAATAAATAAATAAATAAATAAAAGGAGAATTGACCAAAATAATGACCAAAATAATCATTGGATGATGCCTTCATATTCTAATGAGGTAAAAGATGTTATCATTTCTGGGCTTCTCTGCGTCCTCATTTTGGCTTGCAATATATGCAGCTGTGTTGCTTTCTTATCCGGAAAAAAAAAAAAGTTGATGCTAATGCAATCCATGCTACGATCAACCCTTGGAGCACAAGTTGGCAACAAAGGCAATTAGCCAAGAAATGCAATTCCATTTGCACTTCATTCTAATTCTTAAGCATATAGGCAGTCCAATCTTCAACCCTCAAGAATTACTGAAAGGTTACTCAATTTGGTGAATCATACTTCCTTTGAAAGAAGCAATTTAGTCGAATTTGACATGTACTGCACATTCACTTTTTTTTTTTTCCATACTTAACTGTGTTTGGGGCTCTTTGTTGCCTTTGTTTTCCAGTTTCGTAGCCTTGTTGTTATGTTGTTTGCAATTAAGCTTTGGCCTCTTTGCTTGGTTAAGTTCTTGCTCACCATACAAAATAAATAAATAAATAGAGAGTCATTTGATATAGAATATTACGATCCATAAGCATGCACAAAGCCCTTAGCATACATGTACTAGTGTTTTAAATAGCGAATAGTGTGTAGCACAGCATTTACCCCTCTGAAGCGTGAGGTGTAAGCTACATGCTACTTCTAGATTTTTAGTCAAGGTTACACTTGGTTGCACCAATTTGATGATATTTTGCACCAAATTAAACCGTTTTAATAATGAAATTTAACAAAATTTCATGATATTTGGTGCAACCAAATGAAACCTAAAGTAATAGGAAAGGGCAATGATTAAGTATAAAGGTAAAGAAAGAGCAACAAAATTAATTTAATATACTTAGTTATATTATTTTACTAAAAGCATTAAAAAGATTAACTAATTTTTATTGAAAATAGAAAAATGTAACAAATCATTGAAAACATTAATTTATTTCAATGTTGTAGTGATAAATAACTTGTAATGAGCTATGTAGTGTGTAGGGTAGTCTATGTAGCATGTAGCATATGGAAATTATCATGTAGTGTAGGCCACACGAAATTTAAGCTATTTTCAAGAGCTACATAGCGTTAAGTCTAAGCTACACTATGTAGCGTAAGCTACACGCTACATGGTGTAGCTATTTAAAACACTGACATGTACCTTAATCTAAACAATCCACATTGTAGGCCCCATTCTTGACAGGTAATACTCCAAAATAACACAAAATGGATCATCCTCGACCATTAGATCTTGGAGATGTGTCATGGACCATTAAAAGGATGGTCTAATGTGTTTTAAATAGCCACAATCCTTAATAATGAGCAGAAAGTCTTGGATGGCACATAGTTAGAGATGGGTCACAATCGAGATACCCCAACAGGGGAGACACAGCCATGCATGTGTGAAAGAATGCATAAGTACATGTGGAAGAGTGTGTTGTGGAACATAGATTGATATGTTTATTAGCCTATTGCCCTCCTTTTTTTTCTCAATATCCCTACTTTATAGTAGACGTAACTGACCAAAATGGAGAGAAAGTCCACTTATGGACTACAGGCAGTAAACTACTGCACATGACTATATATAGACACGCACGCATGCACATACACGTGTAAATGGGTGTGGAAAATACACGGCTTTTAAAGCCTCTCCATACATGAAGGTTGATTGCCACCACCGCTCTGCAATTGGATCCCATCTTGGTTACGAACGGGTGATCTTAGATGGACCTTGATAGAAGGAAGAGCACGATTTTGTATACTGCCCAGGCTGCTACATGAGTCTAATCCAAACCAATGACGGCTACCCTAGTTGTGCATATGGGCTATATTAGGTAAATATTATAGGTTGTTTAGTTCTCTTCCTATTTAAAGTAATTTGTCATGTGAATCGTGCCAGGTCCTACATTAAGCGTGCTAGGGTATGGCACGTGTGATGCACGAGGAGCAAGGAGGGGAAAGAGAGAGAAAAGGATGAGAGATTCCGATGGGAGAAAAAAAGGAGAGGGGGGGTAAATGTAGGGCTACATGCGGGTGTGTGTTTCCACATAGAGGAGGAGAGACGGGAATAGTGGGTGACATATCCTCACTATTTCCCTTACTGTGGCCCATTAAGTCCCCAATTCACCAATTTTTTGGGCTGATTTACGGAGTTGATGTGACGGTCGTCATAGTGCGGTCCATAGAGCCTTTGTCACACAGTCTCCCTAACTGAATGTTTTGTGCAGGCTATACACAAAGAAGAGGATGGTTGGTGTGGGCTACATGCATAAAAAGAAGCAAAATGAGGCAAGTGCAATCTATGTCTACCCTTGCGCCGTAAAATCTCAACCATTCCCTACTTAGAAGCTAATTTTTATTACAAATTTTCCCTCTCTTAAACAATGTTGTGAAGGCTAATTCATAATCACCATTAAACCTTATCCCAATTAACTAGGGTCAGTTACATGAATGTTGTTCCAACTTCCACCATTCCACTTTATCAAGGGCCAAACCTTCAATTAGACCATACATCGTCTTTTCTTACTACCTCCATCCACATCTTTTTGGGCCTTCCCCTAGCCCTTTAGAGCCTTTCAACGTATACTAACTCACTCCCAATGCATTTATTTCTAATTCTATCCTATGTCTTGCAACTCATCCATCTCAACTAGAGTTGGGCAAAACAGATCCGATCCGGTGGATCCGACCCGATCCGAACCGAACCGACGGCCTGGATCGATCAGGATCAAGTTGGGTAATTCAGATCCAAATGAATTTCGGATCAAGTTCAGGTCGGGGTGGATCCGGACCGATCCGATCCGAAATCCGATCCGAATGGATCCGGACTGATCCGATCCAACCTGATCCGGAGTCGGGTAGTATATATATACATTTTAGTTTTTTACCTTAAAAACTACCCGATCGTTTTTACCCTTACCCCTTTTTTTCTTATCCTCTCCCGCCCGAACGAACCCTACCCTTCTGCCCTGCCCGCTGCTGCTGTCTGCCCTACGACGCTGTTGTTGTGTTGCCTGCCCGACGCTGCTACTGCCTGCTCGACACTGCTGCTGCCTGCTGCCGTCCCTGCCTACCCAACTCGTCCGGCCGCGCTCAATCCCAACTCTGAAACCCTAATCCTGTGCTTCCTGCCCGACGCTGCCTGCTGCCTGCTACCGCCCCTGCCTGCCCAACGACGCTGTTGTTGTGCTGCTGCCGTCCCTGCCTGCCTAATCTCAATCCGGTATGGCTTGAAACATCAGATTGCTTGATGGGTTTTGATTTGGTGGTCCTTACCGACTATGCTATGGACCAGAGATCAGGTTAGACCATGCATCAGGTGACCCGCACGTGTACCTCATCTGACAAGCATGACATGTGCGAACACGTGAGGTGCATCACGTTCAAGCCCGGTACCAAAAGAAGAAAAGAAAGGGAGAAAAACGCAACGGTTGACATTGAATGAGTACAAATCCAATGCGTGGGCATGGACCATTTTTAAACCA
Organism: Magnolia sinica; assembly: GCF_029962835.1. NCBI lineage: Eukaryota > Viridiplantae > Streptophyta > Magnoliopsida > Magnoliales > Magnoliaceae > Magnolia > Magnolia sinica. Next base: position 73,768,857 of record NC_080578.1, on the reverse strand, counting down.
TGGAACATCCAAAAGGCGGACCCCACCATGTGAGAAGCTTCCATTCCACCACCGCAGGTGCAAGCACTCCCGCTGACTACTCAAAAGGTCTGCTTTTTCTTTTTCTTTTTTAGAACTCTTCGTTTTTGAACTTTCATGGGTATGGGTCCATGGGAATCTGATTCGGCCCGGCCGTGTCACCTTTGGTTCTAACCTCGGTGCTAGAAAAGTTGTGGGCCCCACACCATGATGTATATGTTTTATCTACGCCGTCCATCCATTTTGCTAGCTCAATTTAGGGAATGAGGTAGATCCAAATCTCACCTACACCACGCCACAAGAAACAGAGCTAATTGAACACATACCATCCAACTCAAGTCGAACAGTTCCCAATCCGATCCGACTCGGTTTTCCTGACCGAGTCGGACTCGGATCGGATTAGGCAAAGCACATTTCAGATCGGTCCGAGTCAGGTGACCCGGACTTGGTCCCGGATCGGATCGAGTTGGACCCAATCCGATTCGATCCAATCCGATGCCCAACTCTAATCTCAACATCCACATTTCAGCTACACTCATCCTATGAACCCATTGTTCTTTATCTACCCAAGATTTTGTCCCATAAAGCATGGCTAGACTTATAGCTATCCTATAAAACTTCCCTTTCAATTTGAATCATACAGAAGGATCATATAAAACTCCAAGGAAAATCTTCATTTCTTCTATCTAGATTGAATTCTATGGGAAGCATCCTGTTCAATCTCACTCTCCACTCTGATGAATTATTGACCCAAGGTATCCACAATGGTCATTTTGGGAAACCTCTTGGTCAACAATCTTAACTAATTCCTTGTTTTCACTATTATTATTATTAAAACTGTACTCCCTATGCCATGCTTTAGTCTTATTAATTTTCAAATCCTTTAGATTCTAAAGCATTCCTCCATAAACCTAGCTTTACGTTTACACCCTCCCTCGTCTTGTCAATCAAAACTATGTCATCTGCAAACAACATACACCATGGGATCTCTTCCAACAAATGCCTCATTAACTCACCGTAACCAATGAGATAAAGGTGTAAGCTCAATGCCGACCCCTGGTGTAAGCCTACAGTAATTAGGAACACTCACTTTTCTCTCCAATAGTGGTCCTCACATTGGTTACCGTTCCCTCATACATATCTTTAACAATCTCAATATATCATCTCGAGACTCCTTTCATTACCAATACCCACCAGATTAACTCTCCAGGGACCCTATCGTATGCTTTCTCTAAGTCAATAAAGACCATGTGGAGATCCTTCCTCTCCGTACATTTTGCCATCAATTGTCTAAGTAGGAAAATAGCTTCAGTTGTTGACCTCCTAGGCATGAAAACAAATTGATTTTCTAATACATTCATCTAATGCCTTAATCTTTGCTCAATCACTCTCTCCCAAAGTTTCATAGTATGGCTCATAAGTTTAATCCCATGATAGTTAGTGCAGCTCTGCGTGTATCCTTTGTTCTTATAAATAGGTGTCACAGTATATTTCCTCCATTTGTCTCACAATTTCTTCGATCTTACAATCTTGTTGAACAACCTTGATAACCAAAATAACCCAGTATCTCCCATACACTTCCAAATCTCTATTGTTATATCCAAGTGCTATTCCTATTTTCATCTTTCTGAAGGCTTCTTTCGCTTTAGATATCCTAATCAAATAAAGGTATCAATAGTATCCAACGTCATTTGAGTTTATGGTTCCTTCTATCCCTATGCTATCAAAGTGGCCTTCGTTTAACAAGTTTTGAAGATAGCTTCTCCACATTTCATTGATATCATTGTCTTCTACCAGTACCCTCTGATTCTCTCTCTTAACACAACTAACATGATCTAAGTCCCTACCCCTCCTCTCTCTCATTTTTGCAAATTTGAAGACATCTTTCTTGCATCTCTTATGCCCAATCCATTGTAAATATCATCATAAGGTTTACGCTCAACTTCACTTACTACTTTCTTAGCAATCTTTTGGAATTTTTATATTGTTCATAAGTTTCATCATTTCTAGTCCCTTGACAGGCTCTGAAACAACAATGCTTCTCATGAATAGGTTTTTGTACACCATCATTCCACCACCAAGTATCCTTATATAATGGCTAAATGCAAGGGAAAAAATGTCCAAAGCTATTGGCTTTATATATAATAGAGACATTGCATAAATAGTGATTGTGCATGTATTATAAGCATAAACCTTCTACAACCATATCAATGTTTTTCTAAAAAGAAAAATGCGGCACCACCAAGTGTTCAGGACTATTCCTCTGATAGACCTTATGATAGATGGTTCGTGTAAAAATCCAAGTGGTCTGATGAGTGTATTTCTGTTGCAAAAAATATTGATTTTTAAATATATTTTCAATAAAATATAATATATATATATATATATATATTATAAAAAAAGTTTTGGAAAAAGCTTTTTGGGGATTTTTAAAAGTAGTCCCACATGGGAAAGGGAAGAGAAGTTTTTGTAGTTTAAATGAAAACAGTGGAGTATTATAATATTTACTTACCTTGTCCAAGGACTATGGACCTTGCATGTTCCAGTGCACGCGCGCTCGGGCTCGGGCTCGATCACGGTCACGGGCACGGGCACAGGCACGGGCTCAGTGCGAGGGCGTGGTCATGTGAGGCAGTGTGGCTGTAGAGGCGCTAGTGGCACACTTTGCACTTCGCACGTCCGCATCATGTCGCAGAGGGTCGCTCCTTCGCGATCTTGAGCGAACCGGAGCGAGACGTATGCGAGCCGCGGTACGACTAAGTGGCTAAGGCGGATGGCTAGATAAAGACGAAATCTAAAGGAGTGAATGAGAGTCCCTCTGAATATATAGAGAGCTGAAAAAAGAGCTGTTGCAGCAAATCTGTAACAGCTGTGCCATTAGTGCAGGGTCCAGCAGTAACTACTGCATGGCTAGCCCAACAGCTAGAAAACGGCTAGCTGCTGTCTCACAACAGTCAGCATGCAGCAGCTTAATGGCCCATGCACAACAGTCAGAAAACGGCCATAAAACGGCTAGTTTTCTCCAACAGCTAGAAAACGGTCATCGGATTTAATTCCCTGGACCATAACCCCCAACTACTATAGCCTATAAAAGGAGGGCCTGGATGGGTTTCCAAACTATCTCTCAACCCACTCCAGCAGACTCATACGAACTGAGACAGTCCTCCACTCCTCTCCAATAATTCCAGCAAGACAGCAAGGGTTGAACCTTTGCTTGAAGAACAGACCAACGATGTGGTCTACAACGGTTCGACTGAACCAGTGGCTGAAGACTTGACCAATGCAGTGGTCTAAATCACATTTTTTCTTCTCTTTCTTTCTTCTGGGATTTTTCTTTTATTGTATTTCTGCCAGATTGAGTGTAACAGAGTTTCAATAGGTGGGCCTTCGTGTTTGTTGAACGCGGACCCACACCAGGCTCGTCGTATCCTAGAAGCGGTTTGCGTGTAACCTATCAGCATACTCAATTCACTTGAGTAGGAGCAAATAAAGCTTTAAGGACAGCGTTTCAGACGTGTTTCAGCCTATCCTTATTCAAGCTAATTTTATTTTTCAGTTTCCATATATACAGAAATTATATTAATCTGTATAATTTCCAACAATCTTAAAGCGTTATTTGATGGAAGCCGACAATGTTTCATCCATCAAGTTGATGAATCAGGACTTGATACATCTCGATCGGTTCAATGGAATCAATTTTACGAGATGGCAAGACAAGCTGAAATTTCTTCTGATGGCGCTGAAGATCTATTACATTTTAGATCCAAATCTACAAGCACTACCTGAAGCATCCGACACAGACACACCTGAACAGGTGGTTGCCTGCGCCAAACGAGCTGAAGACGAACTCTTGTGTCGAGGACACATTCTGAACGCTCTCTCCGACCGCCTGTACGATCTGTACCAACAGACGTCATCAGCAAAGGAGATCTGGGCCGCTCTGGAGTTCAAATACAAGGCAAAAGAAGAAGGAACCAACAAATTTCTCATCGCTAGGTATTTTAACTTCAACATGGTAGATAACAAACCGTTGCTGCCCCAAATCCAAGAATTGCAACTAATAGTAAACAAAATCAAAGCCATCAAAATTGATATTCCTGAATCATTCCAAGTCGGGGTTATAATCGTTAAATTGTCACCGATGTGGAAAGACTAAAGAAAGAAGTTGTTGCATAAAACTGAGGACTACACACTGGAACAAATCCAGAAACACCTCAGAATTGAGGAAGAATCCCGTAACCGCGACAGAAAAATGATAACGGGAATGCCTCGTCCAAGATACATGCAATAGAGAATACTACTAACAAGAATCCCGAGAAGGACGATTCCCTTCAACCCAATAAAGGGAAATTCAAGAAAAACACCCAAAAGAATAACGGAAAGTTCAAAGGCCCATGCCATGTCTGTGGGAAAGCCGGGCACTATTCTCGAGTATGTCGATATCGCAAATCTAAAAAAGAGGCAAGTGCAGTAGAAAAAGGCGATATTGTGGCTATGATCACTGAGGTGAATACCATCTAAGGCAAAATTCCAGGTTGGTGGTATGATACTGCCGCTACAGTACATGCGTGCTACGATAAATCAGCCTTCAAAACCTATGAGGAATTGACCGATGGTCAAGAAGTCCAAATGGGTAATGAAGTCCGATCAAAGGTCATCGGCAAAGGAACTGTCGAACTGATATTCACCTCTGAGAAGAAAGTGATTCTGACTAATGTACTGCATGTCCCAGACATGAGGCGAAACTTAGTTTCTGGGAATCTTCTGGGTAAACCAGGTATAAGGGTGGTGTACGAGTCAGGTAAACTGTTTCTGTCTAAGAATAAGAATTTTATTGGAAAGGGATATGCTTGTAACGAAATGGTCAAGTTTTCTCTAAATAAAAGTAGCACTTCTACGTATATGGTTGAATCCGTTGGACTATGGCATGATAGACTAGCCCATATAAGGTATAGTACCTTGAAGTTCATGGCTAAGAATGGTTTAATCTTATACACAGATAATGAAACCGATAGATGTGAAGTGTGCATACAATCCAAAATGACGAAGAAACATTTTCCAAGTGTTGAAAGATCGTCTCAAGTATTGGATCTTTTGCACAGTGATATCTGTGAGTTAAACGGTATTCTTACTCGTGGAGGTAAACGGTACTTCATAACCTTTATAGATGATTGCTCTAGATATGTGCATGTTTATCTGTTAAAGAGCAAAGATAAAGCATTGAACATGTTTAAAATATATAAAACAGAAGTAGAGAATCAACTAAATAAGAAGATAAAAATTCTCCGTAGCGATAGAGGAGGAGAATACTTCTCAAATGAATTTGATAACTTCTGTGAAGAACATGGACTAATACATCAATGTACAGCGCCATACACACCTCAACAAAATGGAATAGCTGAAAGGAAGAATAAAACATTAGTAGAAATGGTCAACTCAATGTTGATAAGAGCAAAGTTGCCACTAAGTCTATAGGGTGAGGCACTGCTTGCAGCGTGTCATATTCTAAACAGAATTCCGTCTAAAAAAGATAAAATATCTCTATATGAAACATGGAGAGGTAGAAAACGTAACATGGGATATCTAAAAGTGTGGGGGTGTCTTGCATATTGCAAAACCCCTGATCCAAAAAAAAAAAAAACTAAATTAGGACCAAGAGCTATTAAGTGCGCCTTCATAGGGTATGCACAAAATAGTAAAGCTTATAGACTACTAGACATAGAGTCTAATACAATCATAGAATCAAAAGACGTTGAGTTTTTTGAGAACTCACTATCCTTGGAGCCGAAGGATAATGAAATCCAAACTCCTAATAGAGAACCAGATAACACAGTTCCACAGATAGTGGAAGCTCCTGTTGAAACTCGTAGGATTCAAAGGACAAGAATAGAGAAGAGTCTAGGAGATGACTACATAGACTTACAACGCATCATTTTCCATCTTATAGAAAGAGATAGAGAAAATGTTAAAAGAAAAATACCCATAGTGATGACTATAGAAGATGATTCTAAAACATATAAAGAGGCTGTATCCTCTAGAGACTCAGCTTTCTGAAAAAAAGCTATAAACGATGAAATGGAATCCATACTGTCAAATCAAACATGGGAACTAGTAAACTTACCTTCAGGTTCTAGGCCCATAGGTTGGAAGTGGGTATTTAGAAAGAAATATCACACTGATGGGACTATCCAAATCTTTAAAGCTCGACTAGTAGTTTAGGGTTTTAGACAAAAAGAAGGGATAAATTACTTTGACACATACTCTCCTGTAGCTAGGATAACATCCATTAGGATATTATTTGCGCTAGCTTCCATACATCATCTTCACATCCACCAAATGGATGTAAAGACCACATTCCTGAATGGTGACCTCAATGAGGAAGTATACATGGAACAACATGAATGATTTGTTCTACCAGGAAATGAAAACAAAGTATGTAGATTAGTCAAATCTTTGTATGGATTAAAACAATGACCAAAACAGTGACATGAGAAATTTGATTCCAAAATACTATCTCATGGTTTCATGCATAGTGTAGCTGACAAATGCGTATATTATAAAGTAGATGGTAGTGGTATCGTTATTATTTATCTGTATGTTGATGACATGTTAATAATAAGTAATAAAATGGTAGGTGTGACTGAAACAAAAAGGTTTCTATCTTCCGTATTCAAAATGAAGGATCTTGGACAAGTTGATACAGTTTTAGGTATCAAAGTTAAAAAATATTGTGGGGGTTATGCTTTGTGTCAATCTCATTATATTGAGAAGATACTAAACAAGTTTAACCATCTAAATATTAAGGAAGTAAAAACCCCATTTGATCCAACTATCAAGCTAAAAGAAAATACTGGAAGAACAGTTGCACAATTAGAATATGTGAGTGCTATAGGAAGTCTTATGTATGTTATGCAATGCACTAAACCTGATATCGCATATGCTATGAGTAAACTTAGTAGGTTTACTAGTAACCCCAGTACTGAATACTGGAATGCAATCAGTAGAGTCCTTGGTTACTTAAAAGCAACCAAAGACTTAGGACTATTTTATTTAGATTTTTCTGCCGTATTGGAAGGATATACCGATGTGAGCTGGATATCGAGTGCAGGGGACAATAAGTCTACTACAGGGTGGGTATTCACCCTAGGAGGTGCAGCTGTATCTTGGGGATCCAAGAAACAGACTTGCATAATGTACTCGACTATGGAGTCTGAATTCATAGCCCTGGCTGCAACAGGCAAAGAGGCTGAGTGGCTAAGGGATCTTCTATTAGAAATCCTTTTCTGTGTAAAGCCTATATCGGCTGTGTCACTACATTGTGATAGTGAAGCCACATTAGCTAGAGCCTATAGCGGCACATATAATGGTAAGTCTAAACATATCAGTCTTGGACATGATTATGTCAGACAATTGATTCGAGATGGAATCATTACTATTTCCTATTGAAATCAAGCAATAACCTGGCAGACCCTTTTACTAAACCTCTACCGAGAGAGGTAGTAAAGGCTACATCTAGAGGGATGGGGTTGAAACTCTTCAACCAAAGTTCCACCAGTAATGGTAACCCAACCTAAAGTCAGAAAGTCTAATTTTGGGATTAATGGGTAAAAACAAGTCACTGATATGTGGAAAGTTTTTCAGCACTAAAATATAAAAAACCTCATCCATAATAGATAAGTGTTGAGCATTACGAAAAAGAGTTGAGTCTTAGAACTCTTAATGAAATCCAGTCTATAGGACAAGTGTCTTATAGTAACGGAGACACTGGAAGGATTTCACCTATATGAACGTAGAGATGGTGCCGTCTCTCATGAGAGTTAGGAGTTTTCTCTTAGGATCGTTCACGAATTAGGATAAGTACATGGCCATTAATTGTGCTGAGCAAGATTGTGGGAACTCTAACAAAACACATAGCGAATATGTGTGTGGTTTCTCCGACTCTGTTATCTAGGAATAACTGGTTCAACGCTACGGCTACCAGTCATTTCGACAGAGTTTTGAGATACTTACACTAAGGAAAGATTAAAATCGAAAGATATCTTTCTTTATGCATATAAGCTGATTATTCTGGCAGAAATGTTTAACCGAGAAAATATATTTTTAAAATCAAGTGGGGAATTATTGCAAAAAATATTGATTTTTAAATATATTTTAAATAAAATATAATATATATATATATATATATTCTATAAAAAAGTTTTGTAAAAAGCTTTTTGGGGGTTTTTAAGAATAGTCCCACATGGGAAAGGGAAGAAAAGTTTTTGTGGTTTAAATGAAAACAGTGGAGTATTATAATATTTACTTACTTTGTCCAAGGACTATGGACCTTGCGTGTTCCAGTGCGTAGCACTGAAACACCCGCGCGCGCGTTCTCGCGCTCGGGCTCGGTCTCAGTCTCGGTCTCGGGCTCGGTGCGAGGGCGTGGGCATATGAGACAGTGTAGTTGTAGAGGCACTAGTGGCGCACTTTGCACTTTGCACGTCTGCATCGTGTTACAGAGGATCACTCATTCGCGACCTTGAGCAAACTGGAGCGAGATGTGTGCAAGTCGCGGTGCGACTAAGTGGCTAAGGCAGATGGCTGGATAAAGACGAAATCTAGAGGACTGAATGAGAGTCCCTCTGAATATATAGAGAGCTGAAAAAAGAGTTGTTGCAACAGATCTGTAACAGCTGTGCCATTAGTGTAAGGTCCAGCAGTAACTGCTGCATGGCTAGCCCAACAGTTAGAAAACGGCTAGCTGCTGTCTCACAACAGTCAGCATGCGGCAGCTTAATGGCCCATGCACAATAGTCAGAAAACGGCCATAAAACGGCTAGTTTTCTCTAACAGCTAGAAAACGGTCATGGGATTTAATTCCCTGGACCATAACCCCTAGCCACTATAGCCTATAAAAGGAGGGACTGGATGGGTTTCCAAACCATCTCTCAAGCCACTCCAGCAGACTCATACAAACTGAGACAGTCCTCCACTCTTCTCCAGTAATTCTATCAAGACTGCAAGGGTTGAACCTTTGCTTGAAGAACAGACTAACGGTGTGGTCTATAACGGTTCGACTGAACCAGTGGCTGAAGACTTGACCAGTGCATTGGTCTAAATCACATTTTTTCTTCTCTTTCTTTCTTCTGGGATTTTTCTTTTATTGGATTTCTGCCAGATTGAGTGTAACAGAGTTCCACAGGTGGGCCTTCGTGTTTGCTAAACGCAAACCCACATCAGGCTCGTCGTATCCTAGAAGCGGTTTGCCTGTAACCTATCAGCATACTCAATTCACTTGAGTAGGGGCAAATAACGCTTTATGGACAGCATTTAAGATGTGCTTCAGCATGTCCTTATTCAAGCTAATTTTATTTTTCAGTTTCCATGTTATACAGAAATTATATTAATCTGTATAATTTCCAACATTTTCTGTCAAAACAGAACCTTAAGTAGGGATATGCTTTATAGAGATCTCCCACTAAAATTGGACATGTGGCATGGTGGGATGATCCAGAAATCATATGAATTGGACGATCAAGACCATAAGATCAGTTATGTTGAATGAAAAATTACAAAATACGATTTTACAATCTGTTTATAGGGCATTGATCAGAGGGTCAATATCACCCAATCAGACAAATTTTCACGCTGCAGCCCATATGCCACCAGATGAATGGTCCAGATCACTGGGCCAGCAAGCTGGGGGTTGTGATAATTAAGCATGGCGCAGGATGTGTGGGACATAGAGAAAAGGCCCTTTACCCTCTCGATGGTGGATTCCGTGGCGCGAGCAATCCCTACAACAGGGTTAGAGCTAGGATTCGCCAAGGCGTAGTTGAAGGGGGTGTCGGGAGATGGGGAAGCGGCAGGACCGACAAAGGGCCTGGGATTCTGATTAGAGGAGGGAATGCTTTGGGTAGAAGAAGAAGAGGTGGATGAATTATGAGGAGAGGAGGAGCTGAGAGATGCTGCGACGGAGGTGAGACGAGAGCACGGGTGCTGGCTTCCAGGCCGAGGAGGAGAAGGACGGTGAACAGATGACACGGAGATGGGAGAGAAAGATACGAGGAAAAGAGCCATCGTTCATGCAAGAGAGAGAGAGAGAGAGAGAGAGAGAGAGGATGAGGAGAGTTTCTTTCCATTGCATGTGTGAGTGTTTGGGGTTCAGCTCGTCCTGCCTTTCACATCGATAAAGCGATAGCGGGAAAACAACAAGGGCTTTTCAAAGGCCTTGGACAAAATTGCACGGTGGACCTGCGATGGGGTGGACCTGCTCCTTTACAACTATGGGCCGGGAAGCGGATTGGCTGGTGTACCACACACCAGCAACCTAGCTGGTGTGGGTACGCGTCGTGCGAAGACGAGTGCGGACCAAGGTTGTACACTAGCCAAGCAAGCTTAAAAAGCTAGCTCGGCGTACCTCGATCCAGCTCGGCTTAGCTTGACTTGAACTACAACTCGAGACAAGCCCAGCTTCACATAACCCGGCTCGTTTTGAAAACGAGCCAAGCACGAGCATGATATAGCTTAACTTGACTCGTCTTGAACTTGCTAAGCTCGAGCTCGGCTCAACTCAAATATGTATTATATTATATATTATTTTATATTAAAAATAAATAAATAAAAGAGAGATATAAAACTTAAACCATCCATTTTTCCCTTTCTTACCTTTTTCCTTCATTGCCATATTATATTTGTATTGCGAAATTGATGGATTATATATACATTAATAATGGAAATTCAATATTATAACCTTAAAACATACTTGATTGGGAAGACATTCTCGATGTCTCGATGTAGCCAACGAAAATTTTTATCTTCTGCACCTCACACCCTTAAGAAAACCTCTCAATAAGACTAGGGTTTTCTATTTTATGTTGGTGAAGAGACCAGGGCATATATTTATAGGAAAGAGAGTTAGAAACTTACCTATCACACTTCTCCCCTCTAAAGTCTTCATATCGTAAGTTTCTATATCCGACTTAATAACCATATATATAGACCACTATTCATGTGTCATGTCCCAAACCTATTTACAATTATCACAACTGTAGTGGGGCCCATTAAATCCCTCAATATGAATAATCCAACAGTCACATCTAAACCGATGATCATGTGTGGCTCACCTAATAGGAGTCTTACATACCCAACTCGCCACGCACGAGCTTCTCTCTCTCTCTCTCTCTCTCTCTCTCTCTCTCTCTCTCTCTCTCTACCAACAACAGGGTACCTGTCACACCCCAAACTCGGAAACCGGGCTCACAAAATTCTCGATCCCCGAATCCGGCACCGACAGCCTCCGTAGTACCCCATTCTTGGCTCCCGGCATCTATACACCAGGTTCCGATCCTGGGATCCTACGAGGAGGATTTCAAGCATGATTTTGATTCAGTATAAGCATAACCCATGAACAATTACTATAAGAACACCATCACAAAATCCACTATGATCAAAAACTTTGAATACAATGCGTATGAAGGAAAATACAAGATAATAATAATAACAGAAACTCTAAAAGTTTGGCTGCACACTCCAACTGTGACAAGGTTAAGGCTGCGTCCTGGCGTCACTTGCACACATCAATCGTGCATAAGCTTATAAAAAGCTTAGTGGGTAGTATAAGTGTGTGCGCAATATAAGCATGCTTAGAATGCAAGGTCAGAAAAATGCGAAATTATGCTGATGAGTACATGAATGCAATCAGTCATACCAAAGCTATGCAGTGCAAGATATGAATGCTATCGGCCATGTCAAGACCATGCGATGCGAGATGCAGTTCAAGCATGTCAATCCTCATCATATATCAGTACAATTCTCATTCTGGATAATCACCAGGATTTAGTACACTCTAAATGGCACTACCGCTCTCCTAGCCCCACAGTCCAAGTGAGCGTAAGAAACCTCACTATCCGCCTAACCAATAGTCTGTCAATATCTATCCGGCACATCGAGAGCAGACCCATTGGTGAGCTGGTCAAACTCAGCCTAGTATTGCCCCTTACTCTCAGGCGAGTAAGGCCATACCCCTTTCCAACCGACCACGATACAGTGGGAGACGCGGCCTCATGGTATTCGGCCCTCGTGCGCTCATATATCCACTCAGTCTCGATGTTGGAGTCATCCTCTGGAACCATTGGGTTTAGGAATTTTTACCTAGGAACATTTATGACGCCCCAATGCTTAGTAACAATATTTTCGGTATCCGATCCTGCTATCCACGATGTGTCTGTGAAGGTCATAACCCTGATGTTACTAGGGCATATAGTAATCATGTCATATAAATATGAAGTGCATGAATCACACTACCAGTCATGCAACAGTCCTGTGCGTACCGCGCGCTCATAAAGGGCAACTCCGCCTATTAGGGAGCCCATAAACAATCTGCCCGAAGGCAAATGCTATGACCAGTCACTCCTCAGATCAAGCATACATATGATGTGTATGATCATGAATCATGGATCTATACTAAACAAGTTATGTGGTGTTGGGCTCTGTTCATAACGAAGATGGGCCTAGACGGCCTACACATTACAAGTATGGGCTTATCAATGGGCCCTAGGGAGAGTGATAATGTGGACATTTAACCAACATTATCCATACAATGTGGACGTCAAACCATCATTGCTCCCAAGGCGTAGCCCGCCATCGAGATCATCACATAAACCACGGTGAAAACACATTATAATGGGCCTTATGTTCATCCTATTGGGCCTCAACCCATGGGCCTCCAATACGTCAAATGGGCCTCATACCATGGGTCTCATATATATCAAAGTGGGCCTCAACAACGGGCTTAGTCAAATGGGCTAGATCAAATGGGCCAATTCGAATGGGCCGAGTTGCATGGGCTAAGTCCAATGCACCATTCATCCATGATCATTATAGAGCATACAAAAAAATGAATCATATTCAAAAGATCATCTGGACCATACCACAAATGACAGTGGTGGTAATGATTCCCACAGTTAAAAATTTAGAAGGCCCACCATAGCATTTATTTCCCATCCAAACTGTTTATAAGGTCACAAGGACCTGTACAGGGAGGAGAAAACACAAATAATATATAGATTTAAAACTCCTGTAACCCAAAGGGGTTTCAATGGTAGGCATCAACATCACTGTTTCTACAGTGTGGTCCACACGATACTACATTTGTCTTATTTTTCCTCTCAAGCTCAAGGAAGAGCTCACCAAATGTATAGACGGCTTGGATGAATCATAAACATCAAGGTGGGGTCCACACACGTGGCCCACCAAAACTGATTTAGCTTCATTATTTTATTATTATTATTGAAACAGTCCACCATCCAGCCATCTAGACGGTTGGAATATTACACATACTTCAAAGTGGGGCCCACTAGTACGACAGATAGATGGACTGCTTGGATGGAACACACCCATCAAGGTGAGGCCATTGACCGTCCAGCAGATGGATGGCCAGATCGCTGCAAAGAGGATGGACGGTTGGATTACATCACAGTGGGCTCCACATAACCTGCCACATCACAGCAGCCATATGGCTAGTGTGTGGCACACCCGCCAATCCAATCCCATCAGAGGTGGGTCCCACGTGGGGCCCACCCTAACATTTATTTCTCATCCAAACCGTAGATAAGGTCACACAAACCCAATAAAATAAATAAATAAATTTTATATTGATCTAAAACCTCTGGGAGAGAGGGTTTCAATGGTACACGTTCAATCATCACTGTTGCAGTGTGGTCCACTTGGCTACCACATATGGCCGATTTAAGGGGGCCCACCGTTTAAAAAGGGGCCCACCAAATGCACCAGTGTTAATGATGACACATATCATGGTGGGGCCCACAACAGGGACCCACGGCCCCTAGTTCGTGTACGCCTAACGCAGCAGGACCGATTGCGCGTCCTGTGGTCGGTCAGAGGCAGCAGCACCTGCTGCTGCCCTCTGTATATTTTTTTTGAAAAAAAAAGGATTTTAAGGTTTTTCCTAGGTGGGGCCTGCATCGGGAAGATCCACTCCAGCCATTGGATCCTGCGGCTCATTACAGGCTAAATGAGCCCAATATCCAAGGTATTTTGGCGTATAAAAGCTTCAAAGTGCATTTTAACGGTAAGAACCACTATTTTCTATATTATGGCCCGCCAGGTAATCGGATTGACTTCATTTTTCGACTCAACGCCTAAAATGAGCTGGGGAATGGGATGGACAGCGTGGATCAACTCCATACATTAAGGTGGGGCATGAGCGGCTCACCCCAAAAGCTCAAATATATTATTTTATATTATGTTTATATTATTTTTTTGTTAGCTTGTCAATACACACCCATGTCAGTACACGCACTCCATATTAGCCACCCCTACGTCCAGCGTCCAGGGATGCTGGACGGCATGGATAAACACAGCATTATGGTGGGTCCCACATGGACGTGGCCCACCTGTTTAGACCACCTGATCTTTGTGTTTTTTTCCTCCCACATGGGTTGGATGGTGTAGGTCTAGCACATCCATCAGGCGGGTCCCACATGAAGGTGGATGGCATGGATAAAGATATACTTCATGGTGGGGTCCATCCCGGTGGGCCACACGGCCAAATCAACTCAAAATGAAAGAGAGAGAGAGAGAAAAGAAGAGACGAGAGAGATCGTGATGAAGAGGAGGGACCCCGCCGCTATGAGCCCTCCATTTCTTACAGTGTATGCTTCAAACGGGTCCCATCACATGTGGTCCTAAAAAAAAGAAATTTAACGGTCGATCACCCATCTCTAGGCCTTCTTCTTAGTCCCTTAGCCTCCTTAGCTCCTTGCCTACACTTTTGATGGTGGTTAATGGGGTTTTGATGGTGTGGATGAGAGACGAGAGAGTGGGCTACACTTGTTGTTGTTGTTTGGGAGAGAAGAGAGGTTGGACGTGGGATGCTTGGGAGATTTTTTTTTTTAGAAATGAGGGAAAGAGAGAAGTCATGAGATGATAAGGATGGGTGATGGGTTGTAAGAAAGGAATGGGTGCAGTGATGTGTTGTAAGAAAGGGATGGGTGGTGAGAGAGAGAGAGAGTTGACTTTGGGAATGGGAGAGATGGGTTGCTTGTACTTGGGTATGGCTTGTACTTGACTTGTACTTGACATGAGTGATTGATTGATTGATGGGACATGTTGTAGAGATTCCCTTAAAATTCGCAACACGTGGCGTTTTCTTTGAATTGCACGCGAGCCCATATCTTCTGACCTGGGTGTCGAATTAGTGCGCGAGTCACGGCGTTGGAACCGCGGCGACCGCGTCGTCGCCAAGGTATAGGTTTCGATTCGAGCCGGCTTCGGTATGCAGGACTCGGCTTAGGATCATACGCAAACCTCAGATATGGGTCGAGGATTGCCATAATTCGACCGGAAGGACCATGAAAGCCTATGGAACGGTACGGACTAGGATACGGGTCTTACAACTCTCCCCTCCAAATAAAAATTTCATCCTCGAAATTTACACAATCATAGCAAGTAATCATAACTCATAATAAAAGAGGAGACAAGGCATCGTCATATAAAATCAGATACAACATACAAGATACATCATACAATCAATCATCAAAGAGATGGGGATAGCACTCTCGAATCTCCACCTCGCGCTCCCAAGATACCTCATAAATAGAATGGTGACCCCACTGAACCTTCACCAAGGGAATGACCTTAGTGCGGATGATCTGCTCCTTCCGATCAAGGATATGAACTTGTTGTTCAATGTCAGAAGCGTCCTCACGAACCTCCAACGGCTGTCAATCGATAACCGGAACTACGTCTGACCCACACTTCCTCAACATAGAGACGTAGAAAACGTTGTGGACGCCAGACAACTAAGATGGTAAGGCAAGCCGATAGGCCATGGCGCCAATGCGCTCAGTGATCTCGAAAGGTCCTATGAATTTCGGGGCAAGCTTACCATTCGTTCCAAATCAAACTACGCCCTTCTTGGGCGAGACCTTGAGATAAACGTGATCCCCTACATCAAACTCCAAGGGACGATGCGACGATCAGCAAAACTCTAATGGATGATATCGATAACCTCTGACGTATGCTGCACAAGCTCGGGACCTAGAAGACGCCGCTCTCCAACCTCGGTCCAATAACTCAGAGATCTGCATGGTCTGCCATATAATGCCTCAAAAAGAATCATGCCAATGGTCGCCTGATAGCTGTTGTTGTATGCGAACTCAGCTAATCGCAGATGCTCATCCCAGCTACCCTCGAAGTCAATCAAACAGGCCCGAAGCATATCCTTAAGGACCTGATTGACCCTCTCGGTCTGGCCATCGGTCTGCAGGTGATACGCGGTCCTGACTGCAAATCAGTGCCCATCGCTCTCTGAAAGCTCCTCCAAAACTGAGATGTGAACCTCGGGTTTCGATCAGAAATGATTGAGACTAGAACGCTGTGCAGTCTCACAATCTCCTCAATGAATAACCTTGCAAGCTGGTCCAAAGGCCAAGTCGCATGAATCGCAAGGAAATGTACCGACTTCGTCAGACAGTCCACGACAACCTAAATGACATCATGATCACGCTGAGTCCTCGGTAAACCCATGATAAAATCGGTAGATACATGCTCCCACTTCTACGATGGGACGCTTAACGGCTGCAATAGACCAGGGGGTCTTTAATGATCGGCCTTAATACGCTGGCACGTGTCACACTCGACCACAAAACTGGTGATCTGGCACTTCATCCCCACCCAAAAATATTGTCTCCTCATATCACGATACATCTTCGTCGAGTCAGGGTGGATAGAAAACCGTGATCGATGTGCCTCGGTCATAAGATCTCTGCGCAACTCAGGAATATCCGGGACACATAATCGGCCTCTAAAGCGAAGTCTACCATTAGAACCAATCTGTCAATCTATCTAACTCTCAGATGCTACCTCTGCTCGATAATCTTGTAACAACTCATCTGCCTGCTGAGCCTCGATCACCTTTGCGATAAGAGAGGGTTGAATCGACAGGCTTGATAACTGAACGATAGAAGACTGCAAACCAAAGTCGAAGTCGTACTCTACTATATCCTCGAGCATCCTCTACTCTTAAATCATCATATGTGCCACCAGGCCTCGTGGCTGACGGCTGAGGGCATCCGCCACCACATTCGCCTTGCTTGGGTGGTACTGGAGGTCAAAATCAGTCTATCAGAAGCTCCATCCAGCGTCTCTGCCTCATGTTCAGCTCAGACTGAGAGAATAGATACTTAAGCTCTTGTGGTCAGAGAAGAGCTCAAACCTGACCCCATAGTGATCTGGCGAAGATGACTGCTACCAGCTCTAAATCATGTGTGCGGTAGTTCAGCTAATGGACCTTGAGCTGACGGGATGCAAAGCCTCAGGTCTGTCGTGCTGCATCAGGACAACGCCTAAACTAATACATGAGGCATCGGTAAATACAACAAATTCATCACTCCCAAAGGGAAGAGTGAGGACAGGAGCAGACGTCAGACGGTCCTTCAGCTCCACGAATGCCTGCTCACATGCGTCAGTCCAAACAAAATCTATGCCCTTCCGAGTCAACCTGGTCAATGGGGCTGCAATACGGAAGAAGCCCTCAATGAAACGTCGATAGTATCCTGCTAAACTAAGGAAACTGCGGATCTTGGACGTAGTCGTGGGCTGACCCCACTGACGCACTGCCTCAACCTTCAAGGGGTCCACTGCAACACCCTCCCTCGTCACCACGTGACCGAGAAATTTCACCTCCTCCTGCCAAAACGCACACTTCTCCAGCTTCGCATACAGCTGGTGGGCACAGAGGGTCTGCAAATCGATCTCCAAATGCTGCATATGCTCCTCACGTGTCTTCGAATATATCAGAATGTCGTCGATGAAGACCACAACAAACTGATCAAGCTATGGACTGAAGACCCCATTCATCAACTGCATGAAGATTGCAGGTGCATTGGTCAGTCCGAAGGACATGACCTGAAACTCAAAATGACCATAACGTGTCCTGAAAGCCGTCTTCGGGGTATCCTCCTCTCGAAATCGAATATGATGATAACCGGAACGCAGGTCAATCTTCAAAAAGAACTGTTCACCCTGCAGCTGATCAAACAAATCATCTATCCTTGGGAGCGGGTACTTGTTCTTAATCGTGACCCGGTTGAGCTCACGGTAGTCCACGCAGAGCCTCAACGAGTCTCCTTCTTCCTGACAAAGAGTACTAGCGCTCCCCACGGAGAACTGCTCGGACGAATGAATCCCAACTCACGCAAGTCATCTAACTACCACTGCAGCTCTCGCAACTCCATTGGTGCCATATGGTACGGGGCCTTCGAGATAGGCGCGGTACCAGGCACAAGATCAATCTGGAACTCAATATGACAGCGCGGTGGCAATCCCGGAATCTCCTGGAACACATCAGAAAAATCATAAACTACCGGCAACTGATCGATACACAAGGCAACGGGCTCCTTGACTGCACAGGACATCAAACAATATAACGGCTCTCCTTTAGGCTCAGCAATGAACTGGAACTGTGGCAAGCCAGTATAAAGAATGTGACAGTCCTCGCGGAACAGTCCAACACTGCATGGTACTCGGCAAGCCAATCCATGCCTAGGATGACGTCGAAATCTGACATCGGTAGTACAAATAAATCGGCGGGCAACAAGATATCACCGACCAGAACCAGGCAAGATGAACAGAAACGACCCAACACTGTAGTCCTCCCCAAGGGCATCGATACGGTCAACCCCTCTCGAGCAGACTTTGTCGGCAATCCAGTTGATCGACAAAAATCCTCAGACATAAATGAGTGCGAAGCACCGGAATCAAATAATACTCGAGCGATGCACGAAGAGACAGGAAGTATACCCTTAACGACTCCTTCAGAGGTCTGCGGGTCCTGCTGAGCCGCATAGAATCTAGCCTGAGCTGGCTGAGGAGGTGCTTGTCTCCTCTAAGGTCCCTGATGCTACTGATGCCTCTGCGGCACCCTGTACTGCTATCTCTCCCGCTGACAGGGCTTCAACGGCTGAGTTGGCTGTGGTCGCTGTTGATGGGGTCATTGCTGCTGCGGTCGCTACTGCGCTGGAGGCTGCTGCTGAGGTCGCTACTGCACTGGAAGCTGTTGTGGCCCTCTCGACTGTTGTAGATGAGGGCAAGGGCACTCAGACAAGCGATGCCCTGTCCCATCACATCCAAAACAGGTCCCTACAAATAGGTGCTTGGGTGGCGCTGGAGGTGCTGCTGGTGCTCTAGCAGGTGGGTGACTCCTGTACCTTTGTGGGCGTCGATACTGCTGGGAGCTACTGGAGGAGGCCTGCCTCTTCCAGTCTCTCCTCTGATCTCGGTCGCCCTGTGAGCTGGCCCACTCAGTCTCGTAAATCTGGGCCCTACGTACTACCACCTGAAAGGTCAGGAGCTCATGCCCAATAATACGGCCTCGAAGACCGTAACGCAAGTCATTCTCGATACGGCGGGCCTTCCACCCCTCATCGTCAATCAGATACGGCGTAAACCTCGATAACACCACAAAACGGGCTGCGTACTGCGCCACGAACATGTCCCCCTACACCAGAGTCTCAAACTGTAATGCTCTCTGACGACGAATGTGGTCGAGGAAATACTGCTGCTCGAATCGCTTTATAAAATCATCCCATGTCCAGACATAATCAGGCTCTGCAACACGGGTAATGGAGGTCCACCGGTGCTCGGCCTCACCCTGGAGAAGAAACACTGCCAACCGGACTCGCTGCTCGGTCGTACACACCATAGTATCAAAAATCTTCTCCATATCGGAGCGCCACTTCTCAGTTGTTGTTGAATCTGGCTCACCCTGAAAACGCTGAGGATCGAGCTGTCTGAACTCACGAAGAAGGGCGCTCGTGTGCTCCTGCTCTGCCTGAGCTAGAGAAACAACTGGGCGCCCGCCCTGTCCCTGAAGTGCGGCTGTCATAGCCTGTAACATCTGCTGTAACTGAGAGGCACTCACAGGTACGATCGGATCCACACCGGCCTTAGGTGGAGGAACAACATCCTCAGGCTGTGGAGCAGAGATCTCTAGGGGTGGAACGGGAGCCGCAGGTGGTAAAGTGGGAGCCCATTGGGTCACTATCCTACGCGGATGTCCTATAAGAAGAATAAGAACGCCGATTAACATTGAGAATCGAATGTTAGGGAATTCAATCGGAAGGTTACGCACTCAGAACCTAAACTCATAGCAAACATGTGATGTTGTTCTCGGTTATTCCCAAGTTATGCTCTAATACCAACTTCTGTCACACCCCAAACTTAGAAACCGGTCTCATAAAATTCCCGATCGTCGAATCCGACGCCGACAACCTCCGTAGTACCCCATTCTCGGCTCCCGACATCTATACACCAGGTTCCGATCCTGGAAACCTACAAGGAGGATTTCAAGCATCGTTTTGATTCAATATAAGCATAACCCATGAACAATAACCATAAGAACACCATCACAAAATCCACTATGATCAAAAACTTTGAATACAGTGCGTATGAAGGGAAAATCAAGATAATAATAATAACAGAAACTCCAAAAGTTTAGCTGCACACTCCAACTGCGACAAGGCTACGGTTGCATCCTGGCGTCACCTGCACGGATCAATCATGCATAAGCTTATAGAAAGCTTAGAGGGTGGTGTAAGTGTGTGCGCAATATAAGCGTGCTTAAAATGCAAGGTCAGAGAAATGCGAAATCATGCTGATGAGTACATGAATGCAATCAGTTATACCAAAGCTATGCGGTGCAAGATATGAATGTTATCGGCCATGTCAAAACCATGCGATGCGAGATGCAGTTCAAGCATGCCAATCCTCATCATATATCAGTACAGTTCTCATTTGAGATAATCACCGGGGTTTAGTACACTCCAAATGGCACTGCCGCTCTCCTAGCCACATAATCCAAGTGAGCATAAGAAACTGCACTATTCGCCTAGCCAATAGTCTGCCAATACCTATCCGGCACGTCGATAGCAGACCCATTCAGGAGCTAGTCAAACTCAGCCTAGTATTGTCCCTTATTCTCGGGCGAGTAAGGCCACACCTCTTTCCAACCGACCTCGACATAGTGGGAGACGCGGTCTCCCGGTATTCGGCCCTCGTGCGCTCATATATCCACTCGGTCTCGACGTTGGAGTCACCTCTGGTACTATCGGGTTTAGGGATTTTCACTCAGGGACATCTATGACGCCTCGTTGCTTAGTAACAATATTTTCGTTATCCGATCCTGTCATCCATAATGTGTCTGTAAAGGTCATAACCCTGATGTCGCTAGGGCATATAGTAATCATGTCATACAAATGTGAAGTGCATGAATCACACTACCAATCATGCAACAGTCATGCGCGTACCGCGCGCTTATGAAGGGCAACTCCGCCTATCAGGGAGCACATAAACAATCTGCCCGAAGGCATATGCTATGACTGGTCACTCCTCATATCAAGTATACATATGATGTGTATGAACATGAATCATGGATCTATACTAAACAAGTTATGTGGTGTTGGGTTCTGTTCATAACGAAGATGGGCCTAGACGGCCTACACATTAAAAGTATGGGCTTATCAATGGGCCCTAGAAAGAGTAATAATGCGGACATTTAACCAACATTATCCATACAATGTGGAAGTCAAACCATCATTGCTCCCAAGGCATAGCCCGCCATCAAGATCATCATATAAACCGTGGTGGAAACACATTACAATGGGCCTTATCTTCATCCTATTGGGCCTCGACCCATGGGCATCCAATACGTCAAATGGGCCTCATACCATGAGTCTCGTATATATCAAAGTGGGCCTCAACAATGGGCCTAGTCAAATGGGCCAATTCGAATGGGCCGAGTTACATGGGCTAAGTCCAATGCACCATTCATCCATGATCATTATAGAGCATACAAAAAAATGAATCATATTCAAAGGATCATCTGGACCATACCACAAATGACAGTGGTGGTAATGATTCCCACAGTTAAAAATTTAGAAGGCCCACCATAGCATTTATTTCCCATCCAAACTGTTCATGAGGTCACAAGGACCTGGACAGGGAGGAGAAAACACAAATAATATATTGATTCAAAACTCTTGTAGCCCAAAGGGGTTTCAATGGTAGGCGTCAACATCACTGTTTCTGCAGTGTGGTCCACATGATGCTACATTTGTCTTATTTTTCCTCTCAAGCTCAAGGAAGAGCTCACCAAATGTATAGACGGCTTGGATGAATCATAAACATCAAGTTGGGGTCCACACACGTGGCCCACCAAAACTGATTCAGCTTCATTATTTTATTATTATTATTGAAACAGTCCACCGTCCAGCCATTTGGACGGTTGGAATATTACACATACTTCAAAGTGGGGCCCACTAGTACGTCAGATAGATGGACTGCTTGGATGGAACACACCCATCAAGGTGAGGCCACTGACCGTCCAGCAGATGGACGGCCAGATCGCTGCCAAGAGGATGGCCAGTTGGATTACATCACAGTGGGCTCCACATAACCCGCCACATCACAGCAGCCATATGGCTAGTGTGTGGCACACCCGCCAATCCAATCCCATCAGAGGTGGGTCCCACGTGGGGCCCACCCTAACGTTTATTTCTCATCCAAACCATAGATAAGGTCACACAAACCCAATAAAATAAATAAATAAATTTTATATTGATCTAAAACCTCTGGGAGAGAGGGTTTCAATGGTACACGTTCAATCATCACTGTTGCAGTGTGGTCCACTTGGCTACCACATATGGCTGATTTAAGGGGGCCCACCGTTTAAAAAGGGGCCCACCAAATGCACTAGTGTTGATGATGACACACATCACGGTGGGGCCCACAACAGGGACCCACGACCCCTAGTCCGTGTACACCCAGCGCAGCAGGACCGACTACGCGTCCTGTGGTCGGTCAGAGGCAGCAGCGCTCTGTGTATTTTTTTTGAAAAAAAAAGGATTTTAAGGTTTTTCCTAGGTGGGGCCCGCATCGGGAAGATCCACTCCAGCCATTGGATCCTGCGGCTCATTACAGGCTAAATGAGCCCAATATCCAAGGTATTTTGGCGTATAAAAGACTTCAAAGTGCATTTTAACGGTAAGAACAACTATTTGCTATACTATGGCCCGCCAGGTAATCGAATTGACTTCATTTTTCGGTTCAACGCCTAAGATGAGCTGGGGAATGGGATGAACGGCGTGGATCAGCCCCATACATCAAGGTGGGGCCTGCATGAGCGGCTCACCCTAAAAGTTCAAATATATTATTATATATTATGTTTATATATATATATATATATATATATATATATATATATATATATATATATATATATATATTGTTAGCTTTTCAGTACACACACCACTGTGTGCTCACACTTCAGTGTTAGCCACCCCCACTAGGGAATCGATGCCAAGACCTCAGAGGTATCTTTCACTCAGTCTACCACATGGACGTGGCCCACCTGTTTGGACCACCTGATCTTTGTGTTTTTTTTTTCCTTCTGTCCAAGCTTGTTAATGGGTTGGATGGTGTAAGTCTAACACATCCATCAGGCGGGTCCCACATGAAGGTGGATGGCATGGATAAAGATATACTTCGTGGTGGGGTCCATCCTGGTGGGCCACACGGCCAAATCAACTCAAAATGAAAGAGAGAAAGAGAGAGAAAAGAAGAGACGAGCGAGATCGTGATGAAGAGGAGGGACCCTGCCACTATGGGCCCTCCATTTCGTACAGTGTATGCTTCAAACGGGTCCCATTACATGTGGTCCTAAAAAAAAGAAATTTAACGGTCGATCACCCACCTCTCGACCTTCTCCTTAGTCCCTTAGCCTCTTTAGCTCCTTGCCTACACTTTTGATGGTGGTTGATGGGGTTTTGATGGTGGGGATGAGAGACGAGAGGGTGGGCCACACTTGTTGTTGTTGTTTGGGAGAGAAGAGAGGTTGGACATGGGATGCTTGGGAGATTTGTTTTTTTAGAAATGAGGGAGAGAGAGAAGTAATGGGATGATAAGGATGGGTGATGGGTTGAGTGATGGGTTGTAAGAAAGTGATGGGTGGAGTGATGTGTAGTAAGAAAGGGATGGGTGGAGAGAGAGAGAGAGTTGACTTTGGGAATGGGAGAGATGGGTTGCTTGTACTTGGGTATGGCTTCTACTTGACTTGTACTTGACATGAGTGATTGATTGATTGATGGGACATATTGTAGAGATTCCCTCAAAATTCACAACACGCGGTATTTTCTTCGAATTGAACATAGGCCCACATCTTCTGACCTGGGTGTCGGATCAGTGCGCGATCGCGGTGTTGGAACTGCGGCGACGGCGCGGTCGCCAAGGTATAAGTTTCGATTCGAGCCAGCTATGGTATGCATGACTCAGCTTAGGATCGTGCGCAAACTTAGAAAACGGGTTGAGGATTGCTGGAATTGACCGGAAGGACCGCGGAAGCCTACGGAACGGTACGGACTAAGATACGGGTCTTACAGTACCTCTATAGCTCTATCTAATATTATTTTTTTTATTAGTTGAATATTTGTTTTGGGGTTGGGTCGAGTTGCTAGGTTAAGTCGAGTACGGGTTGGGTTAGATTGGGAGCAGGCTTAACTCGACTCGAGGTAAGCTTGCCTTGACTTGATCCACTAGCTTGAATCGAAAGGTTTGGCAAACAAGCTAAGCTCCAATGGTAAGCTCGAGCTTAAGGAGAGCACGGACGAGTAAAGTCAAGCTTGGCCCACCTCGACTCGGCTCGGCTCAATGTAGAGCCTTAGCATTGATGCTCCTCGTGCTCCAACTTGTATGAACAATTCAAAGGAGATCAAAGTTACATGGGTCCCACAATGGTGTATTAATCACATCTACACCATTCATCAATTTGGTGAGATCATTTTAGATCTTGATCCCAAAAATGAGTAATTTAAAAGGCTCAAGTGGACCAAACCACAAATAGCATTGGGAACAATGATTCTCACTTAAAACATTCATAGGGCCCATTGTAACGTTTACTTTCCATCCAATCTATTCATAAGGTCAAAAAGACCTGGATGAAGAGAAAAAACAAATGTCATATTGATCTAAAATTTTAGAACTCCAAAAGCTTTTTAATGGCAAGCGTTCAATCCTCCACTACTTTTTACAATGTGGTCCAGTTGATTTTTGGATCTGTCTTATTTTTTAGCTCAAGCCTTATGACATGCTCACCAATTGGACGAACGATTTTGATTTAACTCATACCTCATGATGGAACCTACAGAACTTGGTGACGTCAACACACCAACACATCTACTTCCCTATCTGTGCAACTGGGGAAGCAGATTGGTTGGTGTGCCACACACCACCAACCTAGCTGGTGTGGGTACGTGTTGTGCAAAGAGAAGAGTTAACCCTCCTCAAGCTCCTAGTTGTATGAAGTTCAAAGGAGATCAAAGTTACATGGCCCGACAATAATGTATTTATTTTATGCAAACCATTCATCCATTTGGCAAGATCATTTTAGATCTTGATCCAAAAAATGAGTCAAATCCAAAGCTCAGGTGGACCACACTACAAATAGTAGTGGAAACAATTATTCTCACTATTAAAGCATTCGTAGGGCCCACAATAACGTTTATTTTCCATCCAATCTATTCATAAGGTCACACAGACCTGGATGAAGAGGAAAATCAAATATCATATTGATCCAAATTTTATGTGACCCCCAAAAGTGTTTCAATGGTAGACGTTCAATCCCTCACTGCTTTTTGCAATGTGGTTCACTTGATCTTTGCATCTGTCTTAATTTTGGGCTCCATATTTACGAAAAGCTTGTCAAGTGGACGGACGGTTTGGATATAACTCATATATCAAGATGGGACCCACTGAACTTAGTGACGTCAACACACCATCCACAGCGATGGTGTGTGGTACACTAGCCAATCCACTTCCTGTAACTGGCTGCTTTTTGAGTACGTTGCCTCTCGGTTTCAAATGCGGGCATGCCAGGATTGAATGTGTGGCTCAATTTAGACCGAATAAGTACGACCCCTAGCGCCAAGAAAGACAAATATATCGGAATTGATTATATGTGATTAAGATCAAATAAGATCTGTCCCCTATCAGCCACTTTTACAACGATGTTTAATATAATCGCAATTGATGTACCCTATTTCTATTCGTTCTTCTGAGTGCCAATTAAAGATAAATATTTGTAATTTCACGCGAGTTACTTAGTGTATTTGAGATCAACTTCTATTGAACGATGTTGCATCATCCTTAAAGCAATAGTAGCCGAGCAGAACGTGGTCGAGTCAGTAAGAAAGCTTAGAGTGGTTATCTATATAGGTGGCAAGCTAAGAAGAAAAGGCTCCAAAGAATTAATAGAACTAAAGTGGTTATAGCAACCGTCAGAACATGGGAAGAATCCATATAGTCAAGTTTAAGTTATAAATAACAAATGAGTTTAGCGGAAGAAATCGTCTCATACCAAGTAAACCAAACCAAACCAAATCTATTTTTCAAGTAGTTGTCATATACATTTATTGGTATAATATTTACTTTTATCTGTCATTTATATTCCTTAGTATAATCCATAACAGTAATCAAGTAGTTAACTTTAGTTATAATTTGAGTGTACACTCATACGCTGGATTTAGTTTGAGTATCAAACAAAGTTCTCCATCCAAAGAAGTGTTTTGCAATTGTTCTCCGTAGCTGACTGTATGAATTTCCTTTTTGTTTTATCCATGTTGAAGAGAAAAAGTCATTTTATACAAAAGGCAAAGGTGTAACCATTTTTAGAGGATGAACCCCACCCTCTGTTGCTTAATCATCTTAAGCGACGTTGTGTAATTGGTTGAATAAGTGTCTAATCTTATTAGATATTGATAATAGACGGTCGATTTTCGATGCATTTGCCTATCTTAACGCTTGGGGTCACAGTTGTTTAGTTTGAATTGAGCCGCACATTCAATTCTGGCACACCCGCACTAATCACACGACCAAGATTGAAATAACAACAATATTTTTCTTGGCACGCCCGGTGGGACACTCTTTCTAGTTTACCTATCGATGTGACATTATGAATTGATCAATCTGAAATATAAATAGAAGAAGCAATCGAATTGCTGAGGCTGAAACATTGACACCAACCGCACTACCTCCAACCAAGGAAGTGTCGGTTCAAATGACCCCTAAATTATTCAATTTAAACACTAACTTCATACTCAGTCCCGCCAACCAGGAAGGGGCATCGACCTCTCGAATTGCTTCTCTTGAAGAGATAATAGTCGGATTGTGGGATGTTTAACTGAGTATCTGAAACATTTAAGAATACGAGAGAGCTCAGGTAGAGTTGGTACACGCTCGGGCCGAGCAATTTCGTATTCAAATCAAGACTATAAACAAATGGATGGACATCTAAACTGAGGCCATGCATCGATTGATGGCCATCATGACCAAAAGAGCACATACAACACACACATTATAATGTTGAAGGAAGTTTTGTTGGTAACATGATTCAACCGCCATCAACACCTTCCCTACAGCGAAACTCACCTCCCATCCCAATCCAAGATGGGAGGAATGCTCTACTGCATGTCGAGTTCAGGCGACTAGAGTAGGAGGTCAGGAATTTTGTTCTTAAAGTTCGGAATCAGGGTATGTCGGGAGGATAGCATTTTTGGTATTTTTTCTTCATAAATTTATTATTTCATGAGGGACAAATTTGGGTAGGTCCCGCCAATGGTTCAACCTCAGCGGGTGGATCATGACCAAATCATGCAATTGGTCTAGGAAGTAGCAAGCCAATTCATCAATCGCAATACTATTTCGGTTTACCATAAGCCATATCTTGAATGGATTGACTGACAACACCCATTGCCAAGGAACTATCGACCGAATTTTACTATATTCTCGGGCGATCCTGGTCAATTGACCATTGAGCACGTAAGATGATTCTGTAAGTAATATGGTCTCATGCTCCTTTGGTTGTCAAATTTTGTTGTGCCAAAACCTCTATTTGTGTCTTGTGTTGTATGTTGATATATATATATATATATATATATATATATATATATATATATATATATATATATATATATATATATATATATGTTCAAGACACGACATCACAACGCTTCAAGTCAAGTATGGTGATCAACTTCAAGAAATGCAAGGTCATGTATTTTGTCCTATTCTGTAAGCATCAATGTTCAGAGCTACATCGATAAGAAGAGTGTTTGTTCAAGACTCAAGTGCAACTCAAGATGAAGTTTAATTTCAACCTGTAGAAGATCTCAAGATCAAGCTACATCAAGTAGAGATCTCAAGCTTCATAAGGTTCAAAGGTCAACCTTCATCTGAAAGAATGAAGTTTCAATGTTCATACTTCATGTCCCAGGTATGAATGACCTTAGATTGACCTTAAGGCAGGTCATTTTGTATACATAATTCAAACTGAATCTTTTTATATGAATTTGGTCTGTTCTAAGACTAGTCTTAGCACTGGTTCGACCAGTCTAAGAAATTCCACGACCAGTCATAAGTTGTTGCAATTTTTTAGAATTTTTTTGTTATTCTACAACCAATCCTGGAGACTATTCGACCAGTCATAGGAATGGTCACGACTCGTCCTTCGACCAGTCCTAGATCTACGACTCGAACTACAACAACTAATCCTGGTTTCCTACGACCAGTCCTGGGTCAGATACGACCGGTCGTAGGTGGTCTAAGACTAGTCATAGAAATCCTAAGACTAGTCGTAGAATAGTCTTTTAAGATCGCGCTCAAAAATTCAAAATGTCGTTGGTTCTACGACCAGTCGAAGGGTTCCCAAGACCAGTCGTCGACGAGATTTTTGCATCTATAAATTGAACACAAATTTCAGAGATTGAAAATTTAAGGCTCCACTTTGAGATAAGTTTGTGTTCATTTTAAGCTAGATTGTGCATATTTAATATTTTCTTTTGTTTGCTTTTCTTATTTGATTTTGTTCCTATATTCCAATCTTATTTGAAAAGAGGAATTATTGTATTTCGTCTTCTTGGAATCAAAATTAAATAGAGCTACGCCCAGTTTGGTTTAATTTAAAATCAATTAGAACCTAGAATCATTTTAAAGTGAGTATTGGACATTGAACTTCTACTCTGATTGGTTCTATCGGGCTGCTACAGAAGGAGAAATCCAGGTATTTTACGTTTGTGTAAATCCTCAATTCTTTTTAGTTTTCTTTTAGGATTCGCCAGAAAAATCTCATTGTGTTGGTTATTTGAGGAGAGCCAGAAAAATCAGAAAGTGAGTTTTTGGATTGTGTAAGCCCAAGTTAAAAAGACATAATTGTGAAGGTTTTAGATGAACCTGTGAAACCTATTTTGATAGTGAACGCTGATATCTCCTGTGTGAGGATATTAGGAGTGGAGTAGCTATGTGGCTGTTGTTGAACAGTTGGTGTACACACAGGCGAACCACTATAATTCTTTGTGTCTTGTGGTTTGAATGTTCATTTAATTTCTATATCTTTTATCATTCATATTTGTGGGATGTATGTGTGGATGTGAATGTTGTAATATTTACATTTCAAGTATTGTGGGAATGTTGTAATAGTTTATAATTTATTTTTTGCTATTTCCTTTATTTCCTTTCAGTTTGAGTTTTTGATATTCAATTTGTTCTAGTAAGGTTGTCCTGCCATAAACCCTTGGTTTTTATGGTGCAAGGTTGTCCTTAGAACAACATTGGTATCAATCTCTTTATTTGAGTTTGCTTTACATTTCCATATTATGATTTGTTTAAAGTGCTATCATTCCTTTATTTAAATTCCGCTATTAAAATTTTTATTTGGCATAGTCCTATTCACCCCCCTAGGACATATAGCTAGGCTATTTCAGATTCACTATGCAGTGTGGTGAACTAGCTAATAAAGAATGTCATAAGTTACAATTATTTGGTCATTCATTGGCAACAATGGCCTTTACGTGGTACTTTAACTTACTGTCAAATTCAATCCATAATTGGCAGGAGATGAAGGAAAAATTCAATGCTTAGTTATATTCCGTGGACAAGGAGATGACCATGACTTATCTCGCATGTTTCCAACAGTTGCCTAAAGAATCTTGCGAGAGTTACATCACCTCGTTCTAAAGAGCGAAAAATCGGTGTAAGGTTATCACGACTGAGGCGGAATTTGTGCAACTTGTACAAGACGAACTAGAATACAATCTCTGAAAGAAATTCATTGGAATGGAATTTGCAGACTTGTATAATCTAATCAGGAAAGTTTCCAAATATGAGGAACTTATCCAAGAAGGGAGGTTGCGATTGCCTAGGTAGTGGCAAAAAATCCACTCATCTGTTCATCGTTGGTTAAGGCAGAAACAGTTGCATCAACCACGCAAAAGGCTCATAAGATGTATACCTTTGATATTACATGTGTCGATGAGATATTCGAGATTCTACTAGTAGGGTGTAACACCCCGGGTTTTCAAGGGCCGTGTAGGAACTCGGCTCCCGAATTCCCAGGTGCCACGCGTGCCCTAATGGGCTTCAGATTTTAAAGAAATTTGGATGATCTCGTAAACAATGGAGAGTTTAACAAGACATGAAGCATAAGTAAGTCATAAAGCAGTATCAAGTGCCACTAAATATAAAAATATCCAAACCACAAATCTAAAATTATCTAAATAGGGAACTAGTCCCACCCATACATGACCAAAAGTGATTAGAGCTTTCGCCCATACCCCACGGTAGCCCGAACTCAGACTAGAAGGATCCACCGAAAGTCTGGAAGCGGGGAAGCTCCTCTTCCTCATCCATGCTCACCCCGCTTAGCTCGTTGAGCTCCACCTCACCTACATCTAATGACGTGTCTGGTTGGAGTTTTAAAACACCGTCCTAAAGTGGGAGTGAGTAGCTAACTCAGTGGGTGTCATTAGCCATAAGTTAAATCAAATAATAATTCTATGATGAATTTAATGAAAAACATAATTTCATAAATCACTAACTACTCTTTGTTAATACTATGCATGAATTATGTATGATACATGACCTCACCTACAACACTCCCTTGAGCGACTGTCTCATGGTCGCGCATGACCAACACTCCCTTATTGCGACCTCAACTGCCGAGTCACCAAATCCTATTTAATGCGATGCGTGAATAATGTATTAGCCGATTTTTTAGTTAATTTTGTTCATCCAGCAGGTTGGGAAACTGGTACACCCCGACGATATCAATGCCCTCATCCATTTGCGAGACCAAGACCCATCAACGTGCGAGGCCAAGACCTCGCTATCCTTAATCCCATCGGAGTCCCCACCCCCGATTGCAAGCACGTGGAGAGTGCTGGGAAGCAGGATCACTCGCGGTCACTACGGGGAGACTCGTCACCCCAACGTAGGCCGACAGCTTAGACATAGTGTCTCATTCCATCATGCCCGGCTCACAAGACTGTGGATCGGTTTCTAACTGTTGTCAGTGAGCGTCAGTGAGCGAGGGGTGTTCCAGGTTCCAAACGGGCGTGAGCAAACATAGTTAACAAACATGGCTGGTCAATCGGTGGACTAGACCGCCCAAGTTCAAGCTAGCACATAACGCACGACATCGGGTGCAAGCGACCCATGTAGTCCCGCTACCGTCGCCCATTCGCGTCCGCCCAAATTAGTCGGACTAGTCATGGGACGGCCCAATCAACGAGGCTGCCCTTACAATTCGCAGATTCCTGACCAACCCAAAGAAGGGGCTATATTCAATAACAATTCTAAACAGATAAGATTCATACTCAAGAACAGATGGAAACAAACATGTGCTTAATCAAAACATAAAATCGAGGATAAAAATATTGCAAACTTCTCCTAGCAGTGGAAAAATAGTCGTGTGTGCATGTGGTGTCAGATTTGCCCGCGGGACAAGGAATTTGCAAGTCAAACATACTGCAGGGGAAAACAAACATACATGCAACAAGGGAGGATGCAGAAAATCAGATGCACAAACAACATACAACCAAATTTCTAGGTGTAAACAAGTTGGAGACAAATCAAACATCAAATTTCAGCACATGCATGTTAGGTAGACTTATCAAACAGGATTCTAATCAGATTTCCCTCTAAGTTATACATGCACAACAATCTAGCATCCATAATCATTAAATCTATCTTGAAACTTGTACTTGGCCACCTAAGGATAATGATCCGCACCTTGTGATGTTTCACCTAACTCATGGCGCTCTTTGGGTTAGTGTTTTGAGAAAGATCATTGAAATACCTAAGCGGCATACAAGCTTGTGAGAATGGAGACAAACAAGTATTGAAACCCTAAATTACAAGTGAAATTCAATACTTACCTCCATTTATTATTGGGAAAACTTCGACGTTGACTCTTGTTACGGTGAGGCAGCTATATATGGGATGTGAGGGCGGAGGTGCACCAACACCCACAACCCAAGCTCTCTCTCTCTCTCTTCTCCTTTCTCCTCTTTCTCTTCTCCCTTTCTCCTTTTTTTCTTGCTTTAGGGCATGAAATTCGTATGGGAGGAGGGGGTGCCCAAATAAGGTCTTTATATAGTGCCAGATTTGGTGTAAATGCCCCTAAGGGCTGGGTTTTTACTATACTAGCCCTAGGGGAGTGTTTTTCTACCATTTGGGGGCCCCTACGGGGCGTAGGAGTCAACACCCACCGTTAGATAGTTGACCCTAGTGATGATCTACTCATAGACACAATCGGTCTGTCATTTAGATGCGTCGATTGACGGGTATAATCAGAAGTCTGTTCAATGGTCACCGATGGTCGATCGAGGCCGCGACTATACGGATATGTATGGGGAAATATCCTTATTCTACATGTGAAGCTTGGTTGTAAACCGACGGTCCAAAATTCTCAACTTTGCGTAAGAGTGGACGACCCAATTAACTTAAGTTTTAGCTTCTTCCTTTAGGGTATTTGCACTTCTCATGCACTCGTCCCTCGGCTCAAGTTGAGCGGTTCTGGACGCTACCCAGGTCCGACTCCCGCAATGGACGTAGAGCCCAGTAAGACGGACATTATTCCATAGTTTTGAAACCAGTGGCCCACTAACAAGCAGTTTAGAGCTCGTTTGGATAATCAAGGTATTTCTGGAATGAATTAGGTAGTAAGATTTCTTGGGCGCGATGAATAGGGTTTGGATTAACTATGTTCATAGTGTGGCCTATTCGTAATTAGTGAAAATGGCGATTCGGTCTTAATAACCCTAAACTGTTGGTTCTTAGGCTAAAGGAGTAACTGGATTAATTTGGTTTGTTAATTAAGATCTGACCCCTACTCGTCTCAGCTTTGGGTAGATCTTTATTTAGTTACGGTTGTCTCGATTAGTCAGTGATAGGTCGGTTAGATTTGGAATCTACATGAGCAAATCGTATGGTTAAACTCGGTGTCTAAGTGATCGGCTAGATTCGTTGGCTTCCTACAGTTGATTAATCAGATTGGTGTGGTTCTTTATTGGTACCACTCGTGTATAGGCTAACATCAAGTGTCAATGGTCAGTAAGTAACAATATAAGTTAATTATAATGAAAATTTTCAAGTTTTTTTTTTTTTTTGAAATCCAAAATAAGGAAAATCTAGGACGTTACATAGGGAGATTTATTAAAGTTCCCCGTAATCACAAAATACCCATGACTGATGAATTGGAAAGGGTTGAATATTGCAAATGGCATGGAACACGTTCTCATTCTACTAGCAAATGTGTTGGGTTCAAGAACATTGTTTAGGATAACATTGATCGCGGACTGTTGAAATTCCCAAAAAAGGGCAAAGAAGCAATGCTGATAGATATTGATTTGTTCCCACCTAATCTGGACATCAACATGGTGATGGTGAATCTACGAAAATTGGATCGACCAATGCAAATGGTTGATCTTGGTCCTGGTCATTACCACGGTGCGCTTGACAACTGAGATTAGGGCAATACCAGTCCTATATAACAACCACGGGTTTTGCAGAACAATCTAGAGCCACACAACATAACGATGCCATTGTGTAGCTGATGTGCCAAAATTATTCAAGACGTTGAAACCCCTTCTCAGCCAGCAAGGTAGGTTGAACACATAATTCCAATAGGGACTGACATGAGAAATCCATATCAACCACATAAAGCATTCTCACCCTGTGACTACTAGCCTTAGTGGAGGACTCTGAGTCAAAGAACTGTCAAGCCACCACCAACTCAAAAAGAAGTTTAGAAAAAGGTCATGCATCATAAATTCTCTACCGCCCCTAAAGCAATGACTTGAACCCAGAAACGCCATTGGTAGTGGCGTCAAGCAGCTAAAAGAAGAGAATTGGTAAAGATCGAGAATGCATCTCGGTCAAGAACCATGCGGCCACAACCATTATGGAGAATCCCTCAAATAGGGGAACAATTGACCGTAAACACAGTCAAAGCAATTTTGAGGTCTATCATGCACAATCAAGTCATGGAAGATAGTACCTAGCATTTCGATATAATACAATTGGGCAACATTGACAATCGTGACAACGTGCTTGATTATCTCAGTGATGAGTGGTTCTAATGGGATGACCTGCTGATTGAGGAGATAATAACAACAACCAGAGCAGTAGAAGTGTCTTCACCTGCATTTAAGTAGACAGGGGAAACTTCGATGACTAATAAGAATGTTGAGTGTTCCAAGGCAGGTTATAAGGAGTAGCACAACTTAGAAACACTTGGGGGGCAATATTTGCGTTCAAAAATTAATTTTGGATCATTGTCACCTGTGGTGTTTGATTGCAACATGGTACTTACTCTCCCATCTGATTTTTAGGCCAAGCCATCTCAGCCCAGTAAGATAGTAGGTGATGTAGAGGAACTTGGTCCTCCTGTGGTAATACAACATGCTTTTTTTTCTCCAGAAATTGTGGTTGAGGGAGCACCGAGAGCGAGCGAGACACCACGGATAAATTCCGGATAAGAAAATCTCTGGATAGATATGAAACTTCTGGCTTCTCGGATCTTCTTCTCGTAGTTGATTCCTTCATGGGAGATATTCATGGCCCACTAGTCAGGTTCATGGTCAATCAGGAGAATCTCTGTCATTGATCCCGTATCTGATATCAATTAAGATCATGCATCTTGATGGACCAATTAAACCATCTCATGCATTTAATTTGAACCCTCGCTCTTTGATGGTTTGAAGTGTTGAAGGGATTAGATGGGCTAGATCCACTTGATATTGATTTATTAACGAATGGGTCAGATCCTTCAACAAGCCCTTTCATTATCTTTATTTATATTATTGTATGGCTTGTGACCCAATATGCCCATTGTTCGTTCTTTCCTAATTTAGGTTTAAACCATATTAAGATTTGTTTGGATATCGGTCCAATCTTTAGATATTCGAAGTCTTTAAAGTCTTTGCAAATTCTCTGAACATATATATGAAATTCTCTCATTTTAGAAGGATGGTGAGAGACAACATTACTGAATATATCATAACCAAATCCGTGATAGGATTCGTTCATTCTCTCCTAGTGCATCTTTATGGACATATCCGGCAGGTTGCCGCATAATTGGCTCACTACTCATGGGCACACTACATGTGCTGATTCACTCCCCTTAAAGGCATGCATAAGGGTAGGTGTCATCGCATTAATAACAAAATGCGTATTATTGAATGGAGATACTTTGAATATATCTTCAAGTGCAAGTAGAATTTCCGTGAGTTCCAAACCTACAGGGTCAAATACGTGGTGACTTTTCACTAATCCAAGTGCGAAAATAGTTATAAACACCTATCAACAGTTGAATGGCAAATAAACATTACAGTGGCCCCAAAAGTTTTTAACGTCAGGCATCGGTTTCCTGTGATGTGGTCTACTTGAGATTTGGATCAGCTTCGTTTTTGGGATCATGCCCTATAATGAGCCGGCAAAACTGATGAAAGCCGTGCATATACAATGCATACATCAAGGTGGGTCTGGGTTCCACGGTCAGTGCCGCACCTAATCCGCTCCCCATCTAACCATGCTTCCAGTGAAGCTGGAACAGCGTTTACTTACTAGAGAAGGAAAGGGATCTACTGGCCCCACTGTGTTAGTCGCGTTTGCGTCGGACGCGGATTGCCCGCAACAGCCCGTGGCTGGAAATCCCTGCAGCTGGAAGCTAGGTGGGGCCCACCGTGATGTTTATGAGAAATTCATCCGTACATCTATGTTATTCACATCATGTTAGGACATTGGCAAATAAAAAATAGCAGATCCAAAACTCAACCGGGCCGCAAGACAGAAAAATATGTATAAGAAAATCCCTACAGTTGAAACCTCCTTGGGTTCCACCGAGATCCAATCCATACCATTCATAAGGCCCTTCCTGCGGATGAACTGTAAAAACAAAAATATTAGCCTAACCTATAACTTATGTAACTTCATGAATGTTTCAACGGTGTACGTTGAATCCTCACCTGAGTTTTGGATTGACTCGTTATGATCTCTCACAAACGTCACGGTACTGAACTTGAACTCCCCAGGCAATCCCCGTTCCGTTTGCGACACGCGACTTTCCAACGCCTGGAACACGAAACGTAAAGCTCTCGCGATGGACGGTCCAGAAAAATCTTGATTGTTTTTGCAAACCGTTCATTATTTTTCGACGCGGATGGCCCACCTGGTTTTCATATACACGATGGGTCCCACGTGAATTACTTAAATTGATAGGTAATCCATGTGGATGATGCGTGTAGATGTGTGTGAACCGGAACGGGTGGGGCTAGCAAACCTTCACGCGAGGTTTGGTACTGAAGTTGACTATTTGTCGTGGTGACTATATCCGTTGGATCTGGGTCATTTTCTTTGATCACGACCGTTGATCGGATGAGATGCATATCTGAAGGTCTGCCTCAAACATATCAAGATAAAAAACTTTTGATCAACGGTCTACAAAACTACGCTTAGCTAGTTTATATTTATGGGGAAAAAGTTAAATCATGTCAAACTGGTTCAGATCCACAGATGCAATCATATAAACGGTTTGGACCGACGAATCGTACTCACAACAGGTAATCGTACCGTAGCAAACGAGTTCCTCTTGCATCCGTCGCGACTCACAAAACCCAGAATGTGTCACCCCATTGGGGATCACGTGCTGAGATGGACATTGGGACGCGGATTTCCTGCGAAAGCCTTTCGCAGGAAATTCCCGTGCTGGGTAGGGCCCACCGTGATGATTGTCAGAAATACACTCCGTTTTTCTGTTTCATGAGCTCATTTTAGGATATAAGGCCAAAAATGAGCCGATCCAAGGACTCAAATGGGCCCTAAACGTGAGGATTGAACGTACACAGTTAAAATATTAGTGGGGCCGCAGAAATTTTGAATCAGGATAATATTTGTGTTTTCAATTCATCCCCGTAGGAATGATGTCACGGGTGGCATGAATGGCATGTAAACATCACTGTTCATCTCAGGGAGGTTCCATCGGTGGGAATTTTCCTGCATGCCTAAAATGAGCTCACAGAGTGGATGGTGAGACTTGTCTCACACACATCACATTGGGCCCACCTAAGTTTCCAGTGCAGAAACTTCTGCGGATGGCTTCCTGAAAATCCGCTCAACAAATTGTCCATGTTTTGAGTACTAAAATATAATAAATAAGTGTAATGACTTGACTACCGTACACACTTTCTATTTCCAAGCTAGGACATGGGCTGTTAAATATTTTTCAAAAATTTACCAATTATTGCTTAATTACTATAGAGTTTACATTTTTGTTTTTTGTTTTGTTTTTTCCGTGTTTTTTTTTTTCATAAGTTTTTGTTAAGCTACTTCCTTGCCTCAAGTTTATAAGTGGCAGTTTGGGTTGGCCGGCCGTGGCTTGAGTCAGCCTCCCAATGATGTTTAAATAAAACTTACTTTTTTTCAGGGATTATAAAAACACGTATAAATGAATCAAATAAAGTACTCTATTCACAACAACCAAATCTAATCATTAATACTCCAAATTTAGTGTGGAAAAATCTTTTTGGAAAAAAACAATGACACAAAGCAACCAATATCACTAAGAAAGCATAAAATTACAAGAGAGATAATATCCGATTTGAACAAACCTCGAATCTTTCTTTACAAGTCCTTAAATGCCCTAAAACCAACTAGAAAGCTATGAGATATACCCTAATCCCGATTACACCCATATTTATAGCTTTTAACAGAATCACAATTGAAATCAGAAATAAATCCCGCAAATACACAACTTTGTGTAAATATGCGCGATTATTCGATGACACTTTCGATGAGACTTCAATGACATTGATAGACTGTTGAGGGGATCGAATTGTCTTCAATTGCATCAAACTAAATACTAAACATTCTAGCAATAAATAATGGATTTTTTGAATTTTTTGATGGCATAGATTAGGCTTTCGACGTTATCAAAGTGCTTTCAATGGTATCAAATCTCTATCGATGGCATCGAGTAGGACACCTAAAGTGTCCAACAATCAACATGAGAAATTTTAAATTTTTACAATGGCACTGAGTCAGACTTCGATGGCATCGAAGCTTGCTCGATGACATTAAATTGTCATCGACATGAACGTTGATTTATAGATTTAAGACATTAAGCAATAACCTTGACCACTAGGTGAGTCACATCCATTGTGCCGAGGTTAAGAAATCAGCTCTATCTATCATTTGAGTAGATAACACGGTTGGAAACAATGCAAGGATGATGCTTATATTCGAAACTATTTCCTTTGATATAGCCTACATGAATTATAAAAGATGGATCATACTATTAGAAACAATGTAAAGACACTGCTCATCTTCCAACCCATACCCTTTTATTATAGCCTACATGAATTATAAATGGGGCTCATTTTTACGTCCAGGCATAATTTTCATTTGGAATCTAATGATTGGAATGAATTTTATATACCCATCACTTTGTGGCTGTGAAATTTAAGGGTGGACTTCTCTGGCGCGGCTTCAATGGATACATGATGTACGTGACTACATCTATGCCATCCATACATTTTGAAAGCTCATGTTAAAGCATGATTCCAAAAACGATGCATATTCAAGTGCCAAATGTATCGCGGTACAAGAAACAATGTCAATTGAAAAAAAAACTTCTTATGGGCCACAAAAGCAAGCTTTGGATCAAAATGATATTTGTATGGTCTCTTTGTTTAGGTGTTTTTGACCTTATCAACATGTTGGATGGAAAATAAATATTCAATTGGAATCCAAGAAGTTTTTAAGGATGGGTATTCAATCACAACTGTTTTTGGTGGTGTGGTCCACCTAAGATTTTATTTAGCTTCATTTTGGGATCTTGTCCTAAAATGAGCTGTCAAAATAGTTGGACAGTGTGGATTCAAGGCGCATACATCATTGCAAGGTCCACAGCAGGAGTCCCACCCACCCCGGTGGATCCAAATCTCACCTAATCCGCTCCCTTTCTCCCAATCGTTTCATTTGGTGTGGCCCATTGAAACCGTAGGTAGCTTGACTTTTGATCTCCATTCACAATATGATATTGCGTATCTAATATGGTCGCAGCAGTTGGTGCTGTAAGAAACCAGGCCCTGGCTTATTGCTAGCTGCTTGCGGAAACAATCACTAAGTCTGACATATTTCAAAATAAATAAATTAGGATAAAATTTAAATTTTCCATGATCTCCTCTGATGTATTTGTGAGATCTAGATCCTAAGTTAGGACCAGAGCAGACAATGGCTCCTATGATTTAGGCGGCACACAGAAGTAAAAGGTTTGGAGAGATGTCTACCCTTAATTTTTATGGAGCCCACTGTAATGATTACACAAAATCCACTCCAACCATAAAATGGCACACCAATATTTATATCTACAAAAAAATAATCAAGGTCATATGTGATTCAAATGGGCCACATTTATGGAAACAGTTTGGAGGGTGGGCATTGCCCTGTATACTGTTTCCAATTATGTGATCCACCTAACTCAGTGATAGAGCAGATTTTTGGTCCGTAGGCCTAAAAGATGGTGATGCACTTAGTGGTCGAGGTGGATCTTATATAAACATCATGGTGGGGCCTTCCTAAGCTGCACCACGCCACATTAAGAAACCCAACCCAGGTTACTATAATGATAATTGCTGAAGATTAATGAGGTAGTCTACGAAAAACTTTTTGAATATAAGGTACCGTAATGTAAATTCTACATTAGTTAGGTAGTTTTCTGTAAAATTACCAAGATTTTATTTTCTTTAACGTTCTTATGGTCAGAATCATCCGTTTACGGTGGAAACGGATTGGCTACTCCCCTGCCACCAGCCAATGGCTGATGGTCGGTGCTTTGTGCGCCCCACATAGTCTACGAAAAACTTTTTGAATATAAGGTACCGTAATGTAAATTCTACATTAATTAGGTAGTTTTCTGTAAAATTACCAAGATTTTATTTTCTTTAACGTTCTTATGGTCAGAATCATCCGTTTACGGTGGAAACGGATTGGCTACTCCCCTGCCACCAGCCAATGGCTGATGGTCGGTGCTTTGTGCGCCCCACCATGATATATGTGCTTCATCCATGCCGTCAATCTATTTTTCCATATCATTTTATGGAATGAGACAAAAAATGAGTTATATCCCAATCTTAAGTTAAAAGATTCCAGTAAACAGTGTTGAATGAGCATGAACCATTAATAACCTTCCGGGGGCCATAAAAGTTTTGGATCAAGCTGATTTTTGTTTTTTCCCTTCATTTGGGCCGGAATGACCAAATCAACAGATTGGATGTCAAATAAACAGTAAATTGGGCCTTAGGAGGATTTTAATGGTGGATATCCAATCACTATTGTTTTCCTGTAGTGTGGTCCACCTGAAATTTATATCCCTTTCATTTTTTTGATAAAGCCTAAAATGATCCGTAAAAATGGATGAACGGAATGGAAAAAAGACATACATCATTGTGGGGCCCACAGAGCACCGACCATCAGCCACCGGGCTGGTGTCAGGGGGAGTAGCCAATCCGTTTCCGTTTACGGTGGACCGTACATCACAGAAATCAGAAATGTGCGGTTCAGATAATCTCACGAGTCGCCGATGGGGCCGACCGAGGCAAGACGAACCGGAGGCAAAAAGTCACCAACGTTACTTCGTAGGAAGATGGGTCGATAAAGAGGCGGAAGGTTTCTTTGGAGAGAGAGAGAGAGAGATATCGATTTGGTAAAGAAGAAAGCCGATCAGCCATGTTCAAGTCATTCTGGTAATGAATTTCCTCTTTTCCTCTCTCTTCTTTATCGTATTTCTTTGAAGATTGGCCATGTTCATTTCTACGGTTCTGATCTATGATTGAGTTGGGATGGTCCCGACCCATAGATGGATAGCTCTTCCTAGGGCAAGTCAAGCGGTTGATTTTGATTTCATCCCTTAAAATGAAAAAGAAATAATTTATTTTCCTTTTTTCTTTCATATCATGTTCTTCTTGAATTCGTCTTCAATAAGAAAGAAAAATCATCGCGTGCTTTTACGGTAGGAAGTGTTTGTGCTCGTGGTAATCAGCGAGTAATTGCAAGATTGAAAGTCTCAATTTAAGAAAACCATCGGTTGCTTCCTTCCCTGTTGACCCTAGTGCTGATGCGGATGTTTTCAAGAAGCATTCCAATTTCCAGGCCTTGAAAGTGGGTGATGCAAACCCCAAAGGGGATGTAAATGGATCAAAGAAAGAAGAAAAATATAGTAGGGAAGAACCCTAACAATCCTCTAGCCAAATGCTAGAGATTGCACAAAAACCCCCTCCCCAAATCTTCTTCCGAAGCAAATCATCATCATCATCATCCAAGCCTTATCCCAACTAATTGGGATCAGCTAGATGAATCCTATTTTGCCATTCCACTCTATCAAGGGCCCCACCCAGTGAATATAGTATTGATAATTTCAGCTGATGTTATCAGTACTGAACCTGCCCAATACGAAACCCAACTAAACTAATGGTTTTTGGGATATCGGTGATGATGGCTTCCTTCCAAACATTTTGGGAGTTAGTCAAGGAAGATCTACTTAGCTTCATTGCTGAATTTTGAGAGAGAGAGGACACCTCTTGTCAGAACAAGGAACTTCTTTGATTGCACTCATCTCGAAAAAAAGACGGTGTGGAATGCCTGGGTAATTTCCAACCTATTAGTTTCATTGGAGGGCCATATAAAGTACTTGCAAAGATCCTAGCCACAAGGTTTTGAGCAGTCCTGGAAAAAAGTTATTTCGGAATCTCAACGAGCATTTGGGCAGACCAATATTGCACAATGCTCTAATAGTGCATGAGTGCTTAGATTCGAGACACATGGAAGGGAAAAGGGGGTTTGTTTGCCAACTGGACATCGAAAAGGCATTCGATCACTTAAATTGGGGATTCCTAGACTGTGAATGGTTCGCCACAAGGCTACTTTCGGGCTTCAAGAAGCTCAAAGCAAGGGGAATTGTTGTGCCCCTTTCTATTTGTAGTGGTGATTGAAGCATTAAGTAAGATGATCAACAGGGGACAATCTGTTGGGTTTTTCAGAGGCTTTTTTTTTTGGGTAAAATGTTGTTCAACGCGAGGAAGTTGGTAAAATGTTTTGAGCTGGTCTCAGGCCTAAGGGTCAACATTTCCAAAAGCGAGCTGTTTGGGGTATTCTCTCCTAGTGAAGAAGTGGCGGAACTAGTAGAGATCTTTGGGTGCAAAGCAGGATCTCTTCTATCAATGTATTTGAGTCTCTCATTGTGCGTTGGAAAACCGGCCAAACGCTTGTGGGACAAAGTTATAGAGAAGGTAGAAAGGAAGTTATTGAGATGGAAGTACTTCTCTCATTGGTGGGCATGTT
This sequence comes from Magnolia sinica, assembly GCF_029962835.1. NCBI lineage: Eukaryota > Viridiplantae > Streptophyta > Magnoliopsida > Magnoliales > Magnoliaceae > Magnolia > Magnolia sinica. The sequence continues at coordinate 73,726,116 of NC_080578.1, read as the reverse complement.
AACTTTGATAAAGGCAACCATGTCTAACCTTCCACTATATTTCATGTCACTGTTTAACCGACCAAACACTCGTGGGACATAGTTATAGAGAAGGTAGAAGGAAGTTATTGAGATGGAAGAATAAACTTCTCTCATTGGTTGGCAGGTTAACTTTGATAAAGGCAACCATGTCTAACCTTCCGCTATATTTCATGTCACTGTTTAGCTGCCAGACATTAGTGATGACTGAGCTGGGGAGGTTGTGAAGAAATTTTATGTGGCAGGGAGCTGAGAAGAAGCACAAGTTCCATCTTTTTAAAATGGGAGGAGGTTTACAAACTGTATAGGGAAGGGATAGTTGACATTCGGGGATTGGAACAAATGAATCAAGCTCTTCTAGGGAAATGGTTATGGAGGTTTGGGGTGGAAGAAGGAAGATTGCGGATTGAAGTAATAAAAGACAAATATGGTACTCAAGAGGGAGGTTGGTGGGTAAAGAACTTGTCTCTCTATTGGAAGGGGGTATCATCACTGATGAGCAAATTTAAGGGGTACGCTTTTTCTAGGGTGATGACGGAAGGATTTGCCTGCTTATTTTGTCATTCCCATTGACAAGTCAGCGCATTTTAGGTCTAATCATTCTACAATTTGTTGTGGCATCCCCCCTCTGGTGAAGGAAGTGATGTTCTCTTTTGTTTGGTTGTGTGAAGCTCAGTAGCGGCATTCACATGGCTAGTGTAAAGAAACAAGATTCTTACTATCGATAACCTACAAAAGAGATTGTTAGTAATTTCAAATTGTTGCGTGATATGTATGTTGAATGATGTGCATTTGGGGGGGGGGGGGGGGTTTCAAGGAGAAAGCAGGTCATATGTAGAAATTAGTAATGATGGCCGTATTGTTGGCTACTTGGAAGGAAAGGAACGGATAATGTTTTCAAAACAAGAGCAGGTCGGAGATGGATGTATGTATATAAAAGGGCTAAAATGGATGTATGGGGTGGGCTTCCAGTATAAAGGAACTCAATCAAAATGTTTGATCGTTTTTAGCAGGGTTGTACTTTCGCAATATGCATAAGGATCCATCATGATTATATTTCAGAGTTAATACCCACTTGCTGCCAACTACATGTTGTCCTAGCAACTGTACTCGATCCCAAGTCCCTTCTTTTTCTAAGATGGTCATCTTCATCATGGTTGCTTTCCACCGAGGATTGGCTAGAGCATCTTCAACTGTGAAATGAATCAGAATTAGGTAAAATTGAAGAAATATATGCTTGAAATGAATGAGAAAGAGAAATATATGAAATGAAGTTACCAAAAGGATGAGAGGTACATAGCCACTTTGCTTTCCAAAGAGCAATTGGTAATTCAATAAAGAGATGCCGGTAACTCAGAGTTACTGATGGGGATGAGATGTACAGGACCATTTTGCTTTCCAAAGAGTAATTTGTAATTCAGTTGAAGACGATGGAGGCATTGAATCCGAAGGTTGATGATCGAAAAGAGCCTCAGAGGGCTTGTTCTCTCTTACATTTCCAGCTGCTTTTCATTAGGCTTGGACTGATTTTGAACTGGGAGAGCACTATCAACAATGCTTGGAGAAAGTGACATCTTTAGTACTGTTCTCAGAGAAAGTGACATATTAGAGACATCTTCTTTTTGTTAGCAAACAATAACAAGTGTATCCCTTCTGAGAATTTGAATACCTTGAGAAAATACACTTTGTAGCTTGAGAGCCTAACTTGTTATGCGATAGCAGTGACACATGTAGGTATTGGTGCCATGCCTGTTGTCCCTGTGGGGACAGCAGTGGGACCTGTTGGTCCTTTTGCTGATGCCGATCGCCCTTGTGGGTTCTGCTTATGATAGTGGTGCAACTGGTGGGTTACAAGAGATGGCGAGAAGTCAGTTATAAGCCTTAAACAGTTGCAAGAGATAAGGGAGAAATCTTTCGTTTAAAGGATGTAATCTTTTGTTTCTTCGCTTCTAGCACTGACAAGCTTAAAGGATGTAATCTTTTGTTTCTTGGCGTCTAGTTTGGTCCGCTATCTCAGCGGCCCTAGCCCAATGTTTTTTGTTTTTTGTTTTTCTCTTTTCTCTTGTTTTTTCTTCCTCCTCTTAGTACAATTTGTGATACCCTTTTAAAAAAAAAAAAGAGATAAGGGAGAAATCAAACTAAAGAAATAAGATACAATAAAGGATAAGAACCATGTATGGTGCACCGCTGGAGGACTGGAATGGGTCTAATCACCCTTGCATATGATGCACTGCAGGAGTTCACGTATACGTACACATTCTTAATGGGGCATTAGTTTGCTGATGAATGAGAGTCTAAGATGATGGCCTTGCTGCTGTCGTCTGGGCTTTTTGGGGTGGTAACTTGATGGACATTACTGCACATGCACCTGGTGCTGCTTCAACACATTTCATTTCAAGTCGTTGTTGAACGGAAATATATTGTAATAGCAAAGTTAAAGACTTTAGATCATGATGGTAATTTTGAACATCCACAAACAACTTATATTTGGGTTACAATCCAAAAAATTCGAAATGCATTTGAATAGCGATTTCAATGTACGTCCAAACACTGTAATGGGGAGATGGCATTGAGTGTTAAGGATTTTAGCATAACTGGTACGGTAGAGTCCTAGCAATGCATTTTTTTTCATGTAGGTAAAGGCTCTTCTTTGCATGCCATGACCTAAAACTCCAGACCTGCATTTATCTGTCTAAGCATGTGAGTTTATGGGAAAAATAGTCATGAGCATCTTTCCAGTTGAGTGACGCTGCACTGCATAATACTTAAAATATACACTAAATATGCATTCACTTGCATAAGCATACAATCAGAAAAAATAAAATTGTGAGCAGATGAATGCATGTGTGGATCTCCCTGTGAATTTCATCTATGCAGTTGAGAGATGTTATCTACAATGTGTTTTACTTACGAACAGTTTGTAGTTTATTTATTCTTAGAAGCTCCAACCTCCTTTAATGTGCATATAGGGGTTCGCAAGAGCAACAAGAAATTCCTACCGAGTCTTGGTATCCATCATCGGTGGTTGGTTCATCACCAAATTCTTCCCGCCCTTCCACGGCAAATAGCTCTTCTGGACTCAGCGGGCAACAAAGAACTTCAGATCGGCCAGAGTCTTCCTCCCATGGGCAATTCTCACCAAGTGAGGCAGCGGGCATAATTGCTGTCTTGAAGGATAAAAGGTAAGTTTAGCTAAAGAAACCTTTAATGCATAGTGTTGTGATTTGTGAAGAGTAGGTAGCATTGTCCCTATTTTGGACACTTTTGTAAAATTTATATGCATACAAGTTTTAGGTAGGGCTGTCAATGGGCCAAGAGTGGGCAAAGCAAAATTGAAATTTTGAATAGACCTGGCATAACCAGTTATGAAGTTGGAGGAGATCTAATGGGTCCCCTTCCTGTATTTATACATCTGTTTTCTTGTTTATGGGATATATTTGGCTGGAGTCCAACATAAGCATCCTTTTTCCTTTTGTGAATGATAACTAGATTAAAAAAATAGTAAAGGAAAATTTAGGCAAGGGAAAAAGAGGAGCCAACAACAACTGACTCTAATCATTCTCTCTTTTTCTAGGAACTCACATTTCCATTTACTTGCCTTAAACAGTAGACTGGGAAAGAAGCTAGGGTCGTGTGGCAGCTTGTCTTGCTGGTAGTTTTATGGGCAATTTGGGGAAAAAGGAACAGTCGGTATTTCTAGAATAAGAGTGGATTGGCCTCTTGTTTAAAAGCCCTTGATGATTGTAATTTTCTTCATTGTTTGGGTTGTAGATGTCTTTCTCGCCTTTGATTTTCATTGGCGATTTTGTTTAATAAAATTTCGTTGCCTTTCAAAAAGAAAAAAAAAAAAAAAAAAAACAGAGTAAGAAACATTTAAGTGAATAAAGATAGCTCTAATTTAAGAGATCACAAAAGCTGATTCCCATGGCCCAACTTTCTTTTTTGAAGAGTAATGAAAAATAGTGGAGAAAAAACCCCCACGATGTGTACATAAATAGACCCTTTACAACCCAAACATAGATATTGTATCCTCAACATTTATGTCTCTTATCCCAGATGCTCACTTTATGACATCCCTTTTGGGGTCCCACAAAATTTCTTCCCACGATCTTTGGTTGTTGAGGAAACATCGACAATTTCATTCCCGCCAAATATTCCAAACAACTTGATGGGGACATCATGCGCACGCGCATGCCCCCCATCCTACGCACGTACTCAAGGAGGAGGAAGGTCCCATTATTGATCTGGATCGACGAAGACATCTATGAAGGGCTTCTTAGTTAGGGGGCCGTGCTAAGGAGCATTGGAGTGGACCGGATCATCATAGGGATTCCACCATTGGATCTCATGATCGTGGCCCACTACCTTAGATGATATAGGATTTTGAGTTTTGGTTATTATCGTTATTAGAAACATTATGCGCGATTTTGATTGCGTTGATTAGTTGCTATTTTTGTTACTTCGTCTCTAAGTAATAATGTGCGCACATGACGCGGCTTTTGAGGTTTAGGGTTTTCTTATAAATAGACAACCCCATGTAGGTTTTTTTCATTGAAGTTTATGAATAAAATTCTGCGTTTTTTCTTCTCTTTTCCTCGGAGTTGAAGAAACTAATTGGGTGCGAAACTCTCCTTCCCCGAAGGGCTAACTACCGTGGTGTGAAGTCACAACTATCCCAAATCGTCCCCACCTCCTACACTCCATATACATCATCTCCCACAACCATCCCATCTTCAAATCCACCCATTTTTGTACCCAAGTTCTCATCTATAGTAGATTTTCAGATTCTGGCCCTCCAGGGGGGTTGAAACTTTGGCGGAGCACCACATACACACCGGACCGCGGATAGACGTGAAACTTAGCGTGAGGGTGGACCTCCCCCGGCCGATCGACCCCTAGTTGGCACACGTGCGGACAGGAACCTACGCACGTGCGTCTGGGCTGGGCTGCTGTCCACACGCGTGGAATGTCTCAGGTTATTCTCTCTCCCCTATTTCACTCCTCTCTCGCCTTAAATCCCTAACCCTAACCCTAGATAATCCTAAATTCCAAGTTTTCCAATTTTTGCAAACCCTAGACTTTCCCCGAATTGAAACATAGTGAATCTCTTGAATTGGGGAACAATCCTTTACAAGAGTGGATGAATCTTACTCCTTTGGGTATTGTTTGGTTTATAATTTTATTTTCCAGCCCTAAACGTGTGTAGGCTTGGACCCTTGTAGATTCCCCTTGTTGAATGTTTGATCATATGTGGGACGTGAAATTTTGTGATTGTTTAAAATTGGTATGATCTAAAGCTTGAAATCTTGCATGTCATATTTAATTTCATGTCCTGCATCACAACTGCTAGCAAAACAAGTTGCCACAATGCCCGCCTTTCCTTTGGAAGGGGGTTGCCATGTCACGCCCAGAAGGGCCAGAACATATCAACAACTGATTGAGGCATCACCCCATGCAACATCTAAGTATGTTAAGAAGGTAATCCAAATTTGTCGCACAAAAGGGCAATGGATGAAAAGATGGTTTACTAATTCTACATCGTTCATACATAAGACATAAGAGGCAAATATTTGGTAGAATCATAGATTGTTTTTGTAAATTATCTATGGTTAAAACACGATTGTGTCCAACCAACCTAAGAAAGAATACTATTTAGGTAGGTGCCCCATAGAACAAAAAGGTGTGAAAAAAATTCCTGCCTCCTTGTTGCCTTAGAAACCGTAAGCATCTTATAGAATGATTTGATTGAGAATTTACCAAAAGAGGTTGAAAAGGGATAATATTATGAAGCCGTGCCAATAACTAAGCATAAGCTATCGCCTCCTCATTTGACAAAGCTCTTCTGCAAAGGGGGCACCACATACCACTACTGCCAACATAGGAAAAACATCTGGATACATTTATGTTCTTTATAGGGGCCAAACTTGCCAAGGATGGAAAATCCATTTCCAATGGCCCGTCTCCACACCAAGGGTCCTCCCAAAAGCAAACGCGGATCCCCACCCCGAACACCATACTAATATACAATTACTTTCCTCCAAAGCCTCCCCTCTTCTTTTCCGAATCTCCATTGCCATTTTCCTAGAAGAGCCACATTCATAGACTCCAATACTCTAATATCTGCGTCTCCATTTGATAATGGCTCGCATATTTCCTCCCACTTGAGTAAATTGAATTTCTGCTTCTTCTTCTTCTTTTTCCTTGGCCCTTGCCATAAATTGTGGCTTATCTTTTCCAATCTATCCAAAACTAACTTTGGGCATTTGTACAAGGACATGAAATAGACTAGAAGGTTAGATAGAGCCGCTTTAATTAGAGTGATTCGACCTGCTAATGACGATAAATGACAACTCTTCCACCTAGATAACTTCCTTTCGAATCTATCCAAAACTGACTCTGGGCATTTGTACGAGGACATGAAATAGACTAGAAGGTTAGATAGAGCCGCTTTAATTAGAGTGATTCGACTTGCTAATGACGATAAATGACAACTCTTCCACCTAGATAACTTCCTTTCGAATCTTACAATCACTTTATTCCATAGATGTTTTCTTGGTTTGCCAATGCATATCAGGAGGCCCAAATATGAAGAAGGGGAGGATCCGGCTACGCAAGCAAACATATTTGCAAAGGATGATAGCTTTAGAAGTCTCAATACCTAGCATCTCGCTTGTCTTGACATTTAACTTTAGTCCTGACACTGCTTGAAAAAAACCCAAAATTTTTCTTAAGTTGTCCACCATTGAGATTTCTACATCACAAAATAAAAGTGTGTCATCTACAAATTACAAATGGGATATTTGGTTGCCTTCGTATGCCCCTTGAAACCAGAAATAAGCCCCACATCTTGTCCTCTTGTTAACATTCTGCTCAACACCTCTCTGCTACTACTACAAACAAGAAAGGGGAAATCGGGTCCCACTGCCTTAAGGCTCTACAGGCTTTGAAGAAGCCCTTAGGAGAACCATTCACCAAAACTGAGAAGGTAGCTGAGGAGAAACTTTTGCGCATCTAAGAAATCCATTTGTTCCGCCTTTCAATGTCTAGTTTACACACCATCCCTTCCTTATGTCTCGAGTCAATGCATTCATGGGCAAGTAGGGCACTATCTAATATCTATCTGTTCGCAACAAAGTGGTCTTGATTATTGGATATGATAGTGACCAAATCCAACTTGAATCTGGAAGCTAAGATGATCCAACTTTGACTGTTAAATCATGTTGGTAGCGTTTCTTCTCTTCAGCATATCTTTTACTGACCTATGTTTGTCAGGATTCGGAAGACCTTGAAGTCCTCCACATTCCAATAGATGGTTGAGAAACTATTTACACCCAAATCCCCTTATTCCTGGCTGCCACTCTACCCAGCACCCTTCCATTTCTACGACTGCTTTGAGTGAGCATCCCAGTTTTCCAGCACTAAAAAGAAAAAGAAAAAAAGTGAATCCTTTAACTTGCTTGTTCCTTCTTCAGTTGATAATCACAACTTCCTGCTCAAAGGTACTAAGAATCGTGCTCTCCCTTCTCTCCGCCTGACAGATCGACAATCTTTGTAATCAAAATCCATCTCCAACGTATCAGGCTATTCTGCTTATTATCAACCTTTCTCCAGACCTTCTTGCTTAAGAGAGTTGCAAAACAGACTCGATACTTTCTGAGGAAGGAGTTTTCCTAATGAAGAGGAGTCATAACCAGGCAAAGAGCACTTGCCATTCTCAATTGATTGGGTGACAAATGACTATGGTTTAAATATTTGATTTGACAAAATGTGGAATTGTGGATGGTCCCTTCTCTCCTTCCTCAATATCTTCACACCCTTAACCAAAATAAAATAAAAGAAAATAATCTTCACCAGTACTTCAAATGCATCCTCCTGAATTTGAGACAGCGTTTCCCCTCTGATTTTCCAACTCTGCACCTTCAAATCTCTGCCTTGAACCCCTATAAATGTCCTGTCCTACGGCATGTATGGATCCACTCGCAATTCATTCCAAACTACGGATTCAAGCATGCAAGCGATCCTGCCTTTTCTTGTGTACTGCTATTTCTCTGAAGAATAATGTATGCTCTCATTTAGAACTTGACTGCCCAGATTGCCCCTGACTGCATTCAAAACCTCTGACTTATCAGCTCCTGGATGAGTCTCACCACATTACCCTTGTCAGGCTCTGGATGAGTCTCACCACATTTACCCCTGTTTGAACTATGAGAACCAAGTCCAACTCCATTTGCTTCCAGACTGCAACTTCTATCAATCTGTAATGGGTCTTTGCCTCTAGCTGCACTAACGAAGCAAGCTCCTTTGCCTCCTCCCATTTCCTCTACGCTAGAGGCTAGGTGATAAGTCCTTGAGCCTTTGAATAGACATTTCACCTTTCATAAAGAAATTAAACAGAAATTGTGTCCACTAGCATAGTTGTCTTGAGTTCCTATAGCAACAATGGAGTTGAGTAGCCGGAATTCGTTACCCCAAAAGGAGCTGTTTTTAAGTAACTGCAATATTTTTCTTTACTGCCTGTCTCCATCATCTCATCTCTATCGTTTCTATCAATGATTGTCATGAGTTCCTATAGCAACAATGGAGTTGAGTAACCAGAATTCGTTACCCCAAAAGGAGCTGTTTTTAAGTAACTGCAATATTTTTCTTTACTGCCTGTCTCCATCATCTCATCTCTATCGTTTCTATCAATGATTGTCATGAGTTCCTATAGCAACAATGGAGTTGAGTAGCCGGAATTCGTTACCCAAAAAGGAGCTGTTTTTAAGTAACTGCAATATTTTTCTTTACTGCCTGTCTCCATCATCTCATCTCTATCGTTTCTATCAATGATTCTCTTTCATCACTTTAATCTCACAATGTTGTTCCCATTTTCTTTTCAACGGCTGGATTTTTTAAATTTGAAAAGGCTATGCCCATCCTATCATCTCTACGGTAACACTTCCTTCAGGCCATGTATCTGCCTTCCCTCGATGGACGTGCTTCTCCACTGGAAATTCTCAATGCCTGTCTCCACCTGGTCAATGGAATCATGCACGATTCCATGCTCTGCCCTTCACATTAAATCCATGCATCTCTCGCCCATGTCCCATTATTTTCCGTCCATGTGTCTCACACCTTGCCCCACCAGCATGTTCCTCTCCCCTGATCAAAAGAATCCTCTCTCTTCCCAGGTTCCAATTTATGGTGCCACCTGTTCCTGAACATTCCTGAACTACGGTCTTGTGTGCTTTTGATGGCGCTAAAACCCACTAGATTCACTCGAAATGCCAGAAAATTTCCTTCAAGTAGTAAAAGTAGAAGTAAGGCCTCGAGTCCAGCGTATGTGCCTTTAGTTTGGTTCATATTAAAGGTAGAGTCTTTTGCATGTTAAAGGTAGAGGCTACAATTTGCAGAAATTTAATGCCGCTAGTTGAGGTTTAGACACTTTATACATTGAATAGAACTTTTGTCTGTTTTATACATGGAGTTGAGAATTGTAGGCCCATATAACAAGCCATGGGACTTGTGGTCTGTTTTGGTCAAGGTAAATATCTTGATATATCTAAAGTTTTTCACGTTCTAATGTTTGGGAAATTTTTGTTTGTGCACTGTGTACCCTGAGAGTCGTTGGCATCTATCTCCTACCATCCAATAAAGTTAGGTGGGTTCTCAACATGCATCTCAAAAAGGCTTTTGGTATTTGCATGATGAAGTACAGAAAAACAGAACATTTTGTAATATATCAGAGACGCAGGACGTTGTTTATCTAAGGACAAAAAGCAGGCTCCTAAGCTGGGTGTTTGGGCTATAAGAGCATTTCAGAGTTGCTCCAGAGCAAATAATTGAAAGTCGTGCTGTAGGCTTAGTTGTTCAGATGATGTCTTATCATTGTTGTTGTATCATTTGTAGCTTTCTTGCCAAGGTTTTCCGTAATGATAATAGTGGCCATAATGGCCACCACTGTTACTGTTATGATACAGGCTGTAACGGCTATTTCGGTCCTTTAAAAAAAAAAAAAAACACAAAAAACTAAAAAAGAACCAAAAAAAAAAACCAAAAAAATCTGTATCAGCCCCATAGCAGACCATTACGGCTGTTGGAGGGGGCCATAACGGGCTGTTACGGGTCATTTTTTCTGTAACGGCTGTTGCGGCCGTTACGACCCCATAATGCATAACGGTTGCCACCGTTTCTGTTACATAATGGCCGTTTTGGCATCCCATATTTCTCGTCCTTTTTTGTTGTTAATAAAACAATATTTTGTTATCATCCATTTTTTAAAAAAATGCATTTTGAAATGCTTTCTAGATTCCTGGAAACAATCTTCAATTGTGGGAGATCTGCGCACCAAGAATTGCTGCACACTGTGCATTGAAGTCATACCCTTGATATTTTAAGTTAATGGTGACCAAGCAGCCACATTATTGCCAGGTTTGGCAACCATTTCTCTACAAGATTCAACGGTTCTACTTTTAACCTCAAGGTAAAAGTAAGATTGTTGTAATATCTGGTGGAAGGGGAAAACCTTTTGACATCCCACCTCCCACCCAAATGGTCCCTAGGCCTTGTTTTGAATCAGAAAGATTCTCTCTTGCTTTGCATACTACCCTAAAGGCCTAAAACCGTTACTTGGATTATTTATAATGCTTGTCTCATGTTTTATTTAGCGTTTCTAGAGCACTCGATGATCACTTGGCTGATCCCATTACCTCATCTAATGCTGTGTAGTGTCGATGAGCTTCGGAAGCTTTTAAATGACAAAGATGCCTACAGTGCCTTCTTGCGTTCTCTTGATCAAGTGAAAATTCAAAACAACGTAAGTCGCAACAAAAGTTACTTTTGACTCCCTTGTTTTTATATTTATATTTTTATTCTTTTTCTTGTTACTTAGATTTTCATATACTACTTGCTTTAGATAATCGAGTAATGCAACTTGATGTAGGCTTCGAATCACTTGTAAACTGTCCAAAAGTTTTGTGCTGGTAGCCTGTTACACAGGCCCAATTGAAGACTCCATGTATCAAAGCCATAATGGTTATTTATTTTTCTGCATAACATAGAGTCAAAATGCATGTAGGTGTTGTAAGTTTTCATAAGTTGGCATGTGACATAAAATAAGGTGTGGAGGTATTATATTCATTTGTAGGAATGTCACCATATATGGCGCAACCAGCTGATGGAAAGGATCCACCCAAACGTATACCAAATTGGCACAACCTGCTGATGGGAAGGATCCCCGCCCAAACGTAGGCACCTTCAATCTTAAGCACGAGAACACAAACGAATAGAACAGACCAATTCAAGAGATTTGAATCAATTTAAAGGTGCTTTCTTACTACTCATTCCAAACCCATAATATAAGGTTTTGAAACTTACATATAAGGAAAATACAGAATGTCATTGACAACCAATGACTTGTTACAAATATGAAAACGAGATAAAAAGATATAAAAATATATTAAAATTTTTGACTAATGGATTATTCATAGGTAGTTGATTGATTTTTGCTAGCTAATTACCTAAATAAGGTAGCTACTTAAATAGGAGGCTTGGGCCTCCTTCTTGATGGGCCGAATATTGGGCTTAACAGGCCTGAGCTTGGCCCATGGATCGTGAGCCCATATCAGCCCACATCAGTCTTCCCCCACTTGAAAGAACTCAACTCCGACGAGTTAATTGCCTGATATTGCTCATAAAGGCCAGGATTCAGATGCTAGAACTTTGTGGTTGTGATCCATGTAGCATTGGAGAGATGTCCTTGCCAACGAACGAGAAACTTCTGGTAACCACCTTGGCGTGAGGAGACGATCTAGTCATCGAGAACATCAACGATCGTGTCCGTAGGTGTCAAAATGGTCGGAAGTGATTAAAGAAATAAAGGAAAATATGTAGAATTTTATGATTAAAGAACCTGGAAACAACAATATCGAGATTGTTGTTATTCCGGGACTTCAACCTAGCTGTTGGAACCCACTCTATTACCAAATTGGCGCAGCCAATTGATGGGAAGGATTTGCCCAAATGTATACCAAACTGGCGCAACCGGCTGATAGGAAGGATCCGTCCAAATGTAGGCACCTTCAATCTCAAGCACGAGAATACAAACTAATAGAAGAGAACAATTTAAGAGATTTGATTCAATTCAAAGGTGCCTTCTTACTACTCATCTCAAGCCATTATTTAAGGTTTTGAAATGTACATATAAGGAAAGTACATAATGTCATTGATAACCAATGACATATTACAAATAAGAATGCATTAAAAATGTTGACTAATGGATTATTCATAGCTTGTTGATTGATGTTTGCCACTTAATTACCAAAATAAGGTAGATACCGAAATAGGAAGCTTGGATCTCCTTGTTGATGGATGGGCCGGTTGTCGGGCTTAATGGGCCTGATCCATTGATTGTGGGCCTAGATCAGCCTGCATCAATATGGTTGCATGATTCTTCTAATCAGGTGCCACTCCCGCTTCGAATCACACATCAGAACAGCGCTACCACTCTTGCTTCTGCTTCATAGCGTTTATACTTGCTGATGTTTTGAAACTGACGCTTCTTTACTTTGCACCCGAATTTGTTGCCGCTTCACACTTCATGCAACTATACGATGTAGTTTGTATCTAACATTTTTGTTAATGAATTGTAAAGCTACTGTAACTTGAGAGGGGTACCAGCATGATTTGTCATTCATAATGGTTTTAGGGGATGAAGACGAATCTCCAGTGTATGTGTGAGCATGCGTGCGTGCGTGTTGTGTGTGGGGATGTGTTATTCATTGTCATTTTATTTTGCCTTACTATGCATACCACAAATTAGCTGACTAGAAGCCGTCTCAGCTTTTATGTCACAACTGAGAAGCTGTACAGCTTTGTTTTCTATATCCTGACTTGCACGGAGAGAAGGTTAACATCCAAAAACTTAACAGTGTGGTTAACTCTCAGTTGTAATCTCGTATAATTCTTGTCCCCCGAAATTGTCATTATTTATCAAAAGGCAAAAGATATATCATTGTCAGATCCTTGCTGACACTTCACACTTCTTCCTGTCTCCAGCTTCGGGATGAACTTCGGAAGGAGACTACGCAGCTTGCTAGTGAGTGCAACTTTCTTCAACTGTTTGTTCTATGCTTGGATGTTATTGTCCAGCAGTTTCCTCTAGAGGCTAAATACTGACATATATCTGTTGAATAGGGGAGAACTTGGAGAAAGAGCCTCGAATTTTGGAGCTTAGAAATCAGGTGAGCCTTTAAGGGGACTCTGATTTTTTATTTAAAAAGAATTGGAAGTTGATGATCTTGACTGCTTGGCTTCTTTATTCTCTTTATTTGATTTTTGCAGTGTAGAATCATTAGGACAACAGAGCTCGCTGCTGCCCAAGAGAAACTAAATGAACTCGAGAGGCAAAAGGAGGAAAATCTGAGGTTCTTTTCTCCCCCGATGCTCCTCCAAAGGATGCAAGGTAGAGAAGAATATTTATTACCTACGTCTCCATTTCTGTTACGGTGGTAGTCAAGGATAACATGCATTCACACGAGCACACACGTGCGTGGACACACTTGCCCCTTTGATGCCTCCCTTAGAGGGAGACCAGACTTGAACGGTAACCATTCAGGGCTGTAGTCTTGCAACTACAGTAAAGGGGTGTTGGATACCTTGGATTTGCAAATCCTAGATCTTGTACGTATTTGGCAATTGCAGATGCGCAACCGGGCTTGGAAGCCTGTTGCAAGTGTAATGGACAGGTACTATGAATCCAAGCCAAGAAGCACAGAGCATGAATCGAATGGGACATGCATGCATAATCTCTTACATTCGACATGCATTGATCTGAACCAGCGAGAATTGAACAATAACAATGGTGTTTGATTTGCAGATGCAATGAATAAAACAGAAGAAGAATCTGAAATCCTTCATAGGCAGTTCCTTGATAAGGAGATCGACCTTGCAGTTTTTGTACAGAAATACAAGAAGCTGCGTACAACTTATCACAGACGGGCACTTCTCCATCTTGCTGCCAAGACATACACTGGTTAAGCAAAGACTAGCAAGTTCTCATAGTAATTTTTGCTTGTATATGAGTGGTATGTTACTTGTATTTGAATTCTGCTTTATCTGTTGTTTCCTCTAATGTGTTTGCCAAAAAAAAATGAAAAAAAGTTTCCCTTCTGACTGGTTATCTTAGTCAACGAAGGATAATCTCTAATATCTACTAAGTGTACTAGAGTTTTGCGAGGCTGAAATGCATGTAGAGCTCTTCTATTTGACACACGATCACACATGCTAATATGACAAATGCAAGATCCAGGACGTCCATCATGTGGGTCCAACTGTCGATTTTGGCTTTGAAAAATTATGCATTTAGTTCTTTGGAAAAAATGGCATTAAAACACAGTCCGCTAGAACAATTTTCTGGCCATCCCAAGGAGTTTAAATGGCCTGGTTTCTAGACCGTGATATAAATAGTGCGCTGCACGTCATGGATGGTTGAGATCTTGTACATGTGCGTGGGCTGATAATCAGATTTTTTACTAATGATATTTTGGGGTAGTTGAGTTTAGGGGGCGTGTTAATGCCCTGGATATTTCAATTGCTAGCTGCTGCGATGCCTGGTTATTGGAGTTGCTGGCAATTTTACCTTTTCTCTTTGGGCCTGTAGTATTTTTATTTTTGTTGAAAACTGTGATGATATTCCATTAAAAATGGCCGCAACTTGAAAATACAAATATACACCACAAAAAACAACTAAAGACGCCCCACCCAAAGGATGAGACAAAGAAGCACAAGATAATCTATGCCTCCGCCCACTCCTTGACATAAAGACTAGCTCTCCTAAAAACATTTGGAACTCATCTCATCTCATTTGCATCGCTCATTTCTTTCTCATCAAATAGTGCAAAAAATGGCTAACAAACTCAGCCTCTGTATCTCCTCTTATCCCTTTTTTCCTATACCCTGACCATGCCAAGAGGTAAGAAGATCTTATATGTGAGTGGGGAAAACCCATAGAACCCCAAAGGAGTGAAGAAGAAGACTCCAGACCTCCCTCATAAAGGAGCAATGGATAAACAAATGATCCATAGATTTTGTATCTTTATAGTACATTAAGCAAATGTTCCGAAGGGCCATGTTCCTCGTATAAAGATTGTTAACTGTAAGCACTTTTTTCTCCTCCCTACTAGCCAACTAAAAGCTGTCACCTTCAAATGAGCACCACAGCGCCATAGATGTGCCGTAGAAGAAATGCCATCATTCCATTCACATTCAGTCAGAAACTGGTACAAGGAACTAATTGAGAAAGAGCTGGATCTATCCTTTAACCACTTCAAATAATTTGGAGTTAATTGAGAAAGAGCTGGGTCTATCCTTTAACCACTTCAAAGAATTCACATATGAAGGCATTAGTAAAAAAATTCCTTAGAAGCTATAGTGAAAGAACTAGTTCTTTGATTTACTCATCATCAAGATTTCTTCTAAAGATATGAGGCCAACATACTTCCTCGCCTTTCATTGAAAGGCAATTACTCACCTTCATTCCCTTTTCCCTAGCTAAAGTCCCTAAAGATGGAAATGTATCCCTAGGATTTACTTCTCCAACCCCAGCTATCATCCCAAAATTTAATTCCTACATCATCTTCCAATGAAAAGCCTTTACCCTCCCACATTTTCTCTTTTAAGGGATGCTACCAATTTCCATAGATAAGAAGATCGATAGAGAGAAGATGCCTTTGTCCACCACTCCCCTGTCCTCTACCCATACTTCCTAGATATGACTTCCCTCCACCTTGCCTCCCTCTCCATCCCTAACCTCCAAATTCTCTTTCCTAGCAAAGCTTGATTCATATCCTCTAACTTCCTCAGTCCCGCACCCCTTTATCCTTCGGTGTACAAACTTCATCCTATTTCAAAAGATGGAATTTATGTTTTCTCCATCCAAAGCATTTAGAATAGACCTTGGGCATTTAAAGAGAGACAGTAAATCGGAAGACACAAAGATGCCTGAATCCTAATCATTCTTCCTCCCATTGATAAGTACCTTGACATCCATTTAGACATCTTCCTGTTGCATTGCTCGATTAGTTTGTCCCACATATTTTGCTGGTCTACCTATGCATAATGGTGATCCCAAATAAGTTGTCGGGAAAGAGGCTTCCTGACATCTGAACATCTCTGTAAAGATCTGATTTTTTTCTTTGGATATGCCTATTGCTGAAATCTTGCTTTTAGAGATATTGACCTTGAATTCAGAAACCACCTAAAAAAAGACTACAATTGACCAACGATTTTGCACATAGAAGTTGTCCGCCTTACACAATAAAAGAGTATTATCCGCGTGTTGAATATGTGAAATCTGAATTATCCACTCTAAAACCTCTAACCAAACTAAGCTGGAGAACCTTTATCAACCATTTCTGGTAAGAGCTTTTATTATCGTGACAAATATAAATGGAGATAAAGGGATCACCTTGATGGAGTCCCCAAGAAGCAACAAAAAACCCTTTCAGTAAACCGTTTACCAGAATGGAGAATTTAACCGACTTAACACATTATTAAATCTAAGAGTGTCATTTTGGTCCACAACTCAATATGCCCAACATATAGTATAGAAACACCCAATCCACATGATCGTAAACCTTTTTGATATCAAGCTTGCACACTACACCTTCCTCTCTTTTTCGAAACCAAGAATTCACATTCGTTGGCCAATAAGGAACAATCCATTATCCGTCTACCATTGACAAAAATCCCTTGTGACTCTGAAATGACATTTCTCAACACCTTGAGAAATTTAGAAGCCAAAACCTTTGATAAAATCTTGTAGGGCCGCCTAGAAGACTAATAGGACAGAAATCTTTCAAATATTTAGCTCCTCCCTTCTTAGGAATCAATGAAATAGACTTGTCGCTATAAAGCCTTTATCATAAAATTACTGGAAAAGTGTAACAAATCACTCTTCACACACTCTTAGAGTTTCTGGGGGGGGGGGGGGGGGAAGGCTGTTGGAAAACAAACTGGCTCCAAAGCTTTATCACTTCGGGGGGGGGGGGGGGGGTGAAGGCTGATGGAAAACAATCTGGCTCCAAAGCTTTATCACTTCCCAATTCTCCCACTGCATTTTTTATTTCATCTTCAGAGAATGCTTGTTTCAAAGAATACGGCTCATCTGACAACAATAAATGAAAATGCAAATTATCAAGAGTCGGCCTATTCCTCCCATCCTTACACACAAAGTCTCTATAAAATTTCACACTGTGATCACAAATCTTCAATTTCTCGACAACCCTGTCTCCATCTACTGACAATGAAGTGATCTTATTTGTTCTTTGGGTTTGTAATAGGGCATTGTGATTCTCAAAAAATCTGATAACCATGTTTGGTTGGCTTATAAGTTGGGAATCATGTGTATTTTTTTTCTACTTTTTATTTATTTAGGAAGCGTCGCAATGACTAGTGAATCATGTGGCCCATTCTGTAACCTTATCAACTACAACTCTTAAAATAAAATTTGGATTTCATGCAATTAAATTGATGAGTGGATTGGACGTGAGCAAATTTGCATCGTGTGATCTACAATGGCTAGGGAGATGAACGGCCCTTATTGATCATACTATAGTGAAATCATTGGTCTAAGCCGTTCATCATGTGGTTCTCACTCTTGCTCACCCACCCTATGAAAAAAAAAAAATCACTTCTGTTGAAAGATCCTAACCATCCATTCAATGGCTAGTGAAAGATAAGGCCAATATTGATCATGCCGCAAATAAATCAGAAACTGTCTCACTTTAACTGTCCATTCAAGGGCTAGGGAAATAGACGGTCCATTATGATATTGTAAATGATCCAATCATTGACCTAGACTATGCATCATGTTTGGCCGGCCCTGGAATGTTCATCCCTCTCAAGTAACCATTTCCGTTGGACGATCCTAATTGTCCATTCAGAAAATGGATGGTCCATATTGATCACATGACAAATTGCCCGATCACTGATCTAGATCATCCAGCATTTGGGTCCCACCCTTATGTTCCGACCATTGGTTGTGATTTCATGTGAGTCCCACCCTTGAGTGCTCATCTCCTGGATTGATCGTGACCTCCACAAATACCTAGGGAAATCAATGACCCATGTTGATGATACTAAAACAGGTCCGTTCATTGATCTACACATCCATGATGAGCGAACCACTTCTGATTTCCCATTCGTTGAATTCACTTTGTACGGGTGATCCTAGCCTTTCAATTAATAGCCAGAAAATTGGGCGGCGACCATACTATTATAAATGGTGATATTATTCATATAATCCCATGCCTTTAAGAAAAAGAAGAAGAAGAAAAGAGGTTAGCATGTGCCTTTCATTAATATTCTACGACTTTTTCCTGCTTATTCTTTTTTTATTTTTAAAAAAAATTATTATTTATTATACAGAGACGGGTGAAATGTTCCTTTCAAAAAGTACAAAGGTAGAAGAGTCTCAAAGATTGCCCGTGTGCTTGGCACATGTGGCATACAGTAATCACATTCACGCATCCCAGCCTTCCAACAGGTGGGCCCACGCTGCTGAGTTCTTCTCTCCTAAAATTCATGCCATTTGACTTCTCTAGGGTCATCATGTTGCAGAAGAAGCAGACGGCTAAAAACAAGCCATTGGTTTCTCTGTCATGTGGTCCACCTGAGTGAGGTTTCCTGGCCAGAAGATCCAGACAATGTGATTCGCCTCGAGAAAGCTCACAACTCATAAATAACACGAGTGCCCACAAAGGCGCTCTACCTGCGTATGGGCGGGCATAGCGCAGAGCAATAGAGAGAGAGAGAGAGAGAGTACGCTATCCCTCTTTCCTCCCAATCCAAATCCCAAGCCCATCTGTGTATAGCATCCAACCTGTCCTGTTATAAGGGTTGCCACACTATGAAAGTTATACACACAAAATAGGATGCTGACCCAACCATCATGCCAGCCACAAAGTGAATTTGAAAGTTATTTGGTGATTGTCAATTGTTTTCTACGGTGCTGGCCCACGTAATGATTAGATACGCCTAGTTAGTTTTTGGAGCATCCGATCATCATGTTGGGGATGTGGATTGGATGGAATGCACACAACACAAATGGTCCCACACTCATATATAAGTAGGTGAAGAAGCAATGTGAATTGCAATAAATAGCGTTTTGCATCAAGTGAATCACTGTAGAATGACCTTCGTCTACGTGGACTTGTTGTTGAGGAACTGTCATCTTTAATTTGAGTGAGGAAAAAAAAAAACAGAAGAAAAAAATTGCCTTAGTGTTCTCTCCTGTGAGACATAGGCCATGTTTGTTAACGCTGAATTTTTGCACTTAACACGAAGTGAGAAAATTTTCCATGTTTAGTGGTATTTGTTAATGCGTTATTAATGTGGAAGACGGAAAGCTCTAAGTGTTTGTTAATGCTGAATTTTTGCACTTAACACGGAATGGAAAAATTTTCGGTGTTTAGTAGTGTTTGTTAATGCGTTATTAATGTGGAAGATGGAAAGCGCTAAGTGGTTTTTCACTGAATTCTTTCCGTGATAGGAGTTTGGCTTAATGCTAAACGGAATGCGCTCTATGATTTTTCATTAAACAAAAATTTTTTACTTCCAAAAGTACCCTTTTCAAGTTACTACGGAAATTTTTTCTTTTAAATTGTTTGCGCAATACAAAATCAACCTTTAACCTGTGAAACTTCTTTATGCCCCACCATGATTTATGTGTTTAATCCACACCATCCATCAACTTTTTCAGATAATTTATGGTGTGATCTAATAAAAGAAGCATGTCCAATGATTAATTGGACCATAAGGTGAGGATTGAATGTCCACCATTAAAAACTTCTTGAGAGCTAGAGAAGTTTCAGATCAAGCTGATATTTGTGTTTTCACTTCATCCATGTATACATGACCTAATGAATAGGTTGGATGGTAAAAAAACATCACAGTGGCTCTTAGAAAGGTTTCAACAATGGATGTATACATGAATTTTTTAATGGTGAAAATCATTATCCTGCTGTTATTTTTGGTGTGGTCCACTTGAGCATTGGATCTGCATCATTTTTGTGTTCATGCCTTAAAATAATATGAGAAAATGGATTGATGATGATTTGGATGTATAAATACATCACGGTGGGCCCACCCACAGAACTGCCTGTTCGGAGCTAGGGACGGGTGGGGGTAGTACGCAATCCGTGTCCTGGACAGAAGACGGAACGGATTGGCTACTCCCACTGCCACCGGCCAATGGCTGCTGGTCGGTGCTATGTGGGCCTCACCATGATGTATGTGTTTCATCCATGCCATCCATCTATTTTTATATATCATGTTATGGTATTAAAAAAAATGATCTATATATCAATCTCAGGTGGACCACATTACAAGAAATAGTGTTGAATGAACATTGACCATTAAAAACGTTTTAGGGGCCATAAAAGTTTTGGATAAGATTGATATTTATTGTTTCCCTTCATCTGGGTCTTTATGAACTAATTAACAGATTAGATGTCAAATCAACAGTACAGTGGGCCTTAGAAGGATTTTAATGGTGGATATCCATTCATTTTTTTTTCCTGTGGTGTAGCCCACCTAAGATTTATATCCCTATCATTTTTTGTAACAAGCCCTAAAATTATCTGTAAAAATGGATGAAACATGTATATCATAGTGGGGCCCACAAAACAGCACCCACCAGCCGGCTGGTGTCAGGTGGAGTAGGCAATCCATCTCCGAGTCGGGGACGGGATTGGAAGTGGATTGGCTGGCGTATTGATGTCAGCAAGTTATGTGGGTCGCATCATGATGTATTTGTTATATCCAAACGGTCCATTCATCTTGCGAGCTTGTTGTAATACTTGAGCCAAAAAATAAAATAGAGCTAAAGATAAACTGGACCACACTGCAAAAAGTAGTAGGGAATTAAACGTCTACCATTGAAACCCTTTTGGGGTCACAAAAGTTCGGATCAATATAAAATATGGTTTTCCTCTTTATTCAGATATTTTTGACCTTATGAATAGATTAGGTGCAAAATAAACGTTACAATGGGCCTGCAAATTTTTTAACCGTGAAAATCATTATCTATTTTTGGTGTGGTCCATTTGAGCTTTGGATATGATTCATTTTTTTTGGAAAATGCTCTAAAATAATCTCGAAAAATTTATAAACAGTGTAGATACTATAAATACATTATTGTGGGCCCATGTTACTTTGATCTCCTTTGATTCCTACAACTGGGACCTTGGGGAGCGTCTTGCGCATGAGAAGTATCTACACCAGCGATATAGCTAGTGTGTGATACGGAAACGGATTGGCTACTCGCCAGCCTGGTGGGTGTGGTCAGTGCTATGTGGCCTCATGATGGATGTATTTCATCCATCTTTACATATCATTTTTTTTTCTCTATCCCAAAAATAAGATGGGTATAAATCTCAAGTGGACCCACCACAGGAAAACAATAGTGATTGGATATCCACCATTAAAATCCTCCTAGGGCCCGCTGTACTGTTTATTTGACATCCAATATGTAGATTAGGTCATACATGCCCAGATGAAGTGAAAAAACAAAAATCCGCTTATTCAAAACTTTTATGGCCCTCAAAATGTTTTCAATGGACAAAGCTCATTCAACATTGTTTCCTGCATGTATCTCGACAGATAAACAAATACCTTATAGAGTAAGAGTAAGGGGTGAATGTGCTCAGAATGTTATGGCTATATGTGACTTTAATATGATTTTTTACATATGTCATAGCTATAGGTGGGAATGTTGGACCCGATCCGGTGGATCTGACCCGATCCGACCCGACTCGGTACCGTTTCGAACAGAACCGACGGCTAATCGAGTTTGTCCATCCAGATCCGATCATTTTTCGGGTCGGATTCGGATAGGGGTGTATCCGGACAGAATCGATCCGATAACCCGGACCGAAATGGTCCGACCCGACCCGACCCGGGATGTAAATATCCCTCTATTTTACAAAATATCCCCATATCTTTGGCTTTTCGTTTGGCGCCAAAAAAACCCGCCCAATACACACTTGAGCCCCCAACTCTATCTCTCTCTATCTTTCTTTATTTCTGTTTATCTCTCTCTCTCTCTCCCTTTCTGTTGAAGAAGAAGGCAAGAAAAAAACTAGTTAAATATCCTAAGGTAGATCAAATACCTTTCTTTCTGCAGTTGAGTTTCGGAGATTTCTCTGTCGGAGAGATATACACAGAGATACGGTGGATAGCTGTGTACGGAAGAGAGAAAGAGAAAGACCGACGCAACAGACATTGATCGAAGAAGGTTGCATACGGTTGTTTACAGGCGTGACGGTCAGACCCAGAGACAGAAGCGGACGTTAGCAAGTTCTGTGGGTCTAATCACGAGGTATGTGTTATATCTAAATCGTCCATCCATTTGGCAATATCTTATTAAGGCTTGAGACAAAAATAAGATAGATTAACTTTTAAGTGGACCACACTACGGAAAACAGTAGGGGTTGAACGTCTACCATTGAAACCCGTGTTGGGTTCACAGAAGTTTTGGATCAACATGAAATTTGTTTTTACACTCCATTCAGGTCTTTGTGACCTTATGAATAGATTGGATGGAAAATAAACATTATGGTGGGCCTACAAATTGTTTAACGGTGAAAATCATCATCTCCACTGCTATTTATGGTGTGGTCCAAATGATCTTTGGATCTAATTCATTTTTCTAGATAATGCTCTAAAATGATCTCTAAAAATAGATGAACGGTATAGATATAATAAATACATCATTGTGGGGCCATGTAACATTGATCTCCTTTGAACTGTTCATACAACTCAGAGCTCAAGGACTGTTAGTGCTCGTCTTTGCACGACACGTAACTAAAGCAGCTATATAGCTGGCGTGAGCTATAAGACCACAGACAGTACTTCTCACTTTGCATACTGAGTTACTCGTACGCTCTTATCATACTGAGTAAACTCAGTTGGGCCCACTGCAAATGCATGTAGTTCATCCACGCCGTCCATTCGTTTTGCCAGATCATTTTATGGGTTCAACCCAAAATTGATGCATATACAAAGCTCAAGTGGACCATATCACTGGAAAAAGTGGAAGTATTGATTTCAACCGTTGAGAATTTTTTAAGGCCCTCAATG
Organism: Magnolia sinica; assembly: GCF_029962835.1. Classification (NCBI taxonomy): domain Eukaryota; kingdom Viridiplantae; phylum Streptophyta; class Magnoliopsida; order Magnoliales; family Magnoliaceae; genus Magnolia; species Magnolia sinica. The sequence goes on along the minus strand of NC_080578.1, from coordinate 73,702,980 downwards.
ATGTTTATTTGTCATCTAACCTGTTCATAAGATCATAAAGACATGGATGAAGGGAAAACGCATATATCAGCTTGATCTAAACCCTATGTTGTCCCCAAGAATTTTTCAACGGTAGATGTTCAATTCACACTGTTTCTGGTGGTGTGGTCCATTTGATGTTTGGATATACTCCATTTTTGGGATAATACCCTAAATTATGTTTCAAAAGAGATGGACAGAGTGGATACAATGCATGAATGTCACTCGGGCCCACTGAGTTTACTCAGTACGCTTACCGTACTGACTACGCAATCCGCTTCCCTTCATATAAAGCTTCTTCAGGAAGCTTTCGCAGTGAGATATTTTATCCTATTGGGTAAACTACGTGGGACCGTCTTAAATTTTTTTTGGTTTATCCACACCGTCCATCAGTTTTTTCAGATCATTTGAGGGGTTGATGCTTCACACCATAAGAAATAGTGAGAATAAGGATTTCCACACCGTTGAAAAAATGGACGATCGAACCTCGCCCAATCCGATCCGACTTGGTTTTTCTAACCGAGTTGGAATCGGATTGGTTTAGACTAGTAGGGATTCGGATTTGTTCGAGTTAGATGACTCGAATCCGGTACCGGATCTACTCGAGTCGGGTCAGGCTCTGCAGATTTCGATTAGGGTCGGGTTGGACCGAATCCGATCCGACTCGGTCCGATGCCCAGCTCTAGTCATAGCTAGATGGGAGGGGGTGGCACATGATTCAAGGGTCCTTATGGATGCTAAGCTTGATCCAACAAAGAAATTTCTGTTGTCTCCTCCTAGTAATATTATATATATATATATATATATATATATATATATATATATATATATATATATATATATAATATATATATATATATATATATATATATAGCTTGGTAAAATTATAACTTGAAATTTTGCTAAAATGTCATTTGTTTTTATGTAGATAAATATTATCTGGTTGATGCTGCTTACACTCACACAAGAGGATTTATGACACCATAACGTAGTTTATTTGAATTAAATAGAATAATTTTATTTTCATTTAATAATTTATTTATTTTTTAATGTAAAATATTTCCAAACAGGAAATAGGGGCAAATGTGTTAAATTAACATATTTTAGGCATTTCAGATATTTGTTAACCAACCAGGTTGTTTCAAATTCAGTACTTGATTTTCAGACTTCAGCCATAATTACCAAATAAGTTTTTTTGACTTCATATTTCAGATTCAGGTTTCAGATTTCAGATTCAACTTCAGATTTCAGATTCAGGCTTTAGTAGTACAGTTAATACTGCTATCAGGCTTCTCTATTGTTGAAAAATGGGTTCAACAAGCATTTGGCCTGAAGAATCCTGAAACTAACCCCATTTGACAATTTCTGGAGCTCTTCAACATGTAGTTTTTTGTTTTTTGTTTTTTAAACAATACATATAGATTTCGGGGCAATACTAACAAACCTTGATTGCAAGTCAAAAGCCATAAAATGTTTTATGCATCTACTGAGATCACAACATTAGGACTCATCCATCAAGTGGTACTTAAAATCCTTACCATGTTAACTTCCGTCGCCTCCTCAATTGAATGATCCTGACCATCCACCTTCCAAGTAGACAGTAAGAAAGAAAACTGTCGGCAGTCTAAAATGCAACTCACAAAATCAAACAGATAACGTCATTTGATTAGTTTAAATTTGTTATGCTGCATCCTCTCAAGGGGCCCACAATTTTTATGCCTGGATTGGATTGACAGACATGTACAGTCCACGATACACCACAACTTAAAAACAAGGTGGTGATGAACTGTCCCACTCCCATAGTCTCTCCCCTCCAATGGAGTGTGTTTTGTTTCATGTTGGGGCAAGATTGTCAGTGATATTCAAAATAAACTTGGTTTTTGGAGTTAATTGTTTAAAATATTGGACTAGTTTTTCCGAAATCAAATAACCTTTTTTTTTGGTTGAAAAAATTAATACAGACTAAAATTGAGTCTCTAATGAGTAACCAAGTCTGCCGCTAGATAAATCGGAGATCCAGTTGATGACTATTAATGTGAAGAACAAACTGAATGCCTTGAAAACCAAATGGAACGATACAATCACACTTCTTACTTCCAATTATACTCTCCAAGTTAAAGAGTATGTTCTATACAAGGGACTTGATAATATGGGATTTGATGGAAGGGGGGAGGGAGGATATCATCTCAAGATGGGTGAAAAGTAGCCCAATCACTAAAGGAACTCTCTCTCTCTCTCTTTATCTATATATCTATATATATATATATATATATATATATAGAGTGGTGGTCTCCTGCACACCGTCCCGCAGGAGACTTTCGTACGCACCAAGGCAGGCTTGCTTACACGCTGGGGTGGGGTCAGGTCCCATTGTGATGCATTCATGAAATCCATTCTAATGATTAAGTCTAATGAAAATTTAGCCAAAAAGTTGATAAAATTTAAGTGGGCCACACCGAGGAAAAGTGAGAGAGGATGCATGTCATTGGATTTTTACAAGGCCTACCTGAGAATTGGATCTTACTCAAGTTTGGTCTGATACCCTTAAATGATATGGAAAAATGGATGGACAATTTAGATCATGCATGTATCCTTGTGGGCCTACATTGCAGTTTCAACACCGTCCAGTATAGGTTGCCACTTGCAAGAATCACGTCAACATGCATGAGTCGGGTGGGAAAACCAAGGTGGGAGGCCCAGAGATGGCCCAATTGTGATGTGTATGTGAAATCAACTCCAATCATATGGTGCATGAGGAAAACATAGCCATAGGGATCAAACATAAGACATTCATAATTTATGCTGGACCACATATGCACAAACAATGCAAGGGATGCCCACCATCCAAACTGTTTAACTTGGTGTGGCTCACATAAATCACTTATGGGCATAAAATTTGGTCCCCATACATGAATTTTCATAAGGTCGATAATGTTTGGAGTGAATTCTAGATAAACATCACGGTGGACCCTGTACAATGTCAACAGTAGCCGTCCCCCTCTCCCACTGTTTCCCTTCGTGTAGCCCACATGAATCAAGTATCAACTTGATGTTGGAATCTCACAGCTTAATTTCTCTCACAGACCTAATGGTCGGGGTGGATTTCACGAATACATCACAATGGGCCCACCCCAGTCCACCTGTCTAAGAAAGCTTACGTTGGTGCGTACGAAAGTCTCCTGCAGAACGGTGTGCAGGAGACCACCACTCTCTCTCTCTATAGATAGATAGAGAGAGAGAGAGAGAGAGAGAGAGAGAGAGAGAGAGAGGAATGCTCAATAGCACACCAGTTCTCGTGAGAACTTTTTGAGAAGTCATTCCTAGGGATATCACCCCAAAATCTGAACCGTCCACCTGATGTAGCACCCCACGAAACCCTTAGGGCCCTACTTTTACCCTGGTCCAAAACTCTGATGGGCCGTAGAAAAAGGAAATAGTTTCTTCCCTTGATTTGCCTCTCTTTTGTCATGGCCCACCAAAGTTTTGAATCAGGGTAAAAGTTGGGGCCTAGGGGTTTCATGGGGTGCTGCATCAGGTGAAGGGTTCAGATTTTGGGGTCATATCTCTGGAAATGAGTTCTCATGAGAACTTGTGAGAATGGTGTGTAGGTGAGCATTCCTCTCTCTCTCTCTCTCTCTCCCTATATATATATAGGGAGAGAGAGAGAGAGAGAGAGAGAGAGAGAGAGAGAGAGAGAGAGAGAGGAATGCTCACTTGCGCACCTTCTTATGTAAGCACCTGTGAGCACCTTTGCACACGTGTCATGGGCACGGAATCTCAATAGTCCACTTGATGCAGCATCCCTTGAAACCTCACAAGCCCAACTTTCAGCCCGATACAAAACTTTGGTGGGCCATGGCAAAAGGAAACAGTTTCCTCCTTTGATTTGCATCTCTTTGCTATGGCCCATTAGAGTTTTGGATCAGGCTGAGAATTGGGCCTATAGAGTTTCAAGGGGTTCCGCATCACATGGACCATTCAGAATTTGTGCCTAAAACACGTGTGCAAAGGTGCGCACGGGTGCTCACGTAAGAAGGTGCGCATGTGAGCATTCCTCTCTCTCTATATAAAGACTTTAGGTGGTATAAAGTTGTTTATTTAATAGAAGTATACATGCTTCAAGAGGCAAATTATGATTTCTTGTTAAGAATTTATTGCAGGACTGCAAAAGATGTCTTAAAAAATAATGTAGAGAATTTAACATCTAAACAGATTTTTGCTCAATCGCAAGCTGCCAACATCAAGATATAATTCCATACAGACTCATTTTGAACTCTTTTACAAGGAAACACAAACATCACCATCAGATGTTTCTCTAATTGATTCAAGTTCATGTTTTTCTAATAGTCTAGTTAGGATTGTTTTAAATAAGTTTCATGTTTCAAGGAGTATAATTTCACTCCAGTTTATCATTTAATGTTGGAAATTACGATGTTAGGTGTAACTATGTTTATTACTTTATAGTTAATCTTATATGTAAGAGAGAAATTTTCTGTTCTTAAAACTATCTTTACTCATTTTGTTTAAATATGTAATGTTAAATTTTTAAGGATTCCTGGGTCAATTAAAGAACTGATCCGTTCTATAGTTTTAATTGAATAGTCAGTTTTTAATTTGAAAGAGCCTTATATATTTCATTTATGGGTACCTTAGGCAATTTTCAATTTTGAATGCTTCTTCTAGATCACTAAAATTTATTTCTTTAAGAGTTTTTCATAGACATTGTTCTAATATAATTAGAATTGGTATTAGGATTATCAAAAGTTATAGTGAAAGATCTCAGTAGCCTAGTCATAACTGTGATTAAGATGATAATCTAATTTTTGTATAACTATATAATCAACTAAATCTTGATGACTTACCAATAGCAGAAAACTTTCAAAGAAAGCCCTTGACGCGATATAAACAACAATGGGCAGAAAGGAGTAAAAACCACGAGTTTAGGGGTCTAATCCTCGAGGTAGTATAATTATAAGACTGACAAATATTAAACTCTCTTTTAGACAGTACATATGATGGCTTTGATACCATTCTACACCAGGATATAACATTATATAACACCAGGATATCATCCTACTCTACACAATATAACAGCAGGATATAATTCTATTGTACAACAGAATATATATTTCTAATTATCACAATTTTTGGTCACAAAAATAATATCATTAAAATGGTAAAATGATACTCACAACAGACTAGCTATCAACTCTAGGATGTTATTCTAAATAGAGTGGCTATCAACTCTCTTACAAGGAAATTTCATGAACTCAACATTCTACTATTCTCTCAGACTCAATATTCTAGATCCATCGCAAGCTCCACTTCTTCTTCCTTTTCAAACCGAACAAATGTGAATCCATGCACGGCTCTAGTATCCTTCGATCTGGGCACCACTACCTCACACACCTTCCCAACCTGGCCAAAAACCTGCCTGAAATTCGTCGCCAACCATCCGTTGGGGAACTGTTCCACAAACAGTGTCGGATGCACCAACAGAGAGCTGGCCTTGAAACCCTTTACTTTCCCAAAGCGCTTCCCTTTTTCAGCCACCAGAATCTACTCTCCTTCCCTCCTTCCCTTCCCAGAGAGTAGCCCTGCTTATCATCATCTACGGCTGCCACCCCAACTATCCTTTACCTCCCTCTTCTGTCTTCCTCACCTCCTTGGACCCAGACGGAGCGCTAGACTCACCTTTGACTGAGATTCGCCTCTCCCACTACCTCCGTGAATACCAGTTTGTTGCTCTGATGTTGATCCTTACCAATGTAAATCTTCTCTCGGACAATTTTTCCGCTCGGTTGTCTGCTCCGACTAGGATTTGATCTCCCTCGGCCATGATCAAGCAAACCTTCTACCGCTCTCCTCGAACCAAGAAACATCTCTCTCTCTCACACACACACACACACACGATCAATAAACCCCATTAACTCTGATAAAATTGTATATATTAGCATTGGTGATGGGGACATCATGCGCACGCGCACGCCCCCCACCCTACGCACGTACTCAAGGAGGAAGGCTCCACTATCGATCTGAATAGACGACGACATCTATGGAAGACCTTTTATTTAGGAGGCTGTGCTATGGAGCATTGGAGTGGACCCGATCATCATGTGTATTCCACCATTAGATCTCATAATCGTGGCCCACTACCCTTGGTGATCTAGGATTTTGAGTTTTGGTTATTATCATTATTAGAAACATCATGAACGGTTTAGTTGCTATTTTTGTTACTTCATCCCTAAGTATTAGTGTGCGCACATGGCACGACTTTTGGGGTTTAGGGTTTTTTTTATATAAATAGGCAACCCCATATAGGTATTTTCCATTGAAGTTTTATGAATAAAATTCTGCGTTTTTTTCTTCTTCTCTATTTCTCTGAGTTGAAGAATCTAATTGGGTGAAAAACCCTCCCTTCTTCGAAGGGCTAACTACTATGGTGCAAAGCCACAACCATCCCAAATCATCTTCACCCCTATACCCCACATCCATCATCTTCTACAGCTCTCCCATCTGTAGATTCACCCCTTTTTGTACCCACGTTCTCCTCCACAACAGATTTTCAGATTCTAGCCCACTAGAGGGGTTGAAACTTCGGCGGAGCATCGTGCACAAACCGAATAGCAGATCAACACAAGATTTGGTGTGTGAGTGGGCCACCCCTGGCCGATCCCACCCTATGTGGCCTTTTCTAGTTCCGTGGGCCCCACACACGTGCGGACAGGGATTCACGCACGTGTGCCTGGGCCGGGTTGCTGTCCACATGCGTGGATTATCTCAGGTTTCTTCTCTCTTTTATTTCTCTCCTCTCGCCTTAAATCCCCAATAGTCCCAAATTCCAAGTATTTCCAACTTTTGCAAACCCTAGATTTTCTCCTAATTGAAACATGGTGAATCTCTTGAATTGGGGAACAATCTTTGCAAGAGTGGATGAATCTTACACTCCTTTGGGCATTGTTTGGTTTATAATTTTACTTGATCCAGCCCTAAACTTGTGTAGGCTTGGACCCCCATAGATTCCCCTTGATTGAATATTTGATCGTATGTAGGACGTGGAATTTTGTGATTGTTTAAAATTGGTATGATCTAAAGCTTGAAATCTTGCATGTCATATTTAATTTCATGTCCTGCATCAAATTTGGTATCAAAGCCTAGGGTTTTCATAGGGGAATGCATTGCATGTTTAGGGTTTAGTTTATTTATGTCTATTTTGCATCAAGTCTCCTCATATAGGGTTGTTTAGGACCCATCATTCATAATATGGGCTACTGAATTTTCTGTTGTAAAAAAATCCCCAAATTTCATGGCTGAATTTTCTGTTAACAAATTATTTAGGCAGTTATATTGCTGAAATTTTAGTAGCGTTGTGTAGTTTCCCTCATATAGAGTCCTATGGGATCATTCAGTCCCATTTAGATGCATATAGTTGTATTAGAGGGTCTTTGAGTTGAGTGAGTGGTTGTATGCCCACACGTACTAGTTGTGGTTTTGTTTTGCACCCTACGCTAAACATGGAGCAATTGCAAGAGTCAATGAACAACATAACCCAACAATTTGAGTCTTTGGGTAGGCGCTTGGAACAACGTATTGACCAACGCTTGGATCAGCTTAATGTGCGCGTTACCCAACTAGAGATCTCCGCCCGGGCAAACCCTGCCATTGGGGAAGATGCCCAATCTCAAGCAGGTGGTAAGGAGGATAGACAAGGGAATGAGTGTGACCAAAGAAACGGTCATGGGCGCGCACCCATGCACCCACCCCGCGAGGGGCATCATGATCATTATGACCCAGATGCGCAACTCCTCAAGGGAATTAGAGTAGAGGCCCCTATGTTTAATGACCACTTGGACCCTAAAGTTTTTCTAGATTGGTTGGCAGATATGGACCACTATTTTGAGTGGTATGACATGTCGGATGCTCGTCAAGTCTGATTTGTCAAGATGAAGCTTGTGGCCCAAGGAAAGAGGTTTTGGACTACTGTGCAGTGAAAGAAAGAAAGGTTGAGGGAGCCCCCAATAGTCCATTGAGGAGAAATGAAAGAAACTTTGAAGGAGAAGTACCTCCCTTTCTCTCATCACTTGAGGTTGGTTGAAGATTGGCAGTCTCTTCGACAAGGTTACATGAGTGTGGTTGAATACATTGAGAACTTCAAAGAGTACTTGACCCGGTGTGAAGTTGAAGAAGACCTCGTACTCACTCTTACTCAATTTAAGACGGGCCTCCATTCTGACATTAGAAGAGAGTTGCTCACCAAGGACATAGACACTCTTGAACAGATGTATCAAGTAGTGTTGGAAGTCGATCAATACCTCAAAGCATCTGTGGGAAGATGGTTTGAGTCTCGTGATTCTGGCGCTAAAGCTAACCCTTCTAGGGCTAAGTCTGGCACTGATATCAATATAAGTCTTCCAGTAGTTCTCAGTCTAGGCCTAGGGATGATAAGGGTAAATGAGTTATCGGGTCTAGCTCGCGTAAAAATGATGCAACTAGGTGTTTTAGATGTCAAGGCTTTGTTGGTCACTTTGCCCACCAGTGTAACACGAAAGAGGGCACCAAGGTGTTCCTTATTGATGGGCAAGTAAAAGTAGTGCCCCTAGAAAGTGACGGTGACTCGGTGAGGAGGAAGAATAAGAGCCAGCAGAAACCCCTAGTGATAAGGAAGAGGGAGTGCAAGAGTTTGCGACTCTTGTAGTTGTGCATTGCACCTTTGCACAAGCAAAGAATACCGACGATTGGCGCCGCAACACGATCTTCTATACTTACGCAAAATGTGGTGATAAGAGTTGCAAGATGATCGTGGATAATGGTAGTTGTGTCAACGTGACATCAATTGACACTGTGAACCGTTTGGGCTTGATGCTCAAAGCCCATCCTCAACCCTATAGAGTGTCTTGGGTTGATGAAACTTCCATTCCAGTCTCATACCGTTGTCTTGTTCCTATTCAGTTTGAATCATATAAAGACACTTTGGTGTGATGTTGTTTTTATGGATGTTGGACATATCATTTTGGGTAGACCTTGGCTCTATGACAGGGATGTCACCATATTTGGTCATTCGAATGTGTGTACATTCTGGTTTGAGGGCAAGAAAGTCAAGCTAAATACACTTCCACCCAAGAACACAATTGAAAAGGAGTCCACCACAAAGAGTGGTGTAAGCGGCTCAAAAGAATTGAACGAATCGAAGTCTAAGTCTAAGCCTCTCCATATTCTAAGTGCCAAAGACTTTGAGCGAGAGACTGAGTCGGACTCGATGGTGTACACCCTTGTGGCTAGGGAGAGTGCACCAAAGGCTAGTGTAGAGTTACCCACTAAGGCTATTTCAGTAGTGGATGAGTTTCGTGATGTCTTTCCTGATGATCTACCGGATGAACTTCCCCCTACGAGGGATATATAGCACGCCATTGATTTAGTCGCCGGGGCGACTCTACCAAACCTCCCTCATTACAGAATAAACCCAAAGGAACATGCAGAGTTGAAGAGACAAATTGATAAGCTCCTAGAAAAGGGTTTCATTCGAGAGAGCATGAGCCCATGTGCTATGCATGCCCTTCTTACACCTAAGAAGGATTACACATGGAGGATGTGTGTTGATAGTAGGGCCATCAACAAAATCAAAGTCAAGTATCGGTTTCTCATACCACGTCTTGATGACATGTTGGATATGATGGCCAATGCTACTATCTTCTCGAAAATTAACCTAAAAAGTGGTTATCACCAAATCCGTGCACGCCTTGGTGATGAGTGGAGAAGACGACCTTCAAGACAAAGGATGGATTATACGAGTGGCTAGTCATGCCTTCTGAGCTGACTAATGCTCCAAGTACCTTCGTGCGTGTGATGACCTAAGTGTTGAGGCCCTTCATGGGGAAGTTCCTAGTCGTCTACTTTGATGATATCCTGATTTATAGCATGACCAAGGAACAACACCTCAACCATTTGAGGCAATTTTGTGGGATCCTTAGAGCCGAAAAATTGTACGCAAACCTAAAGAAGTGTGTGTTTATGTCTAGTAGTACTATCTTCTTAGGTTTTGTTGTGTCAATTGAGGGTGTGTCGGCGGATCCCAAGAAGGTCAAGGTTATCATCAATTGGCCTGAACTGCGTAGTATTCATGAGGTGCGTAGCTTTCACGACTTGACCACCTTCTATAGACGGTTCATTCGAAGCTTCAGTTCCATTGTGGCTCTCATCACGGACTGCATAAAAAAAAGGAGAGTTTGAATGGACAAAGGTAGCCTTGAAGGCCTTTAAGGAGATAAAGGTTAAGATGACTGAAGCCCCAGTCACGTGACTTCCGAATATTTCAAAAGTTTTTGAAGTCGCCTGCGACGTGTCAAGAGTCAGCATAGGAGGAATACTTAGTCATGAAGGGCATCCTGTCGCCTTCTTTAGTGAGAAACTGAATGAGGCGAAACAAAAATACTCTACCTATGACAAAGAGTTCTATGCGGTAGTGCAATCGTTGCGCCACTGACGTCATTATCTATTGTCGCAAGAATTCGTCTTGTTTTCAGATCACGAGGCCTTGAGATATCGGAACTCTCAGAAGAAATTAAACCCCAAGCACGCCAAGTAGGTCCAGTTCCTTTAAGAATATACTTTTGTGCTTAAGCACAAGGCCGGTGTAGAGAATAAGCTTGCCGATGCGTTAAGTAGTCGAGTCGCATTACTCAATTCCATGAGTGTCGAAGTCACATGGTTAGAGCGTGTCAGAGAGAATTATTTTGAGTGCCCAGATTTTGAAGTTGTGTACGCATTGTTGTTAGAGAGTCCGTCAGGGGCTAGCAGTGATTATTTGATATTGGACGGATATTTGTTTAGGAGTGACCGTTTGTGCATACCTTGCACCTCACTCCGAGATTTTCTTGTCTAGGAGTTACATTCAGGAGGGGTCGCGGGTCATTTTGGTCGAGACAAAACCATTGCCCTAGTGGAGGATAGATTCCATTAGTCAAGCCTCAAGCGAGACGTGGCCAAAATTATAGGGCAGCGTCGTATCTATCAACTGGCAAAATAAAAAAAAAACAGAATACGAGGCTATACACACCTTTGCCAGTTCCATTCGCCCCTTGGCAGGACATCGGTGTGGACTTCGTGCTTGGGCTCCCTAAGACTATTCGGAAACACGATTCCATATTTGTTGTCGTGGACCGTTTTTCTAAAATGACCCACTTTATTCCTTGTTCGAAGACCTCTGACGCATCTCATGTTGCCAAGTTGTTCTTTAGTGAAGTTGCCAAACTTCATGGGTTACCCAAAACCATAGTGTCTAACCGTGACGTGCGATCCATGAGTTATTTTTGGAAGACACTATGGCATATGATGAATACTAGGCTCCAATTCTCTTTTGCCTACCACCCTCAGACCGATGGTCAGACTGAGGAGGTCAATAGGAGCTTAGGAAATTTACTCTAAGTGTTTAGTGGGGGAGCGCATCAGGATGTGGAACACTGCACTACCTATTGCCGAATTTACATTTAATAGTTCTGTCAATAGATCCACAGGTTTAAGTCATTTTGAAGTCGTTACTGGTTATAAACCTAGGAAGCCTATTGATCTTGTCCATACGTCCCTGTCCCATAGGCCATCAAAGTCTGCAGAGTCCTTTGCACATCACATTCATTCATTGCATCAAGAAATCAAGCGAAAAATCAATACTAGTAATGAATATTACAAAATTTTTGCATACCAACATAAACGATTCAAGGAATTCAATGTAGGGGACTGTGATGATTCGCATTAGGCCAGAGCGGTACCCTCGGGGAGCCATTCGTAAATTGCACGCGCGTAGCGCTGAACCATTTAAAATCATAGAATGAAACGGTTTCAATGCGTATGTGGTAGATCTTCCACCTTCCGTGGGAATTAGTTTCACATTCAATGTGGAGGATCTAGTTGCATTTCAGAGGACCACTGATACATTGTCCAGCCTTTCACCTAACCATCCTGATTCCCCCTAACCTTTCCCTTGATCCATGGCCCATTCCCGACCCATCTTCCCAGCCTCTATCTCCCATACCTACCCTTCCCAAGAGAGAGGAGATAGATGATATTATGGACTATCAGATAGTATCGACGTCGGACGGCGGATTTCAAAAGTTCCTGGTCAAGTGGAAGTCATGCCCAGCTTTAGATAGTACATGACTCATTGAAGAGGAGCTTCAGAGACTTGATCCTGATATCTTGGAGCGGTTCAAGAGTTTTGTTTCACCAGTGGTGAAACCTTCGCAGTCAAGGAGAGTTGATGGGGACATCATGTGCACGCGCACGCCCCCTACCCTATGCACGTACTCAAGGAGGAGGAAGGCCCCACTATCAATCTGAATCGACGACGACATCTATGGAGAACCTCTTAATTAGGGGGCCGTGCTATGGAGCATTGGAGTGGACCCGATCGTCATGTGGATTCCACCATTGGATCTCATGATCGTGGCCCACTACCTTAGATTATTTAAGATTTTGAGTTTTGGTTATTATCATTATTAGAAACATCATAAATGGTTTTGATTGCGTAGATTAGTTGTTATTTTTGTTACTTCATCTTTAAGTATTAGTGTGCGCAAATGGCGTGGCTTTTGTGGTTTAGGGTTTTCTTATAAATAGGCAACCCCATGTAGGTATTTTCCATTGAAGTTTTATGAATAAAATTCTGCGTTTTTTTTCTTCTTTTCTATCTCTCCGAGTTGAAGAATCTAATTAGGTGCGAAACCTTCCCTTCCTCGAAGGGTTAACTACTGTGGTGCGAAGCTAAAACCATTCCAAATCATCTTCACCCCTACACCCCACATCCATCATCTTCTACAACCTTCCCATCTTCAGATTCACTCCTTTTTGTACCCAAGTTCTCCTCCATAACATATTTTTAAATTCTGGCCCACCAAAGGAGCTGAAACTTCGGCGAAGCACCATGCACAAACCGGGTAGCAGATCGACATGAGATTTGGTGTGTGAGTGGGCCACCGTTGGCCAATCCCACCCTAAGTCGCCTTTTCCAGTTCCGTGGGCCCCACACACGTGCAGACAGGGATTCACGCACGTGCGCTTGGGCCAGGCATCTCAGGTTTCTTCTCTCTTCTATCTCCTCTCTCGCTTTAAATCCCCAATCTTAACCCTAGATAGTCCCCAATTCCAAGTATTTCCAACTTTTGCAAACCCTAAGTTTTTCCCTAATTGAAACATGGCGAATCTCTTGAATTAGGGAACAATCCTTTGCAAGAGTGGATGAATCTTACACTCCTTTGGACATTGTTTGGTTTATAATTTTACTTGATCCACCTCTAAACTTGTGTAGGCTTGGACCCCCATAGTTTCCCCTTGATTGAATGTTTGATTATATATGGGATGTGGACTTTTGTGATTATTTAAAATTGGTATGATCTAAAGCTTAAAATCTTGCATGTCATATTTAATTTCATGTCCTATATCAATTAGCTACATTGAACTTGTATATCCACCTCCGCAGGTAAAAAAATTATAGATATACACCCTTGATGCTACTTTAGTGTGCCTTCAAGAGGACTGCTAGAGAGGATCTTCCCCTCTAAGAATGTTGAGCTCAGCTGCCGATACTAATGCATCATAGTCACGAGATTTGGCAAGAAACAATATAAAATTTGAATCATAGAGGTTTGCAATAGTTCCGATGGCATCAAAGCATCCCTTGGTGTTGAGCATCTATTCTCTTTAACTCTCACTCTTCCGTTATCATGGTCCCAACATTGCAGACTCGACCACCACTTGGAGCTCACATCATCCTAACCACATGTGGCACGATCCTCAACAATCTTCATGGGAGATTGGAAGCGCAAAACTCCATGAGTCGTGAACTTTTATGCTCTAAAGTCTATACAATATGAGTGAATGAGCATGTGGATTCATGCATGAATACAAAAACAACTTGGCCAATATGAAATGTTGAAGTTGAGATCAATTATTGCAGAGTATCAGCAAAATTGATAAATAAATTGGTCTGAATGTAGATTTATTTTCTTTTGTGAAATGGTAGTATCATCCTCTCTTTTGTAGGATACAAGCTTATGCATCAATAATGACTCCCCATAAAATTAAGTTACATGTTGCCACAAAAAAAATAAAATTAAGTATGCAATGGCATCCACACATGCATGTATTACATATCAATGCATGAACATAGGCAGTAATAAAATAATACAAGTGAGATGTCATATGAAATATAGATAGTTAAGTCGAACTATGCAATTACAAGGGCCTCTCCACTATATCCATTTCCTCCACATGCTAACCTCGACATACTCCCGCCATCAACCGACTTCAGAATTGAAAAGATCACTCTTGCATTTGATGTATTTCTTTCTCCCACTTAAGGCCAAACATCTGGCGGCCAAATGGTACGATGAGATTATAACGAAAAACCTGAATTTGTCACACAGAAACTCAGTCCATGCATCCATGCAACAGCTTGTTGAAGTTATATTGGGTGCTTTAGATGTTTTGACTGTAAATGAAAATGAAGAGATAGTAAATTATTACTTTATCATTAATGTCATGCAGTTGCGCCTTCAAAGCTTCCGAGTCTTCTGCCCATTTGGGATCATTTCCATTTGTTCTGTTAGCCCAAGCTTTTCTTAGAGCCGATCTCCATTGGGTGATTTTGTATCGTATCTCTTTGTTAAGTTCGACCCACTCAGGTGCACATCCATTCTTTGAGAGAATTCTGTACAATGTGTCTTCTGCAGGATCTGCATGCGGGTTACTACTAAAATCTAGAGGTTTTCCTTTTCCAGGTAAGTTCTCAAACTGGCCTTCTTCCATCGAATGCCATATTCTTTGCTCCACAACATTAACGATATCAGTCTCTGACCTGCCTAAGAGTCGGATGTTCATGATTATGAACCAACCATTGTTTTGTTCTTACACTGAAGAATACAATTGAAGCATGTGTATAATCATAGAATTCAGGTAGGGAAAGCAGATGACTTAACAAGGATGAGGAAAGGAAAGGTTATGTGGCCAGATGATATACATATAGAAGTGAGGAAAATACCATGTGAAATTAAATTAGTTTGGCTAGATTAACCATTTCAATACAGTTTTGCAAACAAACCAACAAAAAAGCCAGCTGAGTGGAGAAGCATCATAATACCTGTCTACAAGAACAACAGAGATGCACATAATTGCTTAGGGAATCAATCTTGTGAATCAAGCTATGAAGCTCTGAGAGTGGGCAGTGAAGAATATATAAAAATGTTTGGCTTCATTTCAGTGAGTTTAACGGTGGAAGCTATTTTTCTACTTAGAAAATTGATGGAAAGTATAGAGTTAAGAGGAAAGATCTACAAATGATTGTTATAGATTAGAAGAAAGCATATGATCAAGATTTCAAATATAGGTGCTAGAGGTGCAACAGGGGCCCAAATAGGATACATTATGGAGACCGTAGCGTGCTTTAAAGAGAAGGAAAAAATATCATAAAAGAGGGGCGAAATGGGAAACACATTTGTTTGTCTTCTACACATACTCAATGGTTGTCTGACTACTTTTTGATTTTAAAAAATGGTATTGTTAGCCTGACTTGTTGAAAACTTTTTTTTTAGTCTGACCTCTAATTTTTGGATAAAAGAATGTGGGAATTACAAATTTGTTGGCTGTTCAACAATTCCTACTGTAATGAGTCACATTTTTTGAATGACCAACATAGGAACTGCAGATTATCCAGAATTAAAATATCTGGATGCATGGTTGGACAACTTCATATCAAGCCTTGTTCTCACTTGCAATGGGAAAGGTAGAAAAGGTCCAAGACTGCTCTGAGATAATGGGAGGTAGCCTGGCCCAGAACTTTAGGCTGCAAAGGAATCTTTCTGACGAGCAACCAACTCCATCTGCAAACTTACTAAACAGGTAGAGTGATGTGCATATTGACAATTCGATCATCGATAGGAAAACTTAGATGGCCTCCAAATGGTAATTTCTTGGCGAAATCCTTCCATTCAGTATTTTCAGAACTAACACTTAGTGGTGACTCTCATCCTTGTGCTAAAGTTTCCTCCTATGCCACCAAGGGTTAAAACCTTTTGATTGGGTTTTGTATGAAAAATAAAATCTTAGCAATGTATAATTTAATATATATATATATATACACACCGTGGCCTTTCCCAATATGTGTTTCACGTGCAGGAAAGAGGAAGGGTCAATTGACCACCTTTTCTTTCATTGCATTTTTGGTGAGGGAGGTTTGGACTTTTTTCCTTGATCGGCTCGGACTGGTCTTTCAATAACTCCATTTATATTGATGGAATGGCACTGTAGGCCAATCAAATGCCAAAAAGAGATCCTTTGGAAGATAGTTTTTACGGGCATCTTATGGGGTTCATGGAAAGAGAGATGGGAGTTATTTATTTATTTTTGGATAAAGTCGCTTTGCTGAATTCTTAAAAAAAGAATTCTAACAATGATTATCCACTGGACGTTATTGAGGCAGGAATTCCATGTTACTCTATAGAGGATCTTTCAGGGAATTGCACTGGGTTTAGAAAGTTGCAGTCAGCTTTTCTAGGGTGGGTTTTTTTTTTCCCAGGATTCCTCTTGTTATTGTTAGTGTTTTTATGTTTGCATTGTTACTGCTGATTGATGAGAGGATCACTTTTATTGCCTGGCCATTGTTGTCTTTATTGCTTTTAGTTTTGAATAGATTGTCACCTTCCGACCCCCCCCCCCCCCCCAAAAAAAAAAAAACAGAAAGAAAGAAAGAAGAAAAAAGTTGCATTCCAAATAGTCTTATCTTGATTCTGCTAATTTTTAAAATCCCCTAGACTATGGAATCTTCTTTCAAACCTCTGATTTAGCATTTGCATTTTCTAGTCGTTAATCAATACCATATCTAGAGCTAGGCACAGGACGACTTGACTCGACTAACCCAACTTGTCCGACTCATTCGGACCTGACTCGATCTGAACCGAATGGTTGAGTCGGTCCGAACCGAGTAGATTTTGCCCAATTCAAACTTAAGCCAAGTCGAGTCCAAGTTACCCAGTAACACGACCCGGATTCGGGTATATATATATATATATATATATATATATATATATATATATAAAACCCTAGTTTTTAAGTATTTCTAAACCTACCCGCCGCACCCGACCCCAATCTGAACCTAAACTCTCTCTCTCTCTCCCTTGTCCTCCTCTTCCAAATCCGGCAGCCACCCACCACCATCACCACCCTCCTCTCTCTCTCTCTCTCTCCTCTCCACTCCATCCCTCATCTCTCGATCCGACTCGGTGCCAACTCGACTCGGTACTTTTGACCAGTTCAGACTCGGTCCGGATTAGTCCAGGGCATACCAGACTCAGATTGGGTCAGGCATCCTGGACTTGAAATCAAGTTGGGTTGAGTTCGGGTCAGGCATATTTCAAAACCGGATCGAGTCGGGTCAGCCCTAACTCGGTCCGACTCGACTCGATGCCCAGCTCTAACCATATCATCTACAAATAGTATTCATCACGTGGTCTCATAATTGATATTAGCAATTAATTCATCAATAATAAGAACAAAATCGGTTCAACCAAGATTTTAAATCTGTGTATCAGGTATCATATCGTTCACTGGAAATATGGCTCCGTATCGCCTCTGTATTGGACTATTTCAGCCAATACAGTTGTATCATTTATCGGTGATACTGGTACATATTAGGCGATACATATCGGTTTCAGACAATACATTAAACCTTGGGTTCAACACCACATCACATACTAAGAAATGACACCTTAGCAAATTTGGGGGACCAACCAGGACTGATATGGGGGAGTGGATTTAGGTGACAAACTGTAAAGGAAATTTGGGGGAACGAGGCCCTTCCAACCTATTCATCAAAAACATTCCCTTCTCCTTTGAAGCATCTAATCTTGGAGAGATATTTGGGAAATTTGGGTCAATAATAAATATCTATATTCCAAGGGACAGAAATATAGGCCAAAATAGGGGTTTTGGTTTCGTTCAATTTTGGTACCAAGATGAAGCATCTAATGCCATCAGCATGCTAAGTGGCAAATCGGTTGGAGGAGGTAAATTTTGGTATCAGATGCAAAAGAAAAGGGTCCAAATCACAAAGTGGTGGATTCGATGCATAGTTTTGACAAAGAAGAAGAGATAGCAATTCCCATGGCTAACAATGGAGCTGGTTTAAAGCAAGGGGAGATCCTTTTAAGATGCAATTGGATCTCAGAGCATTCAGATGAAACGAGCACATGTGGATTCTAGGATGGGGAATACTCACAAACTTGTAGTAGAGAGAGTAAGAGTCTCTTTTGAAGATATTTTGTTACTCAAGTTAGTGGAGGATTTTTTATCGTCTCCTTTAGGGGCATCAAGCTTCTCTATTGCAGGGTTATCTGTGATTTCTTTCCTTGTTTCATTTCGCTTGTGGGAAGGGATCCTGGCTTTTTTAAAGGATGACATGACACGATCCTCTTTGAAAATTGTAAAGGCAAAGGTGTAGAGTCTATCAGAGGTCATCACGATTAGAGGGGTGTGGATTCATATAGCTAGTATCATGGATCGAAATATCAGTAGCATGCTGGCCGATGCAGATGTGTTGATGTGGGGTGGAATCAACCCTGGCTTGAAATTTTGGGTCGTATGGACCGAGATGGGGTGTGTCAGTGCTGATATGGTAGTCATGTATCAGTATCGGCTGATATGCACATTAAAGGCCTATTTTTCATGGTTCTGAATCCAAGCCTGGGTTAGCGAGGACATGTACTCCTGTTGCTGGCTGCTTCGTAGAGGGTCAGAAGTTGGCTTGGCCGACATGGCGTAATGATATGAGAATGGGAGTTGTCTTATTTGATAAAGCTGATGGCTGTCTTCATGAGGATGGTGAGCAAGATGGCTGCTTCGACTTGTGGCGGGGAGAAGTCCAAGACGAGAACGAGGCGGTGACACTATGTCTGATGGGGCCCACTTTATGCTAGCACTTATTTCCTCTCCTACTTGACTCCTGTGTTTAATTCCAACATGTGGAACTGCTCGCTCCCTATATATCAGAGACCCATTGATATTAGAAGTCTAAAGGACCGTGAGGAGCTTGTGTCTCATAGCGAGGAGACAGACGAGAACCTTAATGATGGGAGCTGTACCTTCTTCCGAACTACAGGGCTGGCTCTGTGGTGGCGCTCGGGAGTGAGAATGAAGACTCCAGATCTTATCAATCAAAGGATAGAATTGAATATGATGAAGCTTTCGAAAAGGTAGGGATCCCGACTTATCAGGAGGAAATGGTGATTGTGGAAAGGCCTACACTGGAGCTGGATAGATTTTGATTGCCAATTTGATGGAGGCGCTGGTCATCATTCCCCTGTGTGCATCTTTGAGAGAAGAATTTGGCATGGGCTATCAGACTATATCTGGGATGGTAACAGAGGTTCAGCCTGTAATGGAGAGGGGTAACAACATATTGGAGGATCAACTCAAATGGTCAGAGGATGATCTAGAAAGGGTGTGCAACCTGTTGGGGATGTCTTGTGGGGCTCGGGATGTCTACACGGTTTTTCCGGTTCGTGCAAGGCAGAGGAGCGCAGAGGCAATGGGATTTGCAAGCGTCAAAGATGAAAAAATCTCTGAGAGGATGGCATGAGCTGCTCAGTCTTGAATGCACTATTAACTATGATTCAGAAAGAAAATTCAGTGGGTGCAAGAGGGTTGGAGGGGGTTAAGTCAGTTAATCGATGATTATATTATCTTGGAAAAAAATGACCAGTTATGGCCCCTTAATGGCCTGTTGCAGGGCCAATACAGGTTTTCTTTGGAAAGAAAAAAGGCCATTATAGCCCGTATCATAACAATAATGGTGGTGGCCATTGTGGCTACTATTACCGTCATGGAATACCTTGCTCTAACGCAGGTATCCCTGCCCTGAGTCCTCTTTTGCTTGCACCACAAGCCTCTAATGTTCCAATTGAGCTACTTCATTATATAACGACCTTAGCCTTTCTACCCTTCTCTGCACTCTTGGAGCTAGAGCTAGTGTTGTAGTTGATGAATGATTTGAGACTGATGAGCTCCCTCCACCCCTATAGAGACTTTTAAGGCTTCCTTTGACTTGATGCATGGGATTTAAGAGATCCTCTTTCCTCTACAAATTGGAATAGGGCGACATAGTCATCATTGCAATCACAGAAAGAGAAACGCAATCTTGTCGACTTGAATGATCGCGTCCCCGATCCAATACTTTTCCTTGGATAAGGAGTGGGTTCTTAGAGAGTAGCGATGAGGGGGGTGGAGTTGTTCACCTTGAACCAAAGCTCCCGACTAGGAGAGGCATTCGAGAGGGCCTCATCATTGCAAAGATAACTCCCCAGAGATAAGTCCATGCACCCAGCCTCAGCAGCTTGGGGCCGAGCCATGAGGGTCCACTCTTTAGGGTTGAGCATCTCTTTTGAATCCGGCTGGGTGGGGTTCACCAAGGCTGTTTGTAGTATTGATAGTATCGGTTGATTCCATCAGTATCGATGGTCAATGATAAGAAATTGGCCAAAAGTGTTATAACTTCTAGGTATCGGTTGATATTTTGTTAAATATTGCAATGTATATCGTGGAAATATCAATACATTGTGATATTTTCATTATTTAGCCATTATATTCTTCCAAATATCAATGATACCATTGATATGTATCATTGATAATTCCAACTGACACTCCCCCTCTTTCACTAAAATGAATCCCCTAAAACCCTGAAAATTCACATTTTCTTTTAAATATTTTGCTTCTAATCCCTTTCTAAGCAGAAATTGACGAACCCTTCTCGATTTTTTAGAGGGAATATGAGGTTTTTTGAGACAACTCCGTGCACAACCTTAAGGACATGGGGCTGAGCGACGAGGACCCACTCTTCGGGTTAAACATCTCTTTTGAATACAACTGAGTTGGGTTAGCCTGGCCAGTGTTTGCAACATTGATAGTATTGGCCGACACTATCGTTATCGATGGGTCAACGATACGAAACCGCCCGAAAGTGTTACCACTTCCAGGTATTGGCCGATATTTTATTATATATCGCAATGTACATATTATGATATTTTCATTATGTCATCGATTTAGAACTACCTGAAAGTGTTACAACTTCCGAGTATTGGTCGGTATTTTGTTATAGATCGCAATGTATATATTGTGATACTTCCATTATGTTGCCGATATATTCTTCCAAGTATTGACGATACCATCGATATGCGTCGTCAATACAATTCCAACCTACACCCTCCTACGAAAAACTGAAAATCTGCCAAAACCTGGTAAAGTTTCGTTTTCTCTCAAATCATTTGCTTCTGATCCCTTCCTAACCAGAAATCAACCAACCCTGTTTGATGTTTTTGAAGGAATATGTGATTTTGGTGTGGAAATCAAGATCAAAGAGTGGGTTGCATAGGAAATGGTGAGATTTTTCAATTTTAATCAGTTTTGCTGTTGTAAATCACTTGGAATCACTACAATAAAGATGGAAATCCATGATTTTGCATGCTCAATCATGGATTTCAACCTTCAATTTGCAAATTTGGGGAAAATGGGAGAAATTAGGGAAATCTGACCCAGTTAAGGCGGTTTCCCTCATTGAGATAGAGATAATGACTTTAAGCCGCCATGTAACTCAATATGGGCCTGAGGTACACAACTACACATGCATATTGATGGCACATCATAGGTATATTTCTACTTCTTTTTTTAATGTATTGCTTGTGTTTTCATACATGTCTTCTTAGGTTTATAGATGATATTAAATGATTTTGAATATAGTTGCATCGCTTCTATCAAATAACACATAATTTAGGACCCCAATGAAGGAAACTTACTGTATACTTGTTTTTTTGTGATCTTTTGATTTTTAAGTGTGTAATGATGTCTTTTTTAACATCTCATGAAGTTTCATTGAAAAATTTGACCAATTTCCCAATGTTTCCTTTTTTTTTCACAAAAATAATGATACATTATGTGATAAATCCAATGTTTCATGTGATGCCCAACATGTTTTTGTATCACGAGGGTGCAATACATCCATCTGCACCGATACTGAAAACATCATGCCAGGGGAGGGGGGCAGTTGCACAAGCCAACAATGGCATCCTTCTTGCTCTCTGGCACTAAAAAACCAAAAAGGGAGAGAGACCCACATCAAAGGAAATAATAGGGGCTTCGCACGTGAGAGTCACACCTATAGGGGAGCACATGATGGCCAGGTACAGGTCATCCACCGCGTGGGAATGAAACTAGACATGTGCCATCATAGTTGGTAGAGGGGAGGTACGTGGTGTAGACTCGACCGTGCAATTGGCACCTGTCTCGATGGCAGACTCCCCTAGTCCACGTGTAAGCAAAACCGTCTTGTCTACCTTGTTATCGCTGACATCGATAAGATTGTTGCAGTGGTGCGAGGCACGATCTCCACACCGCCTGGCTCTGGAGAAGCGTCTGCGTGTCCTTACCCAACAAAGAGGCTCCATCGAGCCTATTCAAGTAGGCACGTGTCGAGGGGGCTGACGCCGAAAGGACAACTAGCGAGGGAGGGGTGGCACCATCCACCATCACTACAAAGCAGCTAAGAGCAGTACCACATGTCGACCAGACAGGCAGGGTCTCACCACATACCACCGTTTGTCCTCGTCGTGTTGCTTTGTACAACTGAGAGGCTCGTGCACCGTCATCACTATCCAACAAACACTTCCCTAGAGTAGTGTAGAACCACCAACCTTCGTCAGAGGTCCTTTCAAAAGGTGGCTTGGTTCCCTTTTGCCTCTTGCACCACCATGACCTCAATGCACTCCTCCCATGGCTATAGGAATAAGAGTAAGCTCAGGGATGAGCTTCTTCTTACTTAGGTAGATGTGGGCTGCTCAGAGCTCCTCTCCACACTCCGTCCAAAGGTCAATGGCAAGGACCTCACCGATAAAAGAATAAATCACTAGGAGCATATCCTTAAACCACAGTTCCAAGGGAATCCCCCAAATCAGCAACACTGTGTCCTTGAAGTCGTACATCCTCTTCGACCATTCACAAATGGAGATGATTGGACCGTCATTGAAAAGTGCGTCAATGATGACATGTGATCGAGGTTCTTGGGGGCTTGAGGGAGATCTAGAGCTCTTTGCCCCGGAGAGGCTTTAAGATATAATCTTCCTCAAGGTTGCAACAAGCTTCCATCCACACTTGTCGATCTTTAATCGAGGCTCCTCCCTTACTTGGGCCGCTAGACTCCATTATAGCACCTCCATTGCATTCTCCATGACTAGCTGTTGGACTTTAGCCTTGTTCCTCACTCAGTCTCCTCCTTCCAAATTTACAACTCCTTGTGCGTCTCTCCCCCTTCCTTCAAGCCAGCTTTCTAGGCCTGAGATAGTTTGACAGAGCCACTTGTCATAGTAAAGGTATTCCAAAATGGTTATGCAATGGTTGTTATGGAAAAATTGACCCATAACGGTCCATACGAGACCGAAATAGGTTTATATATATATATGGGAAATGGTACTATGAGGTCGACCTCATGGGAGCTTCCTATTATGTCGAGCACTATGAGCCCCGTTGTGTTGTGTGATGGACATCCATGTCGTGAACTTTATAGGCCCCCTCTAGGTTATGGGATGTGCCAAAAGTCAGTCTTATCTGGAGCTCAAGTGGGCCACACCATCTGAAACTATGGGAAATCATGGCTAAAATATCTAAAGCACTTAGTAGGGCCCACCTGAGTTTTAGAATGGCCCGAAATTTGGCATGACCCCTCGTCCAAGTGGCACATAGACAATGGATGGGCTGGATGTCTAAACCAAATCTCACTTGGCCCTATATACAATGAGAAAGTTTTCAATGGGCGGGCCGGGCATCCACTGTCAATTATTGTCTATGGTGTGGCCCACCTAAGTCATGGATTGGCCTGATCTTTAGGCCCATGGCTCACCATGGAAGAGTGCATCTGATTGATGGGATGGATGTACGTCACACATCAAGGTGGTGTATATATATATATAACGGCCATTATGGCACGTATCGTAACAGTAACGGCAGTGACAGTTACTGCTGTTGTTACTGTTATGGAATACCTTGGTCACAGTGTCCCTGTATGATCCGTGTCCATTGGATATAGCTTTCTCTCCTCTTTTATCTCCTGGGGGCTATAGTAAATGTTTGGGAATATTAGAGTAATCAAAGATCATCTCCAATCAAAGTTAGTTGTTATAAAGAGTGAAGAAGAACGGAATTAGTAGGATCTAAGCATGATAGAGAGGAAAGAGAAGTTTGGGGATGTGCTGCAAAAAGAAGAGATGCATTGTGACAGAATTCCATATATAAGTGGCTAAAAGAGGGAGACTGGAATACATGCTACTTCCATAAGATAGCAAGTACTCACAAGCTTTACAATTGAATCCCAACGATCAATATCAATGATGAATAGGTTCTGTGATGGGGACATCATGCGCACACACGCCGCCCCCTACGCATGTACACACGAAGGAGGGCCCCACCGTCGATCTGGATCGATGACGACGTCCAGGGAGGGCTCCCATGCTAAAAGACGGAGTTTTTGTTTAAAAAAATGGGCCCGATAATCAAGAAAAGCCCATCATGGGATCTCATGACCATGGCCCGCTAGTCGGATTGATTTCATATTTTAGGTTTTGCTTATTGTTATTATTTAGAACATCGTGAACGCTTTAGATTTCTTTGTTTGGTTTTTATTTTAGTTTACTTTATCACCAAGTAATAGGTTGCGCATATGGTGCAAGTTTTTGGGGTATAAGGTTTTCCTATAAATAGGCATCCCTTGTAGTTCTTTTCATTCATTGAAGTTAATAAAAAAATTTTGCTTTATTTTTCTGCTCTCTTCGTGAGTTGTGGAAGAATTCAAAAGTGGGTGCGAAACCCTCCCTTTTCAAAGGGCTAACTACCGTGGTGCGAAGCTACATCGATCCCAATTCACCCCTATCTTCCATCATCTTTTTTTTCCATCTTCCCTCACCATCTGTACTTTGAATTTGTCCTTTTGTTGCATCAGATTTCTTCATTACAGCAGGTTTCCAGATTTCGGCCCGCAGGTGAGCTGAAATTTCAGCGGAGCACCACGCACAAACCGTACATCGGATCGAGCTGAGATTTGAGGATTTTAGAGTCCATCCCTAGCCGACCAGGGCCAAGGTAGCATTTTTCTAAATAGTGGGCCCCACACACGTGCGGCCGGGATCACACGCACGTCCGTCTGGGCCATTGTTGCTGTCCACACGCAGGATCATCTTTTGGCTCAGGTTTTTATCCTCTTTTATTCTCTCATAGCTGTTTTTCATGAATCCTAACCCTAGATTACATGATCCCTAATTGATTTGCCCCTTTTTATCACCTTAGGGTTCCTTGAATTGAAATTAGGAAATCCCTTGGATTAGGGACTGATTTTTATGCATGAGTGGTTGATTTTATTTCCCTTTGACATCGTTTAGTTTATAATTTTTATTGGTCCAGTCCTAACCAGTGTCGGCTTGGACCCGCATAGATTCCCCTTTAATTGAATGTTTGGATTTTCATGTGGGATGTGGAATTTGTGTGATTGTTTTTGAATTGGTGTGATTTAAGCCTGAAAACTTGCATATCATATTTAAATTCACGTCCTGCATCATTCTGTTTGGTATGTAATAAAGGAAGTCAAGAAAAAGATGAGAGGTTGGAAAGTTGGCCCCTTTCCATTATGAATGTTATGGAGGATACTCGTTTTGTTATTATTTAGGGCATCTAGAAGGAGAGAATATAAGAATTTTTTTATGATACCACAGGTCCTATGATCACAAGAATCCATTTTGTTCCTTCTTTTCAAACTGGCCAAACTATTGGAGCATCAAAAGATGTCTCCTTTGATGATTTGCAAAGGATTCAAAGGTGATGATGCCTTATGAGCTTTGAATTTTCTTTTTTTTTTTTTCTTTTTCGGAGAGTAACGAATTTAATTTATTAACAAACTGAATGACAACAGTCAAACAACAAAGAATAAAACCCCACCAAACCTACTATGTACATCAAAGGTAGAAAAGAAAAACAAATCCCCTTTACTACCCCAACTCCAACGCAAATTACGGTCTCAACATAGATCTCAATTCCTTTGCACTTACATTATTCATCCCGATGCCCAATCCATAACATCCCTCCTCTTAGAAAGCAACACCGTTTCTTCCCATGGTCCTTGCTTGTTTAGGAAGCATTGCTAGTTTTGCTCCCTCCATATGTTCCAAAAAACTGCTAACAACACAGACCACCATATTTCTTGCCTTTCCTTCAGAAGATGGGTGCCATGCAGGCCCAAAGCATATTGACAACCGATTGGAGCATCAACCCTATGACGCCGAAGGATGCTAGGAAGGTGATCCAAACTCGTTGCGTAAAGGGGCAATGGATGAAGAGATGATCTACCTATTCTGCTTCATTCATGCACAACAGACAAATGTTTGGGAGAATATAT
Organism: Magnolia sinica; assembly: GCF_029962835.1. Lineage (NCBI taxonomy): Eukaryota > Viridiplantae > Streptophyta > Magnoliopsida > Magnoliales > Magnoliaceae > Magnolia > Magnolia sinica. The sequence continues at coordinate 73,676,498 of NC_080578.1, read as the reverse complement.
CGTTAAGATGCAATTACACCCGACCTGCCAAGCAAAGGTTGCGACCTTCGGGGGAACTAATACACATGGAAGAATTTTGGGCCCCTAGACCCTTCATGGCCTCTAATCATCTTGTGAAAGGACTTGATTGAGAATTTACCTGATGGGTGAGCATTCCAAACCATAACAGTTTTCCAGAGCTAACAAGAGTTGGATGTTATGAACCCACCCAATAGTTATGCAAATTCTTCTACCTCTTCATCTGATTAGGCTCTTCTACACAGGGGGAAGAGCTAACGAGGAAGAATGTTATGATGCCGCCCCAATAGCTGTGCAAATTCTTATGCCTCTTCATCTGATAAGGCTCTTCAACATGGGGGACACCACACTCCTCTTTCTCCATCATAGGAGAAACATATGGACACTGATATATTCTTTAATGGGGCCAACCTTGCCAAAGATGGGAATTCTAGTTCCAAGGGTCTATCACCTCACCATGGATCTTCCCAAAAATTAATTTAGTAGGGCCCTACTAAATTAACTGTCTTCCATATTCCAAATGCAGGATAATGCGATGAACTTTTCAGCTCCTAACCCTTCTCTTGAACCCCATACTTGTGTGCAATAACTTCTCTCCAAGGCCTTTGCCTACTTTGGATCCAAATCACCATTCCCATTTCCCTAATAAAGCAACATTCATAGAATCCAGGATTTGGACCCCCCGAAAAAAAAAAAAAAAAAAGGGCTTATAGACCTCCCATCTTTCCTCAACTGCTTGCCATAAAAAAGCCCGTGTCAACTTTTTCAAAACTGACTTCAGGCACTTGTATAGAGAGATAATAATAAATAGGAAGGTTCAATAAGGACTTTTTGATGAGAGTTATCCCGAATTGGTACTCCTTCCTTCTCCCCACCAAGCTCACGTCTCCCTGCCCCCTCTCCTTCACCTCTCTTCTTGCATTCTTCCCCCCACCTGCATGGAACACCCCAGCTTAACTCCCTCATCACCCCAACCTCTATTTTCTCTTTCCCTACATAGATCACTATTGATGTTAGATCCCTCAGAATCATCCTTCTCCTCACGCATATCTGAGCAACACTAATCTCCTCTCCGTTCTGTATTAGGGGTTCAATGGCCGTAACCTTCCCCCAACACGAACCAATTGCCTTGAACACTTCTGTTACCCATAGTTCCAATGGAATGCCCCATAGGAGGAACTAGACATCTACCTCTCCGGAAAAGGATATTTCTACCCACATGTGAATTGCTATTACTAGCCCATCGTTGAAGAGGATAATTGTTGCTATGACATAGTCGATGTTTGATTCTGCCCTTATTGAAACCCAAAGCTCGGTCTCTCCCAAAAACTTGATTATGCAATCTTCGTCCTTTATCCAACAACATGAACCACGATTGCACTTCCTTCACCGTAGCCCATTTCCTTGTTTGAACAAATAAGGCATGCTGCAACTGCAGTTGGATCTTCTTCATGATTTTCGGGTTCATCCTAATCACCTGAACCCCTTCCTCCACCTCCTTCCAGGCCCATATCTCTTCCTTCCCTCATGATTTGAACCCTTGTGTCGTTCCTTCCTCCTTCAGGGCTCTCATTTCTAGGACCCTTCCACCAATGTTTTAAATATCAACGATATCAGGCGATATATCTTGTCTCCCACCTATGCGATATGAAACACACAGGTAGTACCAATATATCCCACATGTTCGATCCGGTGAGCATTTTCAATTTTCGATCCCTTTTTTTTTGTTGAAATTATGTGAAATCAATGTCAAATTATCACAAATCCATTGTTTCTTCATGTTTTGTATGAAAAAAATCATGGAGTTTGAGCTTTGATTTCGATATCCATTGGTTCATGTTCTCCATGTTTTTTTCGAAATTTTCCTTCAACCAGCTGTCAATTGAGACTAATTTCGAAGTATTTAGGAGTGTTTGATGAAATGATTATCATATATACTCTAATTTCGAAATTTGATTGTAGGTGGTCCAATTTGAGAAAAATTCAAAAATTTCCAAGTTTCTTCCAAATTGCTTGCAATGTTGAATTCCAAACATGAAATCAAGCATATATGAGGGTTTATCTAATTATCTGTTAAGTCCTTGTAAATTTTCAAAAAATAAAATTCATTTTTTTAAATTAAAAATTGTTAAAATATTATTTTTTTTCGAACCAGCTATCAATTGAGACTAATTTCAAAGTATTTAGGACTTTTTGATGAAATGATCATAACATATACTCTAAGGCTGTGTTTGTTTTCCAATTCACTAGGGTAAATCCTGGTAAATAGGTAATAATTACTTACCAAAGTAACTCCCACACACTTTTCGATGCTAACGTTGACGGGTTACTTTTTGAACACTAAAACCGAGGGATGTGTGAATTTCGTGTGGGGCACACTGTGATGTATGTGGCTTATCCACACCGTCCATCTGTTTTGCAAGCTGATTTTATGGCATAAGCCCAAAATTGAGGTAAATCCAAAGGTCAAGTGGACCGCGCCATATGAAACAGTGGGTTGAATGCCTACCATTAAAAACCTTTTATGACCATGATTTCCTATGGTGTGGACCACTTGAGCTTCGGACCTGCCTCATTTTTGGGCTCATGTCCTAAAATGTTTCGGTAAAATAGATGCACAACGTGGATATGTTACATACATCATAGTGGGGACCACGAATGGACATCAATCCTTTTCAAATGGCTTTTGTAAGGAGGAAAGCATCATGTATTTACAACCTCTATCAAACAACTAACATTTGCAATAATTACTCATTTATGCCCTTTTACATGCATTTACATACATTTACAGCAAAACAAACATCCCCTAAATGTTATTATGCATTCAATTTAAATATAGTTGCATTAGTTTGGTCAAACAATGCATAACTTAGGACCTTATACAAAGGAAACCTATTATTTGCACCTTGTTTTTGATATGTTATGATTTAAAAGTGTGTATTAAGGTCTTTTTTAGCAATCCCTAAAGTTTCATTAAAAATTCAACAAATTTCCCAATTTTTCCTCATGTTTCCCAAAAAGTGTGATAAATTACCCAATACAAACGATCTATTCCATGCGATAACCGATACATATCTATATCCCAAGGATGTGATATGTAATGCAATACCGATATTTCGAACACTGCCTTCCGCTACTCCCACGTAAGTCTTGGCAACCCTCCTTTCTCTTTACCCCTATACATTTTCTCCCTCCCCCACTAGTACCCCTACTATTGGTTCCTCCCCTCCCTTAGCCTGACTGCCCCACTCACCCTCTCCTTCCTCACCCCACCCCTCCCCCAAATAACTCCACCCTGCAAGAGCCTCTCTTCAACTAGTGCATCCGAGCCATAGTGAACTTTCTGGACAATGATTGCCCTCCCCTTGAAAAATTGGCCATGCATTTGCTCTATAGCTTGAACCAGCTCTTCCTCTATCTGCATACACACAAATGCGAAGCCCCGAGGTTTTTTCGTCTTCCTATCCTGAGGAATGGCTACATCCATCGCTTGACCGCATCGGCTAAAGTATTGACAAAATGAATACCTCAATTCCACGAGAAGCTCTCCATGAACAAGGTCAGATAATCACATAACGATCGATATTGAATCTCCTTCTTTCTTTTCTTCCTCTTATAAACAACCATCCATCCTCCCTTGGCACCATTTTGGGAGTCAGTGCTCCCCTTGAGATGGATCTTCCCGTTTCCCTTTTCAGCTCTACTTACCTCTCCCTCCCTCAAGTGTTCTCCCCACCCTTCTATAGCCGACCACAACTCCATAGCTGGCCACAGGATGAATATTGTTTCTCAAATTTGCAACTTGCTTCTAGACGGTGGCCTCTTGTATGAGAATCCTATAGCATGAGTGATGCAGGACGGAATGATCTAACCTAATATGATGCCACGAAATTAAAAGACAAATTAACTAGATCAATGGAATGACAAACTAAAGCTAATTTACCATAAATTCGAAAATTTCATATTCATGACATGTCCAAATTCAAGCCTATGATAGTCCCGCAACGCGAATATCATAAATAACTGATTAACTAGGACCTATAAAAGATAGAATCCCCATCCTATCATAAGGTTAAATCTGAATTCAATGGAAATCATGTGTCTTGTATGACTTTTGACATGCTAGGGCTAGAGAATGTGGAAAATGGGTTTGTGGTGTCTAGGCCCAGAGGAATTAAGGTTGGAACATTAGGGTTGAGGTTTTGGGAGGTTTCGGGTTGAGATTTCAGATTTTTAAGGGTTAAGGGTTTTAGGACTTGGGGTTTCTAGAATTAGGAATTTGGGTTTCATGTTGTGGGAATTATGGATTTATGATTTGGACAAGGGATTTTCAGATTTTGGGGATTTGGGTCTGGAAATTTTGGGAATTTTGAAATTTAGGGTTCATAGATTAAGGTTTGGGATTCTAAAATCTAAGTTAGGGTTTTAGAATTAGGATTGAAATAAGGGACAATGAATAGAGAGAAATGTTGGTGATGAAGCAAGAGGGACAAGGGAGAAGGGAACCGCCTATACAGAGAACCCCACACGTGTGTTCATACAGCCGTACGGACACGGGTTTGGGTGGATGGGTAGGAATTTGGATGTGGCTTTTAGGGAGGCAAAAGAAAGATCAAAGAAGAGAGAGAATGGGGAAAGTAAAGAAAGAGAAGAAAAGAGAAATTTGAAGATAATACTTTGTTGAGAAAAGTGAAAAGCAAAAAAGATAACTAGGGAATCGCTCCCCGTGGTTTCGCACCACTAATTCAATCACAGGATTTTTTTTAATTTTATTTTTGCTTAACCTCAAAGCAAAAGTAGAGAAATCGCTTTCACTCATAACATGCATAATGGCTAGGATGGGGACATCAAATCCTTTATAGTCTTAGAGAAGACCTATTACAAAAAGGCGCTCTTAGATAAGATTCTCAACATAAAAACACTTAAAGAATTAAAAGTTGTTCCTAGTTCCCTAATTTCAACAAAAATATGAGCCATATCAAAAATAATGAAACATGTAAACAAATTAAACAACTAAATTATTTCGTGGCCCATGGGGGTCCATGATCAACAAGTCCCGTGATGATGATCCAACCGTCAGAATGGTCCACGGTTAAAATTCAACGGTCTAATCGTGTCCACTCAATCCAACGGTCCGACGTGTCCATCAAGCTCCTATATGCAACCCACGTGCATCTTCTTAGTGTGGGGTCCTCAAAGATGCACGAACATGCACGTGGGGTCTTTAACGTGGCTAGGAATGTAAATTGGGCCAAGTGGGCCCCATGTAATGGTTGTCTAGCCATAAGGAGACTAGCTCAGCCCTCCTCCTTTAGTATGGTGCTCAGATGTCCTCATTAGTGACGGGGTCGGCTTTGAGAAGATGAAGGATCCATTTCCAAGGATTACTCTACCAATTTATACTTGGAACCATTTTGAAGCAGTATGTGCTTAGAAATTTCAGGCCAATCCCATTTGAAGAGCTGCTCCTACAGGACCTTGGAATTTGAAAATTGGTGGTATCTTGCTTGGTAAGCAGGCATTGAAGCACCGGTAGTGTTTTTTTTTTTATTTGGATAAAGTTGGAAGTGAATATTTATTTTCCCAGCTATTGCTTATCGTAGACTGGAGTGAAGTGGACGTTACACTCTTCGTCAGGGGCTACATCTCTTTGTATTGTCTTTCTCCAAGTGAATGATTATGGAAGGCAACTCCACTAATGTCGTTGACTGATCCTTGCATCCATATTTGGAGCCATGGATTTTTTTTATTTTTTATTTTTTTATCTTTGATGAGATTGGTAAAATCATGCCATCTTTGGATGTATCTTTTTCACCAAGCACCTGGAGAGACGAATGAGGCTACAGGCACAAACTCCCTCACTAATGATAGAGTGATTAGAGGGCCACCCTTTTTTAGGAATTCTCTTCCCCTTTCTTAGTCTCTTTGTTGCCATTTCTTAGAGTGACGTGCATGGATTCTATGTGCAAGATCGATGTGTGCATGCGTGTTCTATCATACCTCTACCAGAGTGGTGTACAATTCCTTGCAGCTAGACTATCATCTGCTTGCAATACAACTTTTTAAATTGTGGCAACTAAGCCACTATACAAACTGTCCAGATTGTGGGCCTCGTTGATAATCAAGCATTTCCTTAAAAAAAGGGGGAGGGGAGGCAAATCATCTGATTTCCCCCACTGCATTTTGATTCCTAACAATGTCCTTCCAACTCATCGAGGGCTACCAAATACATAAGCCAGGATTGTCTTACCAATAAGATTTTCAAGCTATGCTCTATCCGAAACAGGCCCAACAGTTGCGACAGTCTCAGTCGATGTACATGTAAAGTAGATGAGTTGCCAATCTAGCAAATTGTAAAAAATGAACACTATAGAAAAGCCCACAAGCCCTAGGTATTGATGCAACCAAATGGCCACACGTGTCGATTAATCAAAATTTGAAGAAAAGGCCCGCATCTCACGCGAGCACGCTTTGCATGTGTGTACAAGTAAAGGACCATCTTCCTTTTTTAGCCATCATCACTTCCCATTTTTTTTCAAATCTTTAAAATAGGAAATCTGCTCTTTCTTTCATATCTTTATTTTTAGGCAAGGAATAATTTTAAATATTTTCTTATCTAAGTATCTTCTTATTTTAGGCATTTTCTTAATTATAGAATGCTTTGTTACTTAGGTGCTTTCCTATTTCATAGATTTTTAGATTTCATATCTTTTGTTACAGATTGTAAGGTTGATTATAAATAGGACCTATGTCCTATGGAATAAGATAAATTGATCAATATTCTCTTTATAAAATTTTCTTCTTTTCTCTACGGTGGCTGTTGAAGGGAGGGAAAGTGATCTCTAGTTCTAGACTAGGAGATTGTTGAGCTTGCTCACAGTCTTGCATTTGTGATCTCTAGCATCCGACTAGAGGATTGTTGGATCTTTCCCACAATCTCCTTCTTTTCTTAAAGATTTATTTGCTTTCCCTTTCAGGTTTGCATCAAATTGGTATCAGAGCAAGTTCTACTCCTGAGAAACTTTTTTTTTAAAAAAGAAAAAGAAAAAAAAAGATGTCATAGATAGGAAGATGTTCTCATGTGTCGTGCAATTATCCATATTCGGACTCAAATGCCTTTCCATATCCAGCGCGCTATTCTTATCCGAGTTACTTCGATGATCAAGATCGCCATTCATATCATCTTGAGTCATACCTATTTTCACATGTGCCTTATGGTGATTCCTTTCAACACCCCTCCCCACGTGCTGGTTATCCAAAAGCATCCTATCGCACGGAAATGTCAGTGACACCTACGAATATTCAAAAGATGCGGAAGGAGAACTTGCAGGAGGTCAAGAAGGAGCTTAAAGCATCCAAGGAAGATATTGTAAATGAATTCAAGGAACCCAAGGAGTTCGTGAGAGCTTGCTTTGAGCCCTTGAATGAACAGGAAAAGCTTTATGGGCTTCAATATGTTTTATCTAGCATTCCAAGGAATGATGTGGTTATGGATATTGTGGCAACTCAAAAGGAATCTTGCTTTGGATTGGTTGATGGATCAATGGTCAGATCGAAGGAATTTCAAGTAAAACCAAAAGATCAACTGATGGATGATCCAATTGAGGAGACTGAAGGTTTGGCACATATGGACGATCCGATGGTCAAAGAGATAGATAGTGCTACAATCATAGTGGCAAAATCCATAGAGGTTAACACGATAATACCATCTCAACATCAATCAAGGTATGCAAATCGAAAGTGGACTATGACAAACGGGTCATGATCAACGTCTAGAACGTGGAGGAGCAATAGGAAACAACAACAACAAAAAAAAAAAAAAAGGTTCGTGTTTCCACACCATATTATGCACCAACTACCCGTCAGGCGTGTAGGTCTCCACCATCAACTACCAGTGAAGCTGAAGAAGATGCGCTACAAACAAGGATCTTCACAGGAGATTATGACTACCAATTTAAACTCGAGGACGAGTTGTTTTCGAAGCCGTGTGGAATTGATGCAACCAAATGGCCAAACGTGCCGATTGATCAAAATTTGAAGAAAAGGCCCGCATCTCACACGAGCACGCTTCGCACGTGTGTACAAGAAAAGGACCATCTTCCTTTTTTAGCCAACATCACTTCCCATTTTATTTTTTTAAATCTTTAAATTAGGAAATCTGTTCTTCCTATCATATCTTTATTTTTAGTAGGGGTGTACACGAACCGAGCTAGCTCGGTTAGCTCGCTCGACTCAACTTGAAAAAGCTTGATTCGACTCGGTTCGAAGCTGAGTTCGAGTTAAGTCGAGCTGATTTTTTGAGCTCGAAAATGAGTTCGAGCCAAGTTTGAGCTGGCCCTAGCTCGACTCGACTCAGATCGAACCCAACTCGAATCGAACTTGGATCGAACCAGTTCGGTGACTCGGTTACTTTGATATTAATGTTGCTCACCAAGTGTTTGATGAAACGACTCAACGAAGTGTGGCTGGTGGCAAGGAAGGTATGTATGTGAAACAAATACCCTTTTTTTCTTGATTTTTATGTTGCTTAGAAGGTGTTTGATAAAATACTTGTAAAACCATTATAGTTGTTTTACATACAGTGAGATTTTGAAGGTGCAGTCCAGGTGTTTGTGAAAATGCTGCACAGGCGAACTCAGCTCAAACTCACCCGAGCTGCTAACCGAACCGAGCCGAGCTGGCCAGTTAGGCTCGAGGACCGAGCCGAGCCGAGTTTGAGCTGAGGCCAGCTGTACTCGGTTCGACTCGATGTACACCCTAATTTTTAGGTAGGGAATAATTTTAAATATTTTCTTATCTAAGTATCTTCTTATTTTAGGCATTTTCTTAATTATAGAATGCTTTGTTACTTAAAAGCTTTCCTATTTCATAGATTTTTAGATTTCATATCTTTTGTTACAGATTGTAAGGTTGATTATAAATAGGACCTGTGTCCTATGGAATAAGATAAGTTGATCAATATTCTCTTTATGAAATTTTCTTCTTTTCTCTACTATGGCTGTTGAAGGGAGGGAAAGTGATCTTTAGTTCTAGACTAGAGGACTGTTGAGCTTGCTCACAGTCTTGCATTTGTGATCTCCAGCATCCGGCTAGAGGATTGTTGGATCTTTCCCACAATCTCTTTCTTTTCTTATTGATTTATTTGCTTTTCCTTTCGGGTTTACATCAGGTATTGATGCATCCTCCCATGGCCTATAGAAAACAAAACTTCCCAACGGATCATCTGATCGGATTGAAGGCAGCAACGAGTACGCCCACCGAAACATCATCCATAACTCGAACAATCATTATCAAGAAAGACGGAAATCGAATGAGGGAATTGATACCGACACCCACACATCTTCTATTTCCTTTTGCAAATTTATTTATTTTTAAAAGAAAAAAAAAAGACAGAGAGAAGAAGAAGAAGAAATAAATAACAAGGACCTGATAGCGTCGGATCGACGGCCACGGAGCTCGGGGGGGAGCTTCCGATCATTGAGAGCGTCAATCACGGCAGAGAGTCGATGGGATTGCTTCTTGTCGGGCTTGGGATTCACAGGGGGAGGGTCTGTCCGTGAAGAAGAAGAGGAAAACGGTTTGGCGAGGAGATGAAGAGAAGCTGGAGTTGTAGTAGCAGGTTGAGGGCGGTGGGAAGCTGGTGCTGCGGCGAGCGTCCTGGCCAACAAGAGTCGTGCCATTTCGCAAATAGAAACGATCCTCTCTCTCGGACTGTTTGGCTTTGATAGAAAGTTTCTTGTTTTTTTTCCCTGTGACTTTAATTCTGAAAAGTTAGGCTTTACAAGTCCTGCTATATTTCCAAATGATTTGGAAGGCGGATTGCGTGGTAAACTCCACGGCACGTAGCTACGTGGTGTTAAGGACTCTGTGGGGCCACCGTGATATGTGTATATATTTAAGCCAAGTCGTTCATCCTTTTTTCCACCTCATTTTAGGTTAGATCCCAAAATTTAAGCATATTCAAAGCTCAAGTGGACTACAAGAAATAATGGGAATAAGGGCCTGCCTGGGATCATGGATTTGTAATCCTCCTGTTGTGTTTGGCACTCAGGATTTGGAATCAACTTTAATACCAAAAGTAGTTGTGCATGATATATTTACTGGGATTTGAATTTAATTACTAAATCAGCTTTAATATCTCCAATTAGTCAACGTATGTGATATTTGACACAACGGTTATGATAAACTAGTTGAAATATATACTTTGCCTGAACATGATGAAATTCCAAGTCTCCGATGGGCCACAAGTACAAGATCACATCCGAGTGACTAACCAACTATTTTTAACTGTTGATTTAAATGAACAATGTTCGGACAGTGTTGATCATCATATTAAAGTAATTATAGCGACACAATTGATAATATAATTATTTTAGGATATCATTAGTGGGTCATGTGCCCAATGTATTAATAGTCTAGTGACACATATATTACACATGCAACTCTTGGAATGATTTTAGATGTAATCGAAGCTTTCACTAGGGATTTCAACCCCATCTTTGAAAGAATTTAAAACTCACAAATACTTTATGGTGCCAAACAATGAGGGGATTTGAAATCCCCCCAAATCTATGGTGCCAAAGGACCCCTACTAATGTTCCCTTGGAACCTTCTAGTGATGGGATTTCCTCCCAGGCTCGACCGGTCGTGAGCCTCACTTGATCGGTCGAGGGTGGTGCTTGACCAGTTGAGCCCTGGCTCGACTCAAAGTCCAGCGACTTTAGGTTTATTTTTCCCGTGGTACTCGACCAGTCGAAGGAGATGCTCGACCAGTCGAGTAGGACGCTTGACCGGTCGAGGACACTGCTCGACCAGTCGAGGTTACGCAGATTTGAGTCTAATTTTGTGCGGAAATCTGAAATTTGAGGCGATTTTTGCTATAGTGCGAAAGGAAGTTGTCTAAACTATAAATAGGAGGTACCTTGGGCTTTCTAAGGAATGTGAGAGGGTTTCCTAAAGCTTTGCAAGGGTTTGCCAAAGGGTTTAGGACTATCAAAGGAGAGAGAGAGAGAGAGAGAGAGAGAGAGAGAGAGAGAGAGAGAGGAAGCTTGTGGAAGGGAGTCGACATCTCAGTGCTTCTACGTCCTCGTGATCGGTGAGATCTCTCCATTTTCTTTTTATTCTCTTATTGTTTATCCACTCTTGCGTGAGTGAAGAAGGTTTGATCCAAGCGGTGTGTGCTTGTGATCGGTTGTAATGTTCTACTTGATAGTGGATTGTTGATCTGGACGAGGTCCCGTGGTTTTTACCTCTTTGAGGGTTTTTCATGTAAAAATCTCATGTGGTATGGTTTATACTTTGATCATTTTCATTGCTTTATTATCCTGTAATTTTGGTGTTTTTGGGAGGCTAGATCCTAAGGTTTTGTGCAAGGCCCCTAACAAAGTGGTATCAAAGCTAAGTTCATTGAACGAAGTGGGATCAGTTCTGAATTATGGAAGGTGGCTCATCAACGATGATCAGCCTTAATAGTTCTAACTGGACCATATGGAAGGCTAAGATGGAGGACTTGCTTTATTGTAAGGACCTCTATTCTCCAATTTTAGGCATATCAGCAAAATTCAAGGATATGTCTGATAATGATTGGAAGAAATTGGACCGGAAGGCGGTGGGGTTTATTAGACAATGGTTGGATGATTCTGTGTTCCACCATGTGTCTATAGAGACTTCGGCCGCTAGCCTATGGCTGAAACTGCAATGGTTGTATGAGAGGAAGACAGTCGGCAATAAGATTTTCCTTATACGACGACTTGTGAATCTAAAGTTCAAAGATGGTGTTTCTGTGGCTGAGCACATGAATGAGGTCAGCGATATATTGAACCAGCTCTCCGCCATGAAGATCGTCCTGGATGATGAATTACAGGCTTTGCTATTGCTTAGCTCAATGCTTGATAGTTAGGAGACATTGGCGGTGTCTGTAAGTAACTCCGCGCTAGACGGAAAGGTATCCATAGAACAGGTAACAAGCTGTCTCTTCAATGAGAAGACAAGGAGCAAGTCTCAGGGGTCCACTCAATAAGCGGCCCTTGTGACACAAGAATGGGGGAGAGGAAAGAACAGAAAAAGCGGGAAGGCCCGAGATAAATCTAAAGGTAAGTCGAGTACCAGGAAGGATGTTGAATGCTGTAATTGTGGCAAGAAGAGCCACTATAAGCATGAATGTCGTAAGAATAAGAACGACAAGAAAGGAAAAGGAAAGGAGAAGGAAGATGAATTAGACTCCACTGCGGTTTGTAGTTGTTCTTTCAGCAGATAACGATGTATGTCTCACAGCTACAAGTCAGGACACCGACTAGGTGATAGACTCGAGAGCCTCGTTTCATGCGACTCCACGCAGGGATTTCTTCACAAGCTACAAGTCAGGTGACTATGGGACCGTGAAGATGAAAAATTCTGGCATATCGAAGATCGTAGGGGTCGGTGATATTTGTGTGAAGATCGATGTGGGCTGCACATTGGTTCTCAGGGATGTGAGGCATATCCCAAACCTTCTCCTCAACTTGATGTCGACGGGAAGGTTGGATGATGATGGCTATGAAAGCCGATTTGTTGGTGGGCGTTGGAAGCTCATCAAGAGTTTGTTAATCGCAGCCAGAGGAAAGAAGTGTTGCACCCTTTACATGGTAAGTATCAGTGTGTGTAAAGGTGGATTGAACGCAGCGAAAGATTCAGCTATTGACATGTGGCACAAGCGTCTAGGCCACATGAGTGAGAAAGGGCTTCAGGTACTAGCGATGAAGCAGCTCCTTCTAAACGCGACAGGTATACCTCTCAAAACTTGCATTGATTTTTTATCAGGGAAACAACATAGAATTCCATTTGTTAAATCTGCTTCTCATGTTAATAAAGTGCATACATTAGATTTGGTTTATTCTAATGTTTGTGGTCCTATGAGGACAAAAACCTTGGGTGGCGAGACTGGTAGTGAAAGGGTTCAGTCAGAGGAAAGGCATAGACTTCGAGGAGATATTCTCACCAATGGTGAAGATGACATTCATACGGGTGTTACTTGAGTTAGTGGCTAGCATGAATCTGGAGATAGAGCAATTAGATGTTAAAACTGCCTTTCTCTATAGTGACCTGGAAGAAGAGATCTACATGCATCAACCAGAGGAGTTCAAAGTTAAGGGCAAGGAGCATATGGTGTGTAGGTTAAGGAAGAGCTTGTATGAGTTGAAACAAGCTCCACGACAATGGTACAAGAAGTTCGACTTATTCATGTTATAGCATGGGTATGACAAAATGGAGTCGGACCATTGTGTGTTCACGCGCAAGTTCTCAGATGGTGATTTCTTAGTTCTACTGTTATACGTTGATGACATGCACATCATGGGAAAAGACATCAAGAAGATTGACAGGCTGAAACAGGAGTTGGGCAAGTCATTTGCGATGAAAGACTTGGACCCAGCTAAGCAGATCCTAGGAATGGAGATAACCTGTGACAGAAGCAGCAAGAAGCTTTCGTTGTTACAAGAGCGGTATATTGAGAAAGTCCTAGAGCAGTTCAATATGAATGCAGAGAAGCCAGTCAGTACTCCACTGGATGGTTACTTCATATTGAGCGATAGGCAGTGTCCCAAGACGAAGGCAGAGGTGGATGAGATGTAGAAGATACCCTATGCATCAGCAATAAGAAGTTTGATGTATGCTATGGTGTGTACCCGCCCAGACATAGCATATGCAGTTGGTGTTGCAGCCGATATCTTGTCAATCCTGGCAAAGAGCATTGGGTAGCGGTGAAGTGGATACTGCGGTATCTAAGAGGCTCATCTAGGTTGAGCCTATGCTATAGTGACGGAAAACCTGTGTTAGAGGGCTACACAGATGCAGATATGGCAGGTGACATAGATTCCAGAAAGTCTACATTGGGGTTCATGTTCACGTTTGTAGGGGAACAGTCTCTTGGCAGAGCAAGCTACAGAAGGTGGTTGCATTGTCGATGATAGAGGCCGAGTACATTGCGGTCACAGAGGCATGTAAAGAGATACTTTTGATGAAAAGGTTCCTACAGGAACTTAGTCTATAATAGGAGGAGCATGTGATCTATTGCGATAGTCAAAGTGCTATACACTTGAGCAAGAATCCAAGTTAGCATTCCAAGTCGAAGCACATAGGGATTTGGTATCACTGGATCACGGATACTTTGGAACAAAAGGTATTATAGCTTGAGAATGTTCACACGGACAATAATGGGTCAGACATGATGACCAAGACTTTGGTCAAGGGTAAATTTGAGGTTTGTATAAACCAGGCTGGCTTGAAGAAGGTGAATCCTTCCTGGGTTGGAAAGTGGGAGTTTTGATGGGATTTCGTCCCAGGCTCGACCAGTCTTGAGCCTCACTCGACCGGTCGAGGGTTGTGCTCGACCAGTCGAGCCCTGACTCGACTCAAAGTTCAGCGACTTTGGGTTTATTTTTCCCGTGGTGCTCGATCAGTCCAGGGAGGTGCTCGACCGATCGAGTGGGACGCTCGACCGGTCGAGGACACTGCTCGACCAGTCAAGGTTACGCAGATTTGAGTCCGATTCTGTGCACGAATCGAAAATTTGAGGCGGTTTTCGCCATAGTGCAAAAGGAAGTTGCCTAAACTATAAATGGGAGGTACCTAAGGCTTTCTAGGGAATGCAAGAGGGTTTTCTAAAGCTTTGCAAGGGTTTAGGGCTATCAAAGGTGAGAGAGAGAGAGAGAGAGGAGAGAGAGAGAGATGAAGCTTGTGAAAGGGAGTCGACGTCTCAGCGCTTCTACATCCTAGTGATCAGTGAGATCTCTCTGTTTTCTTTTTATTCTCTTATTGTTTATCCACTCCTGCGCGAGTGAAGAAAGTTTGATCCAAGCGGTGTGTGCTTGTGATTGGTTGTAACGTTCTACTTGATAGTGGATTGTTGATGTGTACGAGGTCCCGTGGTTTTTACCTCTTTGAGGGTTTTCCACGTAATAATCTCTTGTGTGGTGTAATTTATGCTTTGATTGTTTTCATTGCTTTATTATCCCGTAATTCTGGTGTTTTTGGGAGGCCAGATCCAAAGGTTTTGTGTAAGGCCCCCAACATCTAGGACCCACATTGATGTTTATTTGTCGTCCAACCTACTCATAAGGTTAGACAAACCAAAATGAAGGGAAAACCAAATATCATGTTGATCTAAAACTTCTATGAGCCCTGAAAAGTTTTTGACCGTGGGTATTCTATCTTCATTGTTTGTTGTGGTGTGGTCTATTTGAGCTTTGGATATTCTTCAATTTTGAGTTAATACCCTAAAATAAAGCAAATATCAGCCCTTGAGAAGCTTTCGACCATAGGTATTCAATCCCCATTGTTTCTTATGGTGTGGTCCACTTGAGCCAGAAAGATTGATGAACTACATGGATAAAGCAGTTAGTCCCACAAAATTTCACCACCTATGGTTACTCAAACCCAAGATCTCATGTTGAAACTCACAAAAGTCTACCACCAAGGCAATGACTCAAACCCACACCCATTTAACTACACTTGTACCTAGCATTTTACTGAAAGACGCGAGGGAAGAACTTATTTCTCATGAGAAATTATTCTCTCTCTCTCTTAAAATTATTGGGCCCACGTGATAAATAGTCCAAGTCCATGTGGGTCATACCTTTGATTCTTAGCCATCAATATGGGAAAGATTGGTGGTCTTTTGTCATCGATTGGTTCAAATGTGCCGATATTTAACATTAATGACCAATTGGAATAATGTCAAAGTTGAATTATTTGGTTTGAATGACACTAATGATGAATGGTCGTGTTAGACATATATCAAAGAAAAACAATTTATTTTGTCCAAAATTAAAGATCAATGGCCTGATTGGACTATGACCATATTAAACATATATCAAAGGAAAACAGTTTAACTTGTCCAAAATTAAAGATCAATGGCTTGATTGGACTATATTGAAGATGAATGGGTCAATTGTGTTAAATTAAGGATGAATAGTTTGGCTGGGCAAATATTGAAAATTGACAACCCAATTGGACTAATGTCGAAGATGAATGGTTTGATTGGACCACCGTCTAATTAATCTAAAATTGAGACGAACAATTTTGATTGAACTGATATTAAAGATTAAGGGTCTAATTAGCTTAAAATCGAAGATGGATGATTTGATTGGATCAATATTGAAAATGAACGATCAGACTTAAGATGAAATTGGATATAAATGGTTCAATTGGGCTGATATTGAAAATCAATGGCCAAATTGGACAAATGCGTAACCTAATGGTCTTACTTGTACAATATTTAAATTGAAAGTTCTTATTGGATCAATATTAAAGACAAATAATTTTATTGGTCTAAAATTAAATATCAATCGATCTTGCTTGAAAAAGAGTGCTCCATTAGACCTCTTCTTATGCAAGTGAAAGTTGTGTAACCTTCTTCATGCACCGTGAGACACATCCGGGAAGATCCAACATCAAGCCTCTATCTTCCGCTATCATTGGATCCAAGGAATTGCTTCCACGTAGATGATTTCTTACACATTTGTATAACAATGTAAGAGTACCCTCTTACTGTTTACTATGACACTAGTAGCACCGTAGTGCTTCTAGTCTACATAGAATACCATTATATGCCCCTCAGACTCCATCATGAACGTCTTCCTGTTCTTAAATCATCTTCAACATCCAAAACTGGGAAGATTCTTGTAAAAAACAGTCACTGATGCTCCAAAGTTGGAAGATATGATCTCACACCATTGCCCTCATAGTCCACACACACCACATACTTTCTACATAGTTGAATTCTCTTTTAGTGAATTTTTTTTTGTAGTAGATGTAACTTAATGGCTTGTGTTATGTTATGGCCTTGAATGTATAATCCCAACATATTAATAAACACCCTCCAAATGGATAAATTTGTAAAAATTTGCAGGTTGACTTCATCATTCTTTTCCCAAACTAGATTAATGCATGGAAATTAGTTGCCATTGAGGGCCCATTTGGATAGCACCAAATAAGTTACTTTTTACCTTATGTTAAGTAATTAAGTTACTATTTTTCGCTTAAGTTAGTTTGGCAAGCACCATAGTAAAAGTAACTTATGTACCAAACTCTACTTTTCTTAATAAGTAATTATTTTTAGCTTTTTAGCTTATGAGTGTTCTACTTTTCTTTCATGGTCCATATCAAAGGAGGTTATCTCTCAAGATCCATATCAAAGGAGGACCCATGTGGTGGACTATCCACATTGAAGGTGGAGCTCACACGGTGGATGGTCCACATAAAAGGTGGGCCCCACATGATAGATGACCTCATATTAATGTGGGCCTACATATGGATGGTCCACATCAAAGGTCAGCCCATAATGATAAAAAGCCTACATTCAAAAATGGTTGGTATTGTGGCCAACCCACTTCAAAGGTGGGGCCTATATGATGGACAGTCCACATCAAAGGTGGGCTCCACAAGATGGGCAGTGGACATTGAAGCTGGTCCCACATGATGGATTGCGCATATTAAAGTGGCCCCGCGTGATGGATGCTCCACATCAAAGATCGACCCCTAATGATGAATGGCACAGGGATGGACGAGATGAGGTCGATTACTGTCTTCCTCAGGGGGATAATTACTCAGAATCTACGGAGCTTCTCTGGACTCCTCACAGAGATTCCTTGAATCCACGAGAGAAAATAGGAAAATAGAAATAAATTCTAAGAAATTCAAAAATTAATTAATTTATGATAAAAATGAATTTACAATCCTTTAAAAATGAATTTACAACCTTAAGAAGAAGTTTCAGACTCAAACTCCCTAAAATCCATGACTTGTTTACTATTTATAGATGGTCATGATTCTTACTAGACTTCATGGTTTTTGGCCAAAAATAGTAAGTGTCTAATTTGGCCTAACCATGTTATTCTCCTAAATTTTCTAAGCCCTTTTCATGTTGGGCATGACTCCTAAAGCTCAAAGGATTAAGAGTGATGATCAAACTAAAATTTACTATAAATAGTAAAAATGAAATTAGAAAGGATTTTCGAATGTCGATCTGATGGAATCTCGCAAATTTGGCGTGGGCAACACGACATAGCAAGTTGGGTGGCTAAAGTAGCTTCTCCTACCCCAGAATCATATATGGTGTGTCAAATAACTCATTCCAGTTTGTGAGATATGTTTGTTTTAAGGTTTTGATGGTCCTGATCACTTCTGCCTTTGATCATACCTTCTCTGGTCCATCCTGGACATGAAAGTGTCTGCGACCTACTCTACATCAGTCTCCTCTACTTCAAAAAAACTCGTGCTCGAGTTTTCATCCTGCTTCAATTCATGATACTCGATCAGGTCTGTGACGTTGAAATTATGCGAGATCTCCATGTTATTCGGAAGATCAATAACATAAGCGTTTTCATTGATCTTTTGGAGGATCAGTACCGGTCCAATTTTCTTATTCTTCAACTTATTATAAGTCTTGGTCAGAAATCTCTCCTTAAGTAGATGGACCATAACTTGGCCGCCCATCTCGAACACCTTTTGTCACCGATGCTTGTCGGCTTGCTCTTATATTTGTCGTTTGAAGAATGCAACTTGGCTTGCACCTCCGCATGAAGGCCCACGATTCGATCTGCTATATATTTTGCTGTAATGCTCGTACCCAGAACTTGGGCAAAGGACCAAGTCAAGTGTGTGGAGGGCACTCGACCATAGACAATCTCGAACAGAGACTTCCCTGTTGAGCGGTTAGGGCTGTACATCGAGTCGAGTCGAGTCGAGTCGAGGTGGGCCAAGCTCGGCTCGACTCGTCCATGATGTACTCGAGTTCG
Source organism: Magnolia sinica (assembly GCF_029962835.1). Taxonomy (NCBI): domain Eukaryota; kingdom Viridiplantae; phylum Streptophyta; class Magnoliopsida; order Magnoliales; family Magnoliaceae; genus Magnolia; species Magnolia sinica. Next base: position 73,657,707 of record NC_080578.1, on the reverse strand, counting down.
AGCTTGAGCTCGAGCTTGGCCTCAAGCTCAACATTGAAGCTTGGTTTGTTTGCCAAAGCTGTCGAGTTGAGTTCGAGTCAAACTAGTGGTTCGAGTCGAGTCGAGTTTACCTCCGGTCGAGCTCGAGCTTGTTCAACCCGACCCGACCCAGCCCCCAACCTGACCCAACCTCAACCCGACTCAACGTAGTACCCAACCCGACCTAACCTAGCCCACCCACACAACCCAAACCCTAACCTGACTCAATATAGTGCCCAACCTGACCCAAACCCATCGCCTAACTCGACCCAAATGACCAAACCCCAACCCGACTCAACCTATTGCTGCTGCTGCCCAACTCGACCCAACCCATCGACCATCATCGCCCAACCCAACCCAATTAATCATATTTAAAAAAAATCTATAATCATATATTCATTATATTAATATAAATAAATAAAAAATATTAATTAAAATCACCTTTGTGCTTTGTGGTGGCCGAATGGGCTGAGTGGGCTGCTGGGTGCGGCCATGCGAGTTACTCGAAATCGCTGAGTCGAGATTGGGCGTGGCCACGCGGGTGTGGGCTGTGGCGTGCTGGCCTCTCTATCTCTCTCTTCAGGAAATGAGAGAGAGAGAGAGAGAGAGAGAGAGAGAGAGAGGCATAGATGGCGACCGACGGGCTGCTGGGTAGGGTAAGAGTAATGGAAAGAAAGAGACAAAGAGAGGGAATGGGTCGGGTAGGGTTTTTTTACTTTTTTACTTTTACCTTTTTTAAAAAAAGTTATACATACATACATATATATATATATGTATATAATATGAAAATTTTATGGTTCGAGCTTCGACTCGAGTCGAGTTGAAATACACCATGGTTAAACTCGGCTCGAACTCAACTAGAGCTTTAGAAAAGAAGCTTGACTCGCCCCGAGTTGGCCTTTCAAGCCGAGTCAATCCGAGCTGACTGGAGCCGAGTTGAGCGAGCTTTTCAAGCTAGCTCGACTCGTGTACAGCCCTACGAGCGGTTCACCATGTTGTCAAATACAAACTTTGTTTAAGATAAGGCCAAATCCCACTCCTTTGATTTTTCACCTGAAATATATCGAAGGAGGTTTCCTAACGTGCGATTCACAACTTCAGTTTGTCTATCAGTCTATGAGAGTTAGGCACTACTGAACTAAATTTTGGTACCGAACCGATTCCACAAAGTCCGCCAAGAGACTAATGGACTTCGTGTCACAGTTAGAAATAATGGTCTTGGGAACCCCATGTAGCCGCATGACCTCTTTAAATAATAACTTCGCCATTTGTGTTGCATCGAGTCTTCTTATATGGGATAAAGCGCGCCATTTTTTAGAAACAATTTACCACCACGAACACTGAATCCATGTCGCACTGTGTTTGTGGGAGACTAAGTACGAAGTTCATAGATAAGTCCTCCCAAGGCCTGTCAGGCACAGGCAACGGGGTGTAGAGGCCCATGTTCTGAGACTACCCCTCGGAGGTCTGACAAATATTTCAACGCTGCACTGCTTTACCCACGTCATGTAACAATTGCGGCTAGTAAATACCATTCCTTCATAAGAGCATGCGTCTTGTCTCGCCCAAGGTGTCTACTAAGTCCACCTACATGTACCTTTTGACTAATCTTCTCCCTCATACAACTTTGAGGGATGCACTGTCACGCCCCAAATTCGGGAACCAAGCTCATTAAATTTTTTGCTGTCGAATTCGGTGCCGACAACCTCCGTAGTACCCCATTCTTAGCTCTCAGCTCTTATACGCTAGGTTCCGATCCTGAGATCCTACAATAAGGATTTTCGAGATAAATTTTTTTTTATAAAGGAACATAATCGTGAGTGTATCGAAGTCACAAAATAATAGCATCACCACATATCCACTAATAAAAATTTTAAGTACAATGATGGAAGGGAAATACAAGATGTAATCAAAACTCAAAGAATATGCTCATGCTCCGGGCTCGAAGTTGTTGATTCGCCCTAACATCACCTGTAGCATAAACAAACGCACATAGCCTCCTACGAAGCTTAGTGGAGTGCGTGTGTGCGTGCATAATGCATATAATAATAATACAGATATCAGAGTATGCGGGAGTTGATGGAGGGCTAAGTTGTTAAGTCCATGAATACTATTAGCTATACCAAGGCTATGTAATGCAAGGCCTTCATGGCCGATTGTCATATGCTAGAGATACAACACAAACATGTCAATCCTCAACTAGTCCACGTATCGGTATAGTTCGTATATGGAAACATCACCAGAGTCTAGTACACTACAACACTAGCTACCGCTCATGGAGCATACGATTAAGCGAGTGGAAAAGACCTCACTTTTCACCTTATCAGTGTTATGCCATTGTCCAACCAGCTTGTCGAAAGCGGACCCATTTACGAGTTGGTCAGACTCAAACTAGCTTACAACCCTCTACCCTCGAGTGGATAAGGTCACACCCATTTTTAACTGACCATGACATATTGGGAGACATGCCTTACTAGTTTTTGGCACTCGGGTGCTCATGTTATCCACTCGGTCTCGATGCTGAAACATCCTATTGGTACCACAAGGGTTTAAGGACTTTCACCCAAGGACATGCATAATGTCCTAGTGTTAGAATAGATATTTTTGGTATCCAATCTGGCCATCCATGATATGCCTGTGAAGGCCACAACCTCAACGTCGCTAGGGCATAAAAGTGATCGTTATATACAAAATGCATGAGTCATACTATCCAAGTCATGCACCAAATCTACGTATACTGCGCGATCATGTGGGGCAACCCTACCTCGTATAGGGTCCCCTAAGTATCTTAAACTGAAAGGCGTATGTTATGATCAATCATCATCCACAATAGTTATACAAATGATGTGTATGGGCATATAAATGAGCATGATATCCATTATATTAGATATGTTATCAGTGTCCTATCGGGCTAAATACACCATCATGTTATCAAACATATTAGGTGATAATCGGCCATAATTGGCACATTATATATAGAGAGTGGGACCTGAACAACAAGCCCCACTAGAAATATAGAGGTCTATGTGAAGTGGCCCATGTTAAACTAACATCGGCTCCTCATATAGCATGCACATACAAATCTAATAATTGGATGTAAGGCATGAATAAGATACATATGTTGTGACGGGGTCCACTAGGAATGACCCGGATGGACACCCACATGTTCAACATGTGTGCCACTACGCTATTGATTTATTGGGCACGTGGCCCACTGATGATATCCCAAAATGATCAGATTATCATCGGCATCAATAGGATGATCTGCACCATTTGAACATTACGATGTAATCAACGGTTATAAATAGTTGGTTAATCACTAGGATGTGATCCTATGCTTGTGGTCCATCTGAGTTTTGAAATTTCATCATTTCAGGTAAAGTATATGCCTCAACGAATTTAATACAACCATAGTGTTAACATTACATGCACACACTAATTAGTGATTTTAAATTGATTTAATAATTAATTCAAAAGAGAGCCCCAAATCCAAGGGATCCCGAATTCAGGGATTCCTAAGTCATGGGATCACAAATCTAAGGGATTCTATATCCAGGGCCAAGTCTAAGGGGTTTCCACCCCCACAGTCCCTAGGGTGCGGCCCACCTAAGATCTGGATCGGCCTAAACCTTTCGCCTCTAGCCTAACATGGCATGAACAAGAGGATGAACGGCGTGGATGGCATAGAAACATCAAGGTGGGTCCCATGAGGGGGCCCCATGTGCTGCTTAAAATGGGCAGCAATACTTGTCCACTTTTCCCTTCGGTGCAGTTTGCCTAAGATTCGATCGGCCTGATATTTGGCCCAATGGACTAACATGATCTAGCAAGACGGATGAACGGAGTGGATAAGTCACATACATTATGGGGGGTCCCACAAGTAGGTCCTACTCCACGCCCACCCAAGGTGCTGGTAGTAGCTAGTGCCCTATATATATATATATATATATATATATATATATATATATATATATATATATATATATATATTTATATATATATATATATATATATATATATATATATATATATATATGAGCCAGCTCGAACATGGTCTAATGGGCCTTGACATGGGTTGGTTTGGACGAACATGGACCTTATAGTGGGCTTTGTAAGATTTCAATAGTAAGGGTTCCTCCATGCGACCCACTCACAAATCAAATCTGCCTCATTTTTTGGCCCATAGTGTAGAATTATCTAAAGAAACAGATGGACGGTGTGGATCCAATAAACACATCACATTGGGTCCCACGAGTGGAAATCCAACTCAACTTCCCATGCAAAAGTGCTTGTGATGCATGGGCTTCCCGCCCACTTGCACCTCATGGTGTGGACGAGTTGAGAGTTGGACCAGCTTCATTTTTGGGCTCAACGCCTGAAATGAGAAGGATAATCGGATGGACAGTATGGATTAAATATATACATCAGGGTGGGACCCATGAGTGGAGGTCCCACTCTCCCTCCTTTTTTAAGGCGTCTGGACACTGGACGTCTCTAGCGTTGAGAAGATCCAACGTCTAGACGGTCCTCCCTTTTAAACACACACACACACACACACAAGGGGAGGACCGTCCAGATGTTGGATGTTCTCAATGCCAGAGACGTCCAGTGTGTGTGTGTGTGGGGTCCATGTGAGAGATCTGATCCGTCCATCAAGTGAACCAACTCATGTTGGGCCAAGGGGCTTCGGATTAGCCCAATTTTGGTGGTCTTCCACCCTCCAAATGTACATGATTCCATCAATATGTTGGATTGGAAATAAACATCACAGTGGGCCACAGAAGGTGGTCCACACTGTGATAGCGTGCGGGGCACGCTCTCCACTAGCGTGTCCCACTTGTGGGCCCTACAACACCATAACTTAAAAGGAAAAGAATGGGGAAAGAAAGGAAATGGAAATAAGAAAAACAAGGGGAGTAGATCCAACCATCGGAGTGGCCCCTCGCCACTATGGGGTCCACCATGTACTCTGTACATATTAAGGTGGGTCCCACCATCGTGGGCCCACTAAAATGAAAAAAATTACAAAGAAATGGAGGGTTTTGATCCTCTCAAGCACTCACAGTGATAGATGAATGGTTGGATCGACGTGGATAGGCGATCGGACAATCCACTAAGCTCCTCTCCACCCCCAATATCCTCTAATCTCTCTTTTCTCTCCTCTCTTCCTCTTAACATATTGATCTCTCCTAATTCTCTCTTCAAGTTCTCTTTTCTCTTAAATCATCTCCCTAATCTTCCTTTCTTTTCTCTCTTTCTCTCTAATCTTTTCCTACTCTCTTGCTAGAAAATAGTAGAAATGAGAAGGAATCAGGGGCTTTATGGTAGAAATTTTAGGATAGGGAGGGAATTAGAAAAAGTTGGAGGGATATAATGGGGAGAAAAAGAAGGAGAGAGGGATGGCTTAGCATGGGCAAGGCATGGGTTGCATGATAGGAGGCGTGGCTTGTTTGACTATTAGGAAGAGAGAGACATGAGTGATGGATGGCTTCATTGATGTGTTAATTGATGGATTGGACAATCTTGGGATTTGTGCAAGTGGAGCCCGTGTGCGTTACGCGGCCCACATCAGATTGTGTTAAAACTACAACTTCGAATCTAGGAATCGCAATGGGGTGTGCCGTGTGGCGTTGAAATTGTAGCGCTCGTGCAATCGCTAGGGTACAAGTCCAGGGTGTTGCGGTACTGAAATAGGGTCGCGATTAAAACTCACCGATCTGGTTCACTTGGAACGTGTCAACACTGAAAATAAAGCATATGGTTGGTCTCACAGGGTTATGGGTCTTACATGCACAGTTGAGCCCCTTTGAAGAGGAAACCATTTTACATATGTTGGCCACTCGAATGACCATCTTGGCATCTCATCCATGCATTTTTTTAAGTCCTCGTCCTCAGCATACAGCTTGCTGAGACAGTCGAAGCCGACTACCTCACTGCTCATTGTAACGATTAGTGAAGTACGATAACTAAGTGCATTAGCCACCTTGTTCTGCTGCCTTGACTTGTGCTTCAGAATGAACATGAATTCCTATAAAAATGTAACCCATATATCATGCACACGATTCACGTTAACCTGACTATTAATGAATTTGAGAGCTTAATAGTATGTGTAAAGAATGAACTTCCTTTGAATTAAATAATGTTGCCAATGTTGCAGTGCCTGGACTATTGCATACAATTCGTGTTCTTAGGTCGACTACTTTTTACGTGCATCACTAAGATTTTCACTGTAGAAGACTACCGACTTGCCTTCTAGAGATAAAACTCTCCAATTACGACATATGAATCATCACATTTGACCTCAAACAGTTTGTTGAAGTTAGGAACTACAAGAACTAGGGTTTGTGGACAATCTATGCTTGATTTCAACAAAGCTCATGTCAGGTTCACCAGTCTACTGAAATGGTCCCTTCTTCATGCAATCTGTAATTGGTGACACAGTGCTGTTAAAATTTTTTATGAACCAACGATAGAATATCGTCAATCCATGAAAACTCCGTACTTCGTGGATGTTTGTTGGAACCGACTATTTCTTGATGGCTTTTACCTTTTTTTTGTCCACTTGGATGCCCATGGATGTCACGACAAAGCCCAAAAATAACAAGCTATCAGTAAAAAAGAAAAAAAAACTGCATTTTTTTAATTTTAAATGCAACTTGTTTTCAGTGAGCACTTGAAGGACTTGTTTAAAGTATTTCATTGGCTTGCTTCATCCTGAATTTATATCAAAATGCCATCAAAGTAGACTACTACGAAACGCCCAATGAATAGCTTTAGAACTTGGTTCATCAACCTCATGAATGTACTACATGCATTCGAAAGACCGAAGGGGATGACTAACCATTCATACAACCATTCCTTGTTCTTAAAAGTTGTTTTTCACTCATCACTCGGTCGTATTCGAATAAGATGGTAGTTACTCCTTAAATTGAATTTAAAAATAATTTTGCACCTTTAAGCATATTCAACATATCGTCCAGTCGTGGTATGGGAAATTTATATTTTATGGTAATCTTGTTGATCGCCCGGCTGTCGAAGCACATGAGCCAACTTCCATCTTTCTTCAGATTTAATAGGGCCGGTACGACACATGGGCTCATGCTTTCTCGGATTAGACCCTTACGAATCAATTCCTCCACTTATCTTTACAGAATATTGCACTCCTTTGGACTCATCCGATAGTGAAGACGATTCGGTAAATTGGACCCGAGAACAATGTCAATATGGTGTTGAGGATCTCGCATGGGATGTAATCCATCGAGAAGGTCATCAGGCCAAATTTCTTTGAATTCATTCAGCAACGACTTTAAACTTAGAGAAATGTTTAAGAACACTGATTCCTCGCCCTTTCCCACCACAGCGTATACTTCGCTGGTTTCCTTAGATTTTTCCATGAAATCTCGAATAATCAGGAGGGAACTCCCCTTCACTTTAGAAGCTTCAGGGTGGTTTTCTGGTGCCATAAGGGTAATGACCATTTTTTGATCGTCTTTGACGAAGACATAAACATTGTCTCATCCTCGGTGAGTCGCATCACGGTCCGATTGCCATGGTCGACTAAGTAACATATGGCATGCTTTCATATCGACCACGTCATAAAGCACTTGATCCTCATAATTTTTACTAATTGAAAACGAGACAGTACATTGTTTGGTTACCTTGGTCTCGTTCACATTTTTTTATCAATCCAATAGAGTAAGGGAATGATGCTTTGTCGTAGGTAGGAGTAGCTTGTCCACCATCACTTTTGAGACAATGTTATCGCTACTGCCACTGTCTATGATTATATCACAGACATTTTTATTGACGGTATACCATGTATAAAATATATTGTGTCATTGTGGATGCAACTCCTTTCGTGGGGTGTATAATAATCGCCTCACAATCAAGGATTCATCATGATCCTTGGCAAACCATTCTTCATCACTAGTTCCTTCCTCAGTGGCTTATTCATCTTCATCAAATTCAAGGTCTTCTTCCACTACATCATCTTCAGTGCCCCCTTCGTTAATAGTTAAATGGGCTGCAGGACGTTAAGGGCAGGTGTTTGATAAGTGGCTCGGTTGACCATAGCAGTAACAAGTGCTCAGCCTTAGCCAACTATAAGGATTTGGAATATTACTCGAGCTCGTTGTTGTGGGTGCTATATGTTAAGGCCTAGATGAGCCGCTCCCCATGTCACGGTTTATGGTTGCAAGAGGTTGAAGATGTCCTCCTATTGGTTCTTTTCCACATGCCAGCATTAAATCATACATGGGACACATCATAGGGGCCGAGTTGAAGGATAAGTCCGAGTAGGGACTCTCGCAAGGTGCGTTTTTGCTCTACCTGCGAACTGAACCACTTCATCCATGGTCCCGACCGAGTGCATCTAAACTCGATCCTGAATCATCAATTGTAACCCACCTACAAATTGTGCTACCTTCTACAATTCAGTTTTTAACAAGTCATTCCACGTTGCTAACCACTGAAATTCTTCAGTATAATCTATGACAGTTCGATTCCCCTGTCGGCAATTTTGGTATTGCTGGAACAATACCTACTCGTAATCATTAGGGAGGAATCGTAATCAAAGAAGGCATCTCATCAGTGGCCATGATCGAATGGACACCTTGTTCTATTGGACACGTGAGAGTTGTAATTGCTCCTACAATGCAGAAGCACCATATTTTAATTTGAATGCTACTAATTTCACCTTTTTATGCTCTAGCGTACATGTAATAGAAAATCATTCTACTTCAGCTAACCAGTCAAGGAAATTTTCTATACGTAATATACCATTAAAACTAGGAAGTTCGGCCTTACCTTGATAATCTCTTTCAGCACGATCTATTTGATCGCCTCCATGAAGTGGTCGTTGGGCAAAACCGTCATTAATGTCCTTGTTGCTAGAGTACGACTCGTCTGGGTAGCCCTATGTTCACCACTTATAGTGCCTTACAGAAATCTGGGTTGGGTCGTAAAACAACTATGAGCGGCTGAGCATTGCCTTGGGATCGGGACAAAATTAGAGTATACGTAAGACGGTTGAGGGTTGCTTGCAGCCCTTGCATGGTCAACTAACTCACTCAGTGGAAAACTTTTATTCTTTCCAAAAGATAACGAATCCCTGTATCACCATCTAGGGGATTTTGGTCAATTCTTCATTATTTGTCATCGGTTCGAGGGGAGTTCTCGCTCCGATACCAATTGGCACAGGGATGGACGTGATGAGGTCGATCACCATCTTCCTCAAGGGGATAATTAATCCGAATCCACGAAGCTTCTCTGGACTCCTCATAGAGATTCCTCGAATTCATGAGGGAAAATAGGAAAATATAAATAAATTCTAAAAATTTTAAAAATTAATTAATTGATGATAAAAATGAATTTACGACCCTTTAAATAGTGACAACAACCATAATAAGAAGTTTTAGAATCAAACTCCAACTCAAACTCCCTAAAAATTATAAATAGTAAACTTACTATTTATAGACAGACGGTCATGATTCCTACTAGACTTCATGGTTTTCAGCCAAAAATAGTAAGTGTCCAATTTTGGCTTAACCATATGATTCTCCTAAATTTTCTAAGCCCTTTTCATGTTGGGCACGACTCCGAAAGCTCAAAGGATCAAGAGTTATGATCGAACTAAAACTTACTATAAATAGTAAAAATGAAATTAGAAAGGATTTTCAACCGTCGATCAGATGGAATCTCACAAATTTGGCATGGGCAACCTGGTATAGCGGGTTGAGTAGCTAAAGTAGCTTCTCCTACCCCAGAATCATATATGGAACGTCCAATAACTCATTATGGTTTGTGAGATATGCCTATTTTAGGGTTCTGACAGTCCTGATTGCTTCCACCTCCAATCGGGCCTTCTATGGTCTATCTTGGACATAAAATTGTCGTGACCTGCTCTACATCAATGAATGGCCCATATCTAAGGTGAGCCCTGCATGATGAGCAACCCACATTGATGGTGGGACCCACATGATGGACAATCCACATCAAAAGTCGGCTCCACATGGTGCGCAATTAATAATGGCGAGCCACACATGATGGACAGTTCACACTCCACATGATGCGCAATTAATAATCGTGAGCCACACATGATGGATAGTCCACATCTAGGTGGGCCCCACATGATGGACAATCCACATCAAAGGTTAGCCCTAATGATGAGTGGTCCATATCTAAGACGAGCCATGCATGATGGACGACCCACATCAGAGGTGCGTCCCACATAATGGACGGTCTACATCAAAGGTGGGCTTCACATGATGGGTGGTGGATATCGAAGGTGGCCCCATATGATGGACAATAACATTGATGGTGGGATTCGCTTGATGATGACCAACATCAAAGGTGGGCCCTACATAATGAATGGTGCACATTAAAGGTTAGGACATAATGATGAATGACCCACATCCAAGGTGGGCCCCGTATGATGGATGACCCACATCAAAGGTGGGGCCCACACAATGAATGGTCCACATCAAAGGTTGGCCCCATATGATGGATGGTGATTGTGAGGGGGACCATAAAAACTTGAGAGATAATTACTTATGATGTTAGAAGCCAAACATGTTTTTTTTTTTTTGGTAAATATGTATGGTGTTACCAAACAAACTTATCAGTTGAATAAGTAGAAACCAAGATAAGCTACTTATGCCATAAGTAGCTTATCCAAAGTAACTTACAGTCAAACTTATTCCTCTATGCTTAGCACCGGTTGGAATGTAAGGGTACGTTTGGTTGCAGCTTCCATAAAGGAGTTACGTTGAGAAGTACTATACTGTCAAACTTCTGAAGAGAACATAGGTAAAACATTGTTTAACTAGCTTTTGAAAATAACTTCTAGTTCTACTAAAGAATAGCTTTAAGCTTTTGAGGCTTGCTTCTTTCAATCTATATTTGGATAATCGTTGGGCCCACATGATGGATTCCAAGTCCATATCAGCCACACCTTTAATCCATAATCAATAGGTTGGCACCCAAGATAGTTGGACTAGTCTTTGTCATTATTGGTCCAAGTAAGCCGGTATCGGAAGCCAATGGTCCAATTTGACTAATATCGAAGCTGAATGGTCTGATTTGAATGATACTAAAGATGAACAGTTAGATTAAACATATATCAAAGACAAAAGATGTAATTAGTCCAAAATTTAAGATCAATCGTCAAAATGAATTGATATTGAAGATGGACCATGTGATTGAATTGAAATTGGAGATGAATGGTCTGATTCAAAAGATGCTAAAGATGAACATCTTATTAGTTATTATACTAGCATCAAAGATGAATGGTCCAATTAGTCAAAAAATGAAGATCAACTGTCTGATTGGACAAATATTAAAGATGAATAGTTCAATTGTGTTGAAATTGAGATGAATACTTTGATTGGGCCGATATTGAAAATGAGTGGCCTGATTGGTTTAATGTCAAATTTGATTAGCCCAATTCGGGCAAATAAATATGAACGGTCAGCTTGGATCGATATCAAAGATAAATGATCTAATTAGCTGATATTAATGATTGATTGATTGGCCCGATATTGAAGATAAACAGTATGATTGGATTGAGTTAGATCTGAATGGTCTAATTGGATTGATGTTGATGATCAACAAGTTGATATTGAAGATGAACAGTTTGATTGGATCCAATTTGATATTCATCTTCAATATCATACCTTGATCATCAATATTAGCCAAATCAACCATTGATCATCAGCCTAATCGTAACATTCATCTCTAATTTCAGCCCAAGTAGACCATTCATCTTTGTTATTAATCGAATCTGATTGTTGCTGCTATCGAAGCTATCTTCAATATCAGACCAATCATATCATTCATCTCCAATTTTGACGGAATCAGACTGTTGATCTTTAATATTGGTCCAACTCAATTGTTGATATTTAATTTTTGAATAATCCAAACGTTCATCTTTAATGCTGCTAGTCCAGTTGGACTTTCTTTCTTTAATATTGCCCTTATCAAATCACTTGTCTTTGACATCAGTCCAATAGCTCCTTTGAATTACATATATATATATATATATATATATATATATATCAGCCTAATTAAATCATTTGTCTCCAATTTTAGTACAAATGGACAATTCATGTGCGATTTTGGGCCAATCAACCGTTGATCTTCAATTTTTGTCTAATAGAATCTTTAAGGGTATTGAATTGGACCGTTGATGTTCAACTATGGACTAATGGGACTGCTCATCTTTGATATCGGTCCAATCAAACCATTCTTCCTTAGTGTAATTCAAATAAGATCATTTAACTTTGACTTTATCCATTTGGGTTGTTTATTGTCAATATCAACCTACTCAGACCATTCGGTCATCAAAATCGTAATGTTTACCTTCAATGTCGGTCCAATCGGACTGTTGATATTAAAATTTGGACTATTCATCTTTGTTATCAGTCCAATTGGACCATTCATCTTTTATATCACTCGAATCAAACCATTCAGCTTCAGCATCGGTCCTAATCGAGCTGTTGATTTTAAATATTGGCCCAGTTGAACCATCAATCTTCAATGTCAAAACAATTAGACTATGCATCCTCAATTTTGGTCTAATAGAGTATTTTGTTTCTTATATGGCTCCAATTAGACTCTTCATCTTTAATATCATTTGAATTTGATCATTCGCTATCGACAGCAGTCCGATTTAGCTGTTGATTTACAGCCCAATTAGACCATTCATCTTCAATATCAATAATGGATTCATTAATTTTCAAATATGGACTAATTGGACCTTTTAATATATGTCCAGTTTGACCATTCATCTTTAGTATCGTTTGAATTGAACCATTCGACTTCGACATTGGTTCAATAGTACCACTGATTTTCAATATTCAGCTAGAGAGAGAGAGAGAGAGAGAAAGAGAGAGAGAGAGAGTCATCTCCCTCCTTCACTAGGGATGCACTTCTAGCTTATTTCAGATTCTTGAGAGAAACAGTTCCTGTGAGGAAATGTTTTCAAATACCTTTAAAATTCAGAATATCTTCTATTTTGAAGGAGAAGCTATTAGAAATAGCTTCTGATGGTGTTCCCAAATGCACCCCAGGCTGTTTACTCTTCTTCTCCTGTCTTATCAGCACAACATGGACAATTACCAAAAGCCGCTTTTTTAAAGTGTCAACATTGCCATGGTCTTTAAAGGCTATAAAAGGGCAATAGGATAAGCCCTAAAATTATGTGGTGGAAGGTAGTAAGAAAAGACTCAATTACATATGGTTTAATAGAGGATATCATCCTCATTAGAATTGAATGGCTGAATAGAATTCCCATAGACGACCCCAACTAAGGATTCTGATGATGATGATGAACATTGCCCATGGTATCTGGTTCATTGCATCTCAAGCTACTGAGAGGGGTAATAATTGCTCCTGATCATGGATTCTTAGCTGTATGGCTATGTATCATTGTGCATTTCGATCCTCTTCTCAATGGCGACCCTTCGGACCACGTCGATGGCTATATGAAACACAATCTTGCACCGAGTCACTAATTCTTCCTGGCAGATTCTCGTGTTAATCTTAGTCTAGCCTTCATAACCTTCCAAAAATCTTATGCTAAATGCCTCCTATGATAGAAGGTGAGAATCGCTGATCAATGCATCATCGTCGAGTTTTTGGTGGATTGTAATAATCCACTCCAAACAAGGTCAAAGATTTCTGATTACTATGTGATATTTTAGCATTGCCTCAAGCGCGTTTGTGGTTGGAACTAGAAAAAAGGTGAGGACGAACAAGATTCAGTTATACTAGTTGTCGATGCTTAGCAAGGTACTCTAATCAAATGACTCTCATAATCTTTTAAATTTCATTATTACACTATAGCTTCTCATAAGGAGGTGCTTGGTTTTCCAATTACAATGGTAAATGGCTGCAAATGGGCAATTGTGTGGTGACATTACCTATATTTGACTGCAATGATGAGCTTGCTGCCTTAGAAATCACTGTTAAAATGTTAATTTTATAATGTAAAATATAATGATTACAATTTCCTTTGCCTGTTTCCTTTACAAGCCTATTTAACTCTCAATTTATGAGCCATAATTCTTGTTTAAACAAACACCTTAAAATGATAATGACGGCCCATTTATGTTGCATTACTGTTGTAAATGGAAAATCAGACAAGCCCTAAGGATCATTAATGATCCTCGATGCAAAGTGGTCTAGTTATTAGACCACCAGGGATCTACATGTTTTTTTTTAAAAACTTATTCTAGCTTGTTGGGCTGATCTTCAATGAGCGGTTGTTTATATGAAGATCGTTTAAGCTACCGAGCTCACAACAATTGGTTACTCATTATGAAGGCGCTCGGAAATTCAAACCCATCCATCCTTGTCTTCTTCATATAAATCCTCTGCAGCTTCCTTGTTTTTTGTCCCTATCATCCTTTTTACTGATAAAGCCATGAAGGATGAGAAGGTAGCCCTACAAAATAAAAAATATAAAAAACAAATCACGTGGGACCTGCCAAATTAAAAAAGAAAAGAAAAGAAAAAAAACTCATGTGAGAGATGACAATTTTACTAGTAATGAAGTGTCAAGTGGTGTAATGAATATTTACTCTCAACCATAATCCAGATGGAAGCATAGGTCATTTATAAAGCCCAAATGATTGCTACACTCAAACCTCAAGGGTTAATCATTTCAGAATCTTAATATTGTGGCAAAAATCAACCTTAATAGGTCATTTTTGCATAATCATCTTCGTAAGGAGGTTTATATGCCCAATCCTCCTGCTTTCATTTATAAAGGGGTGTATCTCCTAAACCACACAATACATGGGTTGAAACACAATCTCCTTAAGCCTTGTTTAGTAAGGGCATCCTGCTCAAATTGATTTTATAAGACATCAGATTATGGTAGTAAAATAATGAAGGTGGGAGTGGGATGTATAAAGAAACAAATGATGGATTTATGTTCCCATGTTCAGTTACTAAAGGAAATGGGATGTGATAATCTAGCTGCAATCTATCCCTTCCCATCTATTATACATGAACATACCAAATGCATCCAATTAAACCACCACTTCATATGTAGGAAGATTGCTGCTAAGAAAAATCTGCTCCCTTGATTCATTTGTAGCATCTACTTGCATATATGTTCACTAAGGCACTTTCAACATCTCACTTGTAGTTCAACATTGGCAACACAGGTATATTGCATATATACGCTCTAGCTTGAGGGGGCACATAAGGGCGTGTTTGGATTCACGTCGCAAGTGGTGTTGCACTATGTTTAGAGGTAGGCCGTACGTTATGCAACGTTTGAATTCGAATTAAAAGCGGTCGTGGACAAGGGACCTGAGTACGTCGCCGAACTAGATTTTGGCTTCCATGCGTAATCTCATGTCAGAAATCAACGCATCGAAAAATGCAGTGGTGTCATTGTGCTGCACCGCCCTGCGGTGAAAAAGAAAAGCCTCAAGACGCTTCAGTCCTACGGACCATAAGGCACATGTATTCCATCGGGCGCATATTATCCCTCCCGCATCCATTCCCTTCTTCCTCACTGATCTGTTTGGCTGAGAATATCATAGCAGATTTTGAAGAACCTCGTCATGGATGGTTACGTGTGGTCCTCTTTGGTGTGTGCTGTTGTTATGTGCTCGTCTAAGGATCGTTAGATCAGCGAGTTCCCGTGAACTTGCCCTGATTCCATCCCGGTTCCAACTGCTACATCAATCATTTCACAGATTCAGTGGTATCCAGGTATTGGGCAAAGGTAAAAATAAAACCCTATGCATGTAATGGAATGTCATTGTGTTTTTGTGGAGGAGAGGATTTAAAAACGCCGTGTGATGGATCTTATCACTTGCATGTTGGTCTTCCTCATCTCCGTGTTCACCACGAGATGATCCCAAGACTTGCAGTCGCATCTCTATGGGTGTTAGACCAAGATTTCCTCTCCCTCTACGATGCGGGCAGGTGATGCAGTACATCCGCAATAGCTTTTACAGTTTGTTGTACCATCGTGACATTACTGCAATCCTGGAGAAAATCCCGTAGATGGATACACCTCCAGATACTTGTGATATGACTTGTGCATGTCAATGTGACTTGTTTTTATGATCTTCTTTGGCAGTCAAAACGATATCGAAAATAAATATATAAGAAAATTTTCGTCACCGGATGAAGAACCAGCTTCCGTTTGTCTATGAAATATTGTTGGGGTTTCCCCTAAATTGCAGGTGCTGAAGGACAGTGGAGGTAATCTTTTAATCTCAACGCCAATGAGATTTGTATAGGATCATCACTGTTCTTCATATTACCTCCACTATTGGACAGTGGAGGTAATATTCCAATCTCAACGCGAATGAAGTTTGTAATATGTTCGTGTATTTTCAAGTGAATACTCACATCATGTGTTTAGACGTTTCTCCAGGAATACTGTGTTCACTTCCATATAGCACCGTGAAATCTACATTTCAAACAGGACTAATTGTAGCCCTTTACTACAGTCCAGTCTTCCAAGAGTGCTGACCTTCAAAGTTATCAGTATTTTTCATTTGAAACTGTTAACATGTGCGTGGTATACTGGTCAGTTTATGTTAAACATGATGTAGCTATGAGAATATTGAATTTCGTCTGTAATTATTGCATTACTTATGTTCGTTGCACGATTACTGTTTAATATTTTGAATAAACTAGCATACAAATTAATTTCTGTTATGTTTGATCCATGAATGATTATTATTATCTTCAATGAAATGTATATTGTGTAACAAATACACTATTTGTAGAATTCTTGTAAGAATATTATTATAAATGGTGTTTTGGCATTGCTGTACATTTGAGATTTTTTCTGTTATCTAAATTACTAAAAACAGGGTAACTTGAAAAAGTTATAGGTTAGAACCCATTTCACTCATGGGGTCTCATAGTAAGGACTCTAGCTGGGCAGACTCCTCCAATAGTGATTAGAATGAAACAGAAATCGCAGCAGCATTAACCGCAATTGCAGCCTCTACATGTGTTATGGGGGCTGCTGAATATTATCGTCGTTACTGTATGAAATCGTTGCCTCCAGATTGTCATATAAGTAGAAATAGATTTATAAATGGAATCATAAAGAAGAGCGACGTAGACTGTCTTACACAGCTAAGAATGAGTCGTGATAAGTTCTTTAAGCTATGTTCTTTGTTAAGAGATAGGAATTTGCGGTCTGACATAAGGAGATGCAGTTTAGAGGAACAAGTCGTCATATTCCTTCATACTATTAGCCACAATGTGCGAAACTGTGTCATCGGTAATCGATTTGCATGATTTGGTGAAACCGTGAGTTGACATTTCAATAGAGTTCTTGATGCTGTAATAAGCCTCTATTCGGAATACGTAAAGTTTCCATGTTTGCATACACCGAAAGAGATATCTGATAATCCAATGCGGAACCCTTATTTTCAGGTAAGACAATACGAAAATATGTAATGATAATACATGTAAATTGTTATTTATATAATATAAACCTAAAATTCACTTTAATGTTTCTTGTAGGACTGCATTGGGGCACTTGATGACACCCACATACCGGCCTATTTGCCGAAAGAAGCAAGTGCAACCTTTCGAAATCGAAAAGGTTTCTTGTCCCGGAATGTATTGGCAGCCTGTACTTTCGATATAAAATTCATATATGTGCTAGTGGGTTGGGATGGTTCTGCATCCGATGCTCTTGTTTTGCAAAATGTATTAACTCATCGCCCTGATTGTTTCCTTGTGCCTCATGGTAAAGAATATCTGTTGCATGTTTTATATAAATATGTTGCATGCAATTTGCCTATTGCTTAATATGTAAATATTGCTTTTGTAGGAAAATACTATGTTGTCGATGCGGGATATACCCATTCTCCAGGATTTATGGCACTTTATCGAGGTGTACGATATCATTTGAATGAATTTCGTACTGGGAGGAAGCCTGCTAATAAGAAAGAACTCTTCAATTATCGTCATGCTCAATTACGAAATGTAATTGAATACTTTTCGGTCTTTTAAAAGGTCGATTTCTTATACTGTGCATAACATAACAATTCAAATTTAAAACGCAAGTAAAAATTGTTATTGCTTGCTATGTTATGCACAACTTCATCCGTGTTAGTGGTGAAGATGAATTTCCAGAAACAGTGGACAATATTGGAGATAGTATGGAGGAAAATTCGTCATCCCTGATAGACGAATCTCTTGCAGAGGAGGAGCACGCAACATCTACTGTGACAGACCGCGCGAGAGATGAATGGACAAAAAAGAGGGATGATATTGTGGAGAGGATGTGGAATGACAGCCTTCCTCGAACGCGACAGCATCATTGATTTCCTGTTTTTTTAGTAACTGTTTTAAGGTGTTATTGTAATAGCAGTACTGTATTTTTGGACAAATTGTTCTTTGGTGTGTGCTATTGGGGTGTTTCTTTCATTACAATTTCAAACTCTTTATATGGATTCTACAATATGTGACGACTTTTTACAATATTATTTCAGCACGTACGCATATTATTCTCTTGGATCTGTTTAAACATGTAATTTACTTCTTTTAATTTGGATCATGAGATTGTATTTCCATTGACTGTTATTGTAGCCTAGACCAATATGAATTTCCTTCGAAGCTCGTACAAAGTGGGGAAAGACAAGAATGACACTTCCTCACCCTCCAAATGTACAGTTTCACCTAAAAAGATTGTTGCATCAACTAGCAAAATCTTCGATACTCCGACAAAGACAAGCTCACCGACACTTCAGAAAGCTCCGTCATCCAGGTCTCCGAGTGCACGTACTGGAATAACCAGAGAAAGTAAGAAAACAACGCGCATTCAATGGAGCGATCCGATGGATAATGCATTGGTTGATGTATTAGTTGAGCAAGTCAATTTGGGTCGTACGAGTGATATTGGTTTTAAGCCTGAAGTCTATAAGGGAAGCATCACTGAAATATTCAACCGATGCGGGGTGGAGTTAAAGAATAAGCATATTTCCAACCGTTTGTGAACTTTGAAAAAATTATATTGGGCAGTTAGGGATATGCTAAATGCCAGCAGTTTCGGATGGGATGCGGACCTGAAAATGTTTGTGGCAACAGATGATATTTGGGAAGGCTATATTTTGGTAAGTAACGAGATCATTACTGTCAACCGAAAAGCCCTTTAATATGTCTTTTTCGTGCAGTTTTTACTATGTATATTTCTTGATTTATCTTTAGACATGCTTATATTCATATATGATTGTTTTGCAGTCTCATCCATACGTTGAGAGAGTGCGTGGCAAACACATCGACCGCTACAATGATTTGGCATATATGTTTGGTAATGATTGTGCTCACGACGCATTTGCCAGCACAGCGTACTCATCTCCTCTTTCCGGCAAACGCCGCGGTAGAGACGAACTTGATTCTGATGACAATGGAACTGAAACTGTTCGCCTGTCTTCAGATGAGGATGATGAACATGTAAGTGGTGCGCCATTTCATCTCAATGACGGATTACAACAGCGGTCAAAGAGGGTCCACAAAGGGCCTATGGAGACCTCCCATGGGTCTAGAAATAGCCAAAGCACCCCTACAGGCATATCCCGAGGAAGAAGGGGAAAGCCAAGTGATCACATAGGTGATAGAATGGGGAAAATGACAGAGGCCGTCAAGACCCTTACCATAACAATGACACATGGCAAAAGTATGACCCGAGTACAGAAATTGTTGGACATACTAGAGGAGGTTGATGGTCTGAGCCACGAAGATCAGGTCCGCGCTGCTAGGTTGATGCAACAAGATATTGTCAGTGTAGGTTTTTTCATCAAAATGGGACATGAGAGGCGCAAGGAGTGGGTCCAGAAGCTCTTGGACCACAATCCGCCTGTCTGATACTGATCTGCTTGGCTGGAATTGGAATTATAAACAACTAAACAGTTTTTTTTTCTTTTCATGACTGTTTGGTTTATATTATGAAGTGGATTGCTGCTGGATATTTGGGTGCTGGATGAGCATCCAACACTCTGCTCGTTGGACTTGTAGGAAACTTTTGTTAATGATGGTCGAACCATCATTTATATATTTATATCGATTACTAGTTTTTTCTATTATCTAACTCATAACAGGATTGTATTTTGCTCATCAATGCAGGTACAACATGGGAATTTGCCTATGAATGAATGCATAAACTGCATTTGTGATGTCTACATTGTTGTGGTTATTTGATTGCTCTGAGATGCTCTGCTTGTTTCAATCCAGGGTGCTATGCCTGTTTAAAAGACTGTGTTTCTAATGATAACTGCAGTTTGTCTCTTATGATATCATGGACGATAACAATGCCCTCTTTTGATTATTGAACTTGTAGACATTATATATCAGTAAGTAGGGTACCTATAAATCTTACCACAGCAGCAAAATATCAAATTAAGGCGCATGTACTCCATCGGGCGCATATTATCCCTCCCGCATCCATTCCCTTCTTCCTCACTGATCTGTTTGGCTGAGAATATCATAGCAAATCTTGAAGAACCTCGTCATGGATGGTTACGTGTGGTCCTCTTTGGTGTGTGCTGTTGTTATGTGCTCATCTAAGGATCGTTAGATCGGCGAGTTCCAGTGAACTTGCTCTGATTCCATCCCGGTTCCAACTGCTACATCAATCATTTCACAGATTCAGTGGTATCTAGGTATTGGGCAAAGGTAAAAATAAAACCCTATGCATGTAATGGAATGTCATTGTGTTTTTGTGGAGGAGAGGATTTAAAAACGCCGTGTGATGGATCTTATCACTTGCATGTTGGTCTTCCTCATCTCCGTGTTCACCACGAGATGATCCCAAGACTTGCAGTCTATGGGTGTTAGACAAAGATTTCCTCTCCCTCTACGATGCGGGCGGGTAATGCTGTACATCCGTAATTGCTTTTACAATCTGTTGTACCACCGTGACATTACTGCGATCTTGGAGAAAATCCCATAAATGGATACACCTCCAGATACTTGTGATATGACTTGTGCTTGTCAATGTGACTTGTTTTTATGATCTTCTCTAGCAGTCAAAACGATATCGAAAATAAATATATAAGAAAATTTTCGTCACCGGATGAAGAACCAGCTTCCGTTTGTCTATGAAATATTGTTGGGGTTTCCCCTATATTGCAGGTGCTGAAGGACAGTGGAGGTAATCTTTTAATCTCAACACAAATGAGATTTGTATAGGATCATCACTATTTTTCATATTACCTTCACTGTTGGACGGTGGAGGTAATATTCCAATCTCAACGCGAATGAAGTTTGTAATATGTTCGTGTATTTTCAAGTGAATACTCACATCATGTGTTTAGACGTTTCTCCAGGAATACTGTGTTCACTTCCATATAGCACCGTGAAATCTATATTTCAAACAGGACTAATTGTAGCCTTTTACTACAGTCCAGTCTTCCAAGAGTGCTGACCTTCAAAGTTATCAGTACTTTTTATTTGAAACTGTTAACAGGTGCATGGTATACTAGTCATTTTATGCTAAACATGACGTAGCTATGAGAAATTGAATTTTGTCTGTAATTATTGCATTACTTATGTTCGTTGCACAATTATTGTTTAATATTTTGAATAAACTAGCATACAAATTAATTTCTGTTATGTTTGATCCATGAATGATTATTATTATCTTCAATGAAATGTATATTGTGTAACAGATACATTATTTGTAGACTTCTTATAAGAATATTATTATAAACAGTATTTTGGCATTGCTGTAAATTTAAGATTTTTTCTGTTATCTAAATTATTAAAAACAGGGTAACTTGAAAAAGTTACAGGTCAGAACTCATTTCACTCATGGGGTCTCACAGTGAGGACTCTAGCCGGGCAGACTCCTCCAATAGTGATTGGAATGAAACAGAAATTGCAGCAGCATTAACCGCAATTGCAGCCTCTGCATGTGTTATGTGGGCTGCTGAATATTATCGTCGTTACTGTATGAAGTCGTTGCTTCCAGATTGTCATATAAGTAGAAATAGATTTATAAATGGAATCATAAAGAAGAGCGACATAGACTATCTTGCACGGCTAAGAATGGATCGTGATAAGTACTTTGTTAAAAGATAGGAATTTGTTGTCTGACACAAGGAGATGCAGTTTAGAGGAACAAGTCGTCATGTTCCTTCATACTATTAGCCACAATGTGCGAAACCGTGTCATCGGTAATCGATTCGCACGGTCTGGCGAAATCGTGAGTCGACATTTCAATAGAGTTCTTGATGCTGTAATAGGCCTCTATTCGGAATACGTAAAGTTTTCAGGTTTGCATACACCGAAAGAGATATCTGATAATCCAATGCGGAGCCCTTATTTTCAGGTAAGACAATACGAAAATATGCAATGATAATACATGTAAATTGTTGTTTATATAATATAAACCTAAAAGTCACCTTAATGTTTCTTGTAGGACTGCATTGAGGCACTTGATGACACCCACATACCGGCTTATTTGCTGAAAGAAGTAAGTGTAATCTTTCAAAATCGAAAAGGTTTCTTGTCCCAGAATGTATTGGCAGCCTGTACTTTCGATATGAAATTCGTATATGTGCTAGCGGGTTGGGATGGTTCTGCATCCGATGCTCATGTTTTGCAAAATGCATTAACTCGTCGCCCTGATTGTTTCCTAGTGCCTCCTGGTAAAGAATATCTGTTGCATGTTTTATATAAATATGTTGCATCCAATTTGCCTACTGCTTAATATGTAAATATTGCTTTTGTAGGAAAATATTATGTTGTCGATGCGGGATATGCCCATTCTCCAGGATTATGACACCTTATCGAGGTGTACGATATCATTTGAATGAATTTTGTACTGGGAGGAAGCCTGTTAATAAGAAAGAACTTTTTAATTATCATCATGCTCAATTACGAAATGTAATTGAATGATGTTTCCGACTTTTAGAAGGACGATTTCCTATACTGCGCATAACACTACAATTCAAATTTAAAACGCAAGTAAAAATTGTTATAACTTGCTGTGTTATGCACAACTTCATTTGTGTTAGTGGTGAAGATGGATTTTCGGAAACAGTGGACAATATTGGAGATAGTATGGAGGAAAATTCGCCATCCCCGATAGACGTATCTCTTGCAAAGGAGGAGCGCGCAACGTCTACTGTGACAGATCGCGCGAGAGATGAATGGACAAAAAAGGGGGATGATATTGCGGAGAGGATGTGGAATGACAGCCTTCCTCGAACATGACAACGTCATTGATTTCCTTTCTTTTAAGTAACTGTTTTTAGCTGTTATTGTAACAACAGTACTGTATTTTTGGACAAATTGTTCTTTAGTGTGTGCTGTTGGGGTGTTTCTTTCATTACAATTTCAAACTCTTTATATGGATTCTACAATATGTGACGACTTTTTACAATATTATTTCAGTACGCACGCATATTATTCTCTTGGATCTGTTTAAACATGTAATTTACGTTTTTTAATTTGGATCATGAGATTGTATTTCCATTGACTGTTACTGCAGCCTAGACCAATATGAATTTCCTTCGAAGCTCGTACAAAGTGGGGAAAGACAAGAATGACACTTCCTCACCCTCCAAATGTACAGTTTCCCCCAAGAAGATTGTTGCATCAACTAGTAAAATCTTCGGTACTCCGACAAAGACAAGCTCGCTAATACTTCAGAAAGCTCCGTCATCCAGGTCTCCGACTGCACGTACTGGAATAACCAGAGAAAGTAAGAAAACAACGCGCATTCAATAGAGCGATCTGATGGATAATGCATTGGTTGATGCATTAGTTGAGCAAGTCAATCTGGGTCGTAAGAGTGATATTGGTTTTAAGCCTGAAGCCTATAAGGCAAGCATCACTGAAATATTCAACCGATGTGGGGTGAAGTTAGAGAATAAGCATATTTCCAACCATCTGCGAACTTTGAAAAAATTATATTGGGCAGTTAGGGATATGCTAAATGCCAGCGGTTTCGGATGGGACGCGAACTTGAAAATGGTTATGACAACAGATGATGTTTGGGAGGGTTATATTTTGGTAAGTAACGAGATCATTACTGTCAACCGAAAAGCCCTTTAATACGTCTTTTTCATGCAATTTTTACTATGTATATTTCTTGATTTATCTTCAGACATGCTTATATTCATATATGATTGTTTTGCAGTCTCATCCATACGCTAAGAGAGTGCGTGGCAAACACATCGACCGCTACAATGATTTGACATATATGTTTTGTAATGATTGTGATCATGGCGCATTTGCCAGCACAACGTACTCATCTCCTCTTTTTGGCAAACGCCGCGGTAGAGATGAACTCGATTATGATGACAATGGAACTGAAACGGTTCGCCTGTTTTCATATGAGGATGATGAACATGTAAGTGGTGCGCCATTTCATCTCAATGACGGATCACAAAAACGGTCAAAGAGGGTCCACAAAGGGCCTATGGAGACCTCCCATGGGTCTAGAAATATCCAAAGCACCGCTACAGGCATATCCCGAGGAAAAGGGGAAGGCCAAGTGATCACATAGGTGATAGAATGTGGGAAATAACAGAGGTCGTCAAGACCCTTACCATAATAATGGCACAAGGCAAAAGTATGACCTAGGTACAGAAGTTGTTGGACATACTAGAGGAGGTTGATGGTCTGAGCCACGAAGATCAGGTCCGCGCTGCTAGGTTGATGCAACAAGATATTGTCAGTGCAGGTTTTTTTCATCAAAATGGGACATGAGAGGCGCAAGGAGTGGGTCCAGAAGCTCTTAGACCACAATCCGCCTGTCTAATACTGATCTGCTTGGCTGAAATCGGAATTATAAACAACTAAACACTTCTTTTTCTTTTTTCTTTTTCTTCTCATGACTGTTTGGTTTATATTATGAAGTGGATTGCTGCTGGATATTTAGGTGCTGGATGAGCATCCAACACTCTGCTCGTTGGACTTGCAAGAAACTTTTGTTAATGATGGTCGGACCATCATCCATATATCTATATCGATTACTAGTTTTTTCTATTATCTAACTCATAACAGGATTGGTATTTTGCTCATCACTGCAGGTACAACATGGGAATTTGCCTCTGAATGAATGCATAAACTGCATTTGTGATGTCTACATTGTTGTGGTTATTTGATTGCTCTGAGATGCTCTGCTTGTTTCAATCTAGGGTGCTATGCTTGTTTAAAAGACACTGTTTCTGATGATAACTGTTGTTTGTCTCTTATGATATTGTGGACGATAACAATGCCCTCTTTTGATTATTGAACTTGTAGACATTTTATATCAGTAAGCAGGGTACCTATAAATCCTACCACAGCAGCAAAATATTAGATTGTATATTGACATGGAATTCGAATATTGACTTATTGTATGAGTGTGAATTGTTGAGGTGAGACTACAAATGCATAACTTTTAAGAAATTTTCCATGACTACTGCTATGAAACATCACCCGAATACTAATTTTATCAAACATCTTTTAGGATACTGATCTGTTTATATAAACTACTTCAGTTATCTTCAATGAAGCTTTGACGATATTAATAGCCCTTATTTTTGACAGGAAATTATAAAGAAATATTATGTGGTTTTTGTGGGAAGAGTTCCGGGTGTTTATGAGAAATGGGAGAATGCAAAAGCGCAGGTGGATCGATATTCAGAATGTAGACATCAGTCGTACAAATGGTTCGAGGAGGCCGCAACAGCTTGGCTGAACTTTGAGGTATTTCATATACTTGCTAATTCTGGATAGGCGAACCATCAGTGGTTTCTTTGTCCTGTTAACTTTTTGTAACTGAAATCACTCATTTGATCTTCTTTAGCAGATTGTTTTTTCTTCTCTCATAATTTTTTGTTCAAATTTATTGTAGGCCACAAGGCATAATTGCCGTAATGAGGGACCTTTTAGGAGACGCGAGGATGAATCTTCACGAACTCATGCTCCGGCTATAGACGAAGATCGGTTTGATGGGTCGCATTTCTCCAACGCTGCCGTTCCGGATGTGAAAGGAGATGACCATTCTTCGGCTGATAGTTTCCCTATATTTAAAGTTCTGATAGGGGAGCTGATAATATATATGGTGGTCAGATGGATTGTTTCAAACCTCATCTCATAGGGAGGGTTTAAAACGTAATAGGCCTGCTGATAGAAGCATTTTCTGTGATTGAAGGAGATGTCTGTCCCTGCTTGACAGTTCTAGAACTGTTACTTTGTTTTGGACTTGATTTTGGTTATCTTGTAAGACTGAGTTGCATGAAACACTTTTTAAATATTTAATTTATTTCTGTTTTTATGTCCCAGAAGAAATGAACCCTCCAGTGTGTGGACCCCAACACTGATCATAAGTTCTTTAAATGTACAGTTACTACGGGTATTGGTCTAGATCATGATATAAATCAGAGGTGGACCACACCACTGATTGGATATCCATCGTTGAAAACCTCCTGTGAGGGTTATAAATCAGAGGTGGACCACACCACAAAATTGACAGTGATTGGATATCATGCGTGTGTTACTTCTCTTTGGGTTAGAAATGGCACGTGC
The DNA here is from genome assembly GCF_029962835.1 of Magnolia sinica. Classification (NCBI taxonomy): domain Eukaryota; kingdom Viridiplantae; phylum Streptophyta; class Magnoliopsida; order Magnoliales; family Magnoliaceae; genus Magnolia; species Magnolia sinica. The sequence continues at coordinate 73,631,175 of NC_080578.1, read as the reverse complement.
ACCATGCCACGTGAGATCGTTCAAGGTTGCAATCCCCGCACGCATATAATGGTGGGTCCCAGATACAACGTGGACCTCATATGGACAAAGACGCCAGGTGTGTGTGTGTGTGTGTGTGTGTATTGTACTCCGCAATTACACATCTTTGGCCCGATGAGGACTCTGTTCCCAAACGGCGACAATGAATTCCGCAATTAATACGTATCTGAATTCGGGTAAAAAACAAACAGTGTGATAGTTCACGACGTTCAAGATGTACACTGTGCTACAGTGAAAGGATTTCCGTGTCTGTACACATTTACAGTGCAAAACAATACCATACGTGAGTCCAAACACGCCCTAAGGGAAGGGTCCATTTTTCTATTGGGAGTTATCTGATACTTAAGCAGAGCATTATGGTTGATAATGAAGCACTCCGTACGAGTGGCATCTTTAACAAATTAAAGCAATGTAATTTTGGAGCACAATGTCACTTAGTCATGGTACCAAAATCAGATTGGTTGAACAATCCTGACCTTTGATTTTTAATTTTTAATTTTTTTTTTGAAAGAGGATTTGTGGGTATTTTTCATTATCAACCATCCAATACATGTCCACCAATCCAATAATCGAATAATCAAATAACCTAATTTTTGGACCACAATATATCTAAATAGGGACCAATAATTTGGAAACTTTAATTTGAATTGCTTACATGCCATCCATGAATTTTCGAAGTAATTTCTAAGTGCTTTCTTATCATCCATCATACTACCAGAATATGAAGTTCTTTTTTTTTTTTTTTTCTGTTCTTGCTCTCTTTCCTGTAATTGTCAATAATTTGAAAACTTTAATTTGAATTGCTAACATGCCATCCATGCAATTTCTAAGTAATTTTTAAGTACTTGCTTATCATCCATCACACTAACCAGAATATAAAATTCTCTTTTTTCTTCTGTTCTTGCTCTCTTTCCTGTAATTGTCAATAATTTGGAAACTTTAATTTGAATTGCTTACATGCCATCCATGCAATTTCTAAGTAATTTCTAAGTGCTTGCTTATCATCCATCACACTACTAGAATATAAAGTTCTCTTTTTTCTTCTGTTCTTGCTCTCTTTCCCATAATTGTCATACCTCCATATTTTAAGTGAACTAAGAGGGGCAGTTATGCTGTTTGTACAACATATACAAATAAGCAGCAAGTTCCTTCCAAAGGCCTCACTTTTCTTTTCCTCAAATGCTTATCTCCCTATAGTCCAAGGAACCGTCTGCAACTGAAGTCAATACATAGTTAAAAAACCCAAAAACTCGACTCGAGATTTAATATTATAAATAAAAACATTATTTAGATCAGGACTCTCTCTCTCTCTCTCTCTCTCTCCCCCCTATTTACCACCTCTGGAATTAGAATAGTCATCTAGGAGAATTTTAATTGCTGTTGAAATTGAAACAGCAATAGTCATGTAGGAGAATGTTAGTTGCTATTAAGTTGTCTAATCTAGAACTATTAAATATTTCAAAAAATACATTGAAAAAAAAAGAAGAGTCGGAACTTTCAAATAATACCCCTGGAAACCAAATGGGCCAGGTAGACGGGCCTTCATACACAGCATGAGCCCAACAGGCCAACCCAATCCCTTGGCAGCCCTACAGTCTCCCTCCCTCCCCTACAAAAGGGATGGCTTTACCCGATACACATGGTTGTGGGTGATTGCATGTATCCGCAGGGATTAGTCTCACTTCAAAAAAGAGGTGGGGACACCCTGTGTCTTCAAAAAAAAAAAAAAGGGGGTGGCTTAGCACAAAATATTGACGACTCAAGATGACTCGTCAGCAAGTTTCCAAACTTCCATTAGACCATTGGTTCTTCTTGTTGCTGACCTTTCCCTTCCTCTCTCTTTGCATTTCAAATCATTCAGCCCACCCTAAGCTGATTGAGGGTAACATAACTAAAACATTTTCTAAGATACATGTACTAAGATTACAACATTTATCAAGAAAATGTTGGGCCCACATGCAGCTCTCCACACACAGTTCTACACCTCACCATGAAGATGATCCTGGTCAGAAACTCAGGCCAGTGCACTTGGTTGGCAAGCTTCTGTAAACCATCCATTTTTTCATAAAACATGGGGTCCACCTGATGAGTTAAAAGGCTTGATTTTATCCCAGTAAATTTTGGACCTAACTAAGGCTCTTTTTTTTTTTTTTTGCGTCGGATGTAACGCGCATGTTTCATTGTTTTTAGAAGGACCCACCTATGGCACTTCTAAAATAAGCTCAAAACATATGTGTCAAGTTGGCATGTTCGCCACTCAGAGTTGCATGTGGGGCTAGCAAAACTCCAGTTATTGAAGGGTTTGTATGTTACTTAAAAATGAAGTCATCTCATTTTAGTTAAATCATATGTTGTATTAGCAATCATGATTGTTGGGTACAAAGATTATTTTTAATCATTTGCTTGGGAATCTCATGATATTCAGTGCAACCAAACTCACCCCAACAAAAAGAAATATGATCTCTAATACATGATTGTGATTAACTAAATGAGATGCACTCATTTCTAAGTGGCACCCAGACAGGATCTAAGAATGAGAAATATGTGAGTCAGCAATGGCATTCTCAACAGATGTACTGTCTGCTGGCTAGAAATGAATGCATGATAGGCTTTGCAACACAATAACGATGACATATATTAAACCGGACGGCTGACCTTTAGACCAGGATAGATCAAATCCGGAGAGCATGTTATACACAACAGGACCATGAATCCATGCTAAGATGTCTGAAATGGTGAATGTGAACGAGACTGTGGAACTTGATGGGACGAATGCCCGACTCTGTATAGTTTCCTCAAAGTGTCAATCACAGGACGGAAACCAGAGCGCAAGGGAACAACCGAAACAGCTCGGAGATGTTGCGCATTGCCATTCTTCGGTTCGCATAGCTTCATCTGAAACATTTCTCCCTCCAGAATTTTACCAGCATTCAGTGCTGTAAAAATGAATTCAAATGATTTTAATCAGTCAAAATAAGGTTTCAAATCCAAATGAAAGCGCCACTGGATTAAGCTGCAATTATCAGTTTCATGAAGTGGAAATGACCAAATTGCAGATTTCCTTCCTTCTCACCCATACTGAAGGTCTGGGCTCGAATTGCAATTATAGTGACTTAGATTTGAAAGAGAGCACCTGCAATTTGAGGGCTACTTCCTCGTTATGTATACCAGAAGACATCATTAATATCTGCCATCTCCTCTTTGATTAAGGGTGTATTTGGTAGCACCAGATATCATAATATTTCATGAAATTTCATTATTAATCAATCTCTTTGATTGTATAAGGACCAAATAATGTTTTTCCCCCTTTTTGTAGGGTGCGTTTGGTGCAACCAAACACACTGTAAACAAAATGTTTGCAATTCAATCACATGTACATCCATACACAGCCACAAAATCCAACGTCAGTATCAAGCAATAACTCAAGGAACAGCATATCAAGTAAACATCAAATCTAAAGAACGTGCATTCAGCTTTTCATGACACTCTTGCAGAAGATTGTGAACGATGACCACCAACCACAATCCAAAATTAATGCAACAATCCTAACACACCAATTGATGATATATAGGCTATTGAACTGATGGGCAGATACTTTGGATCCACCACGCCCCTAACCCTTGGGATCCATCAAATCAATAGTTTAATCACTTACCACTGAAAGAAGAGCCAAAGGAAAATTCAAGAATACCTGCAAATGGGTTCACTTTCTCAAAGTCAAAAAACTCGTCAGCGGAACAGCCAAACAGGACTCGGGCAGCCTTATCAAAGCATATAACCACAACTACTTTGTTTCCATAAGCAATTGACAACTGCAAATGCCAACAAGAAATGAGAAACCCCATAAAAACACAGTTGACTTTTCTGAACCCAAGACAACAAAAGTATTAAGGGTGTGTTTGGTCGCACCAAATATCACGAAATTTCATGAATATATTCATGATATTTGGATATTCATGCAAGTTCATGATATTTGGTGCAACCAAACGCACCCTACGAAACGCCTCCTCTCTGATTTCAATTATTGCAACTACCACCCTTTGGTTTATAGATTTGTTGCAGATTCCCCCACACGGTCTATTAACACTGTTGCAGACGTATGGGCCTACGATAGTGCGTGTATGTCATCCAACCCATTCAGCATAGTCACCCCACCATGAAAATGGGGAAACCCTAAAAAACAGGCTGATCTAACCATCAGGTGGTCCGCTGTGTAAATTTGAAGGTTTTTGGGTGGGTGTGGCCCACCCAGTCATTGGATTAACCTGAATTTTTTTCTTGGCATCCAATATTTATGTTGGATGGATCCTATTGGGCATACCAGATACCATTTATACGTAACAGCAGGACCCACACGTTGGCAAAAATGAACTCCTAAGTCGAGAGAATTTTTGTCATTTGGTGCTGATTCCTCTAAAGGCCTGTTTGAATTCATGGAAAGGAATACAACGGAAATACTGTTTCCTGTGGAACTAACTTCCAAGTTTTAGTGAAACTTCTCCTTGTGGAAATTTATGGGAAACACCATGTTCGACTTCCTCTTTTGTTGGAAAATCAGAATTTATTTTCCCATCTCCACCCTTGAGAAACGCATTTTCCTAAAATTTAAGAAAAATGGGTTTCCAAAGAGTAAACTCATATCCCCCACCGCCCATCTTCAATCACCTCACATGTCCCACATGAGCCATCATCAATCCTCATTACACCCCAAGTGCCATTATGCCAGATCTGCCAATGTAGCACATGTGCCATCATCTTGCACCCCACATGTGCAAAGAATCCCACGTGCCACCATCCATCTTCACTTACACCCCACATGTGCTCATGTACCACAGTCCACATGTACAACCATCCATTTCCTCTTACACCCAATTTATGCAAAGCGCCTCACATGTGCCAATGTGCTACATGTGCTACATCCATCTTCAATTGCTCTATATATGCCACATGTGCTCCTGTGCCAATGTGCACAAGTACTACCATCTAGCTTCAAATGCCCACATCTCAAATATGCCAATGTCTCTTGTGCCACATGTGCAATTGTACAACATCAAGCACCTCACATGTGACACGTGCAACAATTCAGTTCCAAGCACCCCACACATGTTGGGTATACCACATGTGTCACCGGCCATCTTCAAGCATCCCACAAGTGCCACATGTAAATAATCTAGCTTATGCTAGCTACTAGGAATTTCTTTTTAATAAAAGTTTTTGTTTTGCCAAACAACAAATTTGAAAAAAGGTCCTAAATTTCTAGGAAAATCTTGCCATAAAACAAACAACAAAAACAATGTTTCCTTTCCTACAGTTTCTGTGAAATAAGTTTTTTCAAGAACCATTATTTCCTTTCCCATGCTTTTTACGAATCCAAGCAGGCCCTAAGGTCTCTAAGAGAATGAGAGGTACTAGCAATAATTCAAAGCAGAGGGAGGTATTTACAAATATCCAAAAAAATTTAAAAGAAAAGAGGAAGAAAAAAATAAAAAATAAAAAATAAAAATCGCCCTCGCCCAGATTGGAAGATGCTAGCTATCCAATCATTGGTCCATCGACCAGGCCTATCAGTTTCATAATCGAAGTGTATGGTATATCGTCGAATGTGGATTTTGTAAGAGTGGGGCCCGAGATTTCAATGATCTCTTGTGGGTGGTGGGCCATGACCCAAATGTCCCCTTGATAGAAGAAAAGTCCTAAGGGTTGAAAATAGTAAAAAGATTCAACAGAAAACAGTGGAAGTGCTCACTAGAAGGCGATAGAGACGCTTGAAACGGGAAGAAGAAGAAGTGATGAAGGCCGCTGCAGCAGCAGTCTTGAAATCTTGGCAGAACTTGCAGAAAGGAGGAACGTCATTATCATTAGTAGAATTGCAAGTAGAACCGGTAACTAATGTCTTTTCGCATGTGGTGCAGATCGTGTAGGAGACGTTGCTGGAATCCATGGCCACTATCGTGCACAATTCCTCCATTCCTCTCTCTCTCTCTCTCTCTCTCTCTGCAAAGTCACTTCCTACATATTTTTAGGGAAATCTATAAAATACTAACTAATTTTGCAGTATTTATATTTCAGTACCTTTAAAAAAAGATTTTTATTAACTCCATGTATGTAAGTTTTTTAAATTGTAAATTACAGCTAACTTAGTTATAAGTAAAAGAAAGTTACAAATAATTATGTTTAGATGCAGGGGTGTACATGGAGTCAAACCGAGTTGAGCTGGCCTCAGCTTAACTTGACTCAGCCACTAGCTGACCTCAACTTGAAGTCGGCTCAACTCGGTCCTTGAGCCTGCTTGGCCATTTCTTCCTTATAACATTTTGGCCTCCTCCGTGAGAAAGTTACATGTTGAGAAATAATTATGTTTAGATGTAGGGGTGTACATGGAGTCAAACCGAGTTGAGCTGGCCTCAGCTTAACTTGACTCAACCACTAGCTGACCTTAGCTTGAAGTTAGCTCAACTCAGTCCTTGAGCCTGCCTGGCCATTTCTTCCTTATAACATTTTGGCCTTCTCCGGTGAGAATGTTGAGAAAAAGTTAACCGTGACTTTCTTCCCCCATAACACCAGGTGCAATATTCTCACCTATAATTTTGTTACATTTTAAAAATGTTACGAGCATTCAAATGCTCCTGAGATACCTCATTGATATTATTATTATTTCATAGCAAATCTGCAATGAAGGATGTGATTGCCTAGTAGCTAGGTGGCTACTGGAGGGTGCTATGTGGGCCCCACCATGATGTATGTGTTTTATCCACTCCATACATCTATTTTTTCAGATTATTTTAAAGCATGAATCCAAATGAGATAGATCCAAATCTCGGCTGGACCACACCACAAGAATACAGTGGTGATTGAATACTCGCCATTAAAAACTTCCTAGAGACCACTGCAATGAATATTTTCCATCCCACATGTTGATTAAGTAACAAAGACCTGGATGAAGGGAAAACACAAAAATATCAGCTTCATCCAAAACTTTAGTGGCCTCCAAGAAGTTTTTTATGGTGGGAGTTTAATTAACACCATTTCCAGTGGTGTGGTTCACATGAGATTTGGATTTGTCTCATTTTTGGGCTCATCTCCTAAAATAATCCGAAAAAATAGATGAATGTCATGGATATGACACATACTTTCTGGTGGGGCCCATGGAGCACCGTGCAATAACTACTTGCTATCGACAGCCTGCATTGTTAGACCAATTTAATTTTAGTGATGTGGGTTCAAACAATTTAGCTAGTTTTAATTTAAGTTATCATATGTCACATGTACAGTTTAATAGTGCTGGTATATCAACTGTTATAGACTACCCGAGTATCAAATAACTCATTTAAAAAAAAAAAAAATACTTTTCTTCTCTCACGTGTCTTTCACAATGTAGCATTTGTGGCCCCACAAGGCCTATATGATTAGTGGTTTAGCCATCAGAACCTTCCCATGTTTAGGAATCTTTGTTGTAGGAGCCTGAAAAAGAATTAGGTTGAATGGATGATGAATGACACTACTAGTGGTGGATGAATTTAAAAGAAAAAAAAGAAATTTTTAATTGGCAAGCCTTCAACTCTAAAAATCAAGGATTATGGAATGATAGATTACATATGTTAGTAACAATAATGTGAATAGTTCCAATCACTGGACTATTTCAACATGTGGGCTCCAATGGCCAGAGAAACATGAAACATGCTAAGGCAAAACAAGCTTCTCCTCTCATAGGCTCCATATCTCTCCTAAAACTATATACCTCTTCCAAGAATTTGTTTCACCTCCATTGCAACTCACTGCCATGGCCCCACATGATGAGATGGTTTAATGATAACCATTCATATTTTGTTAATATGATGTCTCTTCTCCCATGATTGAGCTCTAATTATGATCCTATCTATTGATTTTTTATAGTTGAATGGTGGCCATTGAAAATTTTATTTTAATTCTTGTAAATTCATTAACTAACACTGATGGTCCTGGTAAAATTTTGGATGGATGTATACCATAGTCCACTGCTTGGATGGTTCTGATTATCAGATCTTGCTGTATTTGTTAAATCCCCACCGTTAATCTATTTTGTGGGGCTGTTTTAGACATTGGTCCCAAAGCTCAGCCAGATAGATCCAGATCTCAGGGCCACACAGTAGGAAACCGTGGTGTCAATGATACTCACCGTTGGAACCTTCTTCAGATCTATCATGTTTATTTACTATCCAGACCTGTGGCAAAGGTCAGGATAAAGATAAAACATAAAATATTAGCCTGGCCATGGAGCGGCGGAGACGGATTGGCTACTCCCCCTGCTACTAGCCAATGGCTGGTGGTCGGTGCTCTGTGGGCCCTACCCTACCATGATGAACCATGATGAATGTGTTTCATACATGCTGTACATCTATTTTTCTAGATCATTTTCCGGAATGAGACCGAAAATTAGGTATATGCCAATCTCAAGTGGACCACATTACACAGGAAAGAGTGTTGAATGGATTTCGGCCATTAAAAACTTTTTAGGGGCCATAAAAGTTTTGGATGAAACTGATCTTTTTTTTTTTTTTTTGCTTTCACCTGGGTCTTTATGACCTAATCAACAGATTGGATTTCAAATAAACAGTACAGTGGACTTAGGAGGATTTTAATGGTAGATATCCAATCCTTATTGTTTTCCTGTGATGTGGTCCACTGAGATTTATATCACTCTCATTTTTGAGACCAAGCCCTAAAATGATATGTAAAATGAATGAAAGGAATGGATGAAACACATACATAATGGTGGGGCCCACAGAGTACCGACCACCAGCCCCGATGCGGTGGCAGGGGTTGTAGCCAATCTGTCTCGCGCATGGATTAGGTACTACCCCCGCTTATTTGGAGCTTGGGACAGGCGGAGGCTCCGTATTGACTGTGAAATATTGCATATTTCTCCCTATTTATACTTTGGTTTTATAAATATGATAGTGTTTAATCGATTTAACTATACATGTTTTCATGTGCGAGGTGATTTTGAAAGCTTAAGGTGAAATTGATGCCAAAAGTAAGATTTATGTTCAAAAGATTACTAAATGAATATTTTGAGATTTGGAAATCATTAATGAAAAATTTACATGCCAAAGATCCAAGAAAACCAAATGAAGAATGAGGAGAATTAAAGATTTGAAGTGAAGAAAAGGAATCCTGAAATTGTCTTAAAAATAAATATATTTCTGAAATTGTCCTAAAAAAGTATATTCTGAAACTCGGCATCTATTTTAGTTGTACAGAATGAAGTATATTTTGAAAAATTGCGCAAAGTAAAGTTTAATTTAGCAAACTACGGAGAGTGTGTAAATTTGAGACGGTTTCTAGAATTTTCCAACTAAGTACGAAATTTAGAGTTTCACAACTATAAATAGGACTCCCTAGGATGCTCGAAAGCATCTTCTAGGGTTGGAAATGTCTCAATGAGCATAACAAAGGGGTGAAACAGCTGTCAAAGAGTTTTTCTTCTTCTCTATTTTATTTTTCATGCTTTGTTTAAGAAATTTGGTTTCAATCATGTCTATGGTTCGCTAAACCTCTTAGATAGGATTAAGAGGTGAATGTTGTAGTATGTTGGGATATTTATTTTGCTTTGCGTCTTGTTCTTATTAAACTTCATTGATTTCTAATTTGATATTAAATGATTATTTTCAGTTTTCGATAATTTATTTTGACTCAAATTACAATAGATAATGTGATAGCTTTGGATATCTTGTTTTCCTGTTTTGAGATAGTAAAATTGGTAAATCTCATTGTTTACCATTATCTCCTGGGCATGGTAGGGTGATGGAATCCCTTCCAATCTTCACAATTCTCCTCCATTGAGAATTATGTCAATAAAAAGTTCAGATTTGATTTAAATTGTTTTATCTTCCAATTGGATAAAATATAACTCCAATTCCAATTGTGTTTATTGAATTAAGCAAGGTAGCATCTTAATAGCTACAAGTGGATCCTTGGCACCCTAATTCCCACCTTTAATTGATAGTTTAAACATTATTCATAATTATTCTCTTTTATTCAAGAATTCAGATTTAGATCTTCTTCTAGTTATAGTTATATTTCTTTTCAGAATACGTATAAGTTTAGCCGCTGTGGATTTGACCTCGTTCTCACGAGTTATTACTAATCGCGACCCTACACTTGGGGTTGTGAACAAGTATTTGGCGCCGTTACCAGGGACTACGGCTATGTTTTTCTAAAATTAATTGGTATTAGAATCAGGTTAAGATTAAGATTAAGTTTCTGCTTTGATTTTAGGTTGAGGTTTTTTTTTTTTCCTCTTTAAAATTATTTTTAGAAACTAACATTGTTTTCTGTTTTGTAGGATCCTAACATAGCAACTCCAATTCAGTAACATCTTTCTAATTCTCTCTCTCTCTCTCTCTCTCTCTCTCTCTCTCTCTCTTAGATCTCTTATTTATTTTAGTTTTTCTAGTTTTCTTTTTAAGTCTAATTGTTTAGTTACTTGAGGGTTATGCGTGTTTCATATTTAAGTGGGTTCGTAAGAACATTCACCGTCTCTTGAGTGAAGAAGGATTAGTCGAAGAGTTGCCTATCCATCAAAGGATTAGACACTACTTGAGATCCTTTGAGTTAATTGAAGTGATGGATACAAATCAACCTCAACCTCAACCTCAACCACCAGTTGAAGAAGTTCAAGATGAAAACGAGTTGCATAGTGCACCCCCGCCTTGTACTCTACGCGATTATTTACAATCAGCGGGGGTGAGTATACCTTCTTGCATGGTCTTTTCACTTAATGCAGGAAACGTGGATATCAAACCTACAGTGATACAACTCCTTAAGTTTCATGGACTAGATTCTGAAAGTCCATATTTACACATCAAGGAGTTTGATGAGATAGTCACTACATTACACTTTCCAAACGTGTCTGAGGACACAGTGCAACTTAAATTGTTTCCTTTTTCATTGAAAGATAAGTCTAAGAGGTGGATGCACTCCTTAAAGCTAAGATCCATCAGCACATGGGCTGAGATGACCCGGAAATTTCTCAAAAAGTTTTCCCATTTCATAAAACTAACACTTTAAGGAAGGCAATCATGAACTTTGCCCAAAAAAAGGAAGAGACCTTCTTCCAATGCTGGGAAAGATTCAAAGATCTCACGAATTCCTATTGGCTACGAAGTATGGCGAACAATAAGCTTTTTCGATAACGGATAGACTTCACCAATGCGCCAGTTCATAGAGATGATATGTAATGGTGAATTCATGAACAAAGAGGTCGATGACGTATGGGATTACCTTGATCAATTGGCAAAAAAATACGCAATCATGGGACACCTTTTCAAGACTCACCACTTCTAAGCCTACTCAATCAAAGGAAATGGGATGAATTTATTTTCTAAAAGAGGAAGATGATATGAGTGCAAGAGTGGCCAATCTCACAAGAAAAGTCAAGGCCATGAAACTTAAAAAGGCAGAACTTATCAAATCTGATAAGTCTGTGGAAGTTGTTTGTGGTATTTGTGCTTGTAACATACATACAATTGAAAATTGTCCAACAATTCCTGCTTTTCAAGAGATATTGAATGAGCAATTGGATGCCGTGAACAACTACCAAAGACCTTTCAGAGGACCCACCTCAAATACATACAATTCCAGCTGGAGAAACTATCCAAATTTTAGTTGGAGGAATGAACAAACGGCTAACCCACAAGAGGCCCTTACTCAATTTTTAAATCAGAAGAGGCCTCAAGAGGATATGGTTCTAAAATTCATGCAAACCCATGAGTTATTCAACCAGAATACAGTACAAGCATTCCAGGATATCAAAATAATAATGGGAATGTTTGTATTGTCCATTCAAAGGATTGAGTCACACTTAGCGAGTAAGGAGAAATGGATGTTTCCAGCCCAACCTCTTCCCAATCCAAAGCCACAATGTGAAATTAGTGACCCAAGCTATTCAAATCAACTGGAGCAAGCCAAGTCTATCACCACTCTTAGGAGTGGAAAGACAATTGATAAATCTATTCCAGTAAGGGCTGAAAAGCCTAAGAATTTCGAAGAAGATAAGAGTGATAGACCTAACATTACTCTATATGGGTTAGAAACGAAAACCTCAAAGTAAGCCGATTGTGCCATTCCCTCAACAGTTGATTGCACTAAAACTTCTATCTAATTCTCACGATATTCTAGAGGTGCTTAAACAAGTGAAGTCAACATCCCTCTATTGGATATCGTTAAACAAATTCCTTCATATGCTAAATTTCTGAAAGATTTATGCACTACAAAAAGACGACAAAATATACAAAAGAAAATCTTTTTGATGGAAAAAGTGAATGTCATTCTCAAGCAAGATGTGACACAAAAATACGAAGATCCTTGTCACGCCCCAAACTCGGAAACCGGGCTCACAAAATTCCCGATCGCCGAATCCGGCGCCGATAGCCTCCGTAGAACCCCATTCTCGGACCCCGGCACCCATTCACCAGGTTCCGATCCTGGGATACTACAAGGAGGGTTTCAAATCATTAGTCTGATTCATAATGAGCATAACAAAAGCATAACCCACAAACAATAAGCACAAGGACACCACCACAAAATCCACTATGATCAAAAACTTTTTAGTACATGCGGCTGAAAGGGGAAAATACAATGTAATAAAAGAAACAAAACTCCAGAAGCTCGGCTGCACGCTCCAACTACAACGAGACTATGGCTGCGAATGCGTCCTGGCGTCACCTGCACGCATCAATGGTGCATAAGCTTATGAAAAGCTTAGAGGGTGGTGTAAGTGTGTGCGCAATATAAACGTGCTCAAAATGCAAGGTCAGAGTGATGCGGAATCATGGTGATGAGCACATGAATGCAATCAGCCGTACCAAGGCTATGCGGTGCAAGATATGAATGCTATCGGCCATAACACAGCCATGCGATGCGAGATGCAACTCAAGCATGTCAATCCTCATCATGTATCAGTACAGTTCTCATTCTGGATAATCACCGGGGTTCAATACACTCCAAATGGCACTGTCGCTCTCCTAGCCGCACAGTCCAAGTGAGCGTAAGAAACCTCACTATCCGCCTGGCCAATAGTCTGCCAATACCTATCCGGCACGTCGATAGCGAACCCATTCGCGAGCTGGTCAAACTCAGCCTAGTATTGCCCCCTACCCTCGGGCGAGTAAGGCCACACCCCTTTCCAACCGACCACGACACAGTGGGAGACGCGGCCTCCTGGTATTCGGCCCTCGTGCGTTCGTATATCCACTCGGTCTCGACGTTGGAGTCATCCTCTGGTACCATCGGGTTTAGGGATTTTCACCCAGGGACGTCTATGGCGCCCGTATGCTAGAACCAAATATTTCCGGTATCCAACTCAGCCATCCACGATGTGTCTATGGAGGCTATGGCCCTGATGTCGCTGGGCCTACAGTAACTACGATCACACAAATGCAAGTGCATGAGTCACACCATCAGTCATGCAACAGTTCTGTATATACCATGCACTTATATGAGGCAACTCCACCTATCAGGGAGCCTATAAACAGTCTATCCAAAGGTATATGCTATGATCGGTCACTCCTCACATCAGGCATACATATGGTGCGAATGATCATGAATCATGCATCTATACTAAACATGTAATACGAGATGAGTTCTAGGTATAATGGAGATGGGCCTAGACGGTCTACTTACCACAAGTTTGGGCCTATCAGAGGGCCTTAGGGAGAGCTATAATGCGGACATTTAACCATCATTATCAATGTGGACGTCAAACCAACATCGCTCCCAAGGAATGGCCTTACACGAATCACACATTTCAATGGGCCTTTTGTACATCTTATTGGGCCTCGACTCATGGGCCTCTATTACATCAAATGGCCTCATACATGGGTCTCACAGATACATATCAAGGTGGGCCTTAATGATGGGCCAAAATTGCATCAACATGGGCCTAGTCACACGGGCCTTGCATACATCACAGTGGGCCTCAGGATATGGGCCCTAATACAAATCAAGGTGGGCCTTGACAAGGACCACCAATGCATGAATATGGGCCTCCACAGTGGGCCTTAATTTATCTCCAAACGGTTGGACTGTTGGATGAAACACATGCATCATGATAGAGCCCACACTAATGGAGGGTGTGGTTTACAATACATACATAAGCGGGGCCCACCATAATGCTTGTTTTCCACCCTGCCTAAGGCCCAATATAATGTTTATTTTCCAACCACTGATCATAAGGTCGTGTGGACCAGGGTAGGGTCCACCAAAATATTTATTATCATCCAATCTATTCAAAAGTCACGTGGGCCTGGATAGGGCCCACTGAAATGTTTATTTTCCATAGTACCTATTGATGGGGCCGTGTGGACCAAGGGCCCACTGAAATGTTTAACTTTCATACAACCTATTCACAGGGCCGTGCAGCCAGGGAGGGGCCCACCCCAATGTTTATTTTTTATTTTTTCATCTGACCTGCTGACCGGGTTGCGCGGGCAGGGAGCCCACCAAAATATTTGACGTCTAACCTTTTTATAGGGCCACCCGAATGAGGGTGGACGCGTGGACTGAGGGTACTCATTAAACGCACGGTGTTGATCGTCGAAACGCATCAAGATGGGGCCCACAGCTGGACCGTGAGCCCCCAGCCCGTCCGCCCGTCGGTGGCCAGCGCAGGCAGCGCCTGCACGAGCGCTGGCAGCAGTAGCAGCAGCACTGCTGCTTTCCTTTTTTTTTTTTTTTTTTGTTGTTTTCCTACGGATTTTAGTAGATGGGCCCGGTATTAGCAAGATCCACTCCAGCCATGAGTCCCTGTGGCTTGATACAAGCCCATAGAGTCCAATATTGGGATATTTCAAACATACAGGAGCATTAGGGAGGGATTTTAATGGCAATACCGCTATTTCCTTTTGTATGGCCCACTTGATTATCAGATTAGTCCAAATTTTTGGTTCAACGGCTGAAATGAAATGGGTAACGGAATAGACGGCTTAGATTATACGTGTACATCAAGGTGAGGCCTGCATGAGTGGCCCACCACTCCTTCTCTTGGCTAGCCCGTTAGCACAGCCCACGTCAGTTTACACTTCACCGTTCGCCAGCGTCCAGCGTCCAGGGACGCTGGACGGCATGCATGAATACATTAATGTGGTGGGTCCCACGCAGATGTGGCCCACCAATACTTATACATATAATATATATATATTATATTATATTATATTATATATATAATACATATTATATTATATATATTATATATATTATATAAAATATAACATATATTTACATATATAAAGCATTTGGCCCACCTAAACGGTGGATGGTGTGGATCATCACCTACAATAAGATGGGCCGCACCGTCTAATGTAGATGGACGGGTAGATGTAACACATATTGGTGGGATCCACACCATCACAAAGGAAGAGAGAGAGAGATAGAAAGAGAGATATGCGGTGAGATAGAGGAACCCCGCCACTATGGGCCCTCTTGAATAAATCACATACATCCAAATGGGTCCCACCAACAAGTGGGCCCTAAAATTTAAAATAATGGCCAATCACCCACCTTTAAGCCTCCTCCTTGCTCCCTTGGCTTCAAATGCACCTTGCCTATGCCTTGAATGGTGGATGATGGGAGATTAATGGTGTGGATGAGAGATGGGAGGGTGTAGATGGAAGATGGAAGGTGGACCACACTTGTGGTTTGGGAGAGAAGTGTTGGACGTGAGAGGCTTGGTTGCTTGGAGAGATTTGAGAAAATGAGAGAGAAAATGAGAGGATGGGAGTGATATGAGGTGATGGAGTGATGGGTGTAATTAATGAGGCATGGGTTTGTTTGAAAAGTGAGTAAAGGAGGGATGGGTGAAGAGAGAGAGAGTTGACTTTGTGAAGAAAGAGGGATGGGTTGTTGTACTTGAGATAAGGTTGCATTTAATGTTGATTGATGGGACTTATTGAGGAGATTCCCTCGAAATCCGCAATGCGCGGTGTTTCTTCGGAATAAACGCAGATCGGCATCTTCTTGCCTGGGTATCGGTTCGGTGCGCAAGTCACGGCGTTGGAACCGCGGCGACGACGCGGTCGCTATGATACAACTTTCGGATCAAGCCGACGTCGGTGCACGGGACCTGGCTTAGGATCGTGCGCAAACACCGAATACGGTGCGAAGGTTGCCGAAATTTGACCGGAAGGACCGCGGAAGCTAACGGAATGGTACGGATTAGGACACGGGTCTTACAATCCTGGTAACCCAACCATCACTTGTGTAATTGGGAATTACTGGATTGAGCATACACTTGTTGACTTGGGGGCGAGTGTAAATCTGATTCATTACTCGGTCTACGAATAACTGGGTCTTGGTGAATTAAAACTCACCCGGACCACGTTACAACTTACTGATCGATTAGTTTGTATATCGAGAGGGATGATCGAGGATGTGTTGGTCCAGGTTGATAAATTCTACTACCCAGTAGATTTTATTGTTCTGGATACTTAACCCATCGTGAATGTGAGCACTCAGATACCCGTCATTCTTGGTCGCCCATTCCTTGCTACATCAAATGCTATCATTAATTGTAGGAATGAGATTATGAATCTATCTTTCAGAAATATGACATTGGAGCTCAACATCTTTTTCAATATGAGCAAACAGTCATAGGATGATGACGATACCCACGACATTAATATGATTGATTCTTTTGTGAAAGATAGAGCACGTTTGACTCTGTAATCTGACACTCTAGAGACGTGCTTGGCTCACTCCCTTGATTTGGATGACGACACAATTAGGGAGATGGATGCTATGCTTGATGCTATGCCGGTACTTAAAGTTAATTGGTGGAGGCCAAAATTTGAAGAATTACCCTAAACTAATGTAGTGCCTCTACCGTCTAGCCTCACAGCGTCGAAGCTTGACCTAACTGATCTTACATATGTATATTTAAGTCAAAATGAGACATACCCAGTGGAGATTTCTTCCCACCTTGAGCAAGAATAAGAGAGTATGCTTATATTTACTCTCATTAAGTATAAATGAGCCCTTGGATGGTCGATTGCGGACCTCAAGGGAATTGACCCTTGATTTGTATTCACCGCATTCATCTTGAGAAAAATGCGAAGACCTCCTGACAACCACAACGCCGATTAAATGCAAACATCAAGGAAGTGGTTAAGGCCGAGGTACTTAAGTTGTTCGATGTGGGTATCATATACCCCATATCCGATAGGCAATGAGTGAGTACAACTCAGGTGGTTCCTAAGAAGTCCGAAATCACCATCATAGCCAATGCTGACAATGAACTCATGCCAACGAGAGTTACTACTAGTTGGAGAATGTTCATTGACTACAGAAAGTTGAATATCGTCACGAGGAAGGACCACTTTCCTTCGCCCTTCATTGATCAAATCTTGAAAAGGCTAGCTGGTCACTCTTACTATTGCTTCCTTGATGGATATTCGAGCTGCAATTAGATAGAGATAGCCCTTGAAGATAAAGAAAAGACTACATTCACATGCCCCTTTGGAATATTTGCTTACCGAAGATGTAACGCCCTGAAATTTGGAGGTCGAGCATAACTCAGCTCCCGAGTTCCAAAACATCACTTATGCAACATATTGAATGATGGATGTATGTTGTCTGTATTAGTGCATAAAACATGGAATAGATTAAACCAAATAACAAATATAATTCAGGGATAAGTGAAGAACACAAGCGGAAGACTTAAAGAAATATATGTGTATATGTGCAAATCCCTGAAATACATATACATATCAAGTCGTATTATAAGTGTTACTATCAAAATTACATCATTTAATTCCCAAAAGAAATCCTAGCATCCCGCGCATCAGAACAAGGCTCACTAGAACCCGTCTGAAAACTGCATAAAAGAGAATGCAGCCTCATCATCATCAATCTCTGGCTCTGCCTCAAAGGTTGTATCAACATCTGCAACATCAGCAACTAAGACAGAGTCTGGTGGGTATTTAACACCGCCCCAAAACGTGGGAGTGAGTGATCAACTCAGTGGAACAATAAAGCAAAGGTTAACATGTTATCAGTTCAATCAAGTAGTAATAATAAAGCAGAACAATTAAACATGTCCTAAGTACTCTTGTTAATGCAAGGATGTATGAAGAATGATGCGTGCCCTCACGCGTACACCCTCAACGTCTTCATCTTACGTTACGCATGACACCACCTCAAAGTGTGCCACGTCTACAAAGCACATGCAAATGCGGTGCATGAATATGATTACCAAGTTGTTATTACCACGAAAGGTCGAACTTAAGCTCATTGACCATGAATCTAGGTCAAGCTGAGTTTTCGTACCGATCGGATCTTCAGATCAGCTGTGGCAGACCACACGCAATTCAACGGTCACCGAATCTCGATCAGACCCACAGGCACAAGGACATGCTTGGGCCACCTTCCCTGATCAGAGGGTGAAATTGGGTCAGAATCCAATGGTCAGATTGCTTAAAATCATCACATAAGCGACACGACTCAGATTTCATAAAATCTTAATTAATTTCCAACCGTTCTCACACTCTTCACTCCGGACTCAATCAAATCGACCCAGAACATCACATGGACTTGATTTTTGAGGTGATGACCAAGTCCAACATGGTGACTGCAACAGCTTAAGATCATTGCTATCAGACTTTCGACCCGCGATCCAGGCCCGATCCAGAACTTCTAAAAATTTTCAAGAGCAACTGGCTTTAGCGATGAATCCCAGATTTCAGAGTAACATAGCGCTAACTATTCTACAGATTTTGAGTCATGCAGATCCAATTTAAAGTGATTGATGCAAATTTCACAAGCAATCGAGTTAAGCGCTAATTACCCCAAAAAGCTTCTAAGGAAAATAGAGGTAGTACTCGGGTCTTGGCACAAAATTTTTCGGGTCATTACAATCTACCCCCCTTAAAGAAAATTTTGTCCTCGAAATTCATACCTTCTCATATTTCTCAAGGATCTAAGGGTAGCTCTTTCTAACCTCAGCTTCAGATTTTCAAGTAGCCTCCTCCTCACTATGATGCGTCCATAGCACCTTCACAAGAGGGATAACCTTGCTACGCAATACCTGCTCCTTCCTGTCCAGAATACGCGTCGGTCGCAGTACATATGTGACATCCTCGCTCAACTGCACCTGCTCCCAACTGATAATATGCGAAGGATCAGGAACATACTTCTTCAGCATAGAAATATGAAATACGTTATGCACGCCCGCAAGAGGTATGGGCAAAGCAAGGCGGTATGCTACCACTCCCACTCGATCCAGCACTTGAAACGGATTAATAAATCTCGGCGTAAGCTTCCCCTTCTTACCGAACCGCAGAACTCCCTTCATAGGAGAGACCTTCAGAAATACATGGTCTCCAACCTCAAACTCAAGCGGTCACCGCCTCGTATCAACGTAACTCTTCTGCCTACTCTGGGCTGTCAGAAGTCGACGTCGAATAATGTCAACTTTCTCTGAAGTCGCCTGCACCAACTCCGGGCCAATCAAACTATGCTTGCCAACTTCTGCCCAGCAATGCGGTGCTCTGCACGGGCGACCATACAACGCCTCATAGGGAGCCATGCCGATACTCGCCTGGAAACTGTTATTATACGCGAACTCTGCATACTGAAGACAATCATCCCAACTGTCCTTGAAATCCAAAACACAAGCTCGCAACATGTCTTCCAGGACTTGATTCACGGTTTCCGTCTGCCCATCTGTCTGCGGATGAAACGCGGTGCTGAATTTCAATTTCACACCTATCGTTTCCTGAATACGAGTCTAGAAGATAGATGTGAAACGCGTGTCTCTGTCAGACACAATCTCCAAGTGAACTCCATGCAGACGTACAATCTCCTTGATATACAATCTAGCCAACTCGTCTGCAGAGTTTGTGACTCTGATCGGTAAGAAGTGAGCCGACTTCGTCAATCGGTCGACTATCACCCAAATAGAGTCATATCCCTTCCTCGTTCTCGGCAACCCAGAAATAATATCCATAGAGATGAAGTCCCACTTCCATTCTGCTATGGGCATAGGCTGCAGCAGCCCAGGAGGTCGGCGATGCTCTGCCTTGACCTGCTGGCACGTGAGACAACAAGAGACAAACTCAGCAATATGGACCTTCTTGTTGTCCCACCAATAAGATCTTCTCATATCCTGATACATCTTCGTGCTACCTGGATGCATCGCAAGCTTAAAATTATGGGCTAACTCGAGAACCTCCCGTCTGAAGTCAGGGATGTCAGAAACACATAACCAGCTATGAAATCGTAGGCCCCCATCAGAACTAACACTCCAGTCGGAGTTCTCATCTGTACCAACCCGCTTCCTCATCTTTGCCAAAAGCTCATCATCTGCCTGAGCTGCAACGATCTTCTCGTCGATAAGGGGCTGTACACGAATGTGTGCGATAACCTCATACGGCTCTTCCACCGTAAGCTTCTGCTCAAAGTCCCGCACAAACTCCAAAATATCCCACTCTGCTATCATCAGCGGAGCTGCAAACTCAATAGCCTTCTTGCGACTCAACGCAACTACCACAAGGTTCGCCTTGCCCGGATGGTATGAAACATCGAACTTAAAGTCTTTCAATGTTTCCATTCATCGGCGCTACCTCATATTCAAATCACGCTGCGTGAAAATATACTTAAGGTTCTTGTGGTCGCAAAAGAGTTTGAACTCCTCACCATAGAGGTAATGTCTCCAGAGCTTTAATGCGAAAATGACAGCTGCTAACTCCAGGTCGTGCGTAGGGTAATTCTCTTCGTGTTTCCTCAACTGACGCGAAGCATAAGCAATCACCCTGTCCTTCTGCATAAGGACACAACCCAGACCAACGCGAGAGGCGTCAGTATAAATAATATACTTAACCCCTTGCTCTGGTAACACTAGCACAGGGGCGGACGTCAACTTGTCCTTCAGCTCCTGAAAAGCTAACTCCGCCATCTCATTCCAAGCAAACTTCAAATCTTTCCGTGTCAACTGAGACAACGGTCTGGCAATCTTCGAGAAGTCTTGAATGAAGCGTCGATAATAGCCTGCAAGACCTAGAAAGCTCCTTACTTCAGTAACTGAACCAGGCTACTTCCAATCCTGCACTGCAGCTACCTTGGTAAGATCGACAGCTATCCCTTCCTTGGACACCACATGTCCTAGGAACTTGACTTCCTCTTTCCAGAAATCACACTTCTTGAACTACGTAAAAAGCTAATTCTTCCTAAGAGTATCCAAAAATCGCTCTTAAGCGCTCCTCGTGCTCTTCCCGGCTCGCAGAATATATCAAGATGTCATCGATAAAGACAATGACGAATCGGAACAGGAATGGCCGAAACACCCTGTTCATCAGATCGATGAACACGGCCGGTGCTTTCGTAAGACCGAACGACATCATAAGGAACTCATAATGACCGAAGCTAGTCTTGAAAGCGGTCTTCTGCACGTCCTCACTCTTGACGTGCAATTGATGATACCCTGATTGCAGATCAACCTTTGAAAAGTACTGTGCCCCCTTTAATTGATCAAACAAATCATCAATCCTAGGCAAAGGGTACTTATTCTTCACAGTTACCAGATTCAACCTGCGATAATCAATACATAATCGCAAGGAACCATCTTTTTTCTTCACAAACAAGACAGGTGCTCCCCAAGGAGACACACTAGGCCGAATAAAACCCAAATTCAGCAAACCATCTATCTGCTTCCTCAACTCCTCCATTTCACTCGGAGGCATACGATAGGTGGGCAATGAAATGGGTGCCGCACCAGGCATGAAATCGATAGTAAAGTCAATCTCACGCTGAGGAGGTAATCCAGGAATCGATTCAAACACATCTTCAAACTCCCGAACTACCGGCGTGCTATCAAACGCCGAATCAGCCATACTCTCCAACAGAGAAGTATAATAATCAAGACGAAGAGGGTAACTGACCTGAACTGGGAAAGTAACTGTCTCGCCCTCAGGTTCATGGATGGTCACCGACCTTGCTTCACAATCAATCTCTACTCGCATTCTCGTGAGCCAATCCATACTCATAATAACATCGTCATGATAAAGAGGTGCGACAAAGAAATCAACACGAATCGATTCACTTCCCAGATCGACCAAACAATCCATACAACGCTTGTTCATAGCAGAGGAAATCCCCATAGCGGTAGTAAGCGTCACTCCTTGCATAGAAACAGTGCTCGAACCCAAACGCCTAACTGCCGCATTTGATATAAGAGAGGTAGTGGACCCTGTATCCACCAACATAGAAACGAAAATACCTTCAATGTGCGCTGTAACCTCGAAGGATCTCGGCACCAAGTCAGACATAGGCACTTCAGCTGAGAGCGCATGAACTCGAGCCTACTGCTAACGATTCGGCGGAGGAACCATGGGCCGCTGAGGTGGCCTGAAGCTAGGTACTGCAGGTCTGAAGGATGGATGAGCTGGCGCTAAACGAAGAGGTGGAGGAGAAATAACCCGAGGCATCGGACGACTAATCCTCTGCGGTGGAGTAAAACCACTGGCCCGCATACGCGAAAAGCAAAAATGATCCAAATACCCCATCTTCCCATAATACGAATAGTGAAGATCAGCTCGCATCTGCTGAGCGGGCGGCGCTGAACGCCTAGGAGGAGAATCTGCTCGCGGCCTCTTGCCGAGGAAAGGTGCACCCTGAAAGTCAGGTCGCGGCCTAGGAACCATAGGTGCTCGCATACGGGACGACCTGTCCCCGTCCTGCTCTTCTCGCAAGGACATGCTCACCAACTCCGCATAAGAAGAAATGCTAGCACAGCAAATCTTCGATTGGATCTCAGGCCTTAATCCTTCAGAAAAGCGCCGCATTCTCATCGGCAGATCGCCTAGAATCAAAGGAACATACCGACCTAGCTCAGTGAACCGGTTCTCATACTCCGTCACCGACAGCTCTCCCTGGCGGAGGCGAAGGAACTCACTCTCCTTCTCATGTCGGTACGTAACCGAAAAATACTTATCGTGGAAGCGCGCCTCAAACGCCTGCCACGACCACTCAAATCCTTCCTCGACAGTGCGAAGAACACTGTCCCATCATAGACTGGCCTCCTCAAACATGAAGGAGGCAAGCTCAACCTGCTCAACCTTAGAGCAGTGCAGCGGTCTTAGCATCTTAGAGATGCGATCGATCCAATACTCGGCCTCCTCGGGTCTATAAGAACCCGCAAATGTGGGAGGTCGTAAGCGCTGGAATCGCTCAAAAGTGCCGCTCGCACTGGCACTCCCAGATGGGGGCATAGGTGAAGCAGGAGGAGTCGCCCCCACTGACTGAGCAAAGATGCCAGCCATGAAAGATAGGAACTGCTGCTGCTGCTGCTGCTGAATCTACTGCTGCTGCATCAACAGCATCATCTGCTCAAACCTATCAGACGGTGGAGCAGATGAAGATGCACGGCTCGGCTCAGGAACCGAAGGCGTGACTGGAGGAGCCATAGGTGTCGGCCCAACACCGGCATGAGACGGGCCCGTCTGTGGATCTGACTGGCTATCGCTCAAGGGAGGAACCCCAGCAAGCGACTCAACCAAGGAGAGACGGGCCGAAGTCTTCGAACCCTTAGGAGGCATACCCTACATTCAACAGAGGATGCAACCTGTAAGATTCTACGTCCACATAATCCATCCACACAGCATTCACAGCACAACTCCAAAGATAAACAACATGCATTCCATTAAACAAAATTGTCGTAATACAAGTAGTGCAGCATTACATGAATCACGACAGGAAAGCATGTGAACTACAACATCTAACACTTCAAACAACAACAAACAACTACAAACAACTCCAACTACAAAGCCAACAACGGCTACACACAGAAAGAAACAACAAACAAAGCAAGGACGGCCACAACGACAACTACTCGTCGAAATCAGGAGATGGAGGCGGGGCACTCTTATCCTGCAAACAACACATGATAGACTTTAGAGTTCGAGTCACCTTCTTAAACTTATGCTTCACAAGGCCTCGAAGATCCATGATATCCTGGCGAGAACAGCCTGCCCTTCCTCAAGCCGAGCAATACGGGCATCCCTGGCAGCCTGATCTGCGCTCTGCTCTGGTGCCACTGGAGGAGAGCTCTCACTCGTATCCTGTGCCTCAACCTCTTCCTCGTCCTGCTCTATTTCTTCTTCAATCTCAGGACCACCTTCAGCATAACTCTCATCCTCATCACTCTCTGACTCATCCTCACTCTCTGAGGCCTGTCGATCAGAACCAATCTCCATCTGCTTAAGGGTCGTCAGATTAATATGACGAACGGGAACCGACTTCTCTGCTCCAAGCCTATAGCCAAACTCATGAGCAAGATTACAGATAAGTCGGCCAAAAGGAAGCGATTCGGTCCTCCTAGTCGAACGAGCGGTAAGGATAATCTGACGCAAGATGTACGTCGGCACACATAACTTCGCTCCTTACCTCACCTGATATAGAAAATCTACCATCAGGCGCGTACACTCGCTGCGATTGCTCCACCTCGGATATACATTGAACGTACATATGTGGTGAAGCAAGCGGAAGTCGTCCGTCATGTTGGTAGCTAGAAGACTTCTATTCGGCTGCCATTCGACCAGACGACCACACAAGAGCCGGGTGCGACGATCCCTCTCGCGCATACTGTTCAAATTCTTCTCACTGGCATGCACCTCACCAAGTGGCACAAGGAATCTTGAACTGCAGAGGCTCCAGCGAAGGATCATGAATATTGGCATAAAAAGCTCGAACAATACTTACATTCACGCGATACTCACCTTCAAACAAGGGACACAAACTAGCCTCTTCCAGGCGCTCCAACAACAGAAACTCGCCATATAGCCGCGGATCAACATGAGCCTCAAAAAGGACTCTACGGCCTTCATAGACTCCATGAGACAACTCTGCCAACAACGTTCTACCAATGGGAGCTCGAGGATCAAGGTCCCGCTTGGTCTGAAACTCACGAGCGGTGGTCGTGCTCGCGGCGGCACCTCTCGGCCTCTGTGCACGGGTTGGGTGGCTAGGCCCAGCTTCATCCACGGGCGCTCTCTTCTTCCCCATCAAAGAAAGAAGGGTAGAAATGGAAAAGATGGCCATGATAAACTCAAAGAGGGCCATGAAAAATGAGAGAAAGAGAGAAATAGGAAGGATGGTGAAGCTTCCACACACTTGAGATCCCAAAAGAGGATTTGAGAGCCCAAATGAGAAGAAAAGGGAAGGTAAACAGCAATGGGGGTGAGGGTTTTGAGATGGGTGGATAGGGTGAGCACGAAAATGGAAGAAGAAGAAGATTTGGAAGAGATTTGGAGGAGTTTGGAGAAGAACTTGAAGGAAAGGAGAGCTAGGGAGGGTGAGTTGTGAAGGAAGTAGGGTTTAGAAGAGGTTTAAACCAGCAAACCGTGGAAGGGTGGGCCACACTAGGCAATACACTTGTCGGCCCGAGCCGGCCCGCTGATCAGCGAGGCCTCGCCGAACCAGCGATGACATCGCCGGTCTCTGGACCGTCCGGTGATGGCTCGCCGATTGGGCGAGGTCCTCTTAGTCCCTTAGCTCCAAAATGATGTGGGTCCCCCCTGGGCCCCACTGAAAATGCCCCGATCGGCCCTTTTGCTTGGTTCGACGCCTATCGGGCCATTCGGGCAGAAATCTGATACAAACAGAGATTTCTTGAAGGTTGAAGGGTTGAAATGGGATGATAAACCATCTAAACTCATTAATAAATGGTCTAGGAGAGGTTTCAGGTCGCTGTGTGTGATCAAGAGAAAGCACAGACTCGATCTCGGCGATCGTTTTCAGTAAACTTTCGCCGATAGAAGCAACGGAGCACAAACACACAATCTACTATAAACTCGCACCCCAATACACTAAAGTGGCGATAGCGTGCGGTGTGTGACCATAACCCAGGTCCGGTTTAATCCAAATCATGCTTTGATACCAACTTGTAATGCCCTAAAATTCGGGGGTCGAGCAAAACTCAGCTCCCGAGTTCCAAAACATCACTTATGCAACATATTGAATGATGGATGTACGTTGTCTGTATTAATGCATAAAACATGGAATAGATTAAGCCAAATAACAAATATAATTCAGGGATAAGTGAAGAACGCAAGCGGAAGACTTAAAGAAATATATGTGTACATGTGCAGATCCCTGAAATACATATACATACCAGGTCGTATTATAAGTGTTGCTATCAAAATTATAAGTATCAAATTACATCATTTAATTCTCAAAAGAAATCCTAGCATCCCGCGCATCAGAACAAGGCTCACTAGAACCCGTCTGAAAACTGCATAAAAGAGAATGCGGCTTCATCATCATCGATCTCCGGCTCTGCATCAAAGGTTGCATCAACATCTGCAACATCAGCAACTAAGACAGAGTCTGGTGGGTGTTTAACACCGCCCCAGAACGTGGGAGTAAGTGATCAACTCAGTAGAACAATAAAGCAAAGGTTAACATGTTATCAGTTCAATCAAGCAGTAATGATAAAGCAGAACAATTAAACATGTCCTAAGTACTCTTGTTAATACAAGGATGTATGAAGAATGATGCGTGCCCTCACGCGTATACCCTCAGCATCTTCATCTTACGTTACGCATGACACCACCTCAAAGTGTGCCACGTCTACAAAGCACATGCAAATGCGGTGCATGAATATGATTACCAAGTTGTTATTAGTCCTTTTCATACAACAGGATTGGGAAGCTAAGGTACCTTCCTCATATCACCATCCAAACAGTGATCCATTCTAGGGTCGTCAGTCCTAAACATCTCATACGATCATATGGTTTCAGGTCGTTGCAAAGGGCTCGTCACCAATCAATGCACGCCCATCATACCTTCGTTACTACAATAAGGCTCGTCACCTCAATGCGGTATCCAGGCATGCTCGAGGTCACTACAAAGGGCTCGTCACCAATCAATGTAGGCCGACAGCATGAATATAGTGTCCCATACCACCATAATCGGCTCACAAGTTTGGTTGCTCACTGGTCACTATGGGGAAACTCGTCACCCTAGCGTAGGCAGACAGCTAGACCACAGTGTCCCATACCACCATGTCCGGCTCATGAGTCTTGGCAGATCAAGGTACCATGGTTAACAGGATTTCATTGGTAAGTTTGGTACCCTAGATTCAAACAGTAGCGTCCATACATGGTGAACATACATCGGACAATCGGGTTACTTGACGAACTCGACTAGCACGAGCGCACGTTGGGTTGAACGACATAGAGTGTGTAAACACTCCGCGTGGCCAAACCACTGCCGACAACTCTAATACGACTCGGGTTCGTCTAATCACGTCCTACGTGGCGAAAGCAACCTTAGCCACGAACTTAAGGCCGATTACCGATTTTCTGGACTATTCATAGTCCCACACACATTCCACTACAACAGATATTTATATACACAATTTAGAATAGTAATGGAACAACAACTCAAGTCATATGGTATGTAAGCATTTGAAGAATATCAACTTAACAAGGATTTAAGCATAAGTAATACTTGAAATTAAACAACAAGGAATGTAACTTGCATGAAGGAAATCATACATACTAGTGGGAGAGTTGAGAATCTATTCTCGACGCCCATACTAGATTGATATATTACACTTTAGATCATTCAGACATTTCTACAAACACTTAGAATACATAATACAACATACATGACGTATGTTGAAATACACACATTTGGACAATTCCTTTTACCAAGGGGTTGTCGCACATACATCTAGCATAAGTACACGACAAATAATCATGGCAAACACATGTTCATATTTTATACGTATACGGTACTTTATACATACACATAGAATACACAAACCTCAATGTAACACATGCATATCAGGAACGCAAAATAAACATAACATTTGGCATGTGAAATTGCACCCATAACAAGAATAAACCATTACATGGCATTGAAAGCCTTGAAAACCATAACCTATACAATTAAAGTCCGCACCTTAAACCAGAAAAGAACACCGAACTGATTTCAGACGATATGTCTTCGTCAACGGCGACAAGATAACCTAAAGCAAGAATAAAAATGAGATACAACATCACAAAGACTATTCTAAGCTCTAACACAGATTAGGGTTAGGTTAACTTACCCAAAGATGAACTCAGAATCGCCGGAATAACGATTCTAAAGTGAAGGTTTAAGGATGAAGAAGAACAGGAAAGAATCTAAGATGATTCACCAACTTCTCTCTCACTTTCTCTCTCTTTTCCTCTCTCTTTCTTAGCTAGGGTTAGGAAATTCGTATGGAAAAGAGAGCTAGGGTTTTAAGGTCTATATATAGGCATAACATTGATGAAAATAACCTCAGGGCCAAGGTATACTTAGGGTATAGCCAAAACAGGCATCTCACGATCCAACGAAGCACTTCCGGTGGGCCTATTACCACGAAAGGTCGGACTTAAGCTCACTGACCATGGATCTAGGTCAAGCTGAGTTTTCGTATCGATCGGATCTTCAGATCAGCCATGGCGGACCACACGCAATTCAACGGTCACCGAATCTCGATCAGGCCCACAAGCACAAGGACATGCCTGGGCCACCTTCCCTGATCAGAGGGTGAAATTGGGTCAGAATCCAATGGTCAGATTGCTTAAAATCATCGCACAAGCGACACGACTCAGATTTCATAAAATCTTAATTAATTTCCAACCGTTCTCACACTCTTCACTCCGGACTCAATCAAATTGACCCAGAACATCACATGTACTTGATTTTTGAGGTGATGGCGAAGTCCAACATGGCGACCGCAATAGCCTAAAATCACCGCTATCGGACTTTCGACGCGCGGTCCAAGTCCAATCCAGAACTTTCAAAAATTTCCAAGAGTAACTGGCTTTAGCGATGAATCCCAGATTTCAGAGTAACATAGCGCTAACTATTCTACAGATTTTGAGTCATGCAGATCCAATTTAAAGTGATTGATGCAAATTTCACAAGCAATCGAGTTAAGCGCTAATTACCCCAAAAAGCTTCTAAGGAAAATAGAGGTAGTACTCTGGTCTTAGCACAAAATTTTTCGGGTCATTACAGAAGGATGTCATTCAGACTCTGTAATGCTTCCGTCACTTTTCAGCGATGCATGTTGAGTATATTTTCTGACATGGTGGGGCAATATTTAGAGGTCTTCATGGACGACTTCTGTCTTTGGTCCATCCTTTAGCGAGTATTTGAAAAATCTGAAAAATGTGCTGAAGCGATGTGAGAAAAAGAATTTGGTATTAAATCGGGAGAAATTTCATTTCATGGTTCGTAAGGGAATTGTTCTTAGACATATCATCTTGTCCAAGGGAATTGAGGTAGATAAGGCTAAAATTGATCTTATCTCTAACCTACCTCCACCTGAGAGCATACGAGACGTGCGATCCTTCTTAGGACACGCCGAATTTTATAGACGATTCATAAAAGAATTTAGTCACTTCTTTAGTTCTTTATGCAATCTATTTTAAAAGGATGTACCATATGAGTAGACTGAGCAATGCCAGGAAGCTTTCACTAAGCTCAAGGGCATGTTGACTACCGCACCTATCATGTAGCCACCTGATTGGAGCATTCCTTTTGAGATTATGTGTGATGTGTTTGACTATGTTATTGGGGTGGTGTTAGGCCAGAGAAAAGAAAAAAAGCCCTGCGTAATTCACTATGCAAGTAAAACTCTAAATCCTGCCCAAATGAACTACTTTACTACGGAGAAGGAACTTTTGGCCGTAGTGTTCGCTTTGGACAAATTTAGGTCCTACTTGATAGGATCCAAGATCATCATCTACATTGATCACGCGGCGTTGAAGTACCTTCTCTCTAAGAATGATGCTAAGCCTCGATTGATAAGATAGATCTTCTTACTCCAAGAATTTGATTTGGAAATACGGGACAAAAAGGGAGTAGAGAACGTAGTAGCTGACCATCTTTCGACACTTGATCTCCCCGATTTTCTTGAAACGCCACCTATAAACGATATGTTCCCTGATGAACAATTGTTTAAACTGTCCCAATTACCTTGGTTTGCTGACATTGCTAATTATCTTGCCACAAGTTTCACGCCGACCCATTGGAATGCCCGAGATAAGAAAAAATTCTTCGTCGAGGTTCGTAAGTTCTTCTGAAATGACCCATATTTATTCAAATATTTCCTAGACCAAATTCTAAGAAGATGTGTGCTAGACAATGAACACCAAAGTGTCATTTCCTTCTGTTATTCGCAGGCTTGTGGTGGTCACTTTTTTGCTAAAATGACCACGGTCAAAATTCTGTAGTGTGGCTTTTACTGGCCCACTATGTTCAAGGACACTAATGAGTTTTGCAAAGCTTGCGAGTGTTGTCAGAAATTGGGTGCATTGTCCCGTCGAAATATGATGCCTCTGGACCCCATTCATATTATTGAAGCATTTGATTGCTGTGGCATTGATTTCATGGGGCCATTCCCTTAATCCTTTGGAAATTTGTACATTTTGCTAGTTGTAGACTATGTCACTAAGTGGGTTAAAGCGATCCCGTGTCGGAACAATGACCATCGTACGGTCGTTCGATTTTTAAAAGAAAATATCCTTTCCCGGTTCGTAACACCTCGGGCCATCATTAGTGATGGAGGTTCACACTTCTGTAATAGGCCATTTGAAATCTTAATGAAGAAATACGACATCTTTTATAAGGTGAGCACTCCATACCACCCCCAGATAAGTGGGCAAGCTGAGATTTTCAATAAGAAAATTAAACACATTCTAGAGAAAATGGTTAACCCTGACCGTAAGGATTGGTCAATCCGTTTGACCAATGCTTTATGGGCATACCGTACAACTTTTAAGACCCCCATTGGAATGTCTCTCTTTAGACTCGTATGTGGAAAAGCTTGTCACTTGCCTGTAGAGTTGGAACATAGAGCTTACTGGGTTATCAAAAATCTAAACTTCAATTTGAACAACGCTGGTTCACTGCGCAAACTACAGTTGAATGAATTTGAGGAAATCCAGAACGACGCATACAAGAACTCGAGAATTTACAATGACAGGATGAAAGTGTTTCACAACAGGATCATCCTTTAGAAATCATTCATAACCAGTTAAAAAGTCATTTTGTATAATTCTCAGTTACACATTTTTTCGGGTAAACTCTGATCTCGATGGACCGACCCTTTCACTGTTAATAATGTTTATCCACATGGGGCCGTTGAGATAAAGAATCCAATGAATAGCCATGTTTTTAAAGTGAACGAACAACGTTTAAAGCCATTTGTTGAGAAATTTGACTCAGAGGACATGTCCATGCGTCTGACTGATCTTGTGTACCAGGATTAATCTCCTAGTCTGATGGAGGTGTAGTTAGCTTTATTGCTTTCGTAGGATTTAGGATTATGATAGTTTGCTTTTAGTTTGTTTGAGTCTTTGTGCTAACCCATCTTCACATTGAGAACCTTGGAAAAGCTTCAATCCCCTTTCTTTAGGTACTACCTTTTTATCACTTCTCATTTCTTTTCATTGTCTCATATGCATTGCATGCTTATATTTTTTTTTTTTACATCGAGGACAATGTAGATTTTAGGTTGGGGGGTGTGGATTAGGTAAACTAATCAGTGTTTTTTTTATTTTTGAGCAATTTTTTTAATTTAAATTTTTAATGTTTCAAGTTGAAATCTATTTGGAAAATGATAAATCGTGTATGTAAAAAATGTTTTGAGTATGATGATAAGATTAAGATTGAATTTTGAATTGTTGGAGTATGATCAACTAAGTAATCTATCACCTACAATTCTTGCCTTTAATTGATTAAGATGAAGTTTGAATATCATGTGAATCTACGTCACAAGATACGTTTAAGTTGCTTTTTGTGAATTATGCTAGAATTTTTATTTGTTAGTATGTGAAGCATTGATAGATGATTGTGAATTAAGTCTGGAGAATTTTATCCACCTTAAAAGATGAAAAAAACCAGTTTAAAAAACAGTGAGATCGACAAAAATGTCATATATGATGAAAAAACTGGAAAAGAATGAATAGACTGTAAAATAATGGAAAGTCTGAAAAGAATGAATAAATAAAAAGAGACTGTCGATATAAAATCAAAAACTACAAAAAGAATGAAAATGAGATAAGTTCAGTATCAGTACATGATTATTCAATTAATCTTAAGGTGATGATCATGGCTAATATTTTGTAATGATAATATGCTTTTATGGAAAGTAAATTGAAATTCACTAATCACATTAGGAAAACTTGATATATGAATTTATGCTCTAGATTAATTGATGAATAATCTATTTGATTGATTGCTCGTTTGATTCAGCTCTAGGTATACAAATTTTTAATCTCGCTTCTTTGGATTATACCCACTCATACTTGTTTATACGAATGATTGTTTTCTTAAAGAACTTTGAACACTGAGAATTGAAGATCACTTCATGCATGTTTTGGTCGGGACTAGCAAAATGCTGGTTGGGGGGTGTGTTAAGTGTAAAATATTGCATATTTCTTTCTATTTATACCTTGGTTTTATAAGCATGATAATGCTTAATCGATTTAATTATGCATGTTTTCATGTGCAAGATAATTTCGAAAGCTTAAGGTGAAATTGATGCCAAAAGGAAGATTTATGTTCAAAAGATTACTAAACGAAGATTTAGAGATTTGAAAGTCATTAATGAAGAATTCACATACCAAAGATACAAGAAAACCAAGTGAGGAATGAAGAGAATCAAAGAGCTCCTCTCTTTTGTCTCTCCAAATGCCTTTCTTCAACAACTTATAAAAAGTAAAAAGGCTATAAAAATAAATAAAAATTAACTAAAGTAATTATATACTTTTAAGTAAAAAAGTTACTTATAACTAATCATAAACCAAACTTATACAAAACAAGTCACTTATCTACTGCTGTAAGTAGAAAAAGTAACTTATTTGGTGGTATCCAAAGGGGCCCTAAATGAGAGGTAGAGAGTATCCCGTCAATACATTCTAGGTACATGACCTATCTACAACAGGCCCCACAATTTGGACGGTTTAATTTAAATTACATGTATGCCAACATATGTTCAATTTCTACATTCATGTGCATGAACCATGCTTTTGCTATACTTTGATAAAATCCTGTAATTTGGACCGTCCACTTATGACGGTTTGTGGCCCAGTCAAGGTTGGTCTGGGCTTGGACTCATACTAGATGAGCCTTGTCAGGCCCAACTTCTACCTCGTGCAACACGACTTTTTTTACACTCGTGGAACACGAGCTCTTTTATTAAAAACCCCAATGAAAATGAAACTGTTGGGTGGGACTTCCCTGTCGACTATCGTTTTCTTAGTTTCTTGCCTTTTCTTTATGAGACGTAATTACCATCAATCATAAACAAAAAACAGCAAGTCCCCAACGTAACGATAATGCATTTTTATTTTTTTTTTCTTTCGAATGTCGATAATGCCCCTCTTGAATTTTCCATATAACAAAATTAACCTTTCCGGGAACGCATATATAAAAGCAAGGCAGGACGGACAGAGAGCGTCCCATTCCTCATTCCTTCTTCCATTCCTGCATTCCTTGTAGAAAAATGGCTCATTCCCTTGCCATAGAAGAGTTTGAGGCGCTCACACGAGCTTTCTCAGGTTTTTTAAAAATCTCTCTGTGTTTCTCTCTTTCATTTGGGTGTGTTTGGTAGTAACTAATCTCATGATATATCTATAAATTTTTATAAAAAAGAAATCATGATATTTGTGCTAAAGGCCACGATATTTATGAAAACTGTTAAAACCAGACACACCCTTATTTTATTTATTTTTTTAATTTCCAAATCATAACATTAATAATATTTCATATTTATTTTTTCATTTAAATGTCATTTTTGGACAACTAAGGCCTTGTTTCCCCAAAGATAGTTAGTTTAGCTTCTGCCAACACAGCTGACACCTTTAGACTAACTTCTATCTGACTTTAAAAAAT
This sequence comes from Magnolia sinica, assembly GCF_029962835.1. Classification (NCBI taxonomy): domain Eukaryota; kingdom Viridiplantae; phylum Streptophyta; class Magnoliopsida; order Magnoliales; family Magnoliaceae; genus Magnolia; species Magnolia sinica. Next base: position 73,597,230 of record NC_080578.1, on the reverse strand, counting down.
AAAATCATAAATAAATAAATAAAGCATTTTAGGGAAAGGTCGATTTATTGTCTGAGAGGATGTCTTACATGGATGCTACATCTAGACATTACTCTCATCGTACCATTATGAGAAAGGCCTTTCTTGAAAAGTCCATCTACAGAGGAGAGAGTATACCGCAATAACAAATACAATCCTAGTCATTTGTTTAAAATGCATGTTTGGGTGTCACCCAAATGCGAACTAGCATCTTTCTTCTCCTTTTTTTGTTTGATAATTCCATAATCTTTCTCACCTTTTATGTGATATCTAGATCCGTCCTGTGTGATTTGCCTGCATCCATCTCTAAATTGGAAAATGGGTGTCTGCAAAAATCAATCCGAGTGGGTGTTAATACCTCATTAACAACAACATCATGATCTTTTCCGTTGAAATCTTATGATTTTCTATACAAATTCCATAGAAATTTGTATCAAAATTCAACATGAGTCCTGTTTGATGAAAAAATGCATGAATTAACCGAATTTTCTAATTCTTACAACTCAAATTCCGAATATGGAAAATGGGTGTTTGCAAAATCAGTCCGGGCGCATTGTTGTTGATATCCTATGATTTATATCCAAATTCTATTATTTAATACAAATTCCATAGGATATTGTATCAAAATTCAACATGAGTCCTGTTTGATGAAAAAACACATGAATTAACTGAGTTTTCTAGTTCTTACAATTCAAATTCCGAATATGGAAATTGGGTGTTTACAAAATCAATCCCAGCAGACGTAAATAACTCATTAAGCTCAACATCGCAATCATTGTTGGTAAATTCCTATGATTTTCTATCCAAAACCCATTATTTTTTTCAGATTTCATAGAAAATCATACCGAAATTCAACTCAAGGCCTGTTTGATGAAAAACACATTCGAATTAACCGAGTTATCTGAAATTGGAGCAGTGTTAGATTTAAATACCATTTGGGTGTCATTTCTATTGCAATATTACATAAAATTCCATTTTCAATTCTATATAATCATGCACAGATTTCTATATATGGTGATATCACATTTCAAAATCTTACTGATTTGATAAAGATCTGATCATTCATGAACTGATTTATCTGTGAATTGCATCTTCTTTTGTAGGATTTGGCGTGGACGAGAAATCCATAATCACAGTATTATCAAAATGGCACCCCGAACAGCGGAAATCATTCCGGAAGAGCTGCCCCCAATTTTTCAAAGAGGATGATCGGTTCTTTGAGAGGTGGGAAGATTATCACATCAGTATATTGGAAAGGGAATTTGCCCGATTTAAGGTATGTTTTTTTTTTCTTCTTCTTCGTCTTTTTTTTTTTTTCTAATCCATATTAGTGCAATTCTCTTGGAATATATGATTCTGATAGTTTTGTTTCATTAGGCAAATAGAGGTGTAGGTGGGCCAGGCATGGGTTGGACCTGGATTTTGAATGGTTTTTATTTGAGTCTGTTGTGTTGGCCTAGGGGTGTCAATGGGTTTGAGTCAGGTCTTAGAGTACATGACCAGGGCTGATTGGATTTGGGTCTTGCCAGGTCTGAGTCTTGCTTTTTAGGACCCAGCCATCAGGTTGGGCATTCTTCAAGTATTGGGTCTTCCAACTATGTTTTCAAGTCAGATCTGAGCTAGTTCTGGGTTACATAAGGGCATTTGCATGGCCCAAACCACCTGATTGATAGATTCAATCACATACTCGTGTGTCCCTTTGACACATGCATGGTTTGTAAATTGGCTCCTCTTACATGCTTAGGGTTTACAAACCCCGTCCCATTGTCAGATTAATTAATACTTTTTAATATGATCAATCCATCCTGAACCCAATGGGCTTGATTTTCAAACTGGGTCCGAAATGGTGGATCTAAACCCAACCCGAATTTTACATGGTTCTGATAATTGGCCATGGAACGCTAAATCAGGTCCATCGGATGCCTGCTGTTCTAGGTACCCAATTATTAGAATGGAACATGGGAGTGTGCAAAATTCCATCATCTCATAAAGAGGTGATGTGTGGGCCCAACATCCAGTCATGATCCAATTGTGGCCTTGAAGATGCCTTCTGTTCTAGGTACCCAATTATTAGAATGGAACATGGAAGTGTGCAAAATTCCATCATCTCATAAAGAGGTCATATGTGGGCCCAACATCCAGTCATGAGAGAGAGAGAGAGAGAGAGAGAGAGAGAGAGAGAGAGAGAGAGAGAGAGAGAGAGAGAGAGAGATCCATACTCAGGTATAGAGAGAGAGCCATACTCACTTAGGTATATGGCCAGGCTTGCTCTGCATAAGCATGAGATCTAGTCATCAGGGAGCCATACTCACTTAGGTCTATGGCCAGGCTTGCTCTGCATAAGCATGAGATCTAGTCATCAGGGAGCCATACTCACTTAGGTCTATGGCCATACTTGCTCTGCATAAGCACGAGATCCACCCCTTCTATCAGATCCGACGCCCCCTATTTACTATAGAAAACCCAGAATTCAGGTTGATCCAAAACTCAGGTAGGCCACAACACAGTATTCACCATAGAACCATATGGCCCCTTGCTCTTATGCACGATGAACAGATGCTTTGTGGCAGAAATGCCAACATTGTGCACATTTGCAAGATCTGGCCCATTCATCAGGTTAGGCGCAGCGTTAGCATGATCTAGACCCCCAAAGAAAAAAAAAAACAGTAGGCAGACTTGTATGTTGAATGTGGGCTGCATCATTTTATTCTAACCGTCCATCCTACTAGGTGGACCAGCCTGATTTTTGGGCCAAAGCAAGCTCATTGTGCACTCTAACTGATGAATGGCCTGGATTTTGCACACATATACCAGTTAGCATCTTACATGCAAGAGGTTAAGTTAAGCCTCATTCCCTTGTGAAACAAGGGTCAATACCTAGTAGTTCAATGGCTACTAAGGTTGACAATGGGCCTGGAAGCCCGCCCCACGTTGGGCTGGACTTAGACTTACTAGCTTGGCCCATGGGCCGGTCTTGGGCCTTACATGCATGGGCTGATCAATATTTGGGTCAGGCCTGGGCTCAAATCTGCCCAGCACAGCCTAGCCCGAGCCAACTTTATATGTATATGCATTGTATCGTACAAATATTTGATCTCAGTCCTCGAATGGGCAAACCATCCATCTTGAATGCATACGCTAAAATGTCTATATCTTTGTGCATGTGTGGCCCACTTGATCAATGGATGGATTAGAAACATTCGAGTAGCTGTTTGGGCCCATGCCTAACCAATTTTCAGTCTTCAGCCTTGGGTCTTAAGTGTCGGGTCAGGCCCTGCATATTGCTTCCCTTAATAGCTATTCAACAATGTTACCATAATTCAACTAAAAAATAGCTTCGACCCAAATGAGTAAGAGCTCTGCTTGACTAATTGAAGGAAACTCAGCTGTTGGTCAACTAAATCGAGTCAACCCAGTCCCAGTTCCACTTACTCATGGCTGATTACTGAATCAATCACTCACTCAGCCATGTTGAGCTTTAAATCTGATCATATTCCTCACATTCCATTTAAAGCTGGCAAAAGGGTGACCGAACCTTCCAGGCACTCATTACCAGCTCAAAATGGGTCGGACTCAAGAGCCTTTATTGCCAAGGCTTGCGGTTGGCTTCGAGGCCTGTGTGTAGGTCCTGCAAAAGTTTCTGAGTTCCAGACCAAGGGCAAGTATGGCAGGTCAGGTTGATGGGACCAATTGGATGTTAAGACAACTGAAAAGAAATACAAACAGTAGTTGATATGTGTCCAAACCATAGTTTCAAAACAAAAAAAATACTCGACCCAAGTAAGTCAACTCGACCAGATTTCATTAGGACAAAAAATCTTAATTTGGTCATGACTCAATCAAGACTCAAAAAAGGTGGATGAGATTAAAAAGTTTTAGTTAGAAAATCAACAGCTTATATCGATTAGGACTGGGTTTTCTGTATAAATACCTTCGTTTTGGATTTTATTAAGGTTTTCTAACAGACTTGACAGAACTCCGAACAAAAAAAAATGAAACTTGTGATTCTACTCACAAATTACATATTTATACTCCTGAGATTGGATATTACTGAAAAACTGAATTTTTAAACCATGGCCTATCAAAAGGATGCAAAAATAGTGAATGAAGTTTTTGGTGAAAAATCGCAGCCATTATAAACGATTTCAGGACTGGTACAATTGATGGGAATTGAGTTTCGAGGTTTCGAATTTTTGGCGAAGCTTTTTCTACCTTTTCTTTCATCATCTTTTAAAGTCTTGGCTCATTGTTTAGTTTTAGGCATATAAACAAACCCAATTAGACTTTGCTGCACTGACTTGGGTTTGAGACGTTAGAGGTGCATTTGGATGCAATATCGAATTGAATTGCAAATATTAGTTTGATAAGTTGAAATAAATCATTTAAGGTCTTTGAATTCAAATCGAGGGCCTAGTGTTTGGGGAATGCTAGGAATCGTCATTGGCTTTCGGTCATTTTCTTCATGATTATAATAAATCACTGCAAGTCAATCAACTTGCATATCCAAACGCAGTCAACAATTTTTGCCTCCCATGATTTCTAGAGATGTTCAATGTAGAGATGCTCATGTAATTCGGTCAAATGCAGCAACAAAATTCAATAGGCTCTCATCCTTACTTGGACTGCTCGCTTGTCTCAGAAAGCCATGATACTATGCACTTTGCATCCATCGGAAAGAGACGCTCGCTTGGCTTATGAAGTCATACACAAGGGCCAGCCATTGGGCATCCTTATAGAGATCGCTTGCACCCGATCGTCCGAAGAGCTCTTGGGTGCGAGGAGGGCATATCATTCCCTTTTCAACCACTCTCTTGAGGAAGACGTCGCTTATCATGTCAGGGGAGCCAACCGAAGTGTAAGTACACATTGCTGGATTAATGACTTCATAAAGCCATTTTAGAAACTGATTAAACCCCTTCAACGAAATGGGGCATTTTCAACCGTTGAGATCCTGTCCTGGACAGAAGGCAGTTTGGAATTGGGCATTTCATCTCACTGGAAGGGATTGATCCATTGATCGAGAATAGCATCACATTGATCCCTTGGCCGAGAATGGCATTGGAAATGGCCAGATTAATGAGGTTTGTTTTCAAACCAAAATGCACAAGAAAATACAATAGGTAATGCTACATACATCTGAAAATCACCATCTTGAAATTCTTGGCCAAGAGGCTCGTTTTGATGTATTGCCCAACTCCAATTCAACATGAAAAGATCTGTTCACATGTACCTTTCGACACTTCCATAACACGAAAGTCAATAAAATATCTTGAGAATTCATAATTTCCATTCTAGTTTTGTTCAAAGAGGACTCATTGTGGGTTTTTTCTTGATTTAATGGCAGCTCTTGGTTGCATTGGTGAGCTCTTATAGATATGAGGGAACATGTGTGAAAAAAGAGATTGCGGGATCAGAGGCCAAGACCCTCGGTAAGGCTATTAAGGAAGCGAGCATGAAGAAGCTCATCGAAAATGAAGATGTGGTAAGGATTCTATCTACAAGAAGCAAGTTACAGCTCAAAGTTACCTTCGACGAGTACAAGGAGATGTTCGGGGAGGCCATTGACAAGGTACAATGACCAAACCATCACAACATTACCATGTTTCCAATGCATCGCGTGATTTTCAGCTGTCCTGTTTGGGAACTATAGAAGAAGAAGGAAAAAAAAAAAACGATTTCCATGGATATACAGTTTTCCCTTGCTTAAAAAAAATTGTAGGAATCAAGATCAATTTTAATTTCCAAAGTTTCACTAAAAAACATGGACATTGATTCCTTTAAAAGAAAACATAAGTTGTCATCCAAAAAAGATTTTGTAGGAGTTTCCATGTCCACATTTTGGATCCTTTTTATCCAAACAGACATGGTTAGTTACTTTGAAGGTATCTAACTATCCTCTCATTTGGTATGGTTGAAAGTGGAGGTTTTTATGCTGTTTGACAAAGCTAATTGATGTCTGAACTCAACTGGATTGATTTGCATATGAACACTTTCCATTCCAGAAAGTGAAATAGTAAAACCGAAATATTATATACTCCGTACTAAAATTCCCAAAATTTTAAAAATGTCTGTTAATTATTCGTCACAGCCTTTTGTGTCTCTCAGCTTACAGCTTATTGGTGTAACATGTTAGGATATAGAGGACTTGAGCTTACAAGAGACGGTCCAATGCCTGAGCTCTGCTCCGAAGTATTTCAGCAAGGTGAAGAATCAGCACCAAACATACAATCGAAATTCATCCATAACCTCACAGATTTCTGCTTCTCTTAAACTTCATTTTGGTCACTCTTTTGGGTTGCAGACACTGGACATGGCTTTAAAGGATGGTGTGAGTGAGAGCACGAAAGAAGCACTCACCCGAGTGATTGTGACCCGTGCCGACGTTGACATGAAGGAGATCAAAGAGGAGTACCAAAAGGTCTATGGAGTTCCCCTTGCCTTCAAAATCGAAGAGATAACATGTGGGAACTATAGGGACTTCTTGCTTGCTTTGGCTGGAAGATCAATCTAACAGGGCACCTTCATCTGCTTACTTTGAAAAATCATGTTCTGAGTCCCGAAAATCCTTGCTTTACCGGTTCTTGTTCTACAGTTGATGTTACGGTGACATGCCCTTGTTTTGGTTGTGGATGGTGGTATTGTGTGGGTGACATTTAAGGCTATGTTCTATTTCAATAATATATCACCATCATCATACAGCTTCTGGCACAAATGTTGCATACTGGGATGTGTGAAGAGAGTAGAATTTCAATGCTACTTTCTCCCTCTCTAGTGGGTTGGAGAATTCTACATCATTGGGGAAGTATAGGAAACCCTAGAAACAATTTAAACCATCTTGCCCCATTATTAAAATTAAAGATGTAGGTGTGCGCTTGGATAATGATGATGGAAAACATTGCAAAATACAAAAAAAAAAAAAAAAACAAAAACAAAACAAAACCTAATCGAATCCTAAGAACTCATATATATGGAATGAAATTCCTAATTGAGTGCAAGTGTCTACCATTTTGACTAGCTGGTGAACATTATCCTAGGGAATGATCACGAAAGCTTGAAGGTTAAACACAAAATCTCTTAAGTTGATGGATCTTCCTATGCAACTGACTTCGGAGCAAGAAGAATACATGAAGAAAGATGAAGATAATGAACTTCTAAGTTCATCGCGAAGTAAGTGTTTGTCAAAAACTTCCATCTCCACTATATATAATGCGAGTAGCTTTTGGCTAATTTTACCCTTGCAATTATTATAAGTAGCAAGGGGCATCAAGCGGTGAGGCCTCACATACCTTGCTTTTGGCTTGGACTATCAGGGGTTGTTTGGAAGACCATAAATGATTTACCAGTGTCAGCCTGTCTTGTTTGGCTTTAAACTGTAAATGATTAACAGGTAAATGAGTGTTTGTGTCTGAATAGCCTATAAATTGTTCAAGTCCCATCAATGGAGAGTCAATCTTTCCATTTATAACTGTTAGGCTGTAAATGGTAAGACTGTAAATGTAATCTGAACTTTTTGCCCATAAATAAGATGGAATAAATGTTGTTTGTAAATAATTTACAGGCAAAAAAGGTCAACCAAAACTTAGTGTAAATGATTTATTATAAATCATTTACAACTTGGACCATTTAGAGGCATCCAAACTATCCTTTAACTTTTGGCGTATACACAAAATCTCTAAACCTAATGGATCTTCCTACGCAACTGACCTCGGAACAAGAGCATGAGATGAAAGCTCAAGTTAATGAACATTTAAGTTCCACATCAACTAAGTGGTAGCAAAAAACTTCCTCTCTATTATATGTAATGCGAGGAGCTTTTGGCTAATTTTACCCCTGCACATGTCATTAGTAGAGAGGGGCATGGACCATTTAGCTTTTGGCTTGTAGATGGACCTTCATCTGAAAGTGTTTTGTGTCTTTTGAATCCATTCCTAAGGAGTATTCTTGGACATCTTCTTTTTTTAACACGCACACTCACACCCTATTGTTCACACACACACACACACACACACACACACACACATGCTTACACATACACACTCGCACCCAATCATTATTTTTTTTAACATTAGCACACTTGCACCCCACACAAACCCGTGCACTCACACCATAGTGGTTTTCACTTTTCACTGCATTGGGTACTTGAACCCATGACCTCGTGTTGAAACTCTTGTGAGTCTACCACCGAGGCATGGTTCTTCCTGAACATCTACTATTTTTTTCGTAGCCCTGCACAAGCGCAAGTTATTAGAGAGCCCATGCAACAATGGCTCTGTAGGGCCCACCATCATGGCTATGTGGCATCCCATTCTATATATTTGTTGTACCGACTCATATCATGTCAGGATGTTAGCCCAAAAATAAGATAAATCTAAAATATGAGTGGGCCACATCATCTCAAAATATGAGCATGGGTCACCCACAATTGAAACTATTCTCAATACTCCTTGGTTTTTATTCTCTTCATGAAGCCAGGTGGAGCTACACCCTTTCCCTCTATCTTTCTTTCTTTTTGTTTCTCCAAAAATGCATCCATGATTTTCTTAGTTATAGTGGGGCATGACTTTCGTTGATGTGGAAGGAACTATTTCATGTGGATGAGAAACACCCTGTCCATCAGATGCACCACCTTGTTTTGAATCAAGGCCTAAAACTCAGGTGGAGTTTACTAAGGGGAACAATTGAGATGGGGAGTCTCACCATTAAAATCATCTAACTTATGCACCCAAAATTGTGGATATGCGCCATACAATCTACTCATCTGACACGCCACTCCAAGATGAATGGATGCCCAAAAATTAGAACATTCCAAGACTCATACAGGCCACATCACGTGAATTTAGATATTTTAGGCATGATTTTGCATGGCTCCCTATGATGTGGCCTGCCTATGTCATAGATTGGACTAGCTTTTAGGATCCATGGTGGAAATGCGATAGCACCCCTGATGGAAAGAATGGATTTGATTCATGTTCTTCCCACATAGGGGTCAGCACAAGTCACACCCTTCCTATGACTACAGGCTAGCGTAGTCCTTTTTCTCTCTCCCTTTCCCTCCTCTCTTGCCCTTTTTCTCCCTCTCCCAGTTTCTTCATATCCATTGCATTTGCCATACCCCCTGTAAATTTCAAGTGATTTCATTTGTTTTGAGTATTTGCTCGCATAACAAGACGTGCAGGGATTGTTGTTTGACGTGGGGTTGATTGCCACAATGCGAATTTTAAGGACTTTTTTGAGACTTTAAAGAGATTTAAGGCCAAGGGAAACAAATCTATAAACATAGTAAATAAACACCATACAAACAATCTTGTTTTGAGCCTGGGAATTTCTTGTTAGTTGTCTACATTTTTATTCTTTTTCTCGCAATATTATTGGAAAAACTCTCACTAGAAATAAACTATATAAGAATATTTATTATAAATCAATAATTAATTTTGAAATTTTAAATATATAGGTATAGAATGAATTATTTTTACTTTTCCATTGGTTGTATTAAATTTGAAATAATTTTGCATTAAAGTGCAAAAAAATAAAATAGAATAAAACTACCAAGACCTTAAAGTATTGTGTATTAGTGCAATAATATCATTTGATTAATTAATATCGTGAGATTTTTAAAATCTCAACAATATTTGTTACATTGATAAACACCCACTTCAATCTGTTAGGTATGGAACCCATAGATTAAAGCATGACAAGATATAATTTGATCTGATGTGTTTTGTTGCCTAACATGAGGTGCAATGTCATTCCCATATTTCATCAGCTTTTTCTTTAATTTTTGCTTCCTGCCACAAAGGTAGACATCGAAAAATATGGTAGCATCTTTGCTTGGGGCCAGCTAACTAATGAAAAGAAAATTTTATGGGCTTAATGTAGTTAAAGACATGAATGTTAATAGAATAAGTTATGCTTATTACATGGCTTCAACTTATACTTCTGTTGTATTAATAATTGTTTCTTAAGCATTCACATATATGATACCTTTGATTAGGACTTTTGTATGGGTAGGGTTGGGCCTGCCTGTATATAGGCCTAATAAGGCAGTGCTATATGATAGTTGAGGGTCGTTTCTTTTTTGTGATGCCTAGAAAAAAATTTGTAAAGCCATTTATTTTGATTCAACAAAGTTTATAGAGTTGAATTTGATATAAGTGAATAAAACCATTCCCCAATGGCATTAAAGCTCGTTAAAATACGGAATTTCTTATTACTTTTATAGATGACTTTAAACGATACAGTAGAAAAATAGAAGCCTTCATACTTTCAACGATATAAAATGAAAGTAGAAAACCAAGTACATCAACCCATTATATTGTTCTTATTAGCATGGTGAATGTTTCTTTACTTCCAATAGTACTAATGAAATTTGGAAGTTCAATGGAAATAGTCATCTAACACTACAGTGACACAACAAAATGATGTGATAAGACGTGATAAGGCACTTCAAGGTTGTATATATCTTTATTGGAGATTGATTATTTGAAAGATACCAGGCAGATGTGGCATGAGAATTAGGTGCGCATGCCAAGAAGAGGTTGTTGGGAACACTAATACAAACCCAAGAGGAGAAGAAAATCGATTAAAGAAAAGAAAAGAGAGATTTTATAATAGACCCAACAATTCTCTAGCCGAATGCAAGAGACTACGAATGTAAGATTATGAGCAAGCTCAATAGTCCTTTAGTCTTGAACTAGAGATCACTTCCCCCACCCCTTCTCAATAGCCACCGTAGAGAAAATTAGAGAATTTCTTAAAAGATCATTTCATTCAACTTGTCTTATTCCAAAGGTCATAAGCCTTATTTATAATCAAACCTTACAATCAGTAATAAATGCTATGAGATCTAAACATAGAATTCCTAACTAACCAATATTTGAGAAAATAAAAAACTAAATAAGAAAGGAGTGTAATTAAGAAAGTGACTAACTAAAAAAATACTTAAATAAGAAATATCTAAAATTTCTCCTTGCCTATTATAAAGATATGAAAGATAAAGAAAATTTTCTAATCTAGAGATTTGCCTAAAAATAAAAGTTAGGGATGGCCTAAAAAAGAAAGTGGGAATTTTTCTTGTGCACATGTTCGAAGCGTGCAAGCATGAGATATGGGCCTTTCCTTCAAATCTTGATCAATCAGCTTGTTTGGCCATCTGGTTGAATCACACATATTTCCCTTCTATGTACAAATCAATGGATTAATAATATAAAATATTTAGTACATATAATTACTTCTAACACAAGTAAGTAAATCATCAAACATGTAAAGTTTAAGAGCCACAAAGATTTTTTACATAAAAAATCATCCGAAGTGAAGGGAAAAATCACGAGACCTAGTCCGCCACATATCCACTCTAATAGAAATAATGGAAGTATAATCATCAAGCGACCTTTCTTAGATACCAAAACTATATCACCCAAAGGTGGATTGCAACCACCAATGAAGGAAATAAATTTCTTACCAATTAGAGATTGTAGAAAACCTCTAACACAATCCCTTGGAGAAGATAATTAAAGAAACCAACATTGTAAATGAACACTCATGGACTTGGATGTAAAAATTTAGGTGATAGGAGCCTCTTGTTCTTCCTCTTGTACAAAACCCTTCTCTCTTTTAGTTTCTCCCCTTTTTCTTCACGAAAGAAATTAAACCCCAAATGTTATTAAAACTCTCTCTAAGTTATATATATATATATATATAGACCTAAATACTCCCACACATGTGGAAAAATAAATTACTTAAGCCAACACACGTGGGTCCCACCTCCACATGAGGAGGGATGTCCAACAGATGTGCATATCAAAGCAAGAAGGTAGGGTTTTACTGTCCAATGCTAACTGAATAAGAAACCATGAAATTCCCACAACCTCTCTTGTCATATTAGCCTAATTTTATTTTATTTTACTTCGTGTCCTAACATGAGCTGGCATAATTGATAGACGGAGTAGATGTTACAGAGATGCCACAGTGGCCCCACAAAGCTTTTGTTGCACAGCTTCTACAACTAGTATGGTTCATCTTTTTCACATGTGGCACCAATGTACAACTATCTAAACCATCCAACTTGTGAGTACCATTGTTGATGCAACATATATCTAAATTAGACTAATAAAACAATTCAAGCATCCATGTAATGGCCACCAAATGAATGGTTAAAAGCACAATATTGAGCAACCCAAATTGAAGGGAATTTATTTTTTTTATTTTTTATTTTTTATCGTTAAGAGTATCCTCTTAGGGGGCATTTGGATCGTAAGTTACTTTAGATAAGTTACTTATGCCATAAGTAGCTTGTTTTGGTTTCTACTTAATCAACAGATAAGTATGTTTGGTAAAGAACATACTTATCATCCAAAAAGTAGAAAAGCATATTTGGTTTCCAACGTCATAATTAATTATCCTGAAAGTTTGTTTGATAAAAATAAGTTACTTTTTCTATAATAAATAATAAAAAAAACTATTTATTTAAATTTAATAACTAAACTAACTTATTTAAGAAAAGTAACTTATTAACTTATGTAAGTTAAGAAAATAATAATAATAAATACTTATTTTTTAGTATCCAAATAAGTTACTTTAACTCATGACCAAATAATAAATACTAATAAGTACTTATTTTTTGGGTCCATTTGGATAGCACCAAATAAGTTACTTTAACTCATGACCTCAGTGTTGAGGGGCACTCTTATCTACCACTGAGCCATGGGTTAGAACCATTAAAGGGAGGTTAGTGCAAAAGGTCTAAGCTCATTTCATCTCTTTATTTGGGGTTGCTCTTCTCAGTAATTAACCAGTCCACTCAAGTACATATCCAAAAATGGTGGAATCATCTATTCTTCCAATAATAAGAGGTATCGCTCCTTAATAATCATATGGGAGCTTTGTTGGGGAAGAATAAACAAGTCTGTCAATGGGTCGAGGTCGAGCTCAGGCCAGGCAAAATCAAAATTTTGAATAGTGCTAGCCAATCAGGCCCGGCCGGAACATTTCAAAATCTTGGTCGAAGCTAACCTCGGGCCAGGTCCTTTACAGCCATAAGAATAAGGTTACATGAGGGGGAAATGCCAATTTATAACATGTCATTCATGGGGTGAAATGGCGGTTGAAGGAAATTGAAGGGAAAATAGACCTAGATGAAGGAAGAACACAAATATCAGTTTGATCCAAAACTTTGGTAGCTCCTGAGAACTTTTAATGATGAGATAGATGAGCATTTGATTACTGACTGTTTCCTATTATGTGGTCCACTTGAGATTTGGTTCTACCTCATTTGTGGGGTCATGCTGGAAAAATGGATGAACCACATACATGATGGTGAGGCCCACAGAGCTTTTCCAGTAGCACACAGTGCCAACGTAGGTGTTGTATGCTACACCACGCGAAATCCCTTTTACATGATGGTGCCTCCTATTGTCGGCTTAGATTCTTTTACATGTGCAACACATTCACACTCAGTTGGAGTTGACGATCCCTCGCCTCCCAAAACCATTTATGTAAAAACTAAATTAAAAAATAAGTGTCACCAAAGCATTCCCTTGATATTCCCATCTATCAACCCATAACACATATTCTTGTAACACTGACTATAGCTCACTAGGACATGAATTGCATGTTACCAGGGATTTCGAGAATCTCTTATAAGCATGAGCTATATGGTGGGTCCACCATGACATTGATATGCTACCTAACCCATCATAAGGTGATTTCCACTAGGATGAAAGAAAAACAAAAACACCATTATGATCCAATATTTTTGTGGCCCCTAAGAATATTTCAATGATGGCATTCAATCTCCACTGGTTCTTATGTTGTGGCCCACTTGAATCTTAAATTTGCTTCTTCTTTATTTAATTTCATCCTAACATATATAGAGCTTAGGGTTACAATAGAGTCGACATCGTGTCTGGCTCACTAGCCTGATGGAACTCTGCATGGATGTGCATCAAAAAGAATTTCTAAAACACCATTAGAAGACCTTGAGTTAAGACTAATGAATGAAAATGATTAGAAAGTGATCATATTAGCTCATACTTTCATAGAAAAGCATCAACCAAATTCCAATAACTTAAAAAGGTAATTAAGTACTGGCCCCACAATCACAATTAAATGAGGGACTATGCTCCACACCAAACATAAACTTAGGAACATAAAAGAAAATTTATTAAAAATTGGAGGTTAAATTCTCCCCTGTTAGTAGGCAGGATGAGAGTTAAAGCATTTTATTCTCCTAGTAGAGTAAGGAGAAAGTTCTTATAGTCTCCTGAGGTGTCATTAGCAACTGCATGGCTAAGAGCCACATTGTTTCTCTTGTGATACACCTTCATTATCTCCTTCAAGTCCTTCTCCACATGCATGACGATCACACGTGTGAGTGCATCCACATCAGTTCCAATACTGTTAATCGCGTTCCTCAGCACCTGAAACCAAAAGAAATGAAGAAAAGAATCATTAAGGGTGCATTGTGTTGTGTTAGATGTCTCACAGTGCAAGAGAAGTTATAATGAGGCCCCAACGAGGGAATGCGGGGGGCATGTTGTATGAGACCTAATCCAAAGACCCGACCTGACCGAATAAGGTATTTCTATATACAGAATATAAATAGTCTCTATGGAAATCAAATTAGAGCTACCCAAGAGTAGGTTTTTATGAATATTTTGAGTGCTAGAAAGTTTTGGGACTATAATCCTTTTTTGAGAAGGTAATGATTTCTGTAGGAACTCATTTATGAAGTAGGCACAACTGCAATATAGTTTTATATATATATATATATATATATATATATATATATATATATATATATATATATATATATATATATATGAACTAAATATTGTGATTTATATTCAAAATGATGAATGCTATTATTATAGACATGCATGGTATATATTATAATCAAACAAATAGAAGTATAAACATCTACATTGTAAATATAAATTTTCATTAACTTAATCAATAATAAAAATACAGAGCCATAATTTTAGGTTACTAAAATTAGCTATCTGGATTGCGAAATGATTTATAATCCAAATAGTTTGATCCGCGATGGAAAACATGGGAAGTTTCATGCTTTAGGTAACTTTATTCTTTCTTTTCTTTTCTTTTGTGTGGTTCATTCCTGATGGAAGCCATCAGATCAATGGATTGAATAAACCAACTGTGAGACCCTTAACCTTAGTATCCATTTTGTTCTGTCAGGTCTCGCAGTCCTACTGGTCGAATTCCGGCGACCCGCGACCTACGGTTTACATTTGCGATGACCCTTAAGTCCTATCATATAAACCCGACCCGGATTGACCTGAAACTAGTGCCATAACGACCGCATCGACGCCATGGTCCCAACGCCGTGTCTCGTGTGTCAATCCGAGGTGTAGATCTAAAGTTGTGGCCCGCACCATTTTGGACCCTTAATCATGATGTGGGACCCACATTACCCATGTGCATGTTTTTCCATGTGGGCCCACTCTAGTTACATCAATTCCCATGAGAGAGCTTTAGTCAGCTCTCTCTCTTACAAGCAATTATGGATTTTCTTCCCCAAAAGGGAAATCATCGCTTTTCTTATCAAAAAGGCATCATTACCTTATATGCCATTATTTCCATCCCTACAACACTCCACCCTCTTCTCTTTCTTCCTCTCCTCTCTCTCTCTCTCTCCTCTTCTCTACCTTGGATGTCCATGGGAGAAGCTCCCCTTCTCTAGCCCCCTTGCAACTAAAAATCTCTCTAATCCCACCATCTAAGACCCATCATCACCATTAAACCTCACAATTTGAAGCTATGGAGCCTGAAGCTTGAAGAAGAAGGGAGATCTTGAGGTGGGTGTATATCTAGGAGTAGCTTTTCTAATTTTCTTCTTCTTGTAATATGGATTTTTATTTTTGGGAGCTTGTAGGACCCACCAATCAATGGTGGAGATCCTACATGACTCTATATGTGTGGCTAGTGGCCCACTTCATGCATGCATGTTGCCATGACGGGCCATTCTCCATGGACTGATCATAATGATTTCCTTTTTGATCAATGGTTGTTGGGTCATTTAGACCTGAGATTGCATCGTGGGGATGATATCCCCACCTTAGATTTTCTTTGGATGTAGAGATCCATGTATGCATGGACCCATGATGAATGATTTGGATTGTTGGAGGACTCATAGTGGCGGAGTCCTCTCATGGCCACGATTCTCACTCTCTATCTCTTTCCCTCTTTGTCCCTGATGATGGTGGCCCACTTGATGTGACCAAAACATCCAAGACCCATCAGATTTTTGAGACGTCCAGGCCCACTATGCTAGACGTCCAGGCTCATGTTGATTGTTTGGGTTGGATGGCCATTAAGGCTGGATTTCTTAGATGTTTTTGTAAGGGGAGTGGGTCTAGAATATTTGTGGCCTATGTAGGTGGACCTCACTTGTTTAATCTAAGCTTTAATCCCTCTATTTATTTTGCAATGGGCTGAAAATGGACAAAACATGTTGTTGTCTAGATTTCAGGCCCATTGTTGTATGGTTTTGGACATCGTTTGTATGGCTTGTTTACAATGCTTTTCTTCAAGATTTTTTTTGGTATTCTTTGAGGTGTGGACCCTACCTTGATGTAGGATGGAGCCCACACCATCCACCCTTGATTTGAGCTCCATGGAGTGGGCCCAAGAGGGCTGGACGGTTCAAATTTTCTGGACTATCCAGCAGTCCTGCATGCAGAAAATGCCCTTGTATCAACCTAGTTTGGGCCCCACACGTTGTCCATATATGGGTGCATGCAATCCACCCATTTTCCCTTTGATTTGGCAGGCCTGGGCCCACCCCATTGGGTGTACAAGATGAGGCCAGCAACATTTTTTCCAGCAGCAGAATTTTATTTACAACCTTACTGTCCAAATTTTTATTCTCTAAATGTATGGATGTATGATCTTTTCCTTTACCTCCTTTTTGGCCCACCTTTCTGGGACCCACTTCATGAACATGTGGGCCACCTGGACCAACATTTTTTGGGGGTTTTTGAGGATGGGCCAGCAGCCCACCTGCTGGACGTCAGCAGGGGCTGGCCGTTCCTCCCCTTTTGGCCCACCTTGCTAATGTGTTTTCTTCATGCTTTCCCTCCCTTGTGTTGCCCATTTGGATGTGGTCCATCCCATGGTGGGACGACCATAAGTGGGGCCCACCTTGTATATTATTAAGGGCCAACCGTCCAGCCCCTGGGACGTTTAGATTGTTCTTGGAGTGCTGCTGGACTTACAGTCCAGCAGCAGGCCCACCTCTTTTTGAGTGTTGTATTCACACTCTCCATCTGTTGGGGCCCACTATGAGTATTAAGGACCAGTATAAGATTTATTTCCTTCTATAAATCCTATCTGCTGGACCTCAGCAAGCCCAGGAAGCTGGGTGGGCTGAAAGTCCAGCAATGTACTGAAAGATGTATGATACATGTTGTGGATATTGTAAGGATGTGAGGCCCACCAAATGAAGAGTGTTGAGTACACACATGATCAGGTTTATTCTGAGATATTTTAGGGCTTAATTAATGCCTTATGAGGCCCATCCTTAGTTATATATTGTAGGCCATCCATAAAATAGATTATTTTTTTAATGGTCCAATAGACCCAGATGGGCTGGTAGTCCATTATTTGAGCCTAGTATTGTGTAAGGGCTGACCTCTTTGTATTATGGGCCCAATGGGCTGCCTATAAGCCCAACATGAGTGAATGAACCTTGTATGCTCACATTTAAACTCTTAGTATGGCTGACTTGCAAGGCCCACCTTGAAACCCATTGGGCCATTTGGCCCATAAATACTTTAGGCCTTGACCTTGTATTCTTGGGCTTATGGGCTGCCCATTTGATCCATTTAATGCATGGATCCGGTAGCTATTGAAGGTTAGGCCATGGTTGCCCCGTTTGGCCCATGATGATGTATGCTTGGGCCATGTTATGCCCTTATCGGGTCCATGTATATATAGATAGATAGAGAGAGAGAGAGAGAGAGAGAGAGAGACTTTGGGCCATTCTCTTGGGGCCCATTATGGGTTGTGATGTGTATTTATGGTTGCCCATTTTGTTTTCATAATAATATTCAGGCCTTGGGCCTTGGTATAGTTGGTTTTCTTGGTTGGGCCACCTTATATAGATATATATATATATATACATACATATATGTAGACTTTGGGCCATTCTCTTGGGGCCCATTATGGGTTGTGACGTGTATTTATGGCTGCCCATTTTGTTTTCATGATAATATTCGGGCCTTGGGCCTTGGTTGAGTTGGTTTTCTTGGTTGGGCCACCTTCTTGGGGACGATGATGGTTAAATGTCCCCATTATGGACCCTTCTAGGCCCGTTGGTGGTTGAATGTCCACCTTAGGCCCATTTAATAGGTTCATTCTTATCATTTGGTGGTTGGATGTCCACCTTAGATCTTGTTTGGACCCATTCATCCCTTTTAGGCCCGTAACATTGATTACTTAGACCTTGTGAGCTACCCCAAACTATTGAGCCCCCACTAGTAGTATGTATCTTTCCCGTTTTGAGGAATTGTCTAAGTACCTAGACTCTACCTTGGTAAGAGGAGAGTACGACATCGTATTATGTCATACGTAGTTACCTTCATGACTCATCCATGTGCATCATATGTATGCTTGGAGTATGAATTGATTAATCATGACTTATGCTGTTAGGCAGGCTGTTATGAGACTCCCTGAGTGATGGAGTTGCCTCACTTGAGCATGTTGGATGCGCAGGACTGATGCATGGTTGATTTGTGTGATTCATGCACCTGGCATTGCATAACATGGTTGATATTCGCCCTAGCTTCATCAGGATCGTAACCTCCACATGTATATTGTAGATGGCCAGATTTGGACACCGGAAATGTTTGGTTGACCACTGTAGGACACGTAGGATATCTTTAGGTGAAAGTCTCAGAACCTTCGTGGTACTAGGAGACGCTCCAACACTGAGACCGAGTAGAAAACATGAGCATCAGTTCCTACTACCATAAGGTCGCATCTCCCACTATATCATGGTCGGTTGAAAAGGGGTGTGGCCTTACCCGCCTGAGTGAGGAAGCAAAAGCTAGGCTGAGTCTGACCCGCTCGTAAATAGGTCTGTTACCGTCGAGCCGTGTTGGTATTAGCTTTCCACGGGCGGGTAGTGAGGTCTTTTACACTCGCTGGGCTGTGCAGCTAGGAGAGCGGCAGTCCGTCTATAGTGTCTTCGACCTTGGTGATTTTTTCAGAGTAAAACTATACTGATACGTTGGATTGATATGAGGATAAGCTTGATCATATTGCATATTGCACGTGGCATTGGCTCCATGTGCCCTACATTGTATTGTTCAGCCTTAGGATGGCTGTTGGCACTCCTATATTTCATAGCCTTGTTATGGCTGGTGGTGTTCATGGTCCTTACCGCATATTCCGCATACTCTGTTATTGCATTCACGACACTTGTCCCACACACACTTACACCACCCTCTAAGCTTTTTATAAGCTTAGGCACGATTGATGCGTGCAGGTGATTCCAGGTTAGTGAGTGGAGTAGGAGCCGGAGCGTGCTGTTGATCCTTTTGGAGTTTTCTGTACACAGACTTTGTATTTCCCTTTGAGCCTTGTACTTGTAAAAAGTTTAAATTCTTAGTGAATTTTGTAATATTATTCCTGTGGTTATTTATCTGTGGTTATGATGTTATGATCTTGGGTATGCTTATTATGAATCAGACTATGTTATAGAAATCCTCCTTGTAGGATCCCAGGATCGAAACTTGGTAAATGTGTGCCAGGAGCCGAGAATGGTGTACTACGGAGGCTGTCGCCACCAGATTCAGCAATCGGGATTTGTATAAGCCCGGTTTTAGAATTTGGGGCGCGACACCAACCATGGCCCCACATGCACAAATCATGTACCAAACAGAGAAACTCATTCTATTTTTAATCACTATTAAAAAAAATATGATTCTAATGCATAATTATTATTAACTAAAAATGTGATGGACGCATTTTAAGAGGGACCTAAACAGGCTCGTGGTCTATTTGGTTAGGGAATTTTGCAAAATTGGGAATAAGCCTAATCCCATTTTTTACAGCCCTAGACCTTCCACATCATATTCATACTATAGAAACAATGTTTTCTTTCATTTAATCACAATTTTCAAATCCTTCACTATTATTGACAACTTGCAAGATTGTAACTAAGATGGAGGAACCACCCTCTCCATTTCAGATTTGCACTGCAAAAGCAACTGCTTCTTCTAATTACTTTCAATTTTTAAACGCTTCAATTAGAAACATTGTTTCACACTATAGAAACAATGCTTTCTTTCATTTAATCACAATTTTTGAATCCTTCTCTATTATTGAAAACTTAAAAGATTGTAACTAAGTGGAAGAAACTGCCCTCTCCAATTCTTATTTGCACCGTAGAAGCAATTGTTTCTTCTAATCACTTTCAATTTTTGAAAGCTTCGATTAGAAACATTGTGTCACACTATAGAAACAATACTTTCTTTCATTTAATCACAATTTTCAAATCCTTTACTACTATTGAAAACTTCCAAGATTTGTAACTAAATGGAAGAACCAGCCCTCTCCATTTCAGATTTTCACCACAAAAGCAACTGTTTCTTCTAATTACTTTCAATTTTTGAACACTTCAATTAGAAACATTGTTTCACATTGTAGAAACAATGTTTTCTTTCACTTAATCACAATTTTTGAATCCTTCACTATTATTGAAAACTTGCAAGATTGTAACTAAGTGGAAGATACCACCCTCTCCATTTCAGATTTTCACCTCAAAAGCAACTGTTTCTTCTAATTACTTTTTAATATGATTTTTTTTTTTTTTTCTTGTCGTTGAGGATTCTTACCTTTTCAAAATACTTGTGAGGGGAATTAATGCACTGGACGGTGGTCCGCAATGCAGATAAGAATTCATCCAATGGATCACCCAACAATCCCTGATAATCACACACTCCATGAGGGAAAAAATTAGTGTACTTTCATTCAAGAGCAAATGCTGAAATGCGATAATATCTCGTCAAGAGGCTAAAATTCACAATACCTTAGTGATAGAAGTTCCATACTCATCTTTGTAACGGTTAAATGTCATATGAAGCTGCACCTTGCTCCTTGTACTCAAGATTCTTATGATCTCTTCATGATCAAATGCCTTTTTCTTGGATGGCATCATGAAGAATGTTCGCCTCTTGAAGCGCTAGGCTTGTGTTAATCTCATCGCCGCCATACCTATACGTGCCCACTAGAGCTACCAAAAGCTGTGGCAAAAGAAAAAAAAAAAAAGACCCAAATTCAGCACATTTAACTTCATTTGAACAATGTATGGATGGAGACATGAAAGTACCTTACGGAAGTTGCCTGTGGTGTTCGACACAACATCTTCTTCCAACGAACGCTTGAAGCGTGAGTGGTAGGCCTGCTTCACTGCCAAAAGCTCGGATGGGGTCCGGACGCATGCTATTTCTATGATCGCACGAATGTCGGGGATCAACTTGTTCAGTGCAGCACTACTTATGACAGCATCTCGATCGGGTGGATCCAATGTCCACCGGTACACCGCGTTCTGTTTTCAGGAAGTTGGTTTGGAAAACATTCTTATTGGAATTTATAAGCAGACTGAAATATGGTTTTAAGATCAGATGAGTCAGGTGTGACTCGTTGGATTCAACTCAGACATGTGAAGACCCATCTGGTACAATGAGTCACCCAGACGAGTCGGGAGTTTGACTCGCAACGATAATTTACATCCCATCCAGTGAATAACTTCTAACCTATCAGGTTAATGCTACATCCAACCCTTCCAATAGATTGGACCCACCAAAAGGATGATCTTATGCTAATATCAGCACCATCTACTTATTAGGTGGGCCACACCATAGAAAACAATATATAGCCATTGATAAATAGAAAAATCCAAGTGTGGTCCACTCTAGGGAGTGGATGATGGACACTATGGCTTACATTAGCATTTGTACTTGTTGAAAAGGTTATATGGTTTTGATGGTTCAAAGGCCTACCTCAAAATCACCAGAGTTTTCAGACTTAAGTCGATGGATGAGATCCTCCTGATAAAGCTCTTCATAAGCTATCCTAATCTGCTTCCTTTGAGCTGAGTCTCTGTGACCCAGTATTGAAATTATTGCATTCTCATCTGTCCCCCACCCTATCACACCATGATTCATGTAATAATCAGATTACTGTAAGCATTGATTGGTGACTCGGACTGAGTCGACTCAAACTCAGTCAGATTCAATCCAGAACGACACAAGTCACCCAGATGAATCAGCCCTGACCATAGTTCTAAAACTCCGTAACTTACTCAAATCTGGGCTAACAGTGAAGTGTGAACTGACAGTGGGGTGTACTAACAAGCTAACAAAAATAATAATAATAATAATAATAATCTGGGCTGAGTCAAGTCAAGTCAAGTCAACTTGATTTTGAGCCGAGTCACCGTAAAACTCAGTTGTAAATATGATTTGGCTTCAACTCGCTGTGACTCATCAAGTCAACTCAATGACTCAAATGAGTAAATTCAACTAAACATGACTTGAAGAAAAATGTAAAACGTATCAACATCTCTCATCAACTAGCAAACCACTATATATAAATCATTTTCGACTATTTTTATATTTTTAGCATATATAACTATTTTTTAAATACAAATAATATTAATTTAGCTATTAAATATTGAGTCCAAGTCAAGTAAAGACTAGCTGAGTCTTTGAGTCAGCGCAACCCAGATAGACATTGAGTCGAGTCAAGTTTTTGAACTATGGCCCTGACTTGACCGAGCCAGGCCAATTCACCTCCAACTCAGCTGAGTTGTGACTCGACCGGAGACCAGATGGCGAGTATTTGGATTAACAATAAAAAATAAATTTTAATTTTAGGTGCCACCCAAATATGGCCTATGATTTTGTTTCAATTATTTACAACGTCAAGCAATATACTGTATTTCATTCAATATCACGAAATTTTTTTATATTTGTTGCAGCCAAACACTTTGTAAGCTATCAATTTCATCTCAAAAATATACATACTACGACACTACAAAATTGTAATGTGAGTTTAGTAAAGCCAACTAACAACTAATAGAATGTATGGAAGAAATAATAATTGATATTGATAAAATGAGCCAATTCCATTCATGTGGGGCTATGTTTTCCAGGTTTTTGATAGTAGGGGAATGATGATGGGGGATGTCCGGAAAATCTCCCAGATTAGAAGTTCCCAACCCTTGGATCAGTGTTCTATTTTATGGGATGTGGATTGAAGGTTGAGATCTTCCGATCTGTGAGATTTTTGCATCCACTAATCTCCAAGATTTAGAGGCCTCACAGCCATTCCTGAGGTTAATGTGAACCGTTGCTCTATTTATCTTCTTAGCAATCTACTTATTAGCCACTAATTGGATGGCTGTGATTGTCATATCTAGGAGATCTTTCTTTGTGAATGGTCATTCTACGGTGGGACCCAATAGACCAATGAGCCGGATTAATGGGTCATTGCCCCATGCATTAAGCTTAACCTACAACGTGATGTGTGGGGCCCACCATGATGCGAGTATGACATCCAATCCATCCATCGTGTATGGACCCTAGGCTTCTCCTCGGTGACAAAAACTTAGGCCGACCGAAATCTTAAGTAGACCGCACCACAAGGAACAGTTAGGATCCATTAAGAACATTCCAGATTCACTATGGTTTTTAAAATGTCATCCAATCCATTCAAAAGATGTTCCCTGCCAGGATTAATGGACACGACAAAAATCAGGCCGTTCCAGAACTTAGGTGGACCACAACATGTGATTTTTAGGTTTAAGGCATAATTTACATGGTGTGACCCAGCTGAGTTTTGGATGGGCTTGATTTTTATTGGGGATTGATAAACGTGAGGGTCGTCCATGATGGACGGATTGGATGTCAATCAAACATCACAGTGGGCCTTAGCCATCACGTTGTTGCGGATCATGGCTCATTACAGTAAGTTACTAGAAGACGGGGACTGTGATATGGTCCACAACCATTCATTATTGTAGGGCATGGGCCCCACTCGAGATTATGGGACGTTCCATGTACTGCCTACGGCCCTACAGGGAGCCAGAGGAAGCTGTATTAAAAAATTAAAAAAAAAGTAATTAAAAGAAAAAAAGAAAAAAAGCGAGAACCACATGATCTGATTCTAAGGTGGGCCCCACATAAGCAGACTACAGGGGGTCAAGAGAGACCTTGACAGGCCTTCCTTAGATTTTCAGCATCATCAGTTGGAGAAGGAACTGGATCAGGCACTATAAGGGTAGCCATCTCTCTCTATCTCTCTCTCTCTCTCTCTCTGATTCTGGACAGAAGAAGAGACGGCGGATGTTCATTTTATAGGGTTTTGATAGGGTACGGTGCCATAGTACCAAGCACGGCACGGTGGCAGGTTTCTACCCTCCGATTGCACCCTTAGAATAATCTGAACCGTTCATTTTCTCATTACCACCGTACAAATGCTATAATTTATAATCACGCTTCACTGATAAACTTGACATTTGAATCCTGGGTCTTAATATGAACCATTAAATATTCATCTTCCTATACACAACCATCTGTTTAACAAGAATCTTATTTTTATGGCCCAGGTAGCACATATTTCGGAATGTGAACGGTTCAGATCATTCTAATAAAGTAATCCGGGAGTGGAAACCTGCCACTGTACCATACTTGGTAGTGTGGCACCGTACGCTATCAGAACCTCCTTTTATAACGCAAGGCTCTTACACTGCACGTTTCTACATTAACGATCAGATCCTGTTACGTTTCCGAAACTGAATAGACGAGATGTTGATTCATACGCATGCGAGCTGATTGAATACGTGGTATGTTGAAATTTATTGATTTTTTAATATATTTTATATTTTATATATATATATATATATATATATATATAATGTTTTGAAAAAAAAAAAACACTTTTCTTGTATTTTGGGAATAGTCCCACATTGGAAAAGGAGAAGAAGATTTCTGTGTATATATGATAATGGTGGAGTATTGTAATGTTCACCCACCTAGTTCGAGGAGAATCGGGTTATGCACTGGAACACCTATGCTCGGGCTCGTTGAGAGCGCCGCGCTCGGGCTCGATGCGAGCGTGTGGGCATATGAGGCACGGTATGGGCTCGACACGATGCGCACGTCCACATCGTGTCGCAGAGGATCGCTCATTCGCGAGATGAGTGCGACAAAGAGCTAAGGTGGTTGGCTGGCTGGAAATCTATAGGACTGAATGAGGTCCCTTGTATTATATAAAGGCTGAAAAAGAGCTGTAGGTGTAACTCCTCATGCAATTAATTGCTGACCATGCAGAAACTGCTGCATGTGGCTAGCCAGTAACGACTAGTTCTCTCAACCACCATAGCCTATATATATTGGGCCTAGATGGGTTTCCAAACCATAATAACACACTCTAGCAGACTCATACGAACCATATCCTCTCCTATAAACCAGAAGTTACAACAAGACAGCAAGGTTCATCTGAACCATTGCCTGAAAAACAGACCAACGGTGTGGTATAGAATAGTTCATCTGAACCATTAACTGAAGAACAGACCAGTGCAGTGGTCTAATTCACATTTCTTCTTCTTCTTTTTTTATGGGATTTTTTCTTTTATTTTCTACCAGAAATTGTGTAACAGAGTTCCATTAGTGGGTCTTCGTGTTTGCTTAACGCGAATCCACACTAGGCTCGTCGTATCCTAGGAGCAATTTGCCCGTAACCTTTCAGCATTCTCAATTTACTTGAGTAAGGACAAATAACGCTTTAAGGACAATGTTCTAATACGTGCTTCAACCTGTCCTAATTCCAGATTATTTTGGTTTTCGATTTTCATATTTTACAGAAAATATTATTTCTGTATAATTTCTCAACATGATACACTTGTAAATCAAAGTTACGAATCCAAATCCTACTGTCCGTTATATGTGGGCCATCAACCCAAAATCAGATTGACTGAAAGCTTCTAACCTGTGATTAGTGGACACTGGTTTTGGAATTCGGTGAGTAATTTCCCATCTTACGCGTCCATTAAGTGTTAGCCAATCCGTATTTCCCATCTTACGGATCCAAATCCTACTGTCCGTTATATGTTAGCCAATTGGGCCTTACAACCTTAGCCCAAAAAATCTAGCTGTTTGGTGGGCAACCAAGAGCCCAACCACACCTATATTTCCAACCCATCCAGCCCAACATAATGGTGGACATGGCCCATGAATCTACTGGGCCTAACTAGGACATTCCAGTCCATTTGGGCCTATAAGATGTCCAAAAAATCTGACCCACCAAGGCCGTCAAAATCAATTTATATGTGGGCCTCACAAGGCACTAATTAAGCCCAAAAATTAGAGGTTAACATGCATAGTGTGTACACAAAATAACCCTCAGCTTGGTGGGCCCCTCAATCCCCAAAACAATCATCTATATGCAGAAATATATGGGTATTTGCTGAAATTTCAGCCCACTCACTTCCTGGGCCTACTGGAGCCCAGAAACTGGTAAACATGAGGTGAATATAAATCCCAGGGTGGCCAACAATGTGCACAGGGGGCCCCACCAGATGGAGGGTGGATGAGTATCTCAAAAATCAAATGGGCCTTACTCCTGGACTGCATATCCAGCAACAACCCATATCAGTGGGCGTCCCAACCAGGTGGGCGGTCTAAGGCCTGGACGACCGCCCAAAACAAAGCCCAAGATGGGCCCCACCATGGACGTCCCACCAAGGGTGGGCCATGTCCAAGTGGGCCACACCAAATGGGTGAATGGATGGATGAAACACTACATCATGGTGGCCTCAAAGAGGGTGGGATGGCTGGCCCATGCTGGATGCCAACCACCTTGGGACATCTAGCATGGCTGTTGTCCAGCCATGCACACCCAAAAATCTGGTGGTCCGGATGGCCCTTGATCACATACGGTGGGCCCCAACAAGGTGGGCTACAATGGAGATAAATTTGGAAGCCAAACACATGCTCAAAACAATTACACAAAAAGCAATACTGCTGTAAAAATGTTGATGTCCCCAACTTTGGCACCTCATAAGGTGGGCCTAGGCCTGCCAAATCAAAGGGAAAATTGGTGGATTTGATGCACCCATGTATGGACAGCAAGTGGGGTCTACTAGGATGGCCCACTTTC
The DNA here is from genome assembly GCF_029962835.1 of Magnolia sinica. Taxonomy (NCBI): domain Eukaryota; kingdom Viridiplantae; phylum Streptophyta; class Magnoliopsida; order Magnoliales; family Magnoliaceae; genus Magnolia; species Magnolia sinica. The sequence continues at coordinate 73,570,029 of NC_080578.1, read as the reverse complement.
CCCAAAACCAAGCTAGAACAAGTCCATTTTCTGCATGCAGGATTGCTGGATAGTCCAGAAAATTCTAGACAGTCCAGCCCTCTTGGGCCCACTCCATGGGTCTCAAATTAGGGATAGATGGTGTGGGCTCCATCCTACATCAAGGTGGGGTCCACATCTCAGAAAATCCCAAAAGAAATCAGGGAGAAAAGCCTTACAAACAGGCCCAAAACAATGCCCAAAAATCATACATCCAATGGGCCTAAAATTTGGACAGCGACATGTGCTGTCCATTTTCAGCCCATAGAAAAATATTCAAAAGGATAAATGCTCAGAAAACACAAGTGGGGTCCACCTAGATGGACCACAAAAATTCCAGACCTAAATCCATGCAAAAATCCCCAAGAGATCATGCCTTATGGGGCCATCCAACCCATACAATCCACATGCACATGGACATACAGCCTAGTGGGCCTAGATGTCCCAAAATCTGATGCGTTTGGGATCTTTGTGGCACATCAGTGGGCCACCATCATAAGGAACAAAATAGGGAAAAGAGATAGAGAGAAAGAGAGAGGGGGGGAGAGAGAGAGATCAATGGCCATATGGGAGGATTCCGATACTACGAATCTTCCACCATTACAATCACACCTACATCTTATACAGATCATGCATGCATGTGATCTTACAATCCAAAGAAGTTGTTGGTGCTTTCTTCACATGCATGCTATGGTCTAAATGACCAATCAAACCCTTGATCAAAGAAATCCATCATGGTGGGTCCATGGAGAATGGCCCACCATAGAAACATACATGCATGAAATAGGCCTTTGGCCTCACATCATGGAGTTATGTAGGACCTCCACCATTAATTGGTGAGTCCTACATACTCCAAAATATGCTAGAAAGGAAATGCAAGAAGAAAAGAAGGAAGAAACTCCAATGTGCATCATCCACCTTTAAGATCTTCCTCCAACTTCAAGCCACAAGCTCCAAAGGAAGGTTTCTAGTGGTGGTGATGAGGTTTAGAGGGTGGGATTTGGAGAGAGAAAGGAGAGAGGTTGCTGGAAATGGGAGAAGTGGTGGACGTTTCCACCATGCAAGAGAGGGAGAGGGAGAGAAATGAGAGAGGAGAGAGAGGGAGGAGGGGTTGTAGGAGTGTAATGATTTGTTTTTGGGAGAGAGGGTTGCTTGGGAAGAGAAATTGCATAGAAAAGAGAAAAAGAAATCTAATGATTATTTTCTTAAAAAGAAAAACAATCATAGCTAGGCTTATAGGGTAGGCAATGAGTAGATAACATAGGAGAGAGAGCACTAGGTGGGGCCCACAAGGGAAAATGTGCCCATAGGTCTAGGTGGGTCCCACATGCATGATCAATGGTCAAGAATGGGGCGGCCAATATCTCAAGATGTACATGTCAAAATTATGCATAAGACACGGCGTTGGAACCGCGGCGCCGATGCGGTCGCGATGGCATAAGTTTTGAGTCGATCCGGGTTAGGTCTACATGACGGGACTTAAAGATGACAGCAAACGGAATCTACAGGTCGCGGGTTACCGGGATTCGACCGGTAGGACCGCAGGACCTATAGGTATGAAATGGATACTCGGGTAGGGTCTTACAGTGCCTAAGCCACATGAGCGACCGCAGCATAAAGGCACTTTCTGATCGTTGCTTGATTCCTATTTTTTTAAAGTATTGAACTTAATATATGTGAGCATTGTATATATGATAAATAGTTAAAGCTAACTTTTAAAACCGAAAAGCATGTTTGTATAGGTGTGCTTGAGTATGTGCATTCAAATGTATAGGGCCCGTCACTATTGTTTATGCTAGGGAGTTGTCTTATTTTTTCTCATTCATCGATGACTACTCTAAGAAAGTGTGAGTTTATTTTCTCAAAAATAAATTTGATGTTTTTGTCACATTTAAAGTGTAGAAGGCGATGATTAAAAGGCGAACATGGCAAAATCTGAAGGTATTAAAGACTGATAATGGAGGTGAATTCACTTTTAAGAAATTCAGCCAGTTTTACAAAGTTAATGTGATTATGAGGCACAATATAGGGAGGCACACTCCTAAGCAGAATGAAGTGGCAGAACGGATGAATCGTACTATCTTAGAGAGAGCCCGAAGCATGTTGAGTAATGCTGGATTGGGCAAGGAGTTATGAACAGAGGCCAGTAACACGGGTTGTTACGTGGTAAATCAGTCCCCGTCTACACTGATAGACTATAAGATTCCTAGAGAAGTGTTGAGTGGTCATGAGGAAGATTACTCACAGTTGCGTATATTTGGTTGTGACACTTACTTTCATGTACCATCAGTTGAGAGAGATAAGCTGGACCAAAGGGCTGAAAAGTGTATTTTTATGTGCTATGGTGCTGGTGTAAAAGGGCGCAGGTTATACGACTGAGTCGCATGAAAGATCATAATTAGCTGAGATGTCAGGTTTGATGAAGATTCCTTGTTCTACAAGGATGAATGCAAGGAACCGAAGAAATCAGCGGTCATTGATGTTGAGATTTTAAAAAAAAGATACATAAGTAGAGTTACAAGTAGAGGTACAGGAGAAGGTGGAGAAGCCACCTCTCAGAAGAAATTCGTGAAGAGATCACAGATTACTAGTTAGATACAGGGATAACTCGAATGTTACATTCGCCCTCATTAGCGATGAGGGGGATCCGTCTACTTTCCAAAAAGCATTAGATGGTTCTGATGCTAAGAAGTAGATAATGGTCATGCATGATGAGATGAATTTTCTGTATAAGAATGAGACCTAGGAATTGGTAGAGCTTCCAATGGAGCATAAAGCAATCGATTGTAAGTAGATTTACAAGAAGAAGCAGGATAGATATAAGGCGAGATTGGTCGCAAAAGGGTATGTGTAGAAGGAAGGTGTCGACTTCAGTGAGATTTTTGCTCCCGTGGTCAAGTAGGTATCTATTATATTTGTATTAGTATTGGTTGCCCAATACAACCTGAAATTGGGACAGATGGATGTAAAGACTGTTTTCCCACATGGGGAGTTAGAGGAGCAAATTTAAATGAAGCAACCAAAAGGGTTCAAAGTGAAATGAGCACAGAATAAAGTTTGCAAGTTAAGGAGGTTATTATATAGCTTGAAACAGTCGCTTAGGCAGTGGTACAAAAGATTTAATACTTTCATGGTGGATCAACGATTTACCAGAAGTGAATATGATCATTATATCTATTACAAGACACTGAATAATAGACAGTTCATCATACTAGTATTGTACTTAGATAACATGCTTATTGTTAGCCATAGCATGTCTAAGATCGATATGTTGAAGGCTCAGATGTCAGGGAATTTCGAAATAAAATATTTGGGGGCTGTAAAGAAGATTTTCAGTATAAATATTCACAAAGACACACAAAGGAACAGGCTACGATTATTACAGGTAGAATACCTTGAGAATGTATTAGTTAAGTTTGATATGGACAAGTCAAAATCGGTTAGCACACTCCATGTTGCTCACTTTAGGCTTTCTTTTAAACAATATCCTACCACATATGAAAAAAAGCAAGTGATTTCTCGTGTGCCCTATTCAAGCATTGTTGGCAATTTGATGTATGACATGGTCTCTACGAAACCTGATATTTTATATGCAGTGGATGTTGTAAGTAGATACGTAGCTAATCCCTGCAAGAAACACTAGGAGGAGGTGAAATGGTTACTTCGATATATATGAGATACAGTGGACTACATCTTGACATTTGAAAAGTCAGAAGACAAGTTGATAGGCTATATGGATGTCGATTACGTAAGTAATGTGGATAATAGAATGTAAATTTTCAGCCACTCGTTTGTTCTAGTGGGTGGTATGATCAATTGGATGTTGAAGCTTCAGTCTGTGGTGGCTCTTTCCACAACAAAGTAGAGTGTATGGTAGTAACGGAAGCATTCAAAGAAGGTATTTGGTTAATAGGGTTGATAAATCAGCTTGGGCTTCAGCAAACAGTCGTGTCAGTAAATTGTGACAGCGAAAGCGCGATCAATTTGGCAAAGAACTTAGTTTACCGTTCTCGTATTAAATATATTGATGTTCATCATCATTTTATCTGAAATGTGCTTAAGGAAGGCAAAGTGGCTCTTGAAAAGATCCACATAAGTGTTAATCCAGTAGACATGCTTACAAAGGTGGCTTTTTTAGAGAAGTTCAAGTTTTGTGTGACTTCTCTAGGCTTGAAGAAGGCTTGACGAATGAGAAGTGTGCACGAGAAGTGGCGACAATGGTGGAGCTATGATGGAGGCAATTAGAGATGAAGATTGGAGTTGTGGTTCATGATAATTGAAGACATTGTGGAGATTTTTATCAGATGTCTTAAATTTGTCTGTAACTAGGTATGTCGATGACATCAACAGACCACTCTATCCCATCAAGAAAATTCATTTTTTAGCTTTTGCTCGTTAGACAATTTTTTAGTCCAAATCAATCTGATCAAAGGTAGCTTTGATCCCATCAATGGGTCATCGATGACACTCGATGTGATTGAAGCTCCCATCGACCAACTCGTGCAGTTTTGTGGAAGTACAGGTTTTGTTTCATATTTCAATTTTAATCATTTTTAAGGCTTTGTAATCGAGCATTAGGGGATTGGAATTATGCTTAGGGCTTTTGGTGAGTAAAGGGAGTTCAAAGCTAGGATTTTTTTTATGGTTTTTAGTGTGTATTCTCGAATTAATAAACTCTTTCATCTCTTGTAACATTGATTATCATAATGGAATTGATGTCACTTTGTGTCAAGGTTTTTTTTCTATAAGGGCTTTTCTATATAAAACCTTGTGTTCTCTGTGTATTTGGTTTGCTTGAAAGCTACAAACACTACCACTGTCATAAGAATGATCCCTAGAGAACCGTCCATGAGGTTGTTGCTTAAACCATTATTAGATGCCATCGAACCGAGGAAGAGCCTCGCTCTCATACCAAATGATGCAAGGAAGATCGTGAAAAAGCAAAGAGGAAGATCATCATCTTCTTCAAGAGATTAAAACTTTGAATCTGTTAGTGCGCTTATTTGTGCACCTTGATGACCCTAACCTTGAGTCGAAACATTCCCATAACCTCTAGATGATCGTAACCTTAATAGGTATATCTTGTTGATCATCCATTAGCCTTAAAAGCTTAATTGGAACATGATAAGTATGGTTAGAAGATATGCGAAGCTGCCATGAAATCGTATGCCCAAAACAAGAAATCGTATGCCCAAAACAACAGTTTCTATGTGGTTCTCGATCCCATCGAGCGATCCTCGATCAGTCTCGATAGATCAGGCTCGATTGATCAAAGGTGCCCACAAATGTCCTGCAACAAAATATATATTTTCTGAAATTTGTCGATGTCATTGAACTAGCCTTCTATCCCATTAAAGGGGAGTTCAATTGATTGAAGGCATCGCTCGATCGATCGAACGGGCTATTTTTTTTCTGTTGGAACTTTGATCCTTTATATAGGGCATTCAGACCTTAGGCATTTTAAGAAGTTTTCGGTGCAAATAGAGGCTAGGTGTTTTCTCACTCATACCATGTATCATATACCTCTATCTAAAGAGTTTCATGCCAATATTCTTATGATCCCTCACTCTAATGAACATTTCATGCTCTTATTCGAAGATATGAATAAACTCTTATCTTTCTAAAGATTAGACATTGTGCCTATAGTCAAATCTATGTCTAAACTCTTTAAAAGACCTTTCTAGGTAAATCTCTTATGATTAAAACATTTCCATGAGTTGTAAGAGATTCACCTAACCTCCCTTGCTTTGGTCACCTCAATGGCACTTCATACGCAAGGCAAATGACTATAAGAGATAGTGAACTTGTGTGTGCTTTGCAAGTTAAGTGCCTAGCATATAATTCAACTCAAGCATTCATATAATTTAACTAAAAATCACATAAGCAAGAATACAATTGTATTCAAATGACAATCACAAACACAAGCATGTATAGTGGTTCGATTTCCCTATTCCACTCTCAGTGGACGCACTCTCCTCGAGTATGTTGGTATTCACTATCTTAGAAGTTTTCAATAGGTTTGCCCATAACCTTTACAATGGTTTCTCCTATTTAACCACTAACCTACACATACACTCTCATGTCTAAGGAACATGTTTCTACACGTGTTAGTGGCTCCCACAAGAGATTTTAGTAGTTTTCTATCGGTTAACCAACAACCACTAGTGGTCTCAATCCAAGGCCCTACGTACTCCTGCCAAAGACTCCCCATGGAGACTAGCACGTATACAACCATATCCGGTGAATTCATCCGTACACAAGAGCCTGGGTCCTACACCAAAACTTATTCGAGTTTGGGTCACAAACTGTATACTCGATCATACACAAGGAAGGAGTGTAAATAGACTCTACAATTGACAACTTATTTGTTAGAGTGAGGCATTTATAGCGCCTTGCTTGATATGCGTAATCGATGCTCTCTCGTGCTTCAATCAACTTCTCAATTTCTCCCCCAATCGTTGATGTCGATGCTTCAGCTCCTACGATCAGCCGCCTTGTATGTGATGCCTCGATGAGGTGACCAAGATGGTGAGAGGATGGTAGTATCTCTTACAACTAATGAATAATTGATTTCCAAATGAGATTCACATAGATGGGTCTTCTAGAAGATTTAAATAATGATATACCTATATGCTAAGTGTCTTATCTCTAGAAAATGGTGGAGATCGAGCTCATCTTCACCATGGAAGTTGGAATCCTCATTAAAGTGGTAAAGCTCAAGAAGATGACTTAGATCTCATTGGTTTAGAAGCTAATGATGAGAGATATAAGTGGGGAATCATCTAGGCTTCTATTACACCAAAAACACATCTCCAAGCCTAAGAATCAATTGCCTATTTTATAAAAACCGTGTTGCAACAGCTATAAAATAGCTAGTTAATGACTCTTTCGATAGTATCAAAAGGCCATTCGATATGATCAAATGTCATTTGATAGGATTGAACTGACTTTTGATCCCATCTAAAAACTCCATGATTTTTCTATTTAGTTGTTGAACTATTTCTTCAATTGCATCAAGCTGGTCTTCGATTCCATGGAGACCTATCGACAGGTTGTCAATAAAATCAAGAACCACTTGAAAACTGTTGTTTTGGGCAGTATGACTTATAGTAACTTTGCACCTCCTTTAGCTTATCTTATCATGTTCCAATTGAGCTCCTAAGGCAGAGTGATGATCAAATAAGAGTTTACCTATTAAGGTTAGGATCATCTAGGGGCTATTTTTTTCTCCCTTTATTTTCAAAAAAGAATTAAGAGACACTAGTGGCTTTCATCATTGGTGTTCTTTTCGATCTCTATGCAATTCACCGCTCCACTGAAAATTCCCTGTGCCCCTACCGTACTCCAGCTTAGTAAAGATAAACAACTCACTGACACACAGATGCACGTGATTGACAAATAAGCGCGCAACTCAGTGCACTAACACATAGGATCCTTATACGATTAAAGATGGACCTCAAAAAAGGCAAAGATAAACAACCCTTATCTAGCGATCTGCTAAGTCATTATAAGAGTGAGATGGAACATATCTACCATTTTAATGCACAGTCAGGATGGCTTTGGTATTTATTAAATGCGATGTTTTTCCACCAAGAGGGAGAAGAACCAGAGAAAATTAAGAATATATTGAGGTGGGGATAAGATTTTATCATTTCCTCAAATGTTGTCAATTTTGAGAGAGAGATAAGCACTTGGATAAAGAGATATACACTCGTAGATCATTTAAGGAAATTTCGTATGTGATCCACCCATTAGTGGTTGTCCACAAGTAGGACCCACAGGTCCGTATCCAACATCTACCAACTCATCATATTGTGGGAGGACCATAACATAGATCATCCTTGTAGCTTTTTAACTAAATCAAAACCAAATAATAACAATGAGAGTGGCATTGGACCAACTAAAACACTATTGTTTTCTCATAGGTATCTAAGTAATAAATGACCACCTGACTAGCACTTAATAATTCAAACTTTACTATACTTGTCTTAGTTCGCATGACCACACCAGATGCAGTTGGCTCCAATCTAGAGTATTCGGTCAATATACACAACAATCTAACCTGTTAAATTTATTTAGAAAACATGGTTTCTTTTTTAACTCTAGTTTAAATCATTTTTAAAGTATTAATATAATATATATACTTTTTGAAGAAGAAAAAAATTGCTTGCACATAACTAATCAACAACTCGATATTGCCAACAGATAAGTTTTCGATTTTCTCCATGCAGAAGTGTAATTCAAAATGAACTAAGCCACTTTCCTAGTATAACCAAGTCCCGCCCAATCCTTGACGACCTTCGTCATGTATTATAGTGACACAATCACATTCTTTTATTAACAAGGGAATGATAGTTAAGGACACAAAGTCACAGTCACATAAGGGTGAATGCAATGATTTCACGGAATTGAAGCATTCTATAAATAATATTTCCATACAGGTGGCTACAATTCATGTTGTAAAGTTTTAAAGTAATATTTATTCCGAGTTTATTATATGCAATTCATCATATATGACTTGTCTCACTCCTCACGACCATTATGCCAATAATGTTCACCACATAAAAGAGCAATGGATTTCAAGTAAAAAAATTATGGTTATGTTATTCTAAATTAAATTAGTCTCATCCTCAGTCTTAATGAACAAATGTGTACGATGATTCATCATTCATATCCTTGTCCTCTATTCTTCTCCTCATCCTATATTTTTCATAACAGAGGCAAGTTTTACACCTCATTTGAATGTCATCCCAATAATACCTTAACTTATTTATTAGGGTTGGTCATCCCGTGCAAGTCGGTGACAGGCCTGTCGATAATAAATATCTCCCGACACCTCAAAGTAAATATTGATGATCTACATACTTAGTTAAAGACAGTACGCAATACACACACACACACACACACACACACACACACACACACACAGAGAAAGAGAGAGATAATTTATTAATGACAAATAAAAGGTATATTATAAAAGATGGGGTTACATAGCTAAATCACTCCAGCTTTTCTCAATCCCATTTGCCTGACATGAACCTGCAGCAGGTCTCTAGCTATAGTTTTCATCATGCGTTCCGCCAATAACTCTTTAGTGGGAATGTAGCTTAGGAGAACTCTCTTTTCTCTCACTTGCTCATTAATGTGACGAAATTCAATCTTAATGTACATGGGAAGAAAAATTGTGCATGCAAACACACAATTCAAACCAAAATCGCCATCCAGACCGGACAGGTGTTCACAAAGAACTCATCTCATTTGCATGGAAAAGCCTATTCATTTGTCCTCCAATGACATGCTTACAATGCTAATGATACCTATACGCAACACCTCTGCAATAGAAATTTAGAGAAAATTGCATGAGATATAGTGATGAGGACATTCAAGTACTGAAAATCATGCTAAGAGCCAAGCAGTTGAGGAAGCAAACTCTGTAATCAAAACAACTTCCAGAATTAATGAAGGCTCCAACTTCAACTAATGCTCACTACCTTCCCATAAAGGCTGTGATATAGCTTTCTCAAAAACAAATTCTAGAAGCGGATTATGAGCCAATCTCTATCAGCCTAAGCAAGTGCCAAAACAATCAGCGGCACAAAAATAATCTATACAAGGCAAATAATGAACAGTACGTGCCAGCAGTTAAAAAGCATGAAGAGTTTCGACCCACTGATTTTCCAGCCTGCATTTCACAATTCAAATCCTACATTTCCATAGAATAGCCATAAGGCCAACAAAAGAACTGCACACCAGCTCGCAGAAGATAACCAAGTAGCAGCTTCAAAGACAAGGGTTTTGGTCTTCTCCATAATTAACAGACTCTTAAGACAAAAATCTGTAGATAAAACTGGAAGGAGCAGTAGGGGACGGCAATGAATAAAAGCCAAGTGACCTTCCAAAAGATGCAATAGTAAATCTGAAGCAAGGCCTGATGAACATAGAAGCAATTATTAGCAATCAAAAATTTCAACTTAGGCACTAATGAAAAAACCGAAGAATGGCCCTCCTTTGCAGACTTCAGAAGATCACCCAAGGGCACCAAATCATATAGCTAAGCTCACATGAAATTTAACCACCTCTATACAGTAGCTTCCAGATGAGTAAATGCTGCCAATCATCACCCAAGATAGCTCTCCAAGAAGCCAACCAAATAGGTAACATTACAGAGATATGGAATCAAGTGTAACAAAAGAACAATGAAAGAAGCTCAGCACTGACGTGAATTTTCTGAGAAGACGAACTCCACATGGCCAACAGCAGATGTGCTAGTCCATAGCAGACCCATAAAACCCATGCCCATCCTTGAATACCAATTAAAATACTCAGCTGAGAGGCTCATTCTTAATAAACCATTCCTACAATAATATTGCCTTCCCATGATTTGAATAATATGCTATTCAAAAGAAAATCTGGTCAAAGATTAACAGAGACCATGCTGAAGCAGAATGCCAAATATCAGGGATGCAGGAATTGCTCAAAAACAAAGCCGGTTGCTCATATAAACAATATCCAGCACCTGAAAATACCATAACTCCCAGAAGCTGTAAGAAAGCTGAAACAGCTCCACAGCCATTGCACAGGGCAGAACAACAGCCAGTTTTCTGCCTGCCTAAGGTGCTTCTTTGGTTACCAAATCTTTTTAACGTAAAGCAATAAAAGAATTTTTAAAAAAATGTACCAGTCATAGCAAGGACCCTCTTACCGAGATGCTGAAATGATGACAATACAAAATATGGCTTCAAGAAATTTTCCCTTCAAAGAGACGTCTGTAACTCTCAGAAAAAAGTAGTCTAAGAGACGTAGCAACAGAATCAAGAGAAACAAACCTCTATCTTTCTTTTCTTTTTTCTAGGTTTCTTTTTTCATTTTCATTTATGCCTTTCTTCAGCCAAGTCTGTGGGTAAGATGGTCCACAAAGTGGGTAAACAAATAGATGAATAGGAACAATTTACTTAGTTTCTTGCATCCAAGATGAGTGGATTTCCTTAATTTCTTAGTCAACACATCCTTTTAATGCATGGCTCAAATCAAATGCACATGTAGCCCCTTGGTATGTGTGTAACAACCTAATGAGAGAGCATATGTGCAAGACATGGGAGCATTTTTTCCAAAAAACATGCCCACTCTTTTAAAGTCTAGAGATAAGATATATTGAAGAGAAAGTAGCTTGAGAAAGGATACCTGAGCCCACTAGAGATGTTGGAAGGTAGGGTAAAATAGCTCACCTTCAGCTTGCAATAAAGTGGATCAGAATCCTCTACATCACCTAATTCACGCAATGTGTAAAACACCACATCTGTGAGGTCCACCATGTTTTAAATGTAATCTCAACTCAGTCTGTCAGGCTCTATCCTTGATGTTAGGCCTCGAGAACAAGATTGGCTAGATCCATAGCTCAAATGGCCATAACTCATGGCACAATGGGGATGGGAATATGACCATAGGTTTGCAATGCAGGGCCACCATGGTGTGTATCTTTCATCAAAGTTAATCAGATGTAACTCACCAAGATGAAAAGAAGATACAAAAATCAGCCTGATAAAAAACCCAGGTGGGCCACATTGCTAGCAGTTTTGGGCAATCTTATGTTGTGGCCCATATGAGTTTTTAATCGGCATCATCTTTTGTTCATACAGTTCAAATAATATTTCACACCCGGTGGATAGAGAAGATTCTCCATGTACCCCAACTTGAGTGTTTTACGCGATGTGTAAAACATGTATTGTAGACAATTCCAGTCCCAGTAAAGGAAACACGTCACGAGGATATAGTAGACAATTCCAGTCCCAGTAAAGTAAGGAAACAAGTCATGTCGAAATCATATAGTCATGACAAGCAATAAGCATTACAAACCATGACCATAAAAAATATAAAATGAATGTTTGTACATAACCATCAAAATAGAAGGAAACGGAGGGCAGAAAAAGCAATTATTTAACAAAAAAAAACGAGGGGCACAACCATTCCCATTCTCTATTAGAAGGGAACCATTTCTCTCAGTTCATGCAAACAATTGAAGGAATTTCCCTTACTTTGAATGTTTTTAACCATTAATCTTTTTGTTTTTATCGTTAAAAATAGCTTTATCAAACTTGATGGATATCCGTTGAGATTTTGTGGTCAATATTTTAGGCTGCCATGGGATTATGGCAAGAGTGGAAGACACTTGGCAGAGGAGGGATTTCGTCAATTTGGGTAAATGGATAGGCAGGATTACAGACTTTTAATAATATAGATACCAAAGTCTGTAAGGGTGAGGAGCACCTGGACATGATGGGCCTCCTGGACTAGAACGGATCGACTTGATCGTGTACCAGCTTTGACTATGACTTGAGGATGTATGGGGAGTTCAAGGTCCTAGTGTTTTTTGCTTTTCTTTAAAATTACCTACATTTCTAACTAAAACATGCCTTGAGTTTTCTTGGCATTAGTGAGGGATTAAAACCAAGTTTAGCAACCTGTTTAAGTGGAAAGAAAAAAAGATGGAATGGTGTCACAGCTGTAGCACATGCATAAGATCTCATTGCCAGTAGATATCTCAGTGAAAGAACAAAGACTATTGAGCATTCTTTAATGCATCAAAAAACCAATAGAAGAAAACTCCTTGAATAGAACAGAACAGTTTGGAAACCAAAACAGCCATACATTGTGATGCATATATAACCTTGAATAAGTAAACAAATGTATGAAAGAAACAAAGCAACATAATAGGCCATCACAAGCCTTGCAATATTTTTCTACTGAGTTTTGGCCTTTTCTATTATTTATTAATTTATTTTTTAAAACAAATGAATTGATACAGCCACTCGAAAAAATTACACAGATTTCCTTTTAACCAAGCTTTCATGAGAGCTTTGAAAAGATGGACAATCCTTTCCTAAGCACCACCACCTCTGCCTCATTGGACCCTAACTCTCCACAAAGCTTCAAAACTTCAACAAGAACTCCGCTTTGTCCCTCCTCACCACTCCAACTCTGAGAGGCCAGGATTTCTCAACAAGCATCCCTCAAAATTCAACTTCAGGAGTGCAATTGGGAGCAGGTTCCAATGAGCTTCCTTCCAGGGCTGCTTTGGCCCGATGTCATGGAAATGCATCTATGGAATATTGCACACATGGAATGGAACCCACATCACCAACAACAAGGGGCAGTTGTTTGCTTCACGGACTCCAAAGGTTGATTTGACTTTGTTGATGTGAACCTGGCTCATTCAAAACCAGCTCAGAAAATGGCAGATCATGATATGTTCAGAGTTTTTGTTGCATTGTTGATTTCTACAAGTTATATGAACCTAGACAAATTGCCCAAAAGGAAAAAGGCTAACCGAGTAGACCCTCATGCATGAAAAACACGTTTCAAATCATGAGTCTATAAAGAAACTTGCCCGCAAAGCAGGATAAAGAGATGACTATAGAAATAATCACAAGATCATTTATATCTGTCATAGTCATACATGAGAGAAATTAACAATCATAGGAAGCATGCGAGCTACACAATCCTGGGGTTCCAACAACTTCACTAGTGCTCCACATACCTCAACAACCAACTGCACAGAATCTTGATATAAAATGAAGCAAATCAAATAGTAAATTCTTAGAGATCAAATAGAATATGAATGAGAAAACAAACTTCTTCTTCTTCTTTTAATTTTGGGAACACTTAATCTTAACAGAAAACATAAGAACCAGAAGGTTAAACCATAATGACATGCAAATGCAGAAGATTGTGTTCCATTTTGGCTGAAATGAGAGAGATTCGAAACAAGTACAGCTATCAAAATGTAGCAGCCTCTGTCTCAGTTTTTATTAGCAGCTATCAAAACCCAACAGGTCTTTCCTCTTACAAATGTTGAGCCTAATCCCCTAGAAGCCCTATCACACAAAAGCAAAGAGAAATCATTACAAGAAGCTATATTCCCAATTTTTTAGGAAACCCTAAAAATTCCCTTATGTGCTAAAGATTCTGCCTTAGAATTTCCTCGCTAACAATCTAAAATATGAAAAAAAGAATTCCCTTGCTAATGCACAGTAATGACATAGCTCCTCAGTCTCTTCCATAGAAGGTCTGACCAGTTTGTCAATTAACATCTCCCTAACCAGATTTCATCTAGCATTTTGCAACCCTCCCTCCCTAGGAAATTTGATGAAAAGTAACATTTCAACCCTTTCTAAATTCTAAACTATGTCCAAGGTGCCAAAAAGTCTCTAATATCATGGATTTTTTGCCCTTGACTCTGCATTGAATGAATTACTCTCTACCCAAACCTTATCCTGACAGAAGATCTACAAAGCTAAAGGACAAGGAGTACTTTCACCGACATTAAGAGCTTTGGCCTTCCACTTCAAAAGAAATAAAGGACCCACATTGTAACCAGATGGGAAAGTAAGAGAACAATCCACATTATCACCGAATGGAAGAAAATCGATTAAAAAGCATATCAGGCATCTATTATGTAAAACAAATCCCCCAATAGCATCGATTAAAAAGCATATCAGGCATCTAATCAAAGGTGTTGAACTCCATTTCCCTGATTAGGTATGACTATCAAGCATTATTAACATTTCAAATCTCTAATTAGGAGTTTTAATTTTAAATCCATAATTAGGGTTTTCAGTTTTGAATCCCTAATCCATCCTACTACAGTGGAGGTTGAAAATTGCACAAATTAGGGATTTAACATTGCAAAACCCTAATTAAGGATTGAAAATTGAAAATCCCTAATTAGGGATTCGCTATTGTAAAATCCTATTTATGTTTTCGATGTTTAAAAGTGAAGACAGAGAGTGAGCGCGCGAGATCGAGAGAGATGTAGCAGGAAGTTCCTGAGCTGTAAACTTAGGTGGGGCCCACATGTTTGTGATAAATCCACCCCGTCCATCCGTTTTTTGAGCGCATTTTAGAGTTGAGACCAAACGTGAGTAGGATTCAGCATTCAAGTGGGCCAAAAACATGAGGATTGAACGTCCACAGTTGAAATATTCGTGGGGACACATAAGTTTTGAATCAGGATAATATTTGTGTTTTCTATTCATACAAGTAGGAATGATGTTATAAACGGTATGGATGAGATGTAAATATCACTGTTGATCCCAGGCAGGTTTCAACGGTAGTAATTTCCCTACACACCTTTTCCTTTAGTGCGGCCCACTTGACTTTTGAATCCTACTCAGATTTGGCCTCAAGTCCTAAAATGAGCTCGAAAAACAGATGAACGGGGGTGGATTTCTCAGAAACATCAAGGTGGGCACCATCTTGGTTTCCACCTCAGGAACTTCCTGCGAGAGGCTTTCGCAGGGAATCCGTGTCCGAATAAGTAGGCCCCACACACCAAACACCACCTGGTTGGATGGTGTTGGGTCACCATCAAATCCACTTCCATGTCTGAAACTCGCATGCCTATTCAACGTGTCAATCTGGTAACGTTTGTGAGATCCAAGCCGTCCATGGATGGGTCCACAACGTGTAGATGCCCTTAGCCAAAAATTGAGGTGGACCACTTATAAAGTGAGCTATAGTTTTTAAAATAAATGAATAAATAAGAAAAGTGTTTGATTTCTAATGATGTGGCCCATTTGATGAGATGAACAGCCGGTTCTTCGGCAAGGGACATCTACACATAGGGCCCTTTCTCACAGGTGATATGGATCTCACGCGTATCTGTCACAGGTGGCATGTGGTGTGGCCTCTAGATGAACTCCTTTGTGCAAGCTTGTAGGATGGGCAAACCTCATTGTCAGCCTTTCCCATGCAGAGTGGGATGCAACATAGCTGGTCTGGATTACTGAATCATGGGCTCTACTTGTGAAAAAAAAATAAAGATGAACGACCATCATTTTTCCTCATATGGTTTTAGGGTTTGGGCCCAAAAATGATCCAGATTTGAAACTCAAGTGGGCCACATTGGTAAGTTAAACTGCATATTTAACATATTTAAGGAGGTGACGAGCCGAATTGTGGTAGTAAAGGCATGAAAGGCGTGCATTGATTGGTGACGAGCCATTTGCTACGACCTCAAACATATGATCGTATGAGCTGTCTAGGATTGACGACCCTAGTATGGATCACCGTTTGGATGGTGACATGAGAAAGGTATCTTAGCTTCCCAATCCGGCTGTGTGAAATGGACTAATAACAACTTGGTAATCATATCCATGCACCGCATTTGCATGTGCTTTGTAGATGTGGCGCACTTTGAGGCGATGTCATGCGTAACGTAAGATGAAGACGCTGAGGGTGTACGCGTGAGGGCACGCATCATATTGCATTCATCCTTGCATTAACAAGAGTACTTAGGATTTATTTAATTATCCTGCTTTATCATTACTGTTTGATTGAACTGATAACATGTTAACCAGTGCCTTATTGTTCCACTGAGTTGATCACTCACTCCCACGTTTTTGGGGCGGTGTTAAACACCCACCAGACTCTGTCTTAGGCTCTGATGTTGCAGATGTGGATGCAACTTCGAGGCGAGCGAGCCTGGATGATGACGAGGCTGCCTTCTCCTATATGCAGTTTTCAGACGGGTTCTAGTGAGCCTCGGTCTGATGTGAGGGATCTCTGGGATTATTTTTGGGAACTGAAATGATGTAATTGATACTTATAATTTTGATAAATAACACTTTCATACGATCTGGCTTGTATATGTAATTCAGGGATTTACACTTGTACACATATTTTACTATAAGTCTTCCGCTTGCTTTATTCACTTATCCCTGAATCATATCTGTGTTTTGGCTTAATCTATTCCATGTTTTATGCACTAATACAGTCAACATACATCCTTCATTAAATATGTTGCATAAGTGATGTTTTGGAAATCGGGAGCTGAGTTATGCTCGACCCCCGAATTTCAGGGCGTTACAAGTTGGTATCAGAGCATGATCTGGATTAAACTGGACCTGGGTTATGGTCACACACCGCACGTTGTCGCCACTTTAGTGTATTTGGGTGCGGGTCTATCATCGCTTTGTGTTTGTGCTCCGTAGCTTTTATCGGCGAAAGTTTCTTGAAAACCTTCGCCGAGATCGAGTCTGTACTCTCACCTGATCACACACAGCGACCCGAAACCTTTCCCAAACCATCTATTAATGAGATTAGACGGTCTATCTTTCCTTTTTCATCTTTAAACCTTCCAGAAATCGCTATTTGAATCAGATTTCTGTCAGAATGACCCGATAGGCGTCAAACTACGCAAGGGGCCAATCGGGGCGTTTTCTGTGGGACCCAGGGGGGACCACATGTTTTGGACCATGGGGGACCAGGAGGGCCTCGCCAAAACGGCGAGGCATCGCCGATATGTCCAGAGACCGGTGATGCCATCGCCGGTTCGGCGAGGGATCGCCGGTCAGCGGGCTTGGCGGGCCGATCGTTCCTAGGCCTAATGTGGCCCACCTCTCCACGGTTTTCCCTTTTTATCTTTCTTTTACCTACTTCATTCACAAGGCCCACTCCCAAGCTCTCCCTTTCTTCAAAAACCTCTCCAAACCCTCTCAAATCTCTCCCAAATCTTCATCTTCCTCCATTTTTCGTGCAAACCCATCACCCCATCTTCAAATCTTCCTTCTCATTGCTGATTTCTCCTTCTTTCTTTCTCATTTGAGCCCTTGTTTTCCCTATTTGGCTAATAGTTGTGTGGAAGCTTCACCATCTTCCTATTTCTCTCTTTCTCTCATTTCTCATGGCCCTCTTTGAGATTGTGACGGCCATCTTTTCTATTTCTTCCCTTCTTTCCTTGATGGGAAAGAAGAGAGCGCCCGTGGATGAAGCCGGGCCGAGCCGCCCAACCCGTGCACGGAGGCCGAGAGGTGCCGCCGCTAGCACGTCCGCCACACGTGAATTCCAGACGAAGCGGGACCTCGATCCTCGAGTTCCCGTTAGTAGGACCTTGTTGGCGCAGCTGTCGCATGGAGTCTATGAAGGCCGTAGAGTCCTTTTTGAGGCTCATGTTGATCCGCGGCTCTTTGGTGAGTTCTTCTTGTTGGAGCGCCTAGAAGGGGCTGGTTGGGGTCCCTTGTTCGAAGGTGAGTATCGTGCAAATGCTAGCACTGTTCGGGCCTTTTATGCCAACATTCTGGAGCCTTCGCTGGAGCCTCTGCAGTTCAAGATTCCTTGTGGTAGCGGTCGTGTGGGTATTGTCAATGTTGCTTTGATATCCCGCCTCCTGAAGGTGCCACTTGGTGAAGTGCATGCCAGTGAGAAGAATGTGGACAGTGTGCGCGAGAGGGATCGTCGCACCCGATCCTTGTGTGGTCGTCTGGTCAAATGGCAGCCGAATAGGAGTCTTCTGGCTTCCTTCATGACGGACGACTTCCGTTTACTTCACCACATCTTTACGTTCAATGTATACCCAAGGTGGAGCAACCGCAGTGAGTGTACGCGCTTGATGGTGGATTTTCTGTATCAGGTGGGGCAGGAAGCGAAGTTGTGTGTGCCGACGTACGTCCTGCGCCAGATTATTCTCATCGCTCGTTCGAGTAGAAGGACCGAGTCGCTTCCCTTTGGCCGCCTCATTTGCAAGATTGCACATGAGTTTGGCTATAGGCTTGGAACTGAGAAGCCGGTTCCTGTTCGTTATATTAATCTGAGGACTCTTAAGCTGATGGAGGTTGGTTCTGATTGGCTTGCCTCAGAGGGTGAGGCTGAGTCTGAGAGCGGTGATGAAGAGAGTTATGCTAAAGGTGGTGCGGAGTCTGGGGAAGAAACAGAGAAAGACGAGGAAGAGATTGAAGCACAGGATTCGAGTGATAGCTCTCCTCCTGTGGCGCCAGAGCAGGGCGCAGAGCGGACTGCCAGAGATGCCCGTCTTACACGGCTTAAAGAAGGGCAGGTTACTTTACGCCAGGATATAGTTGATCTTCGAGGCCTTGTTAAACATAAGTTTAAGAAGGTGTCTCGGACTCTGAAGTCTATCCTGTGTTGTTTGCAGGATAAGGGTGCTCCGCCTCCATCTCCTGATTCCGACGAGTAGCTGTTGTCGTGACCGTCTTTTGCTTTGTTTGTGTTTTTTTTCTGTGTGTAGCCATTGTTGGCTTGTAGTTGGAGTGTTGTAGTGTTGTAGTTGTGGTAGTTGTTTGTGGTTGTAGTAGTTGTTGTGGTTGTTTGAAGTTGTAGATGTTGTTGTTGTTTTCATGCTTTCCTAGTCGTGATTCATGTATTGCTGCACTACTTGTATTGCGACAATTTTGTTTAATGGAATGCATGTTGTTTGGCTGAATCGGCGTTAGTTAGTACGTCGGTAGTTCGGGAGTTCGAAGATGTCTTTGAGTCGATTCCTGGATTACCTCCTCAGCGTGAGATTGATTTTGCTATCGATCTTATGCCTGGTGCGGCGCCCATTTCTTTACCCACCTATCGTATGCCTCCAAGTGAAATGGAGGAGTTGAGGAAGCAGATAGATGGTTTGCTGGAATTGGGTTTTATTCGGCCCAGTGTGTCTCCTTGGGGAGCACCTGTTTTGTTTGTGAAGAAGAAGGATGGTTCCTTGCGATTGTGTATTGATTATCGCAGGCTGAATTTGGTAACTGTGAAGAATAAGTATCCTTTGCCCAGGATTGATGATCTGTTTGATCAGTTGAAGGGGGCACGGTACTTTTCGAAAGTTGATCTGCAGTCAGGGTATCATCAGTTGCTCGTCAAGGATGGGGACGTGCAGAAGACCGCTTTTAGGACCAGCTTCGGTCATTATGAGTTCCTTGTGATGTCGTTCGGTCTGACGAACGCACCAGCCGTGTTCATGGATCTGATGAATAAGGTGTTTCGGCCATTCCTGTTCCGATTCGTCATTGTCTTTATCGATGACATCTTAGTTTATTCGGCGAGCCGGGCAGAGCACGAGGAGCACTTAAGAGCGGTTTTGGATACTCTTAGGGAGCATCAGCTTTTCGCACAGATCAAGAAGTGTGATTTCTGGAAAGAGGAGGTCAAGTTCCTAGGACATGTGGTGTCCAAGGAAGGAATAGCCGTCGACCTTGCCAAGGTAGCTACAGTGCGGGACTCGAAGCAGCCTGGTTCAGTTACTGAGGTGAGGAGTTTTCTGGGTCTTGCAGGCTATTATCGATGCTTTATTTAGGACTTCTCGAAGATTGCCAGACCGTTGTCGCAGCTGACACGGAAAGATTTGAAGTTTGCTTGGAATGAGCAGGAGGAGTTAGTTTTTCAGGAGCTGAAGGACAAGTTGACGTTCGCCCCTGTGCTAGTATTACCAGAGCAAGGGGTTAAGTATATTATATATACTGACGCCTCTCGCGTTGGTCTGGGTTGTGTCCTTATGCAGAAAGACAGGGTGATTGCTTATGCTTCGCGTCAGTTGAGGAAACACGAAGAGAATTACCCTACGCATGACCTGGAATTGGCAGCTGTCATCTTCGCATTAAAGCTTTGGAGACATTACCTCTATGGTGAGGAGTTCGAGCTCTTTTGCGACCACAAGAGCCTTAAGTATATTTTCACGCAGCGTGATTTGAATATGAGGCAACGCAGGTGGTTGGAAACATTGAAGGACTTCAAGTTCGATGTTTCTTACCATCCTGGCAAGGCGAACCTTGTGGCAGATGCGTTGAGTCGCAAGAAGGCTATTGAGTTTGCGGCTCCGCTGATGATAGCAGAGTGGGATATGTTGGAGTTCGTGGGCGATTTTGAGCAGAAGCTTACGGTGGTTGAGCCGTATGAGGTTATCGCACACATTCGTGTACAGCCCGTTATCGACGAGAGGATCGTTACAGCTCAGGCAGATGATGAGTTTTTGGTGAAGATGAGGCAGCGGGTTGGTACAAATGAGAACTCCGACTGGAGTGTTAGTTTTGATGGGGGCCTACATTTTCGTGGCCGGTTATGTGTTCCTGACATCCCTGACTTGAGACGTGAGGTTCTCGAGTTAGCCCATAGTTCTAAGCTTGCGATGCATCCAAGTAGCACGAAGATGTATCAGGATATGAAGAGGTCTTATTGGTGGGACAATATGAAGGTCCAGATTGCTGAATTTGTTTCTCGTTGTCTCACGTGCCAACAGGTCAAGGCAGAGCATCGCTGACCTCCTAGGTTGTTGCAGCCCATGCCCATAGCTGAATGGAAATGGGATTTCATCTCTATGGATTTTATTTCTGGGTTGCCGAGGACGAGGAAGGGATTTGACTCTATTTGGGTGATCATCGATCGATTAACGAAGTCGGCGCATTTCTTACCGATCAGAGTCACTTACTCTGCAGACGAGTTGGCTAGGTTGTATATCAAGGAGATAGTGCGTCTGCATGGAGTTCCCCTGGAGATTGTGTCTGATAGAGACACGCGTTTTACATCTATCTTCTGGACTCGTATCCAGGAAGCAATGGGTGTGAAACTGAAGTTCAGCACCGCGTTTCATCCGCAAACAGATGGGCAGACGGAGCGCGTGAATCAAGTCCTGGAAGATATGTTGCGAGCTTGTGTTTTGGATTTCAAAGACAGTTGGGATGATTGTCTTCAGTATGCAGAGTTCGCGTATAATAATAGTTTCCAGGCGAGTATCGGCATGGCTCCCTATGAGGCGTTGTATGGTCGCTCGTGCAGAGCACCACATTGTTGGGCAGAAATTGGTGAGCGTAGTTTGCTTGGCCCAGAGTTGGTGCAGGTGACTTCAGAGAAGGTTGACATCATTCGACGTCGACTTCTGACAGCGCAGAGCAGGCAGAAGAGTTATGCTGATACGAGGCGTCGACCGCTTGAGTTTGTAGTGGGAGACCATGTTTTTCTGAAGGTCTCTCCTATGAAGGGAGTTCTGCGGTTCGGTAAGAAGGGGAAGCTGACGCCGAGATTTATTGGTCCATTTCAAGTTCTGGATCGAGTGGGAGCGGTAGCATACCGCCTTGCTTTGCCCACACCTCTTGCGGGCGTGCATAACGTATTTCATGTTTCTATGCTGAAGAAGTACGTTCCTGATCCTTCGCATATTATCAGTTGGGAGCAAGTGCAGTTGAGTGAGGATGCCACTTATGTACTGCGACCGACGCGTATTCTCGACAGGAAGGAGCAGGTATTGCGTAGCAAGGTTATCCCTCTTGTGAAGGTGCTATGGACGCATCATGGTGTGGAAGAGGCTACTTGGGAATCTGAAGCTGAGGTCAGGAAGACCTACCCTCTGATCCTTGAGGCTTATATGAAGGTATGAATTTCGATGACGAAATTTTCTTTAAGGGGGGTAGATTCTAACGACCTTGGAATTTTTGTGCTAATCTTTCCTTAAGTAGTTGTTTTTGGGGTAATTAGCGCTTTACTCGATTGCTTGTGAATTTCGCATCAATCACTTTAAATTGTATCTGCATGGCTCTAAACGTGTAGATTAGTGAGCGCTACGTTACTCTGAAATCTGGGATCCATCGCTAAATCCAGTTGTTCTGGGGAATTTTTGGAAGTCTGAATAAAAGTTTTCATACATATTGGGTCTTATATACTTAGGTGTTTTATACTATACCTGAAGGATTTGAGTCTCCCCGCAAGCGGGTATGTGTGTGTGTGTGCGTGTATATACATATGTGTGTGTGTGTGCATATAAGTATGTAAATGTATATGTGTATATATGTATATATATGTATGTATGTGTGTATATATATATACATGAATATGTGTATATATATGTATATGTATATGTATATGTGTGTATATATGTTTATATGTATATACATATGTATATGTGTATATGTATATATATGTATATGTATATGTATATACACGTATATGTATATATGTGTATGTATATGTAACGACCTTGAAATTTTTGTGCTAATCTTTTCTTAAGTAGTTGTTTTTGGGGTAATTAGCGCTTTACTCGATTGCTTGTGAATTTCGCATCAATCACTTTAAATTGTATCTGCATGGCTCTAAACGTGTAGATTAGTGAGCGTTACGTTACTTTGAAATCCGGGATCCATCGCTAAATCCAGTTGTTCTGGGGAATTTTTGGAAGTCTGAATAAAAGTTTTCATACATATTGGGTCTTATATACTTAGGTGTTTTATACTATACCTGAAGGATTTGAGTCTCCCCGCAAGCGGGTATGTGTGTGTGTGTGCGCGCGTATATATATATATATATACATGAATGTGTATATATATATATATGTATATGTGTGTATATATGTTTATATGTATATACATATGTATATGTGTGTATGTATATATATGTATATGTATATGTATATGTATATACACGTATATGTATATATGTGTATGTATATGTAACGACCTTGGAATTTTTGTGCTAATCTTTCCTTAAGTAGTTATTTTTGGGGTAATTAGCGCTTTACTCGATTGCTTGTGAATTTCGCATCAATCACTTTAAATTGTATCTGCATGGCTCTAAACGTGTAGATTAGTGAGCGCTACGTTACTCTGAAATTTGGGATCCATCGCTAAATCCAGTTGTTCTGGAAAATTTTTGGAAGATCTGAATCGGACCTGGACCGCGCGTCGAAAGTCCGATGGCAATGATCTTAGGCTGTTGCGGTCACCGAGTTGGGCTTGACCATCTCCTCGAAAATTAAGTCCATGTGATGTTCTGGGTCGATTTGTTTGAGCTCGGAGTGAAGAGTGTGAGAACAGTTGGAATTTATTAAGCTTTTTATGAAATCTGAGTCGTGTCGCTTGCGCGACGATTTTAAGCTATCTGACCGTTGGATTCTGACCTAATTTCACCCTCTGATCAGGATAGTTGGCCCAGGCATATCCTAGTGCTTGTGGACCTGATCGAGTTTCCGTGACCGTTGAATTGAGTGTGGTCCGCCACGGCTGATCTGAAGAGCCGGTCG
Organism: Magnolia sinica; assembly: GCF_029962835.1. Classification (NCBI taxonomy): domain Eukaryota; kingdom Viridiplantae; phylum Streptophyta; class Magnoliopsida; order Magnoliales; family Magnoliaceae; genus Magnolia; species Magnolia sinica. The sequence continues at coordinate 73,546,232 of NC_080578.1, read as the reverse complement.
GTATGAAAACTCAGCTTGACCTAGATCCATGGTCAAGGAGCTTAAGTCCGACCTTTCGTAGTTATAGGCCCACCAGAAGTGCTTCGTTGGATCGAGAAAGGCATGCTTTGGTTATAACTTAAGTATACCTTGTCCCTAGGGTTATTTTCATCAAGAATAGGCTTATTTATAGTCCTTAAACCCTAGCCCTCTTTTCCATACGAATTTTCTCTAACCCTAGCTTGGAAAGAGAGTGGAAAAGAGAGAGAAAGGGAGAGAGATAAGTTGGTGAATCATCTTGGTTTCTTCCTTGTTCTTCTTCATCTTTGAACCTTCACTTTGAATCGTTCTTCTGACGGTTCTGAGTTCTTTTGGAGTAAGTTAACCTAACCCTAACCTGTGTTAGAGCTTATATTAGTTTTGGAGTTGTTGTATCTCATTTCTATCCTTATTTTAGGGTATTCCATCGCCGTTGACGAAGACAACTCGTCTAAATCAGTTCGGTGGTTCTTTCCTTGCTTAAGGTACAGACTTTAAGTGTATATAGGTTATGGTTTTCAAGGCTTTCAACGCCAGTTAGTGATTTATTCTTGTTATGGATGAGATTTCACATGTCAAATGTTATGTTTACATTGTTTTCCTGATATGCATGTGCTATATTGAGATTTGTGTATTCTATGTGTATTTATAAAGTACCGTATACATATAAAATATGCACTTATGTTTGCCTTGATTATTTGTCATGTATGTATGCTAGATGCATGTATGATAACTCCTTGGTAAAAGGAATTGTCTAAGTGCATGTATTCCAACATACGTCATGTATGTTGTTCCATGTATGATAAGTGTTTGTAGAAATGCATGAATGATCTAAGTGTAACTTATTACACTTATCGTGGGCGTTGAGAAGTGATTTTCAATACTCCTATTGATGGGCATGATTTCCTTTATGCAGTTACATTCCAAGTTATTTAAATTCAAGCATTATCTATGCTTACATTTATGTTAAGTTGATATTCTTCAGATGCGTATGTACCATGATTGGAGTTATTGTTCCATTATTGTTTTACATTCCATATGAATATCTGTAGTAGTGTAAGATGTTTGAGACTATGCTTTAGTCCAGGAAATCGGTAATTGACCCTATGTTCGTGGTTGAGATTGCTTTCGCCACGTAGGACGTATTAGACGAACCCGAGTCGTATTAGAGTTGTCGGCAGTGGTTTGGCCACGCGGAGTGTTTGCGCACTCTATGTCGTTCAATTCAACGTGCGCTCGTGCTAGTCGAGTTCGTCAAGTAACCCGATTGTCCGATGTATGTTCACCATGTATGGACGCTACTGCTTGAATCTAGGGTACCGAACTTACCAGTGAAATCCTATTAACTATGGTACTTGATCCGTTAAGACTCATGAGCCGGACATGGTGGTATGGGACACCGTGATCGAGCTGTCGGCCTACGCTGGGGTGACGAGCCTCCCCGTAGTGACCAGTGAGCAACTAAACTCGTGAGCCGATTATGGTGGTATGGGACACTATATTCGTGCTGTCGGCCTACATTGATTGGTGACGAGCCCTTTGTAGTGACCTCGAGCATACCTGGATACCGCAAGGAGGTGACGAGCCGAATTGTGGTAGTAAAGGCATGAAAGGCGTGCATTGATTAGTGACGAGCCCTTTGCTACGACCTCAAACATATGATTGTATGAGATGTCTAGGATTGACGACCCTAGTATGGATCACCGTTTGGATGGTGACATGAGGAAGGTATCTTAGCTTCCCAATCCGGCTGTGTGAAATGGACTAATAACAACTTGGTAATCATATCCATGCACCGTATTTGCATGTGCTTTGTAGATGTGGCGCACTTTGAGGCGATGTCATGCGTAACGTAAGATGAAGACGCTGAGGGTGTACGCGTGAGGGCACGCATCATATTGCATTCATCCTTGCATTAACAAGAGTACTTAGGATTTATTTAATTATCCTGCTTTATCATTACTGTTTGATTGAACTGATAACATGTTAACCAGTGCCTTATTGTTCCACTGAGTTGATCACTCACTCTCACATTTCTGGGGCAGTGTTAAACACCCACCAGACTCTGTCTTAGGCTCTGATGTTGCAGATGTGGATGCGACTTCTGAGGCAGAGCGGGAGCTGGATGATGACGAGGCTGCCTTCTCTTATGTGCAGTTTTCAGACGGGTTCTAGCGAGCCTCGGTCTGGTGTGCGGGATCATGGGATTATTTTTGGGAACTGAAATGATGTAACTTGATACTTATAATTTTGTTAAATAACACTTTCATACGATCTGGCTTGTATATGTAATTCAGGGGTTTACACTTGTACACATATTTTACTATAAGTCTTCCGCTTGCTTTATTCACTTATCCCTGAATCATATCTGTGTTTTGGCTTAATTTATTCCATGTTTTATGCACTAATACAGTCAACATACATCCTTCATTAAATATGTTGCATAAGTGATGTTTTGGAACTCGGGAGCTGAGTTATGCTTGACCCCCGAATTTCAGGGCGTTACAGTATATGTATATGTAAGTGTGTCTCTGTGTGTGTGTATGTATGTATGTATATTTGTGTATCTGTATATATATGTATATGTGTGTATATGCTGTATATGTGTGTGTGTATGTGTATATAGTGATGTTTTCTCTTCCCTTATTTTATTTTGCGTAATAGTAAATTTCGAGGACGAAATTTTTATTAGGAGGGGAGAGCTGTCAAGCCCGTCATAATGACCATTCTATTCCGTATGATCTCGTGGTCCTCCCGGTCAAATTTCGGCGACCCACCACCCATAGATTTCATTTATGCGCGACCCTGAGTCTCATCCTGTAAACCTGAGTCGGCTTGACCCGAGACCTGCGCCATTGCGACCGCACCATCGTCGTGGTTCTGATGCCTCGTCTCGTGCGTAAATGCCACACTTAGATCATAACATGTGGCCCACGCATAATAATGGTCGTGGACTGTACGTTGCGGGACCCACTGGCACCATTCCCTAGGTGGGTGATGTCATGCCTTTACACAAGTAATGATGGCCTCTCTTCATAAGTCAACCCTTCTTACATGTAATAATGGCATCTGTCTTCCCCAAGCAATGATTACCCTACCACAATCATTTCATTCTCTCTCTCTCTCTCTCTCTCTCTCTTATCTCTCTCCCTCCCTGTCTTTCTTCCCATTCAAACAACAAGAGCTCCCAACGTCCAGGCTTTCCTCCATTTTCCAGCCACATTGAAGCTGCATACCCTATCATCGAACCTCTAAAATCCAATCTTAACCATTGATTCTTTCTCCATGGAGCTAGATTACCCTAGTGTGGAAGAATGAGTAGTTTTAAAGGTGGGTGCTTTCAAGTTGCTGATTTCTCCTTTCTTCTTTGATCCTCTCTTTTCTTTTGATATAGGAAATGTGGGACCCACCAATCCATGATGGGGATCCCATTTGATCCCTTGGATGTGGCCCTTGGCCCATCCTGCATGCATGCATTATCCCATGATGGGGCCATTCTCCATGGACCCCATCATGATGTATCTCATGATCCCAACCATTCTAAGGTCATCTAAACCTTCATTTTATGGTGGGGATGGTATCCCCACCTTGAAAATTTTTATTGTGGGATCCATGCATGCATGGACCCAAGATGTAAATATGTATGACTAGATCTTTATATGAGTGATCCTAGTGGCGAAATCCCTCTATGTATGATCGGATTCTCTCTCATTTCCTCTCTCTTTCCCTATTTTCTACCATTTTTGTTGATCAAGGTGGCCCACTTGATGTGCAAGGCACATCTAGCCGTCCACCCTTGTTGAACGTTTCCCCTTGTCCCATTTTCTGGATGAGGGAGATTCACCTTGCTATCCACTTTTCCACACAAGGTCCGGATCGTTTGGGGCCATGATCGGAGTGTGCGTGGCCCATCTAAGTGACCCTATCTTAATGTATGTGATGGGTTTTCTTGCTGGACTTTTATTTGTGGGCTGCACTAGGCAGCAATACCCAGCTGTCCAGAATATCTCCCAGGCCCATTTGTTAGCTGTTTGAATAGGAAACCCAAATACCAGTGTAAGACCCGTATCCTAGACCGTACCATTCTGTAGGCTTCCGCGGTACTCCCGGTCGAATTCCGGCAACCCTCAACCTGTTACTGGTATTTGGGCGCGGTCCTGAGTCTTGTCCCGTATATCTGAGTTGACTCGACCCGAGACTTGTATCCTTGCGACCGCGCCGTCGCCGCGGTTCCGATGCCGCGTCTCGCGCGCTGAGGCGATACCCGGTCCAGGAGATGTGGGCCCGCGTTCAGTTCGAGAAAAACGCCGCACGTTGCAAACACCGAGGGAATCTTTACGACACATCACATCACTCCATCAATCAATGCAAGTACAACCACCCCTCTCTTAAAGTTAACTCTCTCTTACAACTAAGTACATTCACCCATCACTCACCATCCCCCTCCCCATCACTTCATCACTCACATCACCTCTCTCTCTCTCATCTCTCTCATTCTCCAAAAAGAAACAACCCACGTCTCAACCCCCATGAGAGCTTGGTGTTGTAAAGCCCGTATCCTAGACCGTACCGTTCCATAGGCTTTCGCGGCCCTCCCGGTCAAATTCTGGCGACCCGCGATCTGTTACCGATATTTGCATGCGATCCTGAGTCATGTCACGTATATCAGAGTCGGCGCGACTTGAGACTTGTACCCTAGCGACCGCACCGTCGCCGCGGTTCCGACGCCCCGTATTACGCGCTGAGGCGATACCCGAGCCAGGGGATGTGGGCCCGCGATCAGTTCGAGAAAACATCATGTATTTGCAATCCCAAGAGAATCTCTACAATATGTCAAATCAATTCTATCAATCAATTCCATCAATCACCTCTCATGTCAATTACAAAACCCCATCCCCGAGCAACCCCAAAATCAAAGCAACCCATCACTCACCTTGTCACCCATCACCCTCTTACATCACTCATACCTCTCTCTCATCTTTCTCTCTCATTTCCCCATTTTCAAGCAAACAACGCAACGTTCATGAGAGCTCCATGAGAGAGCTTTGTGTGGCCTACTCCCTACCTCCCATCTCCACCATCCAAAGAACATCTCAACCGTTGAAATCCAAAGAACATCTAGATCATGTTGGCGGAAGAAGGAAGAGGAGATCAAAGGTGGGTGTTTTTATTTGTTGATTTTGTGATTTGAGGGCCTACATATGTGGGACCCATCTTGATGTATTCATGTATAGGGAGGGCCTACAGTGGCGTGGTCCCTCCTCTCTCATGATCGTCTCACCTCTCTCTCTCTCTCTTTCTCTCTCTCTCTCTATGTTATTTTCCTTGTGTGATGGTCCACCTTGATGGACGGTGCTAAGGACCTCACCTATAATGTGTGCATTTTATCCACGCCGCTGTCCAATTAGCGGACCGCATTTGCTATCCAAATCGAGGGCCTACCTTGCTACCGCATCCAACTAGGGCCCACCCTTGTTGTCTGTTTGAACAGACCCTAAAGAAGGGAAATCACACATATCGGTTTGATCCGTGGGCCCCACCATGATTTTCGTATGATGCCAACATCGTCCAGTGACTGGACGTGTGGCCCACATAATACAAGTGTTTGGACAGGCCGCCTGTCCAGGGGCCTGGACGTGGATGTATTTTTATATAAAAATATATATATATATATATATATATATATTATGGTGGGCCCCACGTGGGACCCACCTTTACTTCATGTATTCCCCGTGGATCCCATCCACATGGATCTTACCCTGATGTATGGTTACATCTAGACCGTCCGTCCATTTTGAAATGGGACGAGGCCCACTATAACGCATGTGTTTTATTCAAACCGGCCAGCCATCTGGAGGACGGGGCCCACCCCTGCACGTGTGGGTGGGACCCACCTTGACGAATGTAGCATATGTCCACACCGTCCAATTTTGGACGGTGCAGAGAGGGGCCACCAAGATGTATACAACCGTCCATCCGTTGGCAGTTGTTGTGGCACCAACGTGATGTATGTATTTTATATACAAACCGTCCTTCCATTTGAAGGTGTGGCCCACCCCACACGTGTGGCACGTGTGGGGTGGGACCACCTTGGTGGATGCATCGTATATCCCCTAGTCCTCCATCTGTCCTTTGGTGCGGGCACCACCATAATGCATGTGTTTATACACACCGTCCAGCCATGTTTTCAGACCGTGTAGGGTCTTTACTACATGTGGGGGATGGGGCCCACCTTGATGTACGTGCCTTACATCCTAGCCGTCCATTTGTTTGGGAACGGTGGGACCCCCTGCAATATGTGTGTGTGTTGTGTAGCGCACACCTTGATGTATGAATGTGCTCACCACGTTGTCCATCCATTTTTCTGGGATGAGGCCCACCTGTGTATGTGTTGTGGGGCCTGATGTGATGTATGCGCTTCATCCCACCGTCCAGCAAGTGGGACGGTGGGTAAATCCAGCCCGTCCAGTCTCACACATGGTGTGGGGTCCACATGATATATGTGTTTTATCAAGACCGTCCATCCAGCAGCAGATAGCTGTTGAACTGACGTCAGCAAGTTCTGTGGGTCCCACATAATGTATGTGCTATATCCAACTATCCATTGTATGGACGATCATGGGTATGTATTATATCTCTACCGTCCATCTGTTTCGACATCAGCAAATTCTCTGGCCCAATCATGGAGTATGTGTTTATCCAACCGCCCACCTGGCAACAGGTGGGGCCCATCTTAATGTAAGTATTTTGTATCTGGGCCATCCATATGCTGGACAGCCAGCAGTTTTTGCTGCCGCTGCAGTTGACATCAGCAAGTTCTGTAGGCCACCATTGATGCATGTGATGTATATCCTAGCCGTCTTTCATTCAGATATGCATGGGGCCCACCTAGGATGTATGTACTGTAGCCGCACCGTCCGTCTGAGGACGTGGCCCTGATGTATGGGTTTTACCCTCATTGTCTATAGGACGGTGGAAACCACCATGATGTAAGTGTTTTATCTACATCATCCGTGGACCACACCATGATGTAGGTGTTGTATCCACACAGTCCACCAGTTCCATATCAGTTTAAGGCCTGGGCCTCAACAGCCAGGCCTAGATATGCAGTCAGCAGGGTCATATGATGTGGCCCAGTATGAGGCCCAATGTGACCTATATGAGGCCCACTTGATGTAGATGAGGCCCATTAGTGCAGCCCATTGATGCAGCCCACTTGATGTGTATGAGGCCCATGTGCAGGGCTCACCAATTATGTATATTAGGCTCATGTGTAGGGCCCACCTATTGTGTATTTGAAGCCAATGGGTGAGGCCCAATGTGATGTATTCGAGGCCCAATGTGATGTATCCGAGGCCCATGAGTGAGGCCCATTGTGATGTATTTGAGGTCCATGTGATGCGGCCCATAGTGATGTGTATGTGGCCCTTGTATAAGACTCATTGTGATGTGTATTAGGCCTTTGTGTGAGGTCATGGGCCCACTATATGTCTAACCCTATGTGGGCCACTCCTTGGGAGCAATGTTGGTTGAATGTCCACATTGATGGGCAATGATGGTTAGATGTTCACATTGTGACCTTCCCTTAGGCCTTGTTAAGCCCATTCCGATTCCGATTGTCAATTTCGATTGTCGAGGCTAAATCTGATTGACGAGGGCAATTCCGTTAGTCGAGGCTGATTCCGATTAACGTGACCGATTTACTGATTCTAATTATTGATCGATTTTGATTGTCATGATCGATTGTCGATTCCGATCGACATGACCGATTTGTCATTCTGATTATCGATCGATTTCGATTGTCATGACCGATTGTTGATTCCGATTAACATGACCGATTTGTCGATTATGATTATCGATCGATTTCGATTGTCATGACCGATTGCTGATTCCGATCGAAGTAACCGATTTGCCATTCTGATTATCGATTGATTTCGATTGTCGTGACCGATTGTCGATTTCGATCGACGTGACCGATTTGCCATTCTGATTATCGATTGATTACGATTGTCGTGACCGATTGCTGATTCCGATTGATGTGACCGATTTACCGATTCTGATTATCGATTGATTGCGATTGTCGTGACTGATTGCCGATTCCAATTGACATAACCGATTTGTCGATTCTGATTATCGATTGATTCCGATTGTCGTGACCGATTGCCAATTCTGATCGACGTGACTGATTTACCATTCTTATTATCGATTGATTCCGATTGTCGTGACAGATTGCCGATTCCGATTGTCATGGCCGATTGTCGATTAGCAATCGAGGCTAATTATCATGGCCGATTGCTGATTCCGGTTGACGTGACTGATTTTTCGATTCCGATTATCGATCGATTCCGATAATCGAGGCCAATTCTGATTGTCGAGACCGATTTCGATTTGTCGAGGCTGAGTATCGAGGCCGATTTTGATTGGTCGAGGCCGATTGTATAGGCTGATTCTGATTATCGAGCTGAGTATCAAGGCCGATTCTGATTTGTCGAGGCCAATGTATAGGTCGATTTCGATTGTCGAGACCGAATGTCGAGGCCGATTCCGAGTGTCAATTCCGATCATTGAGGTCGATTTCGTTTGTCGAGGCTGATTTTGATTGCCGAGGCCGATTGTCGAGGCCTATGTGATGAGGCCCATTGTGATGCATTTGAGGGTCAGGCGATGGAGCCCATTGTGATGTATGTTAGGCCCGTGTGAAAGGCCCATTGTGATGTGTATTAAGCTCTTGAGTAAGGCCCATGGTGTTGTATATCAGGCCCTTTGTGAGGCTATGAGTCCACTATATGTAAGGCTCTATGTGGGCCACTCCTTGGGGGTAATGTTGGTTAAATGTACACATTGTCGATGCCGATTGTCGGTGCCAGTTATTGATACTGATTATGAGTATGTGACAGAATAGCATCATGATACATACCCATACGCATCATCTGCATGTTTGTTATGAGATATGGTTGACCATTGCATATGACATTAGATATGTTGTTATAAGACTCTCTGAAAGCGGAGATTGTATCACATGAATACATGGTATGCGCAGGATTGATGCATGACTGGATTATATGACTCATTGTAACGTCTCGAAAAAATCCGTATAAGGACCCGAGTACCACCTCAGGCAAAAATCACCCAGGACCAAATCCTTTAGAAATTAGGTTAATTTTAGCAAGTGCTAAACTAGAGTGTTTATGAAATTAGAACTAATCACTTTAAATATGATTTGCAAGACCTAAAATGTGCAGAATCATTAACCAGGTTGCTCTCGGGAGCACACCGAAACTCCGTATCGGACCTGGACCACACGTCGAAAGTTCGATTACTCCGAAACTATACAGTTATGACCGCATTACTGGACTTGACAACTCCCTCGGAAATCAAGTCTTAATTGTGTCTAAAACTACACAACTTGAGCCCGGAGTGAAGAGTGTGAGAAATGTAAAAATATTTAGAAATAAAAATCTAAATTTAAGTAATCTGAGTCATGTCGCTTGCGGGCCAAATATAAGGATTCAGACCGTCAAAATCTGACCCAAATACACCCTCGAATCAGGAGAAATGTCCCACACATGTCGATGTACTTGTGGCCCTAATCGAGTGACCATAACCGTTGAACTAAAACTGGTCCGCCACGGCTAATCTGTAAATCCGATCGGGACGAAAACTCAGCCTGACCTAGATCCATGGTTAGGGAGCTTAAGTCCGACCGCACGTGAAAAAGGGGCCACCAGAAGTGCTCCGTTGGACCGGAACGACCCATATTTGGATATAACCTAAGTATACCTTGGCCCTGTGGCCATTCCCATCAAACCGGGCCTATATAAGGACCTTAAACACCCTCTCTCATATGTCATACGAATTTGTAAACCCGAAGGGAAAGAAGAGAGAAAAGAGAAGAAGAAAGTGAGGAAGAGAGAGAGAGAGAGAGAGAGAGAGAGAGAGAGAGGTTGGGATCTTTCCCTAACGCTCCACGTGCTTAGCCACCACTCCTGTGTCCCTATACGGGCGATACCAATCCCGTTCTTAGGTAAGAAAACCTAACCCTAATCCGTTTTAGGGTTTCTGATAGTGTAAGTTATGAAATAGCTAACCTAATTTATCTTATAGGTTGTTAATCTGCCGTAGACAAAGACCTAGCTTTAAAACTGAGTTCGTTACAAGTCTACCGGCGAAAGGTGTGGACTATAAATGTTTAGGTTATGGTTTTCAAGGCTTTCAATGTCAACTAATGATTTATGACTGATTTGAATTGCTATCACATGCTTAGACACGTTGTTCCCGCACTTTACACATATGTATGAACTATGTTGAATAATGTGTATTCTTGGGCATGTTGAAATGTTTGTATGTATATGGATTTGTCATAATTAACTGTTGTAGACAAATGGTTGAATTATATGTGACAATTCCTTAGTGAAAGGATTTGCCCTAATACGTGCTAACACCAACATACGTCATGTATGTTGGAATATGTAGTCTAAGTGTTTGTAGAAATGTCTGAATGAACAAATGTGTAATATATTGTACTTTAAATGGGCGTTGAGAAGAGATTCTCAACTACCTTAACGATGTGTATGATTTCCTCCATGTAACCTATATTCTTTGTCTGTTTTATTTAGACACTGCTTATGTGTGAATTCATGTTTAAGTTGAAATCCACCAAATGCTCACATGCTTGTATGCTTAGAATTGTTGATCCATTACTGTTCTGATTAGCTTGTATGCTTATCTGTTATAGTCGATTTTGTTTGGGACTACAGAACAGTCCAGGCAATCGGTAACAGGCATTGAATAGGTGGCTGAGGTTGTTTCGCCACATAGGACGCGATCGATGAATCCGAGCCGTACTTGGGACGTCAGCAGTGGTTAGGCCACACGAAGTGCTTACGCACTTCATGTCGATCAACTCAACGTGTGCTCGTACTAGTTGAGCTCGTCAAATAACCCGATTGCCCGATGTATGTTCACCATGTATGGACCTACTGCTTGAATCTAAGGTACCAAACTCACCAGTGAAAACCTCTTTAAAACCTTAGTACCTCGATTCGCTAAGACTCATGAGCCGGACATGGTGGTATGGGACACCGTAGTCGAGCTATCGGTCTACGCTGGGGTGACGAGCCTCCCCGTAGTGACCAGTGAGTAACCCAGACTCATGAGTCGAGTACGGTGGTATGGGACACTGTATTCAAGCTGTCGGCCTACACTGATAAGGTGACGAGCCCTTTGCAGTGACCTCGAGCGTACGTTAAGACTGCGTAGAGGCGACGAGCCCTTACGTAGCAACAAGAGTACACTAGGCCTGCACTGATAAGGTGACGAGCCCTTTGAAGTGACCTAAAACCGCATCATCGTATGGGATTTACTAGGACTGACGACCCTAGAATGGATCATTGTTTGGGAATTTATATAAGGGAGGTATTTTAAATTCCTAATCCTACTATATGAAAAGGACTAATAATAACTCGGTAATCACGCTCATTTCATCGCACTACATGTGCCCCGGGTTGAAGAGCACAGAGGGAAGAAAGCATGCCACGACCGTAAGATGGTGTCGTAGAGGAAGTGTAGGCGAGGGCATGCATCATGCTTACATTTCATCCTTGCATTAATAAGAGTATTTAGGAATGTCTGATATGTCTGCTTTATCATTACTGCTTGACTGAATTGAGAACATGTTAACCTTTGCTTTATTGTTCCACTGAGTTGATCACTCACTCCCACGTCCTGGGACGGTGTTCCGAACACCCACCAAACTCTGTCTTAGTTGCAGATGATGATGCGACTCAGGAGGCGGAGCCCGATTACTATGACGATCAGGATGAGTTCTCATATATGTAATTCTCCGGTGGTTTCGCTTAGGCCATCCGAATCGACGGGGCTACAGGGTCTATTATTATAGTTGAACTATTTTGAACTATTACATGTTTATGGTGACTTAGTGATGTATTCATACTCTGGTGACCGATCGTGATCTTTTTGGTTCATACACGTCTATATACATTTTTTAGTCTTCCGCTTGCGTTATAAGAATTGATCTGGAGTATGAATTACTGTTTTGGTATAATCTCACTCATGATTAATGCACTAACACAGACAACATTTAATCATCATTATCTATGTTGCATAAGTGATGCGTTGGAACTCATGTGTTGAGTTTATGCTCGACCCCCGATTTTCAGGGCGTTATAAGTTGGTATCAAAGCATGATTTGAATTAAACCGGACCTGGGTTAGGGTCACACGACGTATGCTGACGCTTTTCAACATAGTTGGGTGCGAGAGAAATCTAGAAACAAGCTTAGGATTCCCCAATTTCGCCAATTGGCAAAGTTCACAGAAATCGATCATTTTCTCGGGTCTGTACCCATCCGTGATCGCATGAGTCGATCCCGAATCACCCCTAGATAGTCAATTGACAGGTTTCGATCATGTTTTATTTCGTCCCAGCCGTTTAAAATCGGTAACGTAAATATACGTCAGAATTTATTCGAAATGACCCGAAACAAGTCAAAACGGAGTGAGGGGCCAAACGAGACACTTCCAGGGGGACCCATGGTGGGACCCAACCTTTTTGGGACCCAAGGGGCAGAAAGACCTCGCCCAAAGGGCGAGCCCTCACTGGAAAGTCCAGTAACCGGCAAGGACCTTGCCGGTTTGGCGAGGCCTCACCATCAAACGGGCCTGGCCGGGCGGGCCGGCTCGGGCCGATCGGTCCTAGGTGTTGTGTGGTCCATGCACATAGGTGGGGTCGATTATAACCCCTTCTATACCACCTTTCCTTCACAAACCACCACCCCAAGCTCTCCTTTTTTCCAAAAAATTTCAGATTTTCCACTCAAACCCCTCCTTCAAGCACTTCTTGTCTCATTTTCGTGCAACCCTTGCACTACCCCCTTCAAAAACCTCTACCACAGCTGCCAACCCTTTTTGCATTCTCTCGTTTGAGCTCTTAAACCCTCCATTTGAGTCTCAAATTCGTGTAAGCTCACTAACCTACTTGATTCCATCATTTTTCCTCTTTATTTCCCTTTCATTTGAGCCTATACATCCCCTTTTTGTAGCTCAAGATTTCAAAACCCAACAATCCCTCTTCTAATCTTCCTTATTCCTTCAACTTTCTTCATTCCTTCTCTTTTTGGAACACACAAATACCATTGTGTGCTTCAACGATCTTATGATCTCGTAACCCATCCTATTCCCACTTTTCCTTCCATTTCAATGGCTCTTTTTAAGCTTGTGGCAACTATTTTCTCTCTTTTCGCCCTTCTTTCTCTCATGGGAAAGAAAAGAGCTCCTGTGGAAGAAGCTGGGCCTAGTCTCCCTACTCGTTCGAGGAGACCAAGAGGTGCCGCCGCAAGTTCGAGCGTCAATTGGGAGTTTCAGACTAAACGGGATCTTGATCCCCAGGCTCCCATCGGAAGGATGCTGTTGGCGGAGCTGTCGCATAGAGTTTATGAGGGCCGTAGAGTCCTTTTTGAAGCTCATGTGGATGCAAGGCTATTTGGGGAATACCTCTTGCTCGAGCGCCTGGAAGAGGCCGGGTGGGGTCTGCTATTTGAGGGCGAGTACCGCGCAAATGTGGGCACTGTCTGAGCTTTCTATGCCCACATTCGAGAGCCTACGTTGGAGCCCTTGCAGTTCAAGATTCCTTGTGGAAGAGATCGGGAAGCCACCATCCACGTTGGTTTAGTATCTTGGCTTATGAATGTGCCTCTTGGCGAGGTAGATGCAACTGAGAATAATCTGAGGAGTGTACGTGAAAGAGATCGCCGCACACGGGCCCTTTATGGCCAATTGGTTCAGTGGCAATCCAACAATAGCCTTCTAGCGACCCATATGTCTGGCGACTTCCGTTTGCTTCACCATATCTTCACGTTCAATGTCTACCCCAGGTGGAGCAACCGCAGCGAGCGCACGCGCCTGATGGTAGATTTCCTATATTAAGTGGGGCAGGGAGAAGCTGTGTGTGCCTACATATGTTTTGCGACAGATAGTTCTCACCGCACGCTCTAACAGAAGGTCGGATTCGCTCCCATTCGACTCATATGTAAGATTGCACATGAGTTTGGCTACAGGCTTAGGGCGGAAAAGCCGGTGCCGATCCATTACATCAATGAAGCGACTCTCAATCAGATGGGTATCGGGCCACGGCAACGACAAGCCCAACTTGAAGAGAGTGAGGATGAGACAGAGAGCGAAGAGGAAGAGAGTGAGGAAGAAGAGGGAGCTAAAATAGAAGAAGAACATAGCAAGGAAAAAGATGAGGCTCAGGATACGGATGAGAGCTCCCCTCCTGCGGTACCGGAGCATGGCACTGTTCAAGCTCGCTTAGCTCAACTTGAGGAAGGTTAGGCTTTCCTACGACAAGATATAATGGATCTTCAGGGCCTCGTGAAACACAAGTTTAAGAAGGTGACTCGCACTTTGAAGTCCATCCTATACTGCCTACAGGATAAGGGTGCCCCTCCTTCGTCGCCAAACTCAGATGCTTAGTCATCCAAGCTGTCACCCCATAGCTTGTTTTGTCGCTGTGTTAGGATGTTTGTGTTTGTATGCATTTTCTGTCATGATTCATGTAACACTGTATTCCATGTGCTGTGACAAATTTTGGTAAATGAAATGCATGTGGTCTCTTTTGCTATGAAGTTGTGTGAAATGCTTAAAGGATTGTGTATTGCTATGCTACATCATACCTAAGTTGCACCCTATTTCATATAGGGAATGCCACCTAAGGTCACGCGGAGCACGGCACGCCTCACATTTATTGATTTGATAGACCAGTCACCTCCCCAGGGTGAAGGTCGTACGAACCCTGGTTTGGGCCCGGTTCGTGAGACTATACCTGAGCCTCAGCCTTCTACTGGTCCTATAGTTAGGCCGCCACCTTACACACTACCAATTCGTGAGTAAAACCGTGCATCTTCTTCGACGCAGCATGAGCCTTAGTCAACCCCACTTACTGATAGGTTGGAGCAGTTGATGACGATGATGCACCAGCAGCACCAGCAGCTCTTGACCATTATTGCGGGGGCCCTAGCTCAGGGTGGAAGTGCGACTCCACCTTCACCATCTGTACGCCCTGTAGGACTGTAGGGCCTTCTGCTCAGGATGAGGGTGTGCCTTTACTTGCACCTGGTATATACCCTACGGGGAACTTGGGAATGAGCGGCCTCTTCGAGAGATTCCAGCGCTTGCGGCCTCCTACATTTGCGGGTTCTTACAGACCCGAGGAGGCCGAATATTGGCTAGACCGCATCTCTAAAATGCTGAGGATGCTACACTGTATAGAGCCGGAGTAGGTCGAGTTGGCCACCTTTATGTTTGAAAAGGAGGCCAGCTTGTGGTGGGATAGTGTCATGCGGATCGTTGCAGTTGACTATGTATGGACATGGGCAGCTTTTGAGTTCCGCTTTCATGAGAAGTACTATCCCCAGACGTACCGGCACGAGAAGGAGAATGAGTTTTCACGCCTCAGATAGGGAGGCATGTCAGTGATAGAGTACGAGCACCGGTTTACGGAGTTAGGCAAGTACGTCCCTACAGTGCTTGCTGACGCGCAAATGTGGATGCGGCATTTTTCAGAGGGCCTGAGACTTGATATTTTCTTAAAGATGTGTTGTGCTAATATACCCTCTTTTGTTGAGTTAGTACACATGTCTATGAGGGCGGAGCAGGATGGGGATCGATTGTCATGTTCTCGTGGGCCTATGATCCCTAGGCCATGACCAGATATGCCGAACAAGCCATTCATCGGCAAGAGATCTCGTACCGACTCTCCTCCCAGGATCGAGGCGCCACCAGTTCCGATGAGGCGACCTAGTGTGACATGTATGTAGTGTGGGAAACCAGGTCATGCGGTGGAGAGCTGTTTTGCACGCATGCGAGATAGTGGGTTTTCACTACCACAGAGAATCGACCGCCCTCGCCCTCAGGCTCTATCGGCTCCACCCCTACGGACAACACCTACACATCCTTCTTTCAGGCCCCCTACACCTTGATTTAGGCCACCTCAGCGACCTATGGTGCCTCAGCCCAACAGATCTCAGCAGGCACGCGTTCATGTACTTACAGCGGAAGCGCCTAACTCTACAGCTACCGTACCTATGGCCTTCGAGCTCACCGCCCATATTGAAGGTACCCCTATATTTCTGTTAGTGGATATAGGATCCACTATATCTGTGATATCATGTTCTGCAGTCCAGCGCTTAGGGCTGAAGACGACTCCGATGGTTGGGGTGCGAGTTATTGCAGCACCAAGGACCTTTACAGATGCCACTAAATTGTGTGCGGGTTGTTTGATAGATCTAGGGAGCAGGACAATATACATTGACTTGATTATCACCACACTATACTATTTCGACATCATCCTCGGTATAGATTAGTTGACTGAAATGAGGGCCAAGATTGACTGCGAGACCCGTCTAGTGACAGCGTACGGACCTGAGGGCATGCCCTTTACGATTCCCGTGCAGGTCAGTTGCCCTTTTCGAGTTCTTTGTTAGGCTTCCTTACTGAAGAATGTTGACGGCCCGGTACTTAAAGACACACTAGTGGTTCGGGAGTTTGAGGACATGTTCAGTAAGATACCTAGACTACCTCCTCGGTGCGAGATCGACTTCAATATTGACCTTGTGCCTAATGCGACACCAATATCTCTTCCGACTTATCGCATGGCTCTATGTGAGATGGAAGAGTTGAGGAAATAAATCGATGATCTGTTAGATGCTGGCTTCATACGACCGAGTGTGTCTCCTTAGGGAGCACCTGTGTTGTTTGTGAAGAAGAAGGACGGTTCACTGCAGTTGTGTATTGATTATCGCAAACTGAACTAAGTGACGGTAAAGAACAAGTATCCTCTGCCTAGGATAGACGATTTGTTTGATCAGTTGAGAGGAGCGCAGTATTTCACGAAGATCGACTTGCAGTCAGGGTATCATCAGTTGCGCGTTAGGGATGAAGACGGCTTTCAAAACTTATTTTGGGCACTACGAGTTTCTCGTGATGTCGTTCGGTCTTACGAACGCTCCGGTTGTGTTCATGGACTTGATGAACAGAGTATTTCGGCCGTTTCTTTACCGATTCGTCATTGTGTTTATTGATGACATCCTGATATATTCCAAGAGTCGGGAAGAGCACGAGGAACACCTGCGAGTAGTCTTGAAAACTTTGAGGAAGAACCAGTTGTTTGCACAGTACAAGAAGTGCGACTTCTAAAAAGAAGAAGTCAAGTTCCTGGGACATATGGTGTCTAAGGAAGGGATAGCTGTGGACCTTGCTAAGGTAGCCGCAGTTCAGGACTGAGAGCAGCCCGGTTCGGTTACCGAGGTGAGGAGTTTTCTTGGTCTGGCAGGTTACTATCAACAATTTATTCGAGATTTCTCGAAGATAGCCAGACCTTTTTCTCAGTTGACACAGAAAGATTTGAAATTCGCCTGGAATGAAAAGGCAGAAGCAGCTTTTCAAGAGCTGAAGGACAGGTTGACGTCCACCCCTGTGCTAGTATTGCCAGAGCAAGGGGTCAAGTATGTTATATGTCACGCCCCAAACCCAGAAATCGGATTCGCAGTAATCCCGATCACCGAATTCGGTGCCGACAGCCTCCGTAGTACCCCATTCTCGGGTCCTAGCGTCCATACGCCAGATTCCGATCCTGGGATCCTACAAGGAGGATTTTTTTTTGTACATTTAACTCATAATAAGCATAACCACAAGATTACCCAATTCACAAAGGCAACATCATCATCACATATCCACTAATATAATCATTTGAGTACAATGTTGAAAGGGAAAATATATATATCGAAATCAAAGCTCTAGAATACAACTGCACGCTCCAAGCTCAACGCTGCTGCATTTGGTTTTTTTTTTTTAAATATGCAGTACTTCACATGTGGAGCCCGCATCTGATGAATCCACTCCATCCATTGGTTTCTACTAATCAAGATGGACCAAACGAGTCCAATATTGGATATACTTCAGTGTATAGAACCATCAGGGTGGGTTTTCAACGGTGAAACCCACAGTTTTCCAAGGGACAGCCTACCAGAAAGTTGGATTGGCCCCATTTTTCGGTTCAACGCCTAAAATGATCTAAGGAATGGAATGGACGGCTTGGATGGGCTCAATGCATCAAGGTGGGGCTTGTGTGGGCGGTCCACCTAAAAGCTTTAAAAAAAAAGGTATATATATCTTCTTCTTTTTATACACTCACCGTCTGCTCACACTTCACAAACCACGTCCAGCGCTCTCTGGACGCTGGAGTTTGAATATAGTACATTATTTAAGGTGGGCCCCACCTACAGATGTGTCGCCTAGGTGGGCCACCACAAGGTTGGATAATGTGGGTAAGAGATATATCAATGTGGGGTCCATCTGAGTGGGCCACATGATCACACCATCACAAAGAGATAAAGAAAGAGAGAGTGGGAGAAAGAAGCACCCACCTTCCTTATTCCTCCTTGATGCTCCAAAGCTCCAATGGGGCTCCTTCAATGATGGAAATGAGCTTTTTGATGGCAGGATATGGGGGATTTAAGGTGGGAAAGGGCTAGGAATTTGGAGAGCTTGGGACGTCCAAGGTCTTGCTACCATGGTGGAAAAATGGAGAATGAAAAAAAGGAAGAGAGAGATGAAGGAGAGAGAGTAATGATGATAGCTCTCTCTCTCTCTTAGCTAGGTAATAAGCGTTTTGGGGAAAAGGTAGCAAGTATGGGCTAGGGTCATTATTGCTTTGACTAGAATTTATGGATGGCTTAGGGTGATGTCACCCTAGCCTTGGGAAAAGTGTCAATGTGATAGGTGGGTCCCACAAATGCTATCAAGGTTCAAATAAAGCGCGGCCTACATCTTTTGATGTACATCTCGGATTGTCATACGAGACGCGGCGTTGGAACCGCAGTGACGATGTGGTCGCAATGACATAGGTCTTAGGTCAAGCCGACTCGAAATTACAGGATGACACTCAAGGTCGCATGTAAATGCTATCTACGCATCGCAGGTCGCTGGAATTCGACCAGGAGGACCGCAGGAGCCTATGGAATGGTACAGGCTAGGATACGAGTCTCACATTATATATACAGATGCATCGCGTGTCGGTTTGGGTTGTGTCCTTATGCAAAAGGACAGGGTGATTGCATATGCCTCGAGACAATTGAGGAAACACGAGGAGAATTACCCGACGCACGACCTGGAGTTAGCAGCTATCATCCTCGCACTGAAGCTCTGGAGACATTACCTCTACGGAGAAGAGTTCGAGCTCTTTTGTAACCACAAGAGCCTCAGATACATATTCACTCAGTGGGACCTGAATATGAGGCAGCAGCGATGGATGGAAACCTTGAAGGACTTTAAGTTCGAGGTCTCTTACCATCCCGGTAAGGCCAATCTTGTGGGAGACGCACTGAGCCGTAAGAAGGCATTGGCGTTTGTGGCTCCGTTGATGGTAGCAGAGTGGGGCATGATAGAGTTCATGCGAGACTTTGAGCAGAAACTCACGGTGGAAGAGCCGTATGAGGGCATTGCACATATTCGACTACAGCCCCTCATTGATGACAGGATTATCGCGGCTCAAGCAGACGATGAGCTATTGGTGAAGATGAGAGAGCAGGCTAGCAGCGATGAGGACTTAGAGTAGAGCGTTGGTACGGATGGGGGCTTACATTACCGTGGCCTCCTATGCATCCCGAACCTCCCTGACTTGAGGAAAGAAGTTCTTGAGGCCGCTCACGATTCTGGAATGGCTATGCATCGAGGCAGTACGAAGATGTATCGTGACATGAAGAGGTCGTACTGGTGGGATAATATGAAGGCTCACATAGCAGATTACGTGTCCCATTGTCTCACGTGCCAGCAGGTCAAGGCAGACGCCGACCTCCTGGTTTGCTTCAGCCCATGCCCATAGCTGAATGGAAGTGGGATTTCATCTCCATGGACTTTATCTCTGGGCTAACGAAGACGAGGAAGGGTTATGATTCTATTTGGGTGATCGTGGACTGGTTGACGAAATCGGCTCATTTCATCCCTATTAGAGTTTCGAACTCTGCAGACGAGTTGGATAGGTTGTACATCAAAGAGATAGTACGTCTGCATGGAGTTTCTTTGGAGATCGTGTCGGACCGAGACACGTGGTTTACATCTATTTTCTGGACCCGCATCCAGGAAGCAATGGGTGTAAATGTCACACATCAAACTCGAAAATCTGATTCACAGGAATCCCGATTGCCGAATCCGGTGCCGATAGCCTCTGTAGTACCCCATTCTCGGCTCCCAGCTCCCATATGTCAGGTTTCGATCCTGGGATCCCACAATGAGGATTTTTCCAACATACATTTTCTCGAAAGAAGCATAACACAAGTATACCCAAATCACAAAGACAACATCGCCATCACATATCCACTAATATAAACTTGAATACAATGCTGAAAGAGGAAGTACATATGTCAAAATAAAATCAAAGCTCTAGAAGTCAGCTACATGCTTCAAGATCCACGTTGCTGTAACTTAACATTACCTGCACGCATCTATCGTGCATAAGCTTATAAAAAGCTTAGAGGGTGGTGAAAGTGTGTGCATAAGATAAGTGCCAAGCATTCAATACAATACCATAATAATACAATATCAGAGTAAGCAGAAAATATACTGATAGGCCCATAAATACCATCAGCCTTATCCAGGATATGCGATGCAGAAATATAATAAAAACAATATCATATATTGATGAAGCAATGCAGATCAGCTATGCAATGCAGAGACAGCAAGCCAAATATCAGATGCCAATGATGCAATGCAATATGCAAATCCTGATGATTTCACGAATAACATCAGTCGTATTTAGGCTGTATAAATGCAGAAACATAGCAACCCAAAATGTCATATGTTGCGGATGTAATGCGACATGCGATGCGAATGTAATGCCCCTGCTAGAGTGTGAAGTCGGGATGATAGTACGTAGTATCACAGGCTATGAGATCCATCACAAGAGACTTCTATCCAAACCAGTCCCATACCTAAATTTGGATAGTCAGACTCAATGTGGTAAACCCCTGATCTCAGGTTAGTCGCGCGCCCAACCAAAATCTTGGTCATGTGAAGGTACACGTAATAAATAGTTACGCACCACCAGCCCGAGTGGATAGTGAATGAACGAATGAATAAATATGCAATTCCTGCTCACTAAGTCCACATATCAATACGATTACTCTCTGGGAAATCACCAGGGTCTATTACACTCCAAACAGATTGCCGCCCCATCGCGCGTAAAAAGGTGAGTGGAAGAGACCTCACTATCCGCCTGCCAATATCAGGCCCGGCTCGTCGATAGCTGACCCATTCCTCGAGCTGGTCAAACTCAACCTAGCATTGCCCCCTCCTCTCGGGCAGGTAAGGTCGTACCCCCTTCCAACCGACCACGACACAGTGGGAGATGCTGCCTAACGGTATACGGCTCTCATGCGCTCATGTATTCACTCGGTCTAGACGTTGGAGCAACCTCTGGAACCAAGAGGGTTCTGAGACTTTCACCCAAGGATATCTATAACATCCCATGTAGAATAGATTTCCGGTGTCCCATCTGGGATCCACGATATGCCTGTGGAGGCTATGGCCCTGACGTCGTTAGGGCACACAACGCAAGATGCATGAGTCATATAATCCAGTCATGCATCAATCCTGCGCATACCGTGCACTCATATGAGATAACCTCCGTCTATCAAGGAGTCTCATAACAATCTGCCCCAATGACATATGCAATGGTCAACCACATCTCATAACAAACATGCAGATGATGTGTATGGGCATGTATCATGATGTTATGTTGTCACGTACTCATAATCAATATCAATAACCGACATCAACAATCGGCCTCAACAATGTGGACATTTACCAATATTACCCCCCAAGGAATGGCCCACACAGAGCCAAACATATAATGGGCCTACGACATCACACAAAGGCCTAATATACAACATAAGGGGCCTTACCCAAGGGCCACATATACACAACGGGTGGGCCCTGCCCATGGGCCTCAAATACATGACATGTGAGCACTACACATGGGTCTCATATGCATCAAATGGGCCACGTATCTGGGCCTCGATTACATCAAATGGGCCATGCATCATGGGCTTATTACATATCACAATGGGCCTTGCCCATAAGCCACGAATACATCACAATGGACCTTAACTACGGGTTGCATATACATTATATAGGTCTCGACAATCGGACTTAGCAATCAAAATCGACCTTGACAATCGAAATCAGAATATACATCGGCCTCGACAATTCAAAATCGGCCTATACAATCGGCCTCGACAATTCAAAATCGGCCTCGATACTCGGACACGACAATCGGGATCGATCGATAATCAGAATCGGTAAATCAGTCACGTCAACCGGAATCGACAATCGGTCGTGACAATCAGAATCGATCGATGATCAAAATCAGCAAATCGGTCATGTCAATCGGAATAGGCAATCAGTCGTGACAATCGAAATCGATCGATAATCAGAATCGGTAAATCGGTCACATCAATCAGAATCGGCAATCGGTCATAACAATCGAAATCGATCGATAACCAAAATCGGTAAATCGGTCACGTAAATCAGAATCGGCAATCGGTCGTGACAATCGGAATCGATCGATAATCAGAATCGGCAAATCCGTCATATCAATCAAAATCAGCAATCGGTCGTGACAATCGGAATCGATAGATAATCAGAATTAGCAAATCGGTCACGTCAATCAGAATCGGTAATCGGTCATAAAAATCGGAATCGATCGATAATCAGAATCGAAAAATCGGTCACATCAATCGGAATCGGCAAATCGGTCACGTCAATCGGAATCGGCAATCAGTCGTTACAATCAGAATCGATCGATAATCAAAATCAGCAACTCGGTCACGTTAATCGGAATCGGCAATCGGTCGTGACAATCGGAATCGATTGATAATCAGAATCGACAAATCGGTCACGTTAATCGGAATCGGCAATCGGTCATGATAATCAGAATCGATCGATAATCAGAATCGGCAAATCAGTCACGTCAAACGGAATCAGCAATCGGTCGTGACAATCAGAATTGATCAATAATCAGAATCGACAAATCGATCACGTCAATCAGAATCAGCAATCGGTCATAACAATCGGAATCGATCGATAATCAGAATCGGCAAATCGGTAAGAATAAGCCTAACAAGGCCTAAGGAAATGTCACAATGAGGACACTAACCATCATTACCCATCAATGTGGACATCTAACCAACATTGCTCCCAAAGAGTGGCCCTCATAAGGGATTCATACACAACGTAATGGCCACACATGCATCACATCGGGCCTCACCCATGGGCTTCGAATACATCACAATGGGCCACAACCCATGGGCCTTGAATACACAATAGGTGGGCCCTACACATGGGCCTTGTACAACACATTGGGCCTCATACACGTCACAATGGGCCGCATCATGGTGGGCCACATACAACATAATGGGCCGCATCACATGGGTCTAATATACATCCAATGGGCCTTGTATGTATCAAGTCGGTTGCATCAATGGGTCGCGCTAATGGGCCTTATACACATCAAGTGGGCTACATTAATGGGTCGCATTAATGGGCCTCAAGTGAGAGCTTACATCTAAAATCATTTTAATAGTTGCAGGCGTAACATGTGTGTCATATTACACAATCATTTTATGGGGCATAAGGCTCACTAATGATGATCAGCACCATCCAAACATTGGACAGTACCATCCAAACACTGCCATGGTGTGGATGAAATAAATACCTCATGGTGGTGTTCACGTGGTGGCCCACCAGAGATTTGAATATGCTCAGTTTTAGTCTCAAACCTTAGAACAAGCTTGCCAAATGGTTGGACGGTTCAAATACAACATTTACCTCGTGGTGGGATCCCACAGGCTTTCTGACATTATCACAGCAGGTGGGTCCCATCGCATTGGATGGTATAGATGAAGCACATTTATCGAGGGACCCACGGAACTTACTGGAGTCACCACAGCAGCTTACAGCTGTGTGTGGTTAACCAGCCAATCTGCTTCACTCATCAGTGGGTCCCACGTGGGGCCCACCACATATATAATATATCATATATTATTATAATAATATTATTATTTATGTATACTTATATTATTATTATTATTTTTTATTTTTTTTGAAGGACGACCAGCGTCCATACCTGGATGCTGGCGTGTAATATGTCCAGGTGGGTCCCACAGGACCGTCCAGGCATGGATGGCCTACATATAAAACACATACATCATGGTGGTTCCCACCTGTCCAGCCCATGGACGGTGAGGATTATCCACATACATCACTGTGCAGCTGTGCACCATCCAATCACTCTAGCACCGTCCAGATCATCTGGACGGTGTGGATGGAACAAATACAACATGGTGTGGCCTACATAACTTGGTGGCGTCAACTGCAGTAGCTGTGCTGCTCGTACACTCAGATGGATGGATGGGATTTAGAATAAATACATCAAGGTGGCCCCACCCCACAAGTGTCACACGTGGGGGATGACCCATGCGTCCAGCAATGGGCGGAGTGCATAAAACACACCTCACTGTAGGGTCCACCGTTTTCAAACAGATGGACGCCTAAGATGTAATGCACGTACATTAAAGTGGGTCCCATCTCACACATGCCACACATGTGGGATGACCCATAAGGCAAAAGGAAGTGGACGGTGTTGGGTCTCACGTCCTCAATAGACGGACGGTCTGGATCATCAGGCCCCAGCTAACGTCCTTATACCAGTTATATTTAATACTATATAATATTTTAATTCAATAGGTGGGTCCCACGTGGGGCTCACCAGATATGTATACATATGTATCATATACATTTATGATTTTATATAATATTTTATATATATAATACTAATATAAGAATGCTTGCAGCTAACGTCCAGAGCATGGACATTTACCTGACGGCCGGTGCGGATGGTGGGACCTACAACACCTGCTGACGTCAGTGGGACCCTCAAAGCTTGGTGGTTTCAATACACCAGCTATATGACTGGTATGAGGTACCCAGCCAGTCCGTTTTCATGGTGGGGTCCACGTGATGTGGCCCTACCAGCTTGAATCAAGGTGATATTTGTAATTTCCCTATATCAGGGTCTGCCTAAGCCGGCAGCAAGGGTGGGCCCTCAATTCACAAAAATTAATAAGTAAAAGCACCCACCTTTCGATCTTCTTGGCCTGATGGAATCCCTAGCTCCTCGACTTCGTCTTTGACAGAGGATGATGAAGTTTGGAGGGTTAAGATGAAAGATGTGGGGGTAGGAAGATGGGCCACACCAAGGTCTTCTCATGGAGAGCTTGGACGTTGGGTTCTCCTTTGATTGCTTGGAAGAGAAGGGAGAAATAAGAGAGAGAGAGAGAGAGAGAGAAGATGGGATGGAAATGTTGACTTTTGGGGTTGTTGTGTAAGAGAGGTATAGGTTGTGATGGGGTGAGTGATGTGTTGGGTGATGGGTTGATTGATGTGTTGTACTTGACATGTACTTGACATGTGAGGTGATTGATTAGATTGATTTGACATGTTGTAGATATTCTCTTGGGATTACAAACGCGTGGCGTTTCCTCGAACCGAACGTGGGCCCACATCTCTTACCTGGGTATCGCCTTGGTGCGTGAGACGCGGTGTCAGAACTGGGGCGACGGCGCGGTTGTACTGGTATAAGTCTCAGATCGAGCCAACTCTGGAATACGGGATAAGACTCGAGGTTGCACGTAACTACCGATAAAAGATTGCGGGTCACCAAAATTCAACCAGGAGGACCGCGAAAGCCTACGGAACGGTACAGGCTAGGATACGGGTCTTACAGTAAAGTTAAAGTTCAGTACCACGTTCCATCCACAGACTGACTGGCAGACAGAACGGGTGAACCAGATTCTGAAAGATATGTTGCGGGCCTGAGTGCTGGATTTTAAAGATAGTTGGGACGACTGTCTTCCCTATGCAGAGTTCGCTTATAATAACAGCTTCTAGGCGAGTATTGACATGGCTCCTTACGAAGCACTGTATGGGCGCCCATGTAGAGCGCCGCATTGCTGGGCAGAGATTGGCGAGAAAAGCTTGATTGGCCCAGAGTTAGTACAGGCGACCTCAGAGAAGATCGACATCATCAGGCGCTGACTTTTGATAGCGCAGAGCAGACAGAAGAGCTACGCCGATACGAGGCGGTGACCGCTAGAGTTCGAGGTCGGAGACTATGTGTTCCTCAGAGTTTCCCCCATGAAGGGAGTCCTTCGGTTTGGCAAAAAGGAAAAGCTTACGCCTCGATTCATTGGCTCATTCCTGATACTTGATTGAGTGGGGGCGGTAGCGTACCGTCTTACTTTGCCCACACCACTTGTGGGCGTGCATAACGTATTTCATGTATCTATGCTGAAGAAATACGTTCCCGATCCTTCCCACATTATCAGATGGGAGCAGGTATAATTGAGCGAGGACGCTACATATGTACTGCAACCGACGCGTATCTTAAACAGGAAGGAGCAGGTATTGCGTAGCAAGGTTATTCCACTTGTGAAAGTGTTGTGGACGCATCACACGGAAGAAGAGGCTACTTGGGAGACAGAAGCCGATGTTCAAAAGAACTACCCTCAGATTCTCGAGGAGTACGAGAAGGTACTAATTTCAAGGATGAAATTTTTCTTTAAGGGGGGTAGCTTGTAACGACTCAAAAAAATCCGTACAAGGACCCGAGTACCACCTCAGGCAAAAATCACCCAGGACCAAATCCTTTAGAAATTAGGTTAATATTAGCAAGTGTTAAACTAGAGTGCTTATGAAATTAGCACTAATCACTTTAAATATGATCTGCAAGACCCAAAACATGCAGAATCATTGACGCTACATTACCCTGAAATCTAGAATCCATCTTTAAACCCGGTTGCTCTCGGGAGCACACCAAAACTCCGTATCGGATTTGGACCGCACGTCGAAAGTCCAATTACCCCAAAACTATACAGTTATGACCGCATTACTGGACTTAACAACTCCCTAGAAAATCAAGTCTTAATTGTGTCTAGAACTACACAACTTGAGCCCGGAGCGAAGAGTGTGAGAAACGTGAAAATATTTAGAAATAAAAATTTAAATTTAAGTAATCTGAGTCGTGTCGCTTGTGGGCCAAATATAAGGATTCAGACCGTCAAAATCTGACCCAAATACACCCTCGGATCAGGAGAAATGTCCCACACATGTCGATGTACTTGTGGCCCTGATCGAGTGACCGTGACCATTGAACTGAAACTAGTCCGCCACGGCTGATCTGTAAATCCGATCAGGATGAAAACTTAGCCCGACTTAGATCCATGGTTAGGGAGCTTAAGTCCAACCACAAGTGGAAAAGGGGCCACCAGAAGTGCTCCGTTGGACCGGAACGACCCATATTTGGATATAACCTAAGTATACCTTGGCCTGGGGCCATTCCCATTAAACCTGGGCCTATATAAGGACCTTAAACACCCTCTCTCATATGCCATATGAATTTGTAAACCCTAAGGGAAAGAAGAGAGAAAAGAGAAGAAGAAAGTGAGGAAGAGAGAGAGAGTGTGTGAGAGATAGGGGTTGGGATCTTTCCCTGATGCTCCACGTGCTTAGCCACCACTCCTGTGTCGCTATACGGGCGATACCAATCCCATTCTTAGGTAAGAAAACCTAACCCTAATCTATTTTAGGGTTTCTGATAGTGTAAGTTATGAAATAGCTAACCTAATTTATGTTATAGGTTGCCAATCTGCCATAGACAAAGACCTAGCTTTAAAACTGAGTTCGTTACAAGTCTACCGGGGAAAGGTGCGAACTATAAATGTTTAGGTTATGGTTTTCAAGGCTTTCAATGTCAGCTAATGATTTATGACTGATTTGAATTGTTATCACATGCTTAAACACGTTGTTCCCGCACTTTACACATATGTATGAACTATGTTAAATAATGTGTATTCTTGGGCATGTTGAAATGTTTGTATGTATGTGGATTTGCCATGATTAACTGTTGTAGACAAATGGTTGAATTATATGTGACAATTCCTTAGTGAAAGGATTTGCCCTAATACTTGCTAACACCAACATACGTCATGTATGTTGGAGTATGTAGTCTAAGTGTTTGTAGAAATGTCTGAATGAACAAATGTGTAATATATTGTACTTTAAATGGGCGTTGAGAAGAGATTCTCAACTACCTTAACAATGTGTATGATTTCCTCCATATAACCTATATTCTTTTTCTGTTTTATTTAGACACTGCTTATGTGTGAATTCATGTTTAAGTTGAAATCCACCAAATGCTCACATGCTTGTATGCTTGGAATTGTTGATCCATTACTGTTCTGATTAGCTTGTATGCTTATCTGTTATAGTCGATTTTGTTTGGGACTACAGAATAGTCTAGGCAATCGGTAACAGGCATTGAATAAGTGGTTGAGGTTGTTTCGCCACATAGGACGCGATCGATGAATCCAAGCCGTACTTGGGACGTCGGCAGTGGTTAGGCCACACGAAGTGCTTACGCACTTCATGTCGATCAACTCAACGTGCGCTCGTACTAGTCGAGCTCGTCAAATAACCCGATTGGCCCGATGTATGTTTACTATGGATGGACGTTACTGCTTGAATCTAAGGTACCAAACTCACCAGTGAAAACCTCTTTAAAACCTTGGTACCTCGATCCCCTAAGACTCATGAGCCGGGCATGGTGGTATGGGACACCGTGGTCGAGCTATCGGCCTACGCTGGCGTGACGAGCTTCCCCGTAGTGACCAGTGAGTAACCCATACTCGTGAGCTGAATACGGTGGTATAGGAAACTGTTTTCAAGCTGTCGGCCTACACTGATAAGGTGACGAGCCCTTTGTAGTGACCTGGAGCGTACGCTAAGACTGCGTAGAGGCGACGAGCCCTTACGTAGCAACAAGAGTACACTAGGCCTGCACTGATAAGGTGACGAGCCCTTTGCAGTGATCTTGAACCATATCATCGTATGAGATTTACTAGGACTGACGACCCTAGAATGAATCATTGTTTGGGAATTGATATAAGGGAGGTACCTTAGATTCCCAAACTTGCTGTTTGAAAAGGACTAAAATAACTCGGTACTCATGCTCATTTCATCGCACTGCATGTGCCCCGGGTTGAAGAGCATAGAGGGAAGAAAGTATGCCGCAACCGTAAGATAGTGTCGCACGAGGGAGTGTAGGCGAGGGCATGCATCATGCTTACATTTCATCCTTGCATTAATAAGAGTATCTAGAAATGTCTGATATGTCTGCTTTATCATTACTGCTTGACTGAATTGAGAAAATGTTAACCTTTGCTTTATTGTTCCACTGAGTTGATCACTCACTCCCACGTTCTGGGACGGTGTTCCGAACACCCACCAGACTCTGTCTTAGTTGTAGATGATGATGCGACTCAGGAGGTGGAGCCCGATTACGATGATGATCAGGATGAGTTCTCATATATGCAATTCTCCGGTGGTTTCGCTTAGGCCATCCGGATCGACGGGGCTACAGGGTCTATTATTGTAGTTGAACTATTTTGAACTATTACATGTTTATGGTGACTTAGTGATGTATTCATACTCTGGTGACCGATCGTGATCTTTTTGGTTCATACACGTCTATATATATTTTCCAGTCTTCCGCTTGCGTTATATGAATTGATCTGGAGTATGAATTACTGTTTTGGTATAATTCTACTCATGATTAATGCACTAATATAGAAACATTTAATCATCATTATCTATGTTGCATAAGTGATGCATTGGAACTCGTGTGTTGAGTTGGGCGTTACACTCATGCATCTTGCATTGTGTGTTGTGATTACTGTACACCCTAGTGACATCAAGGGCGTAGCCTCCACAGGTATTTCATGGATGGCCAAATGGGACACAAGAAATCTGTTATATATGGGGTGTTATAGATATCCCTGGCTGAAAGTCCTTAAACCCTCTTGATTCTAAAGGTTACTCCAACGTCTAGACCAAGTGGATGCATGAGTGCATGAGGGTCGTATACCGTTAGGCCGCGTCTCCCACTATGTCGTGGTCGATTGGAAGGGGCTACAGCCTTACCTGCCCTAGAGGAGGGGGTAATGCTAGGCTGAGTCTGACCAGCTCGTGGAATGGGTCGGCTATCGACGAGGCAGGCCCGATATTGGCAAGCAGATAGTGAGGTCTCTTCCACTCTCTTTGTTGCGCGCGATGGGGTGGCAACCTGGTTTGGAGTGTAATAGACCCCAGTAATTTTTTAGAGAGGAACCATACTAATATGTGGACTTATTGAGTAGGAGTGCATACTCATGCATTCATTTCATTCACTATCCACTCGGGCTGGTGGTGCGCAATTAATTATTGTGTACCTTCGCATGGTCAGGATTTCGGTTGGGCATGCGACTAACCTGAGATCAGGAGTTTACCACATTGAATCTGACTATCCAAATTTAGTTATAGGATCGGTTTGGATAAAAGTCCCTTGTGGTGGACCCCGTAGCTTGCGATACTACGTACTATCATCTCGACTTCACACTCCAGCTTGGTCATTTCAT
The DNA here is from genome assembly GCF_029962835.1 of Magnolia sinica. Classification (NCBI taxonomy): domain Eukaryota; kingdom Viridiplantae; phylum Streptophyta; class Magnoliopsida; order Magnoliales; family Magnoliaceae; genus Magnolia; species Magnolia sinica. Next base: position 73,515,631 of record NC_080578.1, on the reverse strand, counting down.
TCGCATTGCATATTGCATTGCATCCTCAACACATAGTATTTGGCTTACTATCTCCACATTGCATAGCTGATCTACATTGCTTCCTCAGTATATGATATTGGTTTATTATATTTTTGCATCGCATAGCCTGGATAAAGCTTATGGTATTTATCGGCCTATCAGCATGTTTTTTCATTATTATGATATTGTATGATTACGAGCTTGTCAGTATTTCCGCTTACTCCGATTTCTCTGATATTGCTTACTTGGCACTTACCTTGTGCACACACTTTCACCACCCACTAAGCTTTCTATAAGCTTATGCATGATAGATGCGTGCGTTGAGCTTAGAGCATGTAGCGGATCTCTGGAGCTTTGATTTTTTATTTATATATTTTCCTTTCAGCATTGTACTTAAATGATTATATTAGTGGATATGTGGTGATGATGTTGCATTTGTGAATTGGGTAATCTTGTGGTTATGCTTATTACGAGTTAAATGCATATTGAAAAAAAAATCCTCCTTGTAGGATCCCAAGTTCGAAATCTAACATGTGGATGCTAGGAGTCGAGAATGGGGTACTACGGAGGCTGTCGATACCGGATTTGGCGATCAAGATTCCTGTGAATCTGATTTCTGAGTTTGGAGCGTGACAGGTGTGGCCCACCTTCTTACCACTCAATCCAACCCTTGGATCATCATCTCAACCGTCGAAATTGTCCCCTTGGGGCTCTAGCTTGCATAGGCGGAAGGAGTTGATCTAGAGGTGGGTGCCTCTCTCTCTCTCTCCTTCCTTTATTTTGTAGCCCATTCAATGAGTATATGTGGTGTCCAAACCGTCTATCAAATGGACCCCATGGCTATCCAAACATGGGGACCAACCCACTTTGCTACCCCTCTTGGAGGGTCCGGATGATGGGAAAACACACATACCAGGTTAATCCAAATCACGTGGGCCATGTTCATGTGGGACCCACCTTGATTAAAGTGTTCATGCCATCCATCCAGCGTCCCTGGACGCTGGACATGGCTACTCGGGGGAGTGTGAACGGACAGTGGGGTGCACTAACACCAACAGAGACAAATAAATAAAAAAATATTTATTAGCTTGGTTTAAGCTTTTGCGGTGGGCTGCCCTTGCAGGCCCCACCTTGAAGTATTGGTCTAACCCACACTGTCCATTCCATTCCCCAGCTCATTTTAGACGTTGTGCTGAAAAATGAACCCAATTTGATTTCTTGGCGAGCCATAGCATAGAAAATATTGATTTTTTACCGTTAAAATCGACTAGGACCCACCTTGAGCCAAAACATATTGAATATTGGGCTTATTTGTTCGGTCATGAGCCATGAAATGCAATGGCTGGAGTGGATTCACTTGATGCGGGCCCCACCTACGAAAAACCTCAAAACAAATATTTAAAAAAAAAATTTAGGCAACAGTCGCTGACACCAGAGGACGCAGCAGCGTCCTGCTGCTGCGTGGACGCCGGATGGGTAGGGACCACGGGTCCCAGCCGTGGGCCCCACCATGATGTGTGAGAACATCAACACCATGCATTTTGATGGCCCCCCCTCTTGGCTGTGGGCCATCCCTAAAATCAACGGTATTTATAACTCAAGTGGCCCACGTCACAGGAAACAGTTGAATTGAACGTCTGCCATTGGAACCCTTTTTAGGTGTCCCAGAAGTTTGGATCATTATGAAATTTGTTTTCCTCTTCATCCAGGGTCTGTGAGACCTTATCAACGGTTTGGATGGCAGATAAACATTATGGTGGGCCCTACGTGGGACATACCTGCTCCGTTTACAATAGTTGTAACTGCAACGTACAGCAGCTATATAGCTGCTGTGTACGTCCAGCGTGGGACGTGGACCCCACCTTTTGCATCCACACCGTCCGATTTGAAGGAGGGCTTGGGCCAGCAGCCGACGTCAGCTGCTGCTGCACGCGCAGCAGTCACCCTAGTGACGTGCTGGGTGCAGCACGGCTCCATCATGATGCATGTGTTATATCTAAACCGTTCCCCCATCTGCTGGGATGGGTAGGAGCTTTGAGCAGCCACTGATGCATGTGTTGCATCCAAACTGTCCATTCATCTGGTGAGTTTGTCTCAAGGCTTGAGACTAAAAATACGACAGATCCAGTCATCAGGTGGACTACACTACAAAAAGCAATGGATTGAACACCCACCATTGAAACCCCTTTTGGGGATTACAGAAGTTTTGGAACCAATATGATATTTGTTTTTCCTCTAAATCCCAGTCTTTCTGACCTTATGGACAGATTGGATGGAAAATAAGTACTACGGTGAGGCCCACTGGGATTCAATAGTATAAATCAATATCACCACTGCCATTTGTGGTATGGTCTGGATGATCTTTGGATATGATATTTTTATATATAATGCTTTAAAATAATCTCTAATAATGTAGTTGGTATAGCCCATTTAATAGGGGCCCATTTAATGAGGCCGATTTGATATATTTGGGGCCCACTTGATAAGGCCCGATATGATGTATTTTGAGCCCACGTGATGCAGCCCATTTGACGTATATGAGCCCATTGGAGCGGCCCACTCGACTCGGCCCATTCGAGTTGGCCCATTTGATTCGGCCCATTTGTATCAGCCCAGTTGATTCGACCCATCTGTATCGGCCCATTTGTATTAGCCCATTTGATTCGGCCCATTTGTATCGACCCAGTTGATTCGGCCATTTGATCGGCCCACTTGATTCGGCCCATTGGATTGATTTGACCCATTTGATGTAACTGAGGTCCATTGATGATGTATGAGGCCCACTGATGAAGCCCACCTTATATTCCATCCAGCCCGTCTAGTAGGTCCAGCGTCCTGTTGGGCTGACCGCCCACCAGATGGCCCATCTTTCTGTGAGCGTTGTAAATTCATGCTGGCCATCGATGTGGGATCCATTGGTGTTGATGTGATATGGGCCGCTTTGTAGCCCACACAGCTGTAGCAGGTCCAAATATTAGGTGGGCGCCCATCAGGATGTGTGTTGGGCTGGGGTATCAAACCATGCATGGGGCTGCCATATGAGGCCCACTATGATGTATATGTTATACCCATACTATTCACCCATTTGGGGGTAGTGGGCCACCTTGTGAGGCCCACCATATATAAGTTCTATGCTCATGCTGTCCATTCATTTTCTAGATTGTGTATAGGCTGTGGATTCCATTATGAGTTGGATTCCATATTTCAAATGGGTCGCATCATGTTGAATGTACCATATCCATGCTGGCCACCTTTTGGTGAGGCTCGTTTATGATATGTAAGGGCCCCATTTATTGTATGATTGGTCGCCCATTGTATAGTTTTGAGGCCCACCTTGATGTATAGGAAACACACTATTTATCGGCTCTTTGGGCCACGGGCTGCCTCATGAGGGCCTGTTATAGTGTATATGTTGCACATGCTACCCATCTACTTTGTTGGATTTCATGGGCCACCCCATAAGGGCCCAATATGATATATGTGACTCAATCTTTGCCGCCCACCCAACTTACCTAGTTTTGGGCTAATTTGTAAAGCACACATTGGTAGATGTTGGTTACACCTTGGCTATTTAATTGGGACACGTGGGTTACCCATGAGGCCCAACATAATGCATGAGAAGGATGTCCTCCTTAGCCATGATGTTTTTAAGCCATGGCCTGCCCCTCATGTAGCCCATTTTGATGTATTTAGGCCTTGGGGCCATTACTTGGGACCCAACATAGTGTGTAGAATATCATGGATAATGCCCATTTATTGTGTGGGCCATGGGCTGTTTCATGAGAACCTTGTATGAAGCCCATGGGATGTGGCCCAAAAGTGATGCATATGATTTGTTTATGGCCCTTGAGTGAGGCCCGATTTAATGTAATTGAGGTCCACCGGTTGTATATAATTGAGGCCCCATGTGTAGGCCCACCTATTGTGTATTTGAAGCCCATGAGTTGTGGCCCATTATAATGTATATGAGGGCCTATTAGTGCGGCTCGTAGATGCGGCCCACTTGATGTATACAAGGCCCATTATGATATATTTGAGGCTCATGGGTGGTGGCCTACTGTGATGTATTGAGACCCATGAGTTGGGGCCCATAGTGACGCATTGGAGGCCCATCATTACGGCCCATGTGTTGTGCCCCCTTTATTATGTATTCGAGGGCCCGGTAGTGTGGCCCAATGTGATGTATTTATGACTCATTTGATGAGGCTCGATGTGTTGTATATGAAGCCCATTTGATGCGGCCCATGGCGGTGTATATGTGAGGCCCTTGTGTGAGGTCATGGGCCACTATATGTTTAGCCCTATATGGGCCACTCCTCAGGAGCAATGTTAGTTAAATGTCCACATTGATGGGCAATGATGGTTAAATGTCCACATTGTGACCTTTCCTCAGGCCCCTTTGTTAGACCGATTATCAATGTCGATCATCAACATCTGTTATCGATACTGATTACGAGTATGTGACAGTATAGCATCATGATACATGCCCATACGCATCATCTGCATGTTTGTTATGAGATGTGGTTAACCATTGCATATGTCATTGGGCATGTTGTTATGCGACTCCTTAATAAGCGAAGGTTATCTCATGTGAGCGCATGGTATGCGCAGGATTGATGCATGACTGGATTGTATGACTTATGCATCGTGCATTGTGATTACTGTATGCCCTAACAACATTAGAGCCATAGCCTCCACAAGCATATCGTGGATGGCCAGAAGGGACACCGAAAATCTGTTCTAGCATCGGGTTGTCATAGATGGCCTTGGATGAAAATCTCTAAACTCTCTTGGTACCAGAGGACACTCCAAACTCGAGACCGAGTGGATGTATATGAGCATATGAGGGTCGTATACCAGTAGGCCACGTCTCCCACTATATCGTGGTCGGTTGGGAGGGGGTGTGACCTTACCCATCTGAGTGAGGGAGCAATATCTAGGTTAAGTCTGACCAGCTTGAGGAATGGGTCCGCTATCGACAAGCTGGGCCCGATATTGGCAGAAAAATAGTGAGGTCTCTTCCACTTACCCAGTTGTGCGCTCGGATAAAGGCGGCAAGCTGACGTAGAGTGTAAGACCCCAGTGATGATCCCAGGGAGGAACCGTACTGATATGTGGAGTTATTGAGTAGGAGTTGCATACGCATTCATTTATTCATTCACTATCCACTCGGGCTGGTGGTGCGTATCTATTTTTACGTGTACCTTCATAATGGCCAGGATTTTGGTTGGGGCACGCGACTAACCTGAGATCAGGAGTTTACCACATTGAAACTGACTATCCAAATTAGGTATGAGACTGGTTTGGATAGAAGTCCCTTGTGATGGACTCCATAGCCTGTGATACTACATATTATCATCCCGACTTCACACTCCAGCATGGTCATTCCATTCGCATCACATTTTGCATTACATTTGCGGCATATGGCATTTTGAATTACTGTGTTTCTACATTTATATGATCTAGATGTGGCTAACAGTATTCGTGAACTCATCAGGAATTATATATTGCATTGCATCATCGGTATCTGACATTTAGCTCTTTATGACTCCTCTTTTACGTAGCTAATCTGTATTACACATTCTGATAGTGATTAACTAATGGATTTGTCAATATTTTCGCTTACTCTGGTATCGTATGATTCATGATCTTACCAGTATTTTCGATATTGTATGATTATGACATTGTATTGAATACTTGGCACTTACCTCGTGTACACACTTACACCACCCTCTAAGCTTTCTATAAGCTTATGCATGATAGATGCGTGCAAGTAATGTTAGGTTGTGGTAGTGTTAAGCTTGGAGCGTGCAACGGACTTTTGGAGCTTAATTTTTTATTTTTATATTTCCCTCTTAGCATTGTACTCAAATGATTATATTAGTGGATATGTGATGTGATGTTACCTTTGTGATTTGGGTAAACTTGTGGTTATGCTTCTTACGAGTTAAATATACATTGGAAAAAAAACCTCCTTCTAGGATCCCAGGATCGAAATATGGCGTATGGACGCTGGGAGCTGAGAATGGGTTACTACGGAGGCTGTCGGCACTGGATTCGGCGATCGGGATTCCTGTGAATCCGATTTTTGGGTTTAAGGCATGACACCAGCCTGGTCCTTTTGAAGTAGGGTGGCCCACTAGCGTGTGGACCCCATCTTGATGTGTATCCGGCCTTCCAAGGGTAGCGGCCCACCCTGGTGGACCCTACCGTGATACATGCATTATGTAACCACACCATCCATTGGAGTAGGGACAATGGGTCTGCTGGTCGTCTGGATGAAATGAAAATACAAATATCAGCTTGGTCTTACAAGCTGGTGGGTCCCACACGTGTGGAGCCACCTTAATGTATGTGGTGTTCCCACACTGTCCCTCCAGATGGTGAGTCCCAGCTCACCAGCTGTTGTGCGTGCCCCACCATGATGTATGGTTTCATCTAGCCATCCATTGGCCAGGACGGTGGACTCCACCCTGATGCATTGTTATATCCAAACTGTCCATCCATTTGGAGGACATGGCCCACCCCTGCACGTGTGGGTGGGGCCCACCATGATGCATTTATTCTATATCCATTCCGTCCTTACGTCCAGGACAGTGGACCCCACGGTGATGTATGTGTTTCACACATACCGTCCATCTATTTTCAGCTCGTGGGGCCATCCCACATATGTTGCATGTGTGGAATGGGACCCACCTTGGTGTATGAATTGTATATCAACTCTGTCATCTGTCCAGATGGTGTGGCCCGCACTGTAATGTATATGTTTTATATCCACATCATCCGTCCCTGGACGATGTGCGTGGGACACACCATGTTATATGTTTTGTATCCCGCTGTCCATCCATTTCTACTGGTGGGACCCACCTTAATGTATTTACTTTATATCCACACCGTCCATATATGCAGGAAGGTGGGACCCATCTATGAAGTATGTGTTTTATCCACACCATCCACAATGTAGGACAGTGGGACCCCCCACCTTGGATATATGTGTTTCATCCCTGTGAAGGACTGACAATGATGTATGCATTGTATATCTATGTCGTCCATTTGTGCGGCCCGCCGTGATGTATGATTCAGGCTGACCATCCATTTTTCCTGGATTATGGGCTGCCCCATGAGGCCCATTTTGTGGTGCAACAAGCCCACCTAAATGTATGTATTACAGGCACCCTGTCCATCCATTTTTCTGAACCTTTAAGGCTGACCTATCAGGCCCACCTTGTTGTGTACATTGAGCTTACTGTCCACTTATTTTCTGGACTATATGGGCTGCCTCATTAAGCTTACTACGATGTATGAGATGTACTAACTGCCCATCCCTTGTGCCTAACCCATAGGCCCATTTGATGAGGCCCAATATGATGTATTTATGGTCCAATGTGACGCGTTTGCGGCCCATTTGGTAAGGCCCAAAGTGTGCATATGTGGCCCATGAGTGAGGCCCATTGTGATGTATATTGGGCTCTTGTGTGAGGCCCATTATGTTGTATGTGAGGCCCTTGTATGAGGCCGTGGGCCCTCTATATGATTAGCTCTATGTGAGCCACTCTTAGGGAGCAATGTTGGTTAAATGTCCACATTGATGGGCAATGTTGGTTAAATGTCCACATTGTGACCTTCCCTATGCCTTGTTAGGCCCATTCTCACCATTTTCCATGTGGGTTGACCTAAGTGGTTGGGCCCCATTATTATGCATGATCCATGCTACCAGATTTGGTACTCCACTATTGAGAGCCGACCCTTATTAATTATGGTTATGATTGGCTGTTCACCTATGGACCCCACTTTGTATATAGGCTGATTTTGCGATGCCAACCATGAGTATGCATACCATCATCATACATGCCCATGCGCATCATCTGCATATTTGTTATGAGATGTGATTGACCATTGCATGTGCCATTGGGCAGGTTGTTTATATTGCATATGCCATTAGGCAGGCTGTTTATGGACCCCCAAATGGGCGGAGTTGTCCCATAAGAGCACACGGTATGTGCAAGATTGATGTATAATTAGACTGCGTGATTCATACATCTTGCATTGTGTGATTATGATTATGAGATGCCCTACCAACATCAAGGCTGTGGCCTCTGCAGTTATGACATGGAAGGCAGGATTATATACCGAAAATACTTTTAAGCACGAGGGCGTGTAGGATGTCCCAGGGTGAAAGTCCCTAAACCCTTATGGTACCAATGGAGGATGCTCCAATGCCTAGACATAGTGGATGTATGAGCACATGAGGGACGAATACCAGGAGGCCGCGTCTCCCACTGAGTCGTGATCGGTTGAAAGGGGGTGTGACCTTACCCGCCTGAGTGAGGGGGCAATTTACTAGGTTGAGTCTGACCCAGCTTGCGGAATGGGTCCGTTATCGACGAGCCTAGCTCGATATTGGCAGGCGGATAGTGAGGTCTCTTCACTCACCCAGTTGTGCGTCCGGAGAGGGGCGGCAAGCTGGTGCTGAGTGTAATAGATCCCGGTGATTTTCCAGAGAGGAACAGTACTGATTTATGGATTCAGATGAGGATTTGTATGCTTGAGTTGCATCTCATATCGCATGGCCTTGGTATGGCTGAAGCATTCATGTCTCGCATTGCATAGCCTTGGTACGACTGATTTCATTCATGGACTTACCAGCATATTCCGCATTACTCTGATATTACATTCTAAGCACACTGTTATTGCGCACACACCTTCACCACCCTCTAAGCTTTCTATAAGCTTATGCATGATTGATGCGTACAGGTGACGCTAGACCGTAGCTGTGCAGGAGCAGGAGTGTGCCGCAGAGCTTCAGGAGTTTTTAGTTATCATCACAATTGTACTTCCCTTTATGCGTCTTGTACTCAAAAGTTTTTATCATAGTAGATTTTGTGATGGTGTTCTTATAGTTATTGTTCGTGGGTTATGCTTATTGTGAAACAAAATTTATATTGAAAATCCTCCTTATAGGATCCTAGGATCGGAACCCAGTGTATGGGTGCTAGGAGTCAAGAATGGGGTACTACGGAGGCTGTCGGCGCCGAATTCAATGATCGAAAATTTTGTGAGCCCAGTTTCTGAGTTTTGGGCGTGGCACTTTGGTGGGCCATGAAAATTGAAAACAGTTTCCTCCCTTGATTTGCATTTCTCTTTGCTGTGGCCCACCAGAATTTTAGATTATGGTGAAAATTTGTCCCTTGGGGTTTCATGGGATTTTGCATTACATGGACCGTTCAGATTAGACACCCATGACACATGTGCAAAGGTGCGCACGTGCATAGGTGCGCAGGTGAGCATGACTCTATATATGTATATGTATGTGTATATGTATATACACAAACATATACATGTATATATTATATGTATATATATATGTATACATGTATATGTATGTGTATGTGTATGTGTACGTGTGTATATGTATATGTGTGTGTATGTGTGTATATATGTATGTATACATATATACTCATACATGTACACACATATACAAATGCATATACACATATACATACACATACATATTCATATATATATGCAAACATATACATATACATACATATATATGTGCATGTATACACACACACACACACACACACACACACACATATGCATACGTATATACATACACATACATATAATATATAAATGTATACATATACATTCATATATATACCTATACATTCATATATATAACCATATATGTTAGTTCATCTTATAGGAGTCATGACCCTTAAGAAGACGAGTAGTGTTCATGATTTAATATATTATGCAAGTACACTTCTCTCAGATAATTCTTTGCCAAATTCTCATATTCCTAAAAAATCTGGAACAACTCTTAACGAGAAAGATGAGAATGAAGTCAATGAAGCAGGGCAAGCTCCTCCACTACCACCACCTCCAGTTAACATGGCAGATGCTGGACATAACATGTAACTCTCATTATTCACAATCATTATTTGAGCTAACATCGTAGGACCAAATGTTCAACCGTGAGACGCTGCCATTGGGTTGGTAGCACAGATGACGACAATGCTAAAACAACAACAGGATCAGTTCACCATTTAGTAAGACATGTTACCCACCTTGAAACAAACATCCCAATATCATCGGAACACATCTCCACTAAGGTTTGATCAACCTTGTGAGGTAGATTTACTTGAAAGGTTTACGAAGTTGCGACGACCGATCTTTAATGGTGCATTTTAGCAATTAATAATAGAAGCTTGGTTGAAGTAGATTGAGTAAGTTAATGTACTGATTTGAATGTTTTGTTGCACTATTTTATAATACAGTAAATTATATGTTAATCTGTGCCAAATTGCATAAAATTATAATTGTACATTAAATTTATTTATCAATGCAACTATATATAGCAGTTATAAAAATGATACGTTCATACATCATCCCTTATCCATTGCTTTTGCGTAATGCATGGTCGATTCTAGGGGCCCTTCGTGGAAGAAATATCAATCTTGGTAGAGCGTTACCAGATGCGGGCTATGCTTAAACCTACTAAAAGGAGTGGCCCACATAGAGCCTAACATAAAGTGGGCCCATGGCCTCACATAAGGGCCTAATGTACATCACTATGGGCTTCACTCATGGGCCACATATGCATTACTTTGGGCCTTACTAAATGGGCCTCATACATCACATCGGGCCTCATCATATGGGCCTCATATGCTACACATTGGGCCTCATTATAAAGGTCTCATATACATCAAATTGGGCCGCACTTATGGGCCTCATATGCGACAATTGGGCCTCATATACATCAAATTAGGCCTCACATATGGGCCTCATATGCTACACATTGGGCCTCATTATAAGGGCCTCATATACATCAAATTGGGCCTCAAATAAGGGCCACACATATATCAAGGTAGGCCCCATGATTTAGATGGTTTGGAGAAACACATACATTGCATGGTTCCCACCGTCCATACCTGGATGGTGGACTGCATGGATGAACGCATGCATCATAATAGGGCCCACCGTCCAAATCATGATGGGCCACATCCAAAAGAAAGACAAATGGATGGACGGCTTGGAATAAAACACATATATCATGGTAGGCCCCACATGGCACCATGGCTGCACAGATTGGATACAACACTACATCTAGGTGGGCTTCACATGCCCTGTCCAGATGGACAGTGTGGATACATGACACATACATCAGAGAGGGTCCCACATGGACGGTGTGTATAAGACACATACACTACAGTGGGGTCCACATAACGTTAGATGGACATTGTGGATGTAAAATAAATGCATCAAGGTGGGTCCCATCCCACACGTGCAGCACGTGTGGGGTTGTCCCCACATGGCTGATGAATGGGCAGTGTGTATAGAATACATGCACCATGGATGGGATCCCACCGTCCTACACATATGGACGGTGAGGATGGGACCATGCATCATGGCCTGGCTCCACATGGCTAGGATGGAACACGTACATCGATGTGGGGTTCCACACCACGGAGTGGATATATAACATATATATCAAGGTGGGTCCCCCCCACATGTGCAGGGTTGGGCCACGTCCTCCAGATGGATGGATGGTTTGGATATAACAATACATCATGGTGGAGTCCACCGTCCAGGCCAATGGAAGGCTGGATGAAACCATACATCATGGTGGGGCACACACCACAGCTGGTGACATCAACAGGTTGCTGGGACTCACCATCTGGATGGACGGTGTGGGAACACCACATACATGAAGGTGGGTCCACACGTGTGGGACCCACCAGCTTGTAAGACGAAGCTGATATTTGTATTTCACCTCCATTCAGACATCCTGAGATAAATAGCAAGTGGGCCTCAGTTGCTGGGCGTTTAGAAAATCTGGATAGTCCAGATTTTATCATATCAGATGGGCCACACACATACATCATCATCATCAAAAGAAAAGGAGAGAGAGAGAGGGAGAGAGAGAGAGAGAAAAAGAGAAAGAAACGGCGGAGATGGGAGGAGCTCCGCCACTATGAGCTCCTCCATGTACATGCATACATCATATTGATATCCCAAAATAGGTGGGTCTCAAATCAGAAAAATCAGGTGGAAAACCATATCTCCACCACAAAGATCAAGGCCTAGATGGCCATTACAAGATGGATAACTTATAAACTTCATGGTGGGATCCATGGAGAATGGTCTGTAAGACGCTACCCGAGTGTGTGCATTATGTTCCTCTAGGTCTCGCGGTCTTACTGGTCAAATCCCAGCGACCTGTGACCTTCAGTTAATATTTGCGGTCATCCTAAAGTCCAGCCACGTAGACCCGACCCGGATCAACCCAAATTTAGTGTCATAGCGACCGCATCGTTGCCGCGATTCCAACATCGCGTCTCGTGCGGCAATCTGAATTGTAGATTAAAAGATGTAGGTCGCGCTTCTTGTGGACCGTTGATTATGTTTTATATGGCCCACCTAGGGTGTACACGTTTTTCCATGCATTACATCATCCTATGTTTCAAATTGCCTACCTAGCCTAGGCTATAGGCCCATAGCTAGCATCTTATGATGAGTTCTCTTCTCTAGGCTACCACTTTTCCCTCTCCCATGGCAATCATGCCTTTTTCTCTATCCTAGGCTAGAAAAATCTGAAATTTCCTCTTCTCAAGGAGAGAAGAGCCATCATTGCTTTTTTGTTTCTAGTAATTTCATGATTGCTCTCCTAAAAACCCTCTATCCTGGCAACTTCCCTCTCATTTCTTCCCATCTTCTCTCCCTCATTTCTCTCTTTCTCTATAGCTAGAGGAGTTTGGACATCCCACTTTGCTCGGCAAACTCCAACCCACTTTCACTCATAAATTTCCTCATCTAACCCTTGAAGAAATATCTCAACCTTAGATCTATGCACCTTGGAGTCTAAGGAGTCTAGTGGTAGAAGATTTTTTGTGTTCTTGTGAGATAGGTGCTCTTCTTGGTCTCTTCTCTACTTCTGCTTCCTCCCTCCTTCCTTTCTCTTTTGCCTCATGCATGGAAGCATGTAGGGCCCACCAATCCATGGTGGAGGCCCTACATGGCTCCAAGGTAGGGCAAATGACCTAGATCTTGCATAACTTAGCCATGGTGGGCCATTCTCTATGGACCCACCATGAGGCTTCTTCTTCTTCCCATTTCTTGTATATCAAGGGTAATATAAGCCTTGCATGCATGTGGGGATAGGAATTCCCACCATCCAACACTTTATTTTCCATGTAAATTGTTATGCATGAAGTTTATAAAGATAGTAATGGTGTGGATGGTGTGTGGGTGGTCCATTAGTGGCGGGACCACCCACCTATGGCCAAATCTCATTCTTTCTCCTTCTCATTTCTCTGAAATTTCCTTTCATATTTGCTGATGAGGTGAGGCCCACCAATGAAGGTCAGCAACCTCCCAGGCCTCAAGGAGGGTTGACATCCAAGCCCACTTAAATGGATGTCCAGGCCCAACCATGCATGCATGGTTTGGGTGATCTCCAAACCTCCCTTTTTATGGAGGTTTGAATGAAACCAAGGTCTTGGAATTTTGTTGGCATGTTAAGGTAGACTCCACAAGTTAAATCAGGGTCATGGGCCCTTTGATTTTTATGCATGGGCCAAAATATGGACAGCATATGTTGTTGTCCAGATTTCAGCCCAGTTAGAGTGTTTTGGGTTAATGATTAGACCCATTTTCAGATTCTTTTTTCCCAAATTTCTTTAGGAGATTTGTATTGTGTGGACCCCACTTTGATGTGGGATGGAGCCCACACCCTACCTCCCATGGTTGAGGCCCATGGGTTGGGCCAAAGATGGCTAACTATTCAGAATTTTCTAGATAGTTTAGCAATGTAGTATAGCAGAAATCATCTTGTTCACTTAAATTTCTAGAAGAAATGGGCCACTCCAGTGGACCCTATTTGTTGACCAGATATAGGACCACCTTTCCCCCAAATTTTCAAGGGTTTAGGTGGGTCCAGGCCCATTCCATGTGGTCCCAAACATAGGGACAACAAAAATTCCAGCAATAACCAGATTTCTAGACAAATTGTTTTCTCTTGATTCATAAAAATAGTTTTCATATACAGAAAATTCTAAAATTTTATCTGGAGGTGGCCCACCCATGGTATGACCCACCTACCAATTTTTGGGGCCAACGGACCCCTGTGCACGCCGTGGCAAGGACTGGACCGGCCCACCAGGCTGGGACATCCAGATTTTCTGGATAGATCGTAATCCTGAATTAAAATGAAATATTTTTGAGTGTCCAAAAATCATAAAAAATTGTGGAGGTGTGGCCCACCCACGGAAAGACCACCCTGCAAAATTTCAGGGCCATCGGGCCCCTGTACCGACTGTGGTGTGGCCTAGAATGGCCTACCAGGCTGGGATGCCCAGGCTGGGGAGTCCAACCTTGGCTGGCTATCCAGGCCACTTTGTGGACCCACCTTAATATATTTTATATCCCACCATTCATCCTGTGGGGTCCATAGGGGCAGTGATCATCCTCCCTCTATAGTTTTCCATTTTTAGGGCCCATTGGATGAGTTTTTGGGCCAAATACCTAGGCCCATAAGGCTGCCCACCATGGGACGCCCGGCCCATTAGGTTGCTGCTGGACGTCCAGTCCAGTAGCATGGCCCATCTGATTTACGTGTTCTATCTACTCCCTTCATCTGGTAGACCCCCTGTGACATGTATGAGTCATCGGGAACTAAAATAAACTTGTAATTTAATTAAAAATTGAATTTCCAGCAATGCCAGATTGTGGGTGGGCTGGAAATTCAGCAATAGGGCCATGGTTGCTGCCTATAAATGGATGTTTTGGGGTAGCATAGTCCACCAAATTTGGGGTTATTGTTACACATATCTTTCCCTATTTTTAATTAGATTTTGGGCTTAATTAGTGCATACTTAAGGCCTACTTCAATTGGGATTTTATTGGAATAATATTCATATTTGCATGTTGGGTTTCCTAGGCCCATTGACTTATAATTTTCTTGATGGACCCCTAGCCCTTGGGCTTATGAATATCACACTATTGTGATGGGTTTTATAGGCTAAATACTCAAGTAGTTGGGCCCTTGCTTGCCCATTTAAAATAAATCCATGATTGGGCCAAGATGTGAGGCCCAAATTACTTGTCTTAAATGTAAGGATTACCCATATGTTTGAAATAATGGGCTACCCATTAGGCCCTCCACAGTGAGTGGACTCATGACCTTTATGTTGTGCCCAAACCTTGTTTAAGAGCCCACCATGATACCTAAGTATTGGGCTTAGTATATGGCTCACCAGGCCATGGATTGCTTGGGCCTTGGACTTTACTTTATATGCGTAGCGGGCTACCTTTTGGGACCCAGTTGAGGTTGGTTGTCCTCCTTGGTGGCCTTAAGGTAGCCCATAGGGTTCCTGTAGGTGGTTGAAGGCCCACCTTGGACCTTGTTAGGACCGTTTCCTCCTCAAGGCTTTATGACTCTCTTAGCTTGTAGGCCATCCCAAAGTATTAGGCCCTTACTAGAGGACTTCACTTCTCCTTAGAGTACCTGTCTATGTATTTAGACCTTGTCCCTCCTTGGGAAGGAGGAATATATTCTACAAGTAGCACTCTTACATCATTGTGACCTATATGCATCATCTGTGTGAATTGATTGCATTGTGTGGTGGTCATAGAGGGATGAAGTTTCTCCCCTTGTGTACATTGAGTGCCTGAAGCTAGTGCATGATCTGTATGTGTGACTCATGCATTGGCATCGCATTTCATGATGATACCGCCCTTGCTTCATCAGGGCCTTGCCTCCACAGGGATATTCGTGGATGGCCGTATGTGTGGACACTGAAAATATTACTTGAGCATACTGGGTGCATACGATGCCCATGAGTGAAATTTCTAAAACTTCCATGGTACTGAGGAACTGCCCCAATGTCATGACCGAGTGAAAAATATTGAGAGCCTTATACCGTTAAGCTGCGACTCCCATTGTCGTGTAGTAGGTTGGGTAGGGGTGTGACTTTACTTGCCTGATGTAAGGAGGCATTACTAAGCTGAGTCTGACTAGCTCGTAAATGGGTCCGCTACCTTCAAGCCTTACTGGTGATTGGCTGTCCACAAGCGGGTAGTGAGGTCTCTTACGCTTGTTTGACTGTGTGGGTCTATAGAGCAGTAATCATCCAGTAGTGTACTGGACCCCGGTGATTTCCTTATGATTGGAAATGTACTTGATATGTGGATTGGTCATGAGCACTGACATTACTTTGCTTCGCATTTGCATCGGCTGTATAAGCCCCCTTATGCATCGCCTTGGTAAGGCGCACAGTACTCATTGCATCGTATTCATTATAAGCCTTGGTAAGGCTAGTGATATTGTCCTTGAGCATGTTTCCCTTCCTGTATCTCCCATTATTCTTCTGCGCACTATTGTCACACACCTTCACCACCTTCTAAGCTTCTATAAGCTCATACACGATTGATGCGTGCAGGAGATCCTAAACAAGCATCATAGTGACAGAGCTTGGATTAGAGTTGAGCTTAAGGACTCTGGTGTTGCAGATTTTTTTTCTCCTTCTTCTATTATCTTATGTATGTCCTTTTAGACCTTATGAAAACTTGTAAAAGTTTAAATTCTTAGTGGATTTTGTGATGTATGCCTTTGTTATTTCAGATATACTTGTTGTGATCTTGGGTATGCTCATGTTGGAAATGATTATATTGTTATGGAAATCCTCCTTGTAAGATCTTAGGATCAGAACCTGCCTCAAGAGTCAAGAATGGGGTACTACGGAGGCTATTGCTGCCAGAATCGGCTATCGGGTTCCTTGTGAGTTCGATTACCGAGTTTGGGGCGTGACATGGTCTCACCATGGGTAGATACATGCATGATGTGATGGGCTTTAAGCTACATCTAGGAACCAAGATGGGATCCCCACCATTGATTGGTGGATCCCACTTGTCCCAAGCTAAAGAAAATAAAGATCCATGAGAGAAATAGACCCTAGGAAGCACCCACCTTCAAATCTTGATCTCCTTCTTGTCCTTCTTCCACCAATGGCTCCTAGAGTTCCAAGGAGGTTGATTTGATAGTCTATATGAGGTTTGGATATGGGGGATTAGGGAGCTTGAGGTTCCTAGATTTTTGGGAGCTCTCCCTTGCTAACAATGGAGGAAAATGAGAAATGAGGAAGAAAGAGAGGGAAAGAGGGAGTTGTAGTGGTGTAATGATGGGTTTGTAAGACCATAATCACTTGTAAGTCATGGGGAAGAGAAAATGATAATAGCTAAGGGCTAGGGGGTAGGGTGGCTAGGCTAGGTTAGGGTGGGTAGGTAGGTATGTATGGTGAGGTCATCTCATAAGGCGTAGGGAAATGTGTCATGTGGGTCCCGCAACGTGCAGTTCATGGCCATGATCAAGTGCGATCTACATCTCATGATCTAGACGTCGGATTGGCGCACGAGACGCAGCGTTGGAACCGCGGCGATGGCGCGGTCGCAGTGGCATGGGTCTCAGGTGAGCTGACTTGCGTTTACGGGATGTGACTCAGGGTCACGGGCAAATGCAATCAAAAGGTTGTGGGTCGTCGGAATTCGACTTGGAGGATCGTGAGATCATACGGAACAGAACGGACACTAGGACATGGGCCTGACATAAGAGGTTTTTAATCATGAACACTTAAGATTAAGAATTGTCTATATTTGCTCATTTTGCGATTAAGCTCTAAAATGATATGAAAAAATTGATGAATAACATGGATAAAACACATGCAACATGGTGAGGCCTACAAAGCACCAACTAGTAGTGATATAGTTATTGGCTAACGTCGCTAGTCAAACTTAAGTGGATCCATCGAGGGGTGCGGGATCCCAAATTATGGAGCCCATTGTGATATATTTTTCCCACATCCACATCGTTCATCCATGTTGAAAGCTCATTTTAGAACATGATACAAAAAATAAGAAGACTTGAATCTCATGTGGATCATAGTATAGGAAACAATAGTAATTGATCATTAAAAACTTCTTGTGGGCACAAAAGTTTTTGGATCAAGATGATATTTGTTTGGTATCTTTGTCCAAGTCTTTCTTACCTTATCAACGGAAGTGGATTGCGTGCTGAGTAAACTCTTTAAGGCTCACCATGATTTATGTATTGTATCCAATCCGTCCATCCATTTTACCATATAATTTTAAATCTTGATCCAAAAAATGAAGAATATCCAAATATCAAATGAACCACACCACAGGCAACAATATGAATTAAACTTCTACCGTTGACAAATTCTTGAGGGCCATAGAAGTTTTGGATCAAGATTATATTTGATTTGTCCCTTAATCCATGTTTGTATGATTTTATGAACTTGTTGGATGACAAATAAACATCACTGTGGGGCCCAGCAAGGTTTCAATGGTGGAAATCATTATTCCCACTGTTTCATGTGGTATGATCCACTTGAGCTCTGGATTTACTTCAATTTTGGTCTCAACCCCATAAATAAGCTTGAAAAATGAATGGACGGCATGGATAAATCATATACATTCACTGTGGGCCCAACTGAGTGTACTCAGTATGGTAAAAGATCTAATTTCCTTTATAATAGATTGGATGGGAAATAGGATTGCGAGTACTAAGTTACTCAGTATGCTCTTATCGTACTTAGTAAACTCAGTCAGGCCCACCTTGAATGTATGTGGTCTATCCACGCCGTCCATCCATTTTTCCATCTAATTTGAGGGGTTAGGCCCAAAATTGAAACATATACAAAGATGAAATGGATCATACAATAGGATAGTTAGGATAATGATTTCCACCCGTGAAACCTTTCTAGGCCCCACAATAATGTTTATTTGTCATCCAACCTATTTATAAGATTATACAGACATGGATGAACAGAAAACAAAAATAGAAGCTTGATTCAAAACTTATGTGGCCCTAAGGGCCGTTTTGGATTGATGGTCCCCATTGAATTGTATTGTATTAAATGGGTTAAAATACATTATATAATGTTTGATTTGGAGTTAAGATCCGTGGAGTATTATGCGTATGAATACATCATTTTGTCAAAAAATTCAAATGACGGTAGTGTATTGTCAGACGGCTCTGCTTCTTGCAGTATAGCCTATTCAAGATATTGTATTCGCATGTAATAGAGGCAGCGTCTATTGCAGGTTTTCTATCTGAGAACGACCAAAAATTCCTACTCCAGCATCGCCTTAAATCATCTCCCACCTTCTGCATGTGGCCATTTAGCAGAGAAGGTTCGCTTCTGAAGGTCTAACTTTCATAATATAGTCGGAAAATACACTTCTTACCAAGTTGGATCGGGACAAATCGGGAAATCATTCACCAGATCGGACGTAGGAAAGCCGATCGTTCAGGTACGAATATCTGCCTTCCCGATCAATTGCGATATACATTTACCCTAGAGATTGTACAGATAAAAAAGTGGGCCAAATCATGGTGGGTCTCACAACTAGTAGATGCACGGTTGGAATCGGATCACCTCACAAAAATGAAAAGGTTTCTGATGTTAGATACCATGTGTTTCAAAATTCTGATCGGACGACATCGATTGGCTGTTTGGCCCTAATCGAAACAAAATCTGACAACTAAAATAGATGGACAATGTGGATGGCTCGCATATGTCATTGAGGGACCCACATAGCCCCTCAGAATCATCTCTACTCTAGCAGCTGTTGAAAATAGCCATCGTCATACAAGTATCCTCAATATTTTACATATATACAATACACAACCCTAATATGTAGTATCCAAACATTGATCACACGAAGAATTTGTATACTTGCCCGAACAATTCCTCCTATGCAAACATTGATTTATAACTTGTTGGTAGATGTATTCTGCAGTTGATCAAACATATACATAAACAGTAGTTGGATACAATACAATACACCCTTATACGTCAATCCAAACATGCCCTAAAATTATATATGCCAGGAGTACAAGTGCCCATTTGAAATTACAAATGCATCATTTTTGGGCTCAATCCCTAAAATTATCTGGGAAAATGGATGGACGGAGCAGATAAAATCCATGAATTATGGTGGCCTGCATAGAGGTTACTAGCACAGTGAGTTACTCACTAGGCAAACCGCTTCCGTTGGATGGAAAATAAATATTTTAGTGGATCGGTGATATTTTTAATAGTAGGAATTTAGTTAAGATTGTTTCCTGTGGTGTGGCCCAGTTGAGATTTGGATCAGCTTCATGTTCTGGTTCATATCCTAAAATGAGCTTTCAATACGGATGGACGGTGTGGATGTAAGGAAAGTACATCACTGTGGGCCCCACAGTTAGGCATCCGAAACCGCCCTGCCAAACAGCCCCGTTCCGCACTTAGGCAAAAGAAAAAAAAAAGGAGAGGTAAAAATACAAAAGAAAAACAATAAAAGGGCTAGGTCTTCCCTTGCCAGAGCAGAGCAGCAGAGAGAGAGAGAGGGAGGGAGGGAGGGAGAAGGAGACGTTGGGTCAGAGCAGGTAGGTGCACTTTCAATGCAGCTGCGTTTCCACCACCCTCTCCCAAATTCGAAATGGATAGCCGTTGCCTGTAACAAAGTAACCTGTGACTTGAAAAACACCTAATTCCTCTGTTGCAATCTTACCTGATAGAAAGTTACAGGTTGAGACTTTGTTACCTGTAACATTTCTCCCCCAAACACAAACTGTAAGAAAGTCACCTGTTACTTTCTTACATCTTACACAAGTTACAGGCATCCAAAAGTCCCCCAACTCTAATTCCACGAATCTACCTCTCCTGAAAGCCCTAAACCTAACTCGAGCAATCTTTAATTCCAGTAACCCTAACTTGAGCAATCGCGGACAATCCAGCTGATTCGTCGCCATGGACATCCGATTCCCGTACTCCCCAGCAGAGGTCGCAAAAGTCCGGGTCGTCCAGTTCGGCATCCTCAGTCCTGATGAAATCGTAATCTCCGATCATCACCGCTGTCAATTCCCTTATTGCTCTTATGGGGATTTCATTTTCATACAGGTGTTTTTTGTTTCTTGCAGCGGCAAATGTCAGTTGTTCAGATCGAGCATAGTGAGACGATGGAGCGTGGAAAGCCGAAGCCTGGTGGCCTCAGCGATCCTCGGCTTGGTACCATTGATCGTAAGCTGAAGTGTGAAACGTGCATGGCGAACATGGCTGAGTGCCCTGGTCATTTTGGGCACCTTGAGCTCGCCAAGCCCATGTTCCATATCGGGTTCTTGAAAACTGTGCTCTCTATCATGCGCTGCGTCTGCTTTAATTGCTCTAAAATACTTGTTGATGAGGTACCCATTATAAATTCTTCATTCTATGTTTTATGGTTGTTTCTTACCTGAGCTGTGGCTTGTTCCTTTTGTCTGTATGCATCTTGAGTTTTTTGATTGGCTGTAATTTGAATTTGAATTATACTTCATGAGTACATCAATGTTAATATGGTTTTATTGCAATTTCTCTGTAGAGTGTTGGGTTTTCTTTGGTCTGAATTGTTGGGTTTGATTAGTTATGGTTAGGATGAGTGGCTGAGTAAAATTGCATTTTAATCAATATGAATATCACTGCCATCAAAATTAGAATGTGGTGCTGGTATTCTTTTTCCCCATTTTTCAAGTATTGTTTATGAATTTTTGAGCTTGAGGAATCCTTGTGCAAGTAAAGACAAAAAGGGTTCTAGCCCATACCTCAACAGTAGACAGGCTGTTTATTCAACATTTAGCTCTCAGGTTCTAGCCGACCTTCCCAATTAAAAAAAGAAGAAAACAAATAAACAAAAGTGGGAAAAAAATCCCTGTGCAACACTTTATGGTAACACATCACTGTAATGAGGATATGTTGAATTGTTTGATTATGTAGGAGACTCACTGTAAGTGTCACATGTTCTTGCTCTCCAAGGTGGAGAGGATGCGCTGAATCTAAATGAAGATTGACATAAGATCAAATCCAAAGTTGTGTAAGAGACTGTATGCTTATCTTAATCGTTATTTGGGGTGCTAAAAGTAGGAAAAGATAGCCTGCTTAATGCGTTTTCCATTTACTATGCTGCTTCAAGCACCAAGTACCGTTGGTGATGCTTGGAGGTCCAACCAGGATGACACCAGGACCAAATGCACCCCTATCTGTCTTGGAAAATGTCTTTCTTGTTTCACTGTTTAAAAAGGATTTATTGGTCATTTGGATTTACCAAAGATTGTCAAAGCATAATTGGTGGATTCCTTGAAGAATCTTAGTTCTTATAATGGGGAGCAGATGATGAGATGAATAAAAAGGATATGGAGTTTATGTGATATCAATGGTTTCTGTTGTGGAATTTATGGGTCACTGTGTTTAATTGATAATAATAAGCTTCAGTCTAAGATAAACTTGTATGGATTTCGAGTCTTCTTCTTGAAAAGAATATTGTGATGAACAAGGTAAATTTCAAAATTTCAGCAATTTGTTAAAAGAAACTAAAATTTTAAGGCAATGAATAGGGATTTCCAGATATTTCACATGTTTATATGATTCTTAATTGAAATTACCACTCAAAGACAACATCTTTGACATTTTTGACTTGGTTTCCGATCTTATATTGGATTCCTTTTCTTTCATAATTCAAACCCACGAGACTTTCTATTTGGGGTTTTTTTTTTTTTTCCAACCAAGAAATTAACTCTACAAGTAACCTTGGACAAAAAAGTTTCCTAAATCAACTTTGACTAAGCTCTCAAAACTAGCTTAACCTGTGCTCAATGTATCAGCCATTTTTAACTCATGGGTTATCTAAAGTAGGCCACAATTTGGACTAGAACATGCACACTGATACATAAATGGGCGGACATGCTATCATGATGACATTAATCCAATAGGTGTAGAAACTGTTGGATGATTGAACCTATTTATTTTCTTTCTTGTTGGTTGGTCACAAGATTTTGAGCCCGTGCTTCCAGCCCACATCCATCATTGGGCCCAATAAATATGCTTCCTGTCAGGATTCATTAGGGCTGACTGCATACGTGGAGTCAATTCATCCTTGTGTAGGTGTTGTCAGGCATGAACTGACTGTGTTTATGGAAGTAATCTGGATTCTTGCTGCAGAGGCACCTTTTTATAGGCCTGTATGTCATTTTCGGTTGCTTTCTTTGTTAGTTGTATTGCTGGCGCCACACCAATACCCAGAGCTTTCAAATACATCTTACTTTTATACTACTTTCAGGAAGACCACAAATTCAAGCAATCTCAGAAAATTAGAAATCCAAAACATCGACTCAGGAAGGTTTTGGATGCATGTAAGAATAAAACAAAATGTGATGGTGGTGATGATATTGAGGTCCGAGATCAAGATTTAGAAGAACCGGTAAAGAAGCGCCGAGGGGGTTGTGGTGCTCAACAGCCAAAGCTCACTGTTGAAGGTATGAAAATGATTGCAGAATACAAGGCTACAAGGAAAAAGAATGATGATCAAGAACAGCTTCCTGAACCTGTGGAAAGAAAACAACAGCTTTCTGCAGAAAGGGTATCTCTTCTGCATGTCTATTCTTTTTTCTCACCTTTCCTATGCTCTTCCTCTTTCTTTTTGTCACTCTGTCATGCATGCTAAAATCTGTACTTATCATCATTTTTGTTCCTGTGGTTTTCTATTTTTTCTAGGTTCTAAGTGTTCTCAAGCGGATAAGTGATGAGGACTGCCTACTGTTGGGTTTGAATCCTAAGTATGCCCGTCCGGATTGGATGATTTTACAAGTCCTCCCGATTCCCCCTCCTCCTGTGAGACCTTCTGTGATGATGGATACGTCTTCTAG
Source organism: Magnolia sinica (assembly GCF_029962835.1). Classification (NCBI taxonomy): domain Eukaryota; kingdom Viridiplantae; phylum Streptophyta; class Magnoliopsida; order Magnoliales; family Magnoliaceae; genus Magnolia; species Magnolia sinica. The sequence goes on along the minus strand of NC_080578.1, from coordinate 73,491,888 downwards.
GAGTGAGGTATGCTTCTGCGATCTTGCGAGTTTCATTATCTCGTTTTATCTGCTTCTTATCTCTACTGGTGAAGTTCTTCATGTTCAAGGGTTTATTGATAGAACACTTCTTTTTAATACAACTTTTTAAAGTTCCATTTCATGCCATTCTAAATAGCTTGAAATGGATTAAAATGTGTTTGTCAATGTCTGGCTTACATGTTCCTAATTCTGAATTAATGATGGTGATCGCTACACTTTTATCCAACAATCAACAAGTTTTTTCTTTTTTCTTTCTGATGTTCTGTCAAACATATCATTCCTTTGTCCAACATATTTTATGGCTGCTATTAATTTAGTCCAGAACTTTTGTTTTTTTGGAAACAGGATGACTTGACTCATCAGTTGGCGATGATTATTAGACACAACGAGAATCTGAGAAGGCAGGAGAGAAATGGAGCTCCTGCCCACATCATCTCAGAATTTGCACAATTACTGCAATTTCACATTGCTACATATTTCGATAATGAGCTTCCGGGTCAGCCGAGGGTATGCATAACATATGTTCACTAACTCTTAGATGATGAATTAAACAAAAAGCCTTAGACAAGGAATCTGATCGACTGATTTCTGCTTTATTGTTCAGGCTACACAGAGGTCAGGACGGCCTATCAAATCCATATGCAGTCGGCTTAAGGCTAAAGAAGGTCGGATTAGAGGCAACTTGATGGGAAAGCGTGTGGATTTTTCAGCACGAACTGTCATCACACCAGATCCGACAATTAACATTGATGAACTTGGAGTGCCATGGAGTATTGCTCTTAATTTAACATATCCAGAAACTGTGACACCATATAACATTGAGAGGTGTCAATTTTTTTTTCTAGTTGTATTTATTATGTAATTTTCCCTTTATTTCATATATGTAGTTTGAAAATAATTCCTGTACTTGTCAGGTTGAAGGAACTTGTAGAATATGGGCCCCATCCTCCTCCCGGTAAAACTGGTGCCAAGTACATCATAAGGGAAGACGGACAGAGGCTTGATCTTCGGTACTTGAAAAAAAGTAGTGATCATCATCTGGAGCTTGGTTATAAGGTACACGATTATCTATTTTTCATTCTTTATTGCCAATCAACCATGGTTTCACCTTGTTGAAAATGTGCCATCTTGTTTGCAGGTGGAGAGGCACTTGAATGATGGGGACTTCGTTCTTTTCAATCGGCAACCTAGTCTTCACAAAATGTCTATAATGGGGCATCGAATCAAAATCATGCCATACTCAACTTTTCGCCTGAATTTGTCTGTAACTTCTCCATACAATGCTGATTTTGATGGGGATGAAATGAACATGCATGTTCCTCAGTCATTTGAAACTAGAGCAGAAGTCTTGGAGCTGATGATGGTACCAAAATGCATTGTCTCGCCTCAATCAAATCGCCCTGTTATGGGTATTGTCCAGGATACACTCTTAGGATGCCGGAAGATAACTAAAAGAGATACCTTCATTGAGAAGGTAATATCATGTGTTTTGGTTTCATTTTCTGTCTTCTTTGCCGTTAGTAGTATTGTCTTCTAAGATTGTGGGAAATTAAATACGGATTGGATTTTGGCAGGATGTCTTTATGAATATCTTGATGTGGTGGGAGGATTTTGATGGGAAAATACCTGCTCCAACTATTCTGAAGCCTAGACCTCTTTGGACAGGAAAACAAGTGTTCAATCTGATCATTCCTAAGCAGATAAACCTCATAAGAACCTCGGCATGGCACTCGGAAGCGGAAACAGGATTTATCACTCCAGGAGATACACAAGTTAGAATAGAGAGAGGCGAGCTGCTTGCTGGCACTCTCTGCAAGAAGACCCTTGGAACATCTACTGGTAGTCTTATTCATGTCATCTGGTATGTGACCTGTGACTGTTTTCCACTTTTGATTTTATTCCCTTTTTCTTTGTGATCCATGTGGATGCTTTCGGTGTTACCTTTTGTCAATTTTGTATTTGGATGTGCAGGGAAGAGGTTGGTCCAGATGCTGCCCGCAAATTCTTGGGCCACACACAGTGGCTTGTTAACTACTGGCTTTTGCAGAATGGATTTAGTATTGGAATTGGGGACACAATTGCAGATGCATCAACTATGGAAAAAATTAATGAAACAATATCGAAAGCGAAGAATGAAGTGAAGGAACTTATTAAGGCTGCCCAAGAAAAGCAGCTAGAGGCAGAACCTGGGCGAACTATGATGGAATCATTTGAGAACAGGGTGAACCAGGTGCACAAGCTGAATGATTTTTTTTTTTCCCCCTCCCAACTATACTTGGAATTATTTCTTAACACATTCTCTTTCAGGTGCTGAATAAGGCTCGTGATGATGCTGGAAGTAGTGCACAGAAGAGCTTATCAGAAAGTAACAATCTGAAGGCTATGGTGACAGCAGGATCAAAGGGAAGTTTTATCAACATTTCACAGATGACTGCTTGTGTGGGACAACAGAATGTCGAGGGTAAACGAATTCCTTACGGTTTCATTGATCGGACGCTACCACATTTCACCAAAGACGACTATGGGCCCGAAAGTCGGGGCTTTGTGGAGAACTCATATCTCCGTGGGCTGACTCCACAGGAATTCTTCTTTCACGCTATGGGTGGTAGGGAAGGTCTGATTGACACTGCAGTGAAAACATCTGAGACGGGGTATATTCAGAGGCGTCTTGTGAAGGCTATGGAAGACATTATGGTCAAATATGATGGTACTGTTAGGAACTCATTAGGGGATGTGATTCAGTTTTTGTATGGAGAGGATGGTATGGATGCTGTTTGGATTGAATCACAGAAGTTGGATTCTCTGAAAATGAAGAAGCGTGAGTTCGATAATGTTTTCAGGTATGAATTTGACAATGCCAATTGGAATCCAAGTTACATGTTAACTGAGCATGTTGAGGATTTGAAAACCATCCGGGAGTTCCGCAATGTTTTTGATGCTGAAGTTCAGAAACTGGAAGCAGATCGATACCAACTTGGTACAGAGATTGCTACTACAGGTGATAACTCATGGCCTATGCCTGTTAACCTCAAGAGGCTTATCTGGAATGCTCAAAAGACATTTAAGGTTGACTTGAGAAGGCCATCTGACATGCACCCTATGGAGATTGTTGAAGCAGTTGACAAGCTTCAGGAAAGGTTGAAAGTCGTTCCAGGTGATGATTTTCTGAGCATGGAAGCTCAGAAAAATGCAACCCTTTTCTTCAACATTCTGCTTCGTAGCACATTTGCCAGTAAGCGTGTGTTGAAAGAGTACAGGCTAACTCGTGAAGCATTTGAATGGGTAATCGGTGAGATAGAATCTCGATTCTTACAATCATTGGTTGCACCAGGTGAAATGATTGGCTGTGTGGCTGCCCAATCCATAGGTGAGCCAGCCACTCAGATGACCTTGAATACCTTCCACTATGCTGGTGTTAGTGCCAAAAATGTTACTCTAGGCGTTCCTAGGTTGAGGGAAATCATAAATGTTGCAAAGAAAATTAAAACTCCCTCACTTTCTGTGTACCTAAAGCCTGAAGTCAACAAGACAAAAGAGAGGGCAAAGAATGTCCAGTGTGCTTTGGAATACACCACTTTACGCAGTGTAACACAAGCAACTGAAGTGTGGTATGATCCAGATCCTATGAGCACCATCATTGAAGAGGATGCTGAGTTTGTGAAGTCTTATTATGAAATGCCAGATGAAGAAGTTGCCCCAGAGAAAATCTCTCCTTGGCTGCTTCGCATAGAGTTGAATCGCGAAATGATGGTGGATAAGAAGTTGAGCATGGCAGACATTGCGGAGAAGATTAACCTCGAGTTTGATGATGATTTGACTTGTATATTTAATGATGACAATGCTGAGAAGCTAATTCTTCGTATACGTATCATGAATGATGAAGCTCCAAAGGGGGAGATGCAAGATGAATCTGCCGAAGATGATGTCTTCCTCAAGAAGATTGAGAGCAACATGTTGACGGAAATGGCCCTACGAGGCATCCCGGACATCAACAAGGTGTTTATCAAGTCTGGAAAGATAAATAAGTTTGACGAGAATGAAGGGTTTAAACCTGAAATAGAATGGATGTTGGACACAGAAGGTGTCAATCTGTTGGCCGTTATGTGTCATGAAGATGTTGATGCAACTAGGACAACAAGTAATCACTTGATCGAAGTGATTGAAGTTCTTGGAATTGAGGCTGTACGTCGATCTCTGCTGGATGAGTTACGGGTGGTCATATCTTTTGATGGGTCTTACGTGAATTACAGGCACTTGGCTATTCTATGTGACACTATGACCTACCGTGGCCATTTAATGGCCATCACCCGCCATGGCATTAATCGGAATGACACTGGGCCAATGATGAGATGTTCATTTGAGGAAACAGTGGACATTCTTCTGGATGCTGCTTTGTATGCTGAAACAGATCATCTCAGAGGTGTCACTGAAAATATTATGCTTGGGCAGCTTGCACCCATTGGCACAGGGGACTGTGCCTTGTATTTAAATGATCAGATGCTGCAGCAAGCAATTGAACTTCAGCTTCCTAGTTATATGGAGGGTTTGGATTTTGGCATGACACCTTCCCGTTCACCCATGTCTGGAACTCCATATCATGAAGGCATGTCATCACCAAGCTATTTGTTTAGCCCAAATGCCCGTTTGTCACCCATTACAGATGCTCAGTTTTCTCCTTATGTTGGTGGGATGGCCTTCTCTCCCACTTCATCGCCAGGATACAGTCCATCATCTCCTGGCTACAGTCCATCATCTCCAGGATATAGTCCTACATCTCCTGGTTATAGTCCCACCTCACCTGGATACAGTCCTACATCGCCTGGTTATAGTCCCACTTCACCTACATACAGCCCTAGCTCTCCAGGCTATAGTCCAACTAGTCCTGCATATTCTCCTACAAGCCCATCTTACTCCCCTACTTCACCCAGCTACAGTCCAACATCCCCCAGCTACAGCCCCACCTCACCAAGTTACAGCCCCACCTCGCCAAGTTACAGCCCCACCTCACCAAGCTACAGCCCCACTTCTCCAGTTTATAGTCCGACTTCCCCGGTCTATAGCCCCACCTCTCCTGCATACAGCCCCACCTCGCCATCATACAGCCCCACCTCCCCTTCATACAGCCCCACCTCACCAAGCTACAGCCCCACCTCGCCTTCATACAGCCCCACCTCACCTGCATACAGTCCAACTTCTCCTGGTTATAGCCCAACATCACCAAGCTACAGCCCAACATCTCCGAGCTACAGTCCTACTTCTCCAAGTTACAATCCCCCTTCCGCAAAATACAGTCCATCGCTGGCATACTCCCCAAGCAGTCCCAGATTGTCACCATCCAGTCCTTACAGTCCGACATCTCCAAATTACAGGTAAGAGAAAAATGCTGTTGTCAAAGTTGAAACCTCAGTGATTCACTGGACATGATCATGTGGGTTGTGATCAATTAAAATTTTGATGGGTTGAACTCATAGTTCCAAAAAAAAAAAGAAAAAAAGATTTGAACTCTCCAACAAGAACAATTCAGCAGCCATTCGGTCATCCTGTATCTGCTGAGCATTGGCTGATTCTTATTTGTTACATTAAGTACTGCCTGTCTGTTGGGATGATTTCTAACTCGACTCTGTTTCCACCCATGGGCAAGTCACAAGCTGAGATTGGATTGTCAACTTTAATATTGTTTCTCTTTTTTATTCATCTTCCCTTTATCTGTCATATACTTTAACTTCTATATTTGCTTTTATTGCAGCCCAACTTCACCATCATATTCGCCAACATCCCCATCATATTCTCCTGCAAGCCCTACGTATAGTCCCAGCAGGTAAATTTCTCACTACTTCAAAGCATCGTTTGTGTTGCTTGTGAACTATGTTGTGCTCTCTTCATGTGGATGGGAATTGTGATGCATGCACAGTTGTGGACATGCTTGCTCTGGTGGGCATGTTTGGTTTCCTATTTATGCACTAGCAAATTCTTCTCCTACTCAATGAAGGGCTTATTACAGCAAATCCTCGCACATCTATATATAAACGATGGTTCATCAAGAGTACGGAAGAAAAACACACAGAATTGTTGATTCAATGGAGAAGGATAGAAGTGAAAACAAAGGGAAAAAACTGGAACAAGTGAAGAAATAGGGTAGGAGTTGATACCTCTAGTGGTCCCAGCGTGTAAGGTCCTGAAGTAAGCAAGAGTGGGAAACCTAATCTAGTTATATTAAGATTCAGAATGTGGATATATGTTTGGCATAGTAACAATAAGGTTACCAACCATGATGAAGAGGATGGAATATTAAAATTCATCTATTTTATATTTTTTCTTTTAAAAGTAGCAAAGTCAAGAATTGTGGGGCTCGCATGGTATATGTATAACATCCAGCCTGTCCAACACCAATCATGGTTGATCAGAAGAAGAAAAAATCTGGCCAATTGAATCATCAGATGGGCCACACTTGAATTTTGATGTTTCTGAGTGGTGTACATTATTTTTTTATGGTTTGACCTACCTTATGATTGGACCCACCATATTTTCCACTTGTATGATAATCATGGTCGGGTGCATCTGTTGGATCGTTTGGATGTCAAACAAATACCATGGTGCCCACAATTCTCGATTATCCACTTCTTTAAAGGAAAATTGAACAAGGGCATTTATGCAATTTCTTCCCTTAAAGAGCACCATTGGAGCATTTTGGTTCTTTGAGACACTATTTGGTAAAATCTAAACTGCTGTGGAATTTTGTTTTATTTTAGGGAAGAACTTGTACCAACTGTACAGAAATCAGGGCACACTTTTAATGGGATGACATGCTGGCAAGTTATTTGCCATGTGATGTTTCATGGTTTTGGATGTCATGCACACCCTAGTCATATTAGTTTTGGTGGAATTGGTGCGACTAGGACCACCTATATGTTAAAATCGGATGACTAAGTCCCTAATAGGTCTGACTCGTCTCAAGACGAGTCTGATCAAACCGTACAATTCAACTTGATATGGACCTAATTCGGAAGAGTTGCTCAATGCAACTCGTCAGAAGCTTATAAATATGAGGACGGTTTTTCCAAAGCCCATTTTCACCATTTTTTCTTGTTTCCAAAGTTCAATAGGAGAGTAAGATTTCGAAGCCGTTTCAAGATAAATGCGGTTTCAAATCTTTGGATTTGCCTTCCAAAGTTTCTCAGATGGAAAATACCCATTGCGGTTTCTCATCTTTGAGATACGATTTCATTTTAAAACTTTTTAGTGTTTTAGCTTGTCTCAACTCAAGATCATAGATTCATAGATCTGTGGGTTTGGGAGAATGGATGAATGATATTTAAAATATTTTCGTAATATTAAAATAGTCTAAAGATGTTTTAAAAAAACTGTCCCTTTTTTTTTTTTTTTTGTTTTGTTTTGCCTCCCCTCTCTAATTTCCACATCTAGATGTAGTTATCCTGAAAACTCTGTCGTACAATACTTCCAATAACTGGGTCTTGGGACATGTTTGTGGCTGATTGCTGACCTTTTAGATTAGTTCAAGTGATCCTTGGATGATTTGATACTGGACTATTTTCACTAGAGATGCTTGAAAACCATGGGATGCTAGCTCAGATGAATATGACGACTTATAGTGTCATAAACCATTGGTTGACCTTGACTTAGAAAACTATGTCCAATGTCTAGTGCTGAGATCATGAGGATATACAACTCAACCCAACCCCCCCAGAAAAAATAAAGAATAAAATTTATCCACCCCCGCTACCCTGGGATGAAGTTGCACACACAACCCATCCAAGCAAAGTTAGATATTAAATAAACTCATTTTTCTACCTTGCAGGTAGAACTCTTGATTCCGGCACTTTATATGCTTAAAAAAAGAAGAAAAAACTAAAATCAAGTTACCAGTGTAACATCAATGCATCATTGTTTATTTACTCGAACTCATTTAATTACCACAAATCAATGTATAAGATGGGATACAGGCATACTAACAAGAATCTTGTGGTCCAGCACCCACAAACTATTTTAACTGTCGGAGATTTGAGCATTTGTGCATTTGAGCAACTATGGTACAAGATAATGCATAAAGCAGTGTGGTCAAAAAGCTGGTTTAGAATCTTTTGGCTCTCATGTCATGGGATTGGGTTTGCTACCAAAGACCCATGCCTTGGAATCTCAGAGAACGGGGAAAATGTTGTAGCCAGTGTTATGTGGTATTGATGAAAGATTGTTGATTAGTTTGATTCTATGTGCTTTTGGTATGCATGATTGAAGGCACGTGTAAAAATTCGAAGTAAATGGGTGTAGTTAATAATAATAAAAAGAAAAAATCCCAGGGATCTTGAAGATCTTTGCCTCTTTAGAGCTGATGCAGGACTGATGTTATGTCCGAGGATTGTAGAAATTGTCTTCTTACATTGGGATTTTCATGTCGAAACAGTACCTAACAGCAGTCTTTGCCCTTTTGTTCTGCAGTCCATACAGTTCAGGTGTTGGCCCAGATTACAGCCCAAGTTCTCCACAGTACAGGTATGGTATCTTTTATGTGGATTTCAGTTGTTGAGTGTTCTCCAAGTTACCTTCTTTCATAAGTAGCATGAGCTTAGTGCTTCACCTTCTATTTTCAGTCCTAGTGCTGGCTACTCACCTACTGCGCCGGGGTATTCACCATCATCCACCAGCCAATACACTCCGCAGATGAGCAATAAGGATGAGGGCAGCAGTCGCTGAAGTGGACAAGAGAAACTGAGTTTTTTTTTTTTTTTTTTTCAGCCAATTCCCAAAACCAGTGGATAAACAGAAGCATTTCTTCATCTCATGAAAGTCTGCTTTAAGACATTCATGGATTATCATGCGTGCTTATGATGGATGATCCATTTCACCAAAAACCAACACCAGACACTTATTATTATTTCTGTAATATATGAGCACTCTTCCTACTGCCCATTGAAGATCTAGGAAAAGATAGAATTTCCTTCTAACTCAAAAAAAGATTGAGAAGCGAAGGATGTAATTAAGGGTTATTCCTATAGTTTACAGAGGTGTAGTCCCCAAGTATAGATTGTATGGGATGCTTTTGAGCAGCCTTCGGTTTTTGGTACAGTCTGGGTGCATGGTTCTGCGCTTCAAAAACATTGATCATGTTTGTGTGGCGCATTGTGGTTTCAAAAGCATTTTTTCGGATCATGTTTTGGTTTTAAGGGTTTTTAATGTGGTTAGGGCTAGGGCTTAGGCAAATAGGACCGGGCTAGTGCTAACTGGCCATGGTCATAAATATGTAAAGCAACGGATCACTAAAGTTTAATGAATGAATGAATGGTTACAACCACTGCAAAGTTTAAGTGGACCACCCACGAGGTTTCTGTATAGTTTGTTAAGCATTGGGATACCCTTGAGATTGCTGCAAACTGGAAGTGTACCCATTCTCCGGATGTATCGCCTGGGTTTGAGATGGAGTGGTGTTTGGAGAGACAGTGGCCCAACTCCCCAACTCAAAAGAAAGGGGTTTTTATTTATTTATTTATTTAAGGAGCAACCCATGAGAGATTTGCCTATCAATAATAGCGATTTTCCCTATTATTTGATAGTGTTCACCGTCAATCTGGGTTTTTATATATGTCAAACTCAAGGGCCACATATACAGTAGGAGAAACCCGTTTCAGCAGATAATTTTGCCGTGCCTCTACCATTCTTCATGGTTCTTCCTAATGCTACAAGCTTTCGTTAGGTGTTTGGGCTGCTGAAGCATGTCCAACTCCAGCCAAGGAGATAAGGGACTGAGTCCAAGGACAGCTCACCCATGATGAATCAGGTCCAGCTGAGTCCATGAGCTAACGAATTGGGCCCATCTAAAAATATTCATCCTATAAATGTTGAATAATTCAGGCAGGGCGTACTTCTTGCCTAGATTTAACCTAGTTAATTACACGGTCACGGGATCGCATTCACAAGCCTTTTGAGTTAAATTGTCATTTGCAGGTTGCAGATAAGTTGGGTCCACCAGATGGATTCTTCAAGTTGACCATGTTAGACGTGTTTCGATATAGAGTTGAACACATTGAAGTGGGTCTATGTTCGAAAGTGAGACCTCATAAAATCAACCCCATCTAACTTGCCCCAACCTAGTTTTAAATGGGTTCGATTTGAAGAAAACTAATATGGTCTTGATATAGACCCCTTCTAGTCCCCACTGAAACCCAACCTTACGTCCAGTTACTTTAATTCATCATCTGGCTATCCATTACACTCATATCTATTAACTAGGCCGCCTAAATATCAAAGTAAACTGTTCACCCTACTCATTCATTTATAAATATTTTTCACTGTTGAATTCTCATTTTGTTGGGTATAAGTATACCCACTGATTGCTCAAGAATTTTTATGGTGTACACACTCCTAACCTTAAGCCATTCTCAAAAACTCATTTGTATATGGTCAATCATGGTGAGAATTTAATTTAAGGCCATTCAATTTATTTGAGCTAGACATCCTTAATCTCCCTAGCTATATTATAATATCTGACTCTCTATCAAAACTTTTCATCATATCCACCTGATGGTCCACTAAAACATTAAAAAAAATCACTGTTATGATCCTCACATCTTTCCTGACAAACCTACTAGATTACCTTTTGCATTGGACTTTGATCGAACTTGTTTTTGGGGGCCCATAGTCCTTGGACATACTTTCGTGCCAAATTTATATTTTCTAGAAAAGAGAGAAGCGATACATGCATCCATACACCCACCGTTACATCTATCATACCATATCTCACAACATGATAATCTATCTGTATAACTAACCGTATGTTGACCTCTTTACCCATCAAGGTACTCTATATACCACTTAATTCCTATTTACAAAATTTTTCAATTGTCCATCGTTTATATTCATCGTATCCATCAAACGGCCGATAAAATTTTTTGACGATTCATTGTGTGGTGTATACTTTTTCCAACAATTGCACTAGTTTCGTCTTCATGTGGGATTGATTGCACACATAACAAAATGAGAAGAGTTTTATTGAGAGAAAAACTATCTTCTTGTGATGACATCATCAAAAAACGAGTAATTTTATATTCATCAAATCAAACGACCCGAAACTGTCCATCATCAAGACCACGTACATATTACATGATGTACAATGTACATCTTCCAACCAGTGGCTCATTATGTGTAGAGTAATGCTCACACACAACTAGTTGGACCATTCAAATTGGTCCAACTACCTATGCATTAAATATTAAGAATGTTTTTTTTATCCACATGTAATATCTACTCACCGGAGTTTATGTGACATTCAGTTTAATATCCATATGTAAATCTAGTTGGTTTATCAAATTGGGCTTACTAATTTAATTTTATTTATAAAAAAAATTATTAAATGATCACACACGTACAATTTCTCCAGTTATACCATTATCTTTTGAAGCAATCTTCCTCTTTCTACTTTCCCTCATCATTTAATGCACTCTCTTTTATTATCAGGCTCTCTCTTCCTCTACATTGTGTGATTGGAAACCAACGGGGAATGCCTACAAAAACTTAACACCGGCAGACTACTAACTCCGCTCATCCTTAGCGAGGAATGTGCATGGGCTCAGAAGGGCCGTCATGGTGTATGAGTTTTATCCAACTGTTTATTTATTTTTTCATATTACTTTAAGGTACAAGCCCAAAAATTAAGAAAATACAAGGCTCAAGTGGACTACATTAATGGGGTTTTCCTCCTCGGGTCAGAGAAGATGTGATGCGGTTCGGATGCAATAAACTGTGGAATCACAGTGCTGCTCAACTAGTCAAGAGCACCACTTGACTGGTCAAGTGGGCCACTCGACCGGTCGAGTGGTGCTCGACTTAAAGTCCAACGAGCTTTTGGTTATGATCTTCGAGGTCCTCGACCAGTCGAGGGCTTGGCTCGACCAGTCGAGTGAATAGTACTCGACCAGTCGAAGCCTTGCCTCGACTAGTTGAGATTACGCAGATTTGAATTCGATTTTATGCGAGATGCGAAATTTTCTAAATTATAAATAGGAGGTCCCTAGGGCTTTTCTAAGGTATTGGCAATGCAAAAAAGTTTCCTAAAGCTTTACAAGGGTTTGCTGAAGGGTTTAAGGCTATCAAAGGTATGAGAGAAAGATAGAAAGAGAGAGAGAGGAAGCTTTTGGAAGGGAGGTTCTGCTCGTAAAGGTGATTTACTTCGCAGTCGACATCTCAGTGCTTCTACGTCCTCGTAATCGGTTAGATTTCTTCGTTTTTATTTATTTTTTTATTGTTTATCCACTTCTACGTGAGTGAAGAAGGTTTGATCCAAGCGGTGTGTGCTTGTGATCGGTTGTAACATTCTACTTCATAGTGGATTGTTGATCTGGACGAGGTCCCGTGATTTTTACTTCTTTGAGGGTTTTCCACATAAAAATCTCTTGTGTCATGTAATTTGTGTTTTGATTTATTTAATTGCTTTATTATCACATAATTATGGTGTTTTTGGGAGGCTAAATCCTAAGGTTTTGTGCAAGGCTCCCAGCAAAGTGGTATCAGAGAGTTCAGGTTGGATGAACAGAGTGAGATCAGTTCTAAATTATGGAATGTGGTTTATCAAGGATAATCAGTCTTAATTGTTTTAACTGGACCATATGGAAGGCTAAGATGGAAGACTTGCTTTATTGCAAGGACTTGTATTCTCCAATTCAAGGCATATCAGTAAAATTAAAGGATATGACATATGGTGATTGGAAGAAGTTAGAACGAAAGGCGGTGAGGTTTATTAGACAATCCTTGGACGATTCCGTATTTCACCATGTGTCTACGGAGACCTCAGCCGCTAGCATATGGCTGAAATTGCAAGGGCTGTATGAGAAGAAGACAGTCGACAATAAGATATTTATGATAAGACGACTTGTGAATCTCAAGTTCAAAGATGGTGGTTTTATAACTGAGCACATGAATGAAGTCAGCAATATATTGAACCAGCTCTCCACTATGAAGATGGTCTTGAACGATGAATTACAGGCTTTACTATTGCTTAGCTCATTTCTTGATAGTTGAGAGACATTGGTGGTGTCTTTGAGTAATTCCGCGCCAGACGAAAAGGTATCCATATAACAGATAACTAGTTGTCTCTTTAATGAAGAGACAAGGAGAAAGTCTCAGGGGTCTACTCAGCATGAGGCCCTTGTAATACAAGATCGAGAAAGAGGAAAGAACAGAAAGGACGGGAAGGCCTGAGATAAATCAAGAGGCAAGTCGAGTACCATGAAGGATGTTGAATGTTAGAATTGTGGTAAGAAGGGTCACTACAAGCATGAATGTCATAAGAAGAAGAATGACAAGAAAGGAAAAGGAAAGGAGAAAGAAGATGAATCATATTCCATTGCAGCCGCTTCTGATGGCGACGTTGTAGTTATTCTTTCTGCAAATCATGATGTTTGTCTCACGGCTACGAGTCAGGACACCGACTGGGTGATAGACTTGGGAGCCTCTTTTCATGTAACTACACGCATGGACTTTTTCATAAGCTACAAGTCAGGTGACTTTGGGACCTTGAAGATGGGGATTTCTAGCGTATCGAAGATCGTAGGGGTCAGTGGTATTTGTGTGAAGACCGATGTGGGCTGCACATTGGTTCTCAGGGATGTGAGGCACATTCCAAACCTTCGCCTCAACTTGATGTCGATGGGAAGGTTGGATGATGATGACTATGAAAGCTGGGTTGCTAGTGGGCGTTGAAAGCTCATCAAAGGTTCGTTGATCGTCGCCAGAAGAAAAAAGTGTTACACCCTTTACAAAGCAAGTGTCATTGTGTGCAAGGGTGGGTTGAATGCAGCGGAAGGTTCAACTATTGACATGTGGCACCAGCGTTTAGACCACATGAGTGAAAAATGGCTTCAACTACTAGCGAGGAAGTGACTCCTTTTAGACGGATAGGTATACCTCTCAAAACCTGTATTGATTGTTTATTAGAGAAACAACATAGAATTTCATTTGTTAAATTTGCTTCTCATGTTATTAAAGTGCATGCATTAGATTTATTTTATTTTGATATTTGTGGTCCTATGAGGATAAAAACCTTGGGTGTGATATTGTATTTTGTCACTTTTATAAATGATGCATATAGGAGGGTTTGAGTTTATGCTTTGAAATCTAAGGACGAGGTCTTTGGTATATTTAAATTGTTTCATGCTATGGTCGAGAGAGAGACAGGTAGATCATTGAAGTGCATCCGCACTGACAATAGTAGTGAATACATTGGTGACTTTCATGAGTATTATAAGTCCCTGGGTATACGATATGAACAGACAGTTCCCAAGACCCCCCAACATAATGGTGTGGTTGGGCGAATGAAGCGCACCATTGTAGAGAGAATCAAATGCATGTTATCCCATGCAAATTTACCTGTAACGGCCCGACTGATAGTGTACGATATTGTCCGCTCTGGGTCCCATTAGACCCGTACGATTTTGTTCTCAGAGTTTCCTCTAAAAGGCCTCGTACAAGAAAGGTCCGAACCATACATATAACCACCATTACTTCGGACAACGCTTCCGATGTGGGACAAGTTCAACCTCTCACTGCCTACACAGTAGCCTACCAACCACCAGTAGCTTGCCCAGGCCCTTAGGCCCCGCCCACATCAGCTTCTGCCCACATGTGCCCACCCACATGTGCAACAGTGACGCGGCGTCATAATATCCCCCCACCGAGGGTAGAGCCGTCCTCGGCTCTGATAACATTTGTAACGGCCCGACTGACATTGTATGATATTGTCCACTTTGGGTCCCACTGGACCTGCAGGGTTTTGTTCTTAGGATTTTTCCCAAAAGGCCTTGTACAAGGAAGGTCCGAACCATACATATAACCACCATTATTTCGAACATCGCTTCCGATGTGGGACAACTTTAACCTCTCACTGCCTACACAGTAGCCTGCCAACATAGTAGCCTGCCAACCACTGGTATCTCGCCCTGGCCCTCAGGCCTCGCCCACATCAGCGTCAACCCACGTGTGCCCGCCCACATGTGCAACAGTGACGGGGTGTCACATTGCCCAAGACATTCTGGGGAAAAGCAATGCACACGGTAGTGTATTTGATAAATAGGTCTCCATCAGCCCCGTTGAATGGAGAAGTACCCGAGAAGGTGTGGACTGTACAAGATCCATTGTACAGTCATCTCAGGGTATTTGGATGCAGGGCATCCGTTCATGTACCAAAGGATGAGAGGTTCAAGCTCGATATGAAAATCAGACAATGTGTATTCTTGGAGTACGGTGATGAAAAGTTTGGCTATAAATTGTGAGATCCGACTGAGAAGAATCTCGTCAAGAGCAGAGATGTGATTTTTTATTTATTTATAAAACCAATGTATTGAAGACATTTGTAAGCCAGAAAAGATGCAGCTTAGTTCAGGAGAGCTAGAGGATATGGATCTGGTTATTCCTCCCGTGGTACCTGATGACGGGGGAGTAAAGCAAAGTGCAGAGGATAAGGGAGTTCCTACATAAGATGGACCGGGGGAGCAGCCCCTACCTGATCCACCCGTTGAGCCATATGTGAGGAGGTCATCTAGGGATAGACAACCGTCCAAGAGGTACTCGCCGCATGAGTACATTATATTCACTGATGGGGGAGAGCCAGAAGATTATTCTAAGGCCTTAGCCAACAAACATAAGGGGGAATGGTTGAAAGCTATGTAGGAGGAGATGTAATCCTTGCATAAGAACCACACCTATGATATGGTGAAATTACCTAAGGACAATAAAGCTTTAAGTAACAAGTGGGTGTTCAGAAAGAAGATTGAGCAGAAGAATTCACAGATGAGGTTCAAGGCCAGACTTGTGGTGAAAGGGTTCGGTTAGAGAAAAGGTATAGACTTCGAGGAGATATTCTCACCAGTGGTGAAGATGACATCCATATAAGTGTTGCTTGGGTTGGCGGCTAGCATAGATCTGGAGATAGAGTAGTTAGATGTTAAAACTGCTTTTCTCCATAGTGACCTGGAAGAAGAGATCTATATGCACCACCAGAGGGGTTCAAATTCAAGGACAAAGAGCAAATCGTGTGAAAGCTGAGGAAGAGCTTGTATGGACTGAAATAAGCTCCACGACAATGGTACAAGAAGTTCGACTAGTTCATGTTAAAACATAAATATAATAGAATGGAATCGGATCACTGTATGTTCCCGCGCAAGTTCTCATATGGTGATTTCTTAGTACTGCTATTATATGTTGATGACATGCTCATCATGGGAAAAAACATTAAGAAGATTGAGAGGCTAAAACAAGAGTTGGGTAAGTCGTTCGTGATGAAAGACTTAAGCCCAACTAAGCAGATCCTAGGAATGGAGATAACCCGTGACAGAATCAACAGGAAGCTTTAGCTGTCAAAAGAACGGTATATTGAGAAAGTCCTAGAGCGGTTCAATATGAATGCAACGAAGCCGGTCAGTACTCCATTGGATGATCACTTCAGATTGAGCAACATGCAGTGTCCCAAGACGAAGGCAAAGGTGGATGAGATGCAGAAGATACCCTACGCGTTAGCAGTAGGAAGTTTGATGTATGTTATGATATGTATGCGCCCAGACATAGCATATGTGGTTGGTGTTGTCAGCAGGTATCTTGATAATCCTGGTAAAGAATATTGGGCAGCAGTGAAGTGGATAATGAGTTATCTAAGAGGCTCATCCAGGTTGAGCGTATGCTATGGTGACAGAAAACCTGTGTTAAAGGGCTCCACAAATGCAGATATGACAGGTAACATAGACTCCACGAAGTCTACATCGGGGTTCATGTTCACATTTGCAGGAGGAACGATCTCTTGGTAGAGCAAGCTACAGAAGATCGTAGTATTGTCAATGATAGAGGCCGAGTACATCGCGGTCACAGAAGCATATAAAGAGATGCTTTGGATGAAGAGGTTCGTACAGGAACTTAGCCTAAAGTAGAAGTAGCACGTGGTTTATTGCAATAGTCAAAGTACTATACACTTGAGCAAAAATTCAAGTCAGTATTCCAAGTCGAAGCACATAGAGATTCGGTATCACTGGATCAGAGATACTTTGGAACAGAAGGTATTACAGCTTGAGAAGGTCCACACGGATGATAATGGGTCAGACATGATGACTAAGGCATTGCTCAAGGGTAAGTTTGAGGTTTGTAGAAACCTGTCTGATCAGAGGAGATGAGGTGCGGTTCAAATGCCATAAACAGTGGAATTCTCGCGCTGCTTGACCAGTCCTGCAGCCTGCTCGACCAGTCGAGTGGTGCTCGACCAGTCGAGTGGTGCTCGACCCAAAGTCCAGCGAGCTTTTGGTTTTGATCTTTGAGGGTCCTCGATCAGTCGAGTGAACAGTGCTCGACCAGTCGAAGCCCTGTCTCGACAAGTCGAGGTTACGAAGATTTGAGTCCAATTTTGTGTGGGATGCGGAATTTTGAGGGGGCGTTCGCAAGGGTGCGAAAGAAAGTTTCCTAAACTATAAATAGGATGTCCCTAGGGCTTTTCTAGGGCATTAACAATGCAAGAGAGTTTCCTAAAGTTTTAAAAGGGTTTGCTAAAGGGTTTAGGGCTATCATAGGTGTGAGAGAAAGATAGAAAGAGAGAGAGGAAGCTTGTGGAAGGGAGATTCTGCTCGTAGAGGTGATTTACTTCGCAGTCGACATCTTAGCACTTTTACGTCCTCGTAATCGGTTAGATCTGTTCGTTTTTCTTTATTCTCTTATTGTTTATCCACTCCTACGTGAGTGAAGAAGGTTTGATCCAAGCGGTGTGTGCTTGTGATCGGTTGTAATGTTTAGTGGATTGTTGATCTGGACGAGGTCTTATGGTTTTTACCTCTTTGAGGGTTTTCCACGTAAAAATCTCTTGTGTCATGTGATTTGTGCTTTGATTTATTTCATTGCTTTATTGTTCAATAATTCTGGTGTTTTTAAGAGGCTAGATCCTAAGGTTTTGTGCAAGGCCCCCAACACACATCACAGGAAGCAGAGATGATAATGACACATGCTAGTGAAATTCTTATAGGACCACCAAGAGATTTTCCCTACTTAATTTTTTTTATTCATGCCCCAAAGTATTGTTAAAATGGATGGACGGCATGGATATACAATACATGGATCTAGGTGGTCCCCACTGTCAAGGACTCATCATGTTGGGTGAGGTCTCAAAGACACTTAATCAGCTCTCAAAATAATTCATAAAGTGCACGTCTCTGGTGTTGATCAAGTCGTAATGCAATGTCGTTGCAAAATTTTTTGCAAGCCCCGATGATGCCATATACAAACTGTCTGTCCATTTTGTTCTTTATTTTTTTTTAAGATCATTTTAAGTATGAGCCCAAAAATGAGGTAGAGTGGACAGTGGGGATTGAATGATTACCGTTGAAAACTTCTTAGGAGCCATGGAAGTTTTGGATCAAGCTGATATTTGTGTTTTCCCTTCATCTATCCAGGTCAATATGACATTATGAACAGGTTGGATAGTAAATAAACATCATAGTGGGCCCTAGGAATGTTTTAATGGTAGGCGGTCAATGTTTACTGTTTTTTGTGGCGTGGTCCACTTGAGATTTAGATCTGCCTCTTTTTTTTGATCTTGCACTAAAATGATCTTTAAAAACTGACAGATGGCACAGATATGTGACACATACATCGTGGTGCGCCCACGTTTATAGAAACACTTGCCCATAGGTGTTACTCAGATAATACCTAATCCACTTTCTGCTAATACGGGAAACATTAGATTTTTCTCGGGACCAACAATAGTTTGAGATACGCCCACTCTTCAAAATTTTAAGGGCCCTACTATGATATTTTTTAGAAATCCACTTCGATCATTACCTATATAATCCCATGTTAGGCTAGGACAAAAAAAAAAAAAGGCTAATCAATGATTTAAGTGGGCCATATCAATTGAAACAACGGAGAGAGAGACTTCCACCCTTGATTTTTATAGGCCCTATCATGATGAGAATATAAAATCCACTCCGACCAATAGCTCTCACACCAAAAATTTGGCCTCGAACCTAAAAATTTGGCACATGAGTGATTAAAGTGAATCACACCAAGGGAAAGAGTTTGGAGGATGAGCTTTCTACATACACATTTTTCAATTACGTGGTTCATGTGAGCTAGGGATAGGGCTGATTGTTTTGCACTGGGTCTAACTTGAGGTGGCTCACCTAATGGCCGGGTGGATTTTGCCTAATACTACAGTGGGGCCCACTTAAGCAAGCAACTCTTTTTCGCCAATTGAAATAACTTTTATATGGAAATTCTTACTAGCATTAATTGTTCATTGAATGGCCAGCTAGTTGGACGAAAATGAAGCGTCCAACTAGTTGTGTGTGAGCATTTCTCACATATATATATAACAATTAGTTGGACATTTGGATTTGGTCCAACTACCTGTGCATTAAATGACAAGAATGTGTATTTTGATTCACATGTAATACCTCTATGTTGAAGATGATGTAATACAATGGCCTACTCAAGTAAGATGGTAATAAGTATTAAAGGTCCTCTCTGTTCATTAAATAGGACCCATTACTTAGATGTTATTTACAAAAATTTATTAAAATATATTGGTTATTTAAATCACATATGAAAGTTAAATTTAAATTAATATAATGCAATTCTAACCACTCCAAATTTCTCCTAAAAGAGTGCTACTCTAATCAACTATAGATTAGAAGAGAGAAAAAAACATTGCTGTATCATATTAGCAATAGGTGCCCTGCTTGATAAACAGACCAAATGTCGAACAAATGTAGCTTGTTGTTCAAATGCATCAAACATGTACAACTCCTAAAATATAGCTAGAAAAGGAGAAAATGACCACTGTAGACAAAACCTTTTACCCAGCGGTTTTTATGAAGGAACACAAACTTAAGTTACCAACTTAGACTAGCACGTGCGGACAGCGACTTTGAGGACGAAAATACCCCTCCCTTCCTTTCGAAGACGAATGCTGACGCTCCTCCAACCGAGAGTTGTACGAACGGCTCAAAAGAGATCAAAGTTACATGGCCCCACAGCTATGCCATTTCGACGTTCACCCATATTTCGATATCATTTCGGAGCATCATCCAGAATAAAAAAATGAAAAAAATCATAACCAAAGATCAACTGCAAAGAGCAGCAGTAAAACTGATTTTCACCGTTAAAAAATTTGTAGGGCCCACCATAACATTTATTTTCCATCCAATCTATTCATAAGGTCACAAAGGCCTGGATGAAGAGGGAAAAAAAAAAAAATTCATAATGATCCAGAACGTCTGTAACCCCTAAAAGGGTTTCAATGGTAGACGTTCAATTCCTCACTGCCTTGTACAGCGTGGTCCACTTGATAGTTAGATCTGTCTTATTTTATGTCTCAAGCTTGATATGAGCTCGCCAAATGGATGGACGGTTTGGATATAACACAAACCTCATGATGGGACCCACAAAAGGCGGTGGGGATTACAACAGCAAAAAAATAAAAATAAAAATTGAAATTGGAACCCATGGCTACGGTTTTCAATAGTACGGGTAATAACCGTAGCTATATCCGTAGCCCCTTAGGTAACCAAGCTCGGCGATCAATCGCGGGAGTCGCGATTCCACCGCAAGTTACTGTCCCAGTCGGCGATCAGTCACGGATTCCGCGATTGCACCCTCGATCTATGGCTACAGATTATAACCATAGCTATAACCGTATCCATATCCTTTTTTATTTTTTATTTTTATTTTTATTTTTTAAACTTTTGTACATGGAGAATTTTATTCTACTTACATTTTTCTCTAACACATATTTATATAAATATGCATATATAAGCATATAAAAAAAATTATCTCTTTTTTTCATTTCTTTCTTTATTCATACAACAAGAATATCTTCTAAACCAAAATTAGTTGCTTAACGTACCATATATGATGTTAGGGTTGAAAGTTGGGCGGGCTCAACCCGACGTTGGGTTGGGCTTGGGAAGGATGTATTGAGTTTGGTCTTGGGGTTGGGTCATACAAACACTAACCCGATAAAACTTGGGTTGGGCTCAGGTTGCCTGACCCAACACAAACCCGATTAAGATATAAGTTCCTTATAAATTAATTATAATTGAGTGCAGATCATTTGTGTTGAAGGCAAAGGAAATTTCAATGCCTCCCCTCAAGCTAACAAGATATGTCGAATTTTCCTCTCCCAAATAAATTGCTTGATACAAAATACAACTTGTAATGGAGTAGTTGTCCTATATTTTAGCTTGTTCGTTTAGAAAAAAAAAATGCATGGAGATGATTGTGAAGTGAAGGGAATTGACCGTGAAATAAAACGGAATCACTGGAATTGACCGTGAAATGCATGGAAATGACCTTGAATCAACACAGAATCGCGCAGGATTGACTGTGAAATGCATGGAAATGACCATAAAGTGGAGCGAATTGATCGTGAAATGTGTGGAAATGACCGCGAAGTGAAGGGAATTGACCGTGAAATGCTTGGAATTGATCGTGAATCAGCACGGAATGGTTGGGAATGACCGTGAAATGCATAAAAATGACCATGAAGTGAAGCGAATTGACTGTGAAATGCGTGAAAATGACCGTGAAGTGAAGGGAATTGACCATGAAATGCTTGAAAATGGCCAATGATTCCAACATTCTCTAACTTGGGATAATCATGATATTCTTCAATATGCAATGTATTATATGGTAATTCATTAATGATTGAGATTCTACTAGATATTTTAATGGATCTTATAAAGTATCCTGAATTATTTGATCGATTGGAACTATTGACACTAGACCAACCAACCTAGTTATTTTCTAAGATTTCATCAAGTCGATGGTGGAAAATCCATTTGAGCAGGGCAAACATGAATTTCAGCGGGGCAAACATAAAATTGAGTGGGCCAAACTGGAAATTGAGCGGGACAAACCGGAAATTGAGCGGGCTAAACCGGAAATTGAGCGGGCCAAACTGAAAATTGAGCGGGCCAAATTGAAAATTGAGCAAGACAAACTGAAATTGAGTGGGACAAATTGAAAATTGAGCAGGATAACTGGAAATTAAGCAGGCCAAACCAATACAATGACATTATATTAGTGAATTATTAAGCAATGAAAGCTTGCCATAAGACAAAACTCGATTAAATAATAGAGGACCGAGTACTCACGTTCTATAATAGATGACGATGATACAAAGCTTAAGGAAATAAAGAGTAAACAATGCGTTAAATTTTTTAAATAAATAAGAAGAGCTTATATGGATTACAAATTTAGAGATACAAATGATTTCATGTGGTGCTTGTTAAATTCAGCGACACTATCTATCATGGAATATCCATATAGTCTTCTATTTTAACAAGGGACAGTTCTATCATGACCTAGTACACTTTAATATATATATATATATATATATATATATATATATGTATATATATATATATATATATATATATATATATATATATATATATACGAACCTAACATTTCTACATGACGATTTGGGTTTAAAATATGTTAAACTTACATCAATTTTCAAAGCTAGTCTCAACAAGAAGAGTCTAGGGTTGAAATTTCACCTAAATTTTCACTATTAATTATTTCTAATTGTTGGAACATACGAGAGATGTTGTTTCTGATCAACGAGATGTATTTGGGGATTCAAAATACAAAATCCTAGTCTCAATATGCTCCATTTAGAGCTGAAATTTTTTCTCAAACCTTTATAAATTCGCTTCTAGTTAGTGTTAATTACTAAAAGTTATGAGAAATATCATCTCTAACTAATGAGATTTCTTAGCGAATTTTCATTTTTAACTCCTAGTGTGGGTTTTAAGTTTAGGGAGTACTTAAATTTGATCTAATGTACAATGTAATGGGTAAGGAACCACTTACAATGCCTAAACTCGTTTCACCTACTGTCTACTGAGTGTCTTCACAATGTCATTTCAACTAAGGAAAATTATGGAAAAATTCAAATCCTAAGTTGCAAAAAAGTACATTAGAGGTCAAGTTCAAGGAACATTCTTGTTTAATCTAATATTCATCATAGTAGTTTATTTGTTCTCCCATAATTCCTAAGTTTGGTTCTAAGTTCAAATGATCATTCTAAAAGTTTTTAATGGGGACCTAGGTTTTGTTCCTAGGTTTCATGGTTATGCAGGTAATCTTCTAGAGAACTTAAAATATTGAGTTTCTATCTTCTCAAATGTCATAATTCTTATAACAAGAATATCTTCTAAACCAAAATTAGTTACTTGACGTACCATATTTGATTTCAGGGCTTAGGCAGGATGTATCGGGTTTGGTTTTGGGGTTGGGCCATACAAACACCAACCCGATAAAACTTGGGTTGCACTCGGGTTGCCTAACCTAACACGAACCCGATTAATATATAAGTACCTTATAAATTAATTATAATTGAGTGCAGATCATTTGTGTTGAAAGCAACGAAAATTCCAAATGCCGACAGCTTTTATTAGTCCACATCATTTTTAATGACTCCTCTCACATATAGACTCCTGCATGTCAACATCACATCAGGGGACAATATATACATTGACTTCCCAGATGGAAATGATGGTTGTGGAAGATGTGGATAGAGTGTTTGGAAGTTAAGAAATTAGAAAAATAGAGGGCTTGGAAATTGAGCGGGCCAAACTGGAAATTGAGCGAGACAAACTGGAAATTGGAAAATTGAGCGAGACAAATTAAAAATTGAGCATCATTCAAAGCATTCCTCAGAAGATCTATAAAGTATTCTTTTGGGACACCTCCATAGTTTAGTAGTGAAATTAAAGTATTATTTAAGAACGTTTTCCTTGGTTGGGTGCTAAAAAAGGAAGACAAGTAATTTGGATCAACTCTTTACATCACATTTGCAGATAACCCATAACCGTTACATACAAGCACTAAAAGCAAATAAGGTATTGTATTATTATTCACACAACCAATTCAAAAACGGAGAACCCCAACCAATTTGGGAAAAGAATACATTAAACCAATGGGGGTAGGCATTGATAGCTAGCCTTATATAAGATGGAAATAAGAATACATCAAGCTAAAGGGGGGCTTAATCCTTACCCTTGGCCCACTCAATTTCCAATTTGGCCCGCTCAATTTCCAATTTGTCCGGCTTAATTTCCAATTTGGCTCGCTGAAATTCTAGTTTGTCCCGCTCATTTCCATGTTTGCTCGCTCAATTTCCAGTTTGTCTAGCTCAATTTCCAGTTTGTCCTGCTCAATTTTTAGTTTGGCCCACTCAATTTCCAGTTTGTCTCGCTCAATTTCGAGTTTGGCCTGCTCATTATGAGCTTAACACAATAGCCCATAATGATGTGTTCTTGTCGTGGGTCTCATCATGTTCTGATTTTTTGTTTCTTATCCAAAATTTCAAGATTTTCAAGGTCCCATCATGTTTGGATTTTTAAAATAACTCTTAGTTCAAAGATTTTCAAGGTCATTTCTATGCATTTCATAATCAATCTCGGCGATTCCGTTTCTCATTTCACTCTGGAATCGGAAGTCAATGTATATATTGTCCCCAGATGTGATATTGACATGTAGGAGTCTACATGTGAGATAAGTCACCGAAAATAAGAAAATGAATTAAAAATTTGTCCGTATCCAATTTCTAATCATTCACGAAAATGAATTTAAAATTTGTCCGTATCCAAAATAAGAAAATTCTAAAAGATTGTCCATAAACAACCAACCACACCGCTAAAAGCATCCAATAACTAAAATCACTAAAACCCAACTTAAGAATCACTAAATTAAATGCCCCACCATCAGTTCTAAATTCCTCAAAAGAAGTTACTTCCAAATTTTTGCTCCCACTCAATACCAGAAATTTCAAGGGGAAGATTTTTTATTTTTTATTTTAAAAAAAAAATTCCAACCATTTGAGCATGAAATTTTTTGCTTTAAAAATAAAAATTAAAAAATTTTAAAAAAAAGGACAATAACTTAATCGCTAACAGATATTTCATCTACTCATTCTGATTACACGGTAAACTTAATTGCCTCCACTGTATCCTGAACAAATAAGCTACTTCACTAGCAGTTCTTGTACAAAAAGGAACTAAGAGAGGTATGTCTCAAACCACTCTTAAGGCATTTTCCACCAAGTACTCCATATTCTTGAGATGCATATGAATGATGAAAGAAATTTAATTTGCTCTAGTAAAAGTCCTTTTGGGGAAGAAAGGGCCCAATAAAATATGAAAGTTTCATTCTAGTGGATACAATCCAAGCACACTACATGAGAAATAAGTGATGAGGGCAGACTAGAATCTGCATGGGCATATACATGTTGTAAATGGATGATAATCCAAACTCCAATAACCAGATTGGAATTCAATTCGAACTCCAATGACGGGAAGCAGGGATTGAAGCTGTTACCATTGCAAATAACATCCTACTACACAAACAATACTATACTAGTGCTCATGTACTTACAATTTACAGCAACATTATCCCAACTTCCATGCAACCTAGCATATTGAAATATGGTGAAACCTCAATCGATTAGTTCATACATGAGTCAAATAGAGATAGGAAGACTTTATTTGATGTCTCATTACCTTATTTTTCAATGGATTATTGACCAAATCATATGCAATCTCATCATATTTTGCATGAATCATAACTTATGAGTAAGTGCATTCCATGCAATCTCTTATTACAGAGTTTGACACAAGAGTCCTTCATCACAGAATGCGCAGATTGATTGTTTCTACAATGTGCTTGTGCATATATGATTGGATTGGCATGATGAATGGCCCAAATTTCTCTTACACATAGCCAGAACATTTCTCCTCTTCAATGAAAGAATTTACAAACTTAATAGGATAATGGAAGTGACCTAGCTGCTTTTCAAGCAATGGCTCACTAGATGAGCGGTTTGCATATGGCTGAAATAATGTAGTGCAAAATGGAAAGCAAAATTTATCTAGAAGTACTATCAGTCCACACCATTAATAACATGAAGAAAAGGAGATTTTATTTTCATTGCATAACGGGAAGCTAAACTTAAGCAATACATATCGTGAACTCCCCATAAGGAGAAGATGACACCATGCTAGGGATGGGGCCACAAAAAGGGGCGGCATGAGGGCCTACTGGTCCTCAGAGTCAGGCAAAAGAGGGGGTGCTCCCTCTTTCTGTACATAGCATAGGACTGCTATCGTGCTTCTTCACTCCACCCTTCACTTTGGCAAACCACCCTGTCAGTGTACACCTAGATATTGGGTTGGGGATTACGGCAGAATATTTGTCGGCTAAAGAGGTGAATTGAAAAACATATCAAACATAAAATTCACAAGATAAACATAGTGGACAAAATCAGACATAATTGAAAACAATGTATGTATGATCTTATGAATAGGTTTGATAACAAACAAACAAGTTATCCCAAGGAGCATGTTATCCATGTTAACACAATGACCATGGTGATGTATCATTGACATAATTATACATTGGTGATCTAATATTCACAGACAATGATAGTGTTATGGTTGATGAGTTTATAAAGGCTACTTCGTATATTTGAAATGACAAATATGAGTCTTATGGCATATTATCTTGAATCAGGATAAATTAAATAGATGATGTAATTTTTAGATTTGAGAACACGTATATTCATGAAATTCTAAAAATCTTTGAGATAAAAAATTCTAAATTAGTATGCATACTCATGGAAATTACATTGAAATTGAGCAACGACAAGAAAAACAATCTAATAGATCCTAAAGGGCTTCAAGTTGTCGATTAGAAGTTTTAAATACTTGACTCATACTAGCCTAAACAGCTTGTATATTGTGGAATTACTTAACTACCACATGAAATTTCTAAGTTATATTCATCTACAAGTAGGGAAAAAGATTTTGCATCATTTAAAAGGTATACTTGATCATGATATTTATATGTGTGCTAAAGAATATAGACTCTTTTTTCTTCACAAATAGTGATTAGGTAGGCCAATTTATATAGACAATAAAAAAGTACATTAGGCTACTTATTATATGTTCGAAGTGGTTCATTCACATAATTCTTAAAAAAGTAAGATGTGATAACAGACAAACATCACTGTTGGGCCCACTATGGTTTCAATGGTGGAAATCATTATGCCCACTGTTTCCCGTGGTATGATCCACTTGATCTTTTGATATGCTTCAATTTGGGGCTAAACCGCCTAAATTAGAAGGAAGAACGGATGGACGACGTGGATATACTACGGGCCAAACTGAAAATTGAGCAGGCTAAACTGAAAATTGAGCGGGAAAAACTGAAAATTGAGCAGGCCAAACTAAAAATTGAGCGGGACAAATTGAAAATTGAGCGGGCCAAACTGGAAATTAAGTGGGACAAACTGAAAATTGAGTGGGACAAATTGAAAATTGATATGTCGGATTTCCCTCTCCCAAATAAATTGCTTGATACAAAATACGACTTGTAATGGAGTAGTTGTCCTATATTTTAGCTTGTTTATTTAGAAAAAATGCATGAAAATGATCGTGAAGTGAAGGGAATTGAACGTGAAATGAAACAGAATCACCGGAATTGACCGTGAAATGCATGGAAATGACTGTGAAGTGAAGGGAAATGACTGTGAAGTGCATGAAAATGACCATGAAATGAAACAGAATCGTTAGAATTGACTGTAAAATGCATGGTAATGACCGTGAAGTGAAGCGAATTGACCGTGAAATGTATGAAAATGACCGTGAAGTGAAGCGAATTGACCGTGAAATGCATGGAAATGACCGTGAAGTGAAGGGAATTGACCGTGAAATGCTTGGAAATGATCGTGAATCAACACGGAATGGTCGTGAATGACCATAAAATGCATGGAAATGACTGTGAAGTGAAGCGAATTGACCGTGAAATGCGTGAAAATGACCGTGAAGTGAAGGGAATTGACCATAAAATGCTTGAAAATGGCCAATGATTCTACGCTTCATTCAATATTGAGGCTAAAAGGGTTGGAGGTATAACAAAATATATGCAATTTTTGAGAGTGAAGCTTTAAGTATATATATTTTTTTACTGTTCACTTTGCTTGATTTGACACTTACACTCCGTATATTAACATCAGTTTGGGTTCTTTTGTAGACTATCTTAATAAAGAACTTGGAACCCACCCTACGAGAATGGGAAACGGACGCCGTTGGCTTGCTCCGTGATAGTTTTCAGTGAGATATCATGAGCATTTAATTGAAATAAAATATTGTTTAATTCACCTTGGAGGGAACAGACATGTAAAAATTCATCGATATACTATGCAGTGGTCGCACCTTGGAGGGAACAGACATGCAAAAATTCACTATACATTGGAGGAAGTCAATAGCATATGATTATTTGTCTGTAACCTGTAAATGATACTTGTCGTAGGCATGAGATGAGAAGGATAATTTTGTGAAATGTTGTATTATATATGGTGTTGTATATTTCCCGCATAATTTGTACTTCAGGAAAGTTTATAATGAATTAAATTTCATAACGTGTAAATATTTCCATCGCTCAACTTTCATGCTTGCTTTGTTCAACTTCTAGTTTGTCCCGCCTAATTTCAAGTTTTCCTATCTCAACTTACACTTACCCTCGCTCAATTCCTACGGTCTTGCTTAATTTATACGTTGCCTCGTAGAATCCGTAGGTTCCCTCGCTCAATTCCTAGCTTCCCTCGCTCAATTCCTAGGTTGCCTCGCTGAATTTCTAGCTTCCCTTACTCAATTCCTATGTTCCCTCGCTCATTTTCTAGGTTGTCTCACTTAATTTATAGGTTCCCTCGCTTAATTCCTAGCTTCCCTCGCTTAATTCGTAGGTTGCCTCGCTCAATTTTTAGGTTGCCTCACTGAACTTCTAGCTTCCCTCACTCAAATCCTATGTTCCCTCGCTCATTTCCTAAGTTGCCTCACTTAATTTCTAGGTTCCCTCGCTCAATTCTTAGGTTGCCTCGCTCAATTTCTAGCTTCCCTCGCTCAATTCGTATGTTGCCTCCCTCAATTCCTAGGTTCTCTTGCTCAATTCCTAGCTTCCCTCGCTCAATTCGTAGGTTGCCTCGCTCAATTTTTAGGTTGCCTTGCTGAATTTCTAGTTCCCTCGCTCAAATCCTATGTTCCCTCGCTCATTTCCTAGGTTGCCTCGCTTAATTTGTACGTTGCCTCGCTCAATTTCTAGCTTCCCTCGCTCAATTCCTAGGTTCCCTCGCTCAATCCGTAGGTTCCCTCGCTCAATTCCTAGCTTCCCTCGCTCAATTCCTAGGTTGCCTCGCTCAATCCATAAGTTCCCTCGCTCAATTTCTAGCTTCCCTCGCTCAATTCCTAACTTCCCTCGCTCAATTCGTAAGTTGCCTCGCTCAATCCATAGGTTCCCTCGCTGAATTTCTAGCTTCCCTCGCTCAAATCCTATGTTCCCTTGCTCATTTCTTAGGTTCTCCCACTGAATTTCTAGCTTCCCTCGCTCAATTTGTAGGATGCCTCGCTCAATTTTTAGCTTCCCTCGCTCAAATCCTATGTTCCCTCGCTCAATTCGTAGGTTGCCTCGCTCAATTTCTAACTTTCCTTGCTTAATTCGTAGGTTGCCTCGCTGAATTTCTAGCTTCCCTTGATCAAATCCTATGTTCCCTTGCTCATTTCCAAGGTTGCCTCGCTCAATTCCTAGCTTCCCTCGCTCAATTCCTAGGTTGCCTTGCTCAATTTTTAGGTTACCTTGCTGAATTTCTAACTTCCCTCGCTCAAATCCTATGTTCCCTCGCTCAATTCGTAGGTTGCCTCGCTCAATTTCTAGGGTTCCTTGCTCAATTCGTAGGTTGCCTCGTTCAATTTTTAGGTTGCCTCGCTCAATTTCTAGCTTCCCTCGCTCACGGTCAATTCGCTTCACTTCACGGTCATTTCCATGCATTTCACGGTCAATCCCAGCATTCCGTTTTAATTCACGGTCATTTCCATGCATTTTACGGTCAATTCCCTTCACTTCATGGTCATTTTCATCCATTTCACGGGCAATCTCGGCAATTCCGTTTCATTTCATGGTCATTTTCATGCATTTCACGGTCAATCCTGGCGATTCCGTTTCATTTCACAGTCATTTCCATGCATTTCACTGTCATTTCCCTTTACTTCACGGTCATTTCCATGCATTTCACGATCATTTTCATACATTTCATGGTCATTTCCATGCATTTCACTGTCATTTTCCTTCATTTCATGGTCATTTCCATGCATTTCACTGTCATTTCCATGCGTTTCCCGGCAATTCCCAAGATCTCAACCTAAGCCCAACCCAAGTTTTATCGAGTTGCTGTTTGTATGGCCCAACCCCAAGACCAAACCCGATACATCCTGACCAAGCGCAACCCAATGTCAGGTCAGTCACAGGTTGGTCGAGTTGAGCCCGCCCAACTTTCAGCGCTAAAATTATATATGGTACGTCAAGTAACTAATTTTGGTTTAGAAAATATTCTTGTTATATGAATAAAGGAAGAAATGAAAAAAAGAGAATTTTTTTTTTATATGCTTATATTTACATATTTATATAAATGTGTTAGAAAAAATGTAGGTAGGATAAAATTCTCCATGTAAAAATAAATAAAGAAGAAAAAAGAGAAAAGAAAGTGCATAGGTATACAGTTATAGCTACGGTTATAATCCGTAGCCACAGCCACAGATCGAGGGTGGGACATAGGGACAGAGATTTGCGGTGGAATCACGGGTTGATGATTGATGACCGAGCTACTGTTATGGCTACGGATTATAACCGTAGCTATATCCGTATCTCTGTGCATACACCATTACCATTCTGCTTGAACGTTTACCGTTGAAACCCTTTTGGGGGCCACACAAGTTTTGGACCATTATGAAATTTGTTTTTCCTCTTCATCCAGGTCTTTGTGAACTTATGAATAGATTGGATGGAAAATAAATGTTATGGTGGGCCCTACAAAAGTTTCAACGATGAAAATCAATTTTCCACTGCTCTGTGTGGTGTGGCCCAGTTGATCTTCGGATATGATTTTCTTTTTTTTGATAATGCTCCAAAATGATCTCGAAATACGGATGAACGTTGTTGATATGATAAATACATAGTTGTGGGGCCATGTAACTTTGATCTCTTTTAAGCCGTGCGTACAACTCTCAGTTGGAGGCGCGTCAGTGCTCGTCTTCGCAGTGAAAAGGAGGGGTAGTTTCGTCCTCAAACTCGCTGTCCGCACGTGCTAGTCTAAGTTGGTAACTTAAGTTTGTATTCAAAAACCGCTGGGTAAAAGGTTTTGTCTACAGTGGGAAAGTCGGTAAACAAGGCTATGCTCTCACTTTCTCGCGCTTCGTTTATTATTCTCTCACCGTCATTTATTACTCTCTCACTGTTTAAATCTCTTCTCTTTTCTCTCCTTTCACAAGGAAAACACAGTTTAAAAATCTCTCTCCAAACAGCACGGAGGAGATGTGGAGATGTGGGCTTTGCGTCCCACCGTGATATGCATGGGAAATCCACTCCAACCATTATGTGAATGGTAGAAATTTAACCATAGAGCTAAAAATACAAATAGATTTGTGAATAAGTAGGCCAAACCAAGAGACAATGGAAGAGGTAGATGTCAACCCTTGATTTTTCAATTAAGTCAGATATAGCTATGTCTAGATCTCAAAATTCAGGTTGTCATGCAATTTAGGTAGGCCACAAAAAATAAAACAACTTTGATAGGATGTCCACCATTAATTTTTTACCGGGCCTATCATAATGTTTATGTGAAATCCACTCCAAATATTAGATTCAATTTGGTAAGTTATACATTTGGACCAAATATTAAGGCAGAGTAGATTTCACATATAAATCAAGGAGAGGCACACCATTTGTTGGAGACCACATCATTATTCGCGTGACATGGAGACTAGTGGCTATATTCACGTCTCGGTTTGCATGGGATTGCAGAAGCTGCACACCATCCATGCAAATAATAAGGGGTGGGCTGGGGTGGGCCCACATTGACTTGTATGTAAAATCCACTTTTATTATATGGTGTGTTACAGAGATTTACCAATACCAATAAAAATAAAAACTCTGCCATATTCATGATTCATGTGGCCCCCATGAGTGGAAACATTGTCTATGGGGATGCCTACCATTCAAACTATTTAAAATGGTATGGCTCACATAAATTATATATGAGTTTAATTTTTGGTTTCAAGGTATAAAATTTTATGATTTAGGTAATTGTTGGAATAAATTTTATATAAACATAACAACGGACCCTATAAAAATTAACAGTAGAGGTCCCTCCAAATTGTTGCTTTAAGTGTAGCCCTACCTAAATCATGTGTCAGCATAATTTTTGGACCCTCAATGTAACAATGGATCAAGCTGTTATTGTTGGAGAGAATCTCAAGGGAGAGAGTAATAAATGAATGGGAGAGAGAGGCTACCTTTCTAATAAGAGGGATTATAATTTGGAGTTATACAAGTGTGACTTATTTAGATAATGGATCAAATATGTAAGGGATCTGATCCATTGAACAAATATAGTACCTTATAATCATGTTGTGTAAGAAAATAAAATATTATTTTCTAATTAGTAGTTAAAATAATTATAGGAGAAATTTGGACAGTTAAAAATGCATTACAAGGGTTCAAAACCAAATCTGGACAAATTGAACCCTAGTGCTCATTTAGCTTCGCTCAAACTTAAATCAGAGAAGCTGATCAGGGTAATTGAACCCTAGTCCAAACGTATCCTGCTATGAACCCTAGTTTGGGGGCTCAAACTAGAGAACTATATCATGGAAAGAAACCTAAGAAACCTTTTCCCAAAAATTTCATGCGTTCGAGAAAAATGAAAAATTTAATGGAAAATTACTTCAAAATGGACAACGACATGTGTGAGGTGATTGAATATGGATAGTTGTATTATTATATGATGGACACTTGCGCACGTGGGTCATCCACACTTATCTTGTTGAATCATTAAGTACTTATGAAAGCAGGAAAATAAAAGAGTACCATACAACTATCTACTGGAAATGGGTTAGGGTCGACATCGCCCATGCCAGACCGATTTGCTAAACGGGCCAATAATTCCAGCCTATACTTAACCCACAACTCATCATTCCGTGGCCCAACCTGGCCCATTTAAAATTCATCAAGGCCAAGCCCAACCTAACATGATCCGTTGAATTTTAATTAGTTTGGACTCAACCAATCTGACCAGGTTTAAGAATGGTCCATGCATCTTTCTAAAGGTATGTCAATGCTGATAAATCACGTGTATGTATATCTATACTAATTATCTGTTAATTTGTTATGGGGCTTGGAGTAGGTTGGGTCCTATATATCATTTGATCCAACCCCTGATGAGCTATCTAGGCTGGCCAGGTTGGCTCAGTTCTACCCGAGCACAACCATTTACTTAGAATGGCAACATTTTTTAACCCGAGCCCAACCTACTACCCATTAACTTGGTCCAAACCCATTCCAGAAGCAGATTGACCCAACCATTGCTACCACTAAGGGGGCATTTGGATCGTAAGTTACTTTAGATAAGTTACTTATGTCATAAATAGCTTATCTTAGTTTCTACTTAATCAATAGATAAGTATGTTTGGTAAGCAACATACTTATCATCTAAAAAGTAAAAAAACATATTTGGTTTCCAACATTGTTAGTATTCAAAAAGTTTGTTTGGTCCCCCTCACATCCACTGTCTATCATATGGGGCCAACCTTTGATGTGGATCATTCATTGTGTGGGCCGTGCCATTGATACGGGCCATCGGCCCACCTTGATTGTGAGTCATTCATCATTAGGGGTCAACCTTTAATGTATATGGTTCATTAGGTAGGGCCCTCCTTTGATGTTAGTCATCCATCATGTGGGCCCATGATCAATGTTATTATCTAGCATGTGGGGCCCATCTTCAATATCCACTAACCATCATGTGGAACCCACGTTTGATTTGGACTGTTCGTCATATGGCCCCACCTTCGACGTGGGACATCCATCATGTAGGACCTGCCCTGGATATGAGCCACTTATCATTAGGCAATCTTTAATGTGGACCGTCCATCATGTGGGACCTACCTTGATGTGGATCATCCATCATGCAGAGCCCACGATTATTAATTGCCCATCATGTGGAGCCCACCTTCGATGTGGGCTGCCCATCATGTGGTGCTTGCCTTGGATGTGGGTCATTCATCATTAGGGGCAGACCTTTGATGTGGATCGTCCATCATGTGGGGCCATGGGCCATCATCATGTAGGGCCCACTAAATCATCTACCCGTTCATTGGATGCTTTTCAAATCTCATGAACTTACACGGGTTTCATGGCCACTGAGCATATTCTCTAAAATAATTTCATAAGTTGCGTTGTTACCGATGAAAATAAAGTAAATAAGTAATCTTCGGAGGTTAAAAAATAATAAAAAATAACTAATAAAAATAAGTTACTTAAAAAAAAAAAAACTACTTATTTAAGTTTAATAACCAAATTAATTTATTTAAAAAAAGTAACTTTGTTAACTTATATAAGTTAAAAAAGCCACTTATTCCATAGCATCCAAATGGCCCCCAATTGACTTATTTAATACAATGTTCTCATGCTTCAATGGTGTGCCACAGTTACACTTGCGTGGTAGGACACATATCCTGATGGCCCACTCACTATATTTACACCACTGCATCCATCCATGCACCTCAACAACTAAATCATTCCTATTTTTTCATGGCCGTCGCGAATGCGTCCTTTTTCAGTTATCTGGGATCTACAAGAACGTAATCGCCACAGACGCAAGCCCAGAACAGCTCGCCTTCGCACAAAAGCTCCCCAACATCCGCTACCAACATACTCCCTCCACGATATCCGCTGAGGAACTCGCACGTGATGTGGCCCCACATGGAACGGTCGATCTAGTGATAGTAGCCCGAGCCTTCCACTGGTTTGATCACCCCACATTCTACCAACGAGTGAACCTGGTACTCAAGAAACCCAATGGAGTGCTTGCAGTATGGTGTTACACTGTGCCACGATTCAATGACTCAGTCGACACCGTCTTTTTGCGATTGTATGCTGAGTCGGCACCCTACTGGGCTTCGGCTCGTAAGATGGTGGATGATGAGTATAGGAGTTTTGATTTCCCGTTCGAATCGGTGGAGGGAACTGACCACACTGGACCGTTAGAGTTCGAGATGAAGAGATCAATGAATTTGGATGCGTATCTTACATACATACTATCATGGTCCACTTATCAGACGGCGCATGAGAAGGGAATTGAGTTGTTGAGTGAGGAAGTGGTGGAAGATTTCAAGCGTGCATAGGGAGAAGAGGATACCAGTGCTCAGATTGTGAGGCATCCCATTTTTCTGAGGATTGGGAGAGTAGGGAATTAAGTGGGAATAGTTTATTATGAATTCCTTCTTTTATTTTATGAGTAGGACTGTCTACAACTTGCACATAACCACTGTATATATACCACATGATATACATGTATCTCAATCAAAACCATTGAAAACATGGGCCAGATTTTTGTAGATGGATCACTGAATGGACAGTTGAAAATAGTTAACTGCTGAAATTTGACATATGGGTCGTATCTAATCAGAGGTTATTATCATCTAACGAAAGTGGGGCCCATAATTTGGTTGGTTTAGATTGAGAATGTAGGCTATGTGTACAATGGTTGTGTGGATGCATACGAATAATGAAATTTAAGAGGGGGTAATTGAATGTTTTAATAATTTCCTTACTGAAAGAAAATGGAGAATATGTTCTATGTTTCATCTTATAATTTGGCCAGGAATTCCACTTGGATGAGTTGAGAAATAGTTTTTTTCTATTTTTCATTTGCATTCGTAAATCGAAGAAAAAATCGTTCTGTGCACATGTATTTATGATGTGTTGTTTGAAAGTGTAAAAAAGAAATAAAATAAAAAGGATGCTTTTGTCTAATTTTTAATGATTGTAAATTTTGTGGTGCTGCAAATGTGCAGAATATCTCAGCCGTTCGTTGGATGAGTTTGTGGAACCTGAAATTTGATTATTTTTTTTTTTTTTAAAAAACCCAATTCCTAACTGAACTTTACTAATCTGTCGGTCGATCAAGTAGGCCATGCATGTAGAAAGAAACAGACACTCGGAGGAACGAAATCAACTGTCCATATACAATATGCATAAGTTGCGTAATTGAGGATTAGAATGACATATATGTAGAATATAAGACATGTATATATGAAGTCACGTTAGGCTAGGAGAGAATAGCTGGGGTTGGGTTAAAATGACTTTGAGCACAAACCTAGCTAGAATATTGATTGGGCCATGCATGCCAGGCCCAAGTCCTCCCCATAGGCCAAGCTAATACTTACAAGCCCGGTCCAAGCCAGGTGGGCCGCCCTAGCTCACTGCAACTCAAACAACTTCGCAGAAATCCTTTTAATGATGTGGAATAGCTTGGCCACAACCCTTAAAGAAACCAAGAAATCCTTGCAATATCCTGAATACCATTGTTTATCATTTGATACTCCTCTTTAATCTTCAACATGTGATCTCAACATGCATAGCATTTGCTCTAGTTAGTGAATCTTCATCTCTCCCAAATCCAACAATCGATGACCTGATGAACTGTTTTGACACAACAATCAACGGGACACCTCTCTGTAATGTGGCCAAGGCCCAGCTGGTCCACAAATAGAGACCCATGAACAGG
Organism: Magnolia sinica; assembly: GCF_029962835.1. Classification (NCBI taxonomy): domain Eukaryota; kingdom Viridiplantae; phylum Streptophyta; class Magnoliopsida; order Magnoliales; family Magnoliaceae; genus Magnolia; species Magnolia sinica. Next base: position 73,455,212 of record NC_080578.1, on the reverse strand, counting down.
GCCAGGAAGATCGGATTCCCTTTGAAAAATCCTACGTAGTTGGGAGCCACTAGCAAGCCTCGTTAGAGCATCCACCACCGAGTTCACTTACCTCAGGCATAGGAAAACTCTACCTCCACGTTCTCCTTGAGGCAATTAATCCAGGCTCGCCAATACTACATATTCCAATTTGCACAGCTGGCTGAGTTGACCATGTCCACAACTACCTTAGAGTCGCTCTCAACTATGTTTTTTTTTTCAAAACCAGGCTCTACATACAGAGAGAGCCCATCCAACACTGCTCTTGCCTATGCTCAGACGTTTGAACCCTGCCTGTACCCATTCAAGAAAGCTAAAATGAAGCCGCCAATGGAACTTTGACAAACTCCCCCACCTCCGGATTGACCCGAGTTGCCCCAACATGATCAATCTGCTTTCACTTTAACCCAACTTGAACTCGGTTTCAACCATCTCAGGTGGGTGAGAGGTGAGTTGTGCATCAGCCTTGGCTTCAGCTCTGGCATTTGGAATGCTATCCTTTTGGAGAGGATGCTATCATTGGGAGGGGGAAGGGCTGGGCTAATAAGCTTTAGCCATCTATGAATCCGAAGGATGACCGTCTTCACATCAATATGAGTACCTTTCATAGTGGGTTTCATTCCTACATCTCTAGATTTTCCAGAAGATGATACTAGGAAGGATGCCACGGATAGACAAGAAGTAGTTCGATGGAGATGCTGCATGCCACCATTGAGTTGCACATCCAATTCCTGTTTGTCCTGGAATGAACAAAAAATCAAAGAGTTTGGCTGATCTGAATCCAAACCTTTGTAGCTAAATCGCTAGATGCAAATAAGTGGCTCGGGGACTCCCTCTTTGGGTGCATATCTAACTAGCAGTAGATGCATCTTGATGCCAACTGGATTCCTTTTGTTTGAACTCAGTTATCTATTGTGACTGCACCTTGAATCACTTTTCAGTTGAAGATAGATATCTTGGGTGGTATTTTTGAATGCCAGACCCATTTGGCCCAGATTTTTCGCTCCCCAGACGATCTAATCAGCTCTCACGCTAAACTGACCGAGAAAACACATGAGGATTCTCGAGCCCAAATGTTCCTATCCTCATCCGGAGACATGCACAACCCCTCTTGGCTTGCTAGGCCTATTGGTTAACATGATCCAATTCTTTCAGAGGTAAAAGTCTAATGATAGGTGATTTGGGAGTAGCCCTGCCGGGCCTAGAGCTTCATGGACCTCGATGCGCAACATATATGGAGGAACTTGGGCGACGCTCCGGCCTAGGAGAGGGCCAAGGCCCGACCACTCATTAGACCAGAAATTGCACTCTCCTCTTCCCACTTGGTAACGCACTTGCTCTTTAAGCATTGGGAAGAGACTGCATATACTTTTCCAAAAGAGAGATTTTTAAGACCGAGGGCCTCCTAGGTTGCTACCATTTAAATCACCTTTACTCTTTTTCCTCATAAAAATTGACCAGATGCTACTTCCTCCGAGAATCTGATAGCCTATGCTAGCTTCAATCTCAGACTCATCAGAATTTGTATGTACATGTGTGTGTGTGTGTATGTAAAGAAAAAGCCATGAAACATAGATACTTGCAAAGGAAGTCTATATTGGATTTACTGTTGTGCATGTTGGTATATGGGTGTTTGATCTGGATGATGGAGATTTTCTCCTCATGGCTCAACCGGTCGAGTGCCTCGCATGACCGGTCGAGGGTAGTGCTCGACTCAAAGTCCAACGACTAATTGTGTTTATTCTTCCACGCTGCATGATCGGTTGAGCAGTCTGCTTGACCAGTTGAGGGTCCGCTCAACCGGTCGAGGACTCTGCTCGACTAGTCGAGGTTATGCAGATTCATGTCCGGATTTTATGCGGATTGCATAAATTTAAGGCGGTTTTCACAAAGGTGCATAAAGGAGTTGCCTAAACTATAAATAAGGGTTCCTAGGGCTTTTCTATAAAATGCAAGAGAGTTTTCTAAAGCTTTGCAAGGGTTTGCTAAAGGGTTTAGGGCTATCAAAGGTGAGAGAGAGAGAGAGAGAGAGAGAGAGAGAGGAAGCTTGTGGAAGGGAGGTTCTGCTCGTAGAGGTGATCTACTTCGTAGTCAGCGTTTCAGTGCTTCTACATCCTCGTGATCGGTGAGATCTCTCCGTTTTCTTTTATTCTTTTATTATTTATCTACTCCTGCGTGAGTGAAGAAGGTTTGATCCAAGTAAGGTGTGCTTGTGATCGGTTATAACGTTTTACTTCATAGTGGATTACCGATCTGGACTAGGTCCCGTGGTTTTTACCTCTTTAAGGGTTTTCCACATAAAAATCTCTTGTATCATGTGGTTTATGTTTTGATTTATTTCATTGCTTTATTATCCCATAATTCTGTTGTTTTTGGGTGGTTAGATCCTAAGGTTTTGTGCAACGGCCCCCAACAAAGTGGTATCAGAGAGTCCAGGTTCATTGAACGGAGTGAGATCGGTTCTGAATTATGGAAGGTAGCTTATCAAGGATGATCAATCTCAATGGTTCTAACTGGACCATATGGAAGGCTAAGATGGAGGACTTGCTTTATTGCAAGGACTTGTATGCTCCAATCTTAGGCATATCAGCAAAAACAAAGGATATGACAGATGATGATTGGAAGAAATTGGACCAGAAGGCAATGGGGTTTATTAGAAAATGGTTGGACGATTCCATATTCCACCATGTGTCTACGAAGACATCAACTGCTAGCCTATGGTTGAAATTGCAAGGGTTGTATGAGAGGAAGACAGCCGGCAATAAGATTTTTCTGATAAGATGACTTGTGAATCTCAAGTTCAAAGATGGTGGTTCTGTGGCTGAGCATATGAATGAGGTCAGCAATATATTGAACCAACTCTCCGCTATGAAGATAGTCCTGGACGATGAATTACAGGCTTTACTATTGCTTAGCTCATTGCCTGATAGTTGGGAGACATTGGTGGTGTCTCTGAGTAACTCTGCACCAGACGAAAAGGTATCCATGGAATAGGTAACTAGTTGTCTCTTCAATGAAGAGACAAGGAGGAAGTCTCAGGGGTCTACTTAGCAAGAGGCTCTTGTGACACAAGAATGGGGGAGAGGAAAGAACAGAAAGGGTGGGAAGGCCTAAGATAAATTAAGAGGCAAGTCGAGCGTCAGAAAGGATGTTGAATGCTAGAATTGTGGCAAGAGGGGCCACTACGAGCATGAATGTCGTAATAAGAAGAACGACAATAAAGGAAAAGAAAAGGAGAAGGAAGATGAATCAGACTCCACTGTGGTTGCTTCAGATGACGACGTTGTAGTTATTCTTTCAGCAGATCATGATGTTTGTCTCATGGCTACGAATCAGGACACCGACTGGGTGATGGACTCAGGAGCCTTGTTTCATGTGACTCTACGCAAGGATTTCTTTTCAAGCTACAAGTTAGGTGATTTTGAGACCGTAAAGATGGGAAATTCAGGCATATTAAAGATCGTAGGGGTCGGTGATATTTGTGTGAAGACCAATGTAGGCTGCACATTGGTTCTCAGGGATGTGAGACACTTTCCAGACCTTCACCTCAACTTGATGTCGACGGAAAGATTGGATGATGATGGATATGAAAGCCGATTTTTTGGCGAGCACTGAAAGCTCATCAAGGGTTCGTTGATCGCAACTAGAGGAAAGAAGTGTTGCACCCTTTACAAGGCAAGTGTCAATATGTGCAAGGGTGGGTTGAACGCCGCAGAAGATTTAGCTACTGACATGTGGCACAAGCATCTAGGCCACATGAGTGAAAAAGGGCTTCAGCTACTAGTAAAGAAGCGGCCCCTTCCAGACATGACAGGTATATCTCTCAAAACCTGTATTGATTATTTATTAGGGAAACAACATAGAGTTCCATTTGTTAAATCTACTTCTCATGTTAATAAAGTACTTGTATTAGATTTGGTTTCTTCTAATGTTTGTGGTCCTATGAGGATAAAACTTTGGGTGGTGCATTGTATTTTGTCACCTTTATAGATGATGCATTTAGGAGGGTTTGGGTTTATGCTTTGAAATTCAAGGACGAGGTCTTTGATGTGTTTAAATTATTTCATGCTATGGTCGAGAGAAACAGGTAGATCATTGAAGTGCATCCGCACTGATAATGGTGGTGAATACATTAGTGACTTCCACGAGTATTGTAAGTCCTTGGGTATACGGCATGAACAGACGGTTCCCAAAACCCCCAAGCATAATGGTGTGGCTTAGTGAATGAATCGCACCATTGTAGAGAAAATCAGATGCATGTTATCCCATGCGAAGTTGCCCAAGACGTTCTGGGGAGAAGCAATGCACACGGCAATGTATTTAATAAGCAGGTCTCCATCAACCCCTTTGAATGGAGAAGTACCTGAGAAGGTGTGGACTGGACAAGATCCATCGTACAGTCATCTCAGGGTGTTTGGATGCAGGACATCCATTCACGTACTAAAGGACGAGAGGTCCAAGCTCGATATGAAGATCAGGCAGTGTGTGTTCTTGGGGTACGGTGATGAAAAGTTATGCTACAGATTGTGGAATCCGACTGAGAAGAAGCTTGTCAGGAGCAGAGATGTGGCCTTCTTTAAAGATTAGTGCATAGAAGACATTTGTAAGACAGAGAAGTTACAGCCTAGTTCAGGTGAACTAAAGGACCTGGATTCAGTTATTCCTCCCATGGTGCCTGATGATGGGGGAGTACTGTAAGGTTTAGAGGACGAGGGAGTTCCTACAGAAGATGGACCGGGAGAGTAGCCCCTACTTGATTTACCTATTAAGCCACATGTGAGGAGGTCATCTAGGGACAGACAACCGTCCAAGAAGTACTCACCGCATGAGTACATTATGCTCACTGATGGGGGAGAGCTGGAAGATTATTCTGAGCCCCTAGCTGATGAGCATAAGGGGGAGTGGTTGAAAGCTATGCAAGATGAGATAAAATCCTTACATAAGAACCACACCTATAATATAGTGAAATTGCCTAAGGGCAAGAAAGCTCTAAGCAATAAGTGGGTGTTCAGAAAGAAGACTGAGCAGAAGAATTCACAAACGAGGTTCAAGGCCAGACTTGTTGTGAAAGGGTTCGGTTAGAGGGAAGGTATAGACTTCGAGGAGATATTCTCACCAGTGGTGAAGATGACACCCATACGGGTGTTGCTTGGGTTGGCGGCTAGCATGGATTTAGAGATAAAGTAGTTAGATGTTAAAACTGTCTTTCTCTATGGTGACCTGGAAGAAGAGATCTACATGTACCAACTAGAGGAGTTCGAAGTCAAAGGCAAAGAACATATAGTGTGTAGGCTGAGGAAGAGCTTGTATGGGCTGAAACAAGCTCCAAGGCAATGGTACAAGAAGTTTGACTCGTTCATGTTAAAGCATGGATATGACAGAACAGAGTCGGACCACTGTGTGTTCACGCGCAAGTTCTCATATGATGATTTCTTAGTTCTGTTGTTATATGTTAATGACATGCTCATCATGGGTAGAGACATCAAGAAGATTGACAGGCTGAAACAGGAGTTGGGCAAGTCGTTTGCAATGAAAGACTTGGGCCCAGCTAAATAGATCCTAGGAATGGATATAACCTGTGACAGAAGCAGCAGGAAGTTTTGATTATCACAAGAGCGGTATATTGAGAAAGTCATAGAGCGGTTCAATATAAATGCAACGAAGTTAGTTAGTACTCCACTGAATGGTCACTTCATATTGAACGACAGACAGTGTCCCAAGATGAAGGCAGAGGTGGATGAGATGCAGAAGATACCCTAAGCGTCAGCAATAGGAAGTTTGATGTATGCTATGGTGTGTACGTGCCCAAACATAGCATATGTGGTTGGTGTTGTCAACCAGTATCTTGTCAATCCTGATAAAGAACATTGAGTAGCGGTGAAATGGATACCATGGTATCTAAGAGGCTCATCCGGGTTAAGCCTATGCTATGGTGACGGAAAACCTGTGCTAGAGTGCTACACAGATACAGACATAGTAGGTGACATAGACTCCAGGAAGTCTACATCGGGGTTCATGTTCACGTTTGCAGGGGGAGCGGTCTCTTGGCAGAGCAAGCTACAGAAGGTTGTAGCATTGTCGAGGACAGTGGCCAAGTACATTGTGGTCATAGAGGCATGTAAAGAGATGCTTTGAATGAAGAGGTTCTTACAAGAACTTAACTTGAAGTAGGAGGAGCACGTGGTCTATTGTGATAGTCAAAGTGCTATTCACTTGAGCAAGAATCTATGTCAGCACTCCAAGTCAAAGCACATAGAGATTCGGTATCACTGGATCAAGGATACTTTGGAACAGAAGGTGATACAGCTTGAGAAGGTCCACATGGACAATAATGGGTCAGACATGATGACTAAGGCTTTCCTCAAGGGCATGTTTGAGGTTTGTAGAAACTGGGCTAGCTTGAGGAAGGTGAATTCCTCCTGAGTTGCAAAGGGGGAGAGTTGATGAGAATTTTCTCCTCATGGCTCGATCGATCGAGTGCCTCACACGACCGGTCGAGGGTGGTGCTCAACCAGTCGAGTGGCGCTTGACTCGAAGTCCAGTGACTAATTGTGTTTATTCTTTCGTGTTGCTCCACTAGTCGAGGAGTCTGCTTGACCAGTTAAGGACTCTGCTCGACCAGTCGAGGTTACGCAGATTCATGTTCGGATTTTGTGCGGACTGCGTAAATTTGAGGCGATTTTCACAGAGGTGCGAAAAGGAGTTGCCTAAAATATAAATAGGGGTTCCTAGGACTTTTCTAGAAAATGCAAGAGGGTTTCCTAAAGCTTTGTAAATGTTTGTTAAAGTTTTGAGGGCTATTAAAGGTGAGAGAGAGAGAGAGAAAGAGAGAGAGGAAGCTTGTGGAAGGGAGGTTCTGCTCGTAGAGGTGATCTACTTTGCAGTCGACATTTCAGCGCTTCTATGTCCTCGTGATCAGTGAGATCTCTCTGTTTTCTTTTATTCTCTTATTGTTTATCCACTTCTGTGTGAGTGAAGAAGGTTTTATCCAAGTAAGGTGTGCTTGTGATCGGTTGTAACGTTCTACTTTATAGTGGATTGTTGATCTGGACTAGGTCCCGTGGTTTTTACCTCTTTAAGGGTTTTCCACGTAAAAATCTCTTGTGTCATGTGGTTTATGCTTTGATTTATTTCATTGCTTTATTATCCTATAATTCTGGTGTTTTTTGGAGGCTAGATCCTAAGGTTTTGTGCAACGGCCCTCAACACTGGATAGCGTTAAAGTAGGTCCTTAGCCTATGAGCGTGGAGATGAAACCCTTGAAGGAGGGTGTGAAGAGGATCATGCTCATGGGGGGCCTTTTAGGCTTTCTGTTCATACAGTTATGACTCACGCTATTAGATATTTAACTTGGAGTCCCCACAGTTAATAAGCTCATATTTCCACAGTCAACTAGACTCTGCGGAATCTTAAAAATGAGAGAATATGAGAATCCATTATTTTAAAATGACTCCTGATCTTAACTTGGATTTTGAATAAGGGACCGTGATGATGGAGTAGAAGGGTGTTAGGCACCTTTTTTGCCTGTCCTAATGTATTGTCTCTATTTTATAGAACTCAATGAATTATTAGGGATTTGATTAGTTTAACGTCAAACTATGTAATGAAATGATATGCAATGCAATGGTATAATGTCCAATTCAAGAGTGGAAGTGAGGGATCTGTATGGGGGATTCGCAGGACCCACTTACTTAAAGAGGGATGGTTAAAAAAGAAAAATGAATATGCTTGATATGAGTTGTTGATGTGATAGGATCCGAGGAATCAATAAGTTATAGAGCATATACTTGAACAGACTAGGTTAGTAGTAGGGAGGAGGTTAAGAAGAGATGCTGATGTAAATGCTTAGAATGTAGGAATGATACGAACGACGAGTGCAATGTTTAACTCAAGAGTGGGAGTGTAATATCCCAAGTAAATTTTAGTGGTATAATTTTATTTTATTTTTTTAGTGGTTCATTTTTATTTTTTTAAAAAGAATTCTCCTATAAATATTAAAACTTGATACTAGTAACTATGATAAGATAACACTTTCTTTGGGTGAACCCTACATCACATTATCATTCATCTCTTATAACTTTTTAACCAGTCATTCAATTGATAAACTATCCATACACTTACTTATTCATATTTTAAGGAACTTAACCACCCGTTTACTTCCTTTTTTTTTTTCTTTTTTTTTTTTAAATTCTAAATATATATTTTAATAAATCAAGGGCCACAATTGCTTAAGTCCACTTACCCGAATTCCTAACTTTCAGATTATGATATAATTTTCATAAGAACTAAGATTCTTATCGGGTTAGATTTCATTAAACGTGATTATACATATCACAGGACCAACTTAAAATACCATAATTAGGATTCAAATGGTATATGTTAAAAATGACATATATCTTTTAAATATTTTGTCCGATCGTAAAACCCTCCGTACATTTACCTTGAAATCAGTAGATATATATTACATTCCATCTATAGGATTTTTGGACATCTCTATCATACCAAACAAAACGTCATATGATCAGATCCATCCATTTTTGGGACCCGAACAAATAGTTTGACATGACTATTGTGATTCTTATATTTTTCTATAGAAACCATGCCAATGAATTAAGATTCTAACAACTACAACTCGATCAATTTGGGCGCCAAGTAATCCCAGTATAAATACCCACATGTACAGGCCTTTCTCAAAAACTACTTTCTAGAGGCCCTGTTGAAAAACCGTTTGGACATTTTGTAAATGGCTATATGAGAATTCCAATCATCTATTTTGTTTTTTAAAAATGTCCGTCCAGTGGGTCCTGATCAAAATCTGACGATAGAAATCACCCATGATCAGTGACCCAATTACAAAATTGAGTTCATCACTACGTAGCGCTTAAAAACCCTTAACTAGGAACTCGTTCATTTAAGTTAAATCTTCAAAATGCGAGGTCCATCATTGATCCAAAACATCTAAGGGTGTAGATGCCCATGCTCATAGACTATTCTAAAAACCATGTTTGCACATGCCCATTTATAATTGAACTTATACCAAGAGCTATTCACCTACTTTAAACCAAAATCTCTTAATTTCTACACTTAGATCCATTATCTCACCATCCATTACAAATATGGATCATAACTCTCAAGTGGTCCATCTAAAAACTAACATTAATGGTTCATCATGAAGATCTTGTTATAATGCCCAACGCTCTTATCGGTCGGTTATGAGAAAATATCTCTTATGAGACAATTAGACTCACAAATCAATGGTGATCTAGGCCTAGAAAGTTAGTTCCGATTTTATATTTTAAAATAATGTGTGTACACTCATATATATTATTTCACCCTGTACATCACACAACAAACTCTTATACTTTAAACCATCCATGAAACCGTCTGTACACAAACTTCGACTCCTGTCAAGGAACCTAGTGGACCATACACTTCTCATTTACAAAATCATTCAACCGCTCATCATTCATCTTTTATTATTATCATAGATCGTCTTATCTATTCAATCGATCACCGAACCAACGTTACACATTATACAACTTTGAATATCATAAAACCTTACCGGTTTAGTTTTAGCCTGAGGGGTCACATTTCATATCAAGTATGCGGTTCATACCAAACTTTGGATAGTTTTCAATGTATATGAAATCCATAACTCACTAGCGTTTTCTCCAGCAAAGGAAAAAAAAAAAAACATGTGAAGATGAAATATCACGTGTGAAACCTCCCATGCATTAACATAAGTGGGACCCACCTTATAATATAAAAGAGAAGAGGGGAGACGTAAGTGACATTTCACTACCAAGCAGGAGAGAGAGAGAGAGAGAGAGAGAGAGAGAGAGAGAGAGAGAGGAAGAAAAAAAATACTTTTTCTTTTTATAAAAAGGTGAGTATCTCTCACTTGATATTTATATTAAAAAAAAATTATATATATAATATATATACATATATTCGTTTGTTCTTTTGTGCTTATAATTAATCTTTGCCATCTTAGATTATTATTATTATTATTTTTAATGTAATTACTTACCATGCTTCCTAAAAATGATCTTTAATTTTTTAATTTTTTTTATTACATCAGTTGTCATTATTTTAATATGCCTTAATTCGAGTTTTATATTGTCTTATTGTTAATCTTATGTTAAAAATTTATTTTTGCATTTTGACTTTGTTGTTAGAATTATTGCAAAAATCTTGAGTTTATATATAAATTTCTAAATTCTTAGATGTAATAAAGCACGTTGCATTGTTTATTATTATTATTCCTTTTCTTTACGTAGAACTTTAATCAAGATCTAATATATTACATTACATGTTTATTTTTTTCATAGAACTTTAATCATGTAAGGACAATTTACATTGATTGAAAATTTTATTTTTAGTTTGATTAATTATATACATAAAGTATTATGGATTGATCGAAGAATAGCAACAATTGAAGATTTTTTTGAAATATTTGATTAATGCAATATTAAAATCATGCATCATTAAAATAGTTATGAAACACCAGAAAATAGGTAGGGCGATCAAGTCCTCTGGGTTGAAAATCCTTAAAGCGTAAATAGGTGAGGCGATCAAGACCCTTGGGTTGAAAGTCCCAGAAACCCAATTGGTACCTTTTGGAACCTCTACCGTACCCTTTGAGTGGGTGAGCATGTCAGGATTGCAAAAGGTTCCCACTGTCAGGTTCGGTAAGGTAGTAGTCTAACCAGCTAACGTTCAAATGGGTCCCTCACCAAGTGCCCTTTGGATGGGTCAGCATGTTATGCGAGAGGTTCCCATTGCCAGGCTAGGTGTTGTATTGGCGCGGGTGTTGGCCAACCGGTGTAAACTGGCCCTGGTGTAAAAAAAAAAAGAATAAACTGCACATGTTATATAGGAGTATAACATATGTTGATTTCATTCATTCGTTTTCTTTGAATTTACATTGAAACATTTTGTTTATTAAATCTCCTATTTATTGCTTTACCTAAATATGCATTGTATCTTTTAATACATTTTTATTTATGTTACATGAGGTTATTTTGAAACCTGTTTTGAGATTACTCACTAGGCTTCGCGGCTTATCCTGTTGGGATTTTAAATTTTCAGGATCGGGATCTCATGGAGGAGCTTAAAGAGATTTTCTTTTATTTATTTTTGTTTCCTTCCATTTTCTAAATAAGTGTAATGAACATTAAGTATAGTATGATTGCATGACAATGACACGTGTTTGATGGTAATTTTGAATAGTCGGAACATAGACATTTTATTCTTCTTTAAATAAATGTTTGATTATTAAATTTTTGGATCATTATATTTTATGAATAAGATCATTTTGTCAATATATGTGTGGATTATGAAATGTAAAGATATAAAACATAAGTCATGCCTGCGGGTACGACATCAGGGTCGGATATACCCAGGTGCCGGATTTCGGGGCGTGATAGGGAGTGTGGTATTCGAACGGTGATCCACCGGGACCAATTTACTTGATGAGGGACGGTAAAAAATGAAAAAAAAACCATTAATTGAAGATTTTAATGGACATGATTCGGGAGGCCGACAAGCCATAAAGCATGAATACAATCGATATATAGTTGGGGGATTCTTGGGAGAGGAAGATGGGTGGATGTATTATTGTAATGATTAACTTAGTAGGTTGGATTAGCCTTTTAATGGTCAGGAAAATATGATTTGGGCTTGAAAGAGGCTCTCTCCTTGCACGCTCCTTCTCTCCTTTGTGGATCGATGGGATGAGCTAAGCTCAGTCTTTTTCTCTCCCTCTCTTTTTAAGGATAAGTAGTGTGTGTAAATGAAGAAGAGATGGGTATTTATAAGTGTGGAGGGTAACATTTTGGATATTTTTGTGAAGTTTAAGGATTAAAGAAGGGTAAGAGGGTTGTGATTGGCTAAAGGGATGGGTGTACCATGTGACACCTTACTATTAGTTAAAAGTGTGGTAAGAAGTGTAATTTTGGAGAAAGCTAGGGGCAAAGTGCTCAATATAGCTCGAGTGATATAATCGAGGTGTGGGTACAATTCTCTCTCATCTACCTCACCAGATCTCAAATTTCATGATTATCAATGGGTGTACCTAGATTCCACTAGGAGTTCTGGTGGGACCTAGTTACCCTTTTGGGCTTCTCTCTCTTAAGACCTATTTGGTGCTTCGTATTAGGTTAGATTAGTTGGTATGAAATTACATTTGGTCCCATGTAAATTCCAATCGGTGTTTAGAAATGATTGGTGTTGCTGCTAATTCAATCAAACAAGGCCACACGTGTGAACGAGGGCCTATACCTGTTGTTCATGGGTGGATATGATGCGTAGGCATGCCAAAGTCTATTCGACTTAAAGTTTGATTGAAAAGATGGTGTTCCCCTGTGTTGAGATTGGCATATTGAAGACTAGACGTATGATCCAATTATCCTCACAACCACTAATTGTGCTTAACATTTATGTGATTTGTGAAAGGGTAGGGTTAGCCCTTTTGAATGTATTCTTTTGCCTTTTGACAATATACGTGAGTCTACGAACTTGATGACTTTATCTTCCATTAGTACTTTCAGCTCAATATTTCTCAAAGGAATATGAATGTATAGATAAATAAAAGAAGGCTAAACAATACCGATTTTATTGATATTATGATATATGGCCAATATTCGGAACCTTCTTGATTGCTACAGAGTCTCCGAGCGTCTTTGGAAAAATCTCCCATTTTGGAAGGACCATGAGAGAGCCTTGTTGAGGGTGTCATTGCTAGATACATGATAAGATCCGTTCTCTTAACGGATGTCTTATAGTCGTGCTGGTCACATTGCCTCATTAATTAGTATGATAAATATGGCCACATGGCATATGCTAATTCATTCTCCTAACAACAGACACAGGGATTTGTACCTTCGCATTAATAACATGATGCGTAGCGCCGAAAGAAGATCAAACAAAGATACTCTTAGGTGAGAGTAGGTTTTTGTCAATACTAGCCCCGTAGTGTTAACACATGGCGACCTGTCATTGGTCCACGTCGGGGCACCAAAAATGGGTGTAAACAATGCCCCCACATCCTTTTGTATTGAGAGATGTGATAAGATGTTTGATGTTCATGTTTCAGTGGTCGTTCCGACATCTGACACGTGGTAGAGCGGGGTTCGCGCTCATCGTCTGAATTAATGCGGACGTCAGGATTCACTTGGCATGATTGCCAGCTTTTATTGTGGACGTGGATTGCGATGTTTCATTATACTTTTATATGGTTATGTTTTCATCGTAATCATTCTTCCTTTGGTCCTTAACTGATTTCATTCTCTTCTTCTCCAATCTCCTTGCGTCATGACTTCCTCCTCTAGAGTATCCTAACCTGAGTTTGAATCACCCATTATGGATGTTCCAGCCTCTAAGTTGATCAAGCCGAGCACTTGGCCGACTTTGTTCTTTTAAACACCTTTACTCATTATCAGGCGGGCGAATCGGACCAATACCTACTTGGTCCAGTCCTCACTCCTACCCGGGCTAAAGTTTTTTCATGTCTCTTCTATTTCTTCCCATTGTATCTCGAACAGACACTTGCTCCTTTAAATTGGTCTTGATGGAATCCTTCCAGTTCACACCATCAATTGTGGCCTTGCCCTACTCCAGACTGGATTGTCTAGTTTAATCATGTCTAATCTGTGTTTGTGGATAACTAGAGAACCATTGGTTTCTTCAATTGTATTTAAAATTCCCGAGTTAATACAACCATGCAACCTTTCTTATTGGCAACAACAGTCTTCTTCTCGGGTTCTTCGACCAATTGCTTTCACTTTTCTTGAGTTACACAGTCCTTATGTTTGTGCGCTCACGGGTCTCCTATCTTTAGACGAGTACGTCGAGCCTTCAAACTCATGGTCTTCTTTTACCTTTAATAACCAACAAGCCAATGTTGTGTACTCAATTGTTGAGACTCAAATATTGCATATTTCTTATCTCAATTGCACTAGTTTTCAATGAATTTAAGTGCTTAATTGATATATTAACATACATTTTCTGCATGTAAGGTAATTTGAGAACCAAAAATGAATATATGCTTAAAAAGGATAAATTGAAAATTTACCTGTAGTGTAATGAGATTACCATAGTTACGCGTGCAGAAGCTTGACGGAGCTAAGGAATGAAGGCTATGTCCTAGATGAGGGTAATTATGACCTATTAAAATTTTTATCTTTTAAACCACAATTGCCTACTTAAGTTAATATGTAAGTTAAGCTAAGTTAATTAACTCTAAGACTTTCAAGCTAATAGAGAGTCCGATCACAAAAAGTACAAATGATATGCCAATCAAGCAACTAGTCTATAAAACATGATAATGTATATGTGTGTATGGGATGTGCTAACTATCGATTCCTAGCATCCATCTAATCATGCGTACATATAGTTAAACATTCAATCACATAAGCATAATTAAATAAGTACGCAAATACTATCTTAAATACAAGCACGTATAGTGTTCAGTTTCCCTACTCCACTCTCGACAGATGCACTCAATCCATGAGTGTATTAGATTTCACTATCAGAAGTTTTAAATCAAGTTAACCTCTAACCTTTACATTCTTACATAAGGACCGACTCCCATAAGAGACTTTGTATAGTTTTCTATAGGCTTGACATGAAGCTCAGTCCTATACAAGAACCTACTAACATACACTCTCGTCAAAGGCTCCCTTAAGAGACTTTAGTTGGCTTTTCTTATGTTAACCAACAACCTCGGTCTTAGTCCAAGGACCTATGTTTACTCCAACCAGAGGCTCCCATAAATACTAACACGAACACACCCATGTCCCGTGGCTTACATAATGATTTGATATAGGCCTTACACAAGAGCTAATGTCCTACACATGAACCTGAATTTAGTCCCTACACTAGAGCTAATGTCCTACACAAGAACCTAGGTTTAGGCCCTACACAAGAGCCAAGGTCCTATAAAAAAAACCTAGTCGTGTTTGGGTCACAAACTCTTACCCTCAATCCTACACAAGGAAAGAGAGTATATGGACTTTTACACTTGATAACTTATTTGTCACATTGAGCCTATTTTGTAGCGTCTTCTTGGGTAGCTTGATTGATGCACTCCCTTACTTCAATCACTTTTCCTTTATTTCCCTGATCATGATGCCGATGTTTTGCTAAGGCTTCAGTTCCAAGATCAAACACCTTGCATATCCTACTCCGATGAGGTGATCAAAGTGATGGGAGGTTGATAAATCTCCAATTAATGGGAAGTTGTAATTCCTAAGGGATTCACCTAAATGGGTCTTCTAGAGGGTTTAGACAAGGGTATGCATATAGAAGTTGAGTTTAAACTCTAAAAAATGGAGGAGTTCAAGCACAGCTTCAAGGTGGAGGTTGAAATCTTCATTAGAGTGTTAGTATCAAGGAAGATGACTTAAAACTAATTGGTTTAGAGGCTTAGGATGAGGGATATGATTATGGAATCACTTAAGCTTCTATTACACTAAAAATCCATCTACATACCCAAGAACCGAATGCCCTTTATAAGAAGTTCGAGTTTTAATGGTCAAAAAATGGACAAATAACAGCTCTGTCGATGGGATCGAGCAAGGCTTTAATGCCATTGAATAAGGCTTCGATGTTATCGAAGGGTACTTCAATGCCATCGAGTAAGTTAGAAAAAATGATTAATTTTTGTTGAACATATCTAACTTACCTATTCGAAGCCATCGATTTGACCATTCGATGCCATTAAGAAAATTAGATAAAATGATCAATTCTTGCTGGACATATTTGACTTCTTATTCGATGTCATCGAGTGAATCTTCAATGCCGACGAAGACCTCTCGAGGTCTGCTCGATGGGATCAAGCACCACTCGAAGTCTGAAGTTTTGGACGTATGTTTTCACAGCATCTTCACATCTCTTCTAGCCTTACTTATCATGTTTCAATTAGGTTTTTAAGGTTAAGGGATGATCAATAAGATTTACCTATTAAGCCAAGATTATCTAGAGGTTCATGGGTTAGGGTCACCAAAGCACTTCATTTACATGTTCTTTACTCCTTGATGCTCTTATTCTTTTATGTCTTAGGTCTTCAACTTCTAAAGGCTCAACCGACTGCATGACACAAGGACTTATGAGATACACAAATCAGTGCAGTAACAATCTTGACTTCGGCCATGACGATATTGATGGAGATATCTTTGGGAAATGATCTTGGTTGACCCCCATGGTCTCCTTGGTGGGAAACTTGAGGAGAATTATCATGCCATTTATAGTAAATCCCTTGTTTTAGTTCCTCGGTCGATGAAATCTTCTGGTAGTCAGGGAGTCTGATGAATTTGACTTCTATGAGGATGTCAAAGATTTTCTCGACCTTAAAGATGTCGAAAGAGTACTACTTTACCGATTCGGAGGCACTCTTTTTAGGATTGACACCAGTCAATGCCTTTATCTCGACCTGTAAGGCTAAGCATTCATATGAACATGTGCCAACAATCTCAGCTATGACTGCCTCATAACAGACGTCATGGTCTTTGCCCAGCCATGCGGGAACTACCTCTGTGATGACCAGCTCATAGTTCGGGTTACGATAAAATGTGCCTCGGGATGCACTCATTTATTGTTTCTCCTCTCGGGGGATTTGTTCGTACTTGGTGGCCCTGGTTAATAACTCGAATAGATCTATGATGTACATGCCTTTAAACTTCTTATGAAGCTAGGAGTCCATGCCTTTTAGGGCAAGTCTGGTGAACTTGGCCTCATGAAGGACCATTAGACAATGATTTTTATTGCCTTTGAACTAGGCAATGAATTGCTTAGCCCTCTTTACTCGCATATGTCACAGCTTGGACAAGTCAGCCATGGTCACCTTAAGCTCAGTTTGGGGAAACTACAAGTGAAACCTCACTTCCATCTTGTTCTAGGTTTGGATTGAGTTGGATGGGATGTTTATGTACCATGTAAATGATGTTCATGTCAATGAGTTCTTGAATAGCTTGAGTTTCAGAAGATCATTATGGGACGCCTCACCACATTGCATGGTGAAGCAATCGATGTGCTCGATCGTGGAGGTTTTCCATTCTTTAGAGAAAATGTTGAATTCGAGGAACCTAAACCCTTTGAGGAACTCGTAGTAACGGTCAACCCATTTGGGGTAAGGTTTTATGTAGATACGTCAAGCAATCCCGCTAGCCATTCAGTTGGACCCTAACCCCATTTGGATTGTCTTTAGAGCACTTGTTTAATTATGCTTATATGATTGAATGTTTAATTTTATGTATGCATGATTAGATGAATGCTAGGAATTGACAGGTAGCACATCCTTCATATACATATACACTATCGTGTATAAATACTAGTTGTTTTATTAGTATATCTTTTGTAGTATATTTGATTGAACCATCGATTGGCTTAGAAGCGTTAGAGTTAATTGTCTTACTTTAATCTGCATATTAGTTTAAGTAAGTAATTATGTTTAAAAGTCAAAAAAATTATTTAGTCATAATTACCCTATAGAACATGTCCATTATTTCTTAGATTCGCCCAACTTTCACTTACATCTTGTGACCCCCACCGTACACAATTTCAATAAATAGCCTGCGTATGCCTATTAAATAAAAAAAATTACTTGGGTGGCAAGGTACTGCTTGGGTATACTTTTACTAACTTCCTAGAAAAGACTTCACTACAAGGAATATAAAAATTAAAAATTAAAAATCACTCTGTACATTATGATACACCACTGCTTGTTATGCCTTGATCTGAAAAATCACCATGATTCAACACTTGGTGGCTATCTCAATATATATATGTGTTGTCTACTTGTTTAATTTTTCCAGCTCATTTTCTAATGCAGTTACAAAAATTAAACAGATTTAAATCTCAGGTGGATCACACCACAGGAAACGGTGGTGAATATTGATTGCCCATCATTAAAAACAACCCAGGGCCCAAAGTAAATTTTATTTTCTATCCAACCTGTTGATAAGGTCAATAAGGTCAAACAGACCTGGGTGAATGGAAGAAAAAAAATAATCAAATTGATCCAGAACTTTTATGGCCAACGATAAGCTTTTAATGGTCAATCACAACAGTTTTCAGTGGTGGGTCCATATGAGATTTTGATATCCTTAAATTTTGGTATCAAGTCTTAAAATGAGATATGGAAAAATGGATGGACAACTTACACATACTGCAATTTCATGAGCCCCATACAGTGAGGGTAATACTCACTAATGTGTTATTAATGCTCCCGTTTTTTTTTTTTTTTTTTTACACATGCACACTTACCCCGAGGGTAATACTCACTAATGTGTTATTAATGCTCTCCTCTTTTTTTTTCTTTTTTTTTTACACACGCACACGCACCCCACACACGCACGCCGTGGGATTTCACCACTGGTGGGTACTCGAACCCTTGACCCGGTGTTGAAACTCTTGGGAGTCTACCACCCGGGTAAGAGTAAGGACCCAGGTTGTAGACTAATTTTTTAGGCCTCTGTTAGTTTTAGGAGACTAATTTTTTAGTAATGCTTTTATTAGACGCATCAAATGAATGGATTGTACCGTTGGGTCCTAACAAAACTAATATATAGCGGGCATTTCATCCCAACTTTTTTCCTTTGGTTTGACATACCTGATTACTAAGATATGGGGATTAAGGACCATGGGTTGGGTTCTATTACCACCAGCCACCAGGACCTAGTTAGGGGCGGACAGTCCTGTCAGGGGCTCAGTGTGGCCCACCGTGGTGTATGCGTTTTATCTAAGCTGTACATCCATTTTGAAAGATCTTTTTAGATATGAGCCTAAAAAGGAAGCAGACCGGAGGCTCAAGTATACCACATCATATAAAGCAGTGGTGACAATGACAGCAGCCACTGTTGAAACATTCCTGTACAGCCGGCTGTGATGTTTATTTGACATTTAACCTGTTCATAAGGATGAAGGTAAAAAATAAATATCAGCTTGATCCAAAGCATCCGTAGCTCGAAGAGGTAGGCATTCAATCTTCCATTGTTTCATATGGTGTGGTTCACTTGGCATTTGATGGGCTTCTTTTTTGGCATCAGTACTTAAAGGATTAAGGGTTTAAAAAAGTCATAGTACCCGATGGATGGAGTAGATGTAATGAAATTCCACCCTGTAAGGTGGAAGGTGCTCTGTGGGCCCACTATGATTTATGTTTTCTATCCATACTGTCCATCCATTTTCCATATCATTTTAGGGCACAAGACCTAAAATGAGAGAGATCAACGTTTCATGTAGACCACTCTACATAAAACAGCAGTGATTGAACGGCCACCATTGAGAATTTCTTGAGGGCCACAAAAGTTTTTAATAAAGATGATATTTTTGTTTTACCTTCACACAGATCTGTGTGACACAATCAACAGGTTGGATGGAAGGAAAACAAACATTACAGTGGGCCCATGAAGTTTTTAATGGTGGGGCTAAATCGACACTGTTTTCCTGTGGTGTGGTCCACTTGATATTTGGATCTGCCTCAGTTTTTAGCTCATTCTATAAAATGATCTAGAAAAATATATGGACAGCATAGATGAAAAACATGCATCATGTTGAGGCTCACATAATACCTTCCAGTAGCCACCTCAGCTACTTTCAGTTGTCAGTATTCAATCCGCATCCGGCAGGTAAGGCGGAAACGGATTGGCTACTCCCCTGCGAACAGCCAATGGCTGCTGGTCGGTGCTTTGTGGGCCCCACAATGATGTATGTGTTTCATCCATGCCGTTCATCTATTTTTATAGATCATTTTATGCTATGAAACAAAAAATGAGGTATATCCCAATCTCAAGTGGACTACGCTACTGGAAACAGTGTTGACCATTAAAAACTTTTTGGGGCTATAAAAGTTTTGGATTAAGCTGATTTTATTTTTTTTTCCCCTTCGTCTGGGTCTATATGACTTAATCAACATATTGGATGTCAAATAAACAGTACAGTGGGCCTTAGGAGGATTTTAATGGTGGGTGGTGTGATCCACCTGAGATTTATATCCCTCTCATTTTTTGGGATAAAGCCCTAAAATGATCTGTAAAAATAGATAATCGGAATGGATGAAACAAATACATCATGATGGGCCCACAGAGCACTGACCACCAGCCAATCCGTTTTCCCTAGGGCGGCTCATTTCTGTCTTCGGTAACTAGCGTTATGGCTTGCGTCAAAGGGAGACGTAACATGTCATTCAACGGCTCATGTCTGTTTATAAAATGCGCGGGATGGGATCCAAGTAGAGAAAGAGATAGCTGATCTGTTCAATAAAAAGGCAGAAGAGTATGCAGAAACTCGGCCCAGTTACCCGACACATCTTTTCTAATTCATTGCATCCAAGACCCCTCACCACGAGCTTGCATGGGACGTCGGTACCGTTAACGGCCAGGCCGCTGTATCCGTACATTCTCTCTATAATTTCTCTATCTGCTTAGAAGGTCTCAAGTTAATAATTTCCAATTCCAATCTATCAAGTTCACGTGACATTCAACCCTTTCAACAGTTTTCTCCTACCATGTTGATGACATGGTGCAATGATCAGGTCTATATATAGACTTATCATCTGGGCCACATTATAGAAAACAAATACATAAATAATAAAACATGTGTGGCTGGATATAGTTAATTGTTTTTTATTTTTTATTTTATTTTTAACAAGATGATGCACGTGATAGGACCAACCTATTGGACGGGTTGGATGCACTATATACTTAAAAAAGATTGAAAGTTATCTGCTAGGTGGATAAGAGCTCATGGGTGGTGTTTCCTTTGTTGATTTCTTCTCTCTGTGTTATTTATTTATTTTTAATTTTATTTCATCTAGCATGTGCAAGTAGGAACATGGCCATTCCTAAATTTCTCCACTATCATTTTCATTTTGATGTCTCAATATAATTGCACAAAACTAGCAGTGAGTTGCGACATGTGCTTGTGGAGAAAGCATGCAACTGTTGGAATTATATTAAGATCCAAGTCGTTCAAGATGTGGACCTTGCTCTTAATATGTTCGATCTCAAAATCCCAAAAAAATAAAGCAAGGATGGGTATCATATAGGCATTGATCTACACAAAGCGTGTGACCAGTAGGTAGAGTACCACTCCTTGAGTAGTCCTTAAAAAAAAGAAATTATTAAAAGAAACCGGCTCTATACCAACCTTACATTCAGTCATATCATGTTGTATTTGATGTCTTAAATCTAATTAGATTATGCACAGACTTTTTGCGTAACTACGAAAGTGCGGGATTTGTTTGCGATTCTTTCTAAAACTATATATATAGGTGTAAACGGAATTGGGAGATATTATTCTAAGGGATTCTAAGGCTTTATAAAATGGTTCTAGGGTTTGCAAATAGTGTAGCAAAGGTGAGATTCAAGCTTGTTTGAATCGGGTGAGTCTTTTTTCTTTGTAATTTATGCTTTTATAGTGAAGGTCTGTCGCTTTGTGTCATGATTTTTCCCGAAAGGGTTTTCCATGTTAAATCATTGTGTTCTCTTGTGTTTGCTTGTGCTCTTGGATTGCTATCTTAGATCCATCTGTGTGATTCTGCAGTCTAAAACCCAACAAGTGGTATCAGAGCTATCGTTGGGGCACAAATCTGGATCTGAAGGATCAACATCAATGGGAAACACAAAGTTTGATATTGAGAAGTACTCGGACAAAAATAATTTTGAATTATGGAAGATTAAGATAATTAGTTTATTAACTAAGGCGAAACTAAGGCTCTTAAGGAGCAAAAATTGACTATAAAAGATGAAGAATGAGATACTTTTGATAGTAATTGTAACGTCTCGAAAAAATCTGTATAAAGACCTAAGTATCACCTCAAGCAGAAATCACTAAAGATTGAATTCTTTAGAAATTAGACGAAAATTAGTTAAGTACTAAGTTAAATTAATTGGGAAATTATCTTGAACCATTATCTATACGAACCACGAGACTCAAAACTAATAGAATCGCCAACCTAACATTACCTAGAAACTTACGATCAATCTCAAAACTCAGTTTCTCTCGGGAGTACATTGAAACTCAGTATCGTACCTGAACCGCGCGTCGAAAGTCCGATTACCGCGAAAGTATATGGTTATGACTGCCTTACTGGGCTTGACAACCATTGCGGGAATCAAGTCCAAATAGTATCCAAAAACGCGCAATTTGAGTCTGGAGCAAAGTGTGTGAGAAACACGAATATCTTTATAAAATAAACTCAAACTTAAGTGAATTGGATCATTCGCTTGCAGGCTAAATTTAAGGTGTCAGACCGTCAGATTCTGACCCAACTACACCCTTAGATCAGAGAAATTTCCCTGCAACCATTGGTATACTTGTGGCCCTGATCAAGTGACGGTGACCGTTGAACTGCAACGGGTCCTCCACGATCGAACCACTAATCTGATAGGACCGAAACCTTAACTTGGCATAGATCCATTGTCAGAGAACTTTCTTCAGATCGTATGCGAGTAATGGACCTCCAGATAAGATCCATTGGCCCAAAACAGACGACTTTTGGCTATAACCTAAGTATACCATGGCCCTGGGGCCATTGACATCACTTCTGGGCCTATATAAGGGCCTTAACCGACCCCTCTCTCATTTTATACGAATTTTCTTGACCCTAGGAGAGAGAAGAAAGAAAAGAGTGAGGAGAAGTGTGAGAGATCTGTGGATTATTGCTGGGATTCACTCCCACTACTCCACATACCGAATCGCCTCTCCCGTGTCGCTACACCGTCAAATCCAACTCCGTTTTTGGGTAAGAAATCCTAACCCTAATCTGTCTTAGGAGTCCAAATAGAGAAATCGGTGAAATAGCTAACCTATTTCAATGTTTAGGTAGCCGTTGTGCCGTAGACAAGGACGTGGTGTACGAACCGAGTTCGTAACGAGCGTACTGACGAAAGGTGCGGACTATAAACGTTTAGGTTATGGTTTTTAAGGCCTTCAATGTCAGCAATGATTTATGTCTGAATTGATTGCTGCCATATGATCTTGGTTACGACATTTTCGATATATCATATATGTGTAAACTAGGCTGTACACTAAATGCATTATTCCATGTGTTTGTTGAAATTTTGAATGAATATGGAATTATGATTCATGCTTGCCATGATTATTATTTGAGAATACATGATTGTTGCATGTATGACAACTCCTTTGAGAAAGGGTTTGCCCTAATATATGTTATAACTGATTTACTTCATGTATGTAGTAATGAGTAGTCTAAATGTTTGATAAAATGCCTGAATGAGAAATTGTTTAATGTATTTCATTTAATAAGGGTGTTGAGATAGGATTCTTAATTGCCTTATCTATAATTATAGCTTTCTTCATGTAACCTACCTAGCTACTACATGACTTATGGATGAAATATATATGAATGATAACATGCTCATTATGTGTGTTAAAATGCTCAATGAGATTTATATTTGAATTGGTTGTTAAAGACTATTTTGATTATCACATATGAATGCATATTGTATTTGATCGTGATTGGGACTAATACGTAGTCCAGGCAATCGGTAACAGTTTCCGATCGAGTGACCAAGTTAGTTTCGCTACAACGAACACGTTCGATGCATCCGAGTCGTATGGTGATTATCGACAGTGGTTAGACCACGAGGAGTGCGTATGCACTTCATGTCGATTAATTTAGCGTGCGCTAGTAACAATCGAACTTGTCAAGTAACCCGATTGACCTAATGTGTGTTTACCATGTATGGACGCCACTGCTTGAATCTAAGGTACCACTTACCAATGAAAAGCCCGTTTCAACCTTGGTACCACAATCCGCTAAGACACATGAGCCGGACATGGTGGTGTATGGGACACCATGGTTGAGATGTCGGCCTACGCTGGGGTGACGAGCCTCCCCGTAGTGACCAATGAGCAATCCAAACTCATTAGCCGAATATGGTAGTGTATAAGACACTGTATTCAAGCTGTCGGCCTACATTAAGGTGACGAGCCTTCCATTAATGACCTCGAGTATAAACTAGGCCTACGCTAGGTGACGAGCCTCCCGTAGCGACCTAAACTTGCCTATCCACTGCTTTTAAATTAAGGGTGATGTTGCCCTATAACTTGCCTATCGTATGTGATTAACTAGCATTGACGACCCTAGATGGATCATCGTTTGGGTAAATGATATAAAGGGAGGTACGTTAGCTTCCTGAATCTACTGTATGAATAAGCCTAATCAAGAACTCGGCTAACACAACCATGCACCGCATTGCATGTGCCTTTGGCATGGAAGAGCACAGTGGGAGTAGCATGTGCGACCGTAAGATGGTGTCGCTGAGGGAGTGCAGGCGAGGGCATGCATCATTATAGCATATCATTCCTACATTAATAAGAATACTTAGGACATGAGTGATGTACTGCTTTATCATTACTGCTTGATTGAATTGATAACATGTTAACCTTTGCCATATAGTACCACTGAGTTGATCACTCACTCCCACTCTAGGACGGTGTTTTAAAACACCAACCAGACTCTGTTTTAGTTGCAGACGATAGCGATGCTTACGGAGCGGAGCCTGACTTTTACGACGATGAGGAGTTCTCCTATATGCAGCTATCAGGCGGGTCTATGTAGACCATGTACTGATCAACGGGATTACAGGGATACGAATTAGCTGGACATTACGCTTTGTTATTTTGTATATTTTGGAACAAACATGTATATATTCAGCCTGGTGCATGATCATACTTTGGGGGTTTATAACCACTTATATACTTATATATCTATCACAGTCTTCCGCTTGCTTAATTCAATCATCTTTTGAGTATGATATGCTGATTTAGTGTACTCCCATTTATGTTTATTGTGCTAATATGGACAACATTTAATCATCATTATTTATGTTGCATAAGTGATACGATGGATCTCGGGAGTTGAGCCTTTGCTCGACCCCCGATTTTTGAGGCGTAAGTTGGTATCAGAGCATGATTTGGATTAAATTGGACCTGGGTTGTGGTAACACGACGCACACTGACGTACTTTGACTTAGGAGGGAGCATTAAAATGTAGAAACGAATGTAGGATTCCAAGTTTCACCGACGGGTGAAACTGACCATTAAAACAAGACCCGTATGCATCTGTGACATGTGAGATGATCTCAATTCCTCTCTAGACCGTCAATCGATGAGTTTAGACGATAATTCAGCGTATTACACACTCAAGTGACCGGAACGTATGAATATGCGCGAGATGGACTTTGAAAACGTCTCAAATGGACACAGGGGCCCAAATGGCACAAATCGGGGTGAACCAAAGTGGCCCCCGTGCATTTTCGGCACCCTGGGAGGGGGATGCATCGCCCCCGGGGTGAGCCATCGCCCAAGGGTCCAGGTCCAATGGGCCGCGGTGAGCCGACCATGTGCACTCGTGTGGGGGCCACGAAATCATGTGGGACCGTCTCTTATTCCCTTTTTGCTTCCTTTCAACCCCCACCTAGCTTCTACACCCTTCAAAATCTCTCAAAAATCTCACTTTTCTTCTCAAATCTCCCTACCATTCTCATATCTTCTTCTTCTTCTTCATTACATACCCATCCTCCATCATATTCCTCAAACCCATCTCATATAACTCCCCATTTTCCCTATTTCCTACCTATTTGAGTACAATGCCTACTCCTCTGTGTCTCATAACACAAGCCTCACAATCCACCCTATTCCCAAGCTTTTTCGACTTTCATGGCTCTTTTTGAGCTAGTGGTTGCGATCTTCTCTCTCTCCACACTTCTTTTCCTCATGGGAAAGAAGAGGGCTTTCATAGATGAAGCTCGGCCTAGCCGCCCAACTCATCTAAGGAAGAAATTGGGCGCTGAAGCAAGTACAAGCACCACACGAGAGTAGAGGATGAAGCGGGATCTCGATCCCCAAATTCTGCTCAAAAGGGCCCTACCACCGGGCGTTGCACATGGTAGGTTCCAGGGTCGTAGAGTTCTCTGTGAAGTATACGTGGATGAAAAGCTATTTGGGCTATATCCAGTGATGTACCTCTTGTTAGACGCTGGATGATGTCCCATATTTGAAGGCAAGTCATGTGCGTGTGAGAGCACTGTCCGAGCCTTCTACGCCCACATACGAGACCCATTGTTGGAGCCTCTACAGTTCACTATTCCCGTGGGAAGGAGGGAAGCCATGGTTGATGTTGGTGTAATAGCTCGAATTATGGGGATGGAGCGTGGTGAGGTTCATGCTAGCGAGAAGAATCTCAAGAGTGTACGTGAAAGAGATCGTCGTACGCAATTTCTTTGGGGCTGACTGATCCACTGGAATCGAGGCAACTACCTCCCAATGACCAAGATGACTCATGACTTCCGCCTATTCTACCATATATTCACACACAATGTGTATCCTAGGTAGAGCAATCGCTCCGAATGCACGTGTTTGATGGTGGACTTCCTATACAGAGCTGGGTAGGGAGACAAGTTATGCCTGCCTACATTTGTCCTGCTACAAATAGTACAGACCGCACGCTTTGTTAGGGAGATATTTCACTCCCATTTGGCCGACTCATATGCAAGCTTGCTCGAGAGTTCGGTTACCGACTTGACACAGAGCTTGTGCCGATCCACTACATTAATGACACTACGCTCAACAACATGGGAATTAGCCCTCGACAACGTCAAGCCCGACTCAATGAGAGTGGGGATGAGACAGGAAGTGAAGAGGAAGAAAGTGATGAAGAAGAGGACGGAAAGGAAATAGAGGAAGGAAGTGAGGAAGAGGGAGAGCAGAAAGAGGAAAAGAGGAGGCCCAAGACTCTGATGGGGGCTCTCCTCTTGCTACACATAAGCGCCACCATAATCGGGCTGCTTTAGATGGCCGCTTGGCTCAGATTGAGGAGGGCCAAGTCGCCCTGCGATAGGAGGTCAGAGAGACCTGGGCTGAACTTGAAGAGAATAGGGCCTACATGAAATAGAAATTTGAGGTGTCTCGCACCTTGAAGGCTCTCCGGTGGTGTCTGCAGGACAAGGGTGCTCCTCCTCCATTACCAGAGTCGGACAACTAGTCATATGTTGTAGTCGTCTTTGAGTTTTCTTTGTTTTCTTATTTTTTATGTTATAGCCTTGATAGGCTTAGTAGTATGGTAGACTGGTTGGTATGTTTTAGTGTTTAAAAACTTTGTTTAGATTAGCTCATATGCATCTTCTGTCATGATCCATGTATGACTACATCTCATGTATTGTGATGATTTTGGTTAAATGAAATGCACAAAGCTTCTTTTGATTTGGAATGTAAATGATGTTTGGATGAGTGTGAGTTCTTATGCTGAATCTCACACATGTTGCACCCTATGTTGTATATAGGGAATGCCACCTAAGGCCACTCGGAGTACAGCACGTCTTACACTTGGCGAATCGAGTGACGGGGCACCTCCCCTAAGCGATAGCCATACGGACCCGAGTTTGGGCCCGAGTAGTGAGACTATGCCGGATTCTCAGCCGGCCACTGGCCCCACAAATGGGCTGACGCCTTTTGCACCACCGATTCCAGAACAGAACTGTGTCTTCATCGGCGCCACACATGCCTTAGGCGGCTCCTCCTCCTGATAGGTTGGAGCAGATGATGCTCCTTATACAACAGCAGCAGAAGATTTGGACCACCATCGCTGGGGCCCTTGTCCAGAACATGAATGTGGTTCCGCCTGCACCACCTATGCATCCTGCTGGAAACCTGAATGCCAGCGGCTTATTTGAGCGATTATAGCGCTTCCGACCTCCCACTTTTGAAGGTACTCACAAACCCAAGGAGGCCGAATATTGGCTTGACTTCATCTCTAAGATGTTGAAGCCACTGCACTGCACTGAGGCAAAGCAGGTTGAGTTAGTCACATATATATTTGAGAAGTAAGCCAGTCTCTGGTGGGACAGCATCCTTCGGAACGTTCCCGAGGGGTATGTGTGGACATGGGATGCTTTTGAGACCCGCTTCCACGGAAAGTATTTCCCCCTCACCTACCGTAACGAGGAGGGTGAATTCCTTCACCTCTGTCAGGGAGGAATGACTGTGGCCGAGTATGAGAATAGGTTCACGTAGCTGGCCAGATACGCTCCCTTGATATTAATAGACGAGCTGATGCGAATGTGGCGATTTTCTGAGGGTCTGTGGCCTGAGATACATACGAAGATGTGTTGTACTAGCATTCACAACTATGCTGAGCTAGTGAACATGTCTCTGTGAGCTGAGCAGGATGGGGATAGACTGGCCCGTACACATGTGCCTATAGGTCCTAGGCCTTGACCTGATTTGCAGAGTAGATCGTTCCTCGGCAAGAGGCCACGTCCAGATTCGCCTCCTAGGCTCATGGCTCCACCGACACAGCCTAGGCAATCAGATATGTGGTGCACCTACTGCAAGAGTTTGGGCCATACCGACACTTACTGGGATAAGGGACAATGACTTTGCGCCGCCTTAAAAGATCAATTGGCAATTACCTCAGGCCTTTTCAGCCCCTCCTCTACGATCGGCACCACCTGCACAATCATCTTATTGGCCACCTGCACCTTGATTTAGGCCGCCTTAACAACCTATAGTAGCACAGCCGAATCATCCTCAACAAGCTCGGGTGCACTCACTTACAGCTGAGGCTTTCGAGACAACAACCGCAGCACCATTGGCTTTCGAAGTCATGACACACATCCAAGGTACACCCGTGTTTCTGTTAGTAGACACTGGGTCCACTATCTCGATTATATCATGCGCAACAGTCAATTGACTAGTGTTAGAAACTACTCCTATGGTTAGGGTGAGACTCCTTGCCGCCACAGGGACCTTCTCAGACTCCACCAAGACTTGTAAAGGTTGCTCGATAGACTTAGGGAGCAGAACAGTGCTCGTTGACCTGATGGTCGCCCCATTATGTCATTATAACATCATTCTTGGTATGGATTGGCTCACCGAGATGAAGACAGAGATCAATTGCAACACTAGAGTAGTGACAGCCCATGGATCTGAGGGCACAACCTTTACTTTTCCAGTTCAGGTCAGTTGGTACTACCGTGTTAGTTGTTATGTTACCTTGCTAGAGCATGTTGATGGTCCGACACTTGGGAGCACGCTTGTAGTCTGAGATTTCACAGATGTGTTCAGGACGATACATGGACTACCTCCTTGGCGCGAGATTGATTTTATCATCGACCTAGCGCCAGGTGCGACACCTATATCTCTACCGAAGTATCGCATGCTTCCATATGAGATGGAGGAACTGAGGAGACAGATCGATGATCTGTTGGATGCAGGCTTCATACGACCGAGTGTATCTCCTTGGGGAGCACCCGTGTTGTTCGTGAAGAAGAAGGATGGATAACTGTGATTGTGTATTGATTATCGCAGGTTGAACTAAGTGATAGTTAAGAACAAGTATCCTTTGCCTAGGATAAATGATCTGTTCGATCAGCCGAAAGGGGTACAGTATTTTTCAAAGATCGACTTACAGTCAGGGTATAACTAGTTATGCGTCAGGGATGAAGATGTGCAGAAGACAGCATTCAAAATCAGTTTTGGGCACTACAAGTTCCTTATGATGTCATTTAGACTCACAAACGCACCCGCTGTGTTCATGAACCTTATGGACCGGGTGTTTCATCTGTATCTGTACCGATTCGTCATCGTATTCATAGATGACATCCTGATATACTCCAAGAGTCGGAAGGATCATGAGGAGCACCTGCGAGCAGTCTTTGATACGCTCAGGAAGAACCAGTTGTTTGCCCAGTACAAGAAGTGCAACTTCTGGAAAGAAGAAGTCAAGTTCCTGGGACATGTGGTGTCCAAGGAAGGAATAGCTGTGGACCTTGCTAAGGTGACCGCAGTTCAGGACTGGGAGCAGCCTAGTTGGGCTATTGAAGTGAGGAGTTTCCTTGGCCTGGTAGGTTACTATCGTCGTTTCATTAGAGACTTTTCCAAGATAGCCAGACCGTTGTCTCAGCTCACGCGGAAAGATCTCAAGTTTGCCTGGAATGAGAAGGCAGAAGTGGTCTTTCATGAACTGAAGGACAAGTTGACGTCCGCACCCATGCTAGTATTGCTAGAGTAGGGGGTCAGATATACCATTTACACCAACGTTTCTCGTGGTAGTTTGAGTTGTGTCCTTATGCAAAAGGATAGAGTGATTGCCTATGCATCGCGACAGTTGAGGAAACACGAGGAGAGCTACCCTACGCATGACGTGGAGTTGACAGCCGTCATTTTTGAATTAAAGCTCTGGAGACATTACCTCTATGGAGAGGAGTTCGAGCTCTTTTGCGACCACAAGAGCCTCAGATACATATTCACACACAGAGACTTGAATATGAGACAGTGACGATGGATGGAAACCTTGAAAGACTTCAAGTTTGAGGTTTCCTACCATCCTGGTAAGGCCAACCTTGTGGCAGACGCGTTGAGCCGCAAGAAGACGATAACATTTGTAGCTCCGCTGATGATAAAGGAATAGAATATGGTCGAGTTTGTGTGAGACTTCGAAAACAGAAGCTTATAGTAGAGGAACCGTTCGTGAGGATCGCGCATATTCGTATACAGCCACTTATTGATGACCGGATCATTGTGGCTCAAAGAGAAGATAAATGGTTGGCGAAGATGAGAAAACGAGCTAGTGACGATGAAGACTCGGAATGGAGAGTTGGGTTGGATGAGGGTTTACGTTATCGTGGCCGCTTATGCGTCCCAAATCTTCATGACTTGAGAAAGGAAGTTCTCGAAGCTGCTCACAATTCGAAAATGGCGATGCATCCTAGTAGTACAAAGATGTACTGAGATGTGGAGTATTCATACTGGTGGGACAACATGAAGGCCCACATAGCAGATTATGTGTCCCGTAGTCTCACGTGCCAGCAGGTCAAATCCGAGCATCATTGACCTCCAGGATTACTTCAGCCCATGCCTATAGCTGAATGGAAATGGGATTTCATCTCTATGGATTTCAATTTGGGCTTACCGAAGAGGAAGAAGAGACATGACTCCATTTGGGTGATTGTGGACCGATTGACGAAATCGGTTCATTTTCTCCCTATTAGAGTTTCAAACTCAGCAAATGATTTGGCTAGGCTGTACATCAAGGAGATAGTACATCTGCATGGAGTGCCTATGGAGATTGTGTCAGATAGAGACATGCGATTCACGTTTATCTTCTGGACTCGTATCCAGGAAGTAATGGGGGTAAAACTGAAGTTTAGTATTGCGTTCCACCCACAGACGAATGGGTAGACGGAACGAGTCAATTAGGTGTTAGAGGATATGTTGTGGGCATGTGTGCTCGATTTCAAGGATAGTTGGGATGACTGTCTTCTTTATGCAGACTTCACTTATAACAATAGCTTTTAAGCGAGCATTGGCATGGCTCCCTACGAAGCACTATATAGGCGTCCATGTCGAGCACCGCATTGTTGGGCAGAAGTTAGTGAGAAGAGCCTAATTGGCCTAGATTTAGTTCAGGCGACCTCAGAGAAGATCGACATTATCCAGCGTTGACTTCTTTCAGCACAGAGCAGACAGAAGAGTTATGCCGATACGAGGCGACGACCGCTAGAATTTGAGATTGGGGACCATGTATTCTTCAGGGTTTCCCCAATGAAGGGAGTCCTTCGATTTGGTAAGAAGGGAAAACTCACGCCACGATTTATTGGTCCGTTTCAGATTTTAGATCGAGTGGGTGTGGTAGCATACCGCATCGCTTTGCCCACACCACTCGCCGGCGTGCACAACGTATTTCACATATCGATGCTGAAGAAATATGTTCTTGATCCATCCCACATTATCAAATGGGAGCAAGTACAGTTGAGAGAAGATGCTACTTATGTACTGCGACCGACACGTATCCTAGACAGGAAGGAACAGGTGCTGCGCAGTAAAGTTATTCCGCTTATAAAGGTACTGTGTACGCATCACATTGAGGAAGAGGCTACTTGAGAAACAGAAGCCGAGGTCCGTAAGAACTACCCTCAAATTCTTGAGGAGTACGAAAAGGTACTAATTTCGAGGATGAAATTTTTCTTTAAGGGGGGTAGATTATAACGTTTCGAAAAAATTCGTACAAAGACCTGAGTATCACCTTAGGCAGAAATCACTAAGGATATGAAGGAAGTGATCAAAGATGAGGAACAAGCATGTATGTTGTTAAATTCTCTTCCGATATCGTATGCATTATTTAAGGACACAATGTGCACCGTAAATAAAACCCTGAGTGTTGACACTGTTATCTCAGTCCTTCAAGGGAAGGCCATGAAAAAGCTAAACCGCGGCATAAGGACATCTTCCGATGCACTGTTTACGAGGAAAAGAAATACTTAGCGAGGTATAAGATTTTTAAGACTTATATCCAAATCCAAAGGTAAGGGTAAAAGAAAATTAAAGTATTGAAATTGTGGGATGACTGGACACATGAAAAAAGATCGTACCAATCCTAAAATGAAGAAAGAAAATTCAGAGGCTTCTTCTAAGGAGGCCAATGTTGTCACATCTGATGAAAAGACAACTAGTGGTGATGTTCTATCTTTGGTCGAACACTTGCATGACAATCTTAGAGATGAGTGGATCCTTGACACATGAGCATCATATCACATGACTCCTCATCGGAGTTGGATCACCAGTTACAAGAAATGCGATGGTGGACAAGTTTTTATGGGCAATGATAATGCCTGTAATGTTGTGGTTATTGGTACTGTGAGCATCAAGATGTTTGATAGGATGGAGTGTACTTTGACTGATATTAGATACACTCTTAATATGAAGAAAAATCTGATTTCTCTTGGTGCACTCGTGGCTATAAGGTGCAAGTTCACTAGTATTGATGGTGTCCTTAAAGTTTCAAAAGGGACACTCATGGTTATGAGAATGCAAAGGCACGGAAAACTTTACAGGTTGATCAGAAGCACTTTAGCAGGTGGAGCAGTAGCAGCTGTTACAAATTTCACTTCTATACATATGTGGCATGCTCGTCTGAGCCACATGAGCGAGCGAGGCATGGAGGTACTATCTAATCGTTGTTTGATTCCAGCTTTTAAGAATTATGATTTAGCTATATGCGAGCATTGTATATATGGTAAACAATTTAGATTATCTTTTAAAACTGGAAAACATGTATGTAAGGGAGTGCTTGATTATGTGCACTCTAACGTATGGGGGCCATCGTAAGAGGTTTCCATTGGGGGGTCATCATGACTTGTTTCATTCATTGATGACTACTCCAGGAAAGTTTGAGTTTACTTCATGAAACATAAATCCGAAGTTTTCACCCTATTCAAAGAATGGAATGCAATGATGGAAAAACAGTCAAGGCAAAAAATAAAGGTTTTAAGGACCAACAATGGTGGATAATTCATTTCCACTGAGTTTAATGAATATTACAAAGATAAAGACGATCATTAGGCACAACACAGTGCGCCACACGTCCGAACAAAATATTGTGGCTGAGTGAATGAATTGGACTGTGTTGAAGAGGGCTCAATACATGTTAAGTAATGATGCATTAGGCAAGAACTTATGGACTTAGGCCATTAACACGGCTTGCTATTTGGTGAACCGATCTCCTTTTACGGCAATTAAATATAAAATTCCAAAGGATGTATGGACTGGTCATAAGCTAGACTACTCAGATTTGCGCATATTTGGTTGTGAGACTTAGTCTCATGTACCATAGAGCCAAAAAGTATATTTTTTTTTGCTATGATATTAGTGTGAAAGGTTACAGGTTATTCGACAAGGTCACACGCAAGGTTATCACTAGTCGTGACATCAAATTTGATGAAAGTTCCATATTCCACAAGAATGATCAAGAGGAACAATAGGAACTAGAAACGTTGATCGTAAACGTCTAAATTGACACAAATGATACTCAGATAGAAACAGATGCACAGATAGAAGTATAGGAGAAGGTGGACCAGTCATAGTGAGAAGGAACCCACTGTGTAATCGCAAGTTACCTGCAAGATACAGGAACGATTCTAATATCGCATATACCCTCATTACAGATGAGGGGGACCCGTCAACTATTCAGGAGACTCTTGATGAGTCTAATGTAGAAAAGTGGGAGGCGGTTATGGATGATGAGTTTGACTCGTTGCACAAAAATCACACATGGGAGCTGATGGAGATTCCAGTGGGTCGAAAAGCGATCAGATACAAGTAGTTATTCAAAAGGAAACATGATAGATACAAAGCAAGGCTGGTACCGAAGGGGTATGCTCAGAGAGAAGGAATCACTTCACAGAGATATTCACGCCAACGGTCAAGCAAGTATCCATCAGATTCGTGTTGGTACTGGTTGCCCAATACAATCTCGAGCTGAAACAGATGGATGTCAAGACTGCTTTCCTGCACGGGGACTTGGAAGAGAAAATCTACATGAAGCAACTAGAGGGCTATGAAGTTAAAGGGATATAGAAAAATGTTTGCAGGTTAATAAGGTCGTTGTACGGCCTGAAACAGTCGCCTAGGCAGTGGTATAAGAAATTTGATTCTTTCATGTTGAGTCAGAAATTTAGTAAGAGTGAATACGATCACTGTGTCTATTACAAGACACTAAGTGATGCCAAATTCATTATCCTTGTATTGTATGTTGATGATATGTTGATCGCCAATCATGATATGTATGAAATCAACGTATTGAAGACTCGTTTATCGGGAACATTCGAGATGAAAGATTTAGGGGCTGTAAAATGGGCTTTTGGCATAGATATTTATAAAGATAGGAAGAGGAGCAGGCTCTAATTATCGTAGGAAGAATACCTTGAAAAGGTACTGATCAAGTATGGGATGGACCAGGCAAAGCCAGTGAGCGTTCCCCACGTGGCTCACTTCAAACTTTCCTCAGAACAATGTCCTAAATCAAATGAGGAAAAACGGGTTATGTCTTATGTGCCTTATTCAAATGTGGTTGGCAGTTTAATGTATGTCATAGTTTGTACAAAACCAGATATTTCACATGCAGTTGGTGTTGTGAGCAGATACATGTCAAACCCCGACAAACAACATTGGGAAGCAGTGAAATGGCTACTTCGATACATTCGAGGTACAAAATACTACGTCTTAACTTTTGAGAAGACAGGGAAAAATTTAGTGGGGTATGTGGATTTAAACTACGCAGGCAGTGTGGATTCCAGAAAGTCAACTTCAGGATACTCGTTTGTACTAGTAAGTGGAGAAATTAGTTGGATGTCGAAGCTTCAGTTCGTAGTGGCACTTTCTACGACCAAAATAGAATATAAGGCAGTGACGGAAGCGTTTAAGGAAGGTGTTTGGTTAAGAGGCATGATAAATCAGTTGGGACTTCAGCAGGAGGCCATGTCGGTTAATTGTGATAGCGAGAGCGATATCAATTTGGCTAAAAATTTTGTTTATCACTCTCGTACTAAACATATTGATATTCATCACCATTTTATCCAATAGGTGCTTGAGGAAGGAGGCATAACTCTGAAGAAAATTCACACCTGCGTGAATCCAACAGACATGCTCACCAAGGTTGTTCCTACAGAGAAGTTCAAGTTTTGTGCAACTTCTCTAGGCTTGACAATGGCGTAAAACAAAGACGACTTGTGCACGAGAAGTATTGATAAAGCTATGATACGAGGCAGAGATAAGAGAAGAGGACAATGAGTTATACGTTTGAAGATTGAAGACATGGTGAAGATGGTTGTATTTGATGTCTTAAATTTAATAGATTATGTGCAGATTTTTTGCGCAACTACAAAAGTACGGGATTTGTTTCCGATTTCGTTTATGATTCTTACCGATTTTGTTTGGGATTCTTTTTAAAACTATATATATGGGTGTAAACGGGATTGAGAGGTATTATTCTAAGTGATTCTAAGGCTTTCTAAAAGGGTTCTAGGGTTTGTAAATGGTATAACAAGGGTGAGATTCAAGCTTATTTGAATCGGGTAAGTCTTTTCTCTTTGTAATTTCTACTTTCATAGTGAAGATCTGTCGCTTTGTGCCGTAGTTTTTTCTCGAAAGGGTTTTCCACGCTAAATCTTTGTGTTCTCTTATGTTTGCTTGGTGCTCTTAGATTGCTATCCTAGATCCATTTCTATGTGATTCTGCAGTCTGAAACCCAACAAATCCGAGGCCCAAAAAAAATTAATCCTTGGATTGCCTATCATATAACCCATACCAAAGCAAGAACTAGCTACCCAAAGCTGAGATTCTCTCTAATGGCTTTCAGCCCCACATGGTCTAGAAACAAACTCCCCTTGATAACTAGAGGGAGACCCAACTCCAAAGAAGAAGAAGAAGAAGAAGAAGAAAATCTCCTCCTGAAAAGAGCGAGCCAAACCATCCGCCACCATATTTGCTCCCCAGGCACATGCGCTATATACTACACACACACACACACACACGTAGGCTTCTCGTTTGAATTTAGCAACCTTGGCCCACCAATACCAAAGACGCCACTTGGGAGGGAATTCCTTGCTAAAATATTCAAATACTATTATAAAACGACTTTCTACCACCACATTGGAATATACACACTCCAAGCAAAAGTAGATCCCTTCAACCATCGCCCTCGCTTCTACTTTCGTGTTAGATCCCAGCCCATAGCCATTGGCAAAGGCATACAGAAAATCTCCACTACTGTTCCTACAAACTCCACTCCCACTTGAACTACCCGGATTACCTCTGGCTGAACCATCCACATTAATCTCTAAGCAGTTAGTCAGCGTAGTCTCCTCTTGAGAGAGACACTGTGGTTACTAAAAGAGAAAAAAAAATGATGAAGAAGAAAATGGTGTTTCTATGTTTCTCATTTCTACGAATCCGTGATTTTTTTTATTTTTTATTTTTCATTTTGGCTCTTCATTTTCCATTTGTTTACATACACCCATCACCTGTGCCCTTTCTAAAGTGATGTAGAGCAGGTCACAGACACTTTCATGTCCAAGATGGACCAGAGAAGGCCCGATCAGAGGCAGAAGTGATCAGGACCGTCAGAACCCTAAAACAGGTGTATCTTGCAAACTAGAATGAGTTATTCGACATACCATATATGATTTTGGGCAGGAGAAGCTACTTTAGCCACCCAACCCGCTATGCCGGATTGCGCTTGCCGAATTTACGAAATTCTATCATATCGACGGTCAAAAATCCTTTTTAATTTCATTTTTACTATTTATAGTAAGTTTTAGTTCGATTACAACTCAACTTTAGGAGTCGTGCCCAACATGAAAATGGCTTTGAAAAATTAGGAGAATAACATGGCTAGGCCAAATTGGACACTTATTATTTTGGCGGAAAACCAAGAAGTACAGCAAAAATCATGACTATCTATATATAGTAATTTTACTATTTATGTAAGTCACGTTTTTTTTTAAAGGGGGTTTGAGTTGGAGTTTTATTCTGAAACTTCTTCTTGGGTTTGATATCACTTTAAAGGATTATAAATTCATTTTTTTCATCAATCAATTTATTTCAAATTTATTAGGATTTTTTTTTCTATCTCTCCTTGTGGATTCAGGGAATATCTGTGAGGAGCCCAGAGAAAGACTGTGATTGACCTCATCACGTCCATCCCTACATCAAAGTTTCTCCAAAATCTTGTTTTTGAGAACTTGAAATAATTGAATAAAATGCAAACATGCCATCAACATAGTAGAATAGGGCAATTTCATTTCAATAGAATGGTCTGAAATCACCATAGGGCGGTTTCTTTTGAAATGTCTTAAAATTTGAACATTGAAGTTTAGGTAGATATAAATTGCAGCCGTTGATGGAAAATAAAATTAAATATATTTAGACAAGAGAGGGACAAACTATACCTTAAAAATGAAAAAGAAAAAGAAAATAAAAAAGAGGGAGAGAGTTTGTGAGCATAAAGAGGATTGTAGTCTCAAAGGTTTTACATTAAATCTACTTGATTGGAGGGTGTAAATTGTTTTATTTATTATTTAAATAATTAAGAGTGTGGTATTTTAGTTTGAAATATTTCTCTCTTCCCTCTCAAGCCCAAACCTTAGAGAAATCCCTCTCAATCCCAACCTGACATGACCCATTGAATTGTAGTTAGTTTGGGCTCGACCAATCTAAGTAGGTTTAAGAAGGGAATATGAGGGTAAAGGTATGCCTGCATTGATCAATAAGTGGAATCATACATATATCATGTATGAATCTATACTTATCATCTATTAATTTGTTTCAGGTATTCAATTGAGTTGGGTCAAATTATCTGGCCCAACCCTTAAGAAGCTATCTAGTTAGGTTGGGTTGGGTAAGGTTCCATCTGAGCTTGACCATTTACTTAAAAGGGCCACATTTTCTAACCCGAGCCCGACCCACTACCCATTTAGCTTGCCCAAACCCATCCCAGAAGCCAGTGGACCCAACCCATTCTTATCCAAAGTTACACTTCCTCCGTGGACCACAAGTTCTAATGGCCCACTCAGGGATGGTGATCTGATGGTTGCACATTATATTTACACCACTGCATCCATCCATGCTCCTCAATAACTAAATCATTCCTATTTTCAGTTAGTTGGGATCTACAAGAATGTGATCGCCATCGACTCCAGCTCCCAACAGCTCGCCTTCACACACAAGCTCCCCAACATACACTACCAACACACTCCTCCCATGATGTCCGCGGAGGAACTCGCATGCAATGTGGCCCCACACAGAACGGTCGATCTAGTGACAATGGCCTAAGCCTTCCACTGGTTTGATCACCCCACATTCTACCAACAAGTGAAATTGGTGCTCAAGAGACCCAATGGAGTGCTTGCAGTATGGTGTTACATTGAGCCACGAGTCAATGACTCAGTCGACGCCGTCTTTTGGCGCTTGTACGCCGAGTCAGCATCCTTCTCAGCCTTGGCTTGTAAGGTGGTTGAGGAGTATATGAGTGTGGACTTCCCATTCAAACCGGTCGAGGGAATAGACCACATTGGACCGTTTGAGTTCGAGACAAAGATAGTGATGAATTTCGATGCATATTTGAATTACATACAATCAGGGTCTCCGTATCAGACAACGTGTGAGAAGGGAACTGAGCTGTCGAGGGAGGAGGTGGTGGAGGATTTCAAGTGTGCATGGGGAGAAGATGATACTAAAAATAGTACCAAGATTGTGAGGTTTCCCACTTTTCTAAGGATTGGGAGAGTAGGGAATTAAGTGGGAAGAGTTTTGTATGAATAGCTTCTTCTTCTTCTTCTCTCCCTTATGGATAATCAGATTGAAGATGGGTTAACTGAATGTTTTAATCATTTCCTCACTGAAAGAAAATGGAGGAAATGTTCTTATGTTTCATCTTGTAATTTGACCAAGAATTCCACTTGGATGAGTTGAAAAATCATTTTTTCCATCTGCATTCGTAAATCAAAGTGATGATTTTTCATTTGCATTCGCCTATCAAGCAAAAATCGTTATGTGCACATTTACAAGTGGTGTTGCTTGAAAATGTTAAAAATAAAAAAATAATTAAAAAAAGGTTGATTTTGCCTATTTTTAAATGGTTATAAATTTTGGGGTGCTGCAAATGTGCCAAATATCTCTACCGTTTGTCAGATGAGCTTGGGGAACCTGAAAATTGACAAAAACCCAATTCCCTACTTGAATTTTACTAATATATCCGTTGATCATGTGGGCCACGCATGCACAACCAAATAGATACAATTACAAGAAAACTGGCCCGCCGGCAAATCCTTTGCCCGCGGTCAGCTAACAGCCGGTAAAGTCTCGGTCGGTGAAGGATTTACCGGCGGCCAGGACCTTTACTGACGATTGTGCTGGACGCCGCTAAATCTCCAGTTTCTGCTACACTACCAGAATGTCGATAAAAAAAACTACGAATAAAATCCGTAGCTAAAG
Source organism: Magnolia sinica (assembly GCF_029962835.1). Lineage (NCBI taxonomy): Eukaryota > Viridiplantae > Streptophyta > Magnoliopsida > Magnoliales > Magnoliaceae > Magnolia > Magnolia sinica. The sequence continues at coordinate 73,415,399 of NC_080578.1, read as the reverse complement.
ATAAGCACACAGTGCGACCATAGCCATTTGTACCGTATTCTTTAAAACTTTACTACGGATTAAATTCGTAGCTGTAGGGATCATATCCACCGAAAATCCGTGGCAATAGAGAAAATCTTTCTTATCAAAAAGTTTTTAAAAAAAAAAAAAGAAAAAAAAGAAAGAAAAGGTGACCCACATGCATCCTAGTTTTTTTTTAATTTTTTAACACCAGTCTAAGCAGCTAACATACCTTGGTTAATGTCAATGATCTCCTTGTTGCCAATGATTGCCATTGTTTCCAAGGGACTCGTTTCTTCTGTCGATCTTTGGTGAGCTATGTAGTTGTTTCCAAGGGACAACGCCCACACATCTGAATGCACACAACAGCATAAGAATGCACAACCTCAGCTGCAAAATTTTCTACGCAGGTGCCACTGTCACTTTGAATTGTGTTTTTGATTGGTGCTCCTGCTCCTGCCTCCTAGCTGTTCATACTTGCTAACATTTTGAAGAAATAATGTGGGGTGGCAGTACAAAACCAAAACAAAATTCATGCAACTATGATAAAACAATTCACCTTGTGTGATTGGATGATCCCATATATGCTGTCAGGTTAATTGATTTGTGTGATCGCTGCAACTAGTAATTCAATATGGGGTGGCAGCTGGAAAATTGAATGTAAGTTAGTGAGTCAGATCATGAACTTGAAAAAATCGATCAATACAATTTAACATTGTAAGTCATGAAAAATTTCCTTCCCCCGTACTTCAATCAGTCAAAAATTTGATCCCTATAATTTCCCTCACACATAAAGCATGTAAAAGGTCAAGACCTGAAGTAATGTGGAAAAGGGGAAAAGCATAGTAGTTATTTCAATACTAACAGTTTCAATAGCAGTGAAAGGGATATGTTGGATTGCTTCCAAAAGCTAAAGCAGAACCAAACAGACCTGAATTACTCTGTTCAAGATAAATTTCGATATTGGAAATGGAAGAATCTCTATTGCAGTCCAATGCAATTGTGACAGATGTTCCTCTGTGATCTTTTGCAGCCCACAAACTTCTTTGATCTCATGGTATAGACGGTCCTAGAACAACAATCGGAATTAGAAACATATAAAACTGAAAAGGTAAATATGAAGAGATGATTGAATCTACTGAGAGAGCTACCTGATTCTTGGGGTTGGGCTCTAGCTGACCCTAAAATAAGGTTTTAAATATCAGTAATAGGCTTCAATCACTGATATGATACAGCCCCACATCTGCCTATATCGCCCTCTAAATGCCCCTTCAAATGGTGATATACTTCGCCACCCATCTTCATGCAGGTCCATAGCTAAAATTTCTGCATATTAATATTTGTCATATTATCTCATATTAAGTCAGCCCCATGTCTGGCTAAAGATCCACAAGAGAGAAGCATACTAGATTAGAGCTATTAAAAACACAAATGAAGCTCTAAAAATATTAAGTCAGCCCCATGTCTGGCTAAAGATCCACATTCGCCTATCCATGGTTTTTTTTTTTTTTTTTTTTTTTTTTGTCCTTTTTAATTATTCAAGCCAAATAAGCTCTAGTTGATTATCTGGAGTTATTATGTGCTTTGATTGGTTAGAGAGGACTCTAATTCAAGATTTTGCCCTTAGCATACAGATTTATTCTTCACTTGCTAACTCATCTTCAATTGTTGTTGTTGTTTTTTTTTTCTTTTCTTTTTCTTTTTATGCTTTTTGCTTCAGACTATCTTCAACTGGATATTCAAAAGATTTTGGTAAACAGGAGAAACTTGGTTGAGTCAACTTTAGAAAATCACATGTTTTTTCTACTGAAATTGTACTTGGTTACAAATTTTCTGTTCTTAACTTCTTAGAATTATATTTTCCAATTTCCACTTCACACTTTCTTTTGTCCAACCAATCCAATTTAGACATGTTTCATTGGAAAGAGTTTGGTGACTGGTCTTCTTTCTAAGACATTGCCCCTGAAAAAGGCATATGAATGCACCAATTGGGAGTTCCTGATTTACCTGTCTGGGAACAGAATTTGATTTCACTATACAAAGAGTTGAATTTCTACAAAATGCATTGAATCAGATGAATGATATAAATTAAAAGACTAAAGATCTCTTTTATCTTCTGATTACTATGTTACAAAAATTAATAAGAAGGAAGAGAGGCAAAAGGCTAAAACCAAATATTCTTACATCAAAGGCAAACAAGAATGAAAAATGTTTACCTACTGGCCCAATCGAATCACATCACCAACATGCAACACAGTGTAAACCGTTTTCTTGACCTGTTCAATGAAAAAGATGTATCCATTGGAAAAACCACGGCTTTATTATCAACAAAACTCATCAAAAACGAATCTTGCATTACTTTCTATATAAACACCCAAACCAATTGCCATAACCAGGTGCAATAGCAAATAAATCATCATAATCATCATCATTAAAATGAAAATTTCCCATATTTTGCAGCATTTTGCATACAGGAGCTAGTCAGTACCAGGGCATCGCATTTCTGGACACAAAGCCCTTCAAAAAGGTTTATACACAAACATTATACAAAAGCAAAGAGCTAGAACATGGTAAGCTGTTACTCATTCAACATAACATGGTAAGCTGTCGATAGCATGATACTCAAGTGGAACCCACAACTGAAAAGCATTTCAAGCAACCCGTGAGATAGAATCTATATTTTGTAAAGAGATGATAGTTAAAAGAAGAACAAAATTCAGTAACCAACATCTGCTACAAAGAAATCTGCCATGTAGAATGCCTTCACTCCTGAAAAGCCCATGAAATGCAAATGTAATCAAGACCCATCTCTCATTTTCTGCAGGTAAGAGATTCAAATGAAGAAAGACTGAATTGGAATGCTTTTGATGTTGAAATCTGCAGTGATGAACTGATAATTAAGAGGATGCAAGTTTAGTAGTTCATCAAACTACCCAAAGTTGTAGTCTCCCACTGTACATTGAGTACATGTTCATCCAGTGGGCTCATGTACTGCAGATTATCACAGCTAATTCATTTGTTGAAGATTAGACAATGGGCCACACAACTGGTAGACATTAGTTTATGATTCAAAAGATAATAATTAAAGTCAGCCAACAAAAGTCAATTTCTTGTAGTGATGTGTATAACCCAATAGATGATAGATTGCAATGGATTCATTCTTCTCTGATCAATGCTATCTTTTGGACAAAATCCAAATCAAACAAGAGGTAAAGCAATCAAAAGCAAAACATCCATATTGGAGACTGCAATACCTGAAAATGAAGCATGGGCACCTAAAATTAAGCAAACAGATTTAAATGTTAAAGCCAAAAACACCAAGCTCTTTGCCAAATGACCAAAACCACTAAACTGCATGAAGATATTGCCAAATGCAAAGGCAGTCTGAATCCAAGACAAATGAGTACAGTAGCTCAGTAAAATAGCTAAGATGAACAAAAGATATGTGATCCTTTTGCAGTGTAAGAATATGCTTTAGGATTGAAACATTCTTTCAAAACATTTAATAATATATTTGAGACTCATGAGTATGAGTTTCTACTTTATAATTTTTGTAAAAGAACCAAATTTTATTATTATTATTTATTTATTTATTTATTTATTATTATTATTTTGTAATTTCAAGATTGCATGCATATAATGGCCATTTCTAAAAACAAGGGATCATGATTGGGATTGCTCATCTGTTGGAAAATCAGGGTATGTTCATGCTTTCCCTACTAAAACCCACCAAATGTCAAGAATGGAGAGGAGTTACCAGGCATAGGATGAATCCCATTCTGTATGGGGGATAGTAAACACCAGGCATAGGTGAAAGCACATGCCAACCTTACCCATGGGCTGAGGGTCTGTGATGGAGGTTGGGAAGTTTCCTTCCCAATCCAACCTACCAAACGGTCCCTTCCACTGATTGTGCCTATTGGCTGTGTTTGGCAAGCATCAAGGTATCAAATCCACCATTTGACCAGTTGACCAGTAGACAGATTAACCTGCATTTTGTAGACATTGTAAGACATTACACCACAAACATCCGAGTTTATTAAAAAGTTGGAGGAAAACTTATATAAAATCCAACATGTCAATCAGCACTAACATGAGATGAGCTCAATTTTAGGTTTCTACCAAACAGGGCCTTACTATTTTAAAGGTATTTTAGTAAATTTTTATTTACTAATATAATTATACTTTGGCAGGATTTTAAATATCATTTTTTAGATGCCGAGTTCCATGTTTGTCACCAACATGAAACTTCCCTGCTTGGTTCCTAATCTGTAAATTTAGGGCTCATTACTAGTTCATCCATGCCATTGATCTGATGGCCGCCAACAAGATCCTAACTACCAAATCTTTTTTTCCATTCTTTATAGACAGTTGGAAACACAAAAGCAAATACATACCTGTGCAGAAGGGGCTGCTGTGCAAATGTCAAAAGTCTTTCCACCATGCTTGCCACAAACTAGTGTCCCATGGGCCTGAAGAAACTCCAGGTAAATGCCAGTGCATCAGATCAATCACTATTTTGTATGGCACAATCATGCAACTCTAATTGGAATTGGAAGCCACACTTACATCATTAATGACCAATAAAAATCCATGCTTCTTCCTAAGAATTACATAATGTAGTGCAAACATAATTTGAGGATGAATGATTGAACATGGCTGCTGTTCTCTGGAATATCAGATCTAGGAAATATTGAACATGTAACCATTCGGATCTCTAGCCCTTTTCCATTAAATCTGAACCATTTATGGCATTCTCAGGACATAATCCAGTGGTTAGGATCACCTTTACCCACCAAGTCTATCCAGAAAAAAAAAAAAAAACTATCAAAAGTCTAGGAAACTGCCCATTGAAGAAGACTATAAATGGACAACCAGAAACCAGCAGCCTCACTAAGCATGCCTCTTTTTCACGAAATGCATGCCTCACTAAGCATGAAGTCATGAAAATTCTTAGTTGAAGGCGACTATGGACACCCAACATGAAGTCGTGAAAATGGATTCGCTTTTTCCTCCAGTTAGATGGCCTGTGTAAAGACAATGGAAGTATTAGAAGTCACTAATCCATTGAGTGGACAAACATATAGTTTTATGGCTCAGATTTCAATTTCCTTGCAACTTACCCATAACAAACAACCCATTTGGGATATTAAATCAAGATCTAAAACTACCATGAAATATTCATTGAGGAGAATTAAGTCTCTTGTCTACTCTAAAAATATTACATATCAGTCAAAAGTACAAATGAGAAAGAAGAGTATTCACTGGCAAGAAAGTAACTTCTTTTTTCTTTAGTACGCCTCACGCTCCCCCTGCAAAATCACAGGCATTAATCAATATAAGCTTCCTGGAAACATGGGGCAAAAAAAAAAAAAAACAACAACAACAAAAGCAAAGAAACAAAAAAGGGGGTTATAGTGAATGTTTAAATCTATTCAGCTCCAAAGAATGTAAGGCTGTTACTATGTGTTCCCGAGTTTTGCAGAAGTTATTGAATGTTATTTCTAATAGGTAAGTATTATCAAGAATTCACTGATACATCCCAGTGGAAGTGCAATGCATGAAGAGAGGCATTCAAGAAGTCTTGCCCATCAAAGAGAAACATATAATAACAAAAAATGACATGTAATGGCTAAATTATACAAGTAATCTATGCATGAGTAGTCACTGAAAGTAAGCAATATATAAATTATATACAAGCATCCTTAGTCTTCTACTCATGTTCCCAAAAAAACACCCTTTCTTGAATTGCAACCACTGTAGAGAGCTTTCAAAAAGCCACTATTTACATCCCCATCCTTTTTGGCAAGATGCAACCTTTCTACATTTTCTTAGAAATTCAATAGTAAAAAAGTCATGTTTGTGTATTACCACAAGCAAAGATGGGGCATATCCATCATTGAGGCTGGGTGTGGATATCGGTTTGCATTTTCAACCTTGGTTCTAAATGAAAATCCACAGCTATAGTGAGACAAACCTAGACACTACAACCAAGCAAGGAGATCCTACGATGGCATATTCATGCAGCTCATGCAGTAGGCTAAAAGAGTTGATTCACTGCCCACATCTGGATATTGCCCACATCTTCCATGTGCATAGCATACCACATATTCTATTTTTCCCAACAACGACTGGCATAGCATTTCTAAATGAAAACTTACCAAACCCATTAAAGAAATGGCATTATAAAAAAAATAAAAAAATAAAAAATCACAACTATATGTATGTTGAACAAGGTTTTTCATCCATAACCATTAAAAACCATCATATCTTAGTGTTTTTTTTTTCAACCAAATGCAGAAACAGAATAATACACTTACATGACAAGTCATGCCACAGGCTCACCATTTATGTGCAAATAAAAGAAAAGATACATTAGTTACTCCCACCTCAGAAGCAAGCATCCACATATATGGTCAGAAAAGAAGTGCGGAGCAATTACAAAAAAGACAAGAAAACAGAAGGTAATAAGAGAACTCAATGCACATATCAGAAACCATCGAGTACCTGTACGAGACCATGCAGGGTCAACTTGGCCTCATCATCCACATATATCTCCATTGGCTGAAACGGAACAAATGTCAAATTAAAGCAGATTAGGAGCCTCTCCTCAAGCTAATTGAATCCAGTTGGACGATGTACAGAAAACTCTGGGAACCGATTCTGGTCCATGTCTGACTTGAAATACTAGCATTATGCTTCCTAACAGAAAGTTGTTTAATTCACAACCTTTTAATCCGTATCCTACCCAAAATAGATCCCATTAGTAAACAACTGATACTCAACTCCAGATCACAGCCTTATGTACTAAACAACCAGGTATACGACAACTGGGTGACATTGAAGACAGCAGCACAAGTAGGCTACAGAAATAGCTCCAACAATGTAGATGATTAACCATCATTAGCCCAAGTAAAATAATTGAAGTTCTAGGTGACCTGTATATTGTATTTCATACTTTTACTAGCACAAACCTGGAATTACTAAACTGAAGCATCCTAAGGAAGAAATACCACACCCCCAAAAGTGAACTGGAACATATAGGACCCAGGCAAACATGTCAAAACACACACACACACACACACACACACACACACACACATACACACACACACACACAAAAGGTTCCAAAGGAAAAGACCAAGCTAATTTGATGAAACTACACACCCGAATTTCCTCATTAAAGGCCATAACCTTTACTTCATCACTAGAAAGAGCAGCATCCTTCTTGGCTTTCTAATACCAACCACCATTCAATTTCTTTCAGCTCTATGAAATGATAAAGATAGATCTTAACAATGAATTTGCACTCACCTTGAGATCATCAAGATGGTCAAGTATGAAAAATCGTGCTTCGTCTTTCAATCTAGAGTAGAAACCTACAAAATTCTTTAGCTTTAGTTCAGCAGAAAAGTTTTGATGTGCATCTACAATCTCAAATTCAGGATTCCCATTTCCAACTGTGCCTTCTGAGAAGGCATCCTTGAATTCCCAGTCATTTTCATGCAAATCATCATCACCATTTACAAAATCTGATTTCAGGTCCAACTGAGTTGAACTAAATTCATTTGCAGTGGGTTGTCGAGTAGAATTTACAGTGGATATCTGCTCAGCTTGACTGTACAGATCTGAAATAAGATCACTAAAAGCACTGCTCCAACCAGAATTGACGCCATTGAAGCCATTGCTAACAGAGGTGGTGAGTCCATGAAAAAACCCCTCTTGGGCGTCAAACATATCACCATAATCCGGTTTTCCATTGCTAAAAGTATATGAAGGAGTGGTTCCTTGACTATGCTCCAACATTTCTTCAATGCCCTGCAACTAAAAATTATTGAATTATCAAATATAGCCAGCATTCTTACAATGCATGTGCCACAAGACCACAGGCAAACTTCAGTAGTAAATAAAAAGTAGGTGGTACATATTTTTAAAAAATGTGAAGAGTTACCAGCAGTCTATCACTGAAACATGCAACTTTTACAAAATTGTCCTTGATTTTAAATTAGCAAAGGAGGATTCAGGAATGTAAGCATGGAATCTAATTGTCAGCTACAATGACCCAATAAAACCAGATACACTGACCCATCCAAGCAGCTGGGCAGAGTTTGTGCAGTTCTAAAAAATTGGATCTGCAATGGAGATTCTTCATTCAGTTTGTAAATTAAAGAATCCAAGTTCCACAGTTAGTTGTGAGGGATGCAAAGATGTAGCTCTCTCTGTAGAAAGCACTTATGACCGTATCTCAGAGCAAGGCTACTCTAATGGCCATGCTAAAACAAATACATCTTTCAACTCTACAATGCAATCTGAACTACCTGACAAGGCTATTGTTTTCTCCCAATGGACTTGCATGCTGGACTTACTTGAGATTTCATTAAACCAATCATGTATACAGTACAGGAGACTTGATGGGAGGATGTCTCTGGCATCAAGAGACAGGGCAGTGAAAGATTTCACCGCTGATCCAGAGGTTCGACACTTCAGCCTTACAGAAATGTGTAAAGTTCATTGCTGTCATTAGTATGAAGCTCAGTTTCAGCCTTATGGGTTCTTTTTATTCTTACTTTCCTGTTGTTTTTTTTTTAAGAGATGCATGGTGCATGAGATGTAGTAAAAGTTCCCTTTGTTATTTTTCTGTTGCCTTCTAGAAATGTATTATACATTGATTAAAACTTGATTTTTTTTTATTTTTTTTTCTTCAGGTGACTGTCATGATCATGTCATTGAAGGCTGGAAATCTCGGTCTAAACATGGTTGCTGCCTGTCACATTATTCTTCTAGATCCTTGGTGGAGCCCAACTACCGAAGAACAAGCTACTGACAGGGCACATCGAATTGGGCATAGGCATCTTGAGATTAGGGCCCACTGTAATCTTTATTTGCCATCCAACCTATTGATTAGATCAAACAGACCTGGACGAAGGGATCCAAAACTTTTCTAGCCCCATATCAACATCTTCATGCAAATGAACCTCTGATACATGACTGTCTTCTCTCAGACAACACCTCTACACTAATCCGCAATTAGGGAATCGACACTACAAATCCCTAATTAGGGATTCAAAACTCAAAAAATCCCAATACACAAATCATTGCACAATGTTACTTGAAGGATTAAAAAAATGCCAAAAAATGCCCAAATTGATATGAATAGATAAGGGGAGAGAGAGAGAGAGAGAGAGAGAGAGAGATACCTGATGTTGCAGCAGAATGCTCCTTGATGTGCGGTAGATCGAGCGAAGAGAGATACCTGATGTTGCAGCAGAGGGCCGAGGAGATAGAGAGAGAGAGAGGACTAGGGTTTTGAGAGAGAGAGAGAAAGAGAGAGAGAGAGAGGGAGAGCGATCGGAGAGGGAGAAGGAGAGGCAGAGAGAGGGAGGGAGAGGGAGAGGGAGAGGGCCAGAGACGGAGAAGGAGAGGCAGAGAGAGGGAGGGAGAGCGAGCGGCAAAGTGATGGAGTGAGAGGGAAAGCGAGTGGCAGAGAGAGGGAGTGAGAAGGAGAGCGAGCGGCAGAGAGAGGGAGAGAGAGGCACGCGATAGGTTAGGTTTTTTTTTCTTTTATATATATCTATACGGACCTGCCGGCAGCCGTTAAAACTGGCTGCCGGCAAAGGATTAGCCCATCGGTCGGCTAAGGCCCATTTTCTTGTAATGTACTCAAGAGGAACGAAATCAACTGTCTGTATTCAATATGCATGGATTGCCTAATTGAGGATTACAATGGCATGTTTGTAGGATACAAGACATGCATATATGATGTCAGGCTAGGCTAGAACAGCTAGGGTTGAGCTAAACTGACTTGAGCACAAACCCACCTCAAAAATAGATTTGACCATACATACCAGGCCCAAGTCCTAACCATAAGCCAAGCTAATAATTCCAAGACCTATCCAAAGACAGGTGGGCTACCCTGGTCCACTGCCACTCTCATGGAGGAGCAGAAGACACAGGAAAATAACAAAGGATTTCAACCCTCCAATTCAAGAGCCCGGTTATCTGCTAGGAGTAAATGGTTCAAGTACCGATTATAGCGTGTGGATGTGAGCGTGTAAAAAAAAATGTTTGGTTTCTAACATTACATAAGTACTTATCCACCGTCCATCCTCTGGGTGCCAACCTTTGATGTGAACTGTTCATTGTGTTGGGCCCACCTTGGCCTTGTCTTCAATGTGAACTATCCATCACATAGATCTTACCTTCAATGTAGACCATCCCATTTGATTTGGGCTGTCCATCATGTGGGGCCCACCTTTGATGTGGACCATCCAATGTGTAGGCCCCACCTTTCATGTGGACCTTCCATCATGTAGGGCCTCCTTTGACATGGACCATCCATCTCATAGAGAGAGAGAGAGAGAGAGAGAGAGAGAGAGAGAGAGAGGCAGAAAGTAAAAAGTAAAAAGTTAAAAAAGCAAAAGTAAAGTAACTTTCTTCACAAGAGCTACTTTTATAATAGTGTTTGTCAAACTAACCTAAGTATTAAAAAAATAAAAAGTAACTTATTAACTTACATAAGTTGTTTTTTTTTTTTTTTTTAAAAAGAGTAACTTATTAACTTAAATAATAATAATAATTAAAAAAAAAAAAAAAAAAAAAAAAACTTATCATGTTGTACCCAAACGGCCCTACAATGTCATAGGCTATATTAGGTTTTAAGATGAAGTTGGGTGTGAAGTCCTGCATCAACCTACATTGGAGCATCACTATCCAAACGCACGCATTGCAACATACACAAGGTAAAAACAAGTAACTCAATCCAAACTACTCAAAAAGCACGCCGGTTAGAGATGTGACATAATCCACAGACTGCATTGTGGATCCTGACTATTAAGTCAGTGGCTATGAAATGGCTGGCTAAGATGAAAAGTGGTAAACAGTCCTACCTGAAGTGTCCCCAAATTTTCAGTATCGATTTTTTTTTTTTTTTTTAACACACGCACACACACCCCCACACACTCACTCCTTAGTGGAATTTCACCACCTATGGGTACTCGAACCCTTGACCCGGTGTTGAAACTCCTGAGAGTCTACCACCCGAGCAAGAGTAAATTCCCTTTCAGTATCGATTTAAAGACTATACTGTGGCTACAATGTCAGATGATATATTCACAGTGTGCCCCACCTGATGTGCGGATTGGAACTCACACACTTACACTACTAATGAACTGCCTCTTCAATCAGTGGTGAGGAAGGTTCTAGTTATGTCTGCATTTAAGTTTATGGTACAAGCAACAGAAGGAGAGATTCACATGCAACTGTTGTGGAGACATCAAACAACAAGCAAAGCACCCAAAACATAAGCATTACTAAGACTCCAGTTTCAAAGAGGCGACTGATGTTTAGAGTGAAAGAAAATCATAGTTTCCCTTCACCAAGTAAGGTAAGTAAGAAGTCCTTATAATCTCATCCAATCCGCGCCCGTATTATTTATATCCACACCGTTCATCCATTTTTCGAGATAATTTTAGAGCAGTAAACAAAAAATGAATAATATCCAAAGCTCAAATGGACCACACCAAAAATAGCAGAGAGGATAATTATTTTCACCGTTAAAATATTCGTAGGACCCACCATAAAGTTTATTTTCCATCCAATCTGTTAAATAAGGTCACAAATACATGGATGAAGAGGAAAAACAAATTTCATAATGATCCAAAACTTCTGTCACCCCAAAAGGGTTCCAGTGGTAGACGTTCAATCCCCCACTACCTTTTGCAATGTGGTCACTTGATCTTTGGATTTGTCTTATTTTTCAGCTCAAGCCTATCAAGTGGACCACAGTGCAAGAAGCAGTGGGGATTGAACTTCTACCATTGAAACCCTTTTAGGAATAAAAGTTATGGTGGGCCCTACGAATTTTTTAACAGTGAAAATCATAATCCCCGCTGCTATTTGTGGCGTGGTCCATTTGATCTTTGGATACGATTCATTTTTTTGTATAATGCTCTAAAATGATATCCAAGAATGGATGAACGGTGTGGATATAATAAATACATCACTGTGGGCCCATCTACCATTGATCTCCTTTGAAGCGTTTGTACAGCTCAGAGTCGGAGGAGCGTCGACGCTCGTCTATGCACGACATGTACCAGTAGCTATAGCTGGTGTGTGAAATCTATCTTCTGCGGTGCTCGAGGACTGTCAGCTCTTCCTCTTCTATTATTCCTACAAGAACTTTTCCATCATTTACCCACGGAAACGGATTGGATGCTCCCTGCCACTAGCCTGGTGGCTGCTCAGTGCTCTGTGGGCCCCACCATGATGTATGTGTTTCATCTATGTTGTTCATTCATTTTTAAAGATGATTTTATATCTAATCCCAACAGTGAGAGGGTTATAAATCTCAGTTGGACCGCACAACAGGAAAACAATAGTGATTGGATATTCACCATTAAAATCCTCATAAGGCCCACTATACTGTTTATTTGACATCCAATATGTTGATTAGGTCATACAGACCTAGATGAATAGATGAATGTAAAAAAACAAATATCAGCTTGATCCAAAACTTTTATGGCCCCCAAATAGTTTTTAATGATCTACATTCATTCAACACTGTTTAATGTAATGTGGTCCACTTGAGATTGGGATATACCTCATTTTCGTTCTCATACCATAAGATGATCTAGAAAAATAGATAGACGGCATGGATGAAACACATACATCATGGTGGGGCCCACGGAATACCGACCACCAGCCATTGGCTGGGGGTAGGAGTAGGCCATCCGTTTCAAATTTATACCGATCGTACCGTTGTGGTGCTCGAGGTCGCTGGTGTGCAGTACACCAATGGTGAAATGCGAGACATCGGAGGCCGATTTACTGCAGAAGCCTTTGGCAGCTGTGATGCTTGGTGAGGCCCACCATAATGTTTCTTAAATATCTAGTCCGTCTATATGTTTTCCCAGATCATTTCAGGACATGATACCAAAAATCAGTTGGATTCAAAACTCAAGTGTGCCAAATGAGAGGAAACAGTGGAGATTCAATGACCACCGTTTAAACATTCCTATAACCACAAAAGTCTCGTATAAGTTAAATTTCTTGTGTTTTTCACCAAATCTAAGTGGGAATAACCTTATAAATAGTTTGGATGGCATATAAACCTCAAGGTGGAGCCCAAAAAGGTTCCAACGGTAGTAAACTCTTTATCTAATTTTCCTTCTTGTACGGCCACCTTGAGTTCCACAATATTTTTATTCTAATGTCCTAAAATGATCTGGAAAACGGATGAACGAGGTGGATTTTTCAGAAACGTAGCCCTTACAATGATCTGAAAAACGGATGAACGAGGTGGATTTTTCAGAAAGGTGGCCCCAACAAAAAAACAAAACAAAACAAAAGAAAAGAAAGAAAGAAAGGAGGCCGGAGTGGGAAACGGATTGGCTACTCCCCCAGACACCAGCCATGTGGCTGGTGGTCGGTGCTCTGTGGGCCCCACAATGATGTATGTGTTTCATCCATTCCGTTCATCCATTTTTACAGATCATTTTTAGGATTGATACGAAAAAATGACAGGGATATAAATCTTAGGTGGACCACACCACAGGAAAACAATAATGATTGGATATCCACCATTAAAATCCTCCTAAGGCCCACTGTACTGTTTATGTGACATCCAATCTGTTGATTAGGTCATAAAGACCCAGATGAAGGGAAAAAATAAATATCAGCTTGATCCAAAACTTTTATAGCCCCCGATATGTTTTTAATGGTTAACGTTCATTCAACACTGTTTCCTGTAATGTGGTCCACTTGAGATTGATATATAATTCAAATTTTCTCTCATACTATAAAATTATCTATAAAAATAGATGTACGACAAGGATGAAACACATACATCATGGTGGGGCCCACAGAGCACCGACCACCAGCCAATGGCTGGTGGCAGGGGTAGTATGCAATTCGCATCTATATCTGCCACGCCTCCTTTTCAGCCAAGAATACCTAGACAAGTGGAACAATAGTGAACAAGAAGAGCGTCACTACTCATTAGTGGACGCGGATTTCCTACAAAGCCCTTTGCAGGAAGTTACTGCACAAGGATGCTTGGTGGGGCCAAAATCAATGTCTTTGAGAAATCTACCCCGTTCATCCGTTTTTAGATCTCATTTTAGGTTATTAGGCCAAAAATTAGGAGGTAAAAAATTCAAGTGGACCACACGAGAGGAAACAGTGGGTATTCATTGAGAACCGTTGAAACATTTTCATGGCCATAAAAGCTTTATTTCAGGCTAAATTTTTTGTATCTTCACTTTATCACAATGGTAATGACATTATAAAAGGTTTGGATGGCATATAAACATCAAGGTGGATCCCAAGAAGGTTTCAACGTAGATATTTCTCTCCCACTTAAGTTTTGGATCCACCACTTTCTTTCAATATTTTCCTAAAATAAGCTCGAAAAAAGGATGAACATGGTAGATTTCCCACAAAGATGTCGCTGGGCCTTACTTAGAATCCTTGCGGAGGAACGTCCGCGGAAGGCTTTGGCATAAATCTGCGTCCGCACTGCTTTCTGGCTTTCTTGAACAAGGGGATGCGGAAGTTCCTGCCTTGGATGCTAGATAGGGCCCACCGTGATGGTTTCTAGAAATCAACTCCGTCTATCTACTTTGGTATATCATTTTAGTACAAGATATCAAAAATATGGGGGATCCAAAACTCAAAAAGGCCATATGAGAGTAAAAACTAGGGAAATAGGTTCCTATTTTGAGCAGCCAACTATTTTAGCTTGACCTTTCATGTATGTTGGTGCTTTGTGCTTAATGATTTTCTGGAAACTGCCCCTCCTTGCAGCTTTATAAAGTACGCTCCTAAGAAAACTATTCAGAGGACTAGCAAACAAACTGTGAATGATAGACGAAGGCAAGAAAAGAGTCCAGCATCCTAAGAAAACCAGTGTAAGAATGAAATTAGAAAATTCAAACCAAAGAAAAATGCTCACCCTCAACAACCTTCATGCAGCTTTATAAACATCGGGCGCCTGCAAAGAGAAAATGTTGGAAATTGTGTCAACTGAAGTAGATGGCTTGAAGTTACAATCATTAAACGACTTTTGCAGTTGTGTCTTCCAGGTCAGTCGCTGGAACCCACTCCACTATAAGTTTCCTGCGACAAACAATAAAAGCGTGCAAAAGGGCCTGCACAGATGGTAGGGGTTTTGTGAATGGAAGGGATCTAAATTAGAAACTGAAGCATTGCATCATCTTGTACCGCACAAAGAAAAAGAGACTAATTTAGATATTGAGTATATGTTCTTATTATATACAAAGCACAAACATGCATGCACCTGCTGCAGTTGATCCCATAAAAATTGTTCATGGCGAAAAAGTTGGTTTAACACCCTAATCCTAATAGATTCAACAAGTAGGTGGGTAGATGCTAAAATGTTGGATTTGATTCCTTCAGAGGGTGTGATGAGGTGGAGGTGATGTGGAGTCCAGATGATACTAGGTAGGAGGTTCAACCCACTTGTGTTGTAGATGTTTTCAAGTTGGGTGATGCAGGACAATTAACCACTTGCTCTAAAAGCTCGAACTGTTAGAGTATGGCAAATTAATCCCTTTATCTCATAGCCCAGGCCCCACATCTCATGGGTTAGGACCTCAGTCGAACCTCCCTCGTGGGCCCCAAATCGCATGGGTCACCCATCTCGAGTATGCCCCTGCATCCAACAGGCGACCCCACTCGAGCCTAGTGTGAAAATGCCCCTGCATTAATCACCCCCCGTGAGAAGTCTCGAACACAAGACCTCCCGCTCTGATACCAATTTGATGCAGGACAATTAACCACTTGTTCTAAAAGCTCGAACTGTTAGAGTATGGCGAATTAATCCCTTTATCTCATAGCCCAGGCCCCACATCTCATAGGTTAGGACCTCGGCCGAACCCCCTTCGTGGGCCCCAAATCAAATGGGCCGCCCACCCCAAGTGTGTTCCCGCATCTCACGGGCTACCCCACTTGAGCCCGGTGTGAAATACGCATTAGTCACCCTTGGTAAGGAGTCTCGAACACGAGACCTCCCCCGTGGGCCCCAAATCGCATGGGTCACCCGCCCCGAGTGTGCCCCTGCATCCAACAGGCAACCCCACTCGAGCCCAGTGTGAAAATGCCCCTGCGTTATTGGGGCTTGATGCAAGATAAGGTACTGAAAGGGGCGAGACTAATGGGATGAAAGGGATATGTGAACAAGAATTTAAAAACTTACAAGGCATTGGAACCTTGTGGAGCAACGGATCATGTTCCGCTTGCAGTTGCTTGAAGCACCTTTCCTTTGGTCTATGTTGAAACTTATTCCCAAGGAAGAAGAACAATCATTTTGAGTGTGAAACTTACTTGAACACAACGGACTATCTTCTGTCATTCTTTTGGAATGAAAAAGGCCCCAAACTACTTAGATTAAATATACATGCTACGCATTTATGTGGGTTCCTATCCTCAATATTCTACTGCAATATTTACAAAACCAACAATGTTTTATCACCTTCCAACAATCACCGGATCAGGTACCTGGAAACTATCGATTTTAAGGGATGGACAGCCAACACACTGACAGTAATTTACAGTAAAACGGGATGGACAACAACTGCGTATGGAAATAAGGCATGAACAGCAACTGCCTCAATGCTCTGGAAAGTGGAAATACAGAGTGACAAAAGCATTCACCTTCAACACAGAGAGGTAAGAATCTGAAAGGCCAGTATATTTTCCGACCATTGCAATTCTGACCTGCAGATCATGTTGTACGTTAGTGCTTGACTTGCAATCATCTAACCATGAAGCTAAAGCAAAGATTACCAACATGAAAAATGTCTGAGACGTACAGGATCATGCAACCTGTCACAGAGTCCAGCCCTGCTGGTCCATTCCTCCAATATGGGCTCCCTAGTAACCCTGCTGTAATGAATGGCATAGTCAAGGAGAATGTTATATCGTACGGTAAATATTCATGACATAGTTCAGCACCAAGCAAAACGTGGTGATACAGGAGACGAGATGAGTACAGTAGACAAACCATAGAAGGTTCAGCACTTTCAAAATAGCTTCATGTGCCTTCTGGTTCTATGAAGACAAAGAACCACATGATTGTTGTTAGAAGATATACAATTTGTTGAACATAATCCTTGAAGTGGTTAGCTATGACAAGAAAAGATACCGGTAAAACTATAAAACAACTCATTTCCACATTACTCCCATCAATCAGGTGCACCCTTCCACGGTGAGCCACGGGCCTAAAAATCAGGCCAATCCATGACTTAGGTGAGTGGGCCACACCATAGATAACAGTTGAGAGTGGATGCCCGCCCATTGAAACCTTCTTGATAGTATATAGGGCCCAGTGAGATTTGGTTTAGACATCCAACCCATCCATTGTGTCTCACTTGGATGAGGGGTCACATCAAATTTCAAGCCATTACAATACTCAGGTGGGCCCCATCAAGTGCTTCTAGATGTTTTAGGCATGATTTCCCATGGTTTCGGATGGTGTGGCCCACCTGAGTTCCCGATACGGCTGATTTTTCACACATCCAATAGCCTAGAGGGGACCTACCAAATGCACGGCCTGGATGTCCATCACACATGATGGTGGGGCCCACAGAGCTATCAGGAATTGAACCCTGGATCACTCACAAACACTACACTATCTCTACCAAGCTCATCTAACAAGCAGGAGACACCACCACACGTCTGTATCCAAGTTTCATCAGAACTGTATACAAACTCTGAAAAAGATATCACCTACCCTTAATAGCAAAGGAATGTGCCAAATGTTTGAAACATCATGAAGGATGATGATGTTTGCCGCCTGAAAGAAAATTGTATTCGAATGGTTAAAATTTCTCATACCCAATACAAAACAGTTTTAAAGAAGCAATAATATCAATATTCTGGCTACATTACCGGAACATGGCAAAACTGTGACAATTTTTCTTTGACATTTTCATCAAGTGCCTATCCAAGACATTAAAAAATAGGCATCAGATGAAAGATATGATATATGTGCGTGCCTGCATGCACGGACACACACAAACAAACAAAAAATGCACAACAGAAACATAGAGAGAGGTCGAGACCGTAGCACTGCGACAAGCTAAGATATGTGGAGTCAATCCCAGTCCTCGCAGTCCCCGAACACTGTGCTGAGTTGGCTTTGTTTTCTGAAGGTGGAAAACAACAGCATCACCGTCAAGCCCAAATACTGGGTTATAACTTAAGAGGTTGCATACAGCTGAGTTAATTCTTATGCCTACTAATGGAATAGATTATGTATCCACCAGTGCAAGTAACTAGCAGAAGCCACTATTATCTACCTGTTCACCAACGACATTCAAAACAGGAACAAGACTGACATAAATGAGACAGAAGTTGCCTGTGCCTGTGAAAAAGAATGGGAAGAAGATTAATTGTGTGATGGATCTAGAGCTCTATAAGCATCAGGGTCCAATATGATCAGATGCAAAATCTCCTTTCCCACACGATAAGAGAATTGACCCAAAGCCTCAATAAACGGCATAGATTCGATATCCCCTACACAAAAAATTGCCAACATTGTAATACCACCAAAGATGATAGTCCACATGCTGAGCTGTTTATCCAATGCAAGGACAAACATAAAATTACCACTTCAAAGTCAATTCCAGCTATCATTCCGCCCAGTTCTATGACACATACGTCAGCTAGGCCTTCTTTCCCATCCACAGGAATAACTGTTACACGCTCAATCCACTCTTGAACAACATCTGTAATGTGGGGGACAACCTAAAGAAAGGTAGAGAGAAAAAAATAGATACTAAGCTCAAGATCATACATCAAAGGATGTCAAGTCATGAAGACAAGCAAGAGAAATGGTGTTGACAGGCATCGTTGATGTGCCACCTATTATGATTCTGACCTTAGATTATGCATCCCTCCCAGGAATCTCTTTATGATCAACAACTATGAAAATGTCCTGACCATATTGATTATAGTATAAAGGTTCGATTATTGGTCTGGACCATTCATCACGTGGAACCCAATCAATTTTTATTTTTATTTTAATTGGAAGGATCCTAACCTTCCGATGAATGGAAAGGAAAATGGATAGTGCATATCGATTTTGCTAGAAAAGGTTCCTCCCAAGTTGATCACAAAATGTAAAAATAGGAAGGTTAGGATCTTCTAGCCATTTTGCTAGAAAAGGTTCCTCCCAAGAGAACTAAAAAATGCAAAATGTATATAACAAAAAACAACATAACAAAATAGCCACGCAAACAACATGCACCTTGAGATCTCTTCACGCAAATGTCTCATTAACTTGTTCCTAACTAACTTGGTGCAAGCCTACACTAATTGGGAACTCACTTTAGATAGGCGTCAGGCACATGCCCCTGCATCAAATGGCTGTGCTCAGCCCCTGTTTTGGCCCAAGTCTAGCAAGAATAGCAATCGGGCTTCAAAGACTATGCTCGAGCCCAGCCTGCATGCAAAATGCTTAATAATCAAGCCTGAGCCTCACTAAAGTCAGGTCAAGACCAAACACCTGATGGGCTGCCCAGACTGTTTACAGCACTAGTGTACCCATATATTTGGGTAAATCAATGAAAATTCAGTTTTTTTTTCTCTTTTTCTTTCAAATCTGCAACTGGTTTAGCCTAGGGGTTTGACCCTCCTAATTAGTGGTTGGAATCCACTACAGTTTTGAACATGAAGCGATTCCAATTCAAGAACTGCTCCCCGACAATTTCTCCCACTGTAAGGTCATGTTTGTTTGCATATGTTTTGGGTCTGCAATAGCTGATCAACTTCTCTCAGATAGGGATTCCACAAACACATTGGATGAACTTAGCTGAAGGTTCCAATAAATCCTTAAGTGCTCACATTTAATTTCAGATTCCTACACATCAGTAGTCAGATAGGCAGTTACAGGGTAGTCAACATCAAATGCCAATTAACGAAAAAATTACCAGCACAATCTAATATTTAGACAAGATACGCATGTGTGAGCAGGACCCAAATGCAAGAAGAGCATAACCAATCACAATGGATAGAGAAAGTAATTAGATTTCCCTACCTCAAAACCTAGAACTGTCAACTTTTCTTCTGCTACTGCTGGTACACAGCTCATATAAGTAATGTAAGTCTGTTTCCCACCCTCCAATGTGAATGAGACATCCAGTAATCTCCTCCATCTCAGATGTCTTAGTGCAGCTGCAGCATGCACTTGTGAATAGATCAAAACAGTGTATACCGTAGGTGGATGATAAAGTGTCATGTTTTGAGGTGTAGGTGACCATTCTTGAATTGATAGTTATAAATCTATGTGATGTTAGATGGAAATTATGAATGTGGCCAAATCCAACTACTAAAGTCCCGACGAATCTCATTATAATATTTTGGGATGTATTCAACTAAACTTCTATTTTAGATTCATCTAATGCATTGAAAATTAATGAAATTTAATGGAAGATAAAATTTCCACACCATTTTACCAACGAGTAACTAACTGAACAGTAGATAGTTCTACTTACTAGCTGAACCCTACTTTCTTGGACCTAGTCCACACTTTCATATCTCCCTCCCTGGATTCAATACATGCCACATGCAACTAGGGCAGGATCAGGAAAGAAGAATGAATAGATGAGAGATAATGACCACAAGATGAGAGGACGTTAACGTGTGAGTGGTAGAGCCAAGACGCTTGAATAGTACCGCACAACTAGACTGACTCATTCACCCAACCAACGAAATGATTGTTTGGAATTTAGCTATTTTGATCACTTGTGTAAGGAAGAATTCCTGGCCCTTTTAGAGACAAGATCGGCATGTCAATTCTTTCTATTTTCATAAAGATTTCTTCAAAGCACTACACCATACACACCATTCATAACAATAATATGAAACTTCCATTTCTTTCTTAAGTCGTTGACCATAAGAGAAGAGCAATCCTCTAGCCATGAATTTAACCAAAATATGTGACCAATATGGAAGCGAAAACATCTTGCAAAAATCCTTCCCACTCTACTTGGAAAGTTCTCCTTGCCCTCACAAGAATCCCATGTCGGAACATACGGGCCTCAACTGCATCTTGATGCATGCACCCAAGGACACCCATATGTCAGCCACTATTTAAACCTATAGCTGAGCTAAAGAACATAACATTGAAACCTCGAAATCCGCATACATCTTTAGGTCTAAGGATTAGTCAAAGCAAGTACTGGATCAAGTCAATCCAGGCCCGACATGATGGACTTGTCAGATCAAAGATGATGAAACCAACCACATGCAACTTGTGGCTTTCATTCTAGCCTGATAGAAGTCTTCCCTAGTATCTAGTAATTTAAAAAGGAGAAAAAAAAAAATAGAATCGAATAATGTGGTTTCTAGTAGGAATTGCTAATTAGGCTAAGTACTAAATTACAAGTTCCAGTGAAAAGAAAACCACAACATGATATGATGCTACTTGCCCCAAGTACATTTACAACTAGGATGACAAAAATATGAGTGAGATAGTAAAATACCACAGAAGCTTCCAAATCATTGCACTTCTTTACATTACTCTATTTTAGTAATTGGAATATGCCTCTTTGGACAAGGTATGTTGGGTTGTTCTTCAACATTATTAAACCTAAATGTAGGCAAGAATATCAAAATAAATTAGTTCAGTATGACAAGAACCTAAAAAAAGACAAATTGTAGACGAAGCCAAAAGATTATCAGGTGAAAATAAAAATGAAGCAAATAGACACGATGTTAACAAATGTGTACACTTGATATATAGTGAGCTCGAAAGTTGAATTTGTGCACTGATAGACTTCAAGATCTACCTAAATTTGTGAGCATGAAATTTATCTTTAGAGTTTAACAAGTTGCTCTACAATGGGATTCTCACATCCCAGTTCCCAATCCAGAATGATACTCCCATGAACAAGCCTTAACCGAAAAGCATGCATACTGCATTCTCTTGATGGCTAAGTTCAATTGAGAAAGTTGCAACTTACAAGCAAGTGTGACACTCTCTCTCTCTCTCTCTCTCTCTCTCTCTCTCTCTCTCTCTCTCTCTCTCTGTCTGTGTATATATATATATATATATATATATATCAACGATACTGAGAGAACAATGCCCTTCATGAAAAAATAACAGAAAAAAAAATGCTAAAAATCCATTTTTCCTAACTTTTTTGGGGATTAGATTCCTCAGAGGACTTGGAAGTTGATTGGGAAAAAAGAAGAAGAAGATGATTTTGGTGGGGAAATCGAGATTAGAGCGAATACCAACCAGAACCCAATCAGTGAGTTTTTTTTGTAATTTAAAGTGTTTTTTTCTTGTTTAGGTGGTTTAAAATCAATGGAACCAAGTTACTTATCCATGATTTTGTATCAATACATTATAATTTTTACTTCCTTATTGGCTTTAGAATGTATTAGTCATGTTTACACACTTATCTTATATGATTTGATGATATGAACTCGTTTTGGATATAATTGCATCACTTTTCTACAATGTTGACAAATCGCATAAGCAATCACGTGCGACAGTAGGAAGTTGTGCGCATATGCGATGGCATAACGCATATGTGATCGCACAACCCCAAAAAATTTTATTTTTATTTTTATTTTATTTTTTTTGAAAAACATCAGAAAATTTTAGGAAAAATGGAAAATTTATGAAAAAATATGTAGAAATGCTACAAGTGTAGGGAATTCCTTTTTTTTCAATCTTATTACCAATTGTATAGCCCACATCCTTCTTCATTAACAGAAACAAGTGGGTCGGACAATCAATATTAGGGCCTTATGGATGGAACTTCTTATTACTAAATATGTCAAACAAAGAAATGGTTGGCATATCAATAAAGCAAATACGAGACGTGGTTCAAACGTGTGGTCTGTGACATAAGTCGATCCTATGCAACTACTTAGACCTGTAACAAGATCGAAAGAAATAGAAAGAGGCAAAATCAACTATCAAATTCTATATTTGTAATCAATTACGGGTCTGAGTCTTTAGGAACTAGACCCGGACCCAAAAGGACTCGAGAACTCATGAGATCATACCCAATTAACCAGGTATGGAACAGTATGAATCAAACACATTTAATATTCAGGAAAAAAAAAAAAACTTCTCCTAAGCCATATGGCATTGTCATGCGTATCTCAAGCAATTTGTTTAGGATGTTCTTCTCATACTTGTCTTGTTGTATGGTAACATAACCTGAATTTTAAATGGGTCCAATTTATTGGGCCTTAATCTTGTTAAAATCAGGTCGAATTCATGAGATCATACCCAATTAACCAGGTATGGAACAGTATGAATCAAACACATTTAATATTCAGGGAAAAAAAAAAAAAAAACATCTCCTAAGCCATATGGCATTGTCACGTGTATCTCAAGCAACTTGTTTAGGATGTTCTTCTCATACTTGTCTTGTTGTATGGTAACATAACCTGAATTTTAAATGGGTCCAATTTATTGGGCCTTAATCTTGTTAAAATCAGGTCGTATTCATGAGATCATACTCAATTAACCAGGTATGGAACTGTATGAATCAAACACATTTAATATTCAGGGAAAAAAAAAAACATCTCCTAAGCCATATGGCATTGTCACGTGTATCTCAAGCAACTTGTTTAGGATGTTCTTCTCATACTTGTCTTGTTGTATGGTAACATAACCTGAATTTTAAATGGGTCCAATTTATTGGGCCTTAATCTTGTTAAAATCAGGTCGTATTCATGAGATCATACTCAATTAACCAGGTATGGAACTGTATGAATCAAACACATTTAATATTCAGGGAAAAAAAAAAAACATCTCCTAAGCCATATGGCATTGTCACGTGTATCTCAAGCAACTTGTTTAGGATGTTCTTCTCATACTTGTCTTGTTGTATGGTAACATAACCTGAATTTTAAATGGGTCCAATTTATTGGGCCTTAATCTTGTTAAAATCAGGTCGTATTCATGGGTCGGATCCATCGAGTACCCCTAGCATTGGATACCCATTGACAACCCTACTAGCCCAAGCACAACCCGTTTGATAAATGGTTCAAATTTGGGTCAGGTGGCCAGTATTAATTCATTAAATTAATGGGTCGGCGACTTTCGATTTTAACATGACTTAGACCAAACCCGAATTTTTTTTATTTGTGTCTAGGTCTAAAACAATAGCTGTATTCTTAAATGGGTTGAGTACGGGGCACCCCTTGACCCAACCTAACCCAACCATTTGCACTCCCTCTTTTACTAAAGGACGATTGTTGTCTCACTTTACTAATCTGGAGGGCTCAAGAATGTTTAAACCTATTTCAAAATAGCAAAAACGATAAAGCAAACTGATGGTTTGACTGTTAAAACCCTACATGCCCACATATATTATTAATTGGTTGGGCCACATGTTCTGCATATATCACCTTTTGCTTGCTATGACTTTCACTTTACTTCTTTCATAATTTCAGAAATTGCTTTCAGTTTCACTACTCTTTAAGAAGGGCAACATCTACAGGTAGGCATATATAGGTGGCTACTATGTTTCGGTTGCTATTTCGTTATGTTGTTTTTTGTTATATACATTTTGTATTTTTTTAGTTTTCTTAATGGGTCTATATAGGTGGGCTACTATGTTTTGGTTACTTAATGGTCCCATCAACTTACCCATTTGATTGACAACTTACATATTCGACTAGTATGCACATGCAATGCCTTATAGACATCATGCCTTGTACATGAGTGGGCTTCACATAACTCTTAGAGAACTTTGTTGAAAGGGTTGTTAACAGGTTGAGTTCGTGCTTCCTAGTACCCCCGTACCTAGGCCTAGCTAACCCAGATGGGTTCTTTCCGAGTTCAAGTCTAGTTTTAAATATCCAAAACCAAATCCAATCAAGTTTAGGTATCTCTTAGGGTACTTGTTCGAATATCCTAACAGTAAGACACACATAGGCTTTGCAAACCTCAGGTCCCAATTTGAGGGAAATGATCAAATCATGTAACCATAACCACTTTCTCCAGTCTAGCTGATGTGTTTCATTTGCATAAGTAGAAGCCATCACTCCTTGCTCTTGTCTTATGCTCATTCCAAAAAACTTATCTTGCCTAAAGGATGTTTTGAAAAACATGTTGCTACTTTTTTACAAACTTCATTTGGCTTTTGTGGAGAGAACTAGAAACATTTTATTTGGGATTATCTTTATGAACTATAGAGACAACATGCTTGGTAAATAACATCTAGAAGGCATAAACTTTTTGCTTGCCAAGAAGGGGCATATTGCCCTCTATAGGTTGTGGGTTTCTTCATACTCTCTAAAGTGATTCCTCTTCTTTAATGAAGTCTAATTATTCATAGTAACAAATAAATAGAGACTAACGAACACAAGGATAGGAACGACAAGCCTTCATAAGTGATGGTGAGAAATTGCTACAAACCTCAAAAGTAAACATTGAAAACACAATTGACATAATGAGGCTACTAGCAAAGAGCATTGGCTTTGAAGTTCAAACCCAAGCATTCAAAATGAAAAAAAACTGGAGATAGTCCTCGTGCGCGGACAGCGGGCCAGGCCTGTCGCATGTGCAAGGGGGCGCCGAACGCGGAGAGCGCTTCCTTGGCTCTGGTCGCCAGAGGAGGGCTTCAAAACTCCCAAGTTTCGTTTCGATCGGATGCGCGGTCTGTGCGTGGTGCTCCGCCGAAGTTTCAGCCATCCTGCAGGGCCAAAATCTGGAATTCTACTGTAAATAGAAAAATTGTTGCAATAAATGACAGATTTGAAGCGCGGACGGTGGTAGGAGATGAGAATTAGAGATGGTAGAGGATGGGGGCGAATCAGGATCGATGTGACTTCGCACCACGGTAGTTAACCCTTCGATGAAGGGAGAGCTTCGCACCCAATTGGATTTCCACAACTCGAGAACTCGAAAGAGTAGAAAAATGTAAAATTTTCATTAAGCTTCAATCAATAAAAAAGCTACAAGGAATGCCTATTTATAAGAAAAAACCTATACCCCAAAACTCGCGCCATGTGCGCAGCCTATTACTTGGCGATGAAGTAAACCAAAATAAAAACTAATCAAAGAAATTTAAAGTGTCCATAATACTCTAAATAACATTAATAAGCAAAACCTAAAATATAAGATTAATCTGACTAGTGGGTCACGATCATGAGATCCTATGATGGGCTTTACTTGACTACCGGGCCCACTCCAATGAACCAAAATTTAGTCTTCTAGCTAAAAGGCCCTCCCTGGATATCGTCATCGATCTAGATCAACGGTAAGGCCCTCCTCCTCCTTGGGTATGTACGTAGGGGGCAGCGTGCGTGCGCGCTTGATGTCCCCATCAACTCTCCCCAGCTGTGAAGATTTCGCCACTGGCGAAATAAAACTCCTGAACCACTCCAAGATGTCAGGATCAAGTCTCTGAAACTCCTTTTCAGTGATTCACGTGCTGTCTGAAGCTGGGTGTGACTTCCATTTAACCAGGTACTTCTGAAACCCGCCGTCTGACATTGAAACTATCTGATGGTCAAGGATATCCTCTATTATCTCTCTGGGTGTCGGAATGGTAGGTATGGGAGGTAAAGGCTGAGATGATGGGTTGGGATGGGTTAGTATAGGAGGTAGAGGCTAAGAAAATGGATCGGGAAGGGTAGGTATGGGACGTGGTAGCTGGGAAAATGGGTCAGGACGGGTAGGTATGAGAGGTAAAGGCTAGGAAAATGGGTCGGGAGGGGGCCATGGATCAAGGGAAAGGTCCGGAGAATCAGGATGGTTAGGTGATATGCTTGACAATATATCAGTGGTCCCCTAAAATGCAACTAGATCTTCCTCATTGAATGTGGAACTACTTTCCATGGAAGGTGGAAGATCTACCACATACGCATTGAGACCGTTTCGTTTTATAATTTTAAATGGTCCAGCGCTACTTGCATGTAATTTATGAACGGCTCCTTGAGGGTACTGCTCTGGCCTAATGCGGACCATCACAGAGTCCATTACTTTGAATTCCTTGAAACGTTTATGTTGGTCTGCAGAAAGTGTGTAATGTTCATTACTAGTCATGGTCTTCTGCCTGATTTCTCGATGCCATGAATGAATGTGATGCGCAAAAGACTCTGACGGCCTATGAGATAACAACATAGGGACAAGATCAATAGGTATCCTAGGTTTGTAACCAGTAACGACTTCACAAGGACTTAGATCAGTGGTCCTATCGATAGAACTATTAAACGCAAACTCGGCTATAGTAGTATGGTGTCCCATGTTTTGGTGTGTCATATATCCATCATAGGGGGAAACTCATCCGGTAGATCATCAGGAAAGACATCACGAAACTTAAACACTACCAGAATGGCCTCAATGGGTAACTCTACACTAGCCTCTGGTGCACTCTTCACAGTGGTGGGGTTTATCCTGACGGATGTCTCTAATTGGGTATTGCGCACATCAAATTGCTCAAAGCATTGGTCTATATGTTGTTCCCAACGCTTACCCAAAGACTCAAACTGCTGGGACAGCTTGTTTAGTGACTCTTACAAATGTTCCATTTTTATTTTATTTTATTTTTTATTTTTTTTTTTAAGAAACAATCTAGTTTCTAAAAACGAAAAAGGAAAGTTTCTAAAAACAAATTAGAAAAGTTTCTAAAAAACAAATTAGGAAAGTTTCTAAAAAAAGACAACTTAGTTTCTAAAAAAAAAAGGAAAGTTTCTAAAAATAGAAAGTAAGTTGGTTTCTAAAAAAAGAAAAAAGAAAGTAAACTAGTTTCTAAAAAAAAAAGGAAAGGAAATTAGTTTCTAAAAAGAGATTAAGAAAGTTTATAAACCTAGAAATAGAAAGCTAAGTTAATTTCTAAAATAATTCAAATAAGGGGATAACAAAAAATTTCAGCAGCTTATGTCAGGGTTTATGGACCTCTAAACAACCATATATGATGAGAATTGATGCGTAATGGACATAAACAATTAAACCCTAAACATGTAATGCATTCCCCTATAAGAACCCTAGGCTCTGATACCAAATTTGATGTAGGACATGAAAATTAAATATGATATGCAAGATCTCAGGCTTTAAATTATACTAATTTAGAAACAATCACATAAAATTCCACATCCCACACAAAAGTTCAAACATTCAAGCAAGGGGAATCTCTGCGGGTCCAAACCTACACAGGCTAGGGCTAGATCAGTAAAATTATGGACCAAAAGACATTCAAAGGGAAGTAAAAAAATCATCCACACATGCACAGCAATCAGTCCTTAATCCAAGGGATTCACCAAATTCAATTCATAGAACCCTAGGGTAAGAAAAATGGCAAATAAATTGAAAGTAATGCAATATAGGGTTAGGGTTATGGAGAATAGGTATGAGAGGAGTAAAATAGGCGGAAATCTAAACCTGGAAATAGTCCCCGCGCGCAGACGGCGGGCCAGGCCTATCGTACGTGCGAGGGGGCGCCGAACGCAGAAAGCGCTTCCTTGGCTCTAGTCGCCAGGGGAGGGCTTCAAAAGCCCTAAGTTTCATGTCGATCAGATGCGCGGTCTGTGCATAGTGCTCCGCCGAAGTTTCAGCCCTCCTGCTGTAAAGAGAAAAATTGTTGCAATAAAGGACAGATTTGAAGCACGGATGATGGTAGGAGATGAGAAATAGAGATGGTAGAGGATGGGGGCGAATCGGGATCAATGTGGCTTCGCACCACGGAAGTTAGCCCTTCGATGAAGGGAGAGCTTCACACTTAATTGGATTTCCACAACTCGAGAACTCAAAGGAGTAGAAAAATGCAGAATTTTTATTAAGCTTCAATCAATAAAAAAAGCTACAAGGGGTGCCTATTTATAAGAAAAAACCAATACCCCAAAACTCACGCCATGTGCGCAACCTATTACTTGGCGATGAAGTAAACCAAAATAAAAACTAATCAAAGAAATATAAAGTGTCCATGATGCTCTAAATAACATTAATAAGCAAAACCTAAAATATAAGATTAATTCGACTAGTGGGTCACGATCATGAAATCCCATGATAGGCTTTACTTGACTACTGAGCCCACTCCAACAAACCAAAACTCAGTCTTCTAGCTAGGAGGCCCTCCCTGGATGTCGTCATCGATCCAGATCGACGGTGGGGCCCTCCTCCTTGCATACGTACGTAGGGGGCAGCATGCGTGTGCATGCGCGCGTGATGTCCCCATCACCATATGGCATGGAGTACTATCCACCGCGATAGACGAAACCGCTTCTCCAACTTCTTCCAAAAGAGGCGAGGGCATAGAAGGGCCTCATTCATTTGCCCTGTCACCTACCTTGGAACACAATCAAGGATATTCCCCACTTCAATGCCTTCCAAATAAAAGATGTTCTTAAAGCATTTCAACTTCCAATGCAATATCATCAATAGACTCAAGGATGATGACTGCCTTTGTCTTAATTCTCCACACCATGGATCTACACCTTTTTACAATCGAGCATAAAAAAATCTAGTGTTGCAGTCTCCCTCTTTTAGCCATATATTCCTAGCTTTTTGTTTTTAAAAGATTTCCTCTTGAAGTTGCACTTTTGATAGTGGGTCTTGGCAAGCTCAAGTTTTCTGCAATCTTCATATGATCTCGATCTGAGAAACCTCGATTAACATCGAGTGTGGGCATCTACTCCATGATTCTGAATGATGGTATCAGTCACCGTATCGACCTGGCGGAAAAATGATATGAACAGCGTCGCTTACTGGTATCGAGGCCGTATTGGGCCATATCGGCCTGTATTAGTCAGAATTTTTTTAAAGCAAAAAAAAAAAAAAAATGTGGAAATATATTAGAAAATAGGAAAATTGAAATTTTCAAGAATCTATCTTTTTTTGTGTGTTTGGACAATGTATTGAATGGTGTATCGGACCGTTCTTTGGTAACAATGTTATCCTAACAGGTTAACCTACTATAAGGTGTGGTGTTGATTTTATTTTATTTTCTATAAATTGTTGATATGTGTCAGAACTTGATATTATATATTGCTTATATGATTATCTATTAACTAATATAATTTTTCTAAATTTATTTAAAAAAATAGAAAACACCCAAAAAGTAACTTTTTTTTTAAGATGAGCATTTTATTGAAAGCCAAATTTATATTATAAAAAAATTATAAAAAATTTAAAAAAAAAAAAAAGAAAAAAAAAAGAAAGCTACTCCATAGTAGCTAGAAACCCCCAAAACAAAGAGAAGAACTACATAACCCAATCTCTAAACAAAATTAGAACCCTCGAAAACACCCCCGCCTTGGAAACTCTACAGTTGTGGAAACAACGGTTGTTTCTTTCTGCCCAAACTGCCAAATGGACCGCCATAAGGATAATCCTCCACTTCTTTTTCCCTAGGGCTACTCAAAAAATTAACTTGAAACTAGAAAAAAATGCAGAAAATATTTTTTTAAATCAAAGCATGTGTGAAATAATTAGATCCATAGTCTTCTAATACTCCTCATGCATCATAACAAGAATTTATAAAATTTTAAAATAATAATAATAATAAATAAAAATTAAAATTAAAAAACGACTTAAAAACTTTTTTATGAAATTTTTAGAAAAAACATGTGTAAATAAAAAAGAAATTAAAAAAGAAAAAATGCAAATCTTCAACAAATCAGTAGATCCATATTCTAATATTCTTCAAGAATCCGAAAAATAAAATAAAAACTAATTTAAAAATCTTTCTGAAATTTTTAAAAAATACCTATGTAAATAAATAAATAAAAGAAAAAAGAAAAGGCCCCAAATCTTTAATAAATCAACAGATCCATGATCCTCTAATACTCCTCAAGGTCATAACAAGAATTGGAAAAAAAAAAAACTAATTTAAATTTGTTTATAAAATTTTCAGAAAATACCTACATAAATAAATAAATAAATAAACCTCCAAAACTTCAACAAATCCATAGATCCAGTCTTCTAATATTCCTCAAGCATGACAATAAAAATCAGCATAAAAAAAAGTACTTAAAAACATTTTTACTAAAATTTTCAGAAAATAGCTACATAAATAAATAAATAAATATTTTTTTTTTAAAAAAAAAAGGGAAAACACCTCAAATCCAAATCAAAGCCAACAATATTTTATGGAAATAATTTATATTGTTGTTCCGATGTGATTCCAGATTGAAAACGCAACAAAAAAAAAAAAAGTTTTTTTTTTTTACCTTTTCTACGATTTTTGTAAAACCGGACCCGGGAGGTTCAATTCTTCGATTTGATGCCAAAAAAAAAGTTTCGATCTTCAAATTTGATCTAGATTTGGTCGGAAATGCCTTTAAAATAATCCCTCTCTATAAAGAAATTAAAAGGAAAAGAGGGGGGGAAAACAAAACAAAACAAAGAAAACTTTTTCTTTTTTTTAAAGTCATCTTTAGGCTATCAAATATCAATGTTAATACGGCTCGATACAGAAAATACGGGCCGATGCAGCACCGTTTTTTCATAACGGGAAGGTCACAATGTCCCTTTAAGTTCTAGATATCCTTGATATCATAGTCCAAAGACAGAACACCATTCCTAGATCAAGCTATCTACAACCTTATGCCCTCCTGCAATTGTCCTTTTGAGAACGTTTGCCTGAGCCATATCAATAATTGACTCTTGAAGATATATTCAACACTTACGAGGTGCAAATCTTTGTGTTGAACTTTGAATCTGTGAGTTCATTGTATCCTAAAGACAATTTGTCATCTCCTTTCTTTTGCACTTGGAATACCAAACAATCGCAGCAAATCTGTCTTAAGATATTGACTATTCAAGTCAACACTTGAACCCACAAATCTGTTTTTTCCTTTTTTTTCCTTTTTAAATTTCTTCATTTCTTCCATTGCGTGCTACTCCCCATATTCCAACAATTATGAATAGAATGAGGCTACCTTGCTACTCTTGTTTTGTTACTCTTTATGAATTGAATCAAATTATTGCAATTCAGTTCACAGAGCATCCAAAAACAGCTAGATGTTTCCTTTTCCAATAATTTACATATTCCAATTCTTTTGAATATCCAAGCAATCTAATCACAATCTTTCATTGTCAAGAAAAATTGAATCCTAACCGTGAGACTCTAAACCAAAATGCTGAAAACATAAATCATTGTTTTAATAAACATCATGGACATACCAATTCATTTCAACAACAAACTAAGCAGTGGAGTCCAGAGGAGCATCAGAGATCGTCTCACAAGTCATGTTAATGGCACGGTCTTCCAACCTGTAAGCAGCTCCGTTACTGACGGAAGATGTGACTGAATTTCTGCTCTTACCTGCATATTATAGTATGTGGTTCATTGAATGTGATTGATCATGGAAGCTTTCTCTTGGAGTTGCATTGCACCAATTATCAGCTGAGAGTCTACCTCAATCCACAGTTTCTCAATAAACCATAATCTTCAATGCTGCAAATGGTTCTCTCTTTCTTGTTCTTGGAGACATTGAGAAGCCTCCTCAAGGAAAACATAATTAGATTGAAATTGCCTTCAAGACATGAGAGACCAATGTTACCTAAATCACCAATCCCCTTATGTTAACCATTCCAAATCCCATGATCCGGATTGTGGGTCATTTGCAACCTGGATGCTACTCTTACCAATCCGAAACTATAGTTATATACTCCCAGTATGGATTGAGTCGTAATGTCAATGTACATTGAGAACGTAGAGATTTATACTTGTATTATGGATGTGAGACCACTAATAATAATACCATCATTTTATACATAAATTAGAATATTGATTCATATATTAAACTGTACACACAGCTAGTGTCTGTACTGGGGTGACCCAAATGATCTTACCCTAGTGTACCACATATTGGAGGTAGCAGTGTACCATATACCTGTTCCAGCATCACATAGAGCAACCTGAGATCCAGTTAACCTTGTGACAGACCCTAGAGAAAAGGCAAAAGAAACTGACTTCATGATGAAAACCTTTCTTGCAGAAGTAACAATAATGACTTGAAAGTAGCTTTAGGCTGTGTTGACAAGTTCAACTGAATCCAATTGCAACAATGTAACTCGATAAAGAAACAACAACCAAAGTCGGGCTTGCACTACTTTGTACATCCTGAGAGGCAAACCCAAAGTTGAAAGTACTTCTACTTCATGTCCAAACTAGAAACATGTGGAATTGCAATTGGGGGTTTGGTTGTCACTATGAATTAAAATGGTGCCAAACCCTGGTTAACAAATTCGTGTTCGAAGGACTTGAATTGCAGTCAGTTCAATTGAGCATCCAAACACGCCCCTAATTATTTTCTTGAAACTAAAGTGACCATCAATGGCATAAAAATGCAAGCTGCACACAAAAATATCTCCAATAAATATGAATGGTGGAGAATTGAAAGGTGAGCTTCAATAATTTACTAAAGAGCTTCTAAAGAGTCTCAACAAATTGGATTTTACCTCTTCTTGCATTCAGATGTTTAAAGCCAACTACCACAGCATTCACTTTTGGAATGTTGAAGTTTTTTCCTTTGCTTGTAATGCCTTTCTGAATCACCTGCAATCCAGGTGACGACAACTAAACATTTGTTGGTATGCATCAAGAAATTATGCTGATTCCATTAGATTACATGCCTTCTAACTGACTTAGCATTTGAGGTTCTGATTGCAGCTCCAAAAACAGGACAAATCCAAGACCTCTCCAAATTGAGAAAGGTAAAATAACTCAAGTTGTACTCATCCACCATACACATGGAATAAATTCCTTCCAATCCAGATCATCCAACTAATGTACCCCAATTTGGATGGAGCTTGGCACTAAAGATGCTCTAACTCGTTGATCACAAGCATCACATTGGCGACTATCACATGGAAGTTTGAAAGAAAATGATCAGCACTCCAAATTCACAGAGATTAAGTCAGTTAAGATCATCCAAATAGTGTGACTTTCACAATGTCCTCTATCTACAGTGAGAGCTACAATTTGGAAAGTGCAAAACTGGATCAGTTGCCACACTTGAGAGAGGTCTGGTTCCCAACCATCTACCATATTTCGTCACTCTCCGAACCCTTCAAGCAATGAATCTCTTCATTGATTAATCATTACTCCCATTCCCTTCATCTCTTCATTCTCGGATCTTGTGGTTTGCATCATGAAAACTATGTAGTTAAATTTTTTGGATTTATTGCAATTGGTATTGATCTTCAATCCTAGTAGGATCACAGCTCTGTACTTCTGATCTAGCTATTACTTGACCTATTATGATATTATGTTAGTTAGTCTTACAACTACATTGTAGACATCTAGTATGAGATTAGGTCATCATTACCATAAAGCAAATAGTCATCAGTTATCAACTTACTATACTTATCAGCCTTCCGCACAAAGTTAACCAGTTAATGGAGCCATAGTTATAAAACTCAGTGACTCAACTCAAAACTTGGCCTAATCAACTCAACTCGAGATATTTGAGTCCCTTGGAAACTTGCTAATGAGCCTGAATTGGTCAGGAGACTCAGGACTCAACAAGACACATTGAGTTGACACAAAAACTCGGTCAGCTCAACATGACTTGGAAACCACGAGTGCACGCAGAGTGTTCAAGTGGGGGCGTCTCACAAGCAAGTGCACTACCAGTGTGCTATGACACGTATTTGTGTTTGAATGAGAGTATTTAAAAACTATGTTATTTTCAAATATACCACATAGGCTGGATACTTCTAAACTTAAATATCGAGTCAAGTCAACTAAAGACTCGTTGAGTCTTCGGGTTGACCTGACCCAGCTAGATATTGAGTAGAGTTAAGTCGAGTTAAGTTTTTGAATTATCGATGGAGCAAGGGTTACATCGCTAATTCTAGTAAGATGAGGCCGCCAACAAAAATGTTTTTTTTTTTATAAAGGAAATATCTTAATTAATTTGTCTAAAAAAATCTACAAATTAGAGCTAGAAAACTAATGAATGAGTAATTGGGTTATTTCACGGAATATTGCCTAAATTTGGAATGAAGCAACTTGTGCAGTTCTCACTGACCATTTAGATGTCTTCACATAATGTCGCGTGCAGGAAAGCTTTCAAGAAGATATTGGAAGATGCATATAGATATTCTTACAAAGTGCAGCATGTAGGAAAGCTTTGAAGAAGATATCGGACGACCAGCAGCAACATTCATTACAGCAAGTAAAATGAGCTGATGTTCAATTGGAGTTCAACAAATCACCTCTCCTTCGCCCTAGGGGACAAATTTATTAAGCATTCCAAGGTATTCTTGACCTTTTTCACCCTCTATGAGCAAGCCCACTAACATAGATGTAGTGGATGCATCCACAGAAAAATGTCTTTTAGCCATTTCACCAAGAAGTTGCATTCCCTTGACGGTCTCATTGTTTTGTAGAAAACCCCTAATTAAAGCATTGAAGGTGACACTATCTGGTTGGCAACCCTTCTCTTCCATTTGCAAGAACAATCCATTAACTTCCTCCATAAGCCCTTCTTTACAGAGCCCATTGATTAATGTGTTATATGTTCTAACATTATTCCCCAAGCCCTTGGCAGAGGCCCAACTGAAAAGCTCCTTCACATATTTGAGTTCCTTAGCTTCGCACATCCCATTGATAAGGACATCGAACACTGCATTATTTGGTTTAATTCCTCTAATTTCCATCTCATTGAGTAGTTTCATTGCCTCAACAGGACACTCATTTTTACACAGCCTGTCCATCAGAATGGTGTATGTGAGGACATTCGGACATTGTCCATGAGTTTGCATCTCATTGAAGAGCTCTTGTGCAGCCACAACTCTCTGTACCTGGCACAACCCACATATAAGAGTACTGTAAGTAACAACATTAGGCTCCAATCCCTTGCAAGGCATTTCTCGGAAAAGCTGCATAGCCTCGTCCACCATCTGATTCTTGCAATATCCATCGATTAAGATGTTGCAAGTCACGACACTAGGCTTATGGCCTTTAGACACCATGTTATCAAATATCTTTAAGGCAGCATCCATTTGGCCAGTAAAACAGTAGCCATCCATCAATGCATTGTACGTGATTACATTAGGCTCCTCACCTCTCTGGGTCATCAATTCTAGTAATCCATAGGCTTCTTTAATCATTCCTTCTTTGCAAAGAGCATTCACCAGTATGTTGAAGGTTGTCACATTAGGAGAGATTCCTCCATCCAACATTTCCTCAAACAGAATCATTACTTCTTTCCACTGCCCTAAATTGCATAGTCCATGAATTAAAGAACTGTAAGTGAAAACATCCGGCCGAATCCCTTTACCAACCATTTCTGAGAAGAGGTTAAGGGCCTCCTTTGTGAGCCCATCTTTGCGTAGACTATCGATGATTGAAGTATAAACCGTAAGGTTAGGCCTACATTTACCCGCACCCTTCTCCATTTCCCAGAGCAACCCAAGTGTCATTCTGTTATTCCCAAACTTGCAAAGACAATCGATAAGTATCCCAAACGTCACCACATCTTTCCCTTAAGCAAATTTAATTTCTGGAAAAGAGAGACCGGCCCCACCCCAAACTAAGAAAGAAGACCCACATACTTACACCTTATCCGAGAAACCCTACACCACTAAGGAAGCAAGCTCGAACATAAAAGGACGCAAGCCCCAATCCTCATCTTTCATCTCTAAAAAGATCGGGCAATGATCGGATATTAGCCTAAACAGAACTCTTTGAAAAACTAAAGGAAACTTTTCAACCCAATCCGTTGAGAGCAAAAATCAATCCAGCTTCAACTTAACTGCCCTAGTCTGACCATTAGATCACGTGAATTTTACTTCGCCCATTGGTAAATCTACCATGTTGTTATAGACTATCCATTTTGAGAAATTCCCCATGCTTCTGGTTATATGGTTGCCACTTGATTCTTGAAAAGAGAATCTCACAACATTGAAGTCTCCACCCACCACTCATGGCGACTATTGTTTGCTCTAGCATGAATCCAATTCAGCTTAGAATAATTGTCATGAGCTCAATCTATTTGGCTCGTAGACAACTGTAAAAACCCACTTAAAACCTGATAAAACCTCTTTTACTAGCAGAAATAGGGAGAAATGCCCCTCCCAACAGTTCCCCTTTGACCACAACTTTGAGTTCTAGATAGTTAAAATTCTACCTATTGAACAATTTGTGTTCTACGCCACCCAGCCTATGAAATTTCCCCTACACAACAAGTCCACTATCCTCTGATCATATGATTGCAGCTTTGATTCCTTGAAGTAAAGTGTTTTGTATTTATTCTGATATGGCCATAAAGGCCGATACGTATACGTAATGGCAATGACCATTACACGAAACGGGGATGAAACGGGGCAATTGGCTTTTTTGGGGCTATAATGGCCATTATGGGTCATAACAACCATTACCCCCATAACGGTCAAAAAATGACAACTTTTTTCTATTTAAATTCATTTTTTCATTTTTCTTATTCTAAAAACTTTCTTAGATTATTCTACAGCAGATTTCCACCACTCTTAATATATTTTTTTAGGATTAAAACCATACATTGAAGCGATTTAGGTGAATAGAAGCTTCGAGGGTCTTTTTTATTTTTCTTCAAAAAACATGTTATTTATGCCTTTTTTCATTTTCTAGTTCTATTGCTTAATTGTGATGTGTAAATATTAGAGACATGTAACCATGTTCATAAATTCACCAAACAACCAGATACAACACTCTCGCCAAAAGAGTAGATTGTTACGCTACCATAAACATGTTTTTTAAAAAAAAAAAGAAAAAAATGAATACATATTTGGAATATTTATATTATTCCAGAACTTTTCAGGGAAAAAAAAAAAAAATTCAACCATTATGGAGGTTGTAATGATCGTTATGCCCCCCATATCGGCCGTTACGGCCGATGCCCATATTGGTAATGGTGGTGACCGTTACGGGCATAGTTACCTATACGAAATACCTTGCCTGGAAAGCTACTATTTAAGCCTTATATTATTTACAATTATTCCTAATATGTGCCCTCTTTTACAGACACTTCAGATGACGCGCGTTCCAACTTATTATCTTCATAGAGAAATTGTGCTTGCCCTTCTCTTTGTTGAGCTCCTCTCTTTCTTCTACACCTCGTGAGAAACTATCAGATCAACCATTACCAAACTCTCTGTCGATGCCTCTTCATCTTCCTCTTGCCTCTGTGGATTTAACAATGACGACAGTGTACCTTTATGAACCATCATCACTTGGTCGGAACTTTCAACTGATTGATGCTTAACGTAGACCCCATTGCACTCTCCAAACTCTATCTAATTCAAAAATGGAAACGTTCGATTGCTTCTGAAGATATTCTCTTTCTCCTAGCAATCCGAAGTCAAAAAAAAAAAAAGAAGAAGAAGAAGAAGAAGAAGAAGAAGAAGAAGAGACAAACCACCATATCGTTATATTAATTTCAAGCACATGCCGTCACTACTTTCCCCCATCTATGTGAAGCAAACCACACATGTGGTTCCCAGTTGTGTTAACAAAACCACTCGCGAGACACCTTCCGCAGGCAATGTGAGGACCACAAAAAGTTCCATTCAAAACTTTGCTACGCTAAAAAGCATTTTTTGTGACGTCACCACCACATGTCACCATTCTCTTCTCCTTCATTAAAACAAGAAACGTACCCTACGCTTATTACTCGGCTTCTCGTTCGAAGCATCTTGACCCCCCTAAAGAGACCCACACCCGTTGAAAGCTTCGGCCATGACTGACATTGGTATCATTACTACCATGCATCAATACCTCCTCTTTTATTCCCTCCACCTTTCTGCCCACCAATGAGGGACTTACAAGACAATGATTTATCATCCATTGCTCGATATGGTGTTCCATCATCTTCCATGTTCTGATTCGCTATCAACGACGAGCTCGAGCTATCTTTCCCTACACCTATAACCAACTCCTGAGATTCCTTCTGCAACTTTATGAAAATGCTATCATTTTTTACTCTATTCAAATATTTTTCGGCACCATTTGCAGTTTTTTCTTCCGTATTTAGATTATAGCAAAACGAATTTTCTCACAATATTCGAACAACAAATCAATCTCTACTACCATTTTGATACAAGCCCTGATTTCTGTGAACACTTTGTTTATCTAAAATATGAAAGGGAGGTTCCAAATTTGGATACAGACTTTGTTTTATGATTTAAGTAAATATAAGCAAGAGGGTAGGGGACGTCCAACAGTAACTCTCCCATCCTTTCCCATTCTCTTTGTTCCCTTTTCCACTCTTTCTTCTCTTACATCTAACTAGATGGTATTAGAGCGGTAATCGATCAAGTTCCAATCACTTTCTTTTCCCTTACCTATCAAAAACCTTCTCTTCCTTTCCTTCATGCTCTCTTGTGCTCATAGCTTTTTAAGAAACTTAGGGTTATTTCTAGTGCACTGTCCTCTTCAATGGCCTATGTGTGAATGGTGTTGGTGATGTGTACATGATCGTAGTTCTTTCTAGAATTTGGTTAAGGTGTATGGGCTGATTGGTGCATCCTGTACTGTGTACGCATTGTGTTGGATTGTGTGGCTAAAGCATTCAAGTTTCCAGAAGCATTAGCCCTTACTTCTATAAGCATTGTACATCCATTTCTTCTGGTTTTTATTGCCTCTATTTGCAATGTATATGAAGGGTAAGCAAAAATCAGATTCGTAAATCCATATGACTTTTTGAGGGTTCAAATATCCACTATCAAGTTAAATGACCAGTATTCTAAATCTATACAAGTCTTAACAACCAAGGGGAACAATAGGAGAAATTGGATGAAAAGAAGTAAATATGATGAATGGATTTAGGGCAATGCTCAGATCGTGACGTGCTTGTGGAATTATATGGAAATGTCTATTAGAAATGTTTCTAGATAATGGCAAATAAAGTTTAGGATTCTCCATGAGTAGAGTTGTAAATGAGTCAAACCGAGACGAGCTTGGCACAGCTCGGCTCAGCTCAACCAGTAGCTAACCCCAGCTCGAACTCGGCTCGGCTTGTTTCTTGAGCCTAACTGGCAAGCTTGGCTTGATTCAATCAACAACTCAAACAAGTTCGAGACAAGTTCGAGCCTGTGCGACAATTTCTCAAACACATAGAGTACATCTTCAATTTCAAACAAAATGTAAAACAATGACAACACTTTACAGGTATTTCATCAAACACTCAGTGAGCAGCATCAAAATCAAGATATGAGAGCAGTCTTAGAATGTAAAGTTTTTTTTTTTTTTTTTTTTTTTTGTAGTGATTTGTTTTGATTCCATTCCTTCCTCGCACCAGCCGATCCTGCGGAGAATGTATGTGCCCGAAACAACACTTCATTGAGTCATTTCATCAACCACTCGGCGAGCAGCATCAATATCAAAATAACTGAGTCATCGAGCCGATTCGATCCAAGTCAATTCAAGTTGAGGTTCGATTTGAGTCGAGTCGAGCTCGGGCAAGCTTGAACTCAACTTGAAATTTTTTTCAAGCTCTAAAAACCAACTCGACTTGGTCTGAATCCAATTTCGAGCTTTTCTGAGTTAAGTCGAGCGAGATGACTGAGCTAACTCGATTCATGTACAGCTCTATCCATGAGAGATGTGTTCATAAAAAATAAAATAAAAATAAAAACATCACTCAATCCACACCAATTATTTGAAGAGGTTTTTTTCTTTCCAACAAGGAGATAAATTGCTAGGTGAATATTACAGGAACTCAAAGGAACATGGGAGGAGTTGAATGTGTATCAACCTCTTAGAAGCAAGGTATTCCCTAACAGTAACAGTGGTCAGAACAAATACTATTGTTACAATTATGGTATGGGCCGTTACAACTTGAGAGAGAGGGAGGGAGAGAGAGAGAGAGAGAGAGAGAGAGAGAGAGAGAGAGAGTTGATGTTGAATCGATGTTCACCAAATCACCTCTCCTTCGCCCTAGGGCACAAATTTATGAAGCATTCCCAGGTATTCTTGACCTTTTTCGTCCTTTGTGAGCAAGCGCACTAACATAGTTGCGGTGGATGCATCCGCAGAAAAATGTCTTTTAGCCATTTCCCCGAGAAGTTGCATTGCCTTGGGGGTCTCATTCTTTTGTAGAAAGCCCCTAATTAAAGCATTGAAGGTGACACTGTCTGGTTGGAAACCCTTCTCTTCCATTTGTAAGAATAATCCATTAGCTTCCTCCAAAAGCCCTTCTTTACAAAGGCCATTGATTAGTGTGTTATATGTCCTAACATTATTCCCCAAGCCCTTGGTGGAGGCCCAACTGAACAGCTCATTCGCATATTTAAGTTCCCTAGCTTTACACATCCCATTGATAAGGACACCAATAACTTCATTATTTAGTTGAATTCCTCTAATTTGCATCTCATTAAGTAGTTTCATTGCCTCGACAGGACGCTCACTTTTACACAGCCCATCCATCAAAATGGCGTATGTGGAGAGATCCGGACATTGTCCATGAGCTTGCATCTCATTGAAGAGCTCTCGTGCAGCCACAATTCTCCGTGCCCGGTACAGCCCACCTATTAGAGTGTTGTAAGTAACAACATTGGGCTTCAATCCCTTGCAAGACATTTCTCGGAAAAGCCACATAGCCTTGTCTACCATCTGCTTCTTGCAATAGCCGTTGATTAACATGGCATAAGTCACGACACTAGGCTTATGACCTTTACACACCATGTAATCAAAAATCTTTAAGGCGGCATCCATTTTGCCAATAAAACAGTAGCCATTCATCAATGCATTATATGTGATTACGTCAGGCTCCACACCTCTCTGAGTCATCAATTCTAGTAATCCATGGGATTCTTTAACCATTCCTTCTTTGCAAAGAAC
Organism: Magnolia sinica; assembly: GCF_029962835.1. Taxonomy (NCBI): domain Eukaryota; kingdom Viridiplantae; phylum Streptophyta; class Magnoliopsida; order Magnoliales; family Magnoliaceae; genus Magnolia; species Magnolia sinica. The sequence continues at coordinate 73,373,637 of NC_080578.1, read as the reverse complement.
ATTCACCAGTATGGTGAAAGTTGCGACATCCGGCAGAATCCCTTTACCGACCATTTCTGAGAAGAGGTTGAGTGCCTCCCTTGTGAGCCCATCTTTGCCTAGACTGTCGATGATTGAGTTATAAACCAAACGGTTAGGCCTACATTTACCCACACCCTTCTCCATTTCCCGAAGCAACCCAAGAGCCATTCTGGTGTTCCCCGACTTGCAAAGACCGTCGATTAGTATCCCAAACGACACCACATTATAAGGATATCCCATTTCTACCATCTTCAGAAAGAAACTATTCGCTTCCCCAATCCGCCCTTCCATGCAAAACCCCTTAATAAAAGTAGCCAGAGTCGCGGCATCCGGCTCATGGCCACGTTTCAGGATGTCGCTGAGAATAGCAAAACCAGAACCGATGCCATTCAAGCGGCAGGAACAATTGAGAAGAATGTTCCATGTATAGATATCGGATGGGATCCCTAACCAATTCATCTCCCGATGCAAAGAAATCACGGTCGAATAGTGTTTCATTTTAGCAATAGTAGTTAACAGGCGATTAAAGGTCTCGATTGAAGGCAGCGGCTGCCTGCGGACCATACGATTGAAGAGGCCCACTGCATCCTCTAACCTCACAAAAGCACCGGCTCGAATCGAATTGAATAGATCATTCACCAAATGGTTGAATTGGGTTGGAGTCGGGATCTTGTTCTCTGTGATTTTAGAATCAAGGGCAGAAATGGTAATTTCAATAGAAGCTGGAGAGGAGAGAGTTTTACCCTTTTGAGCAGCGGCAGCGGCAGCGGCAGCTCTTCTCGACGACATTTTACGAAATCGAAGATTTTGTGGGTGCCAAACGACTCCTGATGAGAGAAGAGAAGAGGGGATGGCAGTTATTGTGGTCCTGTGGAGTGCGGCTGCCACCCCGGAACCATTGATATATCCACGCCGTCCATATGTTTTGTAACTATATTGTGAAGCATGGTCCCAAACGGGAGGAGATTTCAGTGGCTAAAAGGCTACTGAAGTGACGTGGTGAAATACAATTGGTTGAATACCCAGAGCATATTCCCTTACCATTAATGCTATTTTCCCTGGAGTTCCGTTAGACGTCTCCCTCCATTTGCTAGTAGACGCACTCGACTGCGTAGGGTTGAACGTTATTTTCAAGTCATTTTTTTTCTTCGCTCCCCTACTTAAGTTAGGACACCACTTTCCATGGACAAAATCATGATGCATGTAATGTATCCACACCGTCCATCCATTTCGTGATATCATTTTAGGGCATAATCCAAAGAGTGAGAAAGATCCAAATTTCAGGTGCACCCCACCATAGAAAACAATGGAGATTGAATGCCTACCATTAAAACCTCTTTGGGCCACAAGCTTTGGATCAAGCTAATATTTATGCTTTTCCTTATTTCATGTCTTTTTTAACTTATAAAAAGGTTGGATGTCAAATAAACATCATGGTCGGCATCAAGAAGGTTTCAATGGTGACCGTCACCTCCCACTGCTTTCTATGGCGGGGTCCACTTGAACTTTGAATCTGCCTAATTCTTTTGCTCACTCCCTAAAATGGTCTCTCCAAATGGATGGATGGTGTGGATACAACACACACATCATGGTGGGGCCCAAAGAACGTGGTGACTAGACATCAAAACGCCCTGCAACGACTACTTCACCACTGCAACCTTTAAAAAACAAAAATAAATAAATTGCAGGGGAGGCAACCTTAACATGCCATAACAACACCTTGGACTAAATCAGCCCCGGTAGGAAGTAGAACAGTAGCTGATGTTAGAAAAATTTAAGAGTTTCTTGTACACAACGGAGAATAGTTAGAAAATGATAAAAAAATGATCAAATCTATCAAGTTCAAGGCTCGACTTGAATAGTCAATTTCTCAAGACAGATTTGCTGCCCTTTTTCTGGAAGTTCCAGCAAGTGCAAACGAAGGAAATCTGCAAATTGTCTTCAGGATACAATGAACTCTCAATCCAATTTTCAACACGAAAATTTGCACATTTAAGTGTTGAACAGATCTCTAGTTTTGACACCGATATGCCTTAAAACGTTCAGAAATACTCAACAAGAGATTAGATCGAGAGTAATTGTACAAGAAATGATATAAACTCAATGATTAAGAGTCTGTACTTCTGGATTATAGTATCCAGGATTTATATCAACTGAAGGGTCATGGATTTCTTCCTGAAGAGGTGCTAAAGAGCCTCTTCAAGAAATCCATACCCATTCACAGCAAATAATTGCCTTTCCATGAAAGGACATGACTCTATGTCATATGGCAGTTATTTCTGTACCCATTCAGACAGGAGCAGTTATCCAACAGGAAAAACTGTATCCACATAAGCGACACATGGCATAGGTGCCACATGTACAATCATGTCACAATTACTCTCAATTAGCCAAAAAAGGTAATAAAACATCAGGGTACTATGGCCCAAAAAAATTGAACCGTGTGCCAAAAAGACTAAGGCTCTTATTGCTCCTTGCGACGATGCGAACGTGCGAAGTGCGCCTAATAAAGCGCCCAAGCAGCCCTACAACCCACGCCACGCACGCACGTGCGGTGCTTCGCACCGTCCTCGAGGAGATTTGAACCCTGGTTGCATAAGCAAAAACCCCTTCTCTTACCGATTGGCTATACACACTATTTATGAAAAGTTTAAATAATTAATATATTTATTTACTTTCTAAAAATAACTTTTATTTTTGAAATTTATTTTTTATTCTAAAAACACAACAGCTGAAACCTGACCTAATCAACAGCCTTAACAATTGAACAAAGCAATGAACTCCAACTGACTTGGGGCCTTGAACAACTATCAATCCAGCCACACCAAAAACCGAATGGCCGAGGTTGTATCTTTTGTATCTTCAAGCGGATACATTGATGGGCAGAACTCCTTGATGGGAGGCAAAGCTACAACCACCAGCAGTTTCCACTCCACTGCTACTAAAGCTTCTTCAGTGGCTACTGCTGCCGAACTCGAGACAGATGACACTGCGCTCTTGCTTCATCTGCGAGGAGCTAAGAAACAAAGTATTCCCAGAAAGAAGCTGAAAAGTTTTAATGGTGAGAACCTCATCTAAACTGTCCCTTGTTGTGTGAACAAAACAGGCTTTGGATCAGACTGATTTTTAGTAACTACCGAGTGAACTTGAAGGGGCACCTTGTGGACGGATTGGATGTGATAACTACAACACGGTGGGCCCCACACAATGCAAGGTAGAATAAGGTTGTTACACAAACATTGCAGAGAAAGCAGCCGACAGAATATAATAAGAGAGTATCCAACCCGCCCATCTGGCTCTATCCTCAATTACAGGATGGGGCAGAAAATCAGTGAAATACACAAACTAGGTGCACCGATGGGTTGGGATGCCACCCATGGGTTTGTGTGGGGCCACCATGGTGCATATATATCATCAACAACCAACAACCGTTGTTTAACATATCAAGATGAAGCAAAAATACAAAAATCAGCCTCATCCAAATATTAGGCAGGACAAACCCTATGAACTTAAAAGTTTTAATATCAATTCCACATTACATTGTTCATGTTAGTGTAAGATTTGGTATATGGCTGAACTTTTTTTGGTATGTATAATTGAAATAATTTTTCTCATGGGATGAACGGAGTAGATTTGCTTATAATAGAGTTTGAGTGTTTTATGTATAAAACAGTTGTATACAATTCGGTCCAACCAACTGATAACTACCAGACCGATTACCCATTTTCTTATGGGTGAGATAATTAAGTACAGGGCTCCAAGAAAAGATCCCATGCATGTGCAATCCTTTAACATGTGATGCACGTGCATGATCAGGGCCATTCGTCCATCAGTCTCTGCCTTACACGTCCACCAGTACCACCGTAAGCTAATGGTGACACCAGGGAGATGTGGGTCCGTGTGGAGTAGTCACACTATCCAACTCATCTATCAGATGTTGGGATATAGAGTTTGAAAAACTATTTAAATAAATTAAAATTAAAATGAGAAAATAGAAAACTTATCGATTTATAAAAGTCGAGGCGTGACGTGAGTCACTCAGCTTGAAATCTAATTTGCTCCTCTTGGACAGCATCCCAAGTGCAACGAGTTTCCAGAGCCATCGATCTCCAGATACAAATACTATGACCCGGTCCCAACAATGTACTCACTGTACACGGGCTCGAACCACTTGCAGTTTTAACCCGAACTAGATGACACTTAAACCACACTTTTAACATAAAACATACTAATTTAAAACAGATGAGAGAAAGTCTATTTATAGACTATGTGAAGACACCCTTAAGAGTGTAGAGACACCTTTTCAAAAAGATTTGTGACTATTGGATTTAAACTCAATTGACGTGACCCTCTGGCTTTAAAAGACAACTTTTCAAAACAAAATATAAAATGATGCAACTTTTCAAACTTAAGTGAAAAGACACATCCATAGGGCCATGGTCTGTTCCAATGAATATTTTAAAACACTAAATTATTTTAAAATTATTTAAAACACAACATCATATGCGTCCCCTCAGAAAAAGCCTACGACCAAAATTCAACCTGATTTGAAACTAAGGTGGGCCACAGGAAGGTGAGTTTGGCTCTTATCTTCATGAAATCCATCCCGTCCATCAGGTAAGCCGCCTCATCTTAATCTTGCAGCCTTAAAATCATGACCATCTAAAACTCAGATTTGCAGGCCCACCTTGGTGTGCATATGCCATCCAATCCATTCATATGGTTGTGTCTCATCGGGACAAAAGAATTCCCTAAAAATCACATTATTTCAAAAATCATGAGTATTAGAATATACCACGTGAATATCAAACTCGTGATGGCCCGTGAATTTAGAATTCCATAAGGGGTGACCCACCTGAGCGTTGAATCAGACTGATTTTTGGAATCAAGCCAAAAGAAGTGGGGCTGTAGCTGATGGACGGATAGGATTTCATGAAAGTTCCACAAGTGGCACTATGTTAGCTTTATGCAGTAACGAGAACAGCCCTCTCTACTTATCCCGTACAGCCATATGAACCCGAATATGGTAGAGCCGTATTACTTCATCAATTTTGCGGTTAGGATTATCCAGGACTCATTATGGATGGAAATCGATTCCAGATATGCATAGATTCGATGATCTTAGCCATCTAAATTGATGGTGGGAATGAAAAAAACAGTTAACGGTCAGTAACAAGCCATGGAAAGTAAAAATATGGTCTTTTCAAAAAGTATGATTCTCTAAATACCGTCCATCCATATAAGGCCCGGTAGTTGGACAATTCAGATTGATAGACAATAATCTGAACCGTCCAAAGTATAGCAGAAAATGGAGATTGTTCATGAATGAGTTCATTTTTTATCAGCATGTGTGACCCTTCTTATGTCCACCTATAAAGGTGGTCCCACAATAGACCCGTCCATGTACTGGATGCTACATGAAACTTCAGATTAACGGATGATTCTAACCGTTGACATGTAGGGAGATCCGGACCGTCAATGGGAAATTGTTGGACGGACATCAGATGATCCTAGCCATCTGATCAGTGACTTTCAAATGCGGTGAATAGATTATCTAACATGGGTAGTTTTGAAACAGACCATCTATGGATGGAGAAATGAAAAGCCACAGGAGTCATCCTTCCAGGAGTGGAGGGTTGTGAAGGGCATTAGCTCATCAATTTGGAGCCCACTAAATTGACGGTCAAGATCCTTAGGCTTAGTGCTCTGCTGAAGGGTTGTGAAGTTGATACCATAATACCATTAGGTGATAATTAGGTAGAGTCTATCTAGATAGCGTGTTGTATACCATATCAAAATGGTTAATCCAGCGAGCCCCGCTGTATACGGACGGTGGCCAAAACAACAGGCTGGATATAAAATCATAACTAGTCAATTTGATCAAGAAAGGCCACTTTGTACTTTTGGCCCTTGTCCCTGATCCAGCGGTTACGATTGTCTGCCGGCCTAAGTTTTGAGTCACGGCTGGCATATCGTGAGGTCCAAATGAGTAGTTTGCATCTCATTTGCTTTTGACCGTCCAAAATGAGCACTGTGAATTTCATCAGCTGAATCATTTGTGTATGGTCGATGACCCAAAAATCAGACTGATCATACGATCCCAATCTCTTACTTTGTTCAAAAGGACCACTTTATACTTTTGGCCTTTGTTTCGATCAAACGGATAGGATTATCATGTCAGGCGTGCTTTTGGAACATGACTCTCAATATGGTTTTTTTTTTGGGGTTAACTTGTTAGTACACACCCATGTCAGTACACACACTCCATGTTAGCCACCCTCGCTAGGGATCGATTCCCCACTTGGGAAGTTATGCCTTAGCGATGTATCAGTTGTAAATTATATAGAATAAAATATTTTTGTAAAATATGGAAACCGAAAAATCACGATGATCAAAACTAAGGACAGGTTGAAGCACGTCTGAAACGTTGTTCTTAAAGCGTTATTTGCCTCTACTCAAGTGAATTGAGTATGCTGATAGGTTACAGGCAAACTGCTTCTAGGATACGACGAGCCTGGTGTGGGTCTGCGTTCAACAAACACGAAGGCCCACCTATTGAAACTCTGTTACACTCAGTCTGACAGAAATACAATAAAAGAAAAATCACAGAAAAAAGAAAGAGAAGAAAATATGTGATTTAGACCACTGCACTGGTCAAGTCTTCAGTCACTGGTTCAGTCGAACCGTTGGTCTGTTCTTCAAGCAAAGGTTCAACCCTTGCTGTCTTGCTGGAATTACTGGAGTATAGGAGAGGAGTGGAGGACTGTCTCAGTTCGTATGGGTCTGCTGGAGTGGGTTGAGAGATTGTTTGGAAACTCATCTAGGCTCTCCTTTTATAGGCTATGGTAGCTGGGGGTTATGGTCCAGGGAATTAAATCCCATGACTGTTTTTTAGCTATTGGAGAAAACTAGTAGTTTTATAGCCGTTTTCTGACTGTTGTGCATGGGCCATTAAGCTGCTGCATGCTGACTGTTGTGAGACAGCAGCTAACTGTTTTCTAGCTGTTGGGCTAGCCATGCAGCAGTTACTGCTGGACCCTGCACTAATGGCATAGCTGTTACAGATCTGCTTCGCTCCGGTTCGCTCAAGGTCGCGAAGGAGTGATCCTCTACGATACGATGCGGATGTGCGAAGTGCAAAGTGCGTCAATAGCGCCTCTACAGCCACACTGCCTCACATGCCCACGCCCTCGCATCGAGCCCGTGCCCGTGACTGAGACCGAGCCCGAGCAGGCGCACCGGTGTTCCAGTGCTATGCACTGGAACACGCAAGTCCCTTGGTCAACGGACTAGGTAGGCAAATATTATAGTACTCCAAAACTTTCATTTAAACCACAAAAAGTTCGTCTCTTTTTTTAATGTGGGACTATTCCCAAAACCTACAAAAAGGTATTTTTTTTTCAAACACTTTTTATATATTATATATTATTTTTTATTTTTAAAAATCAATATTTTGCAACAATCCCCCACTTGATTTTAAAAAAATATTTTTTTCTCGATTAAACATTTCTGCCAGAATAATCAGCTTATATGCATGAAGAAAGATATCTTTCGATTTTAATCTTCCCTTAGTGTAAGTATTTCAAAACTCTGTCGAAATGAGTGGTAGTCGTAGCGTTGAACCAGTTATTCCTAGATAACAGAGTCGGAGAAACCACAAACATATTCGATATGTGTTTGTTAGAGTTCCCACAATCTTACTCAGCACAATTAATGACCATGTGCTTATCCTAATTCGTGAACGATCCTGAGAGAAAACTCCTAACTCTTATGAGAGACGACACTATCTCTACGTTCATATATGTGAAATCCTTCCAATATTTCCGTTACTATAAGACACTTATCCTATAGACTGGATTTCATTAAGAATTCTAAGACTCAACCCTCTTTCGTAATGCTCAACACTTATTTATTATAGATGAGGTTTCTATATTTTAGTGCTGAAAAACTTTTCACATATCAGTGACTTGTTTTTACCTATTAAACCCAAAATTAGAAATTTTCTGACTTTAGGTTGGGTTACTATCACTGGTGGAACTTTGGTTGAAAAGTTTCAACCCCATTTCTCTAAATGTAGCCTTTACTACCTCTCTCGGTAGAGGTTTAGTTAAAGGATTTGTCAGGTTATTGCTGAATTTCATATAGGAAATAACAATGATTCCATCTCGAATTAATTGTCTGACATAATCATGTCGAAGACTGATATATCTAGACTTACCATTATATGTGCCGCTATAGGCTCTAGCTAATGTGGCTTCACTATCATAATATAGTGACACAGCCGATATATGATTTACACATAAAGAAATTTCTAATAAAAGATCTTTTAGCCACTCAGCCTCTTTGCCTGTTGCAGTCAGGGTTATAAATTCAGACTCTATAGTCGAGTGCGTTATACAAGTCTATTTCTTAGATCCCCAAGATATAGCTGCACCCTGTAGTAGACTTGTTGTCCCCTACACTCAATATCCAACTCGCATCGGTATATTCTTCCAATACGGCAGAAAACTCTGAATAAAATAGTCTTAAGTCTTTAGTTGCTTTTAAGTAACCAAGGACTCTACTGATTGCATTCCAGTGTTCAGTACTGGGGTTGTTAGTAAACCTACTAAGTTTATTCACAGCATATGCGATATCAGGTTTAGTGCATTGCATAGCATACATAAGACTCCCTATATCACTAGCATATTCTAATTGTGCAACTGTTCTTCTAGTATTTTTTTTAGCTTGATACTTGGTTCAAATGGGGTCTTTGCTTCTTTTATATTTAGAAGGTTAAACTTATTTAGTATCTTCTCAATATAATGAGATTGACACAAAGCATAACCTCCACAATGTTTTTTAACTTTGATGCCTAAAATGGTATCAACTTGTCCAAGATCCTTCATTTTGAATACGGAAGATAGAAACCTTTTTGTTTCAGTCACACCTTTTTTTTATTACTTATTATTAACATGTCATCAACATACAAACAAATAATAACGATATAACTACCATTTACTTTAGAATATATGCATTTGTCAGCTACATTATGCATGAAACCATGAGATAGTATTTTGGAATCAAACTTCTCATACCATTGTTTTGGTGCTTGTTTTAATTTATACAAAGATTTGACTAATCTACATACTTTGTTTTCATTTTCTGGTAGAACGAAACCTTCAGATTGTTTTATGTATACCTCCTCATTGAGGTCACCATTCAGGAATGCGGTCTTTACATCCATTTGGTAGATGTGAAGATGATGTATGGAAGCTAGCACAAATAATATCCCAATGGATGTTATCCTAGCTACATGAGAGTATGTATTAAAGCAATCTATCCATTCTTTTTGTCTAAAACCCTTATCTACTAGTTGAGCTTTGAAGGTTTGGATAGTCCCATCAGTGTAATATTTCTTCCTAAATACCCACTTACAACCTGTGAGTCTAGAACTTAGATGTCAGTTTACTCGTTCCCATGTTTGATTTGACAGTATAGATTCCATTTCATCGTTTATAGTTTCTTTCCAGAAAGCTGAGTCTCTAGACGATACAGCTTCTTTATATGTTTTAGGATCATCTTCTATAGTCATCATTATAGGTATTTTTCTTATAATATTTTCTCTATCTCTTTTTACAAGATGGAAAATGATATGTTGTGAGTCTACGTAGTCATCTCCTAGACTCTTTTCTATTCTTGTCCTTTGACTCATACAAGGTTCAATAGGAGCTTTCACTATCTGTAAAGCTGTGCTATATAGTTCTCTATTAGGAGTTTGGATTTCATTATCCTTTGACTCTAAGGATAGTGAGTTCTCAAAGAACTCCATGTCTCTTGATTCTATTATCGTATTAGATTCTATATTTAGTAGTCTATAAGTTTTACTATTTTGTGCATACCCTACGAAGGCGCACTTAATAGCTCTTGGTCCTAACTTAGTTCTTTTTGAATCAGGAGTTCTGCAATATGCAAGACACCCCCACACTTTTAGATATCCTAGGTTAGGTTTTCTGTCTCTCTATGTTTCATATGGAGATATTTTATATTTTTTAGACGAAATTCTGTTTAGTATATGACACGCTGCAAGCAGTGCCTTACCCCATAGATTTAGTGACAACTTTGCTCTTATCAACATTGAGTTGACCATTTCTACTAATGTTTTATTCTTCCTTTCAGCTATTCTATTTTGTTGAGATGTGTGTGGCACTGTACATTGATGTATCAGTCCATATTCTTCACAGAAGTTATCGAATTCATTGGAGAAGTATTCTCCTCCTCTATCGCTACGGAGAATTTTTATCTTCTTATTTAGTTGATTCTCTACTCCTGATTTATATATTTTAAACATGCTTAATGCTTCATCTTTACTCTTTAACAGACAAACATACACATATCTAAAGCAATCATCTATAAAGGTTATCAAGTACCGTTTACCTTTACGAGTAAGAATGTCGTTTAATTCATAGATATCACTGTGCACAAGATCCAATAGTTGAGACGATCTTTCAACATTTGGAAAAGGTTTCTTCGTCATTTTGGATCGTATGCACACTTCACATTTATTGGTTTCATTATCTGTTTATGAGATTAAATCATTTTTAGCCATGAACTTCAAGGTACTATACCCTATATGGGCTAGCTTATCATGCCACAATCCAACGGATTCAACCATATACGCAAAAGTACTACTTTCATTCAGAGAAAACTTAACCATCCCATCACAAGCATATCCATTTCCGACAAAATTCTCATTCTCAGATAGAAACAGTTTACCTGATTCGTACACCACCCTTATAACTAGTTTTCCCAGAAGATCCCTAGAAACTAAGTTTCGCCTCATATCTGCGACATGCAGTACATTAGTCAGAATCACTTTTTTCCCAGAGGTGAATATTAGTTCGACAGTTCCTTTGCCGATGACCTTCGATCGGACTTCATTACTCATTTGGACTTCTTGACCATCGGCCAATTCCTCATAGGTTTTGAAGGCTGATTTGTCGTAACACACATGTACTGTAGCGGCAGTATCATAACACCAACCTGAAACTTTACCTTGGATGGTATTCATCTCAGTGATCATAGCCATAATATCCCTTTCTTCTACTGCACTTGCCTCTTTTTTAGATTTGCGATATCGGCATATTCGAGCATAGTGCCCGATTTTTCTACAGACATGGCATGAGCCTTTGAACTTTCTGTTCTTCATTTGGGCATTTTTTTTTAAAATTTCCCTTTATTGGGTCTCAGGGGATCGTCCTTCTCGGGATTCTTGTTACTAGTATTCTCTACTGCATGTACCTTGGACGAGGCATTCCCGTTATCATTCTTTCTGTCGCGATTATGAGATTCTTCCTCAATTCTGAGGTATTTCTGGATTTGTTCCAGTGTGTAGTCCTCAGTTTTATGCAGCAACTTCTTTCTATAGTCTTTCTACATCGGTGGCAATTTGGTGATTATAACCCCGACTTGGAATGATTCAGGAAGATCGATTTTGATGACTTTGATTTTGTTTACTATTAGCTGCAGTTCTTGGATTTGGGGCGGCAGCGGTTTATTATCTACCATGTTAAAGTCAAAATACCTGGTGATGAGAAACTTGTTGGTACCTTCTTCTTCAGCCTTGTATTTGAATTCTAGAGCGGCACAGATCCCCTTTGTTGATGACGTCTATTGGTACAGATCGTACAGGCGGTCGGAGAGCGCGTTCAGAATGTGTCATCAACACAAGAGTTCGTCTTCGGCTCTTTTGGTGCGGGCAGCCACCTATTCAGGTGTGTTTGTGTCAAATACTTCAGGTAGTACTTGCAGATTTGAATCTAATATGTCGTAGATCTTTAGCGCCGTCAGAAAAATTTTTAGCTTGTCTTGTCATCTCGTAAAATTTGTTTCATCGAACCGATTAAGACGTATCAAGTCTTGATTCATCAACTTGATGGATGAAACATTATCGGCTTCCATCACAATAACGCTTTTAGATTGTTGTAAATTATACAGAATAAAATATTTTTGTAAAATATGGAAACCGAAAAATCACGATGATCAAAACTAAGGACAGGCTGAAGCATGTCTGAAACGCTGTCCTTAAAGCATTATTTGCCCCTACTCAAGTGAATTGAGTATGCTGATAGGTTATAGGCAAACTGCTTCTAGGATACGATGAGCCTGGTGTGGGTCTGCGTTCAGCAAACACGAAGGCCCACCTATTGGAACTCTGTTACACTCAGTCTGGCAGAAATACAATAAAAGAAAAATCACAGAAGAAAGAAAGAAAAGAAAATATGTGATTTAGACCACTGCAATGGTCAAGTCTTCAGCCATTGGTTCAGTCAAACTATTGGTCTATTCTTCAAGCAAAGGTTCAACCCTTACTGTCTTGCTGGAATTACTGGAGTGTAGGAGACGAGTGGAGGACTGTCTCAATTCATGTGGGTCTGCTGGAGTGGGTTGAGAGATTGTTTGGAAACCCATCCATGCCCTCCTTTTATAGGCTATAGTGACTGGGGGTTATGGTTCAGGGAATTAAATCCCATGACCGTTTTCTAGATGTTGGAGAAAACTAGCCGTTTTATGGCCTTTTTCTGACTGTTGTGCATAGGCCATTAAGCCGCTACATGCTGATTATTGTGAGACAGCAGCTAGCCGTTTTCTAACTGTTGGAGAAAACTAGCTGTTTTATGGCCATTTTTTTACTGTTGTACATGGGCCATTAAGCTGCTGCATGCTGACTGTTGTGAGACAGCAGCTAGCTATTTTCTAGCTGGACCCTTTACTAATGGCACAATTGTTATAGATCTGCTGCAACAGCTCTTTTTCAGCTCTCTCTCTATATATATACTGGAGGACTCTCATTCAGTCTTCTAGTCTCCCCTTCATCCAGCCATCTGCCTTAGCCATTTAGTCGCACCGCAAGGTCGCGAAGGAGCGACCCTCTGCGATACGATGCGGACGTGCTACCTCATATGTCCACGCCCTCGCACCGAGTCCGTACCCGTGACCGAGCCCGTGCCCGTGCCCGTGCCTGAGCCAACGGACTAGGTAGGCAAATATTCTAGTACTCCAACACTTTCATTTAAGCCACACAAAGTTCTTCTCTTTTTTCAACGTGGGACTATTCCCATTACCCACAAAAAAGGTGTTTTTTCAAATGCTTTTTATATATTATATATTATTTTTTATTTTTTAAAAAATATTTTTAAAATCAATATTTTGCAACAGTGTCCTCAGTCCCCGTGCAAAAAGACGAATGGGACTCATCGAGGCCTATGTACATCTTTCCCATCCATACGTTCCATGCAGTAAGGCATGCAACATGCTCTGTAAAATCACCGTGAGGAAAGTTTGATACTCTGATAGTGATGGTTGATGATACACAGCAAATAAGAGATTTCACACATGGATGCAACTTGAATTAACATGTACAAAATATGATTTCCTGAAAATCCGATTAATGTATATTGTGAAGTTTACGTTCCCATAATCGGATGTTATGATCAACGCATCCAGTGGGCCACACCACAGGAAGCAGTCGGGTGGAAATGCCTACCATAAAACATTCCTGGGCCCACCGTATGCCATCTAACCCATTCATAAGGTGAGCCACCAGGATGAAGGGATCGAAACAAATATCATCCTGATCCAAAACTCTGTCCCTAATAAGATTTCAATGTTCAACGTTTAGTTATCGCTGTTTCTTCTTATGTGACCGACTTAAACTTCGATCTGATTCAGTTTTAGATTTGTATTGTAATATGAGCCAATGAAACTGATGAATGGAGTGGATTTCACCGGGACATTGAGGTGGGCCCCACAGCCCTTTGTGTTAGGGAACTCCCGTACCAGGTGTTACAACGTTGCCTGGATATTACTCTTTCCGCCACGCTGGCATGGAAGCGGATTGCGTACTGAGTAACTCACTACGCTTATTAGCGTACTGAGTAAACTCTGTGTGGTACACCATGATTTATGTATTTTATCCGCTCCGTCTACCAGATAATTTTAGGACATAAACCCAGAAATGAAACACATACAATGTTCAAATGGACCACACCAAAGGAAACAGTTGAATTGAACGTTTATTGTTGAAAATTTCTTGGGGGCCACAGAAATTTTGGATCAAGTTTATATTTATTTTTTCCCTTCATCCATGTCTGTATGATCTTATGAACAGGTTGGATGACAAATAAACATCATTGTTGGGCCTAGCAAAGTTTCAACGGTGAATATCATTATCCCCTCTGTTTCCTGTGGTATGGTCTAGTTGATCTTTGGATATGATTCGATTTTTGGTTCAACCCCTTAAATTAGATGGAAAAACGAATGGACGGTGTGGATAGATCACATACATTCAAGGTGGGCCCAACTGAGTTTACTCAGTACGAGTACCCTATCCAATTTCCGCTGGCATATGCAGTTAGGGACCGCGGATCAGGTGGTGTTGCCCACACCACTGCCTGGGTAGGGTGGTGATATGTTGGCCCTATGAGTCTCACTTTGATTTATGTGTTTTATATCCACACTGTTCATATGTTTTGACAGCTTTGAGTCCCACTTTGATTTGTGTTTTATATCCACACCATTCATATGTTTTGACAGCTTATGAATTGATAAAAAATAAAGCAGTTCTGGAGCTCAAGTCGACTATGCCATAGAAAACAACCTTGATTTAATGTGCCCCATTAAAAACTTTTTGAGGGCCACAAAAGTTTTAAATCAAACTGGTGTTTTTTGTTTTCCATTCAGGTCTGTGTGATCTTATCAACAAGTTGGTTTGGCAAATAAACGTTACATTGGGCTGAAGAAAGTTTCAACCATGAATGTCATTATTCCCACTCTTTCACGTGGTGTGATCCACTTAAGCTTCGGTTCTGCTTCATCTTTCTACTGATAGCATAAAATGAGCTGGAAAAAAGGATGGAACGGAGTAGATATAAAACACATACATTAAAGTGAGCCCACATCACCCAACACATCACCACGCCACCGTGGGATGGTGCGGCACCAAATCGTGCAACCCCTGATACAATGATTTCCTGGTACATAGAGCTTTGTGGGGCCCACCGCATTACCTGTGTAAAATCCACTCTGTCCATCAGTTTCGTCCAAACATGTTAGATGAGATCCCAAAAACAAGGTAGTTCCAAAGACCCAAGTGGGCCATATAACAAGAAACAGTAGTGATTGACGGTGGTAATTGAATAATCACCGTTTCCTTTTGTGTGCCTCCCTTGATTTTCTCGTTTTAGGTGGCATGTCCTACAATGAGCTCACAAAATGGATGGACGGGTTGGATTTCTCACAAACATCAGAGTGGACCCCACCTTCATCCCAGCGCATGAATTGCCTGCGAAAGTCATTGGAGGGAATTCCGCGCGTTCCTGGAAACACCATCCATAAATAAAGAAGACGGCCCTTTCTTCCTAACCATATTTACTCTCTCTTCATCATCCAATTTCTCTTTCTTATCTCTTTCTCAACTCAAGAATTCAGGTGAGTACACAACACCAACCATGTCGATCGTTCAAGAAGACTCGGTCACACCATCCCATGCTGAATTCAACCCTTCCACCACCTTTGAAGATGAATTCGACATGTTCGCTGCCATTGAAGATTACTTGGACATGTCCTCCGACGATGAATTTGATTTGCCCATTGATGAATCATACATGGTCCACCATGGAAATATCACCCGTTTTTATTGGCAAAGTGTCCATGAAAAATTGGATGAAATAGTATGTGAATCCCAAGTGCCCACACTATCCATAGAAATTCAGTTGAAAGAATACTGCAGACGGATAGATGTAGAGGGACATCGATCCGAGGAGGAATTTCGTACAGTGGTGGAGACGTTCTCGAATGATCTCCACAATTTCTTGGAAGCCGAGACATCTAAAAGGCATGTTGCTGAGATGGTTTCCCACCTAAACATTCAGACAAATTGTGTTGAATCAGTGGCCTTGAATATTAGTGACATAGTGAAGAAGGCCCATGAAGTGGGAAGGAAGACGGTACATGTTGTTGCTGACTTTGAAGTTTTGATGTTGGTTGAAGAAGAAGAAGAAGAAGATGATGAAGAAGAAGAAGACGAAGATGAGACACTGGCTGAGGCCCTGAGAGAATCAATGGACTTGGCTTATGAGAGGAGGGCTAGTATAGTACCAGCATTAAGATCTTCAGTTGAAGTGTTGGAGAGGATGAGGTTCAACAAAGGAGAGTCAGACGAGATCAAATGTACAATTTGTCTGAATGAGTTGTGTACAGGGATGGAGGTCATACGTATGCCATGCTCACATATTTTTGATGTTGAATGCATAATTCAGTGGTTGGAGATTAACCATGTGTGTCCTCTTTGCCGGTTCAAGATGCCTCAACAGTTGGAGGAGATTTGATATTCTTCTTTATTTAAATCTTTAAAAATTGACCGACCCCAATTCACTTGGGAGGAATGTATACTGCTTGGCAAGGAGTGAGTCTTCAGTAACAAATTCAGGCTTTTGAATATCGTGCTTGCTAACAGTGCTTTGTGCCTAATGAGACGTTGCTCTATCAAGATAAAAGCATTAATTAATATTAGAAAAGCAATTCTTTATGTTATGGAATGTGCTCATTGTATAGATGTTTATAAAAATTGTTTTTATTCTTTTATTCTTTTTTAAGGGAAAGCCTTTATCAAAAAGAATGTTTCAATTATATATATATATATATATATATATATATATATATATATATATATATATATATATATATATATATATATATATATATATATATATATATATATTGGAATGCTCACCTGTACACTAGTTGTCACCCGTTCTTGTGAGAAATTTTCTAGAACTCATCTCACGTGAAATGAGTCCAAAATCTGAACATTTCATGTAATGCAGCACCTCATATAACCATTTCAGCCCAACTTTTACCTTGATCTAAAACTTTGGTGGGCTATGGCAAAAGAAAAATAGTTTCTTCCTTTGCATCTTTCTTCTTCCATAGACTACCAAAACTTTGGAATAAGGTAAAAGTTAGGCGGGTCCTTACTCTTGCTCCGGTGGTAGACTCTAAGGAGTTTCAATGCCTAGTCAAGGGTTCGAGTACCCATAGGTGGTGAAATTCCACTTAGACCATTAGGGTTTCATGGGGTGCTTCATAATGCATACCGTCCAGATTTTTAAGTTATGGGAGATGAGTTCTCAAAAATTTTTGATGAGAATCCATGAGCACTAGTGCACAAGTGAGTATTATATTTATATAGCGTCCTTACTCTTGCTCAGGTGGTAGACTCTCAAGAGTTTCAACTCTCGGTCAAGGGTTCGAGTATCCATAGGTGGTGAAATTCCACTAGTGTGAGTGTGTGGGGTGTGTGTGCGTGTGTAAAAAAAGAAGTATTATGTTTATATAGAACACCATCATGGGGTGCTTCATAACGTATACCGTCCAGATTTTTAAGCTTATAGTATGGGAGATGAGTTCTCAAAAAATATTGATGTTCAACACGCATCACGGTGGCCCATGCAACTCCACTTCATGGGAACTTTCCATGAGGTCGACCGCATAGAACCGTTTCCCGTGTATATATATATATATATATATATATAGAGAGAGAGAGAGAGAGAGAGAGAGAGAGAGAGATGCTCACCTGCCCACCTTTTTAGCTTTGCACACGTGTCGTGGGCACATAATTTGGATGGTCCACATGATGCAACACCCCTCGAAACTTTATGGGCACAATTTTTCGCATGATCCAAAACTCTAGTGGGCCATAGCAAAGAGATGCAAATCAAGGGAAGAAACTGTTTTCTTTTGCCATGGCCTGCCAGAGTTTTTTATCAGGCCGAAAGTTGGGATTGTGAGGTTTCAAGGGTTGCCGTATCACATGGACCATTCAGATTATGTGCCCACAACACGTGTGTAAAGGTGTGCATGGGTGCTCACATAAGAAGGTATGTAGGTGAGCATTCCTCTCTCTCTCTCTCTCTCTCTCTCTCTCTCTCCGTGTGTGTGGCTTTTCTTAAGTGTTTGGCTATTTTATGTAGATGGGTGTGAATAAGTAGCTTTTGATATATTGCTTGTAATGCCGTGATGATTATGTCACGTTCATTCCCTACATATATTAGGTTTAAAGGAAACAGTAGTGAATCGTATAACTAGAAAAAAAAAATAAAAAATACAACGAGTCTGAATTAGTGAAACCACGATCTCTTACTTCCCTATGTGGCTGCAACTTAAGTGCAGGTCAACCTTTAGCTCATACGGTCTATCAAAGTCCTTGGTTTGGGTTTAGGTTGAAAAATATGAATCCTTTTAATTAATTCAGCTTGATCAAGTTTAGCTCACACGGATCCTTACTCTTGCTCTGGTGGTAGACTCTAAGGAGTTTCAACACCCGGTCAAGGGTTCGAGTATCCATAGGTGGTGAAATCCCACTAAGGCGTGAGTGTGTGGGGGTGTGAGCGTGTAAAATAAAATTTAAAAAAAAAAAAAAAAAAAAAGAGTCGGCCCTGACATAGGCTGAATTAATATACCTCAATTTTCAATATCTATGCCAAAACACTACAAATAATTAATTAATTAATTAATTAATTAATTAAATCAAATTCAACGGTCGTATGGTGGTTTTCCAATGGCTAAAAGCTCTCGATGAATCCCTAAAAGCCGTTGGCAAAGGGAACTACCAAAAAAAAAAAGTGCTCCTATGGAGCCCATTGTAATACACATGAAGGCTCAAGTGAACCACATCGTAGGAAAAAAATAGAGATTTGTCTATGGTATGATCAACTTGGGGCTTCAATCTACCTCCTTTATGGGATCATGGCTTAAATTGTATTGTCAAAATGGATGGACAAAGTGGATAGACCACATACATCATGATGGGCCCCACGAGCCCCCTGACAGGACCGTCCATCTCCGTTTGTGCCAAAAAAAAAAAAAAACAGAGAGAGCCCATGATCATTTTTAAAAAAAAAAAAAAAAAATCATTGTGGGCTCCAAGGTCTCTCTCTCTATCTTTCCTAACCTTCCAAGTAGGAAAAAAATCACATTCTTTGGCTGGAAAAGGTTTTCTTTCATTTCTGGGGTTCTGCTTCTTATCATCTTTGATCCATTAGGGCCTGTTTGGATGCCTATAAGTTCTTTTAAGTTGTAAGTGACTTACCTGTAAGTGACTTACAGGTGAGAGTTACTTACAGGTAACTTGTTTGGATGCAAGTTGTAAGTCACTTACAGGTAAGTTACTTTTTCTGTTTGGATAACCTGTAAGTTACTTACAGGTAGAAAGTTGTATATTCACATCGAGCATATCTTAGATTGGGGAATCGTTCTAAAATGTTATAATCATATAAAAAAACATGGGATCAAATATGTTATTTTGTTAAGCCCATCAAGATGAATATTTGAGATAATTATTAAGCTAAAACAATCATCAAGTGGGCTATAAAAGTGGGCCCATGAATTCAAAAAATCTATAATATGGAGTAATAACTCAATTTAAGCATTGAGAATAAACTTAAAAACATTAATAGAAAATCTAGTAATTAAATTACTTGCATTCCAACTGTGCAATCTGATGTAATTTCCAAGGGCCAGCGCATCATCAATCCCACTCTATCATCAAAGTTTTTCTCATTCTCTAATGAGGAGTTTGATGCTCAGGATCTAAGAGATTCACAAACACTGATGTAGATCGTTAAATTACTTGCATTCTAACTGTGCAATCTAAGAGATTCACCAACACTGCGAGTACATCACAGGATCACCAACCACAGGCCACAGTGAGACCAACCAGATAAATGATCTACAGGATCACCAACCACAGGCCACAGTCCCTGATAGTTTCATGGGATGCTGCATTACATGGTCCGTTCGGATTAGAGGCCCATGACACGTGTGAAAAAATACGCAGGTGCATATAAGTGACTGTTTGGATGCCAGCGTGCCTTATAGAGTAACGTCAAACCACTCCCGTTTTCAAATGAGAAAAAAAAAAGGGTAGATGAAACCCTACCGTTTTAGGAGGAGAAGAGACGGAAGGTAGTAACTGCAGCGAGAGATTGCAGAGACGGAGAGAGATTTGGTGGGTTGGTGCGTTTCTCCCTCTTCCCCTCTTTTTAAAAATCTGACCGTTGAGCCTGTAAGTGACTTACAGGGAAGTGACTTCCCACCCCCATCCCCCTGCGGTTTTTTGGTAGATTTGCTTGTAAGTGACTTACAGGTTGTAAGTTACTTACAGGTGATTTTTCTCCCCCAAACACCACCTGTAAGTGACTTCCCTGTAAGTAACTTCCCACTTACCCAACTTACAGGCATCCAAATAGGCCATTAGGAGTTCGACAAGAAAGAAAGGATTTCCGCGATCTGTTAGGAATTTGACAGATAGGAAAGGATTTTGAGATATTTTATGGTTTATTCACCTTATTTTCTATTATAGGGGTTGTTGTGGGATTCAAGATTGAAATCCATTGGGATTTGAGGGATTCTTGGGTTCTCCCTTAGATCTAGCAAATTTCTGAAGAGAGCTAGAATTTATAGCGAAAAGGGAAGGGATTTTGGCTTCCCTATGTTCGAACTGCAAGAGAAAGGATTCTAGGGTGTCAATTTGAAGGTATTGGATTTTTTTGGTTTCTTTCTTGAAAGAAGAAATTCAATATTTTTACTCTGATGTCCGGATTCTAGGGTGTCAATTTGAAGGTATTGGATTTTTTTGGTTTCTTTCTTGAAAGAAGAAACTCAATGTTTTTACTCTGATGTCCTCCACAACGAACACTTTCTTCAGCTCTTAATACTGTTGCTCTGAATTTTTAACTGTTGCTATCTAGTACTCATTTTAATTAATTTTTCCATGCAGCCGATTACTTTCAAGGCATTTCTTTTGATATTGTATCATCCTTTCATGTATGTATATTTATTTGCTAAGATTTTCCTATGTATGCTTGAACACCTTGTTCCTTTATGAACCTATCCATGTATTGATCTAAAGTTTACATGCCAACCTTTAAATGTTTTTGAGGCACTTTCTTTTCTTTTTTCTTCAATTCTCTTCTTCTTCTTCCTCTTCTTTTTTTATGTCTTAGATGTCATGAATATTTGCTTGGCTTCTATTGGCAGCAAGTCTGAAGTGGGCGTAATGGGTATCCTATTGTCCATTGCCAAAACCAAGTACATATTGGATGAGATGCCCAAATTTCGGTAAAAAACAAAGCCTTGTAAGTCCATAAAATACATTAAAATATGTTAACAAACATTTGTAAATACTTCAAATATGGGCTAATAATAAGTGAATTTGGAGGTTTTAAGTGAGTTGTGCTCTGAAATGAAACCCGTATGTATTGGACGATACTTATTGGTTTCGGATGCTACTCCAAAATCTTTCTTGGAGTCATGGCAGCAGCTGGTTAACTAATGTAGTGCCTGATTTTCTCTTCTTCTTTTTTTTTTTTCTTTTTCTTTTTATCGTGATTTCCTCGTATATCCACATATCCATGTGTTGTTATTCTGTATCTAATGGCATGAAGCAAGGCTATCGGCTTTTCTGTCCTGTTGATTTAGTGAAATGCTTCAGCTTCATTCAGTAGCCCCAACTTGGAGAAGTAAAAAAGGTAGGCTGGTTATGTATGCACCAGAATTTTGATAGAAAAATCATCTCGGATTGTACTGGTAGGACAGCTTAGCTTATGTATACAAACTTGATCACGGTTTAATGGTGAAGACCAAAGACAAGCTTACATTGTGGCCGGCCCACTTGCATCAAGAACTAGACATGCCAATTGTATTTCGCCTTAACATTTACTAGCCTAGTAAATCTTGGAGCAGCTTCTTGATGATCCTTTAACTCTTTATATGGTGGTGTTTAAACAATTGCTAGAACTAAGCATATAGTTGTGTGGCGAATTTGATCAGTTTACTTTGAATACTTTGAAAATCAACTAATCTAATGTCAAGAAAAAAAAATGCAAATGATCAAAGAAAGAGGGGAACAGAAGCATCATTGCTAACTAGTCTCCTTAGATGCATAATTTGAGACCTGTTAATCTGTCTCCCCAACCAGACTCCACACACTTCCAATTTCATTGCCTGAACCAGTATTCCCTCTCAATTCCCAATTTCTGATGTGGTGGCTCCTCCACCGGTGAATCTTCCACTCCCTTCCCCTGCCTTTCTGGGGGCCCTGGCTCTCAAAATGATAGGATATATGCACCTGGAAGCTCAACCTATCCAGCCCCTGCCACCCCCAAAGAAGCTTGAAATTCAACATTCAGATCATCCTGATTAACAGGTTGAACGTTGTTCAGCTGGTAGACCAACAAGTTTTTATTGCACTGCACCTGTTCCCCACTGTTGACAGAGCTGTAAAAGCTGTTGGTAAGTGGACTCTCTAGTGAAGCTATGTAGATGATCACGGTGGCTCAGAAATCCTCAGAAATCCTTTCTATCCAGAGTATAAGAGCTGCTGCTAGCCAGATGGGTCCCAGGATCAGCAAATCCCCTTTGCAGGTGATCCACAGATGCCTGAGCAAGAGAATTACCACTCTAGAATAATCTCGTACATCTAGGAACAGTGTCAGGGCCTGCACTCCTAAGAATCACTGTCACAACAAACACATTTGGACACTATTTGTATGCCTGCCTATTGAAGAACCACATCAACCAGCACAGCTTGTGCATAACCTTCCATAAGAACACCGCCAGCTTCGGTGGAATATACTTATTATAGGCCCAGCGTGTCCACAACTAGATAAGAAGCTTAGCCCGAACATGCTCCTAACCAGACTTTAGGGAGAACTTACCTGAAGATTTCAAGGCCCATATGAATCAATCATCCCTGTCCATGACCTTTATATTTTCCCCTAAATGCACTGAAGAATGTCAGCCAGCACTGCATCCTCAAGATCCAAGAAGTTCCAAGCTCCATCCTGAACCAAAAAATAGCTACTCTGGCATCCTGGAGATGCTCCGGGATTCTAACTTCATTCGCACCAACCAAAAGCCTAAGTCCTGTCAAATTTTGAGACCAAAAATCCATCTCACACCGGAAAACCATCAATCTAAAATGTTGAAAGGTTCAGAAGCTTCCAGGCTAGGTCTTTCCACAACTTCAATCCCCCAGCCTAAGAGATACGATCAGTTTTGATAAATTTGTTAAGATACTTGACCCCAAAAAGCTTTGCCCAAAGAGATTCACCCAACAATAAGTTCCAACACATCTTAATGCGAAAGCTTTGCATCACATCCCCCAACCTTCTTACCCCTAAGCCTCCTTCTGAAGTTGGAAAGAAGATTCTAGCCCATTTAACCCAATGCCTGTTTTTCTTGCCCTCTGATTCACTCCAAAAGAAATCCACGAGCACTACCTCCATTTTTTTATGGATGAATATCGGGATTTTAAAAAGCAACCAAGACATGCATAGGATAGCTAGCTAGCACATACTTGATGATTAGTGTAATTCTCAACGACAGCAGCTTCACTTTCCATCCTTTGATTTTTCTTGGTCATCTGAACAAGGAAGAGCAAGTGGCTAACCCGAAGCCTCCCCTTCAAAAGAGGAACCCCCAGATAGGACATGGGCAATGCGGATTGCTTGAAACCTGTCAGCTGAGTGATGCTCTGAGCATGAGAGCCTATCACCTTGTCGAATGATAATAAGTAGCTTTTCCTTGCATTAATCCTTTGTCCTGATGCCTTCTCACAATTCACTAGAAATTTCTTCATTTCCTAAACCAGGGATTGCCCGCCATTGAGAAAGAATCATGTCATCAACAAAGAGAAAATGGGATATCAAAGGGCATAATCAGGGCAGGTGGAACGGTTAGCATGCACCGGATATCATGAGGTTTCTGAGTCCCCTACTCAGAACTTTCGCTGTTAGGATAAATATGCTAGAAGAAATCAGATCACCTATCAAAGCCCTCAGAAGGACATGAAGAAACCTATGGCTCAACCATTAATAATAATACAAAACCAGCAGTCATTCCAACGCCTTTCCATCATATCTATGCAGCCCTGAGTAAAGCCAAACTTTTGGAGGACAAAGGAAATGAAGCTCCATTCAAGCAGATCATACGCCTTTTCCATATTCAGCTTCTAGATGAGATTATCCCCACAAACCCTCTGGTCAATTTCATTCACAATTTAACTAGTTATATTAATGTTCTTAGCCATCAATCTTCGTTGAACAAAAGTTCCATGTTCTTCTAAGATGATATGGGGAAGGATGCTTGCTAATCACATAGCAACAATCTTAAAGAAAACCCTGTATATGCATTTGCAAAGACTTATGGGACTGAAGTCTATTAAATACTTCAGGTTAACTGTTTTCAGGACCAAGCAAATCAATGTGCATAAAAAGGACATGAAAATAGGACCACCTGAGAAAAATTTGCAAGCATCAGTAGAGATATCCTCTCTAACAATATCTCAAGCATGAGTAAAAGAAGCTTCCGGAGAAGCCATCTGATGCAGGACATGAAAATCAAATATGATATGCAAGATCTCAGGCTTTAGATTATACTAATTCAGAAAAAATCACATAAAATTTCACATCCCACACAAAAGTTCAAACATTCAAGCAAGGAGAATTTGTGCGACTCCAGGCCTATATAGGCTAGGGCTGGATCAGTAAAATTATGGAACAAACGATACTCAAAGGGAAGTAAAAAATCATCCACACATGCACAACAATCAGTCCCTAATCCAAGGGATTCACCAATTCCAATTCGGAGAACCTTAGGGTAAAAAAAGGGACAAATAAATTGAAAGTAATGCAATCTATGGTTAGGGTTATGGAGAATAGGTATGATAGGAGTTCTCGAGTTGTGGAAATCCAATTGGGTGCGAAGCTCTCCCTTCATCGAAGGGCTAACTACCGTGGTGAGAAGTCACATCGATCCTGATTCGCCCCCATCCTCTACCATCTCTAATTCTCATCTCCTACCACCATCCGCACTTCAAATCTGTCCTTTATTGCAACAATTTTCCTATTTATAGCAGAATTTCAGATTTTGGCCCTGCAGAATGGTTGAATTATGGATGGATTTTGGGGGTTTTGGAGTGGAGGCACTATAAGAAAAGGGGGCTTTAGCCTCAGTTCAAAACTGTGGCTACAAAGGTTAAAAACTGAGGCTAAAGCCTTTAGCCTCAGTTTTGCCTCAGTTATCCAAACCGAGGTTGAAACTCCCATGGCTAAAGGCTTTAGCCTCAGTTTTAGCAACTGAGGCTAAAACGGCTTATAGCCTCGGTTCTTCAAGTGAAGCTAAATCTATTTTTAGCCTCTATTGTTTCCAACCGAGACTAAATCCAAATTTAGCCTCGGTTGCCTCCAATTGAAACTAAATCTATTTTTAACCTCGGTTCTCAACAACCGAGGCTAAAGCCTTTAGCCACGGGATTTGTAGTCTCAGTTTAGGTAACTGAGGCAAAACTGTGACTAAAGATAGATTTATCCTTTGTTGGCATCAACTGAGGCTAAATTCACTTTTTAACCTAAGTTATCAACAACTGAGGCTAAATCATTTATTTTAACCCATTCATAAATCTGTGCATAGTCAGTCATTCATTCATTCAATCAAATACAATGTTTGTTTCGTGCCACAAACCACAAAATCACAAGTTGTTGCTACGTTATTGTATTTGCAGGGCAAACCCAACAGTGAAAGAAAAATACTACTGAACATTTTCTTTCCCTCATCAAAAAGCCCCCAAGCATAGAACATCTACTTTGGCATAAAGGAAAACACAATCTGCTTCAATCAAGTAAACCTCTTTTTCCGACTCAGACGAAGATACATCCTCAGAACTGCTGATTTCAGGCTTCTTCTTTGGTGCCACATCAAAAGAAGCTTTTGACTTCTTGCCACTCTTCTGCTTCTCGACTGTTTCCTCTACTTCTCTCTTCAGCTTTTTGGCAGCAAATTGTTTCTCAATAGGA
The DNA here is from genome assembly GCF_029962835.1 of Magnolia sinica. Classification (NCBI taxonomy): domain Eukaryota; kingdom Viridiplantae; phylum Streptophyta; class Magnoliopsida; order Magnoliales; family Magnoliaceae; genus Magnolia; species Magnolia sinica. The sequence goes on along the minus strand of NC_080578.1, from coordinate 73,347,721 downwards.
CTCCTCTGGATGCCTCTTTCCTGAAAATCGCCAAACTTAATGCTCTAACTAATTCTCAAAAATAAAAATCAATAGAAAAATAAATAAAACGGGCACAAAAAGTATGAACCTTTCTTCACAGATTTCACTGGTGAAATTGCCATAGGAGTTGCAGCAACCTGTATTGCAATAAGAAAGCATATAATAACAAAATTGCTGAAGACAAAATTTCGTCGATTTAAGTGAATACCAAACTGATATATGATAAATATATTACTTTAAAAACAAATGCCGGTGTAACCTATATACAATGTGTATAATAAAACATGTCAGATTCTTATTTATTTTTAGCTGTCCATTTTTCGTGCCGGTGTAACCTACTTCAAATGTAAACTAGCCTGATTTTTTAGTTGGACTGCATCCTTTGTGTGGCCCACCTGATGAACAGCTACGGATCTCGATTTATGCTAGTAATTGGCATTCCAACAATTTAAAAGAAATGCAGCTACAAAGAAATGAGATACTTGATAAAATGAGATGCCGGTGCGGTTCTCCGGTCACAGGATTGCCGCCTTTCTAGACGGTGAGAATGGCGGGATGGGCGATTGAATTTCCAACTAGTCAAAGTAGATCAAAAGAGAAGATTCAACCCCAATCAAAGAAAAAAAAATGATGAGCTTTCTTAATAACTTAATTTGTGGATGAAAACAACCATTTTTTCTCATTTCAATTAGTGTTTTTGGGGCCAAACCAAATCCTTAATTTTCCGCCACTGATTTTCATAATAAATCTTCTTCTTCTTTTTTTTTTTTTTGGGGGATGGGTGTGTTTCTAATTCTATATTTGAATTGAGTAATTATAACAAAGAGTACATAGTATTTGCATGTAGATCTACCACCATATGTGTGTGTGTGTGTGTGTGTGTGTGGCAATGATATGCATGGACCATTGTGATCGAGATGTTGGTGGTTCGTAGGATTTCCACCACCAACCAATATTATCAGGAAAATCTTGCTGAGAATCTCATTATAATATTACTTCTAAATAATTTCTGTTAAAATCACAATAATTTCACAACAAAATCACAAAATAAAAAATAAAAAATAAAAATACCGCTGATATATAAAAATCTAGCTATATTATCATAATAACATCATTTAATCAGATTATCAATAATACCACAAGATTTTCCAAATCATGGTGATATTTGTAATAATGGCTACGATGAAGCAAATAGGGTGCATGGTTGCAGCAGTTTTTCATAATTTGATGTCATTTGTTCAATGCAGAGGATTCAGAAGTAAAACATATGGATCAGATGAATATTGGACAGGTTGCATCATCAGTTGGATCTCCAAGATCAGTGATATTTATGCCAAATATCAAAGGAAGATTAATGCTTTATGTGCATGATCTAGGAACCATGAAAATAGAACCCATTGTAAGAAACAAAAAAGTGTGGATTTAGATATTATTATATTATTCTAATGGTGGCTCTGATGAAAATAGAAGTGAAACTTGATTTGCAATACAGAACCAGCAAATAATTCAAATCCAGAGGCATCAAGATTCTTGTCATACTGAAAAACACATTCGCTTGACCCAAAGCTTTAAATCACTCAAAGGCAACAAGAAAATACAGAACATAACTTCCAAAAGAAGGGGAAAAAAACAATATATAAAATAATAAAAATAATAAAAATAATAAATAAATAAAAAAGATCCCTACAGTCAATTTAGTGACTAAAATGGAAAAATCAATGAATATTACAGGAACAAAAATGCAAGAGAATAGCTAGCAGCACATTTTGTTATATATATATAAGGCATATATTATTCTCTATTATGTAACATGTACTGCTGAGAAAATAATGGCTGTTATTTTGGAAGAAAATGGTTGTTATTTAAAGGGCATTTCCATTGACTGTTTCGGTTATAATGGTTATTACATGCTTTATAGCATTTTTTAGCCTTTTATTTAACCCCTTATCAAATATTTCATAAATCAACCAACATACTAAATAAAAAATAAAAAATAAAAAATTGCAAGTAATTCGCATCATGCAAGCAAGCCGACATGAAGCCAAAAAGAAATTTTCAATCAAATCCAAACCAATCCAATTCAAAGAGAACAAAATTTTCAGTTTGGATTAAACTGCCTGAAATGATTACTATAGTTGAATCCGAAGCTTCGAAACCAGCCGACAAGCCTCCAAGTTCTCAATGAATAACCTGAAATAAGATTTGGATTTAGTCTCTAAAAAAAATCAATGACAATAACTGAGAGGAAAGATAAAATCAAATCAATAAACTTCGAAAAATCAAATACAATAAAAAATCGAATAAAACAAAAACTGTCATTAATTTAGATCTTGATCTAAAGCTATTTGTAGAAATTATATTGCAATGGCTCAAGTATCAACCTCAAATCTTGGTGAAGATACAGACGGCCTCCATCGATCCCTAAGATGATGTTGAAGTGCTTCTCCCAATCTAGCAACTTGCTTCGTTTTTCATCTTCATGTTTCCATCCAAATGTATCAAATCATTAGTCATGCTAATCCAAACATAAGCTTGAATTGAAAGTTTCTTATGGTTATATAGACAAACCAAATCAGTGAGGTAGTTCCAAGCATCCCAAGCTCAATAGCCCGAACCAACTAGCATACAGTACTAAAGGCATACTAATAATCGCGACTAAATAGACAATTTGATAAACAAGTAATTTTTGAGCTGATAAAAAATAACAGATGAATTTTAAATAGATAGGCATTAGCAAGTAACAATGCTCTTAAACTAAAACCACGATAAAACTTGAAGAAAAGAAAAGAAGAACGAGGAAGCTACCGTATTCCACTAGAACCAACTATTGAATGATGATCCTAGTGTAAATGCACAGACTATGAACACAAGTCTGCAGCTATCAGAAGGTAAGTAAGGATTGCCATTGGTTGGGCAAAATAAACATTAAAACATCAACAACCAAGTCAAGTTTTGGTAAATAATGTGAAAAACGAAACAATTCAAGAAGTAAAAGAGCGTAGACAATTCAAGAACTACATAATTGGAAATGAGATCTCAGAGTAGCATATATACCTTGTCCATCTGTAGTTAACATCCTTCTCATTATAGGCAATAAAATGGGCTCAATTTGTATAAAAAGATGGGGAATCTGGCTCACAGATTCAAGAATTGTGCTTATAGAACACAAACAACCAACGGCAACCAGAGCACCAGGATCCTTTGACTCATCATCAGCTTCAGAGTTATCCATAAACTTCCAAAATGCAAAAGCCTAAAACCAGGATCCTCTGGATAACTGAAGTATGCATCCCACTTGCTTCCAGTCAAGGCATGAGGACACAATAATAACATGATTTCAAGCAACCATGACCTGAAATGAAAGTGCATTGTGTCATCAAATGCACTGTAGGGCATAAGCATAACCAGTCTCACAAATAACGATTAATACCAAGACTTATACAATCACCAAGACTTCCTCAGGCACACCAAATTTTCACTGGATGTTATAACAAGGAAATTACCATCACTATGTCAAGAAAATGCTTTTCTGCTACAACAACCATCTGTTACATGTGCCAGCATACCGTACAAAGATACAAATTTGCAAGAGTATCCTGTCCCGAAATATTTACAACGGATGAATTTTATGACCAGTTTTGAAGAGCTTGAAAAGAGGATGAAAGGAAGACCTAAAAGGACCGAGGTGATGACAGGGATACCAAAATTTGTTCATTTACTAATGACATGGCCATATTAATGATTGGAGAAAGAAGATTCTAAACCCCAAATAATTGGGATAAGCTATTATGATGAAGATGATACACGTTGCACGCCACTTGCTAGCTTCCTGTAGTGAGAATACTTCAATGAACCATGGGTGATAGGAAACCTGGCCCATTAAGTAAGAGGAATCAGTATACTGATGCATCCAGATCAGTACATTCATGCTTCATTAGCCAGCTAGAGAAGGTAGGACCGAAGGGAATCGACTGGAGAATAACCGTGTTGCTGGAACAACTGACTCAAAACACCTTTTAAAGGATTACGTGTTACGATTGGATCAAACTTGAGTCCAACACCCTTACCTAAACCAGGGGGTCCTAAAGCAACAACCATGAAAGTGGGACCCACAGTGCACCCTAAAAAAACTATCAAGGTTGGAGTATCTAAATCATCCAATCAATATCCATATTTTCCAAGTCAACATCTGCATTTTTTTTTCCCATAACAATTTGCAGGTCAAGAGATTAGGATCCTTCCAATCTAGGAAGCTTGGGGAATCATCCATCCACAGTGCAATCAGTAAACCATAGCGCCCACTCCTACAGAGACTGGAAACATCAGACGCCATATGTCCTGATGCATCAGAACTTAAAAAACCGTTACACAAAATCTTGAAGAAAAAGAAATCTCCAAGGACAAACATCCCAAGCTTACTTTTCATGTAAAATGTCAAGTTTCAAAGTAAAATTTACAGATTTTCTTAAAATAATCCTACAAAAATAGTGACTTTTTAAAAGATCCTATAAAATATCCATAAACAGATGGTGTCAAGTCATAAAAAATCTACAGCAAAAGGTTCAGATCCGCACCACGCAAAAGAATCAAAAGCCAAATTTGAACTGAAACAAAGAAAATCAAGAGCTATTCCTCAGAATCCATACTCGGAGAATAGAAACACCAACTTTCAAAGCCAAATCAGCAATATCAGGGGGCAAAAATCCTTCAAAAATGTGACGTTTGAAACCATTACTCACATTATCCTACACTAACAACGTCAGATTTTCTCAAAAACAGAGATTCAAAACTAAAATGAATAGACAAATCAAAAGGCAACATCACCTCTTCAGATTGGCAATAGGTTGGAGCTCAACAACGTCTATTGCTGTTGATGACGGAGATGCGGTAGGGTTTCAGCGGTTGGTGGATGCAATGTAAGGATTGCAGATCGAGAGTCGGACAGAGAGAGGGAAAATGAGAGAGAGACAGAAGGGGAAAACCAGAGCCCAAATAGAGATCCAAGTTGCAGCATCTACAATAGGCTGATCGATTTGGTGCTCTTGCTGGCGCTTTCCGGGATGGAGCTTGCTCTGATCGTGATATCTCTTGTTCAGAGATCGGGCTTGGGAGAAGGAACCGCGAACCGATGGCGAAAACGAGATGGATTTTGGTAATCGAGGGCTGGGAAGAGTTGAGAGACCGTGGATTGAGGTGACGTAGAGGGATTTGGTAAGAAGATGGAGTGAAATTGGGTTGATTCTAGGGTTAGGGCCTGGTAGATTTGAATGATTTTAGAAAGGGGTTGGTGGAAGAGAGCGAACGCAGACCTCTGCGATGAAAGGGGGAATATAGAACGGGAATAGCCAGCCGCGAGAATGAAATAGACCTCGTCTGATTTTTTTCTGTAATGGAATTTTAGCTACGGCTTTCATGTCCTTCGGCTACAGTTTAAAGACGTATCAATAAAGCTACGTATATTTGCTCGTATTCTGCAACCTTTGCTCCTTTCTTTGGTAGTGAGATGGACGGTCAAGATTAATCACCTGGTCCAAATGGTTCTTGACGACCAGGCACTTCAGCTGATGACTACTGAGATGGACGGTCAAGATTAATCACCAAAACTTTTCAATTAAACCGATCTGGACATTCCAAATCACTAAGGGCAGACTTTTAACCTCAGTTTCTAACCAACCAAGGCAAAAGGGTAGATTTTTTGCCTCAGTTTTTCACCAACCGAGGCAAAAGGGGAGACTTTGGCCTCAATTTCTCACCAACCGAGGCAAAATGGTAGATTTTTGGCCTCAGTTTCTCACCAATCGAGGCAAAAAGGCAGACTTTTAGCCTCAATTGCTCACCAACCGAGGTAAAAGAGTAAACTTTTAGCCTCTGTTGCTCACTAACCAAGGCAAAAGGGCAGACTTTTGGCCTCAGTTGCTCACCAACTGAGGCAAAAGGGCAGACTTTTGGCCTCAGTTGCTCACCAACCGAAGCAAAAGGGCAGACATTTGGCCTCAATTTCTCACCAACTGAGGCAAAATGGTAGACTTTTGGCCTCAGTTGCTCACTAACCGAGGTAAAATGACAGACTTTTGGCCTCCGTTTCTCACCAATTGAGGCAAAAGGGCAGACTTTTGGCCTCTGTTTCTCACCAACCGATGTAAAAGGGTAGACTTTTGGCCTCAGTTGCTCACCAACAGAGGCAAAAGGGTAGACTTTTAGCTTTAGTTGCTCACCAACCGAGGCAAAAGGGCAAATTTTGATCTTAGTTTCTCACCAACTAAGGCAAAAGGACATACTTTTGGCCACAGTTTCTCACCAATTGAGCCAAAAAAATGAACTTTTAACCTTAGTTCCTTTACAACCGAGGCTAAAAAGCACATTTAACCTCCTTTTTTTGAACCGAGGCCAAAAAATTGAGGCCAAAGGCCTACTTTCTTATAGTGAGAGGAAGATGGGTTTCGGGTTTTGGGTTTTTGGGGGATGGTTCAAGTTTGTTTACTGCATGGTGTGGCCGAGAAAATCTTAGGTCTTCAGCTCTGAGACATAGTGGTTGAGCACCAGATTCTGGTGAAAGTGTTGGATTTTGGGTAGTGGCATATGGTAGTGATGGAGTCGGTCATGGATGGATTTTGGGGGTTTTGGAGTGGAGGGGAAGATGGGTTTGGGGTTTTAGGGGTGTTGGGTTTTTGGGGAATGGGTTCAAGTTTGTTTGCTGCATGGTATGGCTGAGAAAATCTTAGGTCTTCGGCTCTGAGACATAGGTGCATGCAGGCTCATCAGGGGAAGATATGTTGTGTGGTAACATAGAAGATGATACACCACACATTGGTGTATAGCTTTAATCCCATGAAAACCTCATAATAAAGAAGAGTACAAAGGAGATGAACTTTCTATTCCACTCAACTTGGGAGGGATCCTAGCAAGGTATGTATCTTTATGGGAATATTTTGTTACAATTTGAGTTTTCTTACATCGGTTGATGCATGTCCTTCCTTTTTTATTGCATCCTTGCCTCTTGATTAGAGATTTCGAGTTTGGTTCTACATTTCATCTTATTTCCATAAAATCGCTTGAAATCTCTGCAAATCTTTGGTTTTCTTTGGGTTTTTGTAAATCGGGTTTTGTTTCTATTGTTTGTTTGACATTTTTTGAAAATTTGATCCTTTTTATGGGGATCTTTTGTCTTTGGTTGATGCATTACAATTTTAGGGGATCTATTCCACCTTATCACCATCCTCAGTTGTTGGACATTTCCACAATACAAAGAAAAGATGGAGCATTTCTTTATGCTTTTGTTCAAACAATGATGTGAAACATGAATTCTCAATTTCGCCACAATTGATAGCCTATCGCCTATCGTTCAACCTATTCAAAGATGCAGCGCACTTCGTTGCATCGCCAGATGATCAAGACCATCCATCAGGTCACCCAAAACAACTAACTGATGAGAGAATCCTAGCTACCCAATATTCTCGGTTGAATGTGGACTTTCGGCCTATTTTTATCATCCAATTGATATCATCTTTGTACAGTCCCATTAACCATAGGATTCATGAAATTGATGGATCAGATGTTCCACCCACGAGATGCAAGGTCCTAGTTAAGAAATAGATACCCAAGCATAAGGGAAGGCTCCAAATAGAACATGGGCCAATAGGCCTCTTAAAATCTATGTCAGGGGGCCATTTGTAGCTCTATCATTTCCTTGCATAGGCAAATGTTTGTCTGAGTAGAGGAAGAAGCAAAGGTTGTATTTATTTCAGAATGCATATTAAGCGGCCACCCAAGTCTTCAGTATTAATTGTTATGCTTATTACAAATAATCAAATCACTTGGTTTTTTGTGCACTGGTTACGGAAAAATAATCCATCGGCCTTTGTATTTACTATTTCCTTGGATATTTCTCTACCAAGATAATTGTTGCTGGTCGTTGATAATCTGTTGCTTGTCATTTGAATTCATTGTTGTTTTTGAGGAGCACATGATGACAAGATGGAACTCATTATTTAAAACTATTTTTCATTGCATTCCGTTAACTTAGATCAAGAGGCCTTTCCAGCAATCGCAAATACTAGTGCAAAAACAAAAGAATGCATATGAAGAGATGGCATATAATGGTAAATACATAAAACCAAACATTGTAAGGGTCAGAGACACCCATATCCACAACAGCACAATGTTTTATATTCATCCATCAAATCGCACACCTTGCATGTATAACTAGTATTTCTTACTTAATTTCTTTCTATCACTATGAATAGTTATCGTGTGCTATACATGTCGTATAATATGCAAATTCACATGATTCTTACCACACAAAAGAATCAACCGTGTAGTCTCCCAAGACATTTAACAAAGGCTTAGAACGCAACATATGCTATTTAAGTTAAAACACTTTGACGCTATCTTCACTTGCGCCAACAAATGAATGTGAAAATACTTTTAACTAGCAAAACAAGCCCAATAAATGAAGGCATTCTACAAATCAGGTACTGGGATCATAGTCATGCTCCTAATAACACAAGCAAGAGACATAAGGGAGCATAGACAAGAGAAATGGGAGCAATTACTTAATAGCAATAACAGGAGCATCGTCAACCTAGGTAGAAAATTTCTATGAAAGGATCGCCCAAACAATCTACATTAAAGATCAAACTTTTTCTATTAAAGGTTCGCCCAAATCAAGGTTTTTTTTTTTTTAGAGATGGGAAATTGAAGATTGGACCATATACGGTTAAGTGCATGCCCACCATGTGCACAAATAGTTTAGGAAGCAAGGTAACACCATCAAGGTTAGATTGGTCGCAGTCTTGATTTGACCTTAAAATCGAAAATATTTCTTGATGAGATTTTAACACTCCATTAGTGAGGAGTTCAGAAAAGTACCCTTATTATATAGAAGCAATTACTAAGTGAGTCTTCAGTTGACAGGATAAACAACTTTCTGCGACACACTTAAGGTCACTACCAATGAGCCCTAAGGACTTCTCAAAGAGAATAACTTTCAAAGGAGTTCAAAAAAGCACCCTTACTATTAGAACTAGATGTCCTTCAAGTTAATTGGCCAAAAAAAAAACATCCTTATGATGTGAAATAACCAACAAACCATTGGATTCCTTAGTTTCAAAAGTAATATATTTCCTAAGCTCTGTTCAAAGTTAAGCTCAATGTAAAGTTTGGCATTTAAAAACTTCCCATTACGCTATCTTCATTTTCTAAGCTCCTTCAAGTCTTTTCTTTTCTCTTTTTTGTACTTTTTCTTATCGTTCTAATTTTGCTATAGCAACGATGACAAACACCACACTTGTGAATTTGGAATTTTCTTTTGTTTTTATAACAACATGGTGTCCCCGCCCCCTTTAAGGCGAGACTATGCCCTGTGAATGCACACAATCACCTGCCAACCACGTGTATCGGATATCCACGGGAAGGGGAGCAAATCCACAACCAAAGCCATACTCCCAAACTCGTGACGGGTAATCCACAGGGAGGGGAATCAAAGTTCGAGTAAGCAATTTTTATACAAGGTCATATCGTCTACCCATATGAGGACTTCGATACTGCTCACAAAATTCTAGAGTTTAACATTTAATCCAGTATTGATAGATACCACAATCCTCTTACTCGAAATCTAAATTTTTTCTCCTAGCCACTTTGCAATAGAATGTATAGATTGGAATATAAGGATCAAAGGTTTTGATGTATTCATTTTATTTTAGCGTAGATTGTCCTTTGGTATTGTTCTTATCAATTTATTTCTTAATCATTAAAATTTTCCTAGTGTTTAATTCAGGTGCAGAATCCTTTTGAAGATGATACATAAAATTTGTCAATTTTAAATGATACCCCAGTACTTTCAGCTAAAAAACTTTTTGTTATGAATGATTTCCTAATCCAAGTAATGTCCTTATCCGAGCCTAACTTCATCTTCGGGTAAGAGTCTGACTGTTCTTATTTGTCTTGATCCTAATTAAAGATCGAAGGTTATTACTTTGATTCCACGGCTAATCAACTCTTATGTAAAGTGGTGTGAGATTTTGCCTATTAAAGATAGTCCAATAAAAAGTAAGCCATGTGCACATTCATGGGAGCTTACCCCATCGCCTAAGACAAACCAAAACCTGAAAATGATCACGGGGAAGGAGTAAAGTAATAGGAGGCAAGGCATGATTTCTAATTTGAATAGGGGATGTAGATGGACTTTTTAGTCGAACGAACAACTGATAGGCAATCAGAGTCGGTCAACCAACACCCGATGATAAGCCCATTCTGGGGTTCGGGCTAGCCTGGCCCCTGATAGATCCATTTTGAAGAAAAATGAGATATATATATATATATATATATATATATATATATTGAAGTTCGGGCTGAAGGCTTTGACTGGAAACGTCATGCCATTCATGTAATTCCACTGGTCTAGGAGTAGTTCCCATGCTTCGGGAGTCGCCACCACAAAATACGATGACCTAATCAAGAAAGCTAGAAGCTAGGCCGCCCGGAGTGCGCTATAGTGTGCCCTACTAGATTGGGGCTCTGTTTTTCAGCAGATATGACGTCTCCTTATTAGTGACAGCGTGCATTGGAACTCACTAATAGGAAATGAGGGAAAAACAAAGTAATGTCAACAACGTAGTCAATCCGTTATTCATCAAAAGACGAAGCTCTCATCAGTCGTTAAGCATCACTAGCTTACACCTATAAGAGTGGTATGAAGTTTGAAAGGAATGGACGTGAGTAAGCTTAATAGTGAACGTAGAATTGAGGGTTTCAGGTGTCTCCAAATGTGAGCATTTAAATATATTTTTTAAAAATTTTTAAAAAAATAAAAATAAAAATAAAACTTCCCTTAATACACCACGTGCATCGAGTAATCCATGGGAAGGAGAATCGAACTCATGTCTGTAGTGAGCAAACCCACGACCAAAGTCGTTCACCTAAACTCATGATGGGTAATACACGAGAAAGGGAATCGAACTTGTGTCTGTGGGGAGCAAACCCACGACCAAAGCCATTATCCCAAACTCGTGTCTGTGGGGAGCAAACCCATAACCAAAGTCGTTCTCCCAAACTCGTGATTGGTAACCCGCGGAGAGGGGAAACGAACTCGTGTTTGTGGGGAGCAAAACCAAGACCAAAGCCATTCGCCGAAACTCGCGACAAGTTTTGGGATTATTTTTTTTTAAAGACGGGGGGTCCCCTTCCCTTTAAGGTGAAACCATTCCTTACAAATGCACGCAATCACCCGCCAACCACGTGCATCGAAAAATCCAGGGGGATGAAATCGAACTCAGTCGTTAAGCGTCATGAGCATACGCCTATAGTGGCAGGATCAAGCTTGAAAGGAATGGACAGGCGTAGGCTTAATACTGAACACATAAATTGAAGGATAAAATTTTCAGAATATCCAAATGTGAGGATTAAAAACAAAAACTTTCCCTGATAAATAGGGTGAAGAACAGGGCAACGAGTCGAGTCGGACCAAGTTAGGGCTGAAGGGCTGACCCGACTCGCCCAACTCGGTACCAAGTCCAGCATGCCTGAACAAATCTAAGTCTGGGTCTAGTATGGACTAATCCAGATTGAGTCTGACCCAGTGACAGGTACCAAGTCGATTCGAGTCAGCACCGCGTCGGGTCGGGTGTAGCGGGTCCCCAGATGTGGGGATTATAAATAAAAAAAAAACTTCCCAGTTACACAGTAGGCCCAATCAAATGAACAATTTCAATCACTTGGAATGGCCCAACCATATCAAATATTCATATGGGTGAAAATGTTCCTAATCAATATTAACCATTGGATCATTGAAAACAAGCCCTACCATATTAATTAGATCATTGAAAATAGTCCCTACCTTAAATTTTTTTTATAATGATAGTAGGCACCCTACAATATTAATGATTTGAATCACAAAATGTAGGCCCAATCATTAAGAGGGTCCTACAAAATTAAAGATGTGTATCACAAAGAACCAACCTCAAATATTACGAATTGATGAATCAACTTCACATATCCATTGGGATGGGTCATGGAAAGAGGCTTTGCTTCAATCATATGATGAGTTTAGATCACTACAAGCAGCACGAATCATATGATGCATTTGAATGGGCCAAATCATATAAGAAGTTCAAATCCGCCGAAATGGCCCATCCAAGAAAAGCAACTTCAATTATATGATGAGTTTGGATCGTCGAATGAGCCGAATCATATGAAAATTTTGGATCCACCGAATGGCCCAAGCATGTCAATGTTTTTTATCCATCGAAATGGCCCATGGCAAAGGTTTAGATCACTAGAAATGGGCCAAATCATATGAATTTGGATTGTTGTAAAAAGAAACCTGACTATTTGAATTGTGTATCAAACTGAGGACAATCCTGCAAAATTAACGATGTGCATCACTAAGAACCAACATCAAATATTATGAATAGAGGGATCAACTTAACATATCGATTGGGATGGGTCATGGAAAGAGTCTTCAATCATATGATGAGTTTAGATCACTAACAGTGGCATGAATCATATGATGCATTTGGATGGCTGAATGGGCCAAATCATATAAGAAGTTCAAATCCGCTAAATGGCCTAACACATGAAAGGTTTTGATCCATTGAAGTGGCCCAAGCATGTCAAAGGTTAGGATCAGTAGAGATGGGCCAAATCATATGAATAGTTTGAATCATTTGTAAAGCTGAAGAGGGTCCTACAGAAATTTGGGTATGGATCACTTAGCAGATCCATTGCCAAGGATCATGAAAAGCAGCTTCAATCATATGATGAGTTTGGATCGTGACAAGCAGCTTCAATCGTATAAGCTGAGTTATATGAACAATTGGATCAACTGAATGGCCCAAGCATGCCAATGTTTTTTATCCATCGAAATGGCTCATGTCAAAGGTTAGGATCAATAGAAACGGGTCAAATCATATGAATTTGGATCGCTGTGAAAAGAACATTATTATTTGAATTGTTTATAGAACTGAAGAGGGTTCTACAAAATTAATGATGTGGATCACTGAGAACCAACCTCAAATATTATGAATAGATGCATCAACTTAACATATTCATTGGGATGGGTCATGGAAAGAGTCTTCAATCATATGATGAGTTTAAATCACTAACAACAGCATGAATCATATTATGCATTTGGATCATTGAAGGGGCTGAATGATATAAGAAGTCAAATACAATAAATTGGCCAAAGCACGTCAAAGGTTTTGATCCATTGAAATGGCCAAAGCATGTCAAAGGTTTGAAACACTAGAAATAGGCCAAATCATATGAACAGTTTGGAATATTGGTAAAGCAAAAGAGGGTCTTACAAAATTTAGGACATGGATCAACTTAGCATATCCATTGCCATGGATCATGAAAAGCAGCTTCAATCATATGAAGAGTTTGGATCATGAAAAGAAGCTTCAATCATATGATGAGTTTGGATCGCCGAATGAGCCGGATCATATGAACAAATTGGATCCACTGAATGACCCAGAATGTCAATGTTTTTTATCCATCAAAATGGTCCATGTCAAAGGTTTGGATCATTATAAATGGGCCAAATCATATGAATTTGGATCATTCAAAAAAAAAACTTGATTCTTTGAACTGTGTATAAAACTAAAGAGGATCCTAGAAAATTACGAAGTGGATCAGTGAGAGCCAACCTCAAATATTACAAATAAATGGCTCAACTTAACATATCCATTGGGACGGGTCATTGAAAGAGGCTTCAATCATATGACGAGTTTAGATCACTAACAACAATACAAATCATATGATGCATTTGGATGGCTGAATGGGCCAAATCATATAAGAAATTCAAATCCGCTAAATGTCCTAACACATGAAAGGTTTTGATCCATTGAAGTGGCCCAAGTGTGTCAAAGGTAAGGATCAGTAGAGATGGGCCAAATCATATGAACAGTTTGAATCATTTGTAAAGTTGTGAAGAGGGTCCTACAGAATTTTGGGCATGGATCAACTTAGCAGATCCATTGCCAAGGATCATGAAAAGCAGCTTCAATCATATGATGAGTTTGGATCATGAAAAGCAGCTTCAATAGTATGATGCGTTGGAATTGCTAAATAAGTCAGGTTATATGAACAATTTGGATCCACTGAATGGCCCAAGCATGTCAATGTTTTTTATCCATCGAAATGGCCCACGCCAAAGGTTTGGATCAATAGAAACGGGCCAAATCATATGAGTTTGGATCGCTGTAAAAAGAAACCTTATTATTTGAATTGTTTATAGAACTGAATAGGATTCTACAAAATTAACGATGTGGATCACTGAAAACCAACCTCAAATATCTGACTCATTGTTCAGCCATTGTCCAATCCTATACCCAACTCAATAACTAGATCCAAAGACCTAATGGGTACCAAAACTCGAGTGGATCCAAGTCTTCAATGCTATAGCAGCTCCGGGAGAACCAAACCCGATTAGCTAAGCCCAGGAATGGGCACTAGGAACTGACCCAAACCCAACCCATCTGCAGCCATATCAACAAACTTTTCCAAGAGGTTTGCTAAGGCCAAGCACGTGTAAGGCAATGTTGTCTACTAGGCATCACATGTGTAGACCAATGAGATATAAAAGTTGTCCATCATTTATGTCCAATTGTCAAGATACTCTCACTAAATTTTAAATAGTAGGTTCCCCCAGGGTATTTGGGTTTACCTAGTAAATCTGACCCGATTTTAATGGGTATAGGTCTTGTTTATTGGGCAGATTACTAAATCAGGTCAGGTTCACGTCTCACATTTTCGGAACCTGGGATTCCTTTCAAATCTATTTAGGAATTGAAACATTACTAAAATGTGCTATTTTGAAAAAGGTTTAAACATTCTTGAGCCCTCCAGATCAGTACAATGAGACAATCGCCTGTTAGTGAAATAAGGAGTGCATATGGTTAGGTTGGGTCAGGTTTAGGGGCGCCCATACCCAACCCATTTAAGAATCCAGTTGTTGTTTAACAACTAGACCCAAAATATATATATATATATATATATATATAAATCATGTTTCTCTTTATCCATTGTCAGCCAGTCACTTTGAGAATACAAGTTTAGATTGGAATTTAAGGAGCAACGACTTCATCTTCTAATGAGAGTTTGACTGTTCTTATTTGTCTTAATCCTAATTAAGGATCGACCATTATTACTTCGATTCCATGGCTAATCAACCCTTGTGCAAAGTGGTATGTGATTTTGCTTATTGAAGATAGTCCAATAAAAGGGAAGCTGTGTGCACACTCATGGGAACTTACCCTAATCCTTTCGTTAATGAGGATAGATAATGAAATTGAGGGTTAAGATTTTAGGAGTCTCTAGATGTAAGGATATATATAAAAAATAAAACTTTCTTTAAGGCGAGACTATTCCCTGCAGATGTACGCAATCACCCGCCAACTACGTGCATCGGGTAATCCACGGGGAGGGGAATCAAACTCGTGTCTGTGGGGAGCAAACCCATGACCAAAGTCGTTCACCTTGGCGGGTAATCCACGAGGAGGGGAATTGAACTCGTATCTGTGGAGAGCAAACCCATGACAGTTCACCAAAACTCATGACAGATAATCCACGAGGAGGGGAGTCAAACTCATGTCTATGGGGAGAAAACCCACGACAAATGTCGTTCGCCAAAACTCATGATGGGTAATCTACGAGGAGGGGAATCGAACTCGTGTCTATGGAGAGCAAACACACGACCAAAGTTGTTCGCCCAAACTCATGACAAGTAATCCATGGGAGGGGAATCGAACTCAAGTTTGTGGGGAGCAAACCCACAACCAAAGTCGTTTGCCCAAACTCTTGACAAGTAATCCACACAAGGAGGGGAATCGAACTAGTGTCTATGGGGAGCAAACCCACGACCAAAGCCGTTTGCCCAAACTCATGATAGGTAATCCCCACAAGGAGGGGAATCAAACTGGTGTCCGTGGAGAGCAAACTTATGACCAAAGTTGTTTGCCCAAACTCGTGACAGGTAATCCACCGGGGGAGGGGAAATCGAACTCGTGTTTATGGGGAGCAAACCCACGACCAAAGTCGTTCGCCCAAACTCGTGACGGGTTTTGGGAAGTAAAACCTCACACCTTTTGTATCCTTAGATCTAAGTAAAAGGTGAAAAAAAAAACAATTAGGATACGCTCATCCTCGAGTATGGATTTGACTATCCTTCTAATGGAGGTGAATGATATTGCATTTAGTGAAGTTGTGTATTGTGTGTTTAGGGTGTAATTAACTATATGTGTAAACTGTCAAACCTTACTAAGATTAAGAGTTTCCTAAAACAAGAAAGACCCTTAGCATGAAGACTAGTTTGCCTCGAACAAAAATACCATTCATAAGTGGTATTTTCAAATAATCTATTTTTAAGAGATCATAAGTAAATCTATATATGGACTTTCATTGATTGATAAAAGGTCATTCCAACCAAAAATTTGATGCATTATTTAGTTTTTACCTACTTGGAAATCTTGCTCAAGAACCATCTTTTGTTTAGATTCTTCTTTCTTTTTTTGCTTTTCTTCTTCTTCTTCTTCTTTTGTTCTTCTTCACCTAAGCTTGTATGGAGAGCATTGAGAAAGTAGTTCCACACCTTTCAAGCAATCATGCAGTCAATGAAGAGGTGATCAATTGACTTCGCATCTCCCATACACATTATACATATGTTAGGAAGGATAAGGGATCTTATTTGCAAATTATTGATTGTCACACCCTCTTTCTTCTCACAAGTTAAGTGAATGCTACCACCCTTTGTGGAGCTCTATATGACCATACAAAGAAATATGGGTGACCAATGTACTGACCTATGTACTCAACTGTCACAAATGGGTGAAAATACAATCACAATTCCACTAAGGGTTGTATCATACTGACTATTTGGATCACTAACAAGGGCCTTAGCATATTCATGGTTTGACAGTAGTGGCATATCAATCCTACAAACACAAGATAAAAACAACCTCAATAATACGAGAGGGTTTGTATCAGTAAAATAGCCCAAATTATGTGAAAGGTTTGGATCACTTTGCTTGGTTGATTAAACATGGGCCTTTGCATATCAAATGATTTGGATCACTGAAAACGACCTCAATAATATGAAGCGGGTGGATCACTAAAATAGACCAAATTATATAAAGGGTGTGGATTACTAAAATGGCCCAAATTATATAAAGGGTGTGGATTACTAAAATGGCCCAAATTACATGAATCACTATGCTTGGTTGTTTAAACATGGGCCTTTGCATATCAATTAATTTGGATCACTGAAAATGACCTCAATAATATGAAGTGTATGGATCACTAAAATGGGCCAAATTATATAAAGGATGTGGATCACTAAAATGGCCCAAATTATACAAAGGGTGTGCATCACTAAAATGGCCCAAATTACATTAAGGGTCCTACAAAATTGAATTGTGTTTAGAACTGAAGAGGTTCCTACAAAATTAACGATGTGGATCACTGAGAAACAACCTCAAATATTACGAATGGATGGATCAACTTAACATATCCATTGGGATGGGTCATGGAAAGAGGTTCAATCATATGATGACTTTAGATCACTAACACCAACACGAATCATATGATGCATTTGGATCGCTGAATGGGGCGAATCATAGAAGAAGTTCAAATCCGTTAAAATGGCCCAAGCATGTCAAAGGTTTGGATCATTAGAAATGGGCGAAATCATATGGACAGTTTCGATCTTTTGTAAAGTTGAAGAGGGTCCTACAAAATTTAGGGAATGGATCAACTTAGCATATCCATTGCCATGGATCATGAAAAGTAGTTTCAATCATATGATCAGTTTGGATCATGAAAAGCAACTCCAATCATATGATGAGTTTGGATAGCGAATGAGCCGAATCATATGAACAATTTGGATCCACTAAATGGACAAAGCATGTCAATGTTTTTATCCATCGAAATGGCCCATTTCAAAGGTTTGGATGACTAGAAATGGGCCAAATCATATGAATTTGGATCGTTGTAAAAAGAAAATTGATTGTTTGAATTGTGTATAGGCCTGAAGAGGGTCCTACAAAATTAATGATGTGGATCACTGAGAACCAACCTCAAATATTACGAATAGATGAATCAACTTAACATAAACATTGGGATGGGTCATGGAAAGAGGCTTCAATCATATGATGTGTTTAGATCACTAATAGCAACCCAAATCATATGATGCGTTTGGATCGTTGAATGGGATGAATCATATGAGAAGTTCAAATCCGCTGAAATTGCTCAACCATGTCAAAGGTTTTGATCCATTAAAATGGCCCACCCATGTAAAAGGTTTGGACCACTAGAAATTGACCAAATCATATGAACAATTTAGATCATATGTAAAGTTGAAGCGGGTCCTACCAAAATTTAGGGCAAGGATCAACTTAACCTAAGCATTAACATAGATAATGAAAAGCAACTTCAATCATATAATGAGTTTGGATCATGAAAAGTAGCTTCAATCGTATGATTAGTTTGGATCGTGAATGAGCCGAATCGTATAAACAATTTTGATCCACTAAATGGCCCAAGCATTTCAATGTTTTTTATCCATCGAAATGGCCCATTTCAAAGGTTTGGATAATTAGAAATGTGCCAAATCATATGGACTTAGAACGTTGTAAAAAGAAACCTAATAGTTTGAATTGTTTAAAGAACTGAAGAGGGTCCTACAAAATTAACGATGTGCATCACTGAGAACGAACCTTAAATATTATGAATAGATGGATCAACTTAACATATCCATTAGGATGGGTCAAGGAAAGAGGTTTCAATCATATGATGAGTTTAGATCACTAATATCAGCGCAAATCATAAGATGAATTTGGATCGCTGAATGGGCCGAAACATATAAGAAATTCCAATCAACTGAGATGGCCCAAGCATGTCAAAGGTTTGGATCACTACAAATGGGCCGAATCATATGAACAGTTTGATTGTTTGTAAAGCTAAAGAGGGTCCTACAAAATTTAGCACATGGATCAACCATATCCATTGCCATGGATCATGTAAAACAACTTCAATCATCTGATGAGTTTGGATCATTAAAAGCAGCATCAATTGTATAATGAGTTTGGATCGTAGAATGAGCCGAATCATATCAACAATTCGGATCCACTGAATGGCCCAAGCATGTCAATGTTTTTTATCCATCGAAATGGCCCATTTAAAAGGTTGGATCACTAGAAATGGGCCAAATGATATGAATTTGGATCGTTGTAAAAAGAAACCTAATTGTTTGAATTGTTTATAGAACTGAAGAGAGACCTACAAAATTAACAATGTGGATCATTGAGAACCAACCTCAAATAATATGAATTGATGGATCAACTAAACATATCCATTAGGATGGTTCATCGAAAGACGCTTCAATCATATGATGAGTTTAGATCATTAATAGTAGCATGAATCATAAGATGCATTTGGATTGCTAAATGGGCTGAATCGTCAAAGGTTTGGATCACTAGAAATGGGCCAAATCATATGAACTGTTTGAATCATTTGTAAAACTGAAGAGTGTCATACAAAATTTAGGGCATGGATCAACTTAGTATATCCATTGCCATGGATCATGAAAAGCAACTTCAATCATATGATTAGGTGGGATCGCGAATGACCCGAATCATATAAACAATTTTGATCCATTGAATGGCCCAAGCATGTCAATGTTTTTTATCTATTGAAATGGCCCCTTTCAAAGGTTTGGATCATTAGAAATGGGCCAAATCATATGAATTTAGATTGTTGTAAAAAGAAACCTGATTGTTTGAATTGTGTAAAGAACTGAAGAGGGTCCTACAAAATTAACGATGTGTATCACTGAGAACTAGCCTCAAATATTATGAATAGATGGATCAACTTAACATATCCATTGGGATGGGTCAAGGAAAGAGGTTTCAATCATATGATGAGTTTAGATCACTAATATCAGCGCGAATCATAAGATGCATTTAGATCGTTGATGGTCCAAAACATATAAGAAATTCAAATCAATTGAAATGGCCCAAGCATGTCAAAGGTTTGGATCACTACAAATGGGCCAAATCATATGAACAGTTTGGATCGTTTGTAAAGCTTAAGAGGGTCCTACAAAATTTAGCAAATGGATCCACTTAGCATATCCATTGCCATGGATCATGAAAAGCAGCTTCAATCACCTGATGAGTTTGGATCATTATAAGCAGCATCAATTGTATAATGAGATTGGATCACCGAATGAGCCGAATCATATCAACAATTCAGATCCACTGAATGGCCTAAGCATGTCAATGTTTTTTATCCATCGAAATGGCCCATTTCAAAGGTTTAGATTACTAGAAATGGGCCAAATGATATGAATTTAGATCGTTATAAAAAGAAACCTAATTGCTTGAATTGTGCATAGAACTGAAGATGGTCCTACAAAATTAACGATGTGCATCACTAAGATCCAACCTCAAATATTACGAATAGATGGATCAACGTAACATATTCATTGGGATGGGTTAAGGAAAGAGGTTTCAATCATATGATGAGTTTAGATCACTAATATCAGCGCAAATCATAAGATGCATTTGGATCACTGAATGGTCCAATACATATAAGAAATTCAAATCAACTGAAATGGCCCAAGCATGTCAAAGGTTTCGATCATTTGTATCGGTTTGTATCGTTGATACGTTCCATAGAAATGAAGTCCCAGATAATATTAATCGAATTCAACAACATTTCAATGTCAATAACATCGGAATGTATCAAATTCATATTGAAATGAATGATGGCGAACTCATACAATTACAAAATGTATCTGAAACTTGACAAGAAGCACAAGCACTCCTACTCCTATACAATACAATTTACAACAGGAGCTCATCTGCTTATCATATTCTAGAAAGAATTTGATGAAGATAACAAAGTCAAAACAGTAAGGAAATGGATGATTTAAATTTGCAGAGCAGCACAACAACTAGAAAGTTGGCACAACTCTAGGAAGAAAACTGGGAAAAAAATAGTTGGGAAGCCAGATAAATCTAAGATCTACAAGGTTAATTAAAAATAGACCACTCCTGCCATGCTACAGCTAGCTATCCACAACCGCTACTAAATGTAAAATTCTCCGAATTGAAGATGAATCACATCCATCTCCAATGAGGATTGGTTTCTGCTAGCAGAGGGAGTGGGATGCAGGAAGTGCAAGCTCCTAAAAAACAACACATAACAGATCTTTCTCTATTTTCCTAATCCGCACTCCAGATCAAAATTTAACATTACACAGTTCATGAACCAGGTATTTATCCTAACAAAAACAATAGCTTCCTATGAAGAAAATAAAAAAACACTGTAACAAGCAGAAAAAAAAAAAAATCAAAAAAGTAGGTTTGTCATAAAATTGGGAAGTTGGGTTTCTTGAGAGCGATGGAAACAAAAGAATGATGTATTGGATATTTGGATGGAGTGAAATACTTGGAGCTGCTGCCCTTCAACTGATGAACATGGGCATTAACCTTTTTGAAATCTACAAGCTGCTAATCTCTTCAAGAAAAGAAAAACATAGAAAAAGTGAGGTTTTCAATATCCAACAAGAGAGAGAAGCAGATTCCTCACAAAGCTCTGCTCAAATCATTATGTAGCTTCTCAGAATCATCAAAGAAGAGAGACACCACTTCAAAAACAAAATCTGGGTTGCTCTCATCTTGCAACTGCTACAGCGTAATGTATTGATCATCCAAGAATCCCTTCCAAATAGGAGGAAAAAAATAAAATCAGATGGTTACACCCATATGATAGTTCACCAACACTTTAATAATGGTGGTGACTCATCCTCCTCAAATGTGGTGCCCATGTACTACCCAGACCATCCAGACCATCCAATCATCCAAATTGTGGGGCACATTATGGATGGAGCATATCTCAAATACCATACTGATCAAGCAATCCAAACCATCCAATTAATGGTACTCCAAAAATGTATGGTTAAAAATAAAACAGTAAGTACTGATCAAGCAAACCAAACCATCCAATTAATGGTACTTATCAAATGTATGGTTAGGAATAAAACAATGAGTGGCCCTAGTTCCAAATGAAAAAATCAGATGGTTCCAATATCTGCTTACTTTTACTTTTGGGTTATGCTCCATCCATAATTCAGTGAAAGATTTGGGAGGTTTCAATATATGGCAATGAGGTTCCAAAGGTTTATGGTAAATGGAAGAGCCCTTATGGATTTCGTAATGTAAATCTAGGCAAAAGTAAGACCAAGAGAACCAGTCATTTAAAAAGAAAAGAAAAAAAAACAAATAAAGACACCATCACTAGTCAGTTTTCTTTACCAATTTTGTGCAATTGTGTGCTTCAGTAGATAAGCTAGGATCCAACCCATGATCTTAAAGTTGAGACATGGTGATAATCCAATGAAGTTACAAGTGTTTTCATAGTCTTTTTTTTTTTTTTTTTGAAAGGTGAGATGATATCGTTAAAACAACAGAAAAGGCAAACAAAAGAGGGGCTGCTGAGGAAGCAGACCACCATTACACTCCAAGAAATAGAAAATCCTGGCCTAGAAGATCCTTGACATTGGAGGACCACTCTATCATAAGACGCTTGGCCCTAGTAGCTACATTCCCAGCGACAATGGAAGAATTCTTGAAACATCTGTTATTCCTTTCTCCTCAAACTGACCACCAGACTGCAAGGACAGGCATTCTCCAAATGACTGTCTTCACCTTTCCTGGATGGACACCATGCCACGCTTGAAGGAACTGATTAACTTCACCTGGGAAACACCAAGAAAGATTAAAGCTGAGCATGATCTCTGCCCAGATGGCTTGGGCGAGGCGACAGTGAAGCAAAAGATGATCGACAGTCTCTTCGGATTGCATGCAACATAAACAAATATTGGGGAGGATCATCCCTCTCTTCCTTAGGTTGTCTACCGTTAAAATTTTCTTTTTCCCTACTAGCCAGCCGAAGAAAAAGAAAGAAATATCTATTATAAGAGGCATCGCTATAAAAATTGAAACCTGCTCAATCTTGATAAACTTTTCTCCACGCCCACAATCAAGGATTTTACATACTTTATAAAACTTAGACAACCTTTCAGCCTGCAACAGGGAAGTAGCTTGAGGCATGGCAAATAGGCAAAAATTTTCAACTTAAATCAGCGTGTAGCGAGTGATAAAAGGCATATGGACAAATTGGATGAGGAGAACAACTACATGCTGCCTTGATTTCTGGTATATCTCAATGGCTTTGATAGCGTAATGCCGTTGCATCCCCAAGTATTAATAATAATAAAGAACCAATGTCATCAATTGCCCACATCCCCGTTACGCAAAAGTTTCCTTACAATTTATATCATGATCGCTTATTTTCGATGAAGGCTTACTTTTCTGAAAATAATCAACATATAAACAAGTTAGAAGAGTTATCCATGCAAAATACACTGCAAATGAAGGAGAGAAAAATAAAATCGCCTACGTTATTTTAGAGTAGATCGTCCTTTGGTATTCTTCCTATCAATTTATTTCTTAATCATTAAAATTTTCCTAGTTTTTTATTTTGGCACGAAATCCTTTTGAATACGATGCATAAAATTTGTCTATTTTAAATGATGCCCAAGTATTTTCAGCTAAAAAAAAAAACATTTTGTTATGAGTGACTTCCTAATCCAACTAGTGTCCTTATCCAAGCCTAACTTCATCTTCAAGTAAGAGTCTGACTGTTCTTATTTGTCTTGATCCTAAGTAAAGATCGACGGTTATTTCTTTGATTCCATGGCTAATCAACCCTTGTCTAAAGTGGTGTGTGATTTTGCCTATTGAAGATAGTCCAATAAAAAGTAAGTTGTGTGCACATTCAAGGGACCTTACCCCATCTTCTAGGATAAACCAAAACCTGAAAATGATCACGGGAAGGGGTGAAGTGATAGGAGGCAAGGCAGGATTTCTAATTCAAATAGGGGATGTAGATAGACCTTTTGGTGTAGCGAGCAACTTATAGGCAATCAGAGTCAGTCAACCAACACCAGATGATAAGCCCCTTCGAGGGTTTAAGCAGGTCTAGCCCCTAATAAATCCACTTTGAAGAAAAAAGAGATCTATAAATTGAAATTCGGGCCAAAGGCTTTGACTGAAAACACCATGTCATTCATGTAATTCTGCTGGTCTAGGAGTAGTTCCCAGGCTTTGGGAGTCGCCATAGGGGCCACACAATAATAATTAAATGGATCACTAAAAGACAGCTCAATCATATGAATGATATGGATCAACTTAGAATATCAATTGGCTTGGGTCACTAAAACTAGCATCATCATGTAAACTACTTCGGATCATTAAGTATTTCAATCGTCAAATAAGCCTAA
This sequence comes from Magnolia sinica, assembly GCF_029962835.1. NCBI lineage: Eukaryota > Viridiplantae > Streptophyta > Magnoliopsida > Magnoliales > Magnoliaceae > Magnolia > Magnolia sinica. The sequence continues at coordinate 73,323,360 of NC_080578.1, read as the reverse complement.
TCATATGAACAGTCCAGATCCAATGAAATGGCCCAAGCATGTCAAAGGTTTGGATCTCTACAACAGGCCAAATCATGTGAAAAGCTTAGATCACTATAAACAAACTCAACAATATTAGCGAAGCATTAGTATGAATGGTTTTGGGTCCGTGAAAACAGGCCCAATCCTTGAATGGTTTGTAAACTGAAGAAGTCCTATAAAATTGACAGTATGGATCATTGAGATACAACCTCAGCAATATAAATAAGATGGATCAACTTAGCATATCCAGTAATATGTGTCATGGAAAGCAGCTTCAATCATATGATGAGTTTAGATCACTAAAAGCAGCACAACTCATATGAGGTATTTGGATCACCGAATGAGCTGAATCATACGAACAGTTCAGATCCACTGAAATGACCCAAACACGTCAAAGGTTTTGTTCCATTGAAATGGCGCAAGCATGTCAAAGGTTTGCATCACTAGAAATGCACCAAATCATATGAATAGTTTGGATCATTGTAAAATGAAACCATATCATTTGAATCGTTTGTAAAATAGAAGAGGGTCCTAAAAAATTAATGGTTTGGATCACTAAGAACCAACGTCAATAATATGAATAGTTGGATCTAACTTAACGTATCCATTGGGATGGGTCATGGAAAGAGGCTTCAATCATATGATGAGTTTAGATCACTAATAGCAACACTACTCATATGATGCATTTGGATCGCTGAATGGGTCGAATCATATAAGAAGTTCAAATCAGCTGAAATGGCCTAAGCATGTCAAAGGTTTTGATCGATTGAAATGGGCCAAATCATATGAATAGTTTAGATCGTTTGTAAAGCTAAAGAGGGTCCTACAAAATATAGCACATGGATCAACATTACATATCCATTACCACCTATCATGAAAAGTAGCTTTAATCATATGATAAGTTTGGATCATGAATAACAGCACTAATCATATGATGCATTTGGATCGCTGAATGGGTCGAATCATTTAAGAAGTTCAAATCAGCTGAAATGGCCTAAGCATGTCAAAGGTTTTGATTGATTGAAATGGGCCAAATCATATGAACAGTTTAGATCATTTGTAAAGCTAAAGAGGGTCCTGCAAAATATAGCACATGGATCAACATTACATATCCATTACCATGTATCATGAAAAGTAGCTTTAATCATACGATAAGTTTGGATCATGAATAGGAGCTTTATCGTATGATGAGTTTGGATCGCCAAATGAGCCGAATCATATGAACAATTTATATCCACTGAATAGCCCAAAAATGTCAATGTTTTTTATTCATCAAAATGGCCCATGTCAAAGGTTTGGATCACTAGAAATGGGCCAAATCATATGAATTTGGATCGTTGTAAAAAGAAACATGATTGTTTGAATTGTGTGTGGAGCTGAAGAGGGTCCTACAAAATTAACAATGTGGATCACTGAGAACCAACATCAAATATTACGAATAGATGGATCTAACTTAAAATATCCATTGGAATGGGTCATGGAAAGAGGCTTCAATCATATGATCGATTTAGATCACTAACAGCGGCACTAATCATATGATGCATTTGGATCGCTGAATAGGCCGAATCATATAAGAAGCTCAAACTGTCGAAATGGCCCAAGCACGTCAAAGGTTTTGATCCATTGAAATAGCCTAAGCATATCAAAGGTTTGGATAAGTAGAAATGAGCCAAATCATATGAACAGTTTGGATCATTTGTAAAGCTGAAGAGGGATCTACAAAATTTAAGGCATGGATAAACTTAGCATATCCATTGCCATGGATCATAAAAGTAGCTTCAATCATATGATGAGTTTGGATGATTTAAACTAGCTTTAATCATATGATGAGTTTGGATCATGAAATGCTGCTTCAATCGTATGATGAGTTTGGATCGCCGAATGAGCCGAAGCATAGGAACAATTTGGATCCACTAAATGGCTCAAGCATATCAATGTTTTTTATTCATCAAAATGGACCATGTCAAAGGTTTGGATCACTAGAAATGGGCCAAATCATATAAACAGTTTGGATCATTTGTAAAGTTGAAGAGGGATCTACAAATTTTAGGGCATGGATCAACTTGGCATATCTATTGACATGGATCATGAAAAGCAGCTTTAATCATATGATGAGTTTGGATCATGAAAAGCAGCTTCAATCGTATGATGAGTGTCGATTACCAAATGAGCCAAAACTTATGAACGATTTGGATCCACTAAATAGCATAAGCATGTCAATGTTTTTAATCCATCGAAATGGCCCATGTCAAATATTTGGATCACTAGAAATGGGCCAAATCATATGAATTTGGATTATTGTAAAAAGAACCGTTATTGTTTGAATTGCGTATAGAACTGAAGAGGGTCCTACAAAATTAACGAGGTGGATAACTGAGAACCAACCTTAAATATTATGAATAGATGGATCTAACTTAACATATGCATTGGGATGGGTCATGGAAAGAGGCGTCAATCATATGATTAGTTTAGATCACTAACAGCAGCACTAATCATATGATGCATTTGGATCGCTTAAAGGGCCAAATCATATAAGAAGTTCAAATCCGTTGAAATGGCCCAAGCACGTCAAAGGTTTTGATCCATTGAAATGGCCCAAGCATGTCAAAGGTTTGGATCACTAGAAATGGGCCAAATCATATGAATAGTTTGGATCATTTGTAAAGCTAAAGAGGGGCCTACAAGATTTAGCGCATGGATCAATGTAGCATATCCATTACCATGTATCATTAAAAGCAGCTTTAACCATATGATAAGTTTGGATCATAAAAAGGAACTTTAATCTTATGATGAGTTTGGATCGCCGAATGAGCCGAATCATATGAACAGTTTATATCCACTAAATGGTCCAAGCATGTTAGTGTTTTTTATTCATCGAAATAGCCCATGACAAAGGTTTGGATCACTAGAAATGGGCAAAATCATATGAATTTGGATCATTGTAAAAAGAAACATGATTGCTTGAATTGTGTGTAGAGTTGAAAATGGTCCTACAAAATTCACAATGTGGAACACTGAGAACCAACATAAAATATTATGAATAGATGGATCTAACTTAATATATCCATTGGGATGGGTCATGGAAAGAGGCTTCAATCATATGATTAGTTTAGATCACTAATAGTAACACTAATCATATGATGCATTTGGATCACTGAATGGCCCGAATGGGCCAAATCATATAAGAAGTTCAAATCCATTGAAATGGCCCAAACACGTCAAAGGTTTTGATCCATTGAAATGGCCCAAGCATGTCAAAGGTTTGGATCACTAGAAATGGGCCAAATCATATGAATTGGAATCGTTGTAAAAAGACATGATTTTTAAATTGTGTGTAGAGCTGAAGATGGTCCTACAAAATTCACAATGTGGAACACTGAGAACCAATATAAAATATTACGAATAGATGGATTTAACTTAACATATCCATTGGGATGGGTCATGGAAAGAGGCTTCAATCACATGATTAGTTCAGATCACTAACAGCAGCACAAATCATATGATGCATTTGGATCGCTGAATGGGATGAATCATATAAGAAGTTCAAATCCATTGAAATGGCCCCAGCACGTCAAAGGTTTTGGTCCATTGAAATGGCCCAAGCATGTCAAAGGTTTGGATCACTAGAAATGGGCCAAATCATATGAACAGTTTGGATCATTTGTAAAGCAGAAGAGGGTCCTACAAAATTTAGGGCATGGATCAACTTAACATATCCATTGCCATGTCAAAGGGTTGGATCATTTGTAAAGCTGAAGAGGGATCTACAAAATTTAGGGCATGGATAAACTTTGCATATCCATTGCCATGGATCATGAAAAGCAGCTTCAATCGTATGATGAGTTAGGATCAAGAAATACAGCTTCAATCGTATGATGATTTTGGATTGCCAAATGAGCCAAATCATATGAACAATTTGGATCCACTGAATGGCACAAGCATGTCAATGTTTTTTATCCATCGAAATGGCCCATGTCAAAGGTTTGGATCACTAGAAATGGGCCAAATCATATGAATTTGGATCGATCATTGTAAAAAGAAACATGATTTTTTGAATTGTGTATAGAACTGAAGAGGTTCCTACAAAATTAACAATGTGGATCACTGAGAACCAACCTCAAATATTATGAATAGATGGATCAACTTAACATATCCATTAGGATGGGTCATGGAAAGAGGCTTCAATCATATGATGAGTTTAGATCACTAACAACAACACTGATCATATGATGCATTTGGATAACTGAATGAGCCGAATCATATAAGAAGTACAAATCCACTGAAATGGCCCAAGCACATCAAAGGTTTTGATCCATTGAAATGGCCCAAGCATGTCAAAGGTTTGGATCACAAGAAATGGGCCAAATCATATGAAGAGTTTAGATCATTGAAAAAAGAAACCCAACCATATCAATAATTTAGCTTACTAAATACGGTTCAAACATTTGAAACAGTTTGAATTTAATAAAATGAGCCCACATATTGACAATCTCAAATTAGGCCAAATTATAAAAATAAATGGGATCACTAGAAATGGTCCTCCTAATACTTTACATTTAAGACAACAAGAAATAAACCACTATAGCCAACTCTTGTACCAAAGTCTCTAAAAAGAGAAAAGTCACCATTGTACCTCCCAAGGGCCAAATCAATTCAACTAACTAGATTAATGAATATGGGCCTGAACATATTGATGGTTTGGCATAAAAAATTGAAATGCTATATTCCTCCAACCCAAAGGGGTATGGGTCATTCAAAACAAGCCACATATATGATCGGCTAGGATCACTTAAAATGGCCCGAGCACATCAATGGCTTTTGTCACTAAAAGTGAAAATGAGCCCAACAATTAGTTGGGATAAGTATTAGATGATGACGATGGTTCATATTATTGGAAACGGACCAAATCATATGAGTGGTTCATATTATTGGAAAGAAACTCTACCGATTAATAATTTGAATCACTAAATACTAATCAATCATGTAACCAGTTTGGATTATTGAAAATGAGCATAATTCTGAGACGAGATACCTCCTCTCTTAACATTTTTCTATGCTCATGCAATCCAACGAGTATATAGCATTAAGTGATAAGATAGGTAAACGAAGGTCTGATTATATCAAATCGATCTAGATCCAAGCAAATGAAGGGTTTACATCACTGAAAATAACCCTAAAATATTAAGTGTTGTATTAATGGATAGAGGCCTAAGTATCAAAAGATGACTTAATGGACTGATGAAAAGATGCATAAGTATACCTACTACTTTGGATCACTAAAAAAGGCCTCAACTAATGGAGGGTTTACATCACCGAAGCAACTCTAATCATATGAAGGGTATGGATCACATAAAACAAGACTAAGCATATGAACGGTTGAGATCACTTGAAATGGTTCAAGCACATCAAAGGTTTGTGCCACTGAAAATGAGCCCAATCATTAGCAAAATTTGAATCATTAATAACTTTTGGTTCATTCGACATTCACTGATTGATTCGTTAAGTGTATGCCTTAATGCGAATGGTGTGGATCACTAAAATAGCTTGAATTATAAAATGGACCAACTATAGCCGATTCTTGAACCAAAGTCTCTGAAAATGGAAAATTCATCAGTGTACATCCCCCAAGAGTCGAATCACCTCAACTAACTAAATTGGATCCAATAAGATGAAGGATTGACGAAATTAGGCCCGATCATTTAAATTGTTTGTAAAGTTAAAGAGGGCTCTACAACATTAACGGTATGGATCACCGAGAACTGATCTCTATAATATGTATAATTTATTATTATAGATCAACTTAACATATCTATTGGCATGGGTCATTGAAAATAGCCTTAATCATATGATGAGTTTGGATCAATAAAGAATCAAAAATAAGATAAAAGACCGAATCACCTCAATTAACTAAACTAGAAGCAATAATGAAGGATTAGCAAAAATAGGCCCCATCATTAAAATTGTTTGTAAAGTTAAAGAGGGCTCTACAAAGTTAGCAATGTCGATCACTAAGAATTGATCTCAATAATATGAATAATATAGATTAACTTAACAAATCCATCGACATCGGTCATTGAAAGTAGCCTTAATCATATGATGAGTTTGGATCACTTAAAAAGCACAACTCAAGCATTTGGATCACCAAATGACCAAATCATATGAACGGTTTAGATCCACTGAAAAGGCCCAATCATGTCAAAGGTTTCTATCCATTGAAATTATCCCAATCAATATGTAATTACTGTAAAAATTTCGAATCCAAACAGCAACATTAGTGTATTTTGGTGGCGATTTGACATTCAGGCAATGTAAAAATGCCATCATTTCAATTTACCACAGCAATCAATGGTCAAATGCAGATGTTGTCAAGAGGTAGGTAAAGCAATTTGTAATTATTGCACATTTTCTTTACATTACCATGGTAATTGGTTAAAAAAACAAGCCCTTAAGTGTGCAAAAATCAACACTCTGAGTTCTTAGTCTAAGTGTCTAACTATGCATGTCAAAGAATGCCAAAAGAACACCAATGCATAACTTCTATAAGCAAAGTGAGTGAATCATATTGATGGAAGCAACACCTAAAATTATGACAATCAAATAAACATACTGTGCTTGTAGAAATATCCCCCTTAGATACCAAGGAACCAACTATAAATTCTAGAGCTACTAGATCGCCGATGCTAGATTCTATAGCAATGCTCGATAGATTTACGGCAGCTTCTGTAGGGTCTCTCATCAAATAAATTGTGATGAATGCATCCTCAATAGCTTCATGGATAGGCTTGTCCTATGAAAATACCTACAGAAATCCAATGCAAACACAACCTTAAATGCTTGCCAAGATTGCTTTGGAAGTCTAGAAGAATTGTAACACAAATCAAAGAGGATGCTTACAAGTGGCAACATTTTCTGGAGAGAGGCCTCAGAGTCATCAATTTGGAACTGTTTGCACCTCATTAACAAAAGAATCGTGTTCTCAACATCAGTGGTAGAAGATGAAGACAGCAGTTGGACTAGAGTCGGCATTGTGGAGGAGATGCACTTTGAGAACCTCAAACATGTCTCAAGTGATGCAGCCAAGGCCCTGGTCTGCTCCAGGTTCCCAAAATCGAGCGTGGAAGTATCCTTGTTGACCCCATCTTCCACACCAGGCAAACAACTATCAGTAACACTGTCTTGCTGCTCTGACTTCATCCTGATAAACCTTTCCATCTGGTTCACACGTCTCATTGTCTGAAGGTATCCCTTCCAAAAACGCTCTCAGAAGGTGCATTGGGTTCCATCTCTTCCAATTTCTCCTTGTATTTCTCCAAGGGCACTTCAAATGATGTAATGCGAAGTTGTGGACCAAATGGGTTATGCTGCAACATCGTGATGAGTAGATTCAATGCCGCTTTCCTCACGAATGCGCTCTTATCCTCCAATCTCCCAGAAGCAACCGAAGCAACCTCATTCTGCAAACCAATTGAAACAGCATGTTCTTCGCATACTTCTGCCCACACCTGAAGAACCTTACTCCTTGAATAGGCTGAAACATCCCAACACCGCTTGAGCAAGATGTCCAGCATAGCTTGCTTGCTGCACAATCGGAAGGACCTGGTACTCGAATCATCATCTACATCCTTAAATGCCTTTGAAACCAACTTCCCCCAAACCCCAAGAATAGATGGAGAATACAGATGGAGAGATGATCTGGTGGAGAATACAGATGGAGAATCGATTTCCCAGAGGCCAATCAATAGATTGAATCAAAAGAATAGAGACAAAATACATCTATCTGCCCTAGAAATCCCTGAATCGCACATCAAAGAACAGGAGATTAAAGGACATTCAACCAGAGAGAGAGAGAGAGAGAGAGATGACCTGATGGTTGTTGCCGGGGTTTGGCTGCCATGAAAATACAAACTAACGGACCAGATCGTATCATCATCTTCTCACCATCATCGTCATTATAGATAGGAGAGAGATCGAGGGTTTCATGGGGCGAGAGCAGATCGGTGAGAGAGGGAGGAGGGGGTTTGAGTTAGCAACATGAGTTGAAACAAAATCGAATTTGTGGATTAGTTGCATTGCATCATTTGGGGAGGAGGAGATGGAAATTGGGGATTGACAGAGAGGTGGATGATGTCGTCACATCCGTCGAATTCGAGGTCGTGGAGGTTAGATGGGAAGGTGACAGGTGGGCCATCGACCGATATCGATCGAGAGAGAGCTCTGAAACCCTAGAAAAAGCAAAGAGAGAGAGAGAGAGAGAGATGCTTCTTGGGACCGAGTCGGGAGAACGAAAAAAGGTGGAATGAAATCGGCGGAGAGACGACCGTTACAGGCCTATTTCTTGTGTATTAAGCAAGATTACTTAGGGCCTGTTTGGCCGGACCTATCCCACGGTATTAGGAGGGATGGGATCACGATATCCTGGAATATGCATGATGAGCCAAACGGACCCGGTGAACCTGTCGTGGGATATAAGCAATCCCATGGATCTTAAAACAATCCACTAACATCATCATCATTACCTTAAAATTGATCCCATCCCTTGGTTGAACGGATTGGAAGGTAAAATCCCAAGATATGCTGGGCATGCCAAACAGACACAGTGAACTTGTACGGGATACAGCAATCCCATGGATCTTAAACCAATCCACTGACACCACCATCGTTACCTTAAAATCCATCCCATCCCTCCTAATCCCATGGGATTCGCCCAACCAAACAGGCCCTTAATAACCAAGATTAGGTGGGCAACCGTGGTTTTTGAAATTGGATTGTGTACTGAGTTACTCAGTACGCTCTTATCGTACTGAGTAAACTCAGTTGGGCCCACCCTGAATGTATGTAGTCTCTCCACACCGTCCATCCGTTTTTCCAAATAATTTAAGGGGTTAATCCCAAAATTGAAGCATATCCGAAGATCAAACAGATCAAACCATGGGAAACAGTGGGAATAATGATTTCCACCGTTGAAAACTTGCTAGTCCCCACAGTGATGTTTATTTGTCATCCAACCTTTTCATAAGATCATACAGACATGGATGAATGGAAAACATAAAAATAAGCTTGATCCAAAACTTATGTGGCCCTAAGAATTTTTCAACGGTAAATATTCAATTCACACTGCTTCTTGTTGTGTGATCCATTTGAGTGTTCTATATGCTTAAAGTTTGGCCTCAAGTCCTAAAATTATCCGATAAAATGGATGGACGGAGTGGGTCAAATACATAAATCATGGTCTACCTCATATAGTTTACACGGTCCGCTAAGCATACTGTGTTACTCCATACGCAATCCGCTTCCGTGATTTTTGTGAGAAATCCTTCGGACGGAAAACGGATTGGCTACTCCCCCTGCCACCAGCCCCGTGGCTAGTGGATAGTGCTCTGTGGCCCCAACATGATGTATCTGTTTCATCCATTCCGTTCAACCATTATTAAAGATAATTTTAAGGCTTTATCCCAAAAATTATAGGGATATAAATCTCAGGTGGACCACACCACGAGAAAACAATAATGATTAGATATCTACCATTTAATTCATTCTAAGGCCCAATGTACTATTTATTTGACATCCAATCTGTTGATTAGGTCATACAGACCCAGATGAAGGGAAAAAACAAAGATCATCTTGATCCAAAACTTTTATGGCCCCCAAAAAGTTTTCAATGGTCGAAGCTCATTTAACACTGTTTCCTGCAATGTGGTCCACTTGAACTTGGGATATACTTTATTTTTGGTTTAAAAACATAAAATGATCTATAAAAATAGATGGAAGACATGAATGAAACACATACATCATGGTGGGGCTCACAGAGCACCGCTGGCCATTGGCTGGTGCCAGGGGAGTAGTCAAACCTTTTGATGGAAGTTCCTACGCAAAAGAATGTTGGGTGGGCCCACCGCCATATCCATGAGAAATCTATCAGTTTTGCGAGCTCATTTTAGGATATTAAATAAAAAATGAGGTGGTTTCAAAACTAAAGTGGGCCGCAGAGAGGATATAGTGGGGATTCAGTGAGAACCGTTAAAACATTCTTATGCTCATAAAAGCTTTACGTCAGGTTATTTTTTTTTTTCCACTTCATCCCAGTGATAATGACCTTATAAATGGTTTGGATGGCATATAAACATCAAGGTGGAGCCCACGAAGGTTTCAACGGTAGGTATTTCTTTCCCCAATTTTCCCTCTCTTGTGGCATATAATGACCTCATTTTTGCTCTTTTGTCCTGAAATGAGCTCACCAAAAGGATAAAAGGGGTAGATTTTCGAAAAACATAGTGGTGGTCCCCACCCAACATCCTTGCGCAGGAACTTCCTACAAAAGGTCGTCCAAATCCTTCCCCTTTTTCAAGGTGCGCTGCTGCTCGAAAAACCCAGCGAGGGTGGTCCCCACTCGTGTGACCCACCATAATGTATATGTTGAATCCACACCGTCCATCTGTTTCTCCAGCTTATTTTAGATCATGGGCCTATAAACGAGGCCGGTCCAGATCTTAGGTGGACCACACCACAAAAAATAGTGAGTACATGACGTCCACCATTGAAACCTTCATGAGACCCACCCTTGCTGTTTATTTGCCATCTGACCTACTGACAAGTCTTGTAGACCTGGTGAAAGGGAGAACATAAATGTCAAGTTGATCCAAAACCATGTGGAGGCTACATGAGTGGGCCACACTGCATGGAAGTGCCTTTACACACTGTACAAGTAGGGGACCACCTCATTGGGCCCAATAGAAATGTCTGCTGTTTGGGCCAGGCTTAACAGCCAGGCTGATTCAAAATTTTAAATGTGTCTAGCCTGGCCTTGGCCCATTCAGTCCTAATGGAAAATGGGCATATACCTCATAAAATCAAGGTATGGTACAATCATATGCATGGCCTAAGAGATCGTACAATAATGCATGGGATTTCAGTTTATACAAAGTGGGGCCTATTGCTCCCCAATCTGAAGTGTTCATATTGTGGTGGACCTCCCTAGTGAGCGAGGTATGCAAAATTCCTAATTTTTTTTAATATGTGGACTAACAAAGAAACGGGTTAAGAATGAGAATTTGAAACTTTTAATATTTAAGATCCTATTTCAATGATCCCAAGTTTTTTATAAGATGGATCACCTTTTTAGTGGAAAATATTTGAAAACTAAGAACTCTTGTATTGAAATGTTTCAATATGTTGATTGTTTGACCTTTCCTTAGAAAGATGGAACGCCTTTTAAGCATTGGAAGCTAGTCCTAAAAGCCTAACGGGTAGGGTTACAAATGCGATTGGTTGGATTGGGTTCAGTATGGGATGTTGGGTCAGGTTGAGTTTAGTGGCATCCTCGTACTTGACCCATTTAAGAAACTAATTGTGGTTTTATAGCAAGACCTGACCCATTAAAATTCAGGGCCAATTTAGGTTGAGTCAAAAATCAAAAGTGGCCGATGCATTAATTTAATAGGTCGATACTAACCCTCTAATACAAATCTGACTTGTTTATCACATGAGTCAGGTAAGGTCGATGAGGTTATCAATGGGTACCCGAACCGTTTATCACACGGGCCACGTTGAGGTAAGTAGCGATGTTGGTGGATACTCAAAGAACCCTTCCCATGAAGCTGATCCAATTTTAATGAGTTTAAGTTGAATAAATGTAGATTGAATAAATGCCATGACCATGCTATATGCATGTGATTTATTGCAAGAATGTATAAAGAAAGGTCCAAGAGAGCTAAATTGCTAAATGTGGGATATTTAAATGATGTCAAAATATAACAAACCAGGCATTGATGCAGGGGCTGGAATTGCATATTTATGGGTTCAAATCAGGAGGAAACTGCAAATATTTCCTATCCTTTAGCATTAAAATCCCAAAAGCAGAATTGCAAGATATTGTAGTAAATTTTAGATGATCATAAATACTAGAAAGTATTTTAGGAGCACTGATGGGTGAAAAAGGAATGTTGTTAGAGTCTTTTACATGGAAATGGAAGTTTAGGGCCTTAAATGTGCAGTGCCAAATTCTAAAAGCAAAAAAGTTGTCCACAACATATAAAAAACCCAACATTGCAAAATTTTCATGTAAACTGACACCCAACATTGCCTCGCTTTTCAACCAATTGCATCAAGTTTTCTGGGACTTGACGATGGTCGACTCACCAAGTGAATAACTAGAAAAAGCTTCCTTGGGGGGTAAGAGAACGGGCATGGCCTTCAATGAGTGCAAGACTTGACGATGGTCAACTCACAAGATAGTAGAGATTTAACTTTGATGGATTGTAAAAGGTCCTTGTACTATTCAGCTTGATCCAAAACTTTTATGCCCCCAAAATGGTATGACATCCAATATTGTACTATTTATATTTTTTTAGATGTCTTCACATAGTTTTAGATGGTAATCAACACCTGAGTTTTGTATACGGATGATTTTTGAGATATCTCATAAGCTAAAGGGGAGACATCAAATGCACGGAGTTGATGTTCGGTACACATCATGATGGGCCTATTTTACATGTCTGGTCCATTCACTCTATTTTACTGATCATTACCCTCAATTTGACTAGTTACTCGCCTCGATCATATTACATATGAGAAATATATTGGGCAAACAAGATTGATCAGCAATTTGAGTGAATTTTGATTTTAACATCGGAAGTTATTTACTCTTCATGTCCGGACTGATCAGATTATCCAAAAACAGTTAAAGGTTGTTCATAATATCAAAAATATATAAATGAATAGAAAACACAAACATCAGCTTGATTCAAAACTTCTATGGCCTCCAAGAAATTTTAAATGGTAGAGGTTCAATTACACTATTTCCTATGGTGTGGTCCACTTGAGCTTTGGATATGCTTCCTTTTTATTCTTTAGACCTCAAATTATCCATTAGCATGGATGAATGGAGTGGATAAAATAAATAAATAACAGTGAACCCCACAGAGTTTACTCTAGTAAAGGTAACGGGTAACTCACTTAAATGTAGTGGAGAAAGGTTTCCTTAAAACATTCATAATCAGTGTGGGAATTAAATTGATTGATTTCCATTATGCATAAACCCAAAAAAATAGACTTGGGTCAACTTGATCCTGTCAAAACATGAAAACCAAATATTTAAGCAGAAAATGCACACAAATTGGTAAAAAGGAAGAATTTTAATCACTATAAAAACTAGGAAGTCGATATCGCTTACATGCAAACTAAACTATGAAAAACAAAAACACTAAAAATACAGAAAAATAGTAACCAAGTTCCTTTCTTGCATTAAAAGGAAAAGGAGAGGCTGTCATGCATGCTGCCCTGTTGAAAACCCAAGTTCCTTTCTTGCATAAAATTGGAAAGAGTTGGGGCACAAGCTATGATTGCTTGCCTCCAAGTGCAGAGGATCGTAAGTAGTATCTCGTGAATACAGGGTTGATTCCACAGGGAGATGAATTGTGAGAAGAAAAAAATCAAGTACAAAACAAACTAAGCAATAAAAATTAATTTGATGATTTGATTTTGGGATTTCTGAATGGATGTAATTCAACTGAATAAAATAAAACCCAAGCTTCAAAGTTCCACACATAGGTTAATGTTCCAAAATCATGATGACTTGGATAACACAACTAGGATCTGAGCACTATGGTTAGCCTAATCGAAAAATAAAATAGTTTAAATATTTTAATAAATGATATAAAAGATTAGAAAATGATGGATTTGCACCATTGACGTATATTCTCAAGCGCCAGTGATTTTAAGTATTCAATATCTATAGGATAATGAATATCAAAGAAATATAACAGGTTGAGAACATCTCCTATCTAGGAAATCTGATTGATCTAGGGTAAGCCTATCCATCAATGTGGATCTCATATAATAGAAACATATGGATCTCACAAGAGGATAAAAAAAATAAAACCTAAATAATAGATAACATGCATACACCATTCTTCTCATCATTAAAACAATCAATCATCATAATCTTAAAGAAATATTAAACCCATGTGCTTCCCTTTTAGCTTGGCCTAGAGGGAACTTAGAAAAACATAATTAAATTGCAGAAATAAAAAGCAACAAGAAATAAAGAAAAAATTGTAAATAGAAAAGTTCTTAAAAAAACAACTTACAAAGCTTTAATAAAACTAAAAAATCTTTAAAAATCCTAAATTTTACTATGAGATGCTTTGAATAATGTCTTGGAATACCCTAGGAAGCCCTATTTATAAGTAAGGAACTCCAATTTTCGTAAAAAGTTGAAAAACCTAGAAACCGTCTAAAATATACTTATTTTTCCAAAATAGACTTCTCGCTGCATAGTTTGTTTAAAACAGACTTCCTATTGTGTAGTTTCTCAAAATAAACTTCACAGTTTCAGAATACACTTTTTCAGGACGATTTAAGGATTCTTCACTTCAAATCTTCGATTCTCTTCATTCCTCACTTGGTTTTCTTGGATCTTTAACATGTGAATTCTTCAATCTTGGTCTCCTAAGATCCATCCCTTACCTTGATGATTTTTTAGCATCAAATTCTTACTTTTTAGCACCATTTTTCAATCCAAGCTTTTAAATTTACCTTGCAACACATACATGAGTAAAATAAAATATTAAGATGATTTATGTTCATAAAACCAAGATATAAATGGGGAAAATTATGCAATATTTGAGTCTCAACACCCGCTGCCCATTGTAAGGCAAAATAAGCGAAAAAAAAAATAAAAATAAGAATAAAAAATAATTCTAGAAATAAAATTAAAATGAAAATAAAATTCTAACTACACCACTTTCGCAAGTAATCTCGATTGCATTTAGCATATGCAACAAGCCTTTAAACCCCTAGGTTTCCCCTAGTGGATGAGTTATAGTCTCGTGAGGGTTTCCGGAAATGTTACCCACAAACATTGAAAATAAGAAAAATATTTCAACACTAAAAAATTTATACAATTATGCCTCCATTCATCATATGAATTCCAAAACAAAACAATACTTAACCTAAGTCTGAAGTTAGTTAGAATCTTAATTTTCTAATCCATTACATCCTTGAGTTCAGAGACCTAATCAAAATTTAGAATAGTTATGATCCAATATCGTTAGGTGCTCCGTGACACTAGTTTAACTTTGAAAAATATGCATGTTCCCTATCCTAACTCCTTTCAATCATCCCAAGAATATGAAATCTCTAGTTATCTCATTTTCTTCATGTCTTTCTTCTTTTATCATCATATTCTCATTATTATAGACCACCCTTAGATGAAGATTCCTACCGGATTTGTTTCATAACCTAAGGTATCGTACTTGTAATGGTAATAGTAATGGATACTTAGGTATCTTTACTCCGGATTACTGACACGATTGTTATGGTCATTGCATTCATGCTCTATAATAAAAATTTCTTTTTCCATATTTTTTTTCAATATTCTCTCTTTTAAACATATATCAATGGTACTAGTTCATTCAACCTTGTTTGAATCAAAAGTTGTTATTCTAGTTCATATATCATATTCCTCACTTAGTTAGCTAGGGTGTATTGTGAATTCAGTACATCAAATTACAACTCACTTTAAACTAGTGATTAGATAATTGAACTCAAGTATATAATTTTCAGTTACCAGATTTCTGACTATTATCAACCTAGACTAACTATTAATTTTGCCTTTGGAATTCGCAAAATATCATGTTCACATTCTTGTATATAAAAATATTATTTTGAAAATGTTGAATTTTTTTTTTCATAAACCTAAAAAAAAAAAAACTTAAACCCAACTGAAACCTAAAAATAATAAAAATAATAATAAAATAAATTGAAACCCCCCCCCCCAAAAAAAAAAAAAAACCCTTCACATGTATGACTATCCACATCCCCCAACCTAAAATCTTCATTGTCCTCAATGTAATGATAATGTAATACAGAGAACATAAAAATAAAAGAAAGGGTGGATAACCTACCATAAAAAACTCACCTACTATGTGACACTAAAAAATTGAATATGATACAAATCCTACACAAATGCTCTGTCAGACTAGGAGTATCAATCTGAATATTCTGGCTCATGAAGAGGGACGGACTCCTCTCCCAAATGAAAGTTTTCCACATAAGGCTTCAATCTCTGACCATTAACTTTATCCACATTGTCATTACGTGGATTTTCAATTTTAACAGCCCAATGAGTATAAACATTTTTCACAATGAAGGGTCCTGTCCATCTTGATCTTAACTTTCCCGGAAAGAACTGGAGACGGGAATTGTACAATAGGACCTTTTGCTGAGGTTCAAAATTCTTCCTCAGGATATTTTTATCATGAAAAGCTTTGGTCCTCTCTTTGTAGATTTTAGAATTTTCATAGGAGTCTCTCCTCAGCTCCTCTAATTCATTCAACTCTAATTTCCTTTGTCCACTTGCTTGATCCATATCAAAGTTTAATTTCTTTATTGCCCAGTAGGATCTATGTTCCAATTCCACAGGTAAGTGGCAAGCCTTCCCATATACCAATCTGTATAGAGACATTCCAATCGGGGTCTTATAAGCAGTCCTATAAGCCCATAAAGCGTCGAATAGTCTGAGAGACCAATCCTTCCTATCTGGCCTTATACTTTTCTTTAAAATGTGTTTGATTTCCCAATTAGAAATCTCAGCTTGTCCACTCGTTTGTAGGTGGTATGGGGTGCTCACTTTATGCTTAATGCCATATTTCTTCATCAAAGCCTCAAATGTCTTATTGCAAAAGTGAGACCCGCCATCACTAATGATGGCCTTTGGAGTTCCAAATGTAGCAAAAATATTTTTCTTAAGGAATCGTATGACTACTTTGTTGTCATTAGTCCTACTTGGAACTGCCTCAATCCACTTTGAAACATAGTACACACCAACCAATATATAAAGAAATTCAAAAGAAGATAGAAATGGGCCCATAAAATCAATACCCCAACAATAAAAAATCTTCAATGGTAAAATTAGGGATAAAAGCATCATGTTGCGCCGGGACACTCTTCGCAACCTTTGACATCTATCACAAGCAACACAGAAAGCATGAGTATCTTTAAACATGGTGGGCCAGTAAAAATCACACTGCAGGATTTTTGCAGTGATTTTCTTAACAGAAAAATGGCCACCACATGCTTCCATGTGCAAAAAGAAATAACACTCTGAACTTTATCCTCTGGGACACAACGTCTAAAAATATGATTAGTCCCATATTTATATAAATACGGGTCATCCCAGAAGAAGTTTCTAACCTTGGTTTCAAAACGCTTCCTATCTTGTGACTTCCAATGATATGACATTTTTCCCGTTACAAGATAGTTCACTATATCCGCATACCAAGGCAATTTGGAGATCGCAAATAATTGTTCATCAGGGAAAGTGTCCTGGATATGCATCTCCTTAGTCATCTAACACCAATTTAGAAAGGTGATCGGCCACTACGTTTTCTACTCCTTTCTTATCTTTTATCTGTAAGTCAAATTCTTGGAGTAGGAGGATCCATCTCAAAAGTCTCGGCTCTGCATTCTTCTTAGATAACAAATATTTCAAAGCCGAGTGGTCCGTGAAAATGACCACTTTGGATCCTAGCAAGTAGGACCTAAACTTATTCAAAGCAAAACCTACTGCAAGTAACTCTTTTTCAGCTGTTGAGTAGTTCACTTGGGCCAAGTTTAGAGTTTTACTCGTATGGTGAATAACGTAGGGTCGTTTATCTTTCCTTTGGCCCAAAACAGCCCCTATGGCATAATCACTTGCATCGCACATTAGTTCAAAAGGAAGTGTCCAATCTGGTGGACGCATGATAAGTGAAGTGGTAAGGGATGATTTAATTTTATCAAAAGCACTTGCACACTCATCTGTCCACTTAAATGAAACATCCTTTTGAAGAAGATTAGTCAAGGGTCTAGTAATGGTACTAAAGTCCTTAATGAATCTTCTATAAAAACCAGCATACCCTATAAGTGATCTAATATCTCTAACAGTTCGGGGGATAGGTAGATTAGATATAATGTTGAGTTTTGAGCGATCTACCTCGATTCCATTTTTGGAGATAACATGGCCCAAAACAATTTCCTTTTGAACCATGAAATGACATTTCTCCCAATTTAAGACAAGGTGTTTCTCTTCACACCTAGATAAGACAAGAGATAAATTGTTGAGGCATTCCTCAAAACTACTCCCAAATACAGAGAAGTCGTCCATGAAAACCTCAAGAAACTTTCCAACCATATTTGAAAAAATACCTAACATATACCGTTGGAAAGTTGCTCGGGCGTTACACAATCCAAATGACATCCGTTTGAAAGCAAACATGCCAAATGGACAAGTGAACGTGGTTTTCTCTTGGTCTTCCAGGGCTATCTCTATTTGGTTATATCCAGAATATCCATCAAGAAAACTATAAAAGGAGTGACCTGCTACCCTCTCTAAAACTTGATCAATGAATGGTAGAGGGAAATAGTCCTTCTTTGTGACCTGGTTCAATTTTCTATAGTCAATGCAAACACGCCAACCAGTGGTGACACGTGTTGGTATAATTTCATTATTAGAATTCTACACAATAGTTATTCCAGATTTCTTTGGGACTACTTGAGTTGGACTCACCCAAACACTATCGGATATTGGGTAGATGATTCCTACATCCAATAATTTGATCACCTCATTTTTTACAACTTCCATCATGTTTGGATTGAGACGCCTTTGAGGTTGTCTAATTGGTTTGGCGTCATCATCGAGGTGGATCCGATGGGTGCATATGGAAGGGCTTATACCCTTGATGTCAGAAATGGTCCAGCCCAAGGCTCCTTTGTGGTCCCTTAGAACTTTCAACAATTTAATCTCTTGATCCTTGTCTAAAAATGAAGAGATCACCACAGGATAAGTTTTGTTTCCACCTAAGTATACATACTTAAGTTCATTTGGTAGTGGTTTTAAATCAAGCTTTGGAACATTGGTTGGTGATGGCAAAGGTCGCAAGTCCTCGATAGATAGGATTTGAGTGCATGGTCTCCATTGGTACATACCTATGTCTTGGCTGGTAGTGCTCTCATTATCATCACAAATTTCGGCAAACACTTTTTCTAAATCAGAATTTTTCAAGTCCTCAATGACTTGAATCAGTTCCTTAGTCAGACTAGGTTCCAATTCCTCTTCTTCTATCAAGCAGTCCATGAAATTCAGCTCATGGATTTCATTATTATCAATGGGCTGCTTACATAGATTGAAAATATTTAGCTCTAGAGTCATGTTACCAAAAGACAAGTTCATCATTCCATTCCTACAATTTATGATTGCATTTGAAGTTGCTAGGAATGGGCAGCCTAAAATGATGGAAACTTGAGCACTAGCATTTACACATAGTTTAGTGTCTAGTACAATAAAATCCACGGGGAAGTAGAATTTCTCCACTTGGACTAGCACGTCCTCAATATTCCCCTTGGTACCTTCATAGAGCGGTCAGCGAGTTGGAGTGTAATCGTGGTTGGTTTAAGCTCGCCTAACCCCATTTGTTTGTAAACTAAATAAGGTACTAAGTTGACACTTGCACCCAAATCTAATAAAGCATGCTCAATTTGAAAATTTCCAATAATACAAGGAATAGTGGGACTTCCTGGGTCTTTGTATTTGGGTACAGCCCTTTGTTGAATGATAGCGCTCACTTTCTCATTAAGGAAGGCCTTTTTGTGCACATTTAATTTTCTCTTTACATTGCATAAGTGTAATAACCCAAATAAATCTTGACCGTCAAATTTTAACCATTGACCAATGTACCCAATTAGCCTGATATGACCATCGATCTACAAGATCAATTGGTTCAATCTCAACCATTAATTTGGACATATCCAATCCAACTGTTCGTTAACTAATAAATCCAACCCTATATTTAACCATCCATCCAACAATACAACCATCAAACCGTCCAAATGGTGAAATCATCAGAATACTTGTCCATCCATCTACCATCCATCTAAACTGACCGTCCATCTCACCAATAATCCACAGGTACATAACAAAGTCCATTCTTCGATCTCATCTTGCCGTACATTTATCCATCCATCTACCCATACATCCATTCATCCATTGATCCATCCATCCATCTACATCATCCATGTACCATCAAATACATCCCAATCACACACATGCACTAAACACATCATGCACACATACCTTTCACACGTGGCATACATGCATCAAATACATCGCATGCATCACATGCACACACATGTGGCACATGCATGAGGCACACACACTTACACATGTGTGGCATGTACACACATTTGACAAATGTGTGTGGCACACACGTGGCAGTTGTGAAATGCATGGTACATGTATACACTAGACAATAAATGACTATAAATGAAAAAGAAAAAAGAAAAAAAAAAAAAAACATGGCCAAAAGAAAATGAAAACGGTAGTAATAAAGGTGAGAGTTTCTTTAATGCACGTGCCTACAACAACACTATAAATCAGAGGATCGCTCTTAACCAAGATGTGAGTGTGAAAAGTGAGGAAGTGTGTGACGTGAGGAGAGATAAAGAGCAAGTGTAGGGACGTGAGAAGAGTGAGGAGAGAGAAGAGAAGGAGAAGAGAAAAAAAAAAAAAAGGTTGCTAGACATTCACGTTGGAAAGAGAGGGAGAGAGAGAAGAGAGAGAGAGAAAAAGGAAGGAAGAAAAGAGGAGAGAGAAAAAGGAAGAAAGAGGAAGAAAAGAAAAGAAAAAAAAATACTTTTTAAGAAAAAAGTGAGTTTTCTCTCACTTGATTTTTTTTTAAAAAAAAATATTTTTTTATTATTTAATTATTCATTCATTCAAATAAATAGATTACTTGCCCATCTTATATATTTTGTTGTTTATTTAATTTTTATTACTTGTTTTAATTGCTTACTATAGATTTAAACATGTCATTTTAATTTTTGTCGTTCAGTTGTCTTTATTTTAATTAACATGATATGATTGCAAAAATCTTGAGTTTATAAATTTTGGATTCTTAAATCAAATAAATTATATTGCATGTTTATTTATTTTTATTTTTACTATTATTAAATTCTTTTTTGTAGAACTTTAATCATGTATATGCAATTTACATTGATTAACAATTTTGTTTTAAATTTAATAAATTGTGCACATCACGTATTATGAATTGATCAATAGGAGTCGTTAAATGTTTTTAGAAATATTTGATTTGTGTAATATTAAAATCATGCATCATTAAAATAGTTATGAAACACCAGAAAATAGGTGCGGCGATCAAGTCCTCTGGGTTGAAAATCCCTAAAGCGTAAATAGGTGGGGCGATCAAGACCCTTGGGTTGAAAGTCCCAGAAACCCAATTGGTACCTTTTGGAACATCTACCGTACCCATTGAGTGGGTGAGCATGTCAGGATTGCAAAAGGTTCCCACTGCCAGGTTCGGTAGGGTAGTAGTTTGACCAGCTAACGTACAAATGGGTCCCTCACCAAGTGCCCTTTGGATGGGTGAGCATGTCATGCAAGAGGTTCCCATTGTCAGGCTAGGTGTTGTATTGGCGCGGGTGTTGGCCAACCGGTGTAAACTGGCCCTGGTGTTAAAAAGAATAAACCACACCTTTATTATGGAGTATATCATATGTTGATTTCATTCATTCATGTTTCTTTGAATTTACGTTGAAATTTGGTGTTTATTAGATCTCCTCATTTGTTGTTTTACCTAAATAGATATTGTATCTTTTAATACTTTTATTCACGTTATATGAAGTTATTTTGAAACCTGTGTTGAGATTACTCACTAGGCTTCGCAGCTTACCCTGTTGGGATTTTAAAATTTCAGGATCAGGATCACATGGAGGAGCTTAAAGAGATTTTCTTTTATTTATTTTGTTTCTTTACCATTTTCTAAATAAGTGTAATGAACATTTAGTATGACAACATTACGATGATATGTGTTTGATGATAATCTTGAATAGTCGGAACATGGACATTTTTCTTTAAATAAATGTTTAATTATTAAAATTTTGGATTGTTATATTTTATGAATGAGGTTATTTTGTCAATATATGCGTGGAATATGAAGTGTAAACATACAAAACATAAGTCATGCCTGCGGGTACGGAATCGGGGTCGGATATACCCAGGTGCCGGATTTCGGGGCGTGACAGATTGGTATCAAAGCCAGGTTTAGAATCATTGAGGACCTAGGGTTTTACTTGAAAACTTAGTCACTTTGAAAATTAGGATATATCCCCTGCGAGTGTTGTTGTGATCAAAACTTAACTTGTAGTATTGTCTTTTAGTGATCCATCCTTATGTGATATCTAAAGCTTATTGTTTGATTTAGAACATGTCTGGGAGCCGGCGTGAAAATAGAGGTAGAGGTCGAGCTAGTCCTGTGGCAGCCACACCGGGGACCACCGAAAGTGGCCAATCACTGGATGGGGTCTTTCGTGCTTTAGGTGACATGGCAACCATTCTTGGACAACACATTCGTCGTGATAATAGAGGAGCCGCCCAAGTTGTGCAGGATGGCATTGGGGGCTTAATAGAGAAATTTAAGAGATTGAAGCCGCCTACTTTTGAGGGTTTATCGGACCCTATGGAGGCAGAAAAGTGGAAAAAGCAAATAGAGAAGATATTCACTGTTTTAGGATGTGATGAGGAGCAGAAGGTTACACTTGCGGTTTTCATGTTAGAGGGAGAGGCCGACCACTGATGGGAGACAATTGCTAGAACAATTGAAGAAGATTCTGCATGGACATGGGATATGTTCTGTGAGAAGTTCAATGAGAAATACTTTCCTGAGTGTGTATAGGAGCAAAAAGCAGAGGAATTCATAAGCTTAGAACAGGGGGAGATGACTGTAGGCCAATATGAGTCTAAATTTACTGAATTATCCCGTTTTGCCCCATTTATGATTCAGGATGAAGCTCGCAAAGCTAAGAAGTTTGAACGAGGTCTGAGAGGGTCAATTCGTAACAAGTTGACTCCACTTAAGCTTAGATTGTATGCCGATGTAGTAGAACGGGCTCTAATGATAGAGCGAGACAACGAAGAATTCTGGAAAAGTCGTAACCAAAAGAGAGAAGCGAAGAGCAATGCTAGGGCTGCATCGAATACATCTCAAACACAGGGTGATGCTTCTAAGAAACTAAAGACGATGGTAACAAATACCTCAACTCCTGCTCAGCCAATGAACCGATTTACGGGTAAATGTTATAACTGCGGAATGGAGGGTCACTCTGCGCGTTTTTGTAAACAACCACCTCAGCAACCACATTATCAGGCGCTCCCTCAGATGCACCCGAGACCTCAGCCACAGTTTCAAGCACATCAACCGCAGTACCAGAGACCCCCATATCATCAAGTACCGGAACAGTATCAGAGAAATTCGCAACAAAGACCCCCTCAGCAGCAGCAATGCCCACAACAACAACACTACCAGCCGAGGCAGGAAGGTCAGGCTTCTCGACAACCAGCCCAGGGTCGTGTGTTTACTATAGTACCATCAGACGCAAATGCTAATGGAGCAGTGGTGGAAGGTACCATAATTATCTATTCCTCGTCCGCTCAAGTTTTATTTGATTCAGGAGCTACACATTCTTTTATTTCGACTCTTTTCATGCATACATTGGGTTTATCTCCTGAACTCCTAGATAAGAATTTAGTAATTGCTACACCAATAGGAAGCTCCGTAGTGTTAAATCAGATATGTAGATCTTGCCCTGTCATGGTTGGAGATTCCGTATTGTTAGCCGACCTTATCGTATTAGACATGCAAGAGTTCGATGTTATTCTGGGAATGGATTGGTTAGCTTCGTTCCATGCAAATTTGGATTGTTTTGAGAAGACCGTGGCATTCTCTATTCCTGGGCGACCGAGACTCCAGTTTCTTGGAAAGCAAAAGAATGGACCGTTATGCGATTTCTTAGCACTTTTGGAGGAAGAACCACATGAAGTAGGTATCGATCAAATTCCAATCGTATGTGAGTTTTCCAATGTATTTCAAGACATACCAAGGTTGCCTCCAAGAAGGGAGATCGAATTTGGTATAGATCTTATGCCCGGAGTCTCACCAATCTCCATGGCACCGTACCGTATGGCACCAGTAGAGTTGAAGGAACTGAAGGAGCAGATTCAAAAGTTATTGGAGCAGGGTTTCATTCGGCCGAGTACATCACCGTGGGGTGCACCAGTCTTATTTGTAAGGAAGAAAGATGGCTCGATGAGGTTATGTATTGATTATCGCCAACTAAACAAAATCACCATTAAAAACAAATACCCACTTCCTAGGATAGATGATCTTTTCGATCAGTTGAAAGAAGCCAAGTTTTTCTCTAGAATAGATTTGTGGTCAGGATACCGCTAGCTTAGAATTAAGGAAGTAGACATACCAAAGACGGCCTTTAGGACTCGTTATGGCCACTACGAGTTTCTCGTGATGCCGTTTGGACTAACAAATGCACCAGCAGTATTTATGGACCTGATGAACAGAGTATTTAAGCCACACCTAGATTGTTTTGTCATAGTATTCATAGATGATATTCTTATATATTCAAAGACCCAGGAAGAACATGAGCAACATCTTAGAGTTACCCTTCAAATCCTGTAGGAGCACCAATTATATGCTAAATTTGAAAAGTGTAAATTCTAGAAGGAGGAAGTGAAAGTTTTGGGCCATGTAGTTTCAAAGAAGGACATGTCAGTAGACCCATCAAAGGTAGAAGCAGTATTAAAGTGGGAACAGCCCACGAGTGTGACCGAAATACGTAGTTTTCTTGGTTTAGCAGGGTATTATCGAAGATTTATCAAAGACTTCTCTCGAATTGCGGCACCGTTAACTCAATTGACCAGGAAGGGTGTAAAATTCATTTGGGATGATACTTGTGATCAGGCATTTTCAGAGTTAAAGATTAGGTTGACGACAGCGCCTGTCCTCACCATTCCTTCGAGTGGTGAAAAGTTTGTAATCTTCAGTGATGCTTCATATCGAGGTTTAGGTTGCGTCCTTATGCAACAAGGTAAGGTTGTAGCTTACGCCTCTAGGCAACTGAAAGTGCATGAGCAGAATTACCCTACTCATGACTTGGAGTTGGCAGCCGTGGTTTTTGCTCTCAAAGTATGGAGGCATTATCTATATGGGGAGAAGTTTGAGCTATTTTCAGACCATAAGAGTCTGAAGTATCTTTTCTCTCAGAAAGAATTAAATATGAGGCAGCGTCGGTGGATGGAATTCTTGAAGGACTATGACTTCACCCTTCAATATCATCCAGGTAAAGCCAATGTAGTAGCAGATGCCTTAAGTCGTAAGCCACACGGAGTAATCGCTCACCTCATGATTCAGCGATGGAAAATGTTAGATACAGTGAAGGATTTTGACATCCAACTGAATCCGCAAACGTCTGTAGCTCGTCTCTTGAACCTAGCCGCTCAACCTTCCTTAATTAGTAAGGTTATAGAAGCTCAACAACAAGATTCATGGATACAAGCTAAGGTAATAGAAGCTGAAAAAGGTGGTAAGTCTAAATGGAAAGTTGGTACCGATGGTGGATTAAGGTTCCAAGGAAGATTATGTATACCAAATGTGGCTGAATTAAAGAAGGAAATTATGGACGAGGCACACCGCACTAAATTCACAATCCACCCTGGAGGTACGAAGATGTATCACGATATGCGTAGGCAATATTGGTGGAATAATATGAAGAGGGAGATCGCTGATTTTGTAGCCAAATGTCTCACATGTCAACAGGTGAAAGCAGAGCATCAAAAGCCGTCGAGGATGTTACAGCCACTACCGATTTTTGAGTGGAAGTGGGAGCACATATCCATGGATTTCATTATGGGATTGCCATGGACACGTAATAATCATGATGCAGTTTGGGTCATCGTCGACCGGTTAACTAAGTCCACACATTTTCTTCCTATACGTGCTACCTATCCCCTAGAAGAATTATGTAAACTATATATTAAAGAAATAGTTAGACTGCACGGAGTGCCTGTATCTATCGTATCCGATCGGGATTCTAGGTTTACATCTCGTTTTTGGAGAAGTTTACAGAAGGCACTAGGAACCACTCTTGATTTTAGCACCGCTTTTCACCCTCAGACTGACGGACGGACTGAACAAGTGAATCAGATCCTTGAAGACATGCTCCGAGCTTGCGTGCTTGATTTCAAAGGGAGTTGGGATGATCATTTACCATTGATCGAGTTCGCTTATAATAATAGTTACCAGACAAGTATCGGCATGGCGCCATATGAGGCTTTGTACGGGAGGCCTTGTAGATCTCCAAATTGTTGGACAGAAGTTGGAGAAGGTAGTTTGCTTGGACCAGGGATTGTGCAAGAGACAACGGAGAAGATTTTCATCATTAGAAACCGTTTGCGCGCAGCCCAAAGTCGTCAGAAGAGTTATGCAGACAATCGCAGAAGAGATCTAGAGTTTGTAGTTGGAGATCATGTCTTCTTGAAGATTTCTCCTATGAAGGGCGTTATGAGGTTCGGTAAAAAGGGAAAGTTGGCGCCAAGGTATATAGGTCCGTTTGAGATTTTAGAGAGGGTTGGTGTTGTCGCATATAGGCTTGCTTTACCGCCTCAGTTGTCTGGTATTCATGATGTTTTCCATGTATCGATGTTAAGGAAATATGAGCGGGACGTTTCTCATGTTATAGACTGGCAACCATTAGAGATCCGAGAAGATGCTTCATACATCGAACAACCAGTACGTATTCTTGACCGGAAAGATCAAGTGCTTCGATCTAGAGTTATACCGTTAATCAAGGTTCAGTGGAGTCACCATACCGAGGAAGAGGCTTCTTGGGAACGCGAGGCCGAGATCCAAGAGAAATACCCTCACCTGTTCGTATTATAGGTATGTAAATTTCGAGGACGAAATTTCTTTTAAGGAGGGTAGAATGTAATAACCCAAATAAATCTTGACCGTCAAATTTTAACCATTGACCAATGTACCCAATTAGCCTGATATGACCATCGATCTACAAGATCAATTGGTTCAATCTCAACCATTAATTTGGACATATCCAATCCAACTGTTCGTTAACTAATAAATCCAACCCTATATTTAACCATCCATCCAACAATACAACCATCAAACCGTCCAAATGGTGAAATCATCAGAATACTTGTCCATCCATCTACCATCCATCTAAACTGACCGTCCATCTCACCAATAATCCACAGGTACATAACAAAGTCCATTCTTCGATCTCATCTTGCCGTACATTTATCCATCCATCTACCCATACATCCATTCATCCATTGATCCATCCATCCATCTACATCATCCATGTACCATCAAATACATCCCAATCACACACATGCACTAAACACATCATGCACACATACCTTTCACACGTGGCATACATGCATCAAATACATCGCATGCATCACATGCACACACATGTGGCACATGCATGAGGCACACACACTTACACATGTGTGGCATGTACACACATTTGACAAATGTGTGTGGCACACACGTGGCAGTTGTGAAATGCATGGTACATGTATACACTAGACAGTAAATGACTATAAATGAAAAAGAAAAAAGAAAAAAAAAAAAAAACATGGCCAAAAGAAAATGAAAACGGTAGTAATAAAGGTGAGAGTTTCTTTAATGCACGTGCCTACAACAACACTATAAATCAGAGGATCGCTCTTAACCAAGATGTGAGTGTGAAAAGTGAGGAAGTGTGTGACGTGAGGAGAGATAAAGAGCAAGTGTAGGGACGTGAGAAGAGTGAGGAGAGAGAAGAGAAGGAGAAGAGAAAAAAAAAAAAAAAGGTTGCTAGACATTCACGTTGGAAAGAGAGGGAGAGAGAGAAGAGAGAGAGAAAAAGGAAGGAAGAAAAGAGGAGAGAGAAAAAGGAAGAAAGAGGAAGAAAAGAAAAGAAAAAAAAATACTTTTTAAGAAAAAAGTGAGTTTTCTCTCACTTGATTTTTTTTTAAAAAAAAATATTTTTTTATTATTTAATTATTCATTCATTCAAATAAATAGATCTTACTTGCCCATCTTATATATTTTGTTGTTTGTTTAATTTTTATTACTTGTTTTAATTGCTTACTATAGATTTAAACATGTCATTTTAATTTTTGTCGTTCAGTTGTCTTTATTTTAATTAACATGATATGATTGCAAAAATCTTGAGTTTATAAATTTTGGATTCTTAAATCAAATAAATTATATTGCATGTTTATTTATTTTTATTTTTACTATTATTAAATTCTTTTTTGTAGAACTTTAATCATGTATATGCAATTTACATTGATTAACAATTTTGTTTTAAATTTAATAAATTGTGCACATCACGTATTATGAATTGATCAATAGGAGTCGTTAAATGTTTTTAAAAATATTTGATTTGTGTAATATTAAAATCATGCATCATTAAAATAGTTATGAAACACCAGAAAATAGGTGCGGCGATCAAGTCCTCTGGGTTGAAAATCCCTAAAGCGTAAATAGGTGGGGCGATCAAGACCCTTGGGTTGAAAGTCCCAGAAACCCAATTGGTACCTTTTGGAACATCTACCGTACCCATTGAGTGGGTGAGCATGTCAGGATTGCAAAAGGTTCCCACTGCCAGGTTCGGTAGGGTAGTAGTTTGACCAGCTAACGTACAAATGGGTCCCTCACCAAGTGCCCTTTGGATGGGTGAGCATGTCATGCAAGAGGTTCCCATTGTCAGGCTAGGTGTTGTATTGGCGCGGGTGTTGGCCAACCGGTGTAAACTGGCCCTGGTGTTAAAAAGAATAAACCACACCTTTATTATGGAGTATATCATATGTTGATTTCATTCATTCATGTTTCTTTGAATTTACGTTGAAATTTGGTGTTTATTAGATCTCCTCATTTGTTGTTTTACCTAAATAGATATTGTATCTTTTAATACTTTTATTCATGTTATATGAAGTTATTTTGAAACCTGTGTTGAGATTACTCACTAGGCTTCGCAGCTTACCCTGTTGGGATTTTAAAATTTCAGGATCAGGATCACATGGAGGAGCTTAAAGAGATTTTCTTTTATTTATTTTGTTTCTTTACCATTTTCTAAATAAGTGTAATGAACACTTAGTATGACAACATTACGATGATATGTGTTTGATGATAATCTTGAATAGTCGGAACATGGACATTTTTCTTTAAATAAATGTTTAATTATTAAAATTTTGGATTGTTATATTTTATGAATGAGGTTATTTTGTCAATATATGCGTGGAATATGAAGTGTAAACATACAAAACATAAGTCATGCCTGCGGGTACGGAATCGGGGTCGGATATACCCAGGTGCCGGATTTCGAGGCGTGACAATAAGTCCTTGAGATTTTAGCATATGATGAAATTTGTCTAATGGCATCAAGCAGAGGAATATTGACAGTAACCTTTTGGAGCACATCCAACACCTCTTGATATTTCATGGGGACAGTTGGATTTCGAAGTCTAGATGGGAACGGAACTGGAGGCTCATATGACTTAGTCTCTTTATCCTTTTATGTTGCGGCTCTTGAACCATAGCCGGTTCATCATTTTCTTGAGACAGTGGCTCATCCTCTAGTATTTCTACCTGTTGCATTATCTTGTTATCGACCTCTGTTCCACTTCTCAAGGTAATGATGGCCTTAGCTTGTTCATGATGTAGCTCACTTGGATTTGAGTCTCCAATGAAATGTGTGTTTCTAGGGTTCGGCACAAGTTGAGAAGGAAGGGTGCCTTTTTCCCTAGCATTTAGTTGAGTCTCAATCCTAGCCACAACTGTCTTTAATTCCTGATTTGATTAGATTAGAGACTGATTCATTTGAGCTTGAGAGTTCATGAATGTGGTCAATACATCCTCCACAGATAATCACTTTGGTGGGGGCCCATATGGTGCATTGTTAGGTGCCCTAAAGAAGTTATTTTGCGGAGGCATTTGAGGTGCATTGGGCACATTAATTTGTGGTCCATTCCTCCAACTAAGATTAGGATGGTTACGCCAATTTGGATTGTACGTGTTTCCCATTGGTTGCATAACTGAACTTTGGTAATTATTTATAGCATTTGCTTGATCATGCTCATGCGTGATATTTTGTACAACTAAGATTATTGGACAATCCTTTGTGTCATGGTCTGTACCACCACAAATGCTACAAAAATTACCTAAGGTAGTGTTTGTTTTAACCATATCAACCTTCCTAATTTCCAAAGCTTCGACCTTTCTAACCAATGCAGCGAATTTTGCATTAAGGTTGTCTTCCTCTCTTAGGACATACATTCCCGCTTTCTCTCTAGAAATGGGTCTAGTTTGGTCTGATTTAGCAGAGACATCCCATGTCTGCGTATTCTCTGCTAACATATCTAGAAAATCCCAAGCCTCATTATGTTCTTTGTCAAGAAAGGTTCCACCACACATCATCTCTATGAACTGACGGGTATCTATGGTGAGCCCCTTTCAAAAAGCATCAATCACATGTCATGGTTCATAACCATAATGTGGACAAGTAATTAGAATGTCTTTAAAGCGCTCTCAAGCTTGAAAAAATAGTTCATTCCCCTTTTAGGAGAAGACATGATTTCTTATTTTAGTGCATTTGTTTTGTGCTCGGGAAAGAACTTTTTCAAAAACTCTCTACTTAAGGCTTGCCATGAAGTGATGGTATTAGGTCTTAGAGAGTTGAGTCATGCTTTGGCCCGATCCTTTAGAAAAAATGAGAATAACCTAAGCTTAAGTACATCCCTATTGCCATTGTTTACTTGTAACGTTGCAATTACTTCCTCAAAGTCCTTGAGGTGCAAGTAGGGGCTTTCAGGATCTAAGTCATGAAATTTAGGAATTAATTGAATCACACCTGGTTTAAAATCAATGTTCCCTGTGTGAGCAGGGAACACTATGCAAGATGGTAAAGTTGATCTCTCAGGGTGTAAATGTTCACGTAAAGTCCATGGTTGGTATAACACATTCCTATGAACTTCATTTTCATCCTCAAGAGGAGGATTATGTTGATTTTCTCTATTTTGATTTATAGTTGGATCTGACAGATTTGGATTTGGATTATCAACTGGGTCTGCCATGGAATCCAAGTGATGTTGAGTGCCTCTTCTAAGTGAATGATCAAGGCCTGGAACTAGTCCCCCTTCATTAGAGAGTCGATTGTTTTGATCCCTACTCCAACAGGACATAAACTATTTACACCACACAACAAATACCACTAATTCAAATCGCAAGTATGATACTTAAAATAAAAATAAAAACTTAAATCAACAACCCAGGCGGCAGGGCCAACCATGAGGGTTCAGTCCACAAAGCAAGATAAATCAACAACCCAGGTGGTAGGGCCGACCATGAGGGTTCAATCCACAAAGCAAGATAAATCAAGAACCTAGGTGACAGGGCCAACCATGAGGGTTCAGTCCACAAAACAAGATAAATCAACAACCCAGGTGGCAGGGCCGACTATGAGGGTTCAGTCTACAAAAAAAAGTAAAACTAATGTAGAAATTAAACTATGCTAATCTGGAAAATAAATTCAGCGGATGATCTTTGTGATCAAACAACAATTGTAGGACAACAATAGCACTTGGGTGATAAAATCCCAAGCAGGGCAACCTTATGTCATAGTTAGTGCTTGAAAGACCCAACTAAATTTATTTTCAAAGAAAAAGAAAAGAGAAATAAAAAAATCTACAGAAAATCTGGAGGGTTTAGAAAAGAACTTACCTTAGAAGAAAACTTACCTTAGCTATCTTGCACAGATCTGATCTATCTCAGTCTCTCCCCAGCAATGGCGCTAAAAACTTGATTGCTTGCCTCTAAGTGCAAAGGTTCGTAAGTAGTATCCCGTGAATACATGGTCGATCCCACAAGGAGATGAATTGTGAGAAGAAAAAAATCAAGTACAAAACAAACTAAGTAATAAAAATTAATTTGGTGATTTGATTTTGGGATTTTTAAATGGATGTAATTCAACTAAATAAAATAACACCCAAGCTTCAAAGTTCCACACATAGGTTAATGTTCCAAAATCATGATGACTTGGATAACACAACTAGGATCTGAGCACTATGGTCAGCCTAATCGAAAAATAAAACAGTTTAGATATTTTAATAAATGATATAAAAGATTAGAAAATGATGGATTTGCACCATTGGCGTATATTCTCAAGCGCCAGTGATTTTAAGTATTCAATATCTATAGGATAATGAATATCAAAGAAATATAACAGATTGAGAACATCTCCTATCTAGGAAATCTGATTGATCTAGGGTAAGCCTATCTAACAATGTGGATCTTATATGATGGAAACATATGAATCTCACAAGAGGATAAAAAAACAAAACCTAAATAATAGATAACATGCATACACTATTCTTCTCATCATTAAAACAATCAATCATCATAATCTTAAAGAAATATTAAACCCATGTGCTTCCCTTCTAGCTTGGGCTAGAGGGAATTTAGAAAAACATAATTAAATTGCAGAAATAAAAAGCAACAAGAAATAAAAAAAATTGTAAATAGAAAAGATCTTAAAAAAACAACTTACAAAGCTTTAATAAAACTAAAAACTCTTTAAAAACCTTAAATTTTGCTTTGAGATGCCTTAAATAATGTCTTGGAATGCCCTAGGAAGCCCTATTTATAAGTAGGGAACTCCAATTTTTATACAAAGTTGAAAAACCTTAGAAACCGTCTAAAATATACGTATTTTTCTAAAATAGACTTCTCGCTGCATAGTTCATTTAAAACAGACTTCCTGCTGCGTAGTTTTCCAAAATAAACTTCACAGCTTCAGAATACACTTTTTCAGGACGATTTCAGCATTCTTCACTTCAAATCTTCGATTCTCTTCATTCCTCACTTAGTTTTTTTGGATCTTTAACATGTGAATTCTTCAATCTTGGTCTCCTAAGATCCATCCCTTGCCTTGGTGATTTTTGAGCATCAAATTCTTACTTTTTAGCAACATTTTTCAATCCAAGCTCTTAAATTCACCTTGCAACACATACATGAGTAAAATAAAATATTAAGATGATTTATGTTCATAAAACCATGATATAAATGGGGAAAATTATGCAATATTTGAGTCTCAACAAGCTACCACCAGCAAGACCTTTCCAAAGGCTCCTAATCTTTGCTTATTAGATAGGTGCAAACAAACAACAAAAAAATGCATTTCCATTTAGTTCTTGTTCAGTTAGTGCAAATCAAGGAAGCAAAGCAAAACAAACATGCAACATAGGCAAGAGGTAAACTACATCAGCCAAACCCTTTGCACTTGTTTGTTTTGCAAAATTTAAGTCTTAGAAAATGCTTTCCCTTTGTATTTGAAACTGTTTGGATTGCAATCTCACAAAATAAAACATTTTTCCTCTAAAATTGTCATTAAAAACATCACATCAAAAACAAACTCGTTTCCTTCATTTGAGCATTTGAAATATATATATATAGGGGGTACCCCCTTATCGAGGGAAATGCAAAGGCAAACAGTTTGCCACAACATCATCCACTTCCCAAGCAAGTGTAAACATATTGTCAGCATAAATTGAATGCCTCTCCTATTTTAGGGGTCATTTGGATGGTGGTTAATGATTTACTAATAAATCATTTACAATGTTTGAATAGCCTGTGATTGGTATTAAAAATAATAACAATAAATAAATAAATAAATAATTGAAATCTACTTCATAGGCTTTCATTCAAAAAAAAAATAAAGCCACTACCCTCTCCTCATTTACTAGTAAATGAAAATTCACCTTTTTGGTGGTAAATGAAAAGGGGGCTTTGTTACTAAATCATTTACAAGTAGAGAATGATTGCAAAGATCAAAGAAAAACCAATCTAATGAAAGAGATAATATGACATTCAACAAAAAATGCACAACATAGTCAAATTTTCAATACACAAATCATTGCACAATCAATGGATTCTAAACAATGCCAGCCATCCAAACGATTGGACTTCTTATCCAAACAGATGCACACATTCTTCACACCACAACCCATCGACAATGAGGCCTGCCAAACAGACAGTCTAGATCACCAAATATGCCCTCTAAATGTAGCAATACTTGCCAAACCAAAACACAGATGCATGCATGCAAATGCAGTTTACCATATTATGAAGACTACTCTAAATTCCTCATCCATAAATTAATAATTTAAAAAAACTTAAAAATTAAAAACATTTTAGAAAAGAGAGATGAAATAGCAGGATACCTCAAATGCATAAACAAAGAAGCAACTGCTATCCTTGATTTCGGAAACTGCCAACCTGACCACGCCCTCAACAAAACCCTAACCATACATCATGATGGGGCCCACAATCTCCAAGCACTTGTGGCCCACCAATGCATGCACCTGATCTATCACACTCAAACTCCCCTGCCCAGGCACCGCCCCCCGCCTTCTCTTTCGTGACAAAGAACCACTGCAGCATTCCCCAGGAAGGCCCTTCGTCTCTCCAGCAATCGCCTCTTCTGGATCAATCTTCGTCGTTTGATTATTGCAGGGCGCAATTGGCAAGAGGAGGATGCCGGATTCGGTACGGAAGCCGACGACATCCGAGCCGGAGGGAGAGGGGAGGGTTCGAGAGTGGAGATGGAGAGAGAGAGAGAGATCGAGCAGAGAGAGAGAGGCAGAGAGAGAGGGAGAGGCGTAGACAGAGAGAGAGAGAGAGGCGCAAAGAGAGAAGGAGAGATGGAGGGAGAGGGAGTGGTTAGGGCCGACACCCTAACCCTTCTTTGTATTGGATGCGGATCAACTACTTACAGGTGAGTAGCGAGACTCGCTACTGAAGTGACATCACCAAGTTATATGGGCCCCACCATGATGTATGTTTTGTATCCACACCGTTCATCCATTTTTAGAGATCGTTTTAGGGTATTAACCAAAGAATGATGCAGATCCAAGGCTGGAGTGGACCCCACCACAGAAAACACTGGGGAGAGTGATGCCTACCAGTGAAACCTTCCAAAGGTCCATCATGATGTTTTTTTTGAGATCCAACCTGTTCATGTGTTAGCGACGACATGGAAGAAGGGAAAACACAAATATCAGCTTGATCTAGAACTTTTGTGGACCTTAGAACTTTTTAATGGTGGGCGTCACTCTCCCCACTGTTTTCTGTGGTGGGGTCCACTCGAGATTTTAATCTGACTCATTCTTTGGATCATCCCCTAATATGATCTCTCCAAGTAGATGGACGATGTGGATACAAAACATACAACATGGTTGGGCCCACAGAACTTAGTGACGTCACTTAAGTAGCAAGTCTCTGTACTCAACCTGTCAGTAGCTAATCCATGTCCCAATGGAAATGGGGTGGGTGACGTTAGCAAGTCTTGTGGGTCCCATCATGAGGTATGTGTTATATCCAAACCGTTCGTCCATATGAGGAGATCGTCGTAACGCTTGAGATGAAAAATAAGACAAATCTAACTATCAAGTGGACCACACGATCAAAAGCAGTGAGGGATTGAATGTCTACCATTGAAACCCTTTTGGGGGTGACAGAAGTTTTGGATCAATAAGAAATTTGTTATGGTGGGCCCTACGAATTTTTTAACGGTGGATCTGCCTAATTTTTGGGACCACGTCCTAAAATGAGCTTGAAAAAAAAAGATGGACAGGATGGATATTTATCAAATCGTCAAGGTGGGCTCCAACGTAAGGGTAACACTTAAAATACCGCGGGAATGCATCCATAATTTTTATTTGAAATCCAACCTGTTCAAAAGTTTAAAAAAACATGAAATAAGTTAAAACACAAATATCAGCTTGATCTAAAACTTTCGTGGCCCTTAAACAGTTTTTAATGGTGGGTGTCACTATCCCCACTGTTTTCTGTGTTGGGGTCCATTGGAGCTTTGGATTTATCTTTGGATATTGCCCTAAAATGATCTCTCCAAATGGATGGAACATGTGGATATAAAACATACATCATGGTGGGGCCCAAAATTGAGAGGTATATAAATATCAGGTGGACCACACTACATGAAAACAATAGTGATTGGATATCCATCATTAAAATCCTATGTAAGGCCCACTGTACTCTTTATTTGGCATCCAATCTGTTTATTAGGTCATACAGTCTTAGATGAAGGGGAAAAACAAAAATCATCTCAATTCAAAACTTTTATGACCCCTAGAATGTTTTAAATGGTTGACGGTCATTCAACACTATTTCTTGTAATGTGGTCCATTTCAAATTGGGATATGCCTCATTTTTGGTCTCATGCCATAAGATGATCTTTAAAAATAGATGGACGACATGGATTAAACACATACATCATGGTTGGGCCCACAAGCCATTGGGGGGGGGGGGGGAGCCAAGTTGTTCCCCTTATTTGTGGTGTGGTCCATTTAATCTTTGGATATGATTCATTTTTTAAATAATTCTATAAAATGATCTCGAAAAATGGATGAACGGTGTGCGTTGATCCTAAATTTTCGGTAAATCCAAAACCCAAGAGGACCATGCCACACAAAACGGTGTCGAATAATGATTTCCATCGTTGATACCTTCCTTGGGCCCACAATAATGTTTATTTGTCATCTAACATGTTCATAATATCAAAAAAATATGAATGAAGGGAAAACACAAACATCAGCCTCAATGTGGGCCACACCACATAATATAATGGAGGGGTTTCCTTAGAACATTCATAATCATATATTAGGCCTGCCTAAATGTGATTACATATCCAACCCATTCATTATGTGTGTCCCACTTGGATGAGGGGTCGGACCAATTTTCAACTGCATCCATGTCTGTATTAACTCATAAACAGGTTGGACCTTAAATAAACATTGTGGCGGGCCTTAAGAAGGTTTCAATGGTGGGTGTCACTATCCCACTCTTTTCTATGGTGGGTCCACTTGAACTTTGGATCTGCCCCGTCAGTCAGATGCACCATTCCATGGTGGGCCACGAGCTTAAAAATAAAGTCAATACATGACTTGGGTGGGCCACACCACATACTATAGTTGAGAGGATTACCCTCCCATTAAAACATTTCATAATTATTTATTGGACCCACCTAGATGTGGTTCATAGATCTAGCCCATTTATTATGTGTGTCCCACTTGGATGAGGAGTCAAACCAAGTTTCATACACACCCAAAACTCATGTGGGCCCCACCAAATGCTTTTATATGTGGGGCACACACAAATTAACCTCATGGGAAGTTCCCATGAGGTGACCTTATAGTACCATTTCACTATTTAGGTAACTCCTTCATGGGTGTTACTCTAACTGTGTAGGGCCTACCTTGATATATTTTACGTATATTAACACCGTCCATATATTTTTCCATCATATCTTAGGATGTGATTTCAAATCATAAGAACTCAATAATCTTAGGTGGGCCATACCAATCAAAACAATGATGAATAACTATTAAAAACCTTTTGAAGGCCACAAAAGTTTTGGATCAATTTGATCTTTGTAGTTTACCTTCATCTAGATATTCTTTACATTATCAACAATTGGATTGCCAATAAACATTAGTAAAACCTTACGATGGGCTCTTTATAATTTTTAATGGCGATGTACTATATTATCATTCTTTCCAGTGGTGTGGCCCACTTAAGATTTAAATCTACACAATTTTTTATATCCGGCCCAAAAATGGGTTGGAGAAACATGGGGCGGCAAGGATATACAACACATCATCAAAATCTCACTTTTATTATCTAACTTTTCAATTTTTCTTGTCAAAATACAAAATCTAGTTTTCTTTTTTTTTTAAAATATTTTTTTTACAATTTGTCAATTTTTTCACAATTTTGTTTAATTTTTTAATTTTTCTTTTTCAATTCAAAATATCATTTTTTAATCTCACTTTTGTGATATAACTTTTTAATTTTTCTTGTCAAAATACAAGATCTAGTTTTCTTTTTTAAAAAATATACTTTTTTACAATTTGTCAATTTTTTCACAATTTTGTTTAATTTTTTAAATTTTCTTTTTCAAAATATCATTTTTTTATCGAAATCTTGTTATATAACTTTTTAATTTTTCTTGTCAAAATACAAAATCTAGTTGTCTTTTTTAAAAATATATTTTTTTACAATTTGTCAATTTTTTCTCAATTTTGTTTAATTTTTAAAATTTTCTTTTTCAAAATATCATTTTTTTATCGAATTTTTTTCCTTCAAAATTATCAACATTATTCAAAGTTCTTAATTTTTTTTTTTTCAAAATCTAGATTTTTATAAAATTACAATTTTTTTTAAAAATTAAAATTTTTCTTAAACATTGTTAATTATTTTTCTAAGCTTCTCAACTTTTTTTTTTTTTTGATTCATAATTTTTTTGAGCTTCTTAATTTTTGACCTGGGCATTAGAGACAGTCATTGACAGTCTCTAATAGAGACGGTCTTTGACAGGGCTATAAGACGGTTTAGGACCGTCTCTAATAGAGATGGTCTTTAACAGCCTCTAATAGAGACGGTTTAGGACCATCTCTAATAAATACGGTCCTTGACCATCTCTGATAGAGATGGTCTTTGACAGTCTCTAATAGATACAGTCTTTAACAGGGCTATAAGATGGCTAAGGACCGTCTCTAATAGAGACGGTCTTTCACAGTCTCAGATTACAAGTAAAAGACGGTCAATGACGGTCTCAGATGACCGCATTTAAGACGGTCAACGACTGTCTTAAATGATTTGTGGACGTTCAAATTTTTAAGACAATATTAAGGACGGTCAGGAGCTGTCTAAAATTTTAGAGACGGTTTACGGCCGTCTCTAAAGCGTCTTTAAACCAAGCAATTTTAGAGACGGTCCAGAACCGTCTCGAAATCCATCATTTTTTTTTTCATTTTTCACATATAGGCCTCGGGCCTTGCAGTTATATGGATTATAGTTGGTTTTGCCCTTTGAAAAATGGTGGTTGAATGTCCCCATTATGGACCCCTCTAGGCCGTTTATATCTAAGTGTGGTTGAATGCCCACCTTAGACTCTTGCTAGGCCCATCTCTATATTATTTAGGCCCGTAGCTTGTATGATTAGTCTCGTGGGCTACCCCAGGTAAATGGGCCCCCAGTAGTGGTTGTATTCCTTATGAGGAATTGGTTAAGTACTTATACCCTTCATGGTTAGTTAGAGAGTTCATCTTTACCTCATTGGTACCCCTATTCATCTTCATGGCCTACTCCCATACGCATCATATGCATGCTTGGTTGAGGTATGATTAGCCATGGTTGTGCCATTGCATAGGACATGTTGGTATCTCCCTGAGGGATGAAGTTTCCCCTCTTGAGCATGATGGATACTTAGGATTAATGCATGGGTGACTGTGTGAATTATGCATCTGCATTGCATAACATGTGGATATTCGCCCTTGATTCATCAAGGCCATAGCCTCCACAAGTATATCGTGGATGGCCGTGTGTGGACACCGGAAATGATACTTGAGCATTTGGGGCGCATAAGATGTCCCTGGGTGAAAGTTCCTAAACCTTCATGGTACCAATGAGACACCTCAACGCCGAGACTGAGTGGAAATTATGAGCGCCCGAGTGCCTTATACTGTTAGGCCGCAAGATAAGCCCCTAAACTTCGCACTGTATTTACATCGGTTGTATAAGCCTTCTGTTACATTGCCTCGGTATGGCGTCTAGTACTCATGATTGCATTGCATAGCCTCGGTACGGCTTACTGCATTCATAGCTTAGCCTCGGTACAGCTAGTAGCATTGGTATCATTTATGGTTTCCTCTACATCCTCCTATTTCTTCTGAGCACCATTATCACACACTTACCCACCCTCTAAGCTTTTTATAAGCTTATACACGATTGATGCGTGCAGGTGATCCTAGGTCGGCGCAGTAGTGGTGGGGCCTTGGATTGGAGCATGCTGAAGACCCGTTGTAAACTTTTCTCTTCCTTTCTTACCTTATGTATTTCCTTTTGAGCCTTATATACCCGTAAAAGTTTAAATTTCTAGTGGATTTTGCAATGTGTTCCTATGGTTATTTTCTGAGATTACTGTGTTATGACCTTGGGTATGTTCTATCGGATTAGATTTACGCTATGTAAATCCTCCTTGTGGGATCCCAGAATCGAAACCTGAGCCAGGTGTTGAGGATCAAATATTGCATATTAGACCCCATTTATTGCCTGGATTTATGAATATCATACTATTTAATGGCCCAATTTAATCGTGTTTGTGATGCAAGGTGTATTTACGAGCTTCGACTGAAAGAGGGTGCTTAAAGCATGGATATAACGCTCTGATGACACAAAAGGCAAGGGACAGACCCAGGGGACCAAGATTTATGGATTTACACGCCAAAGATCTGAGAAAATCAAGAAACTGAAGCTCAAGTGGCCTGAAAGACGTCCAGAATGCAAGATCACAAGGTTCTCACGATCCGTTCGGCTCGAAACTTCATATATAGCTTGAGGACTATAAATTAACCGTACACATCAAAAATCAGCCATTGGACTTGGTGGAAGTAGCCCAACGGACAGATCAGCCCATAAAACAGTGAATTGGGGCCCACCTGATATCTGGATATACTTCAATTTTCGTCTCAACCCATAAAATGGGGTGGTACAACAAATGGACAGAGCGGATCTTATATGTACATCACAGTGGACCCCACATGTACAGCACATGTACATGGAGTACACATGCCCACGCCACACCACCATGTCAAGGCAGCTTTGAATGCCTTGACCCGACCTCCTTCACGTCCTCATGCGTGAAACATTTAACGGACGTGCCTATCCATCTAGGTTTGAGTAGTGGGGCCCACCGATCATCCAAATATGTAATCTGGACCATCAATTGAGTCCCTATGGTAGGGACGACCCTAACGATGCTTGCCTTCTGACACCATGCAAGTGATTGAAAGATCCTAGCCGTTAAATGCAGGATGGATGACAGAATGAAAGAGTCCGTGGGCCACACTGAAAGCAGTCAAGAACCATCCATTCCCGATAGGTTTTTTGAGCTGAATCTGGTGAACGGCGTAGATCTCTCAAACGTCAGCTGAAGTGGGCCCCATCAAGAACCAGCGCATCAGTCCGCAAGTTCTGCTCGCAAACAGATCTGCGGACGATCGAGATGGGCCGTGCTGCAATCTTCGGGACAGGAATCTAGACCGTCCATTAGGTGTAATACACCCCAGGAAACAAAACCCGGGAATCCCCAAGGTTCATGCAAGATGTGGCACGTATAACAACGGGCGCAAGGGAGACCGTTTCTTGAGGAAACCATCAATCTAAGCCATTCAGTGATCACCATCATATTCATTAGAACGATCAGGACTGTCCAAACCACCTCCTAAGCAATTCTGAATCCAACCAAGAAGTCGAGTTGGAGGATCGCACTATTAACTGCGTTGATTCCAATCTTGACGCAAGAAACTTCCAAAAATCACTACGGAAAAAAGAGAGTTGTCTTAGCTGCATAAAAAGCCTTCGCAGGCAGTTTCTAACCTATTCTGCGAAAACTCCAGGCCATCTAGCCGACCTTCCTACCACTATAAAAGAAAGAGAGGAGAAGTGAGAGAAGGAATTGAAAATTCCATCCACGACTGGGACGTCGAGAGCAAAGAGAGTATTTCAGATTTTATTTTATTTTTTACTGTTTCTTCTTATTATTTCTTTTGAGAGCTAGTCCAATCATGTTGGGCTAAACCTCTTAGCTAGGGCTAAAGATGTGAAGCTTGTAGCGTGATGGGAGAACTTTTTGCTTATGCCTTTTGTTTAGACTGAACTGCTGTTGATTTTGGTTTAATTAAGGGAATGTTTTAGTTTTTAATGATTTGTTGTGAGTAAAATTACAATGGGTCTGCGATAGCTTTGAGCATGTTCCTTTCCTTTTTATGATTATGACGGGAAGCTCTATTCGTTCACCATCGTTTCCTGGGCATGGTCGGATGACAGTACCCTTCCTAACCTTCATACATCTTATGATTGGTTATTAATTAGTTTAATTCTGTTGTTTGCTTTGTCTCCTAAGCATGGTTTGGTGATGGAATCCATTCTAATTCATATACCTTTCATCTATTGAAAACTATATCAAAGAAAGTTCAGTTCGATTTTTATGGTTACACCCTGCAACTGGATGAAGATGGGACTATAAATCCAGTTGAGTTCTTTAAACAGGCATAAGATCTCCCAGATCTCTACAAGTGGATCCTCTGAATCCCTAGTTCCCTTCCTCTGAATTCTCTAAGTTTTAGATAAATATTTCAGCATTATTCCCTCAATTACATTCGATTTAGAATTCATCTTAGTTTAGTTCTAGTTCTACTTAGTTTTAGATTACGTACAGGTTTCAGTCCCTTGGGATTCGACATCGGTCTCACCGAGTTTATTACTACATCACAACCCTATACTTGGGGCGTGAACACCAGGAACTGAGAATAGGGTACTACGGAGGCTGTTGCGGCCGGAACCGGCTATCAGATTCCTTGTGAGTCTAGTCACAGAATCTAGGACGTGACAGGAGTTGGTATCAGAGCATAACAAGTAATCTTGGACATAATTTGAGATAACACTGCATGTCTGCTGCGAGCTTAGGACAAGTCATGTCCCGAGTGTGTTTCCCTTGTTTTCGTTTGAGCCTTCGAGGATTCTAATCTTAAGGTGCTCATTACCTTTGTTCTTGTGTAGGCGATGCCGCCTAAGCGAGGTTCCCGTGGCCATGGTTCTCATTCTGCTCCAGCGACCCGATCGACCCGAGCACATCCTGCTCCACCCGTTGTAGACTCTAGTCTCAATCCTATACCTAAGGTTGTGATTCCACCCCCAGTAGCATCTGTTCCCCCACCTGAGCCTGCTATTCTAGTTTCTGAGACTCTTGCCACTCCTGTGCCTCCGCCTGAGGCTAGTGCCGCCCCTATTTTCCCGACGGTTCCTTTAGGGATTGAGCATTTTCAGCAATTGATGCAGGCTGTCACTGCTGCCCTGTAGACCTGTCAGCTTGCCGCTGAGGTTCCTGAGAAGTCTAACTAGCTGTGAGCGAGCATGATATTCCGTGAGTTCCGGCAGCATGAACCCTCTAGGTTCAGGGGTGAGCCCGAACCTTCTG
Organism: Magnolia sinica; assembly: GCF_029962835.1. NCBI lineage: Eukaryota > Viridiplantae > Streptophyta > Magnoliopsida > Magnoliales > Magnoliaceae > Magnolia > Magnolia sinica. The sequence continues at coordinate 73,280,379 of NC_080578.1, read as the reverse complement.
CCTCCGAGTTATGGCGCACTAAGGTGGAGAGGATATTCGACACCATACAGTGTCCGAGTGAGTAGAGAGTCTCGTTAGCCACTTTCCTTCTGCAGGGCGAGGCCTGACATTAGTGGTCATCAGTATCGAGGATGGTCGGGCCAGGTTTTATTTGGACCAAGAAGGACTTCGTGGATCGTTTTGACCAGAAGTTCTTTCCCGAGCATGTTCAGGAGCAGAAGGCGATTGAGTTTGAGACCCTAATTCAGGGTGATATGACGGTGTCCCAGTATGAGGCCCATTTTGTAGTGCTTTCCCGATTCGCTTCCTACCTCGTCGACGATGAGGAGCGGAAAGCTCGCCGTTTTGTGAGCGGCTTGCGTCCCACTCTTCGCAACCGCATGGTGGGACATTGCTTGACGACGTTTGATCAGGTCGTTCACAGAACATTGGTAGAAGGAGGACTGGGCCATGTCTCAAAGGACCCGAGATCAAAGTTCTTGCAAAGACCGAAAGAGGAGGGCACCTTCCGGCAACTCCAAACAGCACCATCAGCAGAGGCAGAGAGGCTGATATGAGTCTAGGCAATCCACAGCGCAGTCAACAACATCATCATCAGCACAGCTAGCCGCTCCTTCCTCCGGGCCATTTTCTAGTGTTTGCTATGGATGTGGGTAGACAGCGCATCGGAGGCATGATTGCCCTCTCCCCTTGCAGCAACAGAGGCCACCGCAGTTGCCTCCTCCCCATCCTCCTCAGCAGCAGCAGCATCAGCAGCGAGCACAGCATCAGGCTCTTGCTCCTAGGCTGCCTCCTCGGCAATAGAGATAGCTAGGCAGGCCTCCATAGCGGCCACAACAGCAGCAGAGACATCAGCGGAGGGGATATGTACCTCCCCTATAGGCCCTGAGTTGAGTATACATTGTCACACAACAGGTGCAGAGTCAGGATCCACAGTCTTTAAGCTTACTTCCTTTGCCAGCTGTAAACAAGGAAAAATCAGCGCCCACGCTGATTAGTGTTTTTAATATGGATGATTATGGATGTTGGAGTCGCCACTAGCCGAATAATCTCAGAATCCCACAGTCGGCTAGAACTGCAGAATACGTAAAGTCGGAGAAATTTGAAGACTTCCCTCCCTTAGATTGAGTCCTGGTCTGCTATCCGGGATTATGGGTAAGGGATCTCGGTTACAAAGAGGGAAGGTGTTAGGCACCCTCTCTGCCCGTACAAATGTACGGTCTCTACTTAGTGTAGTAAAACAATCTCAAGGGATGATGTATGCTGTGGTCGAGATGGGACTAAGCACACACGTGGATTTCTGATGTAGCAAGATCCAAGACTTCAGCAAGCCACAGAGCATATGTCCAAGGCATGTCTAGAAGGCGAATGTAATGATGCTTATGTAAAAAGGTAAAGAAGAATGGACTAGATTACTAGGAATTTCTGATATGACAAGATCAGGTGTACGGCAAGTTACAGAGCATACATTCACTAGAGATCAAGAGGAGCAGGGGGGTTGAGAAGGGAATAGATGTCATGGTGAATGCTTATATGTAAAATGAATGGATCTTTAGCTTGATCTTTGAGTGAGTTAAGGTATGGATTGAACCATGATCAATCTAGGCTAGATTTATGGATTAGAAAGGTTGAGAGGAAGGCTAGGGGGCGACTGAAAATTTTGAATCGTTGAAGGCTTAGGAGCTCCTTCCCTTTCCTTCACTCTCTTCCTCACTCTCTCCCTTTCTTTCTCACTTAGCCTTGGGAATGTGAAGTGGCTTGTTAGGGATGGCTCAAATGAGAAGAGGTGAGGGCTATTTCTAGCCTTCTCCAATGGCATTGTTATAAATAGGGGGTAGGTAAGGGTTAAAATTAGGAAATGGAGGCTTGTGATTGGCTAGGGGGAGAGGAGTGCCACATGGCGTGTTCCCATTGGCTTTGGGGGCTGGTAAAATGGTAAATAGTGAAGATGAGGAGGGTAAATACCAGAGAAAGTTGACTTTTAGACTCTAGGACAGCTGTCTACACGCGAGCCGCATGTGGCGGCACTCTGAGTACCACCGGCGGTAGTCAAACTACTGCCCGGGCTCTGTTCGGGCCAGGTTTGCACGTGTGGGCTTTATCTGATGTGTTGGATCGAACGGTGGCTTTCTTCTAGGGTTTTATGACTCGGCCAGGTTGGCTGGGGCTTGGGTAACGGGTTCTAGTCATGGTATAAGGTATAGGTGGGGGCTGTGTGTGAATTGAACGTTTCAATCAAGGTTTTGGGTCTCGGTTTGGAAGTTTTGAGATTTTTGTGGCAGGGTTAAGTTTAGGCTAGGATTAGAGTTTGGTTTAAGGTGTGATCATGGTTCCTGGCCTGTCTTAGCCTTTTTCAAGATTTTATCCTGGGTGAGGTGTCTACACTAACTCACGGTAGATTTTATTCCGTGTAGTAGGCGTAGGGCCAGGACTCGCAGTCTTCTTCTGGTGGAGTCGTCGATGGTATTCTCCTTATTTATGCTTGTGTTGATCATATTCTGTTTGATTCCGACGCTTCCCATTCTTTCGTGGCCAAGGATTTTGTCCATCGACCGGTATTCCGTCAGAGTCTGTGTCTGAGGCTTTGGCCGTTTTGACTCCCTTGGGGAAGTCCACTGTTTTGTGTTGTTGTTGCCTTCTTATCCGGTTTTGGTTGGCGATATGTTCTTACCCGCCGATTTGTTTGTGTTGCTGATGACAGAGTTCGATGTTATCATGGGTATGGACTGGCTTGCTGAGTACCATTGTACCTTGGACTGTGCCGCGAGAACAGTTACATTTCATATTCTTGACTTGCCAGTGTTCTAGTTCATTATCGAGCCAAGAGGAGAGCCGTTGTCCAATTTGTTGGCTTGTATTATCGAGGAGTCTGTGGCAGGGTGTATTGAGCAGCTGCTAGTAGTTTACGAGTACCTGGATGTGTTCCAGGAGATCCCGGGTTTGCCACTGCGTCGGCAAATTGAGTTTCAGATTGATTTGGTGCCCGGTACAGCGCCTTTCTCGAAGGCCTCCTATCGGATGGCACCGATGAAGTTGCGGGAACTACAGGAGCAGTTGGATGAGCTCCGGGAGTTGGGTTTTATTCATCCCAGCAATTCGCCGTGGGGAGCCCCGGTATTGTTCGCGAAGAAGGATGGCTCGTTGAGGCTCTGTATGGATTACCACAGCTCAATAGGATCACTATCAAGAACCGATACCCGCTTTCCAAGATCGATGATTTGTTCGACCAACTGCAGGGTGCACAGTTCTTTTCCAGGATAGACTTGCGCTCCGGTTACTATTAGATTCAGGTCCGAGAGGAGGACATTCCAAAGACAGCATTTCGAAGGTGCTGCGGTCACTTTGAGTTTCTGGTCATGTCGTTCAGACTGACCAATGCACCCGCCGTGTTTATGTAGCTGATGAACGAGGTCTTCCGACCTTACCTCGACCAGTTTGTTGTGGTATTCATTGATGATATTCTGGTGTATTTGAGGACCCAGGAGGACCATGTAATGCATTTGTAGGTTGTGCTTGAGACCCTCCGTGCCCACCAGTTGTATGTGATGCTAGAGAAGTGCAAGTTCTGGCAAGTGGAGGTGAAATTCCTTGGTTACATGGTGATGAAGAAGGGTGTCGCTGTGGATCCCTCGAAGGTTGATGCAGTGTGTCAGTGGGGTCAGCCCACAAATGCGTCTGAGATTCGTAGCTTCCTTAGTTTGGTAGGATATTATTGACGATTTATCGAGGGTTGTTCCCGTATTGCAGCACCGCTAACTCAGTTGACGCGGAAGGGCGCTAAGTTAGTCTGGAGTGATGCCTGTGAGGAGGTATTTATGGAGTTGAAGGACTGCCTCACGTCTTCTCTTGTCCTCACTCTTCCTGATGGGAGTGATGGTTTTGTTGTGTTTACGGATGCCTCCAGAGTTGGCTTGGGTGCTGTGCTGATGCAGCACAGGAAGCCTGTGTTGTATGCCTCGTGCCAGCTCAAGGTCCATGAGCTGAACTACCCAACTCATGATCTGGAGCTAGCAGCAGTTGTCTTCGCACCAAAAGTGTAGAGGCATTATCTGTATGGGTCAGGTTCGAGCTCTTCTCGGACCATAAGAGCTTGAAGTATTTGTTTTCACAGTCCAAGTTGAACATGCGACAAAGGCGATGGATGAAATTGTCGAAGGATCATGACTTCGACCTTTAGTACCACCCGGGTAAGGCGAACGTGATGGCTGACACGCTCAGCCGTCAGCCACGAGGCCGGGTGGTACATATGATGGTTCAAGAGTGGCAGATGCTCGAGGATGTTTCGAAGTTCGACTTTGAGATCGATCTGCATTCTTCCATGGTTCAGCTTTCGAGCTTATCGATTCAACCCTCTTTGGTTGTTAAGGTGATCGAGGCTCAGCAGACGGACGAGTCACTTCAGGAGTACCGAGCAGAGGCAGCATCCGTGGAGCAGTCAGACTGGCAGATTGGTTTCGAAGGTGAATTACGCTTCAAAGGCCGATTGCATATCCCGGACGTGCCAGAGTTGCGTTGTGATCTGATGACCGAGGCACACCGATCGAGACTTACCATCCACCTAGGCTCCACGAAGATGTACAAAGATATGAGGAGGCAGTACTTTTGGTTGGGGATGAAGCACCAGATTGCTAGCTTCGTAGCCAAGTGTGACATTTGCCAGCGTTTCAAGGCCGATCACCGGAGACTCCATGGTCCCTTGCAGTTGTTGAGCGTTCCAGTTTAGAAGTTGGAGCATGTGTCGACGGATTTCATCGTGGGTTTGCTGAGGACTCAGCGCGGTCATGATACCATTTGGGTTGTCGTTGATTGTCTAACGAAGTCGGCGATTTCATTCAGATGCATGTTTCCTGGACTATGGATCGGTTGGCGAGGATCTTGATCGAGGAGATAATGAGATTGCACGGCATTCCGGTTTCGATTGTATCTGACTAAGACCCCAGATTTACGTCTTAGTTTTGGAGGAGTTTTTAGCAGGCGATGGGGTCCACTTTATATCTCAATACCGCTTATTATTCGCTGGGCAGACCAAAAGGGTCAACCAGATCCTTGAGGATATGCTCAGAGCCTGTATGATTGACTTTGAGGGCAGTTGAGACGAGCATTTGCGCCTTACCGAGTTTGCGTAGAACAACAGTTATCAGGCGACTATCGACACGACTCCTTTTGAGGCATTATATGGTAAACCGTGCAAATTTCCTAGCTGTTGGACCGAGGTTGGAGAGCGTTGTCTCCTAGGTCCTGAGCTTGTGTAGCAGACATCAGAGGTTGTAGATATTATTAGGCAGAGGATGCACACAGCTCAGAGTCGACAGAAGAGTTTTGCTGATCATCGGCGTCGACCCCTCGAGTTTGCAGTTGGGGACATAGTATATCTCAAGGTCTTGCCTATGAAGGGCGTGGTTCGATTTGGAGCGAAGAGCAAGCTTGCCCCAAGATTCATTGGACCTTTCGAGATTACTGAGCACATGTGCGCTGTGGCCTACAGGCTCGCCTTACCTACAGAATTGTCCAAGATCCACGATGTGTTCCATGTATTTATGTTGAGGAAGTGTGGGTCGGACATCATTCCAGTGATTGATTGGCAGCCCCTTGAGGTCCGTGAGGATGCTTCTTATATTGAGCAGTCGATTCGTATCCTTAATCGGAATGAGCAGATTCTCAGGACTAAGGTCATTCCCTTGGTGAAGGTTAGTGGGGTCATCATTTGGAGGTTGAGGTGTCTTGGGAACGCAAGACCGAAATTCGAGAGCATTATCCCCATTCATTTGATGCTTCATTGTTGTATGATTCTATATATTGCCTTCTCTTATGATTGCTGATCGTTATATGTGATGGTGTTTCTGCATTTCTATTTGTCCTTAATTTGGTAAATTTCAAGAACGAAATTTCTTTCTTGGTGGGGAGAGCTGTAAGACCCTAATCCAAATGTGCACGCCATTCCTTTAGGTCTCGTGGTCCTGCCGGTTAAATACCGACCACCCGTGACCTACGGATAGTGTTTGTGGTCATCCTCAAGTTCGATCACGTCGACCCGACTCGGATAGACCCGAAACCTATACCATTGTGCCCTCATCGGCACTGCGGTTCCAACGCCGCATCCCGTACGTGAATTCGACACGTACATCACAAGTTATATGCCACGCTCGATATGGACCATTGATGTGTGATTGATGGACTACACCATGGTCATGCATGTTTTCTCATGCGTTAGGTGATATCATTGCCTAAGTGTAGGTTTCTAGAAACCCTATAGCTAGAGCCTAGTCCCTAGCAACATTGGTTGTATCTCCCTAGCTTAATTATTTCATTTCTCTAATCCAGGTAGTCTCTTTTAGAGAGAAAATGATTAACTTTTTCTACCATTCCCTAGCTACCTCTCTTTCCCTCTCATTTCTCCTCTTTCCTTCTCTTCTCCATTTACTAGCGACCCCCTTCAACGTCCCACCCCTTCCATTTTCTCCAACCCCTTCTACCTCAAATCCCTTCCAATCCAACCTTCTCTAACCCATCTCACCCTTAGAAACCTCTTCCTTAGAACTTGAGGATCATGGTAGTATAGATTTGGAGCTAGATCATTGAGGTGGGTGTGCGTGAAGTTACAAATTCTGATTTCCTTCATTTCCTAGTTGTCCTTTCTCTTTTCCTTCATTTGGAAGCTTGTGGGGCCCATCAAGTGATGGTGGTGACCCCCAAGACTTCATGGATGTGGCTTATAGCCCATCCTACGTGCATGCATGTTCCATGCAAGGGGCCATTCTCCATAAACACCTACATGGCTTTTCTTTCCTTGATCAATGATCCTTGGGTCATCTAGACCCTTGATCCTTTGTGGAGATTGCATCTCTACCATAGATCTCAAGTAGAAAGTCCCATGATCATGTAGATCTTTGTAATCTTGTAATAGTGGATGTGTTGAGCTTGTGTGATGAAGGGCGGAGCCCCTTCCCTTGTGGTTGAATCTTCCTTCTTTTCTTGTTTAACATCTCTGATCATGTGTATGCGGCCTACCTTGTGGTCCAAAAATATTCAGACCATCGCAAGGGAGTGGACGTTCTTGACAGTCCACTCCTTGTACGTTGTGGCCCAAAATGCTCCAAAATGAATACACGTAAAGAACTTTTTAAGGGTGGGGATGGTCTGGATGTTTGTGGGCCCCACTGGGGTGGTCCATACCACAAATTATTTGGGGTGATTTCCCCATTTTATGATGTTTATAATTATTTTAATTCAGTTATTTATTGTTGTCCAGAAACTGTCTGGACAGATTTTTGAGTCATCTTGAGCCCATATTTTTAGACATTTGGTAGGGTGTTTGGTCCCATGTAATATATGTTTCTTGAAGGTGTGGACACCACCTATATGCATGTCAAATTTTAGCTTCAACTGACCTCATTTGGGCATCCAAAAGAGTGGGCCAAGATGGTTGGACTGCTAGATTTTCTGCTGTGCAATCTAGCAATATAGTCTGATAAAAGCCTTAATTCATAAATATTTCTACTATAGGTGGGCCACTTTTCTAGACTCCATCTTGTTGTATACATATTGAGGGACCTTGGCCCCCAATTTTCAGAATTTTAGAGGCCCGGGAACCACTCCAATGGAGTGCTCAAATTAACGACAACAACATGTATATAGCAGAATTTTCTTTCAAACCTTGTTGTCCTCTTTGTTGTGTATAAATTTTTGAGCCCCAACCTACTAGACTTGGTGTATGATTTTTTTAGGGCCCACCTTTGATATTATAGAGAGCCCATTGGGCCATAATTGTGGGGCCACTGAGCTGGACCAACACCCCTGCTAGACGTCCAGCATGGCTGGCCGTCCAGCGTGCAGGCCCACCATGATACGTGTTTCATCCATGTCGTTCCCCATTTGAGTGGCCCACGTGGGAGGGTCCACCCATGGTGGACGTCCCCTGTGGGGCCCACCTCAGTTTATGTGGAGCCCACCTTGACGTATGCCTTAGCCCAGGCCATCCAGGCCTTGGACTGCCCAGGCCCATGGCACATCCAGCAGCAGGCCCACTTGATTTGTGTGTCAAATCCTCTTCCTCCATCTGGTAGGGGGCCCCTATGAGTAATGTTGGCCCTTATGGGATTAATTCCCACATGATTTAAGAAGTTTTTGGACTTCAGCAGGCCCAGGATATTGGGTGGGTTGAAAGTCCAACAAGAGCCCCAAATAAACATTCTTATTCCTAGATTTTTATTGGATGTGGGGCCCACTATATTGAGGAATTTGGGTATTTGTTGCTCCCTTATATTTTAGAATATTCTAGGCTCAATTAATGCATTTTGGGGTTACCATAGATGATCATTTGTGGGACCCAAATATAGACCAGATTTTGGGGCTTCTAATGGGCTCAAATTGGGCTGGGACGTCCCAGCTTGGCCCAATAATATGGAAGGGCTGCTTCCACCATTTTGTTGGACTTGTGGGCTGAGGTGAGCACAGAATTGGGCCTGTGAGTGCCTACTTAAATTGCTAGTTATTGGGCTGATGTAGTGGGGCCCATTTCACCCAGCTTAGACTTAGTTTTGAGCCATGTTTTTGTGCTCATGGGCTGCCCATTAAGTTCAACTAGATGTATGGGTTATATGGGCATTGGGACTTGGGCCTTGGGCCTTGATTCCCCTCTTTGGGCCTATGTTGTTGAAGGTCGTATTGAACCCTTTTTCTTATGCCTTTATGTAGGGCTTATGTATGTGGTTTGAATATGGGCCTTGGGCCTTATAGCTATATGGATTATGGTTGGTTATGTCCTTTGAAAAATGGTGGTTGAATGTTCCTATTATGGACCCCTCTAGGCCGTTTGTATCTAATTGTGGTTGAATGCCCACCTTAGACTCTTACTAGGCCCATCTTTATATTATTTAGGCCCGTATCTTGTATGCTTAATCTCGTGGGCTACCCCAGGTAAATGGGCCCCCCACTAGTAGTTGTATTCCTTATGAGGAATTGGTTTAGTATTTAGACCCTTCATGGTTAGGTAGAGAGTTCATTTTTACCTTATTGGCACACCTATTCATCTTCATGGCCCACTCTCATACGCATCATATGCAAGATGCGTTGAGGTATGATTGGTCATGGTTGTGCCATTACGTAGGACATGTTGGTATCTCTCCGAAGGATGGAGTTTTCCCTCTTGAGCACGATGGATGCTTGGGATTGATGCGTGGGTGATTATGTAAATCATGTATCTAGCATTGCATAGCATGTGGATATTCGCCCTTGCTTCACCAGGGCTGTAGCCTCTACAGGTATATCGTGGATGGTCGTGTGTGGACACCGAAAATGACACTTGAGCATTTGAGGTGCATAGGATGTCCCTGGGTGAAAGCCCCTAAACCTTTTATAGTACCGAGGAGACGCCTCAACGCCGAAACCGAGTAGAAATCATGAGCGCTCGAGTGCCTTATACCGTTAGGCCACAACTCCCACTGTTGCGAGGTCGGTTGAGATGGGGTTTGGCCTTACCCGCCTGAGTAAGGGAGCATAGTTAGGCTGAGTCTGACCAGCTCGTAAATGGGTCCACTACCGTTGAGCCTCGCTAGTCATTGACTGTCCACAGGCAGGTACTGAGGTCTTCTACGCTTGTTTGACTGTGTGGGTCTTGAAAAGCAGTAGTCATCCTGCAGTGTACTTGACCCCGGTGGATTCCTTATGATGGAACTGTACTTGATATGTGAATTGTATATGAGGACTGACATTACTTCGCATTACATTTGCATCGGCTGTATAAACCTTCTGTTACATCGCCTCGGTATGGCATCCAATACTCATGTATTGCATTGCATAGCCTCGGTATGGCTTATTGCATTCATAGCTTAGCCTTGGTACGGCTAGTGGCATTGGTATCATTTATGGTTCCCTTTGCATCCTCATATTTCTTCTGAGCACCATTGTCACACACTTACACATGCACGATTGATGCGTGCAAGTGATCCTAGGTTGGCACAGTAGTGGTGGGGCATTAGATTGGAGTGTGCTGAGGACCCGTTGTAGACTTTTCTCTTCCTTTCTTACCTTATGTATTTCCTTTTTAGCCTTATGTACCTGTAAAAGTTTAAATTTCTAATGGATTTTGTAATGCGTTCCTATGGTTACTTTCTGAGATTACTGTGTTATGATCTTGGGTATGCTCTATCGGATTAGATTTATGCTATGAAAATCCTCCTTGTGGGATCCCAGGATCGAAACCTGAGCCAAGAACCGATACTGGGGTACTACGGAGCCTGTTGCGGCCAAAACCGGCTATCGGGTTCCTTGTGAGTCTGTTCACTGAGTCTGGAGCGTGACATTCAACATGTCGATCTCAGCATGCGTAACTATAGCTTTCGTTAGTGAATCTTCATCAATCCCAAGTTCCACTATTGACGACCTAATGACCTGTTTCCACATAACAATCAACACAATTAGTGAGGATAACAAATCAGTAGGAACTACAGATATAAATCAATGATGTTAAAAGAATCGTTCTTTTCTTTTCTGAACGACGGGCATTTCAAATCACCTCCACAAAGTGATTTTCGGGGGTTTCTATGCACCAAACTGCCGTTTGTAACAGTGACAAGAACTCGCTATCGCCGCATTCTTTAATTTCCTGTTCACACACGACTCTCCAAAATCAATGTAGATATTACATACTAAAACAACAAGCAACACTATACAGGTTCAGTAAGTATTTATCATTGAGGGATTATTTTGTTTATAAACCATTGGCTAAGATTGGACTGAGTTTTGGATTATCCGATAAATGGGCCATCTCTTTAGTGGGTCGTTATACATAAAGTTGCCCAACACCGTCCTATTGAATCAGTGGAGTTCTCTGATTGTTGCCCATAACCATCCTTGATTGTCCAAAAGCAAGTAATTGATTTTACAGTAAGGATCATCCATTCCAGTCCGTCCAAGAGGTGGCCCAGTCCAGATGGACAGACATCTACGCTGATAGGATGGTAGAAAGACATCTACAGGATAAGTTCTGCCATATTAGGTTGGCTACCTGGTCAATGGGCTTCACATAGACTTGTTTGTAACTGTTGAATGTAGCTTTGAGTTGGGTCTTGTTCCTCGTGCTCAGTATCCAAATAACATCTTCTCAATCCAACTGCCGCTTTTCGATAGCATCATGTAGCTTATCTGCCTCTAAATTGGCTATATTCTCATCCACCTCTTCCCTGTCATACCTATATGAGCTCACCAGAGCCAGCAAAAGCTGTGAAAAAACCACCACATGACAAATCAATTGAAATTCCAAAAACGACTCCTATCCATGCACTCAGTTCAAAAGAATGGTTGAAGTTGTCACATGGTCGTGTGACAAATCCATGACACAACCCAATAAAAGTGCTACAATTCAAACTTCACAAAAAAGGGCACTATAACCATACAATACCCAACAAACATTCCCGTTCCATGATGGTAACAGCCATTGCATCGAGAAAAGAGGGAAGTCGAAAACAGAAAGATGTGAGCCCAACCAAGCATTGAAACATTAAAACTGGTTTTTTTTATTTATTTATTTATTTATTTATTTATTTTTATTTATTTTTTTAATAACACAACTCTTATATTATCTTGAGAGAAACTTTGATACTCTGAAAGTGTGATGGACGATAAGCAGGCAGTTAGAAATTACTTGGAAATTGGATATATGGAGCACATGTGATTCAAACCTAAACTACCCAAATCACGGGTCCAAGTTTAGATGTATCATAAGTGCCTATTCAGTTATCTGACTATTGGATTGGTGGACATTTATTGGATGGCTAATAATGGAAAAAATAATAATAATAATAAAATCCAATGGTCCCATTTCCAAAAACAAGTGTCCACACAAATCAAAGGCTAGCTGTTCAAGCAATCTGATTTTGGGGCTGTATTGATTTCCAAAATTTAGATGGTTCAATTTGAGTTAACGTATGCCACACACAAACAGTTTCAGCGAGCCGGCATATCTAGCATCATATACAGCAATAAAAAATTAGCAATTTTTGAATAAAAACAGCTGATTTTTTAATAACAAATTTAAAACTGCCATTATTTTGAGAACAATGGATATTAATTTCAAAATGATGATTGTATTTCACCAAGGCATTTTCCGTTCAATCAGAAATGCATATAGAACATTACCATATTAACACAGCTTGTTACAAGTATGTCATTGTTTTAATTACCTTTCTAAGCGGTTGGGCCACATAGAGAGTGATATCTTCTTCCAGGGAGCAGTTGAAGAGCGAACAATAGGCCTGTCTGACAGCAATCAGATGGTGAGGAGATGAAGCACATGCTATCTCTACTATCACCGCTACGTGTTTCACACCCTTCTTCCTTAGTGCCTCCCAGGCCAATTTCGCATCCCTTTCAGGAGGATCCAATGCCCATAAGATCACTGCTTTCTGTTTGATCAAAAGGTATCTGTCAGGACTTTCATTGCAATTGCATGCATTTGATTCCAGAGGCTCACATATGAAGAGAATACATTGATTACATGACAAGATGAAAATAAAAATAAAAAGTCTTAACTCATCTGACACTATTGCATGCTACTTGTCGCATCCTATGGTAGAATATGGCAGCAAGTTATGATAAAATATAAAGAGAAATAATGTGGTATCACTGGCATTATCGATCTGGCCAGTCCACCCAATAATACACCTTAACCAAATCAATGCAATTATCCTCACCATCCAAGTAATGGATACTTCGGTGGATGTTGGCACAACTTCCACTGGCAGCTTTTGATGACCATCCAAATGTGGGAAATTGGTTTGATGGTTGGACCACTTTAACAATCTGATTTGTGGTTTACAAACCATGTTAAAGGTACCCTCCTGAGCGGATGGCTTGCATTGGTGGGCATGTTTACTGATTAGATGGTAGAAATGGTTCAAGAACTGAATTCCAACTCGTAACTTTAACACATGATTGTTACGATTTAGTTGGGTCTGCAATGGGACGGGGCTGGGCTGAGCAAAACTTAAAATTTGAATAGGTCCATCCCGACAGCTTGGCCAAAGAAGCTCAATATTTTGGCCTAAAGCCATTCTAGGCTTGTCCATTGCTGGTGTCAGCAGCATAGTTTGTGGGACCTCTGTCCTGCATGCAGAGCCCATCATTTGCAGTCTGAATGTTTATTCAGTATGCTTGAATGATGATCCACGGAACGAAACCTCCTTGATTTGATGATTCAATGGGCCCCACAAGGTTCTGCAGACGGATAGTGAAACTAACAGGGCCTATGTTCCTAATAGAAGAGAAAAGAATCCATTATGTTGGTTCGGACTGTTAGATGTAACTAGCTTTTGCACCATGGACCATCTATAGTGGGTCCCAGACTCCCAGTAGATGAATTATTTTGATCCTTGAAAATTAACTCCATCTACATGTCTAGGGGACCATTATTTCAGGTAGTCCCACTGACTACTAAGCCAGGGTCTCACCAAAACAAAGTCCATTTATAAGCTTTGGGGATAAATGGGCAGGATCACCTTGTTTAATTCCCTGAATGCTGCACGGTATTATGGGAAAATCTCATGTGCACCCAAGGTGCAGTGATGGTTTTAGTATGCATCGGTGCTTGGTGCTTTTGGACCCGTGGATGTTGAAATCATCAATGTGAACCATCCATTAGCTTTGCCACACTTTTCATACGCAAACATGAATCAGAGGATGCTAATCTTCTAAATATTGGACTCTCACTTCATTAATGTCAGTTTTCCAAGCCATTGATGCGATGGTTATAGTCATCTGATCAAAATAGTTCCCTAGAGACATGTTATGGGAGGTGGATTCCTTCTAATGGACTATTCCTATTGATAATTTGAACTTTGATCCAAATCTTCCAGTATTGTATGACACCAATCAGATGGAAAAGTTCACGTTATCTGTGTGATATTTTGACAGTGGGCCATGAAAAGTAAAGTGAACCTAATGGATGTTTTGTATCAATGATTTTGACTGTCCTCATCTCTAAAATCACCGGCCACAATCAGAGTCGTTAAGCGGTTTCCTCCCAGGTAAAATTGCCATCAAAGCCATGATTTGGCACCTAGCCAGTGTAAGATCTTGAACCATCAGGTGGGCAAAACATCCATGTCGAGAATTAACCGTTGGCTCCTTATCTTTAGTAAACAGTGGCAGCCACCTCATCATTTTAAGGCTACAATTTGAGCCGACTCATTTGGTCCCAAGTCGATATGCGACTCGGCCGAGTTGAGCCAAGTCACCACTATTTTGAATACTGACTCGTGTGTCAAACCAGATAGGACTCAACCGAGTCCAAGTTGACTCAGTCAAGTCACATATGACTCAAGTGAGTCACCAATCCATGGTCCACTTGATGAAGAAACCAACCTGATCATGGACCATGGAGGCATGTTATTTTTTTCTCTTTTCATTTTAGGTGGGAGTGCATGGGTGGGGTTATGTGAACCCCACCGTATGAATGGGCTGGTTATTGTACACTTGCGCTCTACTCATCGTCGCCTCTTCAATCCTTCCTCGAATGTGATTGATATTGAGCAAAAAACAATATTAAATTAAATCCCTGATCAATCCATCCGCAGACGCCAGATATCGTTATCATTCCAAAGTATGTAATCTAAAAACCCCTAATTTGCAATTTAAAGAATAACCCAATAATTGAAAAGGAGAGAGAGAGAGAGAGAGAGAGAGAGAGAGAGAGAGAGAGAGAGAGAGAGAGAGAGAGAGAGAGAAATTGCATAAAAATATAAATAAAAGATTTGGGGAAATGATAATGGATCTAACATCAGAAAAAAAAAAAAAAAAAGGGAAATATGTTGCTGTGCTCTTACCTCAAAATCCCCAGAAACCTTGGATCCGAGATCGTTGATAAGCGACTCCTCGTACGAATCATGATAAGTTTGGCTGATATTCAATCGTTGATCCGCATTCCGGTGCCCAATATCGAAATTATAGCTTTCTTATCCGTCGCCCATCCTGCCACCACACCCCTCCTGATGTTATCATACACACCGACAGCTACTACTAATATACAATACCAACAATCCAATTGGGTTGTGTTTGGTTGCACCAAATTTCATCAAATATCATGAAATTTCGGACCCGCATCATGAAATTTCTTGATATTTGGTGCAACCAAACGCCCCTTTTTATTTAATATTATTATTACAAGAAGAAGAAGAAGAAGAGATTGATAGAGAGAAAGAGAGTGACGTTTGAAGCCTTTCTGAGGTTCTCAGCATCTTGGGAGGGAGTGGGAAGAGGGTGTGGAGCTGTAATCGTACCACCCAACATCTCTCTCTCTCTCTCTCTCTCTCTCTCTCTCTCTCTCCTCTTTAAAAACTATAGAATTGAACGAAAACAGAGCCATGAATGAGATTTCATTTCCTTTCATAAATTGGAGAAATGCTCCATTGCTCTCAAAGCACTATAAGCATTACTGCTCCTAGTTGCATCTGTCCAATTGGACACTCTAATCGATTGATCTGAACCGTCTATTACGTCCGGCACACATTCTCTTAGTCACCACCCAAAAATCACACAGATTAAATGGTCCAATTCATCCCTGATTTGTCCTTATTTTAGTATCCGTCCCTTTTCTGACCCATGTATGGGATGGTTGGGATTGTCCAAAAAACGGATACTCTTTAAATTATAAGAAATCTACAGTGGTCCCCCGCAAATAATTTTTTATAGTGGATTGGACCTATTTTCATGTAAATGATCTTGACCGTCCATATTAGTGGCTAATAATCAGATTGTTAGGCTAGTCAGATTGGTGTGTATATGAATGGTATCTTACAAATTCTGTGCTGGACCTAGTGGACGGTCCAGATCGATCATTGGTTGTCTAGCTGGCCGAATACAACTAGGAGCACTATAAGTTATAGTGCTATCAAAAGGCTGAGAGAAATTTTACGACTGTACGACCCATTTATGGCCCATTTAACCCCATTTTCCCTTGCGAGAATACGCCCCAGCTGTACGGATGGCTTGCCAAAGGTCGAAAACGCCCCTGCTTGTTCCGTCAAGCGGATCGGTGGTGCTCGAAGACGAGCGCTGACACTCCTCGAACTCCGGGTCGTACGAACGGTTCAAAAGATATCAAAGTTACATCGGCCCCCCAGTTACGTATTTATTATATCCACAACGTTCATCCATATTTCGAGATCATTTGGGAGCATTATTAAAAAAAAAACATATCCAAATATCAACTGAACCACACCACAAAGAGCAACGGGAAAATTGATTTTCACCGTTAAAACTTTTTGTAGGGCCCACCATAACATTTATTTTCCATCCAATCTATTCATAAGGTCACAAAAGCCGGGATGAAGAGGGAAAAAAAATTTCATAATGATCCAAAACTTCTGTGACCCCTAAAAGGTTTTCAATGGTATACGTTCAATCCTCCACAGCCTTTTAAGTGTGGTCCACTTGATAGCTAGATCTGTCTTATTTTTCGTCTCAAGCTTTAATACGAGTTCGTCCAATATATGAATAGTTTGGATATAACACATACCTCATTATAGGACCCACAAAAAGCAGTGGAGATTACAAAAGTAAAAAATAAAATAATAATAAATAAATAAACCAGGAACTTATGGCTACGGTGTTTTCTATAGCTACGGATTATAACCATAGCCATATCGTAGCCATTGCCGCTTCTATATGTCTTTTTATATGTATCGAAGGTCTTTCGATTAATCGAAAAAGGTCCAGAACTATCGACTAGATTTCGATATATCGGAAATTGTCAGAAAATGTCAAAGAGTATTCGATATGTATCGAAGGTGATATGACCAATAGCTACGGATTATAACCGTAGCCATAACTGTAGTCTGTGCCAATTTATGATTTTTTTTTTTTTTTACTTGGATAAATTTATTCTACCTACAATTTTCTCTAATACATATTTATATAAATATGTATATATAAGCATATAAAAAAAAATTCTCTCTAATTTTCATTTATTTCTTTATTCATTTAACAAGAATATCTCCTAAACCAAAATTAGTTACTTGACGTACCCTATATGATTTTGGGGTAGGAGAAGCTACTTTAGCCAACCAACCTGGTCATTTTTCAAGATTCCATTAGATCTATGGTCGAAAATCCATTTCATTCACTTCGCGGTCAATTTCATTCATTTCATTTACTTCGCGATCAATTCCATGCATTTCATGGTCAATCCCAGCGATCCCGTTTTGATTCACGGTCATTTCCATGCATTTCACGGTCAATTCCCTTTACTTCATGGTCATTTGCATGTATTTCACGGTCAATTTGCTTCAATTCATGATCATTCCCATGCATTTCACAGTCATCCCAAACTATTCCATGTTGATTCACGGTCATTTCGAGGCATTTCACGGTCATGCCCCTTCACTTCACGATCATTTGCATGCATTTCACAGTCAATTCGCTTCAATTCATGATCATTCCCATGCATTTCACGGTCATCCCAAACTATTCCGTGTTGATTCACGGTCATTTCGAGGCATTTCACGGTCAATTCCCTTCACTTCATGGTCATTTGCATGCATTTCACAGTTAATTCGCTTCAATTCATGATCATTCTCATGCATTTCACAGTCATCCCAAACTATTCCGTGTTGATTCACGGTCATTTCGATGCATTTCACGGTCAATTCTCTTCACTTCACGATCATTTGAATGCATTTCACGGTCAATTTGCTTCAATACATGATCATTCCCTGCATTTCACGGTCATCCCAAACTATTTTGTGTTGATTCACGGTCATTTCGAGGCATTTCACGGTCAATTCCCTTCACTTCACGGTCATTTGCATGCATTTCACGGTCAATTCGCTTCAATTCATGATCATTCCCATGCATTTCACGGTCATCCCAAAATATTCCGTGTTGATTCACGGTCATTTTGAGGCATTTCACGGTCAATTCCCTTCACTTCACGATCATTTGCATGCATTTCACAATCAATTCGCTTCAATTCATGATCATTACCATGCATTTCACGGTCATCCCAAACTATTCTGTGTTGATTCACGGTCATTTCGAGGCATTTCACGGTCAATTTCCTTCACTTCACGATCATTTGCATGTATTTTACGGTCAATTTGCTTCAATTCCTGATCATTCCCATGCATTTCACGGTCATCCCAAACTATTCCGTGTTGATTCACGGTCATTTCGAGGCATTTCACGGTCAATTCCCTTCACTTCACGGTCAATTCCCTTCACTTCACGGTCATTTGCACGCATTTCACGTTCAATTCGCTTCAATTCATGATCATTCCCATGCATTTCACGATCATCCCAAAATATTTCGTGTTGATTCACGGTCATTTTGAGGCATTTCACGGTCAATTCCCTTCACTTCACGATCATTTGCATGCATTTCACGGTTAATTCACTTCAATTCATGATCATTCCCATGCATTTCATGGTCATCCCAAACTATTCTGTATTGATTCAGGTCATTTCGAGGCATTTAACGATCAATTCCCTTCACTTCACGATCATTTGCATGCATTTCACAGTCAATTCGCTTCAATTCATGATCATTACCATGCATTTCACGGTCATCCCAAACTATTCCGTGTTGATATACGGTCATTTCGAGGCATTTCACGGTCAATTCCCTTCACTTCATGATCATTTGCATGCATTTCACGGTCAATTCGATGCATTTCACAATCAATTCCCTTCACTTCACGGTCATTTTCATGCATAGAACGGTCAATGAAGGCGATTTCGCTTCGCTTCACGGTCATTTCCATGCATTTCACGGTCAATTCCCTTCACTTCACGGACAATTCGATGCATTTCACGGTCAATTCCCTTCACTTCACGGTCATTTTCTTGCATTCATGGTCATTTCCGGCGATTCCGCTTCACTTCACGGTCATTTCCATGCATTTCACGGTCAATTCCCTTCACTTCACGGACAATTCCATGCATTTCACGGTCAATTCCCTTCATTTCACGCTCATTTCCATGCAATGTATGGTCAATTCCGACGATTCCACTTCACTTCACGGTCATTTCCATGCATTTCACCGTTAATTCCCTTCACTTCACGGTCATTTCCATGCATTTCACCGTCAATTCCCTTCACGGTCATTTCCATGCATTCACCGTCAATTCCCTCCACTTCACGGACAATTCCATGCATTTCACGGTCAATTCCCTTCACTTCATGGACAATTCCATGCATTTCACGGTCAATTCCGACAATTCCGTGCACTTCGAGTGTCCAACCTTCCCACACTTGAAAGAAATCGAAATTGTCTGTGATCGACTACCTCCTGTCATCCAATGCCTTTGTTGGTCAGAATATCACAATCTGTTGGTGTTCTCTTAATAATCCTGTACATTCTGGATAGAAGTTCCTCGTACATAGTATCAACATCTACCGAAACTTCACTTCCTGTACTAGGCAACGGTTGGGATCCTTTCCCATTTGATGTATTGAATGATGCACTCTCTCGCCCATTGACATCTCTTGTACCCCCACCTGCATGTAAACCGGATTCCTTACTAGGCAGATGGTAGGGAACCTCCGCCACTTGGAATCCTTCACCAGAAGATGATGGCGGCCCTTTATCTATGAATCCATGGAGTAACATACCCTCCAGTGCATTACCATTTCCTTCTGCCCCTTCATGTAAATCAAGACCCTTGATTGGTGGATGGTGGCTTCCCTCCGCTTCAAATACTTTTTGAGATGATGATAGTGGTTCGTTCTCTATCGACCCATGGAATAACACACCCTCTAAATCACTACCATCTCCTTCTCCCCCTTCATGCAAATAGATATCCTTAATTTTAAGATGGTGGCCCACCTCCTTCACTTCAGATCCTCCACCAGATGATGAAACTGGCCCTCTCTCTATTAACTCATCAAATGATATATCCTCGCGTTTGTCATCATCTCATACCCCTTGTTCATGCAGATTAATCCTTTCGATCGGTAGATGGTGGTCCACTTCCACTTCAAATCCTTCACCTGATGATTTCTCTATTGACCGATGCAATATCACATCCTCCAGTCCATTATCATATCATTCTTTGAGCACTTCGATCAATAGAGATTCTGTACCAGATGATGATGGACAGTCATTCTCAATTGACCCATATAACAACATACCCTCGATTCCATCACCATCTCCTCCCCCTTCTTCATTCAAATCGAGCTTCTCGATCAGCGAATGGTGGCCCACCTCCTCCACTTGAAACCCTTCCTTAGTCAATAAGATTCTGGTTGCTGGACCATTGAGGTACATTTTCGATATATCGATATTTACTTGATATATACTTACTTCGATATATCGAAATATCGGAGATATAATCGATAATTGCACTAAAAAAGCAGTTCGATGCTGGACATTTTCTGACAATTTTCGATATATCAAAATCTAGTCGATATATCGATACCCCGATATATCGACATCTACTCGATTATATCGATAATACAATTTAAAAAGTATTTTGTCGCTGGACAGTGTGTGACCATTTTCGATCAATCGAATAATAGTCGATATATCGGTCGGTTGTAAGGATGACTTACTACTATTATATCGACTAGATTTCGATATAATCGACAACTTACGCTACCATTAATTGATTAGGTTTTGATTATATCGAAGAGTTTCGATATATCGTGTTCTATTCGATATATCGAAGTGCAATTTTTCCATTTTTTTTCTAATTGTTTTTTTAATTATTTTATATATATATTTTTTTGTTTTGCTTTTTTAGGTTAGCTTGTTAGTACACACCCATGTCGGTACACACTCCATATTATCCAAGTTGTGTTCATAATGTGCTTCTTCTAGTCTCTTAAGTTGCACGGTCATTTGCATGCATTTCGCGGTCAAATCGCTTTAAATCATGATCATTCCCATGCATTTCACGGTCATCCTAAACAATTCCGTGTTGATTCACGGTCGTTTCGAGGCATTTCGCGGTCAATTCCCTTCACTTCACGGTCATTTGCATGCATTTCGCGGTCAAATCGCTTCAAACCATGATCATTCCCATGCATTTCGCAGTCATCCTAAGCAATTCCGTGTTGATTCATGGTCGTTTCGAGGCATTTCGCGATCAATTCCCTTCACTTCATGGTCATTTGCATGCATTTCGTGGTCAAATCGCTTCAAACCATGATCATTCCCATGCATTTCGCGATCATCCTAAACAATTCTGTGTTGATTCACGGTCGTTCCGAGGCATTTCGCGGTCAATTCCCCTCACTTCACGGTTATTTGCATGCATTTCACGGTCAAATTGCTTCAAACCATGATCATTCTCATGCATTTTGCGGTCATCCCAAACAATTCTGTGTTGATTCACGGTTGTTTCGAGGCATTTCGCGGTCAATTCCCTTCACTTCACGGTCATTTGCATGCATTTCACGGTCAAATCGCTTCAAACCATGATCATTCCCATGCATTTCGCGGTCATCCCAAACAATTCTGTGTTGATTCATGGTCGTTTCGAGGCATTTCGCGGTCAAATCACTTCAAACCATGATCATTCCCATGCATTTCGCGGTCATCCCAAACAATTCCGTGTTGATTCACGGTCGTTTCGAGGCATTTCGCGGTCAATTTGCTTCACTTCACGGTCATTTGCATGTATTTCGCGGTCAATTCGCTTCAAACCATGATCATTCCCATGCACTTCACGGTCGTCCCAAACAACTCCGTGTTGACTCACGGTCGTTTCGAGGCGTTTCGAGGTCAATTCACTTCACTTCACGATCAGTTGCATGTATTTCGCGGTCAAATCGCTTCAAACCATGATCATTCCCATGCATTTCACGATCCTCCCAAACAATTCCGTGTTGATTCACGGTCGTTTCGAGGCATTTCGCGGTTAATTCCCTTCACTTCACGGTCAGTTGCAGGCATTTCGCAGTCAATTCGCTTCAAACCATGATCATTCTCATGCACTTCATGGTCGTCCCAAACAATTCCGTGTTGATTCACGGTCGTTTCGAGGCATTTCGCGGTCAATTCCCTTCACTTTGCGGTCATTTGCATGCATTTCGCGGTTAATTCACTTCAAACCATGATCATTCCCATGCACTTCACGGTTATCCCAAACTATTTTGTGTTGATTCACGGTCGTTTCGAGGCATTTCGTGGTCAATTCCCTTCACTTCACGGTCAGTTGAATGATCATGAATTGATGCGAATTGACCGTGAAATGCATGCAAATGACCGTGAAGTGAAGGGAATTGACCGTGAAATGTCTCGAAATGACCGTGAATCAACACCGAATAGTTTGGGATGACCGTGAAATGCTGGAATTGTCCGTGAAGTGGAGGGAACTGACGGTGAAATGCATGGAAATGACCACGAACTGATTGAAAGTGACTGCAAAGTGAATGAAATAGATTTTCGACCATCGTTCTGATGGAATCTTGGAAAATAACTAGGTTAGTTGGCTAAAGTAGCTTCTCCTACCCCAAAATCATATACGGTACATCAAATAACTAATTTTGGTTTAGAAGATATTCTTGTTAAATGAATAGAGAAATAAATGAAAAAAAGAGAGAATTTTTTTTTTATATGCTTTTATATACATATTTATATAAATATGTATTAGAGAAAATTGTAGGTAGAATAAAGTTCTCCATGTAAAAAATAAAAAAATTTGCATAAACTTTTATGGACTGCAGTTATGGCCACGGCTATAATCTGTAGCTATATTTTCGATACATATCGAATACACTTCAATTAATCGAAAATTGCAGGATTTTTTATGCAAAGTTGCTGGACAATTTTGGACATTTTTTGATTAATCGAAGGACATTCGATATATCGAAGTACATATCGAAAGACCTTCGATGCGTGGTAGAGGACATAATGAAAAAGCATTGGTTGTGGTTATCTCTATGGTTATAATCCGTAGCTATAGATACCATGCTTCTTTTTTTCCCCTGTTGTAATCCCCACTGCCTTTGTGGGTCCTTTTATGAGGCGTGTGTTATATCCAAACCGTCCATCTATTTGGCGAACTCGTACTAATGCTTGGGAAGAAAAATAAGATAGATTTAGCTATCAAGTGGACCACACTGTAAAAGGCAGTGGAAGATTGAAAAGGCAGTGGAAGATTGAACGTCTACCATTGAAACCCTTTTAGAGGTCCTAGAAGTTTTGGATCATTACAAAATTTGTTTTTCCTCTTCATCCAGGTCTTTGTGACCTTATGAATAGATTGGATGGAAAATAAATGTTATGGTGGGCCTTACAAAAGTTTCCACGGTGAAAATTAATTTTCTGCTGCTCTTTGTGGTGTGGTCCCATTGCTCTTTGGATATGATTTTTTTTGCTTGGATAATGCTTCGAAATGATCTCTAAATATAGATGACCGTTGTGGATGCAGTAAATACGTAACTGTAGGGGCCATGTAACTTTGATATCTTTTGAACCGTTCGTATAACTCGGAGTACGAGGAGTGTCAGCGCTCGTCTTCGAGCACCACCTGTCCGCTTGAAGGAACAAGCAGGGGGCATTTTCGACCTTTGGCAAGCTATCCGTACAGCTGGGGCGTATTCTCGCAAGGGAAAAAAAGGCGTGCTTGGTCTCGTAAATAGAGCCATAAATGGGTCGTACAGTCGCAAATTTCCCAAAGGCTGAAGATTTTCTCTGTAACTAAGAACGGAGTGACGAAGACCAAGACTTCTGTGATACGTCACACTCCATTTTTTAAATGGTGGTGATTCATCCTGCTAGCATTTTGCACGTGTTTCTATGTAGACCATCCAAATTGTGGGCTACAGTTGGATGGGCCATAAGTCAGGAATCATGCTTATCTGGCAATCTTAAGTGTACGGTTGATGGTTTATTAAATGGACGGTTGAAAGTGAAATCTCCAGTGGGCCAAATCATGGAGAGTAAAATCAGATGGTTAATATGATCTGATCAACCTTACTTTTAAATTGTGGTCTCTCTGCAATTGGACCAGCGGATAGGACGGTCTGGATTGTTATGCGACCCTGCCGTGCCTATCCTGGAGGCCTCTACCACTTTTCAAGATGATGGTTAACTATTATAGTAGTTTGAATTAATGTTGTACGTCCTACTTAACTTCTTTCCATAACACCTGAATCACGTTTTGTCATGCATTATCATAACCCCAGATGTACAGTTATGTATAAAGACTATGTTTAGGTCGTCATCCAGACCGTTGATCTTATGATCTATAGAGTGGATGGGAATTCCTCAATCACATTTCTTAGACCGTCTCATCCAGACCGTTGATCTTATGATTTATTAGAAGCGTACAAATAAACAAATACTAAAAATACATCAATGGTCGAGAAGTAAGTCGGATAATCCAATTGCTAAAATCTTCTAGCCTATGAGTTTTCTTGGTCTGCTTGCATGTATACCGTTTCCTATAGGATCACGGTTTGGATCAAATGAACCATGTCTCCACATGCATAGCACATCAGGACCCGGAGAAGATTGGATTCTTATCTGTGCTGGTATCCGCCCTGTCATCTTTGTTTTGTTTTTTTTTTTCCACCTCTCATCTCCTTTAAATATCCTGTGAGCGTGGCTTCTACGGTGGATCACCGAAAACTTGGGGACAAATGCTTGCATCTTGCTTGTTTTGATATATCTTAGTGATCCATGTGCTTATATATTCACATGGGAGACTACTACTTGAGCCACTTTGGTTGGAGCATCCGCGTAATTCAAAATGACATTGGTCTCTTATAGTCATTAACACCTTTACTTAGCATATCTTCCATGATCTGCTGGTGCATCTTGCTTTCCCTGTACTCTAGATGGTGAAGTCTCCCTTGATTTCTGATAGGGTTGTACATCGAGTTGAGTTGAGTTGAGTCGAGGTGGGCCAATCTGAACTTGACTCATCCGTGCTCTACTCAAGTTCAAGCTCACCCTTGAGCTCAACATTGGAGCTTGACTTGTTTGCCAAAGCTTTTGAGTCGAGCTAGTGGATAAAGTCGAGTTGAGTCCGTTCCCACGTTAATTTATTTTATTTTATTGCTAAAAAATACAAATTAAAAGTCAACAATATTAAGTCTAAAATGTCTCACATGCCACATCACTAAGACAAAAAAAAAATAAAATGTCACATATAACTCTATATAGTATATGTTGGTCCTTAACATCAAATCCAAAAAAACAAAAATATATTACAAAAAATAATAATAATAATAAAGGCTTAAACAAAAGTTCAAAAGCTTACATTCCTTCAAGCAGTTTTAGATGCATGTTGGACCTCGTCTTCACTTCCTTTCTCGTCCTCATACTCTTAAACATCGAAACTGCTACTGCCCCAAACTAGATGCAACCAACCTTGCGTATATATTAATGCATTAATTGTTTTCGAGGCAAGTGAGCTTCGATGTGTGCTAACAACCCTACTTCTCATGCTGAAAGTTAATTCTAATGTTACGGTCGAAATTGAAATTGATAATATGTCTCGTGCCATTACCGAAAGTTCAGGGTATTAGACTTCCACCACTGCAAAACATCAAAACACTACCAAAAAATTGAGTAAAAGCTATGGACTTTGGAAGTTTTTAACTACGGATAAAAATTGTAGCTAAAATGTTACAGATTTAATACGTAGCTAAAACCTCCTTATTCTGTAACTAAAGCCTAGCTACCACCGGAATATTATTAGAGATGGATGGTGCTTAAGGGGCTCATTGGAATATATGTGTTTTATCTAAGCCGCTCATAAACTTTAATATATAATTTCAGTAGATGAGCCCAAAAAGTAAGTAGATTGAAGGTCTAATTGGACCACATCATAAGAAATAAAAAATAAATAAATTGCTATTGTTAATATTTTATGTGGTCCGCTTACAGCTTCGATATAACTCATTTTTTGGATCAACCCTTAAAATGATATTTTAAAATGAATGGACAGATTAGATAAATAACATACATCACGGTGGGCCCCACATGACCTAAAACTAAGCACTTAAAAGTGTCGTCCGTCACCGCTCCCAAAACACAATCCCCAAATCCCTCTCAAATCTCTCTCGTGCGCCCGCCCCTCTCCCAAAACCCAAACCCAAACCCTCTCTCTCTCTCTCTCTCTCTCTCTCTCTCTCATGTCGCCGTTAGGGTTTTCCAGTCATCCCTCCGTATTTGTCTCTCGCCGGAATACGCAGACGGGTCATCCCTCCATATGTCTCTCGCTGGAATACACAGACGGCCGCCAGATTTTTCCAGCCATCCCTCTCAGCGTTGATCTCTGACGCATCAACCACTACGGAGGTTGTTCCGGCCAATATACGAGGAGTTTTCCCATCCTTCCTTTCCTATTACGTATCCAGCTCCACTGCAGAAACGAGGTATCATCTCTACTTTCAACCTTATAAAAAAAAAATAAAATTCAGCTGAGATCATGATGACAAGTGGGTTAGTGATTTAATTTTGCTGCTTCAATGCATGATTCGTGCTTTTAGTTGAATTTTTGTCTTTGACAGTGTGAGTTGTATTCAGTTTCCTTCATGCTTGAAAATATTGGATTGCCCATTGTTGTTTCCCATTTTGCCCTTTTTATTATTATTATATATGATTAGTGCGTTTAGTGGGATTTTGTTATTGCTAGTTATGAACTATACCATTTGGTTTTTGAGTTATCTCTCTCATAAAAAAAAAAACTAGTGTTTGTGGTCATAAGGGGCTTTTTTATTATTTTATATTTTGAGTTCTGTTTGCTTTTTTATGAATTTTTGTTTTCCTCTGTTTGTTTAGTAAGGAAGGTTACATTTATATATGATTTTTTTTTTTTTGAAATTTATGAAATTTTATCTACCACATTAAAAGATCACTTGGGGATTAGACATTTTTAGCTTTTTTTAATATATATATATATAATGGGAATTTTCATTTCTTTGAAAAATAAACAAGAATACCCATTTTCTTGCTTGACACATTCAGTCATATATGCTGATGGTATTGTATTTTGTTGTTGTTTTTTCATGAAATGACATCTTAATGTAGGACACATTTGGGTTATTTTCCTCTTCAAAGACTGAACTAAAATATCCATTTGCTTGCATCCATTGCATGTATGTATGTATGTATGAATCTGTGGATTTGGCACTTTAGGTGGTGTTGGACACATTTGGGTTATTTCTCCCTTCAAAGACTCAACCAATCCCTTTTTGTTGCATACATGCATGCATGTGTCATGTATGCATGTATAGTTGTGGCATTGTATTCTTTTTCCATTTCATATAGTGATGTCCTAATGTAGGATATTTTGGGTTATTTCTCCCTTGAATGACTGAAGTAAATGCATTTAGCCAGCCTGTATATATGTATGTTTGTATTGGTATCTTTTGCTTTTTCATACAATGGTGTTCTAATAATCTAGAATATTTTTGGGTTATTTCTACCTTGGGAAAGGCATTTTGTATGCTCTTTCACAGAGGGTTGCCCTTAATTTAGATCAGTCTGAAGAATCATGGATCTTCTTTTGGAGGGGCCTCTTTTTTCAACACCAATTTCATCTTCTTATATTTCACAAGATTTATAGATGTATGAAATTGTTTTAGTTCTCAGATTTCATATGAAAATGATGATCTATACGCTAAGCTTTGACATGCATCACGGCGGGGCCCAACCTAATGTGTATATTAAAAAATTTTAATTATGGGAGGCAGAAGAATATGGGAGGCAGAAGAATTGACACGTGCTTTATGGGAGGTAGAAGAATTGACAAATATCCATTGTGTGGCATCTGAAGGTGTGTGAAAATTCCTTTTTTAAGGCTCTTCTATTTTATTTGGTTCTCTTGTCACTTGATTGCTGAATTGCATGCGGTATGGAGGTGCAACACTTTTTTTTTAATCATGGAGATGTGGTCTTGGAAGATGCTTTCTTTTATTGTATTTTGGTGAATCTAGAATGAAAGATGTTGTAGAATCTTTGCAAGCAAGTCTTGGCAGATTGACATGCTGTGTTGGAGAATCCTTTTCATGGCTACAGGATGGGCAATGTCTTCCCTTACTTTTAGGATGTCTCTTTCCTTGAATCCATTCCACCTTGGAGTCCTTTTATGCAGGTTGATCTTTTTTCCCCCCTTCCTTTTTGCCTGGCTTTTTGGTCATGTTTTGGCTTTTTTCTTGTACTTGCAATGGAGGCCTTCTCATCATCTTCTATTCTTCTTCTTCTTTTTCTTTAATATGAGATCTTTCAAAAAATAATAATAATATAAGTTGAGTAGCCTTCCAGAAAATGCTCCTTGGAGTTGAGATAGTAATTTCTTCAAAAAAAAAAAAACGTAAAGGATCTAGGACACAATGCTTTTGAGAACTTTAATATCAACTAAGAGTTTTACCTCTTTCTATCTGCATGATGTAGAAGTTGAATGGATTTTGATGTTATTCCTACATTTCCACAGGTATGGGATCAGATTCATCAAGCAGGTTATTATGTTGATGTTGATACAACAGACAGGAGGATCCAAAAGAAGGTACATGTACTATTCTATTAAAGACTGTTTGTGCAATACTTAATTTCTCCGTACGTATTTGAATGGTAACTATATTTTTATTGATAAGCTATGCTTTTGTGGATCAATGAATAAATAAAATACTTCAAAATAATTTACTTTGTTATTTTTCTATTATAAGTGGAAATGATGTTATATAAACTAGTAAATCAGCTTCAGCATGATAATTATGAGGTTCACCCCTCGTTCTTCATGTATGTTGACTGCAGAACATTGGTCATATTTTTCCTATCATCCATTTCTCTCAGGCACATCGGGCCTAAGCTTTGGCACCAGTCATGCTCATAGTGGAGCTAACCAATATGTTGAAAATGTGGGGCCCACCTGCAAAATATGCATGGGCAGATGCACATTCAGGATTTTCAGCGCATGGACCATCCATGTTGAGACCCAGCATTGTATAATTCGATCACTGATGCATGGGCCTCACCTATTCATGCTGAAAGCCCAAGCTCACTAGACAAGCTCTTGGCCCAAGCATTTTCCTTGTTGGCCACCATCATTGCCATTGTCATAACTTTCCACCAGCTATTTGAGATTGCCTTTGATCTTTTCCTTGTTCTTCTGGGAAAAAAGGAAAAGAAAAGTGAGAAAGGATTAAATCAGTTAGTTGAAATTTGTGAACATATGGATAAAATACATGCATGCTTGTTGGTGCTTCCTGGTGAAAGGGAGACAGTTACATTGCCTTAGCATGTAAGCATTGGCACATGTATCATTCAATTATATGATAATTAACTGGCATTCACCTGCCTCTGTTTAGTAGTTTACTACGATTGGACTATTCCAATTATCTTATCAATTTGATGCCACTGGATGAATTAATCTTTCGATGAGTAGAATGACCTGACTCTAGGACCAAGTCATCTATGTGGTGAGCCCATATGAAAGATGGCTGGGATGTCATGTCACACAGTTTTCATAGTCATGGTTCAGTTCAGTTCAGGTTCAGTTTGCAGTTTGGATTTTTGAGGTGCTTAATGAATCTAATTCTTCTAAAAATGTCAACAGTGGCCAGATTTGGTGTTATCTATTAATACCTTTAAAGTATATGGATCTCTAATAACTTCAACTTCCAAGAAGCATTTAATTTGGCAGGGTGCTATTTGCTTTAAAGTACAGGTATTCTTCTCCATATGGTCTG
Organism: Magnolia sinica; assembly: GCF_029962835.1. Taxonomy (NCBI): domain Eukaryota; kingdom Viridiplantae; phylum Streptophyta; class Magnoliopsida; order Magnoliales; family Magnoliaceae; genus Magnolia; species Magnolia sinica. Next base: position 73,250,741 of record NC_080578.1, on the reverse strand, counting down.
AACAACTAGTTTCTGAAGACTTTATCCAATTCATATCATCCTGTACTGTTTCAAAATTTCACCAAGCAATCATGAGAGTTCCTGTTTCTGATCTGGGCCTTAGATAGGAATGATTGGTGAAATAGGACTCCAAAAGCCAACAAAAATTGCTGGGACAAGGTGGTGGTTGTGATGATGATGATGACTCTTCACTACTAACTCCCAAAGAACAACAACAGGAGAATTCAAAGGTGATGATGATGAGGTACATGATATATGATCTTGTTTGGTTCAGATGCTGCCAGTCTCTGTTGGCCAAGTGGCTGTTTTTTTATCCAGAGTTTCGTCTATGTACATGCTCTAAGGGGATGAGGATATATACCCTGTTTTACCTAACTTTTTTTTTAAAAAAAATTGTGATTCTGTTTTGTTTTAAACAAACTTTTTACGGGATTTATGCTTTTTAGGAAGGAATGTTGTTTTTATAAATCCTGCTTATGAAATGTTGCTTTTGTTATTTGCTTTTGAAAATTTCTCCACTTGTTTTAAGCTTACCATAATAGCAGGAAAATACCCTGTGCTTGCGGAAATAAGTCTTCTCGTGCTGTGTAGTTGATTTATGCTTGTTTTAAATATAGGTCTTGTCCATTAGGTGGGCCTTGCAGTGAATGTGTGAATTCAGGTTGGTTGTCATTAGCTAAAGGATAACTAGGTTTCTACCTGCCCATAATCTGTATCTAGGTAGCTAAAGCTAATGTGGTTGTCGTTATAATGTTAATTGAACATGTGTTGTGTGTATTTTGAACTAATTTTGAACTTGTTGTGTGCATTTTGAATTAATTTTGAACTAATTTGGCAATTATTTTTTTATTTTTTTTAATATTGAATGAATTTTGTACTCTATATTTGAACATATTTATAGTCTTGGGCTCCATTTGGTCATCACATTAGTATTTATGAAAACATTTGTTTTTGAAAACCAAATGGAGCCTAAGCCATTTTTTAACTCCGCCAATGCAACTCCTTGCATTGCCGGTCCCAAGCCCGGGTAAAGGAGGAGGGAGAAGGGCTTGAGAATGAATCGTCAATTATGGAGGAGATCCTGAAAATGCGGTGAGTATCTCTGATTTTATGGTTTTACTTGTACATTCCTGTATTGATTACTCAAGCATGACGGTTATGCGCATTCTTTCATCATTTGGAAGCAGTCATTCCCTCAAACTAGATAAGGATAGTACGTTTCTTGTCAATAATGCACATGTGCAGTTCATCAAACAATACATTATGTGATATCGTGTGCATAATATCTATGTTGTAATTTTCCTCATGTATTTTGCTTAAAATCCATGTTTATGTATGATTCTCATGCATTGACTTGGATTTGGGCAAAAAAAGATCGAAATGGAAATTTTGAGAAAACAGGAGAAATTTTCTTTTATAAAGTAAGTATTTGGGGCCAAGTGGTTATATATTTGCTCTATTAAATTTGCTCGAAATTAATGGAGCAGACCCGGATGTGCGTCGGAGCTATCCAGATGAGCGAGGGTCCCTGGAAGGTGGGAACCGCTTTTATGACCATGATGAAGCTGTCCATTTCCTTGGACAGCATTGGAGGGGCCTGGCCATTTGGACAGGCCATGTTTATGTATTTGCTCGAAATTAATGGAGCAGACCCGGATGTGCGTCGGAGCTATTCGGATGAGCGGGGGTCCCTGGAAGGAGGGAACCATTGTTATGACCGTGATGAAGTTGTCCATTTTTTATGGACAGCATTGGAAGGGCCTGGCCATTTGTGTCGGATGGCCGTGTTTATATCTGTATTTGCAAGGACCATACCCTTAACCTAAACTAAAACCTATATCCTAAATCCTAAACCCGAACACATTCTCAAATCCTATAACCGATAACCTAAACCAAAACCAAAACCTATAGCTTAAACCTGAACCCATTCTCAAATCCAAAAACCTATAACCTTAACCTAAACCGTTAACCTATAACCTAAACTAAAACCAAAACCAAAACCTATAACCTAAACCTAAACCCATTATCAAATTCCAAAACCTATAACCTAAACTTAAACCAAAACCTATAACCTGCGAACCCATTCTCAAATCCCTAAACCTTAACCTATAACCTAACCTAAACCTATACTTATAACCTAAAACTATTCCCAAATCCCAAAACCTATAACCTAAACTTAACCTTTCCCTAAACCTATAACCTAAACTCAATTCCCTAAAGCTAAACCTACACCTAATCCTAATCTCAACTCTCTAACGTAAACCTAAATATAAACTTGAAAACCCAAACTTAAACCCAATCCCGAACCTGAACCCGATTTCCTAAACCTAAACCATAACCTATTCTCAAATCCAAAAACCTATAACTTGAACCTAAACCAAAACCAAAACTTATAACCTAAACCCGAACCCATTCTCAAATCCCAAAACCTATAACCTAAACCATAACCAAAACCTATAACCTAAACCATAACCAAAACATATGACCTAAACCCGAACCTATTCTCAAATCCCAAAACCTTTAACTAAACCTAAACATAAACCTAAACCTTAACCTAAACCTATAACCTATAACCTAAATCAAAACCAAAACCTAAACCTAAAACCTAAACCTATAACTTATAACCTAAATCAAAACCTATTACCTTTCCCTAAACCTTAAACTAAACCTATAACCTATAACCTAAATCAAAACCAAAACCAAAACCTAAAACCTAAACCTATAACCTATAACCTAAATCAAAACATATAACCAAAACTAAACCAAAACCTATATCCTAAACCCGAACACATTCTTAAATCCTATAACCTATAACCTAAACCTAACCTTTCCCTAAACCTATAACCTAAACTCAATTCTCTAAACCTAAACCATAGACCTAAACCTAAACCTATAGCCTAAACTCAAATCCCTAAACCTTAACCTATAACCTAACCTAAACTCAATTCTTTAAACCTAAACCATAGACCTAAACCTAAACCTATAGCCTAAACTCAAATCCCTAAACCTTAACCTATAACCTAACCTAAACCTATACTTATAACTTAAAACTATTCCCAAATCCCAAAACCTATAACCTAAACCTAACCTTTCCCTAAACCTATAACCTAAACTCAATTCCCTAAAGCTAAACCTACACCTAATCCTAATCTCAACTCCCTAACCTAAACCTAAACCTAAACTTGAAAACCCAAACTTAAACCCAATCCCGAACCTGAACCCGATTTTCTAAACCTAAACCATAACCCATTCTCAAATCCAAAAACCTATAACCTAAGCCTAAACCAAAACCAAAACTTATAACCTAAACCCGAACCCATTCTCAAATCCCAGAACCTATAACCTAAATCAAAACCAAAACCTATAACCTAAACCCGAACCCATTCTCAAATCCCAAAACCTATAACCTAAACCTAAACCTTAACCTAAACCTATAACCTATAACCTTTAACCAAAACCTATAACCTAAACCCAAACCCATTCTCAAATCCCAAAACCTATAACCTAAACTTAAACTTAAACCTAAACCTTAACCTAAACCTATAACCTATAACCTAAATCAAAACTAAAACCTAAACCTAAACCTAAACCTTAACCTAAACCTATAACCTATAACCTAAATCAAAACTAAAACCTAAACCTAAACCTATAACATAAATCAAAACCTATTACCTTTCCCTAAACCTTAACCTAAACCTATAACCTATAACCTAAATCAAAACCAAAACCAAAACCAAAACCTATAACCTATAACCTAAATCAAAACATATAACCAAAACCAAAACCAAAACCTATATCCTAAACCCGAACTCATTCTCAAATCCTATAACCTAAACCTAAACTTAAAACCTATAACTTAAACCAAAACCTATAACCTAAACCAAAGCCAAAACCTATAGCCTAAACCCAAATCAAGTCATTCGATCAAATCATAACAAAAGCCTATAACCTAATAACCAAAAAACACCAACAACCACTATGAGCGTGAAAGGGGAAAATACTAATACCTCGAACTCTATTCTCACTGCACGCATCAATCAAAATGGAAGCCTTAGAGGGTGGTGTAAGTGTGTGCCAATAAACGTGCTCAAAATGCAAGGTCGAGTGATGCGAAATCCTCATGAATGCAAGCGTAGTAACTATGCGGTATAACTTTATCGGCCATAAACCATGCGAAAAGATGCCAAGCATGCCAATCCTCAAATGTACGATGCTTCTCATTCTAATAATCAGGGGTTCTAAAAATGGCCCGCTCTCCTAACCCATAAGCGTCTCAAGTCCCTAAACCTAGCGGAAACAAACTTAGTAACATAAACACTATAGACCGGCCTCTGGTAATATCTCAGTCAATCTTTAGGGATTTTCACCGGGGCGTCTAAACATAAACCTAATCCTATAACTTGAACTCAAATCCCTAAACCTTAACTTATAACCTAACCTAAACCTATACTTATAACCTAAAACTATTCTCAAATCCCAAAACCTATAACCTAAACTCAATTCCCTAAAGATGGGTTCCTAAACCTAGACCTACTTACCACCTAAACCTATAATGCGGACTAAACTCAATGTGGAGGCCAGACCACCTCATTTCTAGGACGTAATGGAAAGACTGCCTTTATCTTTGGGGCAGTAAAATATACATGGTGAGGTCCGCCAATGGATGGCTGGGATATTTCGTGGGTGGGCCATCATTTCAGACTGTTGAAATGATGTCCCTACTGTAGTGCGACATGACCCCAAAATCTTCAGATAGGTCTAAGGCCATCCAATGACTGGGCCTCTTTTTCAGTTTAACATAAACCATTGATTTATTCTTCTCTTCAACCTTCTATTTTTAAGCTACTGATCCAAGGGCTAAGATTATCCCATCAAGGAGAGGTACCAAGATTTTTTTTTTCCCTACATGGTGGACATCCATCGGATAAAATCTGTAACGTTAAACCGTGGGCCCATTTGATAAAGTCATGGACAGAGGACAATGTACACATTCTCCGGCAAAGGATCAAATAATTCCTCTTCAGATAGATAAATATGGAAATATTGTCACTTGAATTTCCATATACAGCTGAATCTTGGGGTTCAACCTAAGCCCAACCCATTCTCAAATCCCAAAACCTATAACTTAAACCTAAACCTTAACCTAAACCTATAACCTATAACCAAAACCTATAACCTAAACCCGAACTCATTCTTAAATCCCAAAACTTATAACCTAAACCTAAACCTAAATCTAAACCTTAACCTAAACCTATAACCTATATTAACAATAATATAAATTATATATATTATATATATCTATAAACCTAAACATATATATATATATATGTATAGCTACTTCCATTTCAGTAAACTAGTTGTGCAACGTCTGATGTAGATGGACGGGGAGATATAACACATATTGTACCACTACATATAACAAAGAAAGAGAGAGAGATAGAGAGAGAGGGAGATACCTAGATAGAGGAACCCCGCCACTATGGGCCCTCTTGAATAAAAACCAAATCCAAAACCAAAACCTAAAACCTTTAAAATAACATGACCTCCTAAGCTCCTTACCTTCACTTTTAATCAAAGACCACACTTGAACTTTTCAGTGATTTGGCAAAATTGCTAGAGAATGAGAGGGAGAGATAGAAATAATGGATGGAGGGATGGGTGGAGTGATGGTTGTAAGAAAAGAGTGATGAGAGGTATGGTTTAGTTTGAAATTGGTGGAGAAGAGAGATAGTTGTGGTTGAAAATGAGAAAAAGAGGAATGGTGAGGTGGAAAGATGGTAGACTTTTGAAAAAGATGGAGATGGGTTGTTGTACTTGAGGTATGGGATGCTTTAATGGTTGATTGATGGGACCTATATCCTAAACCCGAACAATTCTCAAAGCCTAAGTATTGGTTTGGTGCGCAAGTCACGGCGTTCTCACTAAGATATAAGTTTCGGATCGAGCCGACGTATAATCCGCAACACCGAATAAACCAAAACCGCGGAAGCTAACGAATAACACTACATACCAAAACCAAAACCTATAGCCTAAACCCGAACCCATTCTCAAATCCAAAAAACCTATAACCTAAACCTAAACCTTAACCTAAACCGTTAACCTATAACCTAAATCAAAACCTATAACCAAAACCAAAATCAAAACCTATAACCTATAACCTAAACCCGAACCCATTATCAAATCCCAAAACCTATAACCTAAACCGAAACCAAAACCTATAACCTAAACCCGAACCCATTCTCAAATCTCAAAACCCAAACCTAAACCTAAACCTAAACCTAAAACCTAAACCTAAACGTATAACCTAAACTCAAATCCCTAAACCTAGACCTAAACCTAAACTTATAGCCTAAACTCAAATCCCTAAACCTTAACCTATAACCTAACCTAAACCTATACTTATAACCTAAAACTATTCCCAAATCCCAAAACCTATAACCTAAACATAACCTTTCCCTAAACCTATAACCTAAACTCAATTCCCTAAACCTAAACCTAGACCTAAACCTAAACCTATAGCCTAAACTCAAATCCCTAAACCTTAACCTATAACCTAACCTAAACCTATACTTATAACCTAAAACTATTCCCAAATCCCAAAACCTATAACCTAAACCTAACCTTTCCCTAAACCTATAACCTAAACTCAATTCCCTAAAGCTAAACCTACACCTAATCCTAATCTCAACTCCCTAACCTAAACCTAAACCTAAACTTGAAAACCCAAACTTAAACTCAATCCCGAACCTGAACCCGATTTCCTAAACCTAAACCATAACCCATTCTCAAATCCAAAAACCTATAACCTAAATCTAAACCAAAACCAAAACTTATAACTTAAACCCGAACCCATTCTCAAATCCCAAAACCTATAACCTAAACCAAAACCAAAACCTATAACCTAAACCCGAACCCATTCTCAAATCCCAAAACCTATAACCTAAACATTAAACCTTAACCTAAACCTATAACCTATCACCTAAACCAAAACCTATAACCTAAACCAAAACCAAAACCTATAACCTAAGCCCGAACCCATTTTCAAATTCCAAAACCTATAACCTAAACCTAAACCTATAACTTAAACCAAAACATATAACCAAAACCAAAACCAAAACCTATAACCTAAACTTGAACTCATTCTCAAATCCCAAAACCTATAACCTAAACCTAAACCTTAACATAAATCTATAACCTAAAACCTAAATCAAAACCTATAACCAAAACCAAAACCAAAACCTATAACTTAAACCCGAACCCATTCTCAAATCCAAAAACCTATAACCAAAACCAAAACCTATAACCTAAAACAAAATGAAAACCTAAAACAAAACGAAAACCTATAACCTAAACCCGAACCCATTCTCAAATCCCAAAACCTATAACCTAAACCTAAACCGTAACCTAATCCTATAACCTAAACTCAAATCCCTAAACCTTAACCTATAACCTAACCTAAACCTATACTTATAACCTAAAACTATTCCCAAATCCTAAAACCTATAACTTAAACCTAATCTCTCCCTAAACCTATAACCTAAACTCAATTCCCTAAACCTAAACCTACACCTAATCCTAATCTCAACTCCCTAACCTAAACCTAAACCTAAACTTGAAAACCCAAACTTAAACCCAATCCCGAACCTGAACCCGATTTCCTAAATCTAAACCATAACCCATTCTCAATTCCCTAAAGCTATAACCTATAACCTAAACCTAAACCTAATCTAAACTTATAACGTTTCCTTAAACCTTTAACTTAAACCTAAACTTAAAACCTAAATGTATTCTCAAATCATTAAACTCAAACCTACACCTAATCCTAATCTCAACTCCTTAACCTAAACCTAAACTTGAAAACCCAAACCTAAACCCGATCCCGATCCCGAACCCGAACCCGAACCCGATTTCCTAAACCTAAACCTTAACCTATAATCAAGTTCCCAAAAGCTATAACCTATAACCTAAACCTAAACCTATAACCTAAACCTAAACCAAAACCTATAACCTAAACCTTAACCTATAACCTAAACTTAATTATAACCTATAGCCGAACCTTAACCTAAACCTATAACCTAAACCTAAACCAAAACCTATAATCATATGGTGAGACCATTTTTCTTGTGTCAATTTCATTCCTCTTTGAGTTTTTTTTTTTAATTCATTAAGAAAAAAAAAGTGGTTATACGTGATGCACTTCTTTCACTGTCTTTCTTTTCCCCAATGGGCATTCTAATTTATGAATGACATGACTGTTTGTAGGTGTTGAGGGTCAAATATTACATGTTAGACCTTAATTATTACCTGATTTTACGTACATGATAATGTTTAATGCCCTGCTTTAATCTTATTTTCGGTACAAGGTGTATTTACGAGCCTGGACCGAAAAGGATGTTAAAAGCATGGATTTAACACTCAGGAATTACCAAGGCAATGGACGAGACTACAAGGGACTGAGATCGACAGATTTACATGCCAGAGATCTGAGAAAATCAGAAAAGTGAAGCTCAAGTAGCCCAAAATTTATCCAGAATGCAAGATCATGGGGTTCCCACCTCCGTTCGGCTCGAAACTTCATATATGGCCAAGGGATCACAAATTAACCATACACGTCAAAATTCAGCCCTTGAATCAGTGTGTAAGTGACCTAATGGATAAGATCAGACAATAACCATTAAGAAAGCATCTTGGACATCCTTGGGAGATCAGGACCCAAACTGAACCAATGGAAAGAGCATGAAAAACGGTGGATACCCGTCAAATTTTACTTCTTTTGGATGATACAATAGGGAGAAATGAACGATAGACGTTTCTAAAAGGGAGAGTGGCAAAGTTGTAAATATAATGAACTCCATATCCATGAACGTAACTGAGAATTGGCTTGCTTTAACGATGGGTAGTGACTCATCACATGTGGATGGTGTGGCCCACCTAGTGTTCAGATCTACTTCATACTTTGACTCATGGGCTTACACGTTACTAAGAAGAGGATGAATGGATTAGATCTTCGAGAATACCATCAGAAGTGGGCCCCACCTATTTTTTGTACAAAACATCCAAATAGTGCCAAAAACATCCAGTGACGGATGTGCTTGCGATTGGGTTTTGCCAGTGAGCCCCATCCACCATCCTTTTTCATGATCCGAACCATTCAATGCACTCAGAAGATAAATTCAACCGCAACCTGAGCAATTCCAAGCTTCCATGCACACGTTCAAGACTGCAGTAGTAAGGAAAACGCTGCTGCATCTATTGATGGTGTGGTCCATATGAATAACAGATTCACTCCAAATTTGAGCCCGTGATCATGCATGAATACAGAAGCTCTAATACTAGATTTGATGTACCATAAAGTCAGTATAAGTGGACCCCACCGACCTCATCCATGGAAACGGAAGTTTCCGTTTTCCTTCCGCGCAGCTGTTGTGCGCACGGAGCGCGTCCGCAAGTTCCAGACGATCCAGGAAGTAGTGGACCACCACCGTTGTTTAGATGGCCGATCCGGACCATCCAGATGAAGGTTAAGTAAGAAACGACCCTAGTCATGGAGCTAGGCTACAACGTGAAGCCATGCACTATCTTAAAAATTAGGCCAAACACAACTGTCCATGCGTTTTCGCTGCATGCGCAGTTCGGTTCCGCTGCAAATTGTGAAAATAGTGTCGGTTCTACCGACTCTTGCTGTGTAACCGATTCCACCGCCCCTAGCACCTATAAAACAGAGAGAGAGAATGTGAGAAGGATCATCTTTGGGCTGCATAGGAGAGAGAGGGATCTCTTGGACTGTAGAGAGTGGGCAGCCGTGGAGGCAAAGTGGTCGGCCAAGATCTTCTTCTTTCTTCCCTTTTAGTTTTTCTTCTTCTTTTAATGCTTTATGAGACTTTAGTCTGATCATGATTATGATAGGTTAAACCTCTTAGCTAGGGCTAAGAGGTGAAGCTTATGGTGTGATTGGATTGTTAACTTTGCTTTGATTCATGGTTATTGAACTCTTGTGGATTTTAGTTTGATTATTAAGGAATACTTTTAGTTTTTAATGGTTTATTGTGACTCAAATTACAGTAGATCTGTAATAGCTTTGAGTATGTTCTTTTCATTATGAGATTATGAACTTAGGAGGCTCTGTTGTTCACCATTGTCTCCTTGGCATGGTTGGGTGACGGAACCCCTTCCTAACTTTCACAATTCTCTTGTGATTGGCTGTGGTATTGGTAAATTACTGTTGTTTGCCATAGTCTCCTGGGCATGGTTAGGTGATGGAATCACTTCCAAATCTACACCAATCGTATCTGTTGATGATTAGATCCATGAGACATTCAGAGATCTGACAAATCTCTTCTTACCAACTGGATAGGATGGGACTCTGATTCCAGTTGTGTCCTTGAATCAATACAAGGTAACTTCCCAATTGTTACAAGTGGATCCTTGGCACCCTAGTTCCCACCTTTAATTTTATTAGTTTTTAATTAATCTATTCACAATTATTCCCTCATATTCGCTTGATTTAGATTACATCTTAGTCTAACTCTAGTTCTATTTAGTTTCAGATTACCTACAGGTATCAGTCCCTTGGGATTCGACCTCGTCTCACCGAGTTTATTACTACATCATAACCCTATACTTGGGGAGTGAACAGTAGGATGATGGAATATACGAAGCTGTTGACATTTTAAGGTGAAGTCGAGCACATTTATCTAATGAAGCCAAAGATTTGTATTTTCAGCATTATTGTAATTGTAACTGTAATTGATTGTAATTGTAATTGATTGAATGAAGGATTGTAATTGTAATTGATTGAATGAAGGATTGTAATTGAATGAATGAAGGATTGTAATTGAATGAATGAATGATTGTACAGGTGGTAATTGAATGAACAAAGGATTTAATTTTTCAGTGTACAATATAGCTACGGATATTGACCGTAGCCACTAATCAGACAGGTGTAGCCTTTTCAATTTTGGCATATTGCTACGGACTTTTAGCTACAAATAATATCCGTAGTTATTTGAAGTTTTCGCTACAGATATAATTGCTATGAATTATATCTGTAGCTGTTTAACCTATAGCTACGGATTAAATCCGTAGCCATAGGTTCCAGACCTATTGTTACGGCATTTACAACGACGGTCGTGTTACGGACTAGCTACGGACTAAAACCGTAGCCATAGGTCTATGGCTACGGATTTTATTCGTAGCCTTTACCCCTTTTTTTGGTAGTAAAATCATCTTCCTATAACCTTATAACCAGTTCCTTTAGATATTTCTCCACTTCTGATTAAGTTTTATGTGTCTCCGTTTCTTCTTCGTCTAAAAAAGAAATAAAGTCACGAAGTTGCTTTCCTCTAGTAGAAGTACTAACCGACCCCGTAGATTGAGGAGTAACTATTACACTAGATGTTGCGGCCAAACTACCAACATATGAAGTGAAAAACTATTCAACTACAACATGAATAATGGCGGTCTCCGTTGAAACTCTTTCATAATTGGAATAAAGTGATCTAAAAATATACCTAACCAGTGTCATCTTGTACTGTGGATTCATAACAACTACAATGGCTATTAACAAGTGGCAATCAGCTTAATACTTATCGAATTTCATCTGCATTCCTAGATCCATCACCCGTAAAAAAATTTAGACCCTTATCAACACACTTTTTTAGCGTCTATAATGAAAATAATTTATGAAAGAAATTGATTTGTCATATGATACTTATTTTATAAAAAAATCTTCATACAGTCATGAAAAAAAACTTTGAGAAACTGATGAACATGTTTAGCTTTTATCCAGTCTTCATCACTAGGTATGTCTGTGTACATTTAATCGTGCGTCGCAAGTTTAGGGAATGCAACTTTAAATTCTAAAGTTGTATCCAACATTTCATAAGTTGAATTCCAGCATCTACAGACATTCAACTTCAACTAATTTTTAGATTTTAAATCCAAACATTAGACTATATCATTCCATGTACTCAGTCTTGAAGGTGACCCTTTATATATTTAACACTATGTTGTATGTTGGTTATCTGGAGTCAATTGCTTTCAACCCTTCTTGCACAATCAAGTTTAGTATGTGGGCACAACATCTGACTTAGAATATTTTACCCTAAAAGAATAAATTTTCAGCTACCATGAATTGATTATGTAAGAAAGAAACCAAAGTGTCATTGGAAAAGGCATCATATAAACTTATTGAAGAGATTTTCTTTTCAATGTTCCACTCAAAAAGACAATTGTAAATGCAGTCAAACATTACCATACCAGTATGAGGAGGAGCAATGTAGCGGAAGTTTATAATATTCTTTTGTAGTTTCAAATCTACATCAACAAAATTTTTGGTTAATGACATATATCCATTTCTTTGATTCGATGTCATCCACATATCCGAAATCAAACTTATTCTTGATTTGGATGCTAAAGGAGCTTTCAAGTTTTCTTTCTCCATCGCATATATTTTCATGTCCTCTCTTTTCACAGCAATACTAGAAGCCTTCTCACATTTGGGATTAAAGAATTTGTAAAATTTCATAAAAACTTTGCTTTCTACCATACTAAATAGCTTCTTATTAACTATAACCAATCTTGCATACCAATCTTTCAGCTTTTTCGGATCATACTTATAGGTGGAGAGAGTAACTTGAGAGTTGCCATTTTCAGGAGCGGTAAATGAAAGCAATTACTGGACTCCACCCTTCAATATTCTTAATTAGTCTCTTCACATGTTTATCAAGATGCCCCTGATAATGAGTTGTAAAAGAACCGAAATGCTTGCTGTAATGAGTTTTATAATACTTACATCTAATCTTGACTGAACCATCTTGTAGCATGATCTCATCAAAAAATCTCCATACCGCTGATCTTTTTTCCCTTTCACTGAACTTGAAGTTGATTCAACTATGTTTTCCAATTTATTTCCCTCCATGATAAAAGGAAATGTGACTGACACACCAACACTAGGGGTAGTGTCAGGTAAGATCAGGGCTTTTATAGATTGAAGTAATCAGTCAATCACATATATATATATAAATATATAATAAAAATAATATCAGGCCCCTCCATAAACTACAAGACACAAGTGTCTCAAACAGTTCCCTGATAAATAAATCCAACAGGGTACATACATATACATAACTATATATTGTCCATAATTATTTCAAATTTTGTTTACTAATTATCTCTAAATATCTCATATAGTCCTACTTGTCTCTTTTTAGAGGTGTTAATTGTCTTTATCACATTTGATAACAAGCCATGTACTGTCCTCATACAGTTTATATGTGCGCTGAAATTTTGGTAGTACCTCCCCATATTATCTAGATATATATAAAATTCAATATTAATTAGTTGCCACATATAATCCATTACACACGGATAGTGAAAATCAACTAGTAAAGAACCACATATCCAGAGAAAATATAGGGAGACACTACTAAAATTCTAACTACATGTAAATTGAAAATGAGGACAACCTAAGAATATAGTATGGTACTGAACTATCCAAAATGAGATAATTTAGGAATATATATATATAAAGAACAAGCATTTTCAGTCAAATGACTATACTTGTTCAATATAAATTCCTAAATGGATGGTACATTGTTAAACCACTAAGTGACATAAATAGTAATTAACAACATCAGATGACATAGAGAATCATAAGCATTAACATTTAAAGAATAAATATTAAAATATATAAGAAAAATTTACTTCATACAATGTAACACCCCGTACTTCCCAGTACTCAGGTGTTATCATGGAGATCTAATTTAGTAACGTAAACCTAGTTCATTGAACATTCACCTTCATTAGGCTAAACCTAACCATACATCTTAGGTTGTGAAGTATGAATCAATGGGGCCACGACATCTTGTCCCTTGACACGTGGCTTGGTCACACTAATAGGGCTCCCTAGAGATATTTCACCATCATTAGGTCTGCAACGTTTCAATGATCGATCTAACGATCGACTTTCATAAATCAACCATCGGATTATAAAATCAACCATAAATCTTTGGAGTAGCGTGTGCACATGGCTTGATATGGAACTATTCAAATCATTTATGACTTCGATTAAAGGCAGATCTTACAAGAAAAATTAAATAGATAAATAAACAAAATAAGTATTTAGGAATACACATATAATAGTGATGTATACAATAAGTACTATAATAATAATAATGTAAAATCATGAGATATGTAGTCCTAATAACCTATGGAGCAGGACCCACAACATGATTAACAGTGCACACATATGAAATTAATAGTAAAAATAAAAATGATAATAATAATAATAATAATAATAATAATGAAAAACATTAAGACTTATTCTAATAATAACAACTAATATCCTAAAATCAAAATATAGGTGGACCCAGTCGTCTGATAAATTCCTGAGACCATTCTAGCCGTTGATGTCCAATTTCAGAACGGTCCGATCACCGATCCAACAGAAATCCTCAATTAGGGCTTTATAGTTAAGAGTATGGCCCACCTAAGACTTAAAAATGCCTGATCTTTGGTCATGAGACCCATTTAGTCCCATAGGGCATCATGGACGGAGTGGATTTATCACAAACATCACTGTGGACCCCACTCATATGATGTGTGTGTATAGGGCGTGTGCATGTGCGGTGCACCGGACTGTTGACTCGTGTCAAATGCGGCTGACCCGCGCCTTCTCAAAACAGAGAGAATCTCTCTCTCTCTCTCTCTCTCTCTCTCTCTCTCGTTGCGCCAGTCGACGGACAAAATTCGTTTGGGATGCATTGGGGCCCACCATCTCAGATCAGATGGGAGATCTGATCCGTCCATCGTGTCCGGGGCTTGGGCCCCGCCAAAACCTTAGCTATTTCACATGGAGATGTGCACGTGTGTGGCCACAAATCCAGTCACATACGAACTGTAGAAAATCATGTTTCCAGAAATGGAAATTGTCTCCGTGCGCCAGCTTGACATTCCGCGTGAGCGATGTTTGGGTGGATCTAGACTGTCCCAAGCAAAGAAATCTCAACCAGCATCACTCCCTCAATGCCAGAGAGAGAAAACTAGCGCTGGTTTTAGTTTTGCCGGCCATACTTGAGGTGGTTTCAGTCAGAGTGGATCTTGACCGTTTAAGCTCAATATGATGGCTCTAGCGAGATCTGTAATCCATTATAAGAGTGTTAAAGTCGAGAAGTAGAGTTCATTCTCCATTTTCGGCGGCCACGCTCGAAAATCGGCCGCCATCTTCTTGATCCGAACCCACCAACCAAACCCTCTTATAGCTTCGAAAGAACCCATCCAAAAGCTTCTTAAGACCCATACGAATCTTCTAAAAGGACCGAATTGGGGGAAGATCGCTGTCGTTTACAATCCGCCATTAACAGTGGTCGTCTTCCCCACCTCAGTTAGCACATTTTGGTGTGATCGTTCGAGCTGTCTTAGTCCAGAGAGAGAGAGAGAGAGGAGAAGCATGAAAGAAAAGAGAGAGAAAGAAACTAGAGGAAGAAAGGAAGAAGGAGCAGGATGGAAGTGTTGTCGTTGCGCCACACCAAATCGGTCGGGTCTGTCCGAACTCGACAGCCATGAATGGGTGCTTCCAGCAGTAAGCGGGGAGAAGAAAGAAGAAGAGAAATAGCAGAAGAAAGGGAGAGAAATAGGAAGAGAGAAGAAAAGGAAAACAATGGTGGTGTGGCTGTTGTACCGTGCCATCTCGACCCTACCACCGCTGAGTCGCTGACTAAGTTGGAACTCAGTCCGGGTCTGGCTGGAACTCCAGGGTAGAGAGAAAGAGAAACCAGGGGAAGAGAGTGAAGAGAAAAGGAGAAAAGAAGAGAAGAAAGAGAAGGAGAGATGTTGGTGGAAGTGTTGAGCCGAGTTAACTCGGGTGCCAAGCTAAGTTGATTCAACTCGAACCAACTAGCTCATGGGTTGAACCGAGTCATCAAGGTGAGCCCACCTTCCCCTCCCAGATTGAAATCCTTTCAATTAAAATTTCCATTGCTGTCATTTCTATCACTATTAGAATCATGAAGTGGATAGCAGTTGATAAACTATCTATATGGATATGTGCTATTACATATAAGAATTATCATTATTAAATATTTGTATTGACGTTAGAACATACGATTCATTTTCACCAAAATGATTATTAGGGTTGTGTTAGCTAATATTAGGAATATTGCTAATATTGATAATTGTTTGGAATTATTAGCATTATTATTCATCATGGGTTGTTGTTAGATAATTTAATATGGTAGTAGGCATTGTTAAAATTCCTAAAAATTAATGACTAATCCATTTGATTATTTTTATTCATTCATTAGTCCCTTTAATAATATCGTTAACGGCCACACAAAATAGGGTTCGGATTTCATAATCAACACTTAAAATCTAAACCTAAAACTAAACCCTAAAATGAAACTACTTTTAGTGAAATTAGCATGGTATCCATCACTTGAAAATATTATCTCTAATAATAGGTTGTACTATTTTACTTCAATTGTAATACTGACTAATACCATGGTCACAAATAATAATTATATCATTAACGTTAAATGGTAACTAATACTAGAGTTCAAATCCTAAAAACTAAATTTAAAACTAAACCCTAATATAAAATGTGCAAATCCTAGGTCATGATCTTAAACCTAAGTAGTGCGTAGAACTTGGACCTAATTGTACAAATTCATGATTTGTGGTAGGATACAAATCCTAAGGGCGCAAGCACTTAGCGACACTAGAAGGCGATTCAAAGTATAAGGTGATGATTTCTTCCCCTTGAGTTTTTCAATTTTCCATTAGCTTAAGTTATAGTTTTATTTAAATTTATAATTGATATCTCCATTTTATAATCACACATGTTAACTGTTCGGATTGAATTGCTATATTACATGCTTAATGTTTATCCTGCATATTTATTTCATGCCTGTGGACTATTTATAGATTGCTATGGAACTTAAACGGGTATATTAGTGGCAAACCCTCACTTATAAATGTACACTCATACTTGGGTGTAACTCGATTAACGGTGATTGCAATGGACCTTCGATCTAGTGATTATTGAGTGGTGGTCTAGATGGATTATTGAAGTGGGCCTACCATCTAGGATTGTTGTGTCCAATGGTTTTTAAGGATGGTCATTATCGTATGATTTTGATATCGGCCTTATGTGACATATTTTGATACTCGCCCTATGGGTTTTGTTTTGGTACTTGCCCTAGACGGGTTCAATGTTTTATTCTATGCAACCATGCGATGGTAAACCCCATATACTGTAATATGATTGGCCCCTAGTCCACAGGTTTCATCAAACATCCTAAGATGGTAGTCTCATGGGTCGGGGATGGTAGTCATGGGACAGTATGCCGAGCCGTCAGCCTACGCTAGGCCATGTGCTCCCCGTAGTGACCGTGAGCTTATTTAAATTGGTTGTTTGTAATTGGATTAATAACGGATTGGCTAATCATGCATGCATAGCATAGACCAACATCTATTGTTGTTGTACGTGACATACAGATTCGCCTGACTGGATGTCTTACCCGAGGCACAAACCATCATCTATTGTTATCGTACGTATTTGTCCGTTTGGATGTTTTACCCAGGGCACAGACTGTCTGAATGTCTTACCTAGCTCGATGATTTCACGGGCGATGTGCCCAATGTCCGTCTAGATGTCTTACCTGGGACAATGATTGCATGAGCGACGAGCCTAATGTCCGTCTGAATGTCTTACCCAAGACAATGATTGCATTCATGCATCCATGCAGATAATAAGACTGCATTTACTCTGTTTTAGCTACCTGGATGTTTTATACTATTTCTTACCTAATGCGGCGGTGCGTAATCTTGAGGGGAATTCACACTGAGTTGGTCACTCATCCATCAAATATACAACCGTACAGGTAGTACAGGTGGCTTAAGTGATATGCAGCTTCAGACTGATGAGGAGCCGTTATGATGGTCAAGGATGCGTGGTTGTACCTGTCAAGGAAGCTGCGCGACCTTGTGGCTTTGTTATATATATATTTTTATATTTCTCATGTATGTAAATCTTGTAATTGTTAACGTTGAGACATTGGTTTGTATAAGTCATTACGGGCAGCTCTTGTATATTTCAAATGTAAATGCAAATTTTCGTTTACGTCGATTTGTCCATCCTACGCTCATCTATTAACTCTGATGATAGTTGAAATATATATATATATATATATATATATATATATATATATATATATATATATATATATATATGTATATACACACACTTAAATTTGACCATCCTTTAAGGTTAACACTCGGGTTTTTAGGAAACAAGTCGTATACTTGAGTCCTGAAAAGTCAGAGCGTTACATACAATTACGAGTCTATGAGTAATTAAAAAACTTAAGAACAAATAAGAAGATAATGCATTTATAGTAGGCAAGTTAAGTTAGTGCATTATAGTAAGAAAGTTAAATTAATCTATTTATTCCCTACAACTACAAGTATACAAGTAAAAAACTTAAGAACAAACAAGAAAATACATTTATAGTAGGCAAGTTAAGTTAGTGAATTATAGTAGGAAAGTTAAGTTAATGTATTTACTCTATACAACTACAAGTTTACAATTAAAAAACTTAATACATCAAAGTTAAGTTTTAATATTCTCCTGATCCTGGATTGGATCCATAATTTTCGTCGTCCAAGTTCGGGTTGGTGGTATCCTTTCTAATATGCTCATTAGCATCTACTTAATCAGAAGGTGGGGAGACTTTTCCACCATGCCCTTGTATAGATTCAACTAATTTTTTCAAACTTTTTTGGTGAATTGATTCATACTGACTACCCAAGATCTTGTAGAATGAGGCAAATTTGGGAATAAACTTTAATGGCTTTTTACTTGTCGAGCTCGATCATGCTTTTGTGTCATGTTGTTGAGAAGCACATCGTTGATATCTAGATGCCTCTACATATTCCTTCCTTAACTTCAAGGCTATTTGTAATTACTCTTCTTCCAGACTTCTTAATCTAGCTTCATTCTCTTCTTCCTCTTCTTTACTAATTCTCTTCACTCTCTCTATTTTAGATTCTTTGTTGATTAGAATATGTTTGTTATGGTATATCTTGTACCTAATTGTATTCGGTGTGGGAGATGGGGTGGAAGGCTTCTTGTTGTAGTGTACAAGATCCTGGAATAAAAATCATACCTCTCCTAATGCTTTCGGACATGGTTTTACATCTCCCCCGACATGATAAGTATAGTCTAAGCCGATTTATTTATTAACAAATCTAGCCCTACACAAATTGTATTGAATCTTCGTTCTTTCAGAGTTTGGGGAGTAGACTTGGGATCCATAATCCCAAATATTGGTTGATGGATCATCTGAAGACATTACTAAATACCATTTTGTGTTAAGAAAAATATTGTTATAAGAAATTAAAAAAATTCATGCAAATGTAATCTATAATATCTATTCATTCAAATTCATAATGATTATGTATTAAAAATTTAGGTATTGATTCAAATAATGTTGATAACCCTTAATTCAATAATTTACTTGAAGTGAATCTCATTAAGGTTAATGATTAATCAGTCTAATGTTGTGTTGTACTTAATTGAAACCCAGTGGGTATTACACTGTAATGCCCCGGTTTTCGGAACCCGAGTACGTGACTCGCATTCTAAAAACCCAGGAGTTAACTGATGATAATGATAACCAATAAGTGAATCAAAGTACAAATGGCAAAAATGAACACATAACATAGATGTGATCCAAAGATGGGAACAATATTCTGGCCCACCCAGCTGAGGGCAAGTTATATAACCTCAAGTTTCTCAAATTCTAAATGTACTGAAATAAAGATAAAGGGCTAATCTACTGATTCAGCCCAAAATAGGCGGCTGCCTCCTACTGCGGCTCCTTGTCATAGAGCTCCTCCTCAACCGCCACACCCTCCAAGTCTGTCGTATACTCATCGGCTCATGTACCTGTGTCCTCTATATGGTTGAACATTGATGAATGAGTGGCCAGCTCAGTGTGATCTCCCCTCAAGATTGCATACTGCTGCCCTAAATAAGGAATAGCATAAAAACATACAGGTAATCCAAAATACAGTAGATGCAGTCTTATTAAGTGCATGGATGTATGAAATGCAATCATCACCCCGGGGATGCTCATCCGTGCGAACAGTGGGCTCGTCACCCATGCAATCATCGACTTGAGAATTCTCATCCAGTCGGACAAAATACGTACATTACGTACGATAGCAATAAATGCTGGTCTATGCCATGTATGCATGGTTAGCCAATCCATTATTAGTCCAATTACCTCAGCCAATTTAATGAAGCTCACGGTCACTACGGGGAGCTCGTGGCCCAGTGTAGGTCTACAGCTCCGGCATAGTATCCCATGACTATCATCCCCGACCCATGAGGCTACTGTTTTAGGGTGTGTGTAGTACCCACCAACATGTGGTCAATCAATTCAATATAAAGGGGCCACCACCAACACCGACTGGGAATGAAATGCTAAAATTACCAGATGTGGCGATTAAAACATGACGACATAAATGGTTCAAAGACGAGTAAACAGCGGTATTAGAAAGGTTGTAAAGTTCATCCCAAGTTAGTTAGGTGAAACCACACATGGATGGTAAACCCCATGGTCAAATACCAACAACCAAAACCTCCATGTCAGGGGCCTACTCACATCACAACTAGTCCGATTACACCCTAAGCACGGACTCTCCTTTGCTTAGAACTTCTCATGAAGAGATTCCAACAGTATGTTTGTCATATCATCACAACAGCAACATAGATCTTAACATGGATAGGGAATAAGGAATAATACATATATTTCTATCCATACACACTAACTGAGTTAACATAAGATACATGACATAAACGGTTAGATTATTCACCTAGGCAGTTCAGAGTAATCAAGAGTCTAAATGATAGTAAGCATATTAAATAAATAGGTCAAGTGAATGCAATTTATTTCCACATAGTTTATCATTAGTCTAACTAGCCATTAAATTAATAAAGCTACTATTTCTAGTCTAACTAAGGATGGAAAGCTTAAGGGGAGGAAATCATCACCAGACAAAGCATAGAATGCTTCTAGATGCAAGTTTTCTTGAAAAGATAGTGACTTTATACCACTAACATAACTCCCTGTACAAATTCATTTACATTAGACAATGAGTCACAAAGTTTAATACATGAGGATTGGGGGAGGGTTGGAAGGCCCTAAATCAAGGTTGTTTGGGCTGCAACCAAGGGCGATCAAGCCCACCAAACACATGCCCCCTATTTCAGTGTAAACTAGGCCCAATCAGGGCCCACTTCTGCTACACCTAACAATCCAAAACTAGGCCATAGGGGGCCCTATTTGGCCTGAGCATGACAGCCCACGTGCTGCATACCCAGCTGTCACGCCCCAGACTCGGTAACCGGACTCACAAGGAACCCGATGGCCGGTTCTGGCTGTAACAGCCTCCGTAGTACCCCATGACCCTTAAGGTTGGGCCCTAACCTTGCTTAAAGGCCCACCAGGTTGCCTATGTATTGGGCTTAATGTATGGCCCACTAGGCCATGGATTGATTTGAGCCTTGGACTTTTCTTTACAAACGTAGCAGGCTACTTTTTTGGGACCTAGTTGAGGTTAGACGTCCTCCTTGGCGGCCCTAAGGTAGGCCCATAAGGACTTGATAGGTGGTTGAAGGCCCACCTTGGACCTTGTTAGGCTCATTTCCTCCTTGAGGTTTTAGGACTCCCCTAGCTTGTGAGTCATCCCAAATTGTTAGGCCCCCACTAAGAGAACTTTATTTCTCCTTAGAGTACTTGTCCATAGATCTTGTCCTTGTCCCTCCTTGGGAAGGAGGAATACATTTTACAGGTAGCACACTTACATCATTGTGACCCATATGCATCATCTATATGAATTGATTACATTGTATAGTGGTCATTAAGAGAAGAAGTTTCTCCCCTTGTGCACGTTGAGTACCTGAAGCTTACGCATGATCTGTATATGTGACTCATGCATTAGCATCGCATTTCATGATGATACTGCCCTTGCTTTATAAGGGCCTTGCCTCCACAGGGACATTCGTGGATGTCCGTATGTGTGGACACCAGAAATATTACTTAAGCATACCGGGTGCATAGGATGCCCATGGGTGAAATTTCTAAAACTTCTATGGTACCAAGGATCGGCTCCAACGCCATGACCGAGTGAAAACTGTGAGTGCACGAGGGCCTTATATCGTCAGGCCATGACTCCCACTGTCGTGTAGTCGGTTGAATAGGGGTGTGGCCTTACCTGCCTGGTGTGAGGAGGCATTGCTAGGCTGAGTCTGACCAGATCATAAATGGGTCCACTACCTTCAAGCCTTGTTGGTGATTGGCTGTCCACAAGCGGGTAGTGAGGTTTCTTATGCACATTTAACTGTGCGAGATCTATAGAGCAGCAGTCATTTAGCAGTGTAATGGACCCCGGTGATTTCCTTATGATTGGAAATGTACTTGATATGTGGTTTGGATATGAGTACTGGCATTACTTGCATCGCATTAGCATTGGCTGTGTAAGCCCCTTCATGCATTACCTTGGTATAGCATCTAGTACTCATTACATCGTATTCATGATAAGCCTTGGTAAGGCTAGTGATATTTTCTTGAGCATGTTTATTTCCCTGTACCTCCTGCTATTCTTTTGTGCACCTTTGTCACACACTAACACCACCCTCTAAGCTTCTATAAGCTTATGCACGATTGATGCGTGCAGGAGACCCTAGGCAAGCGTCGTAGCAGCAGAGCATGGAGTAGAGCTGAGCTTGAGGACTCCAATGTTGCTGATTTCTCTCTCTTTTCTTATTACCTTATGTATGTCCTTTTGGACCTGATGTAAGCTTGTAAAAGTTCAAATTCTTAATGGATTTTGTGATGTGTATCATTTATTATTTTCAGATGTACTTGTTGTGATCTTAGGTACGCTCGCATCGAAAATGATTATACTATTATGAAAATTCTCTTTGTAGGATCCCAGGATCGGAACCTACCGCAGGAGCCGAGAATGGGGTACTACGGAGGCTATTACAGCTAGAACCGGCCATCGGGTTCCTTGTGAGTTCGGTTACCGAGTCTGGGGCATGACACTAGCCCATAGGCGTTAGTGTGGGGCCTGCCATGCTGTAACACACTTGAGCTTTATGCTAGGTGCAGCCCACAAGTGTTGTGGTTTAACCCACCAAGAAGTGAGGCCCACAACATTCAATGTACAGCCCACTGCTATATATGGTGTGACTAGCTGTGGAAGGTGAGGACCACAGCATTCATGGTGAGGCCCACAGTGCTTTGAATATGGTGCGGCCCACCCTGCTTTGAGTATGGTGCGGCCCACCTGTTTCAATACAAGGTGCGGCTCACCAGCGTCTCATGTGGCCCATTTTAAGGCCCGTTCTGATTGAATTTTAGAGCCCAATCAGGGCTGTTTTGAGCCCTGCGCAGGGCCCAAATAAAGGGCCGACTGCAGCTTGCCTCAAAGGCTGGTGAAAAACATATCACCGGTCAAGTTCGCAGCTCATTTCAGAGCCCGTTCTAAGGGTAGATTGAAGGTCGTTCACAGCTGGGGTAGCAAGGGCTGGAACAAACCTTGACTTGCATCCGATTACGGCCCAATGGGGCCCATCTTTAGCTTGTCTGGATGGCAGAATCAGGACCTATTGCGGCTGAGTTTGAGGCCTGATCTAGGGCTCATTTACAACCCATTTACGGTCCAGATTGGGCCCGTTTCAAAGCTCTACCGAGAGCTCAACCTAGGTCCCTTTTAGGCATCGACTCTTAGCCAAAAACATGGCCCATTAGAGCTCGATTTCAGCCCAACTGGAACTGATTCCCACTACCTTCTCCAAGCCTGATTTTAGCTTAGAGAGAGGCCTAGTGAGGATCTGGACTTGGGTCCGTTCCTGGTTCCAAAACCGGCCATTGTCTGGGCCAGTTCTATCCTCAAATGGAGACACTTCCTAACCTGCTTTTAGCCCAAGAACCAGTCACTGTTTGGCTTGGCCCTCTGTTTGAATCAAGGTCACTGTTTGGCCTTGTTTGGGTCTGAAACACGGCCATTTACTTGGCCTGGTTCCAACCCACGAATGCTGCTATTATTAGCCTGGGAGCTTGGCCTAGATCCAGCTCGAAACAAGGCTCATGCGTCGCTAAGCTTCAGCTTGGAATACTGCCGCAAGTTTGGCCCGATTTGTGCCTGAAACAAGGTGTCTCAAGGCCCCAACTCTGGTCTGAAATGAAACTACAAAAATGGCTTCATTCCAGCCCCCTAAAATGTTAATATTTTGGCTCTGCTTCGGGTCTAAAATACAGCCATGGATTGGCTTATTCTCAACCCGAGCTACAGCCACTATTTGGCTTGGTCCCTAAGCCATTTTCAAAGCTCTACTGAGAGCTCAAAACAAAGCTCAAATGGGGCCTGAAATAGTGCTCCTGATTGACTGCGTTACAGCCTGAAGCGGGGCCATTGCTTAGCTTGACTCCATCACCCAAACACCACTGCTGCTGGACCGAATCACAACTATTACCGGGCCGGGCTTCGGTCCAGCAAGCGTTGCTTCATCCTAGTCGAAATTATAAGGAGACGGAAGAAAAAATGGTCACCTGAGGTGGGTGGACACTGTCCCCTTCACTCGAGCTGCAACAGGAGGAAACGGCCTCCCTGTTTTCCCTCTCTCTTTCCGCTCTCTTTCTTCTCTCCTCTCTCTCTCCTTGGCGTCAATCCCAAGAGCTACAGTGCTCTTTATAGCATTGAGAGAGAGCGAGAGAGAGCATCCAACGGTCGGATTTGCATGTGGGCAAGGGATGGCCAAGATCGTGTTAGCCCCTATCTTTCCCAGAGAGGAAGGTTTTCTCTCCTCTCTCCTTCCACAGGCCTTGCCTGGCCATTTTTGGTAAAAGAAAGAGCATGCCTCCAACGGGAAAATGGATGGATAGGATTGCACGATCGGAACGATCGTGAGCCATCCAACAGATTTCATTACGGTCCCACATCTCGGATGCCTTCCACATGTAATGCATTGGACAGTGCTAGCCCATCTCCTTCGTCCGTTTACAAGGGATTGAAAGGCTATATGATTTTGTTGAGTTGGGCCCCACGGAGAATTTGAATGGATCAGATGGCTCGGAAAGTGGCCATGGTGGGCCACTTTGAGGTCTGAAGATCTTTGTTTGAAATAGAAAAATGGCGGGAGAGAAACCACCTCTCTCTTTTTTTAATAAGGCTTGGTCAAAGATCATTTGACCGAGCCAGTGGTTCCAGTGCACTTCGTGCACAAGCACTCTCGATGCACATGCACCGTGTAAGGGCCCGCTGAGACATTAGTATCATAATCCACTCCGTCCATTTGCATTAGGAACCCTACACAGGGATCCTGGCTCACTTTGGGCCGATGGTGAGGCCCAGGTGGGCTGTTACACACTTCTTTGGGCTATTATCGGCCCATATGACAGGATCTGTTGATCGGGTGGGCCTGATACTTATTTTCAACGGTTAATATAAGGTACTGGTTATGATGAAGGCTTGATTTGTTACTAGCTGACTCTCAAGTGTTGGTGACAAGTGTGTTGTAATAGTATCCATCAACATAAGGGTTTTAATTTAGAGTGTTCGAATAACCTCACCTTCTAGAATGTTGTAGGGCGCGTTCTGGCTCCTGGAGATCCTGATGGATGGCCTTCATGTCGACCAGAATCCCCATCCTGTATATGTTGAGTTTAAGCTAATTGGTTAATCCATTCTGATCTTGGTTGATGCAGGTTTAAAAGGTAACACCCGTGTACCAGAGGTCTTCCTTCCTTAACTTCAAGGCTATTTGTAATTACTCTTCTTCCAAACTTCTTAACCTAGCTACATTCTCTTCTTCTTCTCTACTAATTCTCTTCACTCTCTCTATTTCAGATTCTTTGTTGATTAAAATATGTTTGTTATGGTCTATCTTATAGCTAGTTGTATTCGGTGTGGGAGATGGGGTGGAACGCTTTTTATTGTAGTGTACAAGAGCCTGGAATAAAAATTATACCTCTCTTGATGCTTTCAGACATGGTTT
Organism: Magnolia sinica; assembly: GCF_029962835.1. Taxonomy (NCBI): domain Eukaryota; kingdom Viridiplantae; phylum Streptophyta; class Magnoliopsida; order Magnoliales; family Magnoliaceae; genus Magnolia; species Magnolia sinica. Next base: position 73,224,676 of record NC_080578.1, on the reverse strand, counting down.
TACATCTCCCTTGACATAATAAGTGTAGTCTAAGCTGATTTATTTATTAACAAATCTAACCCTACATAAATTGCATTAAATCTTCGTTCTTTCAGAGTTTGGGGAGTAAACTTGGGATCCATAATCCCAAATATTAGTTGATGGATCATCTGAAGACATTACTGCATACCATTTTGTGTTAAGAAAAATATTGTTATAAGCAAATTAAAAAAATTCATGCAAATGTAATCTATAATATCTATTCATTCAAATTCATAATGATTATGTATTAAAAATTTAGGTATTGATTCAAATAATGTTGATAACCCATAATTCAATAATTTAGTTGAATTAAATGTCATTAAGGTTAATGATTAATTAGTCTAATGTTGTGTTGTACTTAATTGAAACCCGGTTGGTATTGCACACCCAACCCAGTGCCCAACCAGACCCAAACCATCACTAAACTTAACTCAGCACCCAACCCGACCCAAACCCCCACCCGACTCAACCCAGCACCCAACCCAACCCAACCTAGTGCCCAATCCGACTCAACTTAGCACCCAACTCGACCCCAACCCATACCCGACCCAACCCAATGCCCAACCTAACCTCAAATCAAACATAAAATCATATATTAATATAGATATATATATATATATATATATTAAAAAATATTATTTATGATAGAGGAAGGTAACCTACCATTGTGGTGGGTGTTAATTGTTGAGAGAGGGAGAGAGTGACAGACCTGGAGCAAGTGGCTGAGTGCTGAGCCGTGCTAACATGAGCCGGGCATATGTCGGATGAGTGACCGAGTGGGCTGAGATGAGTTGGGCAGATACCGGCAGAGTTGCCAAGTGAAGATCAGGAGGGAGAGAGAGAGAGAGAGAGAGAGAGAGGGCTTCGGCAGGTTAGGTAAGGGAAATAGAGAAAAGAGAGGATAAGAAAAGGTTAGGGCCGGATGTGTAGGGTTTATACATATAGATATATATATATATACACACATATATATACGTATGTATTTACATATATATATACACATATACATATAGATATGTATATGTATATATATGTATATGTGTGTGTGTGTGTGCATGTATGTATGTATATGTAATGTCTCGAAAAAATCCGTACAAAGACCCGAGTATCACCTCAGGCAGAAATCACTAAGGACCGAATCCTTTAGAAATTAGACAAAAATTAATTTAGTATTAAAATGAATTGATAAGCAGATTAGCTTGAGCTACTTTCTATATGAACTGCAAGACCCAAATCCAGTAGAATCGCTAACCCAACATTACCTAAAAACATAGGATCAATCTTAAAACCCAGTTGCACTCGGGAGCACACTGAAACTCTATATCGAACCTGGACCGCACGTCGAAAGTCCGATTACCATGAAAGTATATGATTATGACTGCCTTACTGGGCTTGACAACCATCTCGAGAATCAAGTCCAAATAGTATCCACAAACGTACAACTTGAGCCCGGAGCGAGGTGTGTAAGCAACACGAATATCTTTAGAAAATAGACTCAAACTTAAGTGAATTAGGCCGTTCACTTGTAGGACAAATTTAAGGTTTTAGACTGTCAGATTCTGACTTAACTACACCCTCGGATCAGGAAAATTTCCCTACACATTTCAATGCACTTATGGCCCTGATCGAGAGACGATGATCGTTGAACTGAAACTGGTCCTCCACGGCCGATCTACAAATCCAATGGGACAGAAAACTTTACCTGATATAGATCCATTGTCAAGAAACTTTCTCTGGACCGTATGTAGAAAATGGGCCTCCAAATGAGCTCCGTTGGACCGAAACAGTCAACCTTTGGCTATATCCTAAGTATACCATGGCCCTGAGGCCATTGACATCAGTTCTAGGCCTATATAAGGGCCTTAACCCACCCCTCTCTCATTCCATACGAAATTCCAAACCCTAAGAGAGAGAAGAGAGAAAAAGAGAAGGAAAAAGTGAGGAAAAGAGAGAGAGAGAGTGAGAGATATTTGCTGGGATTCATTTTCGCCGCTCCACGTGCCAAATCATCCTACACACATCACTATACCAGCGATTTCGATTCCATTTTTGGGTAAGAAACCCTAACCCTAATCTGTTTTAGGTATCCAAGTAGAAGAATCGAAGAAATAGCTAACCTATTTCGTAATTCAGGTAGCTATTGTGCCGTAGACAAAGGCGTAGTATTCGAATTAACTTCGATACGAGTTTACCGATGGAAGGTGCGGACTATAAACGTTTGGGCTATGGTTTTCAAGGCTTTCAATGTTAGTTAATGATTTATAACTGACTTGATTGCTATCACATGTGCTTAGATAGGATGTTTTTCGTATATTACACATATATGTAAATTATATTGATTTTAATGCATTCCATGTATTTGTTGAAATGTTTAAATGAATATGGAATTAGGATTTGTGCTTGCCTTGATTATCGATTGAGAGTATATGATTATTGTACATGTGGCAAATCCTTTGTGAAAGGATTTGCTATAATACCTGTTATAACTACTTTATTACATGTATGTTGATATGTGTAGTCTAAGTGTTTGATAAAATGCCTAAATGAGAAAATGCTTGTTGAAATGTATTTAATTAGGGTGTTGAGATATGATTCTCAATTTCTTTATCTATAGTTACAATTTCCTTCATATAACCCATCTTACTGCTATGTGCTTTATGGATGAAATGCTTATGTATGACAACATGTGTACTATATGCTAGTTAAAATGCTCAAATGAGACTTACGTTTGAATTGGCTGTCACATGCTTTTTGAATATCGCATATGAATGCCTACGGTGTTTGAATATGATTGGGACTACTGCGTAGTCCAGGCAATCGGTAATGATTCTCAAATTAGTGGCCGAGGTCATTTCGCCACACAAGACACGTTCAATGAATCCGAGTCGTACGCTATTTGTCGACAGTGGTTAGGCCACGCGAAGTTCTTATACGCTCTATGTCGATTAATTCAACGTGTACTCATAACACTTAAGCTTGTCAAGTAACCCGATTGGCCTAATGTATGTTCACCATGTATGGACGTTACTGCTTGAATCTAAGGTACCACTTACCAGTGCAAAGCCGTTTAACCTAGGTACCATGATCCACTAAGACTTATGAGCTGGGCATGGTGGTATGGGACACCATGGTCGAGCTATCGGCCTACGCTGGGGTGACGAGCCTCCCCGTAGTGTCCAATGAGCAAACTAAACTCGTGAGCTGAATACATTGGTATGGGACACTGTATTCGAGTTGTTGGCCTACGATCAGGTGATGAGCCTTTCGTAGTGACCTCGATATACACTAAGACTACGCTAAAGTGACGAGCCTTTCCGTAGTGACTTCGAGTATAAACTAGGACTGCGCTGAGGTGACGAGCCTCTCCGTAGCGACCTAGAACTGCCATCATATGTGACTAACTAGGATTGACGACCCTAGATGGATCATTATTTGGGTCAATGATATAAAGGGAGGTACCTTAGCTTCCCAAACCTGCTGTATGAATAAGTCTAAGTAAGAACTTGGCTAATCACGCACATGCACCGCATTGCATGCGCCTTTGGCATTGAAGTTGAGCACAGCGGGAGTGTTGCATGCCGCGATCGTGAGATGATGTCGTAGAGGGAGTACAGGCGAGGGCATTCATCATTATAGCATATCATTCCTTCATTAACAAGAGTATTTAAGACATGATTGTTGTACTACTTTATCATTACTTCTTGATTGAATTGATAACATGTTAACCTTTGCCTTATAGCTCCACTGAGTTGATCACTCACTCCTACTCTGGGATGGTGTTTTAAAACACCAACCAGACTCTGTTGTAGTTTCAGATGACGGCGAGGCTTACGAGACGGAGCCTGTCTTCTATAATGACAAGGAGGAGTTCTCCTATCTGCAACTCTCTGGTGGGTTAATATAGATCTGGAGTTGCGTTACCGGTTCAACAGGGATATGGATTAGATGACATTACACTTTATCATTTTGTAAATTTTGGAATTATACATGTAATCATTTAACCTAGTGACTTTCATACTCTAGGGACTTACAATCACTTATATGCTCTATATATTTATCACAGTCTTCCACTTGCTTAATCTAATTGTCTCTGAAGTATGATATGCTGATTTAGTATAATCATATTCATGTTTAATGTGCTAATACAGATAACATTTAATCATCATTATCTATGTTGCACAAGTGATGCGTTGGAACTCGGGAGCTAGGCTTTTGCTCGACCTCGATTTTCAAGGCGTTACAAGTTGGTATCAGAGCATGATTTGGATTAAACTGGACCTGAGTTATGGACACCCGAAATGCCTCAAATGGACTCGGGGGCCTAAATGGTGCAAATTGGGGGATCCAAAGTGGACCCCACATGTTTTTAACTCCCTGGAGGGATAGCATCACCTCTGGGGCGAGCCATCGCCCACATGTCCAGTGGACGGCGATGGCGTCGCCCCAATGGCGAGGCCTCATGGTCAGGCCGATGGGTGTACATGCTAGTAGGGCCCACAAAATCATGTGAGGATCCCTATAAACCCTTCATTTACTCCCTTTCCTTCATTTCTACCCCTCCAAGCTCTCCAAACTTCTAAAAATCCCATTTTTCTCTCTCAAATCCTTCCTCCATTCTCATATCTTCTTTATTTTCTTCATTCCATACACACCTCCCACCATTCCTCTCAAACCCACCTCCTATCTCCCTCATTTCCTTCCATTTGAGAACTCAAACCCTACTTTGTGTCTCAAAAATCTCAAGGCCCAACAATCCATCCCATCCCTCCATCTTATTTCACTTAAATGGCTCTTTTCGAGCTCGTGGCGGTGATTTTCTCCCTTTTCACACTCCTTTCCCTCATGGGAAGAAGAGGGCTTCCACGGATGAAGTCGGGCCTAGCCGCCCTACCCGTTCAATGAGGCAGAAGGGCGCCGAAGCAAGTTCAAGCATCGATCGAGAGATCAGGATGAAGCGGGATCTCGATCCCCAGCTTCCTCTCGAAAGAACTCTACTAGCGGATATGGCACATGAAAGATTTCAAGGCCGTAAGGTCCTCTATGAAGCACATGTGGACGAGAAACTATTTGGGCTTTATCCAGCGATGGATCTTCTATTGGACATCGAGTGGGGTCCCATATTTGAGGGCAAGTCTCGTGCGAATGAGAGCACTGTCTGAGCTTTCTAAGCCCATATACAAGAGTCACTACTGGAGCCTCTACAGTTCTCTATCCTCGTGGGAAGGTGGGAAGCCATTGTCAATGTGGGCTTAATAGCCCGAATCATGGGGATGTCGCTTGGCGAGGTTCATGCTAGCGAGAAGAACCTCAGGAGTGCACGTGAAAGGATCGCCACACGCGATTTCTTTGTGGCCGACTGGTCCAATGGAATCCAGGCAATTGCCTCCTGGCGTCCAAGATGACTCCTGACTTTCGCCTGCTCCACCACATCTTCACACATAACGTGTATCCTAGGTGGAGCAATCGCAGCGAATGCACGCGTATGATGGTAAACTTCCTATACCAAGCTGGGCAAGGAGACAAACTGTGCCTGCCTACGTATGTACTACTACAGATAATTCAGACCGCGCGCTCTCCTAGGACAACCATTTCACTCCCATTCGGCCGACTTATATGCAAGCTTGCTCGTGAATTCGACTACAGACTTGGCTTAGAAAGGCTTGCGCCAATCCACTTCATGAACGACACTACTCTGAGCAACATGAATATTGGGCCACACAAAGTCAAGCCCGACTCGATGAGAGTGAGGATGAGACGGGAAGTGAAGAAGAAGAGAGATGAAGAAGGCGGAGATGAGATAGAGGAAGAAAGTGAGGAACAGGGAGAGCAGGAAGAGGAAGAAGAGGACGCCCAAGACTCTGACGAGGGCTCTCCACCTGTTACACATGAGCACCATCATAATCGGGCTGCTATAGAAGCCCGTTGGCTCAAAGTGAGGAGGGCCAGATCACCCTGCGACAAGAGGCCAGTGAGACCCAAGCCAAGCTTGAAGAGGGTCAGGCCTCCATGAAATAAAAATTTAAGAAGGTATCTCGCACTTTGAAAGTTATCCTGTGTTGCCTGCAGGACATGGGTGATCCTCCTCCATCACCAGATTTTGACGACTAGTCTTATGTTGTAGTCGTCTTTGGATTTTCTTTGCTTTCTTGTTTCCTCTGTTATAGCCTTGATAGGCTTGGTAGTAGTGTAGGTTTGATGGTGTGTTTGGTGTTTAAGGCTTTAATTAGGTTAGCTCACATGTGTTTCCTGTCATGATTCATATAAAGCTATATCTCATGTATTGTGACAAATTTTGTTAAATGAAATGCATGCAGCTCCTTTCGTTATGAAATGTGTAGAATGCTTAAGAAATTAAGTGTTTTTATGCAAAAATCTTACACGTGTTGTACCCTATGTTGTGTATAGGGAATGCCTCCGAAAGTCACTCGGACTACGGCATGTGTTTCACTTGGCGGATCGTTTGACGGGGCATCTCCCCTAAGCGATAGCTACACGGACCCCAGTTTGGGCCCTGACAGTGACACTATGCCGGATTCTCAGCCGGCAACTAGCCTCATGAATGGGCCGTCACCTGTTGCACCACCAGTTCCTGAGCAGAACCATGCGTCTACTTCAACGCCTCTCATGCCACAGGCGGCTTCTCCCCCTGATATGCTGGAGCAGATGATGCTCCTTATGTAGCAGCAGCAGGAGATTTAGACCACTATTGCTGGGGCCCTTGCCCAAAACATGGGCACGGTTCCACCTGCACCACCTATGCACCCTGCTGGAAACGTGGGTGCTAGTGGCTTGTTTGAGCGATTTTAGCGCTTCTGACCTCCTACATTTGCGGGTACTCATAGACCCGAGGAGGCCAAGTATTGGCTTGATTGCATCTCTAAGATGCTAAAGCCACTACACTGCACCTAGGTAGAGCTGGTCACCTACATGTTTGAGAAGGAGGCTAGTCTCTAGTAGGACGGCGTCCTTAGGACCGTTGCTCCTGGTTATGTGTGGTCGTTGAGGCTTTTGAGACACGCTTTCGTGGGAAGTATTTCCCTCTCACCTACCGTAACGAGGAGGGAGAGTTCCTTCACCTCCGCTAGGGAGGAATAAAGGTGACAGAATACGAGAACAGGTTCACGGAGCTGGCCAGATATTATCCCTTGATATTAGCAGACTAGCTGATGTGAATGCGGTGATTTTCTGAGGGTCTGCGACCCGAGATACACTTGAAGATGTGTTGCGCTAGCATACTCAACTATGCTCAGCTAGTGGACATGTCTCTGCGAGCTGAGCAGGACGGGGACAGGCTATCCTGCACATGTGTACCTATGGTTCCTAGGCCTCGACCAGATTTGCTGAGCAGGCTATTTCTCAGCAAGAGGCCATGAGTAGATTCTCCTCCTCGGCTAACGGCTCCACAAATTCAGCCGAGGCGACCTAATATATGGTGCACCTACTGCAAGTGGTCAGGCTATGCTGACACTTATTGCTTCACAAGGATGAGGGACAACGGCTTTATGCCTCCTCAGAGGATCAACTAGTCAACGACTATAAATGTTTAGGTTATGGTTTTCAAGGCTTTCAATGTCAATTAATTATTTATGACTGACTTGATTGCTATCACATGTGCTTAGATACAATATTTTCCGTATATTACACATATATGTAAACTATGTTGATTTTAATGCATTCCATGTATTTGTTGAAATGTTTGAATGAATATGGAATTAGGATTTGTGCTTGCCATGATTATCGATTGGGAATATATGATTGTTGTACGTGTGGCAAATCCTTTGTGAAAGGATTTGCTATAATACCTGTTATAACTACTTTATTACATGTATGTTGATATGTGTAGTCTAAGTGTTTGATAAAATGCCTAAATGAGAAAATGCTTGTTGAAATATATTTAATTAGGGTGTTGAGATATGATTCTCAATTTCCTTATCTATAGTTACAATTTTCTCCATATAACCTATCTTACTGCTGTGTGCTTTATGGATGAAATGCTTATGTATGACAACATGTGTACTATGTGCTAGTTAAAACGCTCAAATGAGATTTATGTTTGAATTGGCTGTCACATGCTATTTGACTATCGCATATAAATGCCTACGATGTTTGAATATGATGGGGACTACTGCGTAGTCCAGGCAATTGGTAATGATTCCCAAATTAGTGGCCGAGGTCGTTTCGCCGCACAACACATGTTCGATGAATCCGAGTCGTACGCTGTTTGTCGACAGTGGTTAGGCCATGCGAAGTTCTTACGCGCTCTATGTCGATTAATTCAATGTGTGCTCGTACCAATCGAGCTTGTCAAGTAACCCGATTGGCCTAATGTATGTTCACCATGTATGGACGCTACTGCTTGAATCTAGGGTACCACTTACCAGTGCAAAGTCCTTTTAACCTTAGTACCACGATCCACTAAGACTCATGAGACAGGCATGGTGGTATGGGATACCATGGTCGAGCTGTCAGCCTACGCTGGGGTGACGAGCCTCCCCGTAGTGTCTAATGAGCAAACCAAACTCGTGAGCCGAATACATTGGTATGGGACACTATATTCGAGCTGTCGGCCTACGATCAGGTGATGAGCCTCTCGTATTGACCTCAAGTATATACTAAGACTACGCTAAGGTGACGAGCCTTTCCATAGTGACTTCGAGTATAAACTAGGCCTGCACTGAGGTGACGAGCCTTTCTTAGCGACCTGGAACTGCCATTATATGTGACTAACTAGGATTAACGACCCTAGATGGATCATTATTTGGATCAATGATATAAAGAGAGGTACCTTAGCTTCCCAAACTTGCTGTATGAATAAGTCTAAGTAAAAACTTGGCTAATCACGCACATGCACCGCATTACATGTGCCTTTGGCGTTGGAGTTGAGCACAGCTGGAGTGTTGTATGCCACGATCGTGAGATGATATCGCAGAGGGAGTGCAAGCAAGGGCATGCATCATTACAGTATATCATTCCTGCATTAACAAGAGTATTTAGGACATGATTGTTGTACTGCTTTATCATTACTGCTTGATTGAATTGATAACATGTTAACCTTTGCCTTATAGCTCCACTAAGTTGATCACTTACTCCACTCCGGGACTGTTTTAAAATACCAACCAGACTCTGTTGTAGTTTCAGATGATGGCGAGGCTTACGAGACGGAGCCTGTCTTCTATGACAACGAGGAAGAGTTCTCCGATCTGCAACTCTCCGGCGGGTCTATGTAGATCTGGAGTTATATCACTGGGGCTACAGGGATATGGATTAGATGACATTACACTTTATCATTTTATAAATTTTAGAATTATACATGTAATTATTTAACCTGGTGACTTTCATACTCTCGAGACTTACAATCACTTATATGCTCTATATATTTATCACAGTCTTCTGCTTGCATAATCTAATTGTCTCTAAAGTATGATATGCTGATTTAGTGTAATCTCATTCATGTTTAATGTGCTAATACAGACAACATTTAATTATCATTATTTATGTTGCATAAGTGATGCGTTGGAACTCGGGAGTTGGGATTTTGCTCAACCCCTAATTTTCAGGGCATTATAAGTTGGTATCAGAGCATGATGTGGATTAAACTGGACCTGGGTTATAGACACAAGACGCACATTGACGTACATTGACTTAGGAGGGAGTGATGAAACGTAGAAACAGTTGTAGGATTCCAAGTTTCACCCATCAGTGATCATATGACCGTTGAAGCGAAACTGACCTTAAAAATGGGACCTGTTAGACCCGTATCCTTGTCCATACTATTCCGTCGACTCCCGCGATCCTTCCTGTCAAATTTTGGCAACCTGCGACGTATAATCGACATTTGCACGCGATCGTAAGTTGAATCCCGTAGATTTGAGTTGGCTTAATCCAAGACTTGTACTAGTGCGACCGCACCATCGCAGCGGTTCCAACGCCGTGACTCACGCACCAATGCGATACCCTAGCTGGAAGATGTGGGTTGGCGTCTATTTTAAAGAAAACACCGCGCGTTGCAATCCCAAAAAAATCTCTACAACATGTCCCATCAATCAATCAATCCATTACCTCATGTCAAGTACAAGAGCACCCATGCTTTCTTTCTCCACAAGTTAAGTAACCACCAAAGTCAACCCATCACTCACCTCACCCATCACTCACCTCACATCCATCACTCCATCACCCATCACTCTCTCTCCTTACATCCTCTCTCTCTCTCTCTCTCTTTCTCTACACAATTTCCAAGCAACCAAATAGAGAAAAAAGTGGACGTCCATGCCATCCTAAGTGAGAAAAAAAGTGATTTTGGTGGCCCACCTTTCCATCCCAAAAATCCATCATCCTAGCCCTTCATTTCTCATCCTCTCCATCAAAGTGAAGCACAAGGAGATTGGCGTTCCATCGGACCAAGAAGATCGAACGGTGGGTGCTCATTAGGCTAGATTTTTCATGTTTTGATGATGGGCCAAGTGAGGCCTACTGATTGATGGTATGTATCTCACTTTGGACACTACGTGTGGCCGATGGCCCACCTTGATGCTCATGATCATTCCATGATGGGGCCATTCTCCATGGACCCCATCATGATGTTTATTTTCCTTGCATGAAAAGAGGTCATCTAGACCATCCATTTTGGGTGGAGAAGGAATCTCCACCGTTGATCCTTGATTTGGTAGGCCCACATGTATTGGGACTCACTTGATGTATGATTTCTTGCAAGGGAGGACCCATAGTGGCGAAGCTCTCCATCACACGCGTCCCACTCTCTTTCTCTCTCTCCCACTCTCTCTTTCTCTCTCTCTATCTCTCTCTCTCTCTCTCTCCTTTTCTATTGTGTGATGGTGTAGTTGAGTGGCCCACTTGGATGGACCTCACCATGAAGCATGTGTTTTATCCAAGCCATTTGTGGGTGGGGCCCACTTTATATGTGTGTCTTACCCAAGCCATCCAGCCATTTGGTGGCCCACCTAAGCAGGGCCCACCTCATATGCATGTGTTATGCATAAACCATCCAGCGTCCAGGGACGCTGGACGTGAAAAGAAAGCAAAAATATTAGCTTTTCCAAAGCTTATTAGGTGGGCCGCTTGTGTAGGCCCCACCTTGATGTATGATTCTAATCTAAGCCGTCCATCCTTTTCCCCAAATCCTTTTAGGCGTTGAGCCGAAAAACGAAGTTGATCCGAACTTCTAGCGGGCCACAGCACAGGAAAATGGGATTTTTACCGTTGAAAAACCACCTGATGATTCTATGCTCCAAAACACCTTGAATATTGGGCTTGTTTGGCTTATCTTGTGCTATGGGAAGTAGTGGACGGGGTGGATGCTTCCGATGTAAGCCCCACATATGAAAACCGCAGAAAAACCACGATTGCAAAAACAAAAACAAAAATATATCTGTAGCTGCCTTGCTGCTATCGTCCAGCGGACGTGCAGCAGGCGCTGCTGCCCTGTTACGCCAGGGACGGACGGGCTGGGACTTGGGTCCCAGCAGTGGGCCCCACCGTGATGTGTCTTGTACATCCACATCGTGCATTGGTGGACCCCTTAGGCCAGTGGGCCCCCCTCCAAAAAATCAGCCGTATACACGGCTCAGGTGGCCCACATCATTAGAAACAGCGGTGTTTGAACGGCTGCCACTGAAACCATTTTTGTGGTCACAGAAGTTTTGGAACATTATGAAATTTGTATTTCCTATTCAGCCGGGTCCGGGCGACCTTATCAATGGATTGGATGGCATATAAACCTTATGGGGGGCCTCATGTGGGACTCACAGTGAGGTAAGTGTTTTATTCACACCGTCCATTGCTGTGGACAGTGGAGCCCACCTAGATGTATGTGTTTTACCTATGTCGTCCAGCCATTGTAGTTGGCTGCTGGACGGCAGGGGGACCCCCACCATGAGGTGTATATTTCATCCATGCTGTCCATCTATATGGGACCCACCCCCCCACGTGTGGGACGGTGTGTGTGTGTGTGTGTGTGTATAATATTATATTATATATAATATTGTATATATATAATATTATATACATATACTATATATGGATTATATATTATATTATATATAATATACATGATGGTGGGCCTTCATGTGGAACCCCCACCATGATGCATGTGTTGCATCCAATCTGTCCAACCATTTTGAAAGATAAATTTTTTGGCATGGGACTAAAAATAAGACAAATTCATAGTTCAAGTGGACCCCACTTGGTGTATATATATAAGGCCCAAGTGATTAGGCCCATCTCGTTATATTTATGGCCCATTTGATGTATTGTGGCCCGTTGTTGAGGCCCACCTTGATATGGATATAAGGCCCATTGTGATGTATTCTAAGGCCCATAGGTTATGGCCCATTGCAATGTACATAAGGCCCATTGGTGTGGCCCATTAATGTGGCTCACTTGATTATATAAGGCCCATATGATACGGCCCATTTGATGTATTTAAGGCCTATGGGTCGAGGCCCAATGAGATGTATATAGGTCCATTGCAATGTGTGATTCCCCCATGGTTTGTGTAATGATGTTTTATGGCAGGTCATGCCTTGGGAGCAATGTCGGTTTGACGTCCACATTGTAATAATGTTGGTTAAATGTCCACATTATGACTCTCCCTTAGGCCCATTGGTAGGCCCATACTGGTTATGTGTAGGCCGTCTAGGCCCATCTTCGGTGTAAGGATAGTTCATTACTTTATAACATGCTTAGTACACTTCCATGATTCATGCACATACGCATTATATGCATGCTTGATATGAGGAATATTTGATCATAGCATAAGCCGTTGGGCTTAGACATTTACAGGACTCCTTATAAGACGGAGTGCCCCACATGAGCGCCTGGTATGCGCAAGATTGCTACATGACTGACAGTGTGACTCATGCATTTCGCATTGTGTCGTGATTCACTGCACACCCTAGCGACATCGGGGTCGTGGCCTCCACATGCACATCGTAGATGGTCGTATGGGATACCAGAAATATTAACTCTAGCATTGTGGGCACTTAGGATGTCCTTGGGTGACAATCTCAGAACCTTTTTAGTATCAGGAGTTGCTCCAACGTCTAGACCGAGTGGATACATGAGCGCCCGAGTGCCGAATACCAGTAAGCCGTGTCTCCCACTGTGTCGTGGTCAGTTGGAAGGGGGTGTGGCCTTATCCACCTGAGTGAGGGGGCTATAAGCTAGGCTGAGTTTGACCAGCTCGCAAATGAGTCCGCTATCGATGAGTCGGGTAAGTATTGGCAGACTACTGGTCAGGCGGATAGTGTGGTCTTTTCCACTTGCTTGACTGTGCAGCTAGGGAGGAGGCAGTTAGTGTGAGGTGTATTAGACCCCGGTGATATCCAGAGAGGAACTATACTGATATGTATACTTGATGAGGACCGGTATGCTTGCTTTGCATCTCCCATATGACATTTGGCTACATAGGCCTCGCATCGCATGGCCTTGGTATGGCCGATAGCATTCATGTCTTACATCACATCATTTTGGTATAGCTAATTGCATTCGTAGACTTACCCGCATATTTTCGCATTACTCTGATATTGTACAATTAGCGCTTGCCTTGTGCACACACTTACACCACCCTCTAAGCTTTTGTAAGCTTATGCACAACCGTTACGTGCAGGTGTCATTGGATAGCAACAGCGTTGAGGCAAGAGCGCGCATCTAATCATTTTGGAGCTTTTTGATCACCATGTATTTCCCTTTCCGCATTGTACTTAAAAGTTTTTGATATAGTGGATATGTGGTGATGCTGTTTTGTGACTTGGTTATACTTGTGGTTGTGCTCCATTACAAGAAAAAAATTAATTAATTATACTAAAAATCCTCCTTATAGGATCCCAGGATCAGAATCTGGCATACGAGTGCCGGGATCCGAGAATGGGACACTACGAAGGCTGTCGGCGCCAGATTCGGCGATCTGAAATTTTGTAAGCCCGTTTTCTGAGTTTAGGGCATAACAGGACCCGTATGCATCTGTGATCATATCAAATGGCCCTAATCCTTTTCCAGACCGTCAATCGATAGGTTTAGACCATAATTCGACGTATTCCACACTCAAATAACCCGAAGAGTGTGAATATGCTCGAGATCAGACCCAAAACTCCTCAAACGGACTCAGGAGCCTAAACGGTGCAAATCGGGGGGATTCAAAGTGCACACCGCACATTTTTAACTCCCTGGGGGGATAGCATCACCCCTGGGGTGAACCATCACCCACATGTACAGTGAACGGTGATGGCATCGCCCCAACGGTGAGGCCTCGCGGTCCACGGACAGCAGGCCTATCGGGCTGTGCCGGGCCTGTTGGGCCGATGGGTGTACATGCTAGTGGGGCCCATGAAATTGTGTAGGGATCCTTATAAACCCTCCATTTGCTCCCTTTCCTTCATTCCTACCCCTCCAAGCTCTCCAAACTTTTAAAAATCCCATTTTTCTCTCTCAAATCCTTCCTTCATTCTCATATCTTCTTTATTTTCTTCATTCCATACACACCTCCCACCATTCCTCTCAAACCCACCTCCTATCTCCCTCATTTCCTCCCATTTGAGCACTCAAACCCTACTTTGTATCTCAAAAATCTCAAGGCCCAACAATCCATCCCATCCCTCCATCTTGTTTCACTCAAATGGCTCTTTTCGAGCTCCTGGCGGCGATTTTCTCCCTTTTCACACTCCTTTCCCTCATGGGAAGAAGAGGGCTTCCACGGATGAACCCGGGCCTAGCCGCCCTACCCGTTCAAGGAGGTAGAAGGGCGCCAAAGCAAGTTCAAGTGTCGATCGAGAGATCAGGACAAAGCGGGATCTCGATCCCCAGCTTCCTCTCGAGAGAACTCTACTGGCGGATATAGCATATGAAAGATTTCAAGGCCGTAGGGTCCTCTATGAAGCACACATGGATGAGAAACTATTTGGGCTTTATCCAGTGATGGATCTTTTGTTAGATGCCATGTGGGGTCCCATATTTGAGGGCAAGTCTCGTGCGAATGGGAGTCCTATCTGAGCTTTCTACGCCTATATACGAGAGCCACTGCTAGAGCCTCTACAGTTCTCTACCCCCATGGAAGGCAGGAAGCCAATGTCAATGTGGGCTTAATAGCCCGAATCATGGGGATGCCTCTTGGCGAGGTTCATGCTAGCGAGAAGAACCTCAGACAATTTCTTTGTGCGCATGAAAAGGACCACCGCACGTGATTTCTTTATAACCGACTGGTCCACTGGAATCCAAGCAATTGCCTCCTGGCATCCAAGATGACTCCTGACTTCTACTTGCTCCACCACATCTTCACACATAATGTGTATCCTAGGTGGAGCAATCGTAGTGAATGCACGCGTCTGATGGTAGACTTCCTATACTGAGCTGGGCAAGGAGACAAATTGTGCGTACCTACATATGTACTACTACAGATAGTTCAGACCGCGTGCTCTCCTAGGACAACCATTTCACTCCCATTCGGCCGACTTATATGCAAGCTTACTCGTGAATTCGGCTACAGTCTTGGCTCAGAAAGGCTTGTGCTGATCCATTTCATCAACGACACTACTCTCAACAACATGAATATTGGGCCACGACAAAGTCAAGCCCGACTTGATGAGAGTGAGGATGAGACGGGAAGTGAATAAGAAGAGAGTGATGAAAAAGGCAGAGATAAGATAGAGGAAGAAAGTGAGGAACAGGGAGAGTAGGAAGAGGAAGAAGAGGAGGCCCAAGACTCTGACGAGGGCTCTCCACCTATTACACATGAGCACCATCATGATCGGGCTGCTATAGAAGCCCGCTTGGCTCAAAGTGAGGAGGGCCAGGTCACCCTGTGATAGGAGGTCAGTGAGACTCAGGCCAAGCTTGAAGAGGGTCAGGCCTCTATGAAATAAAAATTTAAGAAGGTGTCTCGCACCTTGAAAGCTATCCTGTGTTGCCTGCAGGACAAGGGTGATCCTCCTCCATCACCAGATTCTAACGACTAGTCCTATGTTGTAGTCGTCTTTAGGTTTTCTTTGCTTTCTTATTTCCTCTGTTATAGCCTTGATAGGCTTAGTAGTAGGGTAGGTTTGATGGTGTGTTTGGTGTTTAAGGCTTTGATTAGGTTAGCTCACATTCATTTCCTGTCATGATTCATGTAAAGCTATATCTCATGTATTGTGACAAATTTTATTAAATGAAATGCATGCAGCTCCTTTCGTTATGAAATGTGTAGAATGCTTGAGAAATTGAGTATTTTTATACAAAAATCTTACACATGTTCTACCCTATGTTGTGTAAAGGGAATGCCTCCGAAAGTCACTCGGACTACAGCACATCTTGCACTTGGCAGATCATTTGATGGGGCATCTCCCCTAAGCGATAGCCACACGAACCCTAGTTTGGGCCTGACAGTGACACTATGCCGGATTCTCAGCCGGTCACTAGCCCCATGAATGGGCCGTCACCTGTTGCACCACTAGTTCCTGAGCAGAACCGTGTGTCTACTTCGACGTCTCTATGCCTCAGGCTGCATCTACTTCGATGCCTCTATGCCTCAGGCGGCTTCTCCCCCTGATAGGCTAGAGCAGATGATGTTCCTTATGCAGTAGCAGCAGGAGATTTGGATCACTATTGCTGGGGCCCTTGCCCAAAACATGAGCACAGTTCCACCTGCACCACCTGTGCACCCTGCTAGAAACGTGGGTGCTAGTGTCTTGTTTGAGCGATTTCAGCGCTTCCGACCTCCTACATTTGTGGGTACTCACAAACCCGAGGAGGCCGAGTATTGGCTTGACCGCATCTTTAAGATGCTGAAGCTGTTACACAGCACTGAGGCAAAGCATGTAGAGTTGGTCACTTACATGTTTGAGGAGGCCAGTCTCTGGTGGAACAGCGTCCTTGGGACCGTTGCTCCTAGTTACGTGTGGTCGTGGGAGGCTTTTGAGACACGCTTCCATGAGAAGTATTTCCCTCTCACCTACCATAACGAGAAGGAGGGAGAGTTTATTTACCTCCGACAGGGAGGAATGACGGTGGTGGAATACGAGAACAGGTTCACGAATCTGGCCAGAATGCTCCCTTGATATTAGCAGACCAGTCGATGCAAATGCAGTGATTTTCTAAGGGTCTGTGACCCGAGATATGCTTGAAGATGTGTTGCGCTAGCATACTCAACTATGCTGAGCTAGTGGACATGTCTCTGCAAGTTAAGCAGGACGGGGACAGGCTATCCCTCACACGTGTACCTATGGTTCCTAGGCCTCAACCAGATTTTTAAAGCAAGTCGTTCCTCGGCAAGAGGCCGGAAGCAGATTCTCCTCCTCGGCTTATGGCTCTACAGACACAGCCGAGGTGACCTAATATATGGTGCACCTACTGCAAGAGGCTGGGCCATGCTGACACTTATTGCTTCACCAGGACGAGGGACAACAGCTTTATGCCTCCTCAGAGGATCAACCGGCAGATGCCATCGGCTATCTCAGCTCCACCTCTACGTTCTGTACTCCTGCACAGTCTTCTCACCGGCCGCCTGCACATCGATTTAGGCCGCCTCAGTGACCTATGGTACCGCAGTTAAACCGTTCTCAACAGACTCGTGTGCACTTGCTTTCAGCTGAGGCATCCGAGACAGCACTTACAGCGTCGATGGCTTTCGAAGTCCCAACACATGTTCAAGGTACACCAGTCTTCTTATTGGTGGACACCAGGTCCACTATTTCTACCATATCATGTGCAGCAGTAAAGCGACTAGTGTTGGAAACAACTCCTACAAAGGGGGTGAGAATCCTTACCACCACAAGGACCTTTTCAGACATTACCAAGATTTGTAAGGATTGCTCAATAAACTTAGGAAGTAGGACGATACACGTTGACCCGACCGTTGCCCTATTATACCATTACGACGTTGTCCTCGGTATGGATTGGCTCACCGAGATGAAGGTAGAGATAGATTGTGATACCAGAGTGGTGACAACCCGTGCACCTGAGGGCACGGCTTTTCTTTTCCAGTTCAGGTCAGTTTACCCTGCCGCATGAGTTATTATGCTTCCTTACTGGAGAATGTTGATGGTCCGACACTTGGGAACACGCTAGTAGTTCAGGATTTTGCGGACGTGTTCAGGAAGATACTTGGATTACCTCCTCAGTGCAAGATCGATTTTACCATTGATCTAGTGTTTGGTGCGACACCTATATCTCTACCGACGTATCGCATGCCTCCATGTGAGATGGAGGAACTAAGGAGACAGATTGATGATCTGTTGGATGTAGGCTTCATACTACCAAGTGTGTCTCCTAGGGGAGCACCCGTGTAGTTTGTGAAGAAGAAGGATGGATCACTGCGATTATGTATTGACTATCGCAGGTTGAACCAAGTTACAGTGAAGAACAAATATCCTTTGCCCAGGATAGATGACCTGTTCGATCAGTTGAAAGGGGCACAGTATTTTTTGAAGATTGACTTGCAGTCAGGGTATCACCACTTGAGCGTCAGGGATGAGGACGTGCAGAAAACAGCGTTCAGAACTAACTTTGGGCACTACGAGTTCCTTGTGATGTCGTTTGGACTCACAAATGCACCCGCCGTGTTCATGGAATTAATAAACCGGGTGTTTCGGCCGTATCTATATCGATTCGTCATCGTATTTATAGATGACATCCTTATATACTCTAAGAGTCGGGCAGATCACGAGGAGCACCTGCGAGCAGTCTTTGATACTCTCAGGAAGAACCAGTTGTTCGCTCAGTATAAGAAGTGTAACTTCTAGAAGGAAGAAGTCAAGTTCCTGGGACATGTGGTGTCCAAGGAAGGAATAGTTGTAGACCTTGCTAAGGTGACCGCAGTTCAGGACTGGGAGCAGCCCGGTTCGGTTACTGAAGTGAGGAGTTTTCTTGACTTGATAGGTTACTACCAGCGATTCATTAGAGATTTTTTCAAGATAGCTAGACTGTTGTCTCAGCTAACTCGGAAAGATCTTAAGTTTGCCTGGAATGAGAAGGCAGAAGTAGCTTTTCAGGAACTGAAGGACAAGTTGACGTCCGCCCCTGTGCTAGTATTGCCAGAGCAAGGGGTCAAATATATGATATACACCGACGCGTCTTGTGCTGGTTTGGGTTGTGTTCTGATGTAGAAGGACAGGATCATTGCCTATGCATCGCGACAGTTGAGGAAACACGAGGAAATCTACCCTACACACGACCTAGAGTTAACAGCGGTCATCTTTGCATTAAAGCTCTAGAGACATTACCTCTATGGAGAGAAGTTCGAGCTCTTTTGCGACTACAAGAGCCTCAGGTACATATTCACACAGAGAGACTTGAATATGAGGCAGCGACGGTGGATGGAAACCTTGAAGGACTTCAAGTTCGAGGTCTCCTACCATCCTAGTAAGGCCAACCTTGTGGCGGACGTGTTGAGCCGTAAGAAGACTATAGCATTTACGGCTCTGTTGATGATAGAGGAATGGAACATGATATAGTTTGTGCGAGACTTTGAGCAGAAACTTACGGTAGAGGAGCCGTTCTAGAGCGTCACACATATTCATGTACAGCCACTTATCGATGACCGAATATAGTGGCTCAGGGGGAAGATGAATGGTTAGTAGAGTTAAGAAAGCGAGTCAGTGATGATGAGGACTCTAAATGGAGAGTTAGTACGGATGGGGGTTTACATTATCGTGGCCGCCTATGCGTCCCAAACCTTCATGACTTGAGAAGGGAAGTTCTCGAAGCTGCTCACAATTCGAAGATGGCGATGCATCCTAGCAGTATGAAGATGTATCGAGATATGAAGCGTTCATACTAGTGGGACAACATGAAAGCCCACATAGCGGATTATGTGTCCTGTTGTCTCACGTGCCAGCAGGTCAAGGCAAAGCATCGTCGACCTCCTATATTGCTTCCACCCATGCCCATAGCCGAATGGAAATAGGATTTCAACTATATGGATTTCATTTCAGGGTTACCAAAGTCGAGGAAGGGGCATGACTCCATTTGGGTGATCATGGACTGGTTGATGAAATCGTCTCATTTCCTCCCTATTAGTCTCAAACTCAGGAGACGCTTTCGCTAGGCTATACATCAAGGAGATAGTGCGTCTGCATGGAGAGCCTAAGGAGATCGTTCTGGACTCGTATCCAGGAAGCAATGGGCATGAAACTGAAGTTCAGTACCGCGTTCCACCCACAGACGAATGGGTAGACAAAACGGGTGAATCAGGTGTTAGAGGACATGTTGCGAGCTTGTGTGCTTGATTTCAAGGACAGTTGGGACGACTGTCTTCCTTATGCCGAGTTCGCTTATAACAACAGCTTTCAGGCGATTATTGGCATGGCCCCCTACGAAGCATTGTATGGGTGCCCCTGTCGAGCAGCGCATTGCTAGGCAGAGGTTGGCAAGAAGAGTTTGATTGGCCCCGAGTTAGTGCAGGCGACCTCGGAGAAGATTAACATTATCAGGAGTCGACTCCTGGCAGCACAGAGCAGACAGAAGAGTTGCGCCGATACGAGACGACGACCGCTAGAGTTTGAGGTTGGGGACCATGTGTTTCTTAAGGTCTCCCCCATAAAGGGAGTCCTTTGGTTTGGAAAGAAAGGGAAGCTCACGCCGAGATTCATAAGCTCATTCCAAATACTAGACAAAGTGGGTGTGGTTGTGTACCGCCTTGCATTGCCCACACCACCCGCAGGTATGCACAATGTATTTCACATATATATATAATGAAGAAATACATCCTGACCCTGCCCATATTATCAAATGAGAGCAGGTACAGTTGAGTGAGGATGCTACTTATGTATAGCGACCCACGCGTATCTTAGACAGGAAGGATCAGGTGCTGCGCAGTAAAGTGATTCCACTTGTGAAGGTACTAAGGACACACCACACTGAGGAAGAGGCTACTTGGGAAATAGAAGCTGAGGTCCGCAAGAAATACCCTCAGATTTTCGAGAAGTACGACAAGGTACTAATTTCGAGGATGAAATTTTTCTTTAAGTGGGGTGGATTGTAACGTCTCAGAAAAATCCGTACAAAGACCCGAGTATCACCTCAGACAGAAATCACTAAGGACAGAATCCTTTAAAAATTACATGAAAATTAATTGAGTATTAAACTAAATTGATAAGCAAATTAGCTTGAACTGCTTTATATACGAACTGTAAGACCCAAACACAGTAGAATCGCTAACCCAACATTACCTAAAAACGTAGGATCAATCTCAAAACCCAGTTGCTCTCGAGAGCCCACTGAAACTCTATATTGGACCTAGACCGTGCATCGAAAGTCCGATTACTGCGAAACTATACGATTATGACCACCTTACTTGACTTGACAACTATCTCAAAAATCAAGGCGAAATAGTGTCCAGAAATACACAACTTGAGCCCGAAGCGAGGTGTGTGAGAAACATGAATATCTTTAGAAAATAGACTCAAAATTAAGTGAATTGGGTCGTTCGCTTGCAGGCCAAATTTAAGGTTTCAGACCGTCAAATTTTGACCCAACTACACCATCAGATCAGGAAAATCTTCCTACACATGTCAATGCACTTGTGGTCCTGATCGAGAGATGATGACCGTTGAACTGAAACTGGTCCTCCGCGATCGATCTACAAATCCGATCGAACCGAAAACTTAACCTAACATAGATCCATTGTCAGAGAACTTTCTCTAGACCGTATGTAGAAAATGGGCCTCCAGATGAGCTCCGTTGGACCGAAACAGTCAACCTTTGGCGATATCCTAAGTATACCATGGCCCTGGGGCCATTGACATCAGTTCTGGGCCTATATAAGGGCCTTAATCCACCCCTCTCTCATTCCATACGAATTTTCAAACCCTAAGAGAGAGAAGAGAGAAAAAGAGAAGGAAAAAGTGAGGAGAAGAGAGAGAGTATAGCGTCCCGAATCATATAGATAATTATACACACACCTAGACATGTATGTATTTGTCCCACGAAGAATACATTGAAGACTTAAACATAATGAACCGGTGAGAATGTTAGGAACAATTAAATTTTAGGTAGTATCTTAAATAATTAGGATACACAGCGAAAGCATAATGGGCCATGTATAATTATCCCTTACGAGAATACAAGATTTTGATGATATTGCGTGATATCCCCATGAATTTAAAACAATTGAGGATTATGGACGGATGAAACTATGTTAATGTGAAATTTACGAAGTTTGACTCAAATTCTAAATCCTATAAAATCTTAAAAGATTTCAATGCCCTAATCAAGAAAATGATCGAGATTCAATAGGAATATGAATTGATACCAGTAAAGCCTCTGTACTGCGCAGACAAAGGATCTGTATATCGGGCTCAAACCCACTACAACCATCTATTCATATTACCTCTAACACAAGAAATAGGGAATTCTTAATGGCATGGAAAATGACTCGGATAATAGAAGTACTAAATTTCGGAGGCGAAATTATGTTTAAGGGGGGTAGATTGTAATGCCCTGAACATTTTAATACCCGAGTATTGAAAGTTCTTGAGCGTTACCAAGAAATTTACTTAACATGTGCACATGTACAATACCAATCCAACTATTCTAGCCTTACATCCTCGCCCTGACACAAACCTAACCTTACATCCTCGCCCTGACACAAACCTAACCGTTAGGAATGACCCTCATTCATAGATCAAGCCATCTGACCATTGATTTTCAGGAAGGACCATCCACCACATGATTTGACATAAGTGCCTTTCCACGAAGGACACGATGAATAACTTCCTATCCGTAGTGATTTAAATATATATTCCTTTATAAGAATTTCTTTAAAATGTGCCTATAACTATGTAGAGCCATTGGATTTCCCAAAACTCACAGATCAACAATAGTTACAAAAATGTCATTGACCTAGACCCTAGAATTCTAAATCACATGGTTCCCAAAATCCATTCCATACGAAATTTTATACCAGCCCTAATTATCATAAATCAACCATACGTGTCGAATTTCAACCCTTATATCGTAGTAAATCAGCTACTTGACCTCTACATCCATTCGTACACTTATTAGATCAAGATTTTGACCTGTCCATCTTATTCACACCATATGAATGTGCTTAATCCACCATTGGATCTACAATCTGAGGAATTTACATATGTGAACAAGTCACTCAAATATAACGGTGTACATGTTCTACCCCTAATCACTCCAGAAATCCACTTTATGCCTATCCATTTATGAAATTGACTATACATCCACCTACATATATAATCAGAGTGCTAACCATCAAGACCCCTTATTTTTATCAAGTCATATGACCATCCCTCATATTTGGATCCGCCAACCAGGCCCCGCGAACATCATGGTAGACCGAGTATCATAAAGATCTTAGCGTCCAGATCCAAACCACCTAGTAACTTATCAATCAGAGGTGTACAAATGTTATTTTGAATTACGGAGTGTGTTAGCCATTAAGGGAGCATCTTCGTCATCCTTGATGGATCGGGGCCCAAATTTAACCGGTTAAGAGATCTCGAGAAATGAGGACTGTCGGTAAAGTTTCACTCCTTTTGGACAGTGCAATAGGGAGCAACGGATGATAGAAGTTACTAAAAAGGAAAATGGCAAATTTGTAAATACCAAAGTGCATGGCAAACCAAGTATGAAGAAGGATTGAGCTATACGGTGAATACCACCCCATGCATTAGCAGATAGTGTGGGCCACCTGAAGATCGGATCGGACTCAAACTTGGGGCCATGGGACACCATGATGTGCAGAAGATGGTGGAAGGCTTGGATTTCCTGGAAGACCATCGTAAGTGGACCCCACTAATTCCCAACAACCATGCGGAACGTCAGCTAATGGGCGGTGAAATGTTTTTTTTTTACACACGTACACACACCCCACACACGCACTCCGTGGGATTTCACCATTGGTGGGTACTCGAACCCTTGATCCGGTGTTGAAACTCTAGGGAGTCTACCACCCGAGTAAGAGTAAGGACCCGGGCGGTGAAACATTAAAATAAAGGGACTCATCCCATCTCCCCATCTTTGACGTGGGCCATCCGATTGTCGGATCCACCCCAAATTTCAGCCACGACCTAGCACCCTCACACAGAACAAATGAAGGGTGTGGATCTGCTAAAGGATTGCCACAAGTGGGCCCACCAACCATCGCAGATCCAAAAACTTCGGCTACGCGTATGAACGTGAATTGCGGATGCAACTGGGGCCACTGCAAGCCGTTGGACGATCAAGGTCTGGATCGTGGCCATGATCCAGACCATCCAGACATTAGAAGCAGGAATTTCGGCCGCCCCCATGATGGCAGAAGTGATTGGAAGGGGCGGTGGGCTGCACACAGCTTCCAAACGTCCCTGCATGGAAATAGGGTGCGCAAGAAGGGCCGTCCGACTCTCTGTTGGAGACTACCTTGCGCAAGAAACCTCTGAAAGATCCTATCCTTATAAATAAACCTCCTTCGACCGACGGTAAGGAAGAAAGGAAATCAAGCAAGGAAAGAAAGAAAGAAAAGAAAAAGGAAAGAAAGAGAGAGAGAAGCTGCCACACGTGAAACCAATTGTCAAGTGCCTATTCTGAATCTAGGATCGAGCGATTCAACAAACTGGTAGATCTTTTCTTCTTCTTTCCCTTCTATCTTTCCTATTCCAGCAACAATGGTGTGAAAGTTGCTTAGGTCTAACGTTATCATAAACCTAGACTTAGTTTAATCCTAACTATTTACAACATGAGAATTAGGATAAAGTTGGACCACCAGGTGTGTCTCTGGGCATTTAACTTTTGGTAATAGACGATTAGGCGACCAAAGGTGAGGGTTTTATCCTTTAAAATTACGGTAATTTAGGTTGGTTTATTTACTTTGCCTTCTGTTACATTCCTATTATTTGGCCTCTTTTATGCCTTTAGTAACATGAATTATCTTGCCCTACATGTTTATATGTTTCTTGTGATTTTATTCTTTCAATTGATTTAGTTGATATCATCACTACCTGTTAGCCCTTCTAGGATCATGACATCACGTCTGTTATAAAGAATTTCTCTGAATTAATGGGAGGCCATGGATGCAAGCCTTGCCCCTACCTCAGCGAATTATTGAGTTAGCTCTGCCACTTGTCTATTCATTTAAGTTAGTTATTGCCACTCTTCAATTTTATTGAATTGACCATTGTCATTCTTTTCTTATTATGTTGGCCTTGTGCCATCTATCTTTACGGCTTGGGTATGTGTCTTGCCATTTCAGGACCTCCATAACTTAGTGGATATTCTTTATTATCCGGATTCAGTTATATTTGTTATGATTCAGTTTATATTCTCTATAAGTGTAAGTAATATGTAAGATGTATCACAACTAGTAATTCAAACATTCTATCATGGACATAATGCACTCTAGGTAGAGACCCTCTTGGGGCACGTAAGTCCTTGAGCCTTCGGGTAGTGGTGCACATTTTCGATGTGGGTAATTCTCTATTATAGTTCCACATCACCCCGGGATTAGATGTTCACAAATAGTCACTCAGCCCATGTGTTGTGCACTTTGAGGTGTTCTCGTAAATCCACGGTAGCGTTGGCCATGTCGACGAATATCCGTAATTATGGGATGCGGGTCGAGCCGATTATCTATAAATTGTATTCTACAATATGATGATCACTAAGTATGATGAGCCCCACATACTTTGTTAGGCATGCATCTCATGTAGGTTGTTTGCGCATTTTGATATCCTCGTATTAGTGGACTACAGGACATATCAGAACCCTTTTCATTAACTGTTATGAATCTCTTAAATTATTGTTAATCTTAAAAGATAACCTTCACTATGAGTAGGGCATTGACCCTCTACCAACCGTACAGTTGATGTAGGCGACGTACAGATTGAAGACTTAGAGGACTACTTCCCTATAGAAGATTATCTTGAAAGCCTAAGAAGACAATTTTACTATTTAGTTTTACACTTCCGCTGTGAACTCTGATGTTGTAATAAACCTCTCATTATGAGGCCATTTGATTATTCCTTTTACTCTGATGAAATATAATCAAAACGGTTGATTTTATTCTTGTGAATGTTACCTTCATGAATATATCTGGATGTAAACCAAACGAAAAAAAATAGGATGTGATTTCAGAGCATCCAGTTTATTCATTGTTAACACCCGATTTCCTCGGGCACAAGTATAAACTCTGGCCGTGAAAATTCCGGCTGTTACAGAGAGTGAGAGATAGTTGCTGGGATTTATTTTCGTCGCTCCACGTGCCAAATCATCCTACCTACATCGCTATACCGGCAATTTCGATTTTGTTTTTGGGTAAGAAACCCTAACCCTAATCTGTTTTAGGTATCTAAGTAGAAGAATCGATGAAATAGCTAACCTATTTCATGATTCAGGTAGCCGTTGTGCCGTAGACAAAGGCGTAGTGTTCGAACTGAGTTCGATATGAGTTTATCGACAGAAGGTGCGGACAATAAACGTTTAGGTTATGGTTTTCAAGGCTTTCAATGTCAGTTAATTATTTATGACTGACTTGATTGCTATCACATGTGCTTAGATATGATGTTTTCCGTATATTACACATATATGTAAACTATGTTGATTTTAATGCATTTCATGTGTTTGTTGAAATTTTTAAATGAATATGGAATTAGGATTTGTGCTTACCATGATTATCGATTGAGAATATATGACTGTTGTACGTGTCGCAAATCCTTTGTGAAAGGATTTGCTATAATATCTGTTATAACTAATTTATTACATATATGTTGATATGTGTAGTCTAAGTGTTTGATAAAATGCCTGAATGAGAAAATGCTTGTTGAAATGTATTTAATTAAGGTGTTGAGATATGATTCTTAATTTCCTTATCTATAGTTACAATTTCCTTCATATACCTATCTTACTACTATGTGCTTTATGGTGAAATGTTTATATATGACAACATGTGTACTATATGCTAGTTAAAATGCTCAAATGAGATTTATGTTTGAATCTGCTGTCACATGCTATTTGAATATTGCATATGAATGCCTACGGTATTTGAATATGATTGGGACTACTGCGTAGTCCAGGCAATCAGTAATGATTCCCGAATTAGTGGTCGAGGTCGTTTCGCCAAACAAGACACGTTCATTGAATCCAAGTCATACGATGTTTGTCGACAGTGGTTAGGTCACGCGGAGTTCTTACACACTCCATGTCAATTAATTCAACGTGCAATCATACCAGTCGAGCTTGTCAAGTAACTCGATTGGCCTAATGTATGTTCACCATGTATGGACGCTACTGCTTGAATCTAAGGTATCACTTACCAGTGCAAAGCCTGTTTAACTTGGTACAATGATCCGCTAAGACTCATGAGCCGGGCATGGTGGTATGGGACACTACGCTGGGTGACGAGCCTCCCCGTATTGTCCAGTGAGTAAACCAAACTCGTGAGCCAAATACGGTAGTATGGGACACTGTATTCGAGCTGTCGGCCTACGATCAGGTGACGAGCCTCTCGTAGTGACCTCGAGTATACATTAAGACTATGCTAAGGTGACGAGCCTTTTCGTAGTGACTTAGAGTATAAACTAGGCATACAATGAGGTGACGAGCCTCTCCGTAACGACCTGGAACTGCCATCGTATGTGACTAACTAGGATTGACGACCCTAGATGGATCATTGTTTGGGTCAATGATATAAAGGGAGGTACCTTAGCTTCTCAAACCTACTGTATGAATAAGTCTAAGTAAGAACTTGGCTAATCACGCACATGCACCGCATTGCATGTGCCTTTGGCGTTGGAGTTGAGCACAGTGGGAGTGTTGTATGCTGCGATCGTGAGATAATGTCGCAGAGGGAGTGCAGGCGAGGGCATGCAACATTACAGCAAATCATTCCTACATTAATAAGAGTATTTAGGATATGATTATTGTATTGCTTTATCATTACTGTTTGATTGAATTGATAACATGTTAACCTTTGCCTTATAGCTCCACTGAGTTGATCACTCACTCTCACTCTGGGATGGTATTTTAAAACACCAACCAGACTCTGTTGTAGTTTCATATGACGGCGAGGCTTATGAGACGGAGCTTGTCTTCTATGACGACGAGGGGGAGTTCTCCTATTTGCAAATCTCTGGCAGGTCTATGTAGATCTGGAGTTGCGTCACCGGGGCTACAGGGATATGGATTAGATAATATTACACTTTTTTGTAAATTTTGGAATTATACATGTAATTAGTTAACCCGGTGACTTTCATACTCTCGAGACTTACAATCACTTATATGCTCTATATATTTATCACAGTCTTCCGCTTACATAATCTAATTGTCTCTAGAGTATGATATGCTGATTTAGTATAATCTCATTCATGTTTAAGGTGCTAATATAGACAACATTTAATCATCATTATCTATGTTGTATAAGTGATGCGTTAGAACTCGGGAGCTGGGCTTTTGCTCGACCTCCGATTTTCAGGGCATTACAGTATACATATATACACACACATATGTATATTATATTATATATATATACACACACACACAAACATATACATCTATATATTATATGTATATGTATATGTGTTACGCCCCAGACTCGGTAATCGGACTCACAAGGAACCCGATGGCCGATTCTAGCCGCAATAGCATCCGTAGTACCCCATTCTCGGCTCATGAGGCAGGTTCTGATCCTAGGATCCTATAATGAGGATTTCCATAATAATATAATAATTTTCACTACGAGCATACCCAAGATCACAACAAATATATCTAAGAATAATAAGGCTCACATCACAAAATCCACTAAGAATTTAAACTTTTATAAGTTTACATTAGGTTCAAAAGGACATACAGAAGATAATAGAAAAGGAGAGAAAGGAAAGTCTGCAATACTGGGTCCTCAAGCTTAGCTATAATCCAGGCTCTGCTGCTATGACGCCTGCCTAGAGTCTCCTGCACGCATCAATCATGCATAAGCTTATAGAAGCTTAGAGGGTGGTGAAAGTGTATGATAACGGTGCACGGAATAATAGTAGGAGATGCAAGAAGGGAAAACACGCTCAATGAGGATATCACCAGCCTTACCAAGGCTTATCATGAATACGATGCAATGAGTACTGGGCGTCATACCAAGGCAATGCATGAAATGGCTTATACAACCAATGCTAATACGATGCAAGTAATGTCAGTGCTCATATCCAATCCATATGTCAAGTACGTTTCCAATCATATGGAAATCACCGGGGTCCATTACACTACTGGATGACTACCGCTCTATAGACCCCGCACAGTCAAACGAGTGTAAGAGACCTCACTACCTGTCTGTGGACAGCCAATCACCAGCAAGGTCTGACGGTAGCGGACCCATTTCACAAGCTAGTCAGACTCAGCCTAATAATGCCCTCCCTCACAGGCGGATAAGGCCACATCCCTACCCAACCGACTATACGACAGTAGGAGTCGCAGCCTAACGGTACAAGGCCCTCGTGCGCTCATAGTTTTCACTCGGTCACAACATTGGGGCAGTCCCTTGGTACCATGGAAGTTTTGAGAATCTCACCCATGGGCATCCTATGCACCCAATATGCTTAAATATCATTTCTGGTGTCCACATATATGGCCATCCACGAATGTCCCTATGGAAGCAAGGCCCTGATGAAGCAAGGGCGGTATCATCATGAAATGCGATACTAATGCATGAGTCACACATACAGATCATGCACCAGCTTCAGACACTCAATGTGCATAAGGGAAGAAACTTCATCCCTTTATGACCACCGTACAATGCAATCAATTCACACAAATGATGCGTATGGGTCACAACAACGTAAGTGCGCTACCTGTAGAATATGCATTCCTCCTTCCCAAGGAGGGACAATAACAAGATATATATATATAGGTACTCTAAGGAGAAATGAAGTTCTCTTAGTGGGGGCCCAATAGTTCAGGATGACCCACAAGCTAGGGGAGTCCTAAGGCCTCAGAAAAGGAAATGGGCCTAACAAGGTCCAAGGTGGGCCTTCAACCACCTATAAGGTCCTTATGGGCCTACCTTAGGGCCACCAAGGAGGACATCTAACCTCAACTGGGTCCCAAAAAGATAGCCTGCTACGTATGTAAGAAAAGTCCAAGGCCCAATCAATCCATGGCCTAGTGGGCCATACACTAAGCCCAATACATAGGCAACCTGGTGGGCCCTTAAGCAAGGTTAGGGCCCAACCATAAGGGTCATGGGTTCACTCATTGTGGTGGGCCTAATGAGTAGCCCATTATCCCAACATATGGGAAATCCTTATATTCAACACAAGTAAGTTGAGCCTCACATCTCAGCCCAAGTATGGATTTATCATAGTAGGCAAGCAAGGGCCCAACTACTTGAGTATTTGGCCTATAAAACCCATCACAATGGCATGGTAAATTTAGGACCCAAGGGTCCAATGGGCCTATTAAAAGTCCAGCCCAACCAAGGCTATAAGGCCCATTAATTAACTAGAAGACTAGCCCAAGAAGAATCCAATTGGAATGGGCCTTTAATCATGCACTAATTAAGCCCAAAAATAAAATTAAAATGGTAAGATAACTGACTTAAATCTTCCTCAATCTAGTAGGCCACACTAGCCCAAAATAACATTTATAGGCAACAATTATTAGGCTCATTGCCAAATTCCTGCCCACCCATTTTTCTGGGTTAGTTGGAATCCAACGACCAAAAAATTATTTTATAGTAGATGAAATTCCTAATGGCCCACATACATAACAGTGAGTCCCACCAGATGAGAGGGGGGGATATAACTCAATATCAAGTGGGTCATGCCGTTGGAGTGCGGGCCCAACAGCGGCCCAAGACAGGGATGCCTCATGTGTAGGCAGCCCTATGGACCCAAGTATTTATCCCAGAATCTCATCCAAATGGGCCCCAATTGGAAACCACTGAAGGGAAAAATGATCAAGTCCCTTAACGACCTCACATGGATGGATGATGGGATATACAACACATCAAGGTGGGCACAAAAAGTAGGCTGGACGCCCCAGCCTAGGTGTCCCTACCTGGTGGGCCACTCTAGGCCGCACTGCGAGCAGTACAAGGGCCTGATGGCTCTGAAATTTTTGCAGGGGGATACTTCCATGGGTGGGCCAAACCCTCACAAAATTTCAGGATTTTTAAGTATCTAGAAAATTTTTAATTAATTTAAATAAAGCAGTCTGTTTAGAAAATCAGACTGATATGGACGTCCCAATGTGGTGGGCCGGTCCAGCCACCACCATGGTGTGTACAAGCGTCCATTGGCCACCAAATTTTGTAGGTGGGTCCTACAATGGGTGGGCCACCTCATTGCAAAATTTTAGAACTTTTGAGATACTATAATTATTTTATTTAATTCACATAAATTATGGACAACAAGGTCCAGAAATAATTTCTGCTGAAACAATGCTGCTGCCCCTGACTTGTGCACCCCATTAGAGTGGGCCCAGATCTGCCAAAATTTGAAAAAATGTAGGGCCAACATCCCTGTACAAGTATACAACAAGGTGGGGTCCACAAAGGTGGCCCACCGTTTCAGAAACAAGCTGATATTTATGTTTTTACAACATGCAGAGTGGTTGGACAGTCCAGAAAATCTTGACTGACCAACCTTCTTGGCCCACCTTTTTGGGTCATCAATCAAGGGCGGATGGAGGTGGGATTCAACACACATCAAGGTGGGGTCCATACCTCTAAGAATCATCTATCAATGGGGGTGAAACATCCCTCTTATTAGTCCATAATCCTGACCCAAAAACCATCCAGCAACTGTCTAGAAAATTTCTGGACAGTAACATATATATATGAAATGAATTGAGCATAGGAACCAACATAAGGGGAATCACCCCACGAAATCAGTGTTGTGGTCCACCTCAATGGGCCTCACAAACATCCAGACTAATTTTCCTTCATAAAACCTATTGCATGCATCCGATATGGAGGAATTAGGGTGCCAACTTCCAAGGAATGGACAGCCATGGGCGTCCACCTTGCTTGGACGGTCTGGATATTCTAAGGCCCCCAAGTGGGCCACACACATCAGAAATAAAAGATAGAATAAGGAAAAAATGAAGGTCCGGCCACAAGAGAGGATCTCCGCCACTATTGAGGTCCTCCCTTCATCACGACACATTCATGTCATCCATTAGATCATATACAATCTAGATCTAACACATGCATGGAATTGGGAATCAATCTAATGGTGGGAATGCCTTTCCCACCTAAATTTATGGTCTAGATGACCCCTAAAAGACATGCATCAAAGAAAAATGCTACGATGGGGTCCATGGAGAATGGCCCCATCCATGGAGCTTGCATGTAAAGGAATGGACCATTAACCTTAATCATGGAAACATGGGGGACCTCCATCATCACTTGATGGGCCCCACAAGTTCCTAAGGATGAGATGAAGGGGAATCTACCACAAGAAAATTAGAAAATACTAAGCTAAGTGCACCCACCTTAATGGATCTTCAAGATTCTCCTATCTCCAAGCTCCTTAAGCTCCAACGGTTATAGATCTATGGTTGAGATTACTTTTCAAAGGTTAGATTGGGAGGTTTTTGAGAGAAAATGGGCTAGAGTTGTTGAAATATGGGGGATGTCCAAGGGCTTTCTCTTGGGTTGCTAGAGGAGAGAAAATGAAGGATATGAGAAGAAGATGGAGTGTTGTAGAGAACTCTTCATTGCAATGTAAGGAAATCATTGTTTTTTGGGAAGAAAGCTCATGATGACCTTTTTGGGAAGAAAATCCATGATGGCTTGTAAGAGAGTTGACTAGATGGCTATAAGTAATGATAGCTCTCATAGGAAATGATGGAACTAGGTGGGTCCCACATCGTGATCAATATCCTAAATAATGCGTAGCTTACAACTTTTGATGCACACGTTGGATTTATACATGAGACGCGGCGTTGGAACCGCAGAGACGATGCGGTCGCAATGGCATAGGTCTTGGGTCAAACCAGGTCGGGTCTACGAGACCGAACTCAAGGATGACTGCAAACACTACCCAAGGGTCGCGGGTCGCCGGAATTTTATCGGTAGGACTGCGGGACCAAAATGAACAAGATGCATACTCACACACACACATGCACACATGCGAACTCGGGTCGGGTCTCACAATATGTATGTGTATATATGTTGATATGTATATGTGTATGTATATACATGTATATGTGTATATATATATGTATATATATGTATACGTATATATGTGTGTGTGTGTGTGTATTTATATATGTATGTATTATATGTATTTATATATCTATGTATATGTATGTATGTATGTATGTATGTATGTATATCTACATGTATATGTGTGTATATGTATATATGTATATGTGTATGTATATGTGTGTGTGTATGTATGTATATGTATTTGTGTATCTATATATATATATATGTATGTATGTATGTATGGATACATGTGTCTATGTATATATGTATATACACACACACACACATATGTATATGTATATGTATATGTATGTGTATGTGTATGTGTATATGTGTATATGTATATGTGTGTGTATGTGTGTGTATGTGTGTATATATGTATGTATACATATACACTCATACATGTACACACATTTACAAATGCATATACACATATACATACACATACATATTCATATATATATATATATATATATATGTATATGTGTATATATATATATATACACACACATACATATATATATATATACATACATATATATATGTGTGTGTGTGCGTGTGTGTGCGCGCGTGTATATATATATATACACATATACATACGTGTATACATATACATACACATACACATACATATAATATATACATGTATACGTATACATTCATATATATAACCATGTATGTTAGTTTATCTTATAGGAGTCACGACCCTTAAGAAGACGAGTAGTGTTCATAATTTAATATATTATGCAAATACACTTCTCTCAGATAATTCTTTACCAAATCCTCATATTCCCAAAAAATCTGGAACAACTCTTGACGAGAAAGATGAGAATGATGTTAATGAAGTAAGGCAAGCTCCTCCACCACCACCACCTCTAATTAACATGGCAGATGCTGGACATAACACGTAACTCTCATTATTCACAATCACTATTTGAGCTAACATCGCAGGACCAAATGTTCAGCCGTAGGACGCTACCTTTGGGTTGGTAGCACAGATGGCGGCAATGCTAAAACAAAAACAGGATCAATTCACAATTCAGTAGGACATGTTAGCTACCTTGAAACAGACATCCTAATATCAATGGAACACATCTCCACTAAGGTTTGATCAGCCTCGTGAGGTAGATTTACTTGAAAGGTTTACAAAGTTACAACGACCGGTCTTCAATGGTGCATTTACCCATTAATAGTAGAAGATTGGTTGAAGTAGATTGAGTAAGTTAATGTACTGATTTGAATGTTTTGTTGCAATATTTTATAATGCGGTAAATTATATGTTAATTTGTGCTAAATTGCATAAAATTATAATTGTACATTAAATTTATTTATCAAGACTACTATATATAACAGTTATGAAAATGATACGTTCATACATCATCCCTTATTCATTGCTTTTGCTTAATGCATGGTCAATTATATGGGCCCTTCGTGGAAGAAATACCGATCCTGGTAGAGCATTACTAGATGCAGGCTATGCCCAAACCTACTGAAAGGTGGAAGCTTACCCAACGGGTGGATGCGGGTTGGCGACCTATAACCCAAGTTTAAAATCAAATTAATATTCATTTTTCCCTTCCTCTAGGTCTTTATGTCATAATCATGAGGTAAGACATCAAATAAATATTATAGTCGGCACTAGGTGTCACGCCCCAAACTCAGAAACCGGGCTCACAAAATTTTCGATCGCCGAATCCAGGGCCGACAACCTCCATAGTACCCCATTCTCGGCTCCCAGCACAATGCATACCAAGTTCCGATTCTGGGATCCTATAAGGAGGATTTTCAACATGAATTTGTTTCATCATAAGCATAACCATAGCATAACCCACGAACAATAACAACAAGAACACCATCACAAAATCCACTATGATACAAAATTTTAAGTACAGTGCACATAAAGGGAAATACAATGATGATAATAGCCAAAATCTCCTGAAGCTCTGCGGCACGCTCCTCCTCCTGCTCTTGCTCAGTTATAGCTTAGCGTCACCCGCACGTGTCAATCGTGCATAAGCTTATAGAAAGTTTACAGGGTGATGTAAGTGTGTTCACAATATGAGCGTGCTCGGAATGCAATGTCAGAGTAATGCGGAATATGCTAGCAAATCTATAAATACTGTTAGCGATACCAAGGTTATGCGATGCAAGGCATGAATGCTATGGGCCACACCAAGGCCATGTGATGCAAGGCATGAATGCTATCGGCCACACCATGGCCATGCGATACGAGATGCAACTCAAGCATACCAATCCTCATCTAAATCCACATATCAATACAGCTCAACTCTGAGATATTACTAGGGTCTAATACACTATACACCATATCACCGCCCTACACTGGACTCGCAACCGTGCAAGTGGAAGAGACCTCACTACCCACCTGACTAGCAGTCAACCAATATCTACCCGGCACGTCGATAGCGGACCCATTTACAAGATGGTCAGACTCAGCCTAGCATTTCCCTCTCTCCTCGGGCGGGTAAGGCTACACCCCCTTCCAATCGATCACTACATAGTGGAAGACGCAGCCTCCTGGTATTCGGCCCTCATGCGCTCATACATCTACTCGATCTAGGCATTAGAGCATCCTCCATGGTACCATAAGGGTTTGAGGACTTTCACCCTGGGACATCCTACGAGTCCCCGTGCTTAAACAGTATTTTCGGTATCCTACCATCCACGTTATATCTACGAAGGTTATAGCCCTAATGCCGCTAGGGCGTACAGTAATCATATTCATACAATGAAAGATGCATGAGTCATACAGTCCAGTCATGCATCAATCTTGCTCGTGTCATGCACTCATGTGGGACAACTCTGCCTATTAGGGAGTCCCATGAACAACCTGCCCAATGTCATATGCAATGATCAACCACATCTCATATCAAACATGCAGATGATACGTATAGACATGTATCATTATGTTATGTTATCACATACTCATAATCAACACCGGTAATCGGCATTGATAATAGGCATCGATAATCGGCATCAACGATCGGCCTATACATACATGGCGGGGTACATAAATGAATAGCTGATCTAAGCCATAATATAAAGATTGGCCCTCGGCCGTGGATATACCAATCTGATAGCACGGATCCATCCGTCTACGGTGATGATGGACTATGCAACATTGATGGGGCCCAATGATTTGGGTTAACCCACAAGAATAAATGGATCATGCAATATCAATGGGGCCCAATGATTTAGGTTAACCCACTAAGAAAATGATGAGAATGGGCCTAATAAGGCGTAAGGGAAGGTCACAATGTAGACATTTAACCATCACTGCCCATCAATGTGGACATTTAACCAACATTACTCCCTAGGAGTGGCCCACATAGAGCCTAACATAAAGTGGGCCCATGGCCTCACACAAGGGCCTAATGTACATCACGATGGGCTTCACTCATGGGCCACATATGCATTACTTTGAACCTTACCAAATGGGCCTCATACATCACATCGGGCCTCATCATATGGGCCTCATATGCTACACATCAAGCCTCATTATAAGGGCCCCATATACATCAAATTAGGCCTCACTTATGGGCCTCATATGCTACACATCGAGCCTCATTATAAGGGCCTCATATACATCAAATTGGGCCTCACATATGGGCCTCATATGCTACACATCGGGCCTCATTATAAGGGTCTCATATACATCAAATTGGGCCTCAAACAAGGGCCACACATATATCAAGGCAGGCCCCATGATTTGGATGGTTTGGAGAAACACATACATTGCATGGGTCCCACCATCCATACCTGGATGGTGGATAGCATGGATGAACGCATGCATCATGATGGGGCCCACCATCTATATCATGGTGGGCCACGTCCAAAAGAAAGAGAAATGGATGGACGGCTTGGAATAAAACACATATATCATGGTAAGCCCCACATGGCACCATGGATGCACGGAGTGGATACAACACTACATCCAAGTGGGCTTCACACGCCCTATCCAGATGGACAACGTGGATACATGACACATACATCAGAAAGGGTCCCACATCGATGGTGTGTATAAGACACATACACTACAGTGGGATCCACGTAATGTTAGATGGATGCTGTGGATGTAAAATAAATGCATAAAGGTGGGTCTTATCCCACACGTGCAGCACATGTGGGGTGGGCCCCACACGACTGATGAATGGGGCAATGTGTATAGAACACATGCACCATGGATGGGATCCCACCGTCTTACACATATGGATGGTGAGGATGGGACCATACATCATGGCCTGGCTCCACATGGCTAGGATGGAACACGTACATCGATGTGGGGTCCCACACCATGGAGTGGATGTATAACATATATATCAAGGTGGGTCCCACCCACACGTGCAGGGGTGGCCCACATCCTCCAGATGGATGGACGGTTTGGATATAACAATACATCATGGTGGAGTCCACCGTCCTGGCCAATGGACGGCTGGATGAAACCATACATCACGGTGGGGCACACACTGCAGCTGGTGACGTCTGCTGGGACTCACCATCTAGATGGACGGTGTGGGAACACCACATACATTAAGGTGGGTCCACACATGTGGCACCCACCATCTTGTAAGACCAAGCTAATATTTGTATTTCACCTCCATTCAGACGTCCTGAGATAGACAGCAAGTGGGCCTCAGTTGCTGGGCGTCTAAAAAATTTGGACAATCCAGATTTTATCATATCAAATGGGCCACACACATACATCATCATCATCAAAATAGAGAGAGAGAAATGGCGGAGATGGGAGGAGCTCCGCCACTATGAGCTCCTCCATGTACATGCATACATCATATTGATATCCCAAAATAGGTGGGCCTCAAATCAAAAAATCAGGTGGAAAACCATTTCTCCACAACAAAGATCAAGGCCTAGATGGCCATTATAAGATGGATAACTTAGAAACTTCATGGTGGGATTCATGGAGAATGGTCCTACCATAGGTAGATACATACATGATGTGATGGGCTTTAGGCCACATCTAGGGACCAAGATGGGATCCCCACCATTGACTGGTGGATCTCACTTGTCCCAAGCTAAAGAAAATAAAGATCCATGAGAGAAATAGACCCTGGGAAGCACCCACCTTCAAATCTTGATCTCCTTCTTATCCTTCTTCCACTAATGGCTCCTAGAGCTCCAAGGAGGTCGATTTGATGGTCTAGATGAGGTTTGGAGGGTTGGATATGGGGGATTAGAGAGCTTGAGGTTGCTAGATTTTTGGGAGCTCTCCCTTGCTAGCAATGGAGGAAAATGAGAAATGAGGAAGAAAGAGAGGGAAAGAGGGAGTTGTAGTGGTGTAATGATGGGTTTGTAAGACCATAATGACTTGTAAGTCATGGGGAAGAGAAAGTGATAATAGCTAGGGGCTAGGGTGGGTAGGTAGGTAGGTAGGTAAGGTGAGGTCATCTCATAAGGCCTAGGGAAATGTGCCATGTGGGTCCCACAACGTGCGGTCCACTGCCATGATCAAGCACGATCCACATCTCATGATCTAAACATCGGATTGAAGCACGAGATGCGGCGACGGCGCGGTCGTAATGGCATGGGTCTCAGGTCGAACCGACTCGGGTTTACAAGATGTCACTCAGGGTCACATGCAAATGCAATCAAAAGGTCGCGAGTCACCGGAATTCGACCGAGAAGACCGTGAGATTGTACAGAACGAAATGGACACTAGGACCTGGGCCTGACATAGGAGGTTTTTAATCATGAACACTTAAGATTGAGAAATGCATATGTTTGCTCATTTTGGGATTAAGCCCTAAAATGATATGAAAAAATTGATGAATAACATGGATAAAGCACATGCAACATGGTGAGGCCCACAAAGCACCAACTAGTAGTGATATAGTTATTGGCTAACGTCGCTAGTCAAACTTGAGTGGATCCATGAGTTGTGCGGGATCCCAAATTATGGAGCCCATTGTGATGTATCTTTCTCACATCCACATCATTCATCCATGTTGAAAGCTCATTTTAGAACACGATACAAAAAATAAGAAGACTTGAATCTCATGTGGATCATAGTATAGGAAATAATAGTAATTGATCATTAAAAACTTCTTATGGGCACAGAAGTTTTTGGATCAAGATGATATTTATTTGGTATCTTTGTCCAAGTCTTTATTACCTCAACGGAAGCGGATTGCGTGATAAGTAAACTCTTTAAGGCTCACCATGATTTATGTATTGTATCCAATCTGTCCATCCATTTTACCATATAATTTTAAATCTTGATTCCAAAAATGAAGAATATCCAAATGTCAAATGAACCACACCATAGGAAATAATATGAATTAAACTTCTACCGTTGACAAATTCTTAAGGGCCATGGAAGTTTTGGATCAAGCTTATATTTAATTTTTCCCTTAATCCATGTTTGTAAGATTTTATGAACATGTTGGATGACAAATAAACATCATTGTGGGGCCTACCAAGGTTTTAATGGTGGAAATCATTATTCCCACTATTTCATGTGGTATGATCCACTTGAGCTCCGGATTTGCTTCAATTTTGGTCTCAACCCCATAAATAAGCTTGAAAATTGGATGGACGACATGGATAAATCATATACATTCACCGTGGGCCCATCTGAGTTTACTCAGTATGGTAAAAGATCTGATTTCCTTGTCAATAGATTGGATGGGAAATCGGATTACGTACTAAGTTACTCAGTATGCTCTTGTCGTACTTAGTAAACTCAGTCAAGCCCACCTTGAACGTATGTGGTCTATCTACGCCGTCCATCCATTTTTCCATCTAATTTAAGGGTTAAGCCCAAAACCGAAGCATATACAAAGATGAAATGGATCATACCACAGGACAGTTAGGATAATAATTTCCACCCATGAAACCTTTCTAGGCCCCACAATAATGTTTATTTGTCATCCAACTTGTTTATAAGATTATACAAACATGGATGAATAGAAAATAAAAATATAAGCATGTCCAAAACTTATGTGGCCCTAAGGGCTTGTTTGGATTAACGGTCCCGATTGAATTATATTGTATTAAACGGGTTAAAATATATTATATAATGTTTGATTTGGAGTTAAGATCCATGGAGTATCATGTGTGCGAATACATCATTTCATCAAAAAAATTTAAATGACGATAGTGTATTGTTAGACGGCTCTGCTTCTTACAATACAGCCTACTCAAGATGTAAGACCCATGTCCTAGTCCGTACCATTCCTTAGCTTCCGCGGTCCTTCCGGTGGAATTCTGGCAACCTTCGCACCGTATCCGATGTTTGCGCGTGATCCTAAACCGGGTCCCGCATACCTAAGTCGGTTCGAACCGAAACTTGTATCTTAGCGACCGCATCATCGCCGCGGTTCCAATACCGTGACTCGCGCACCGAACCGATGCCCAGGCCAGGAGATGTGGGCATGCGTTTATTCTGAAGAAACGCCGCGCATTGCGAATATCGAGAGAATCTCTATAATGTCCCATCAATCAATGTCAAGTACAAGCCTTACCCAAAGTACAATAACCCATCCCTACCATTTCAAAAGTCCACTCTCTCCTCCCCTCACCATTCCTCTTTTTTCCATTTTCAACCACAACCATACCACTTTTATAAATTTTCAACCCAACCGATACCCTTCCTTACATCACCCCATCCATATCATTCCCATCACTTCACTCTCTCTCTCATTTCTCAAATCTCCCAA
This sequence comes from Magnolia sinica, assembly GCF_029962835.1. Taxonomy (NCBI): domain Eukaryota; kingdom Viridiplantae; phylum Streptophyta; class Magnoliopsida; order Magnoliales; family Magnoliaceae; genus Magnolia; species Magnolia sinica. The sequence continues at coordinate 73,183,837 of NC_080578.1, read as the reverse complement.
GCAACCCAAAATTCCATACATCCAAGCTCTCCCTCCCAAATGCTAAGTGTGGCCCACTTTCCCTACTCTCTCATCTCCCATCTCAACTGTTGATCCATCATCTACCACCATCAAAGTTGAAGGCAAGGAACTTAGGAGCCTAAGGGAGCAAGGGGGAGGCCTAGAGGTGGGTGATCTACCGTTGTTTTCAATTTTAAGGGCCACTTGTTGTGGGACCCACTTGATGTTTGTATTGTATCAATGGAGGGCCTATAGTGGCGGGGTCCCTCTTCTCTATCACCGTATCTATCTCTCTCTCTCTCTCTCTCTCTCTCTCTCTCTCTCTCTTTCCTCTCCCTAGAATGTAGTGGGCCCCACTAAATCATGTTAAATCCACTCCATTCATCAATGGTGTGGCCCACCACATTTTAGGTAAAATCCACCATTCGGTGGGAAGTCCCACATGCGGATATATATATATATATATATATATATATATATATATATATATATATACAATATATTAATTTATATTATGCTAATGTTATGCTAATATATGAACATATATATATAGTTATGCTAATATATGAACATATATATATAGTTGGTGGGCCATGTCCATGTGGGACCCACCACAATGCATGTGTTTATCCATGCGACGCTGGACGGGCGTGGCCAACGCGGAGTGTGTATACTGACAGGGGTGTGTACTTACAAGCTTACAAAATAAGAAAAAGGGGCCTTTCTGGAGTGGGCTATCCATGTCGGCCCCACCTTGATGCAGGTACTTAATCGAAGCAGTCCATCCTCTTCCTCAGATCATTTTAGGCATTGAGCCGAAAAATGAACTTAATCTGGTTTCCTGGCGGGCCATGGTATAGGAAACAGTGTTCCTACCATTGATACACTCCCTAACACTCCTGTACATCAAAAACCATCCAATATTAGACTCGATAGGTTTGTATCGAGCCACAGGGACCAATGGCTGGAGTGGATCTTGCTGATGCGGGCCCCATCTACTAAAAACATAGAAAAACATTAAAAAAAAACCAACATACAGCAGCAGCTGACGCTGCTGCTGTCAGAGCACATGCAGGCGTTGCCTGCACTTGGCGGACGGAGACCGAGCTGGGCCTCATGGCCCCAGCTATGGGCCCCACTGTGATGCGTTTCGAACATCAACGCCGTGCATTGAGTGGGCCCCTAGGGCAGTGGCCCCCTGCCAAAAATCAGCCGTACATGAAACTCAGGTGGGCCATACCATCTAAAATCATGTGAGGACATGCCTAAAACATATAAAAACACTTGGTGGGGCCTACCTGAAATTTGGATGCGGCTGAAACTTGGCCTAAACCCTCAGCCAAGTGGGACACACATAATGGGTGGGCTGGATTTGTGAACCACATCACAGTGGGCTCCCTGTCCACATGATAAAAAATAATAACAAAAAAATAATAAATTAATATCACGGTGGGTCCACGTGGCCTTATGTACAGGTTGGATGTAAATAAACATTATGGTGGGCCCTGGTCCACGTGACCTTATGTATAGGTTGGATGTAAATAAACATTATGGTGAGCCCTGGTCCACGTGACCTCATGCACAAGTTGGATGTAAATAAACATTACAGTGGGCCCAGGTTGGGTGGAAAATAAATATTACTGTGGGCCCTAGGTCTGATTGACCTTATCAATGGGTTGGATGGAAAATAAACATTATGGTGGGCCCCACATGGGACCCACTTGTGTATGTATTGTAATCCACACCCTCCATTAGTGTGGGCTCCATCATGATGCATGTGTTTCATCCAAACCGGCCAACCATTTTGGAGCATAATTTGAGGCCATGTGATAAGGCCCATCTTGGTGTGTTTGTGGGCCGTCCGTCGAGGCCCACCTTGATATATACAAGGCCCACTTTGATTTGTATAAGGCCCATTGTGATGTATGCAAGGCCCATGTGACTAGGCCCATCTTGATGCATTTGTGGCCCGTCGTTGAGGCCCACCTTAATATATATATATATTGTATATATTTACATATATATATATATATATATATATATATATATATATGGGCCCCACCATGATGCATGTGTTGCAGATATCGTTTTATGGCATTAATGTGTATGTGGCCGTTGTTGAGGCCCACTGGATGTGAAGGTCCATTATTGAGGCCCACCTTGGGGCCCATGTGATTCGGGGCCCATGGGTTATGGCCCAAATGTACATAAGGCCCACTAATGCGGCCCACTATATAAGGCCCATTGTAATTTGTTCCACCATATTCTCAACTATCCTATTGGTGTGTGTGATTTCCTATATTCAATTTACATTCTTATGCCTTGGGAGCAATTATGGTTTGACGTCCACATTGTAAGGATGAATGTTGGTTAAATGTCCACATTGTCACACTCCTTAAGGCCACTGATAAGGTCCATACTTGTTGTGTGAAGGCCGTCAGGCCCATCTTCGTTTTAATCGGATCCCATCACCACATAACATGCATAGTATAGATCGTTCCATGATTCATTATCATACGCATCATATGTATGGTTGTGAGTGTTTGATCATTGCACATGCCTTCGGATAGATGGTTTATGGACTCCCTAATAGGCGGAGTTGCCCTACATGAGCGCGCGGTACGCGCAGGATTGTTGCATGTCTGATGGTATGATTCATGCACTTGCATTCATGTGATTGTGCTCATTATATGCCCTAGTGACATCAGGGCCATAGCCTCCACAGACACATCGTGGGTGGGTGGATTGGATACCGAAAATATTTGTTTCTAGCATACGGGCGTCATAGATGTCCCTGGGTGAAAATCTCTAAACCCGATGGTACTAGAGGATGACTCCAACATCTAGACCGAGTGGATATATAAGCGCACGAGGGCCGAATACCAGGAAGCCACGTCTCCCACTGTGTCGTGGTCGATTGGAAAAGGGTGTGGCCTTACTCGCCCGAGGGCAGGGGGCAACACTATGCTGAGTTTGACCAGCTCGGGAATGGGTCCGCTATCGACGTACCGGATAAGTATTGGCAGACTATTGCTCAGGCGGATAGTGAGGTTTCTTACGCTTTCTTTGTGCTGCTAGGAGAGCGACAATGCCATTTGGAGTGTACTAAACTCCGGTGATTATCCATAATGAGAACTATACTGATATATGATGAGGATTGGCATGCTTGAGTTGCATATCGCATCGCATGGCCGTGTTATGGCCGATAGCACTCATATCTTGCACCGCATAGCCTTGGTACGGTTGATTGCATCATATACTCATCACCATGATTCCACATTACTCTAACCTTGCATTTTGAGCACGCTTATATTGCGCACACACTTACACCACCCTCTAAGCTTTTTATAAGCCTATGCACGATCGATGCGTGCAGGTGATGCCAGGACACAGTTGTAGCCTTGCCGCAGTAGGAGCATACAGTCAAGCTTCAGGAGTTTTCGTTATCATTATCTTATATTTTCCTTTATACGCATTGTACCTCAAAGTTTTTTTTTATCATAGTTGATTTTATGATGGTGTTCTTGTGGTTATTATTCGTGGGTTATGCTTATAGTTATACTCATTATGAATCAAAATCATATTAGAAATCCTCCTTGTAAAATTTCAGGATCGGAACCTGGTGTATGGGTGCCGGGAGCCGAGAATGGGGTATTACGGAGGTTGTCGACACCGGATTCGGCGATCGGAAAATTTTGTGAGCCCGATTTCCAATTTTAGGGCGTGATAGAAGTTGGTATCAGAGCATAACTTGGGAATAACCCGGCATCACATGTTTGCTATGCGTTTAAGGCAGTTAGGTTCCGAGTGCGAAACCTTCCGATTGAGTTCCCTAACGTGTGATTCTCAAGGTTGATTGACGTCATTGTTCTTTCTTATAGGACATGCTGCCCAGGAGAGCGACCCGAGCGCACCCCGCTCCACCACTTGAGGCTCCAGCTTTACCACCTGCGCCTCCCGTTCCACCGCCAGAGATCCCTGCTCCCCTGCCTGAGGATGACGTTCCTCCACCTGATGTTGATGCGGATCCGACCGTGCGTTGAATGCCTTGCCACATCCTCCAGATGGATGGACGGTTTGGATATAACAATACATCATGGTGGAGTCCACCGTCCTAGCCAATGGATGGCTGGATGAAACCATACATCACGGTGGGGCACACACTGCAGCTGGAGACGTCTACTGGGACTCACCATCTAGATGGACGGTGTGGGAACACCACATACATTAAGGTGGGTCCACACGTGTGGCACCCACCATCTTGTAAGACCAAGCTAATATTTGTATTTCACCTCCATTCAGACGTCCTGAGATAGACAGCAAGTGGGCCTCAGTTGCTGGGCGTCTAAAAAATTTGGACAGTCCATATTTTATCATATCAAATGGGCCACACACATACATCATCATCATCAAAATAAAGAGAGAGAGAGAGAGAGAGAGAGAGAGAGAGAAATGGCGAAGATGGGAGGAGCTCCGCCACTATGAGCTCCTCCATGTACATGCATACATCATATTGATATCCCAAAATAGGTGGGCCTCAAATCAAAAAATCAGGTGGAAAACCATATCTCCACAACAAAGATCAAGGCCTAGATGGCCATTATAAGATGGATAACTTAGAAACTTCATGGTGGGATTCATGGAGAATGGTCCTACCATAGGTAGATACATGCATGATGTGATGGGCTTTAGGCCACATCTAGGGACCAAGATGGGATCCCCACCATTGACTGGTGGATCCCACTTGTCCCAAGCTAAAGAAAATAAAGATCCATGAGAGAAATAGACCCTGGGAAGCACCCACCTTCAAATCTTGATCTCCTTCTTATCCTTCTTCCACTAATGGCTCCTAGAGCTCCAAGGAGGTCGATTTGATGGTCTAGATGAGGTTTGGAGGGTTGGATATGGGGGATTAGAGAGCTTGAGTTGCTAGATTTTTGGGAGCTCTCCCTTGCTAGCAATGGAGGAAAATGAGAAATGAGGAAGAAAGAGAGGGAAAGAGGGAGTTGTAGTGGTGTAATGATGGGTTTGTAAGACCATAATGACTTGTAAGTCATGGGGAAGAGAAAGTGATAATAGTTAGGGGCTAGGGGGGTAGGGTGGCTAGGCTAGGCTAGGGTGGGTAGGTAGGTAGGTAGGTAGGGTGAGGTCATCTCATAAGGCCTAGGGAAATGTGCCATGTGGGTCCCACAACGTGCGGTCCACTGCCATGATCAAGCATGATCCACATCTCATGATCTAGACATCGGATTGAAGCACGAGATGTGGCGACGGCGCGGTCGCAATGGCATGGGTCTCAGGTCGAACCGACTCGGGTTTACAAGATGTGACTCAGGGTCACATGCAAATGCAATCAAAAGGTCGCGAGTCACTGGAATTCGACCGTGAGATCGTAAGAACGGAATGGACACTAAGACATGGGCCTGACATAGGAGGTTTTTAATCATGAACGCTTAAGATTGAGAAATGCATATGTTTGCTCATTTTGGGATTAAGCCCTAAAATGATATGAAAAAATTGATGAATAACATGGATAAAGCACATGCAACATGGTGAGGCCCACAAAGCACCAACTAGTAGTGATATAGTTATTGGCTAACGTCGCTAGTCAAACTTGAGTGGATCCATGAGTTGTGCGGGATCCCAAATTATGGAGCCCATTGTGATGTATCTTTCTCACATCCACATCATTCATCCATGTTGAAAGCTCATTTTAGAACACGATACAAAAAATAAGAAGACTTGAATCTCATGTGGATCATAGTATAGGAAACAATAGTAATTGATCATTAAAAACTACTTATGGGCACAAAAGTTTTTGGATCAAGATGATATTTCTTTGGTATCTTTGTCCAAGTCTTTATTACCTTATCAATGGAAGCGGATTGCGTGCTGAGTAAACTCTTTAAGGCTCACCATGATTTATGTATTGTATCCAATCCGTCCATCCATTTTACCATATAATTTTAAATCTTGATCTCAAAAATGAAGAATATCCAAATATCAAATGAACCACACCACAGGAAATAATATAAATTGAACTTCTACCGTTGACAAATTCTTAAGGGCCATGGAAGTTTTGGATCAAGCTTATATTTGATTTTTCCCTTAATCCATGTTTGTATGATTTTATGAACATGTTGGATGACAAATAAACATCACTGTGGGGCCTAGCAAGGTTTTAATGGTGGAAATCATTATTCCCACTGTTTCATGTGGTATGATCCACTTGAGCTCCGGATTTGCTTCAATTTTGGTCTTAACCCCATAAATAAGCTTGAAAATTGGATGGACGACATGGATAAATCATATACATTCACTGTGGGCCCATCTGAGTTTACTCAGTATGGTAAAAGATCCGATTTCCTTGTCAATAGATTAGATGGGAAATCGGATTACGTACTAAGTTACTCAGTATGCTCTTGTCATACTTAGTAAACTCAGTCAAGCCCACCTTGAACGTATGTGGTCTATCTACGCCGTCCATCCATTTTTCCATCTAATTTAAGGGTTAGGCCCAAAATCGAAGCATATACAAAGATGAAATGGATCATACCACAGGACAGTTAGGATAATAATTTCCACCCATGAAACCTTTCTAGGCTCCACAATAATGTTTATTTGTCATCCAACTTGTTTATAAGATTATACAAACATGGATGAATAGAAAACAAAAATATAAGCATGATCCAAAACTTATGTGGCCCTAAGGGTTTGTTTGGATTAACGGTCCCGATTGAATTATATTGTATTAAACGGGTTAAAATACATTATATAGTGTTTGATTTGGAGTTAAGATCCATGGAGTATCATGTGCGCGAATACATCATTTCATCAAAAAATTCAAATGACGATAGTGTATTATCAGACGGCTCTGCTTCTTGCAGTACAGCCTACTCAAGATGTAAGACCCATGTCCTAGTCCGTACCGTTCCGTTAGTTTCCGCGGTCCTTTCGGTGGAATTCCGGCAACCTTCGGACCGTATCCGATGTTTGCGCGTGATCCTAAACCGGGTCCCGCATACCTAAGTCGGTTTGAACCAAAACTTGTATCTTAGCGACTGCATCATCGCCGCGGTTCCAATGCCGTGACTCGCGCACCGAACCGATGCCTAGGCCAGGAGATATGAGCCTGCGTTTATTCTGAAGAAATGCCGCGCGTTGTGAATATCGAGGAAATCTCAACAATATGTCCCATCAATCAATGTCAAGTACAAGCCTTACCCAAGTACAACAACCCATCCCTACCTTTTCAAAAGTCCACTCTCTCTCTCTCCTCACCATTCCTCTTTTTTCCATTTTCAACCACAACCATACCACTTTTACAAATTTTCAACCCAACCCATACCCTTCCTTACATCACCCCATCCATATCATTCCCATCACTTCACTCTCTCTCTCATTTCTCAAATCTCCCAAGCAACCCAAAATTCCATACGTCCAAGCTTCTCCCTCCCAAATGCTAAGTGTGGCCCACTTTCCCTACTCTCTCATCTCCCATCTCAACTGCTGATCCATCATCTACCACCATCAAAGTTGAAGGCAAGGAACTTAGGAGCCTAAGGGAGCAAGGGGGGGCCTAGAGGTGGGTGATCTATCGTTGTTTTCAATTTTAAGGGCCACTTATTGTGGGACCCACTTGCTGTTTGTATTATATCAATGGAGGGCCCATAGTGGCGGGGTCCCTCCTCTTTATCACCGTATCTATCTCTCTCTCCTTCTCTCTCTCTCTCTTTCCTCTCCCTAGAATGTAGTGGGCCCCACCAAATCATGTTAAATCCACTCCATTCATCAATGGTGTGGCCCACCACGTTTTAGGTAAAATCCACCATTCAGTGGGAAGTCCCATGTGCAGATATATATATATATACACAATATATTATATTTATATTATGCTAATGTTATGCTAATATATAAACATATATATATATAGTTGGTGGGCCACGTCCATGTGGGACCCACCACAATGCATGTGTTTATCCATGCGACGCTGGACGAGTGTGGCCAACACGGAGTGTGTATACTGACAGGGGTGTGTACTTACAAGCTTACAAAATAAGAAAAAGGGGCCTTTCTGGAGTGGGCTATCCATGTCGGCCCCACCTTGATGCAGGTACTTAATCGAAGTCGTCCATCCTCTTCCTCAGATCATTTTAGGCATTAAGCCGAAAAATGAACTTAATCTGGTTTCCTGGCGGGCCATGGTATAGGAAACAGTGTTCCTACCATTGATACACTCCCTAACGCTCCTGTACATCAAAAACCATCCAATATTAGACTCGATAGGTTTGTATCGAGCCACAGGGACCAATGGCTGGAGTGGATCTTGCTGATGCGGGCCCCATTTACTAAAAATAGCAGAAAAACATAAAAACATAAAAAGACCAACATACAGCAGTAGCTGACGCTGCTGCTGTCAGAGCACACGCAGGCGTTGCTTGCGCTTGGCGGACGGACGACCGAGCTGGGCCTCACGGCCCCAGCTGTGGGCCCCACTGTGATGCGTTTCGAACATCAACGCCGTGCATTGGGTGGGCCCCTAGGGCAGTGGCCCCCCTGCCAAAAATCAGTCGTACATGAAACTCAGGTGGGCCATACCATCTAAAATCATGTGAGGACATGCCTAAAACATATAAAAACACTTGGTGGGGCCTACCTGAAATTTGGATGCGACTGAAACTTGACCTAAACCCTCAGCCAAGTGGGACACACATAATGGGTGGGCTAGATTTGTGAACCACATCACAGTGGGCTCCCTGTCCACGTGATAAAAAATAATAACAAAAAAATAATAAATAAAAAATTTCACGATGGGCTCCCTGACCTGACCGTGTGACCCTGTCAACGGGTTGCATGGCAAATAAACGTTATGGTGGGCCCCAGTCCCACCCAGGTCCACGTGGCCTTGTGAACAGGTTGGATGTAAATAAACATTATGGTGGGCCCTGGTCCACGTGACCTTATGCACAGATTGGATGTAAATAAACATTACAGTGGGCCCAGGTTGGGTGGAAAATAAATATTACTATAGGCCCTAGGTCTGAGTGACGTTATCAATGGGTTGGATGGAAAATAAACATTATGGTAGGCCCCACATGGGACCCACTTGTGTATGTATTGTAATCCACACCCTCCATTAGTGTGGGCTCCATCATGATGCATGTGTTTCATCCAAACCGTCCAACCATTTTGGAGGATATTTTGAGGCCATGTGATAAGGCCCATCTTGGTGTGTTTGTGGGCCGTCCGTCGAGGCCCACCTTGATATATACAAGGCCCACTTTGATTTGTATAAGGCCCATATTATAAGGCCCATTGTGATGTATGCAAGGCCCATGTGACTAGGCCCATCTTAATGCATTTGTGGCCCGTCGTTGAGGCCCACCTTAATATATATATATATGAGACCCATTTATGAGGCCCATTTGATGTACTGGAGGCCCATGGGTCAAGGCCCAATAGGACGTATATAAGGCCCATTGTTGTTTGATTCCACCATGGTATATGTGTTGATTTTATAGTGGGTTATACCTTAGGAGCAATGATGGTTTGATGTCCACATTGTAAGGATGATGTTGGTTAAATGTCCGCATTATCTCTCTCCCTAGGGCCCATTAATAGGCCCATACCTGTAATGTGTAGGCCGTCTAGGCCCACTTCGTTTTAATCATAACCCATCACCACATAACATGCTTAGTATAGATTCATGATTCATGATCACACACATCATATGTATGCCTGATATGAGGATTGACTAGTCATTGCACATGCCTTCAAGTAGATGGTTTATGAACTCCCTGATAGGCAGAGTTGCCCTACATGAGCACGCGGTACGCGCAGGATTGTTGCATGTCTGATGGTATGATTCATACACTTGCATTCGTGTGATTGTACTCATTGTATACCCTAGTGACATCATGGCCATAGCTTCCACAGACACATCGTGGGTGGCTGGATTGGATACCGAAAATGTTTAGTTCTAGCATACGGGCGCCATAGATGTCCTTGGGTGAAAATCTCTAAATCCGATGGTACCAGAGGATGACTCCAACATTGAGACCGAGTGGATATATGAGCGCATGAGGGCCGAATACCAGGAGGCCACGTCTCCCACTGTGTCATGGTCGGTTGGAAAGGGCTGTGGCCTTACTCGTCCGAGGGTAGGGGCAATACTAGGTTGAGTTTGACCAGCTCGTGAATGGGTCTGCAATCGACGTGTCGAATAGGTATTGGCAGACTATTGGCCAGGCGGATAGTGAGGTTTCTTACGTTCACTTGGACTGTGCGGCTAGGAGAGCGACAGTGCCATTTGGAGTGTACTGAACCCCAGTGATTATCCAGAATGAGAACTGTACTAATATATGATGAGGATTGGCATGCTTGAGTTGCATCTCGCATCGCATGGCCGTGTTATGGCCGATAGCATTCATATCTTGCACCGCATAGCCTTGGCATGGCTGATTGCATTCATGTACTCATCACCATGATTCCATATTACTCTGACCTTGTATTTTGAGCACGCTTATATTGCGCACACACTTACACCACCCTCTAAGCTTTCTATAAGCTTATGCACGATTGATGCGTGCAGGTGACGTTAGGACGCAGCCGTAGCATAGTAGCAGCAGGAGTGTGCAAATGAGCCTTTGAAGTTTCTATCTTTTGCATTATCTTGTATTCCCTTTCATACGCATTGTACTTAAAAGTTTTTTATCATAGTGGATTTTGTGATTGTGTTCTTATGGTTATTGATCGTGGGTTATGCTTATGGTTATGCTCATTATAATTAAACTGATGATTTGAAATCCTCCTTGTAGCATCCCAAGATCGGAACCTAGTGTATGGGTGCCGAGAGCTGAGAATGGGGTACTGCGGAGGCTGTCAGCGCCAGATTTGGCGATCGAAAATTTTGTGAGCTCAGTTTCTGAGTTTGGGGCGTGACAGAAGTTGGTATCAGAGCATAACTTGGGAATAACCGAGAACGGCATCACATGTTTGCTATGCGTTTAAGGCAGTAAGGTTCCGAGTGCGAAACCTTCCGATTGAGTTCCCTAACGTGTGATTCTCAAGGTTGATTGACGTCATTGTTCTTTCTTATAGGACATGCCGCCTAGGAGAGCGACCCGAGCGCACCCCGCTCCACCACCTGAGGCTCCAGCTTTACCACCTGCGCCTCCCGTTCCACCGCTAGAGATCTCTACTCCCCTGCCTAAGGATGACGTTCCTCCACCTGATGCCGGTGCGGATCCGACCGTGCCTTGAATGCCTCGCAGTTACAGTAGATGTTGTAGGCTGTAACTGCTGCGCTCCAGGGGCAGGGCAAATGCCTAGTTGTTTCTCCAACCCAGGCCGAGCAGGAGCACACGAGTGCCCTTCTTCGAGAGTTCTGACAGCTCGATCCTCTGCACTTCCAGGGCGAGCTAGATCCGACAACAGCTGAGAGATGGTGCTTCAATGTGGAGAAGATTTTTGTTATTATGTCATGTACGACTGAGCAGCGAGTCCGGTTGGCAATGTTTCTTTTACAGGGAGAGGCCGAGCACTGGTGGACCTCCGTTACCCACCTCGCAGGACCTGATTATGTCTGGACGTAGGATGACTTTATCACCGATTCGAGGAGCAGTATTTTCCTGACCACATACGACGTTAGAGAGCACTGGAGCTCGAGACTGGTGCCGGGAGACATGACCGTAGCGCAGTACGCGCCCCATTTTGTGGCGCTATCGAGTTTCGTGCCATATATGGTTGATGATGAGGGGCGAAAGGCCCACTGTTTCGAGAACGGCCTATGTTACGGTCTTCGAGGCCTTGTTATTGGACATGAGCTTCTGACTTTTCAGGTAGTAGTGCGGAGGGCTCAGATTTACGAGACTGAGTGGGCCGGCTCGCAGAGCGACCGTGATCAGAGGAGGGGTCAGAATCGGAAGAGGCAGGCCCCCTCTAGTAGCTCCCAGCAGCATCGACGGCCACAGAGGTATAGGAGCCACCCACCTACTAGAGCACCAGCAACCCCAGCAGCACCTCCAGCGCCACCCCAGCAGCCGTTTACAGGGACTTGTTTTGGATGCAGTGGGACAGGGCACCGCCTGTCTGAGTGCCCTCGCCCTCATTTACAGCCACCGAGAGCACCGCAGCAGCCTCCAGTGCAGTAGCGACCTCGACAACAGCCTCCAGCACAACAGCGACCCCATCAGCAGTGACCGCAGCCACCTCAGCCGCCGAGGCCCCAGCAGCAGCAGAGACAGCAGTACAGGCCATCGCAGAGGCAGCAGCATCACCAGGAACCTCAGAGGGGACAGGCACCTCCCTAGTCAGATCAGGCTAGATTTTATGCTGCTCAGTAGGACCCGCAGGCCTCTGGAGGAGTCGTTGAGGGTATACTTACAGTCTCTTCATGTATCGCCCGAGTATTGTTTAATTCCGGTGCTTCGCACTCATTCATGTCTGAGGATTTTTACCGATCAACTGGATTACCAACCGAGTCTTTTAGCAAGGGATTGACCGTATTGATACTCTTAGGGAAGACTACAGTGTTGGGTCATTTCTGTTCGTCTTGTCCCGTGTTAGTGGGAGAGATTTTCTTACCCGCTGACTTATTTGTGCTGCCGATGTCTGATTTCGACGTTATCTTGGGCATAGATTAGCTTGTCGAGTACCACGCCATCTTGGACTGTTCCGCGAGGACAGTCACGTTCTCCATACCAAGCTTGCCGCAGTTTCAGTTTATCGCCGAGCCTAGAGAAGAGTCGTTGTCTTATTTGATGTCCTACGCAATCGAGGAGCCTATTGCCGCTTCTATTGATCAGTTGCCAGTGGTCTGCGATTTTCCCGACATGTTCCAGGAGATTTCAAGATTGCCGTCGCACCGTCATATTGAGTTCCAGATAGATCTTGTACCCGGTACTGCGCCTATCTCGAAGGCCCCGTACCGTATGGCACCGATAGAGTTGCGTGAGCTGCAGGGAAAGTTGGACGATTTACGTGAGTTGGGATTCATTCGTCCAAGCAGTTCTCCGTGGGGAGCGCCGGTACTCTTCGTCAGGAAGAAGGATGGCTCGTTGAGGCTCTGTGTGGATTACCGCAAGCTCAATCGGGTCACAATTAAGAACAGGTACCCGCTCCTAAGGATAAATGATTTGTTTGATCAGCTGCAAGGTACACAGTTCTTTTCGAAGATTGACCTGCATTCCGGTCATCATCAAATTCGTGTCCAAGAGGAGGACATCCCGAAGACGGCCTTTAGGACGCGTTACGGTCATTTTGAATTTCAGGTCATGTCTTTTGGACTGACCAATGCACCCACGGTCTTCATGCAGTTGATGAATGAGGTCTTTCGTCCATATCTCGATCAGTTTATTATGGTCTTCATCGACGACATTCTGATATATTCGAGGACCCGTGAGGATCATATGCAGCATCTGGAGATCGCATTACAGACCCTCCGTGCCCACCAGCTATATGCGAAACTGGAGAAGTGCGAGTTCTGGCAAGAGGAGGTGAAGTTCCTCGGTCACCTGGTGATGAGGGAGGGTGTCGCAGTAGACCCCTCGAAGGTTAAGGCAGTGCGTCAGTGGAGCCAGCCCACGACTGCGTCCGAGATCCATAGTTTCCTTGGTTTAGCGGGATACTATCGGCATTTCATTGAGGGTTTCTCCCGTATTACAGCCCCGTTGACCAAGTTGACTCGGAAGGGCGCAGATTTTATTTAGACTGACACATGTGAGCAGGCATTTATGGAGCTGAAGGACCATCTGACGTCCGCTCCTGTCCTCACTCTTTCCTCTGGGAGTGATGGATTTGTTGTATTTATCGATGCATCACGTATTGGTTTAGGTGATGTCTTGATGCAGCACGGCAGGCCTGTAGCCTTCACGTCTCGTCAGCTCAAGGTTCATGAGCTGAACTACCCCACGCATGATTTGGAGCTGGCAACAGTCGTCTTCACACTAAAGGTGTGGAGACACTATCTTTATGGGGTCAGGTTTGAGCTCTTCTCTGACCACAAGAGCTTGAAGTATCTATTCTCTTAGTCCGAGCTGAACATGAGGCAGAGACGCTGGATGGAGCTCCTGAAGGACTATGATTTTGACCTCCAGTACCACCCAGGTAAGGCAAATGTGGTGGCGGATGCCCTCAGCCGTCAGCCACGTGGCCTGGTGGCACATATGATGATTCAGTAGTGGAGGATGCTCGAGGATATAGTAGAGTATAACTTTAATTTTGGTCTGCAGTCTTCTATCGTTTAGCTATCGAGCCTGTCGATTCAACCCTCTCTTGTCACAAGGGTAATCGAGGCTCAGCAGACAGATGAGTCGTTACAGGATTATCGAGCAGAGGCAGCATTTGAGAGTCAGACAGATTGGCAGATTGGTTCTGATGGTGGACTTCGCTTCAGAGGCCGATTATGTGTCCCGGATATTCTTGAGTTACGCAAAGATCTTATGACCGAGGCACATCGATCGCGGTTTTCTATCCACCCTGGCTCGACGAAGATGTACCGTGATATGAGGCGACAGTATTTTTGGGCGGGGATGAAGCGCCAGATCGCCAGTTTTGTGGCCGAGTGTGACACGTGCCAGCGTGTCAAGGCCGATCACCAGAGACCCCCTGGTCTATTGCAGCTGTTGAGTGTCCCGACGTGGAAGTGGGAGCACGTATCTACCGATTTTATCCTGGGTTTGCCGAGGACTCAGCGCGGTCATGACGCCATCTGGGTTGTTGTGGACCATCTGACGAAGTCGACACATTTCCTTGCGATTCGTGCGACTTGGCCTTTGGACCGGCTTGCGAGGTTATTCATCGAGGAGATTGTGAGACTGCACGGCGTTCCGGTCTTGATCGTTTCTGACCGAGATCTGAGGTTCACGTCTTAGTTTTGGAGGAACTTTAAAGAGCTATAGGCACTGATTTACAGCTTAGTACTGCGTATCATTCGCAGACCGATGGCCAGACCGAGAGGGTCAACCAGATCCTTGAGGATATGCTTCGAGCCTGCGTGATTGACTTCGGGGGTAGCTAGGATGAGCATCTGCGATTGGCTGAATTCGCATACAACAACAACTATCAGGCGACCATTGGCATAGCTCCTTTTGAGGCATTGTATGGCAGACCATGCAGATCTCCGAGTTATTGGACCAAAGTTGGAGAGCGGTGTCTCCTAGGTCCCGAGCTAGTGCAGGAGACATCAGAGGTTATCGATATCATCAGGCAGAGGATGCGCATAGCTAAGAGCCTGCAGAAGAGTTTTGTTGATCACTGGTGTCGTCCCTTGGAGTTTGATGTAGGGGACCACGTGTATCTCAAGGTTTCGCCCATGAAGGGCGTAGTTCGATTTGGAGCGAAGGGCAAGCTTGCCCCGAGATTCATTGGACCTTTCGAGATCACTGAGCGCATTGGCGCCGTGGCCTATCGGCTTGCCTTACCATCTCAGTTGTCTGGCGTCCACAACGTTTTTCACATCTCTATGTTAAGAAAGTGTGGGTCAGACGTAGTTCCTGTTATTGATTAGCAGTCGTTGGAGGTTCGTGAGAACGCTTCTTACATTGAGCAGCCAGTTCGTATCCTTGATCGGAATGAGCAGGTCCTTCGGACCAAGGTCATTCCCTTGATGAAGGTTCAATGGGGTCACCAATCTGTTGACAAGGCATCTTGGGAGCGCGAGGCTGAGATTCGAGAGCGCTATCCCCATCTCTTTGATGATTGATCATATATTGTATATTATATATTGTCTTCAATTTTATATGATGATGTCTTGATTCTTCTTTTATTATAAGTTATGGTTTACTTGCAATGATTGTGTAAATTTTAAGGATGAAATTTTTATTTGGAGGGGAGAGCTGTAAGACCCGTGTCCTAGTCCGTACCGCTCCGTTAGCTTCCGCGGTCCTTCCGATTGAATTTCGGCAACCTTCGCACCGTATCCGATGTTTGCGCGTGATCCTATATCAAGTCCCACATACCTAAGTTGGTTCGAACCGAAACTTGTATCTTAGCGACCGCGTCGTCGCCGCGGTTCCAACGCCGCGACTCGCCCACCGAACCGATGCCCAGGCCAAGAGATGTGGGCTTGCGTTTATTCTGAAGAAATGCCGCGCGTTACGAATATCAAGGGAATCTCTATAATTTGTCCCATCAATCAATGTCAAGTACAATCCTTACCCAAAGTACAACAACCCATCCCTACCTTTTCAAAAGTCCACTCTCTCTCCCCTCACCATTCCTCTTTTTCCCATTTTCAACCACAACCATACCACTTTTACAAATTTTCAACCTAACCCATACCCTTCCTTACATCACCCCATCCATATCATTCCCATCACTTCACTCTCTCTCATTTCTCAAATCTCCTAAGCAACCCAAAATTCCATACGTTCAAGCTTCTCCCTCCCAAATGCCAAGTGTGGCCCACTTTCCCTACTCTCTCATCTCCTATCTCAATTGTTGATCCATCATCTACCACCATCAAAGTTGAAGGCAAGGAGCTTAAGAGCCTAAGGGAGCAAGGAGGAGGCCTAGAGGTGGGTGATCTACCGTTGTTTTCAATTTTAAGGGCCACTTGTTGTGGGACCCACTTGATGTTTGTGTTGTATCAATGGAGGGCCCATAGTGGCGAGGTCCCTCCTCTCTATCATCGTATATATCTCTCTCTCCCTCTCTCCCTCTCTTTCCTCTCCTTAGAATGTAGTGGGCCCCACCAAATCATGTTAAATCCACTCCATTCATCAATGGTGTGGCCCACCACATTTTAGGTAAAATCCACCATTCGGTGGGAAGTCCCACATGCAAATATATATATACACACACACACACACACACACACAATATATTATATTTATATTATGCTAATGTTATGCTAATATATGAACATATATATATATATAGTTGGTGGGCCACGTCCATGTGGGACCCACCACAATGCATGTGTTTATCTATGCGATGCTGGACGGGCGTGGCCAACATGGAGTGTGTATACTGACAGGGGTGTGTACTTACAAGCTTACAAAAATAAGAAAAAGGGGCCTTTTTAGAGTGGGCTATCCATTCCAGCCCCACCTTGATGCAGGTACTTAATCCAAGCCGTCCATCCTCTTCCTCAGATCATTTTAGGCATTGAGCCGAAAAATGAACTTAATCTAGTTTCCTAGCGGGCCATGGTATAGGAAACAGTGTTCCTACCATTGATACACTCCCTAACGCTCCTGTACATCAAAAACCATCCAATATTAGACTCGATAGGTTTGTATCGAGCCACAGGGACCAATGGCTGGAGTGGATCTTGTTGATGCGGGCCCTATTTACTAAAAATAGCAGAAAAACATAAAAATAAAAAAACCAACATACAGCAGTAGCTGACGCTGCTGCTGTCAGAGCACACGCAGGCGTCCTCACGGCCCCAGCTGTGGGCCCCACCATGATGCGTTTCGAACATCAACGCCATGCATTGGGTGGGCCCCTAGGGCAGTGGCCCCCCTGCCAAAAATCAGTCGTACACAGAACTCAGGTGGGCCATACCATCTAAAATCATGTGAGGACATGCCTAAAACAGATAAAAACACTTGGTGGGGCCTACCTGAAATTTGGATGCGGCTGAAACTTGGTCTGAACCCTCAGCCAAGTGGGACACACATAATGGGTGGGCTGGATTTATGAACCACATCATGGTGGGCTCCCTGTCCACGTGATAAAAATAATAATAATAATAATAATAATAATAATAAATAAATAAATAATAAATATCACGGTGGGCTCCCTAACCTGACCGTGTGACCCTGTCAACGGATTGCATGGAAAATAAACATTACGGTGGACCCCAATCCCACCCAGGTCTACGTGGCCTTGTGAACAGGTTAGATGTAAATAAACATTATGGTGGGCCCTGGTCCACGTGACCTTATGAACAAATTGGATGTAAATAAACATTATAGTGGGCCCAGGTTGGGTGGAAAATAAATACTACTGTGGGCCCCAGGTCTGAGTGACCTTATCAATGGGTTGGATGGAAAATAAACATTATGGTGGACCCCACATGGGACCCACTTGTGTATGTATTGTAATCCACACCCTCCATTAATGTGGGCTCCATCATGATGCATGTGTTTCATCCAAACCGTCCAACCATTTTGGAGGATATTTTGAGGCCATGTGATAAGGCCCATCTTGGTGTGTTTGTGGGCCATCCGTCGAGGCCCACCTTGATATATACAAGGCTCACTTTGATTTGTATAAGGCCCATATTATAAGGCCCATTGTGATGTATGCAAGGCCCATGTGACTAGGCCCATCTTGATGCATTTGTGGCCCGTCGTTGAGGCCCACCTTGATATATATATATATATATATATATATATATATATATGAGACTCATGTATGAGGCCCATTTGATGTACTGGAGGCCCATGGGTCAAGGCCCAATAGGACGTATATAAGGCCCATTGTAGTGTAATTCCACCATGGTATATGTGTTGATTTTATAGCGGGCTATACCTTGGGAGCAATGATGGTTTGATGTCCACATTGTAAGGATGATGTTGGTTAAATGTCTACATTGTCTCTCTCTCCCTAGGGTCCATTAATAGGCCCATACCTGTAATGTGTAGGCCGTCTAGGCCCATCTTCGTTTTGATCAGAACTCATCACCACATAACATGCTTAGTATAGATTCATGATTCATGATCACATGCATCATATGTATGCCTGATGTGAGGATTGACTGATCATTGCACATGCCTTCGGGTAGATGGTTCATGGACTCCCTAATAGGCAGAGTTGCCTTACATGAGCGCGCGGTACGCGCAGGATTGTTGCATGTCTGATGGTATGATTCATGCACTTGCATTCTTGTGATTATGCTCATTGTATGCCCTAGTGACATCAGGGCCATAACCTCCACAGACACATCGTGGGTGGCTGGATTGGATACTGAAAATGTTTGGTTCTAGCATACGGGCGTCATATATGTCCCTGGGTGAAAATTTCTAAACCCGATGGTACTAGAGGATGACTCCAATGTCGAAATCGAGTGGATATATGAGTGCATGAGGGTCGAATACCAGGAGGTCGCGTCTCCTACTGTGTCGTGATCGGTTAGAAAGGGGTGTGGCCTTACTCGCCCGAGGGTGGGGGGCAATACTAGGTTGAGTTTGACTAGCTCATGAATGGGTCCGCTATCGACTTACCGGATAGGTATTAGCAGACTATTGGCTAGGCGGATAGTAAGGTTTCTTGCGTTCACTTGAACTGTGCGGCTAGGAGAGCGATAGTTCCATTTGGAGTGTACTGAACCCCGGTGATTATCTAGAATGAGAACTGTACTAATATATGATGAGGATTGGCATGCTTGAGTTGCATCTCGCATCGCATGGCCGTATTATGGCCGATAGCATTCATATCTTGCACCGCATAGCCTTGACATGGCTGATTACAGTCATGTACTCATCACCATGATTTCACATTACTCTGAGCTTGCATTTTGAGCACGCTTATATTGCGCACACACTTACACCACCCTCTAAGCTTTCTATAAGCTTATGCATGATTGATGTATGCAGGTGACGCCAGGACGCAGCCGTAGCATAGTAGCAGCAGGAGCGTGCAAACGAGCCTTTGGAGTTTCTATCTTTTGCATTATCTTGTATTTCCTTTCATACGCATTGTACTGAAAAGTTTTTTATCATAGTAGATTTTATGATGGTGTTCTTATGGTTATTGTTTGTGGGTTATGCTTATGGTTATGCTCATTACAATTAAACTAATGATTTGAAATCCTCCTTGTAGCATCCCAAGATCGGAACCTGGTGTATGGGTGCTGGGAGCCGAGAATGGGGCACTACAGAGGCTGTCGGCACCAGATTCGGCGATCGAGAATTTTGTGAGCCCGGTTTCCGAGTTTAGGGCGTGACACAAGATATTGTATTCGGGTGTGATAGGAGTTGCGTCTGTTGCAAGAGGTTTTCTATTTGAGAACGACCAAAAATTCCTACTCTAGCATCCCCTTAGATCATCTCCCACCTTCTGCGTGTGGCCATTCAGCGGAGAAGGTTCGCTTCTGAAGGTCTAACTTTCATAATACAGTCGGATAATACGCTTCTTACCAAGTTGGATTGGGGCAAATCTGGAAATCGTCCACCAGATCGGACGTAAGAAAGCCGATAGTTCAGGTATGAATATCTGCCTTCCCGATCATACTGCGATATACATTTACCCTAGAGATTGTACAAATAAAAAAAGTGGGCCAAATCTTGGTGGGTCCCACAACTAGTAGATGCACAGTTGGAATCAGAACACCTCACAAAAATGAAAAGGTTTTTGATGTTGGATACTATGTGTCTCAAAATTCTGATCGGATGGCCTCGAATGGCTGTTTGACCCTAATCGAAACAAATCTGACAACTAAAATAGATGGACAACGTGGATGGCTCGCAGATGTCATTGAGGGACCCACATAGCCCCTCAGAATCAACTCTACTCTAGCAGCTGTTGAAAATAGCAATCATCATACAAGTATCTTCAATATTATACGAATATACAATACACAGCCGTCATACATCGTATCCAAACATTGATCACATAAAGAATTTGTATACTTGTCCGAACAATTCCTCATATGCAAACATTGATTTATGACTTATTGATGTGGATGTACTCTGCAATTGATCGAACGCAACAGTAGTTGGATACAATACAATACACCCTTATACGTCAATCCAAACAGGCCCTAAAATTATATATGCTAGAAGTTCAAGTCAACCGGAATAATGGATGAACGGTGTGGATAAGCGAAATTCATCACAGTGGGACCCAAAGATATTTTGTAATATTCTTGGTTTTCGTGTCAAAAAGTAAGCGGTCAAATCAAGTATGTTGTAAATGTATGGGGAAATAATTATTACTTTTTTACACGGTATTTACCAGTTCACTGGAAAATCAAACAAGCCCTTAGAGTACCTGTCTATGTATCTAGACCTTATCCCTCTTTAGGAAGGAGGAATATATTCTACAGGTAGCACTCTTACATTATTGTGACCCATATGCATCATCTGTGTGAATTGGTTGCATTGTGTGGTGGTCATAGAGGGATGGAGTTTCTCCCCTTATGCACATTGAGTGTCTGAAGCTAATGCATGATTTGTATGTGTGACTCATGCATTAGCATCACATTTCATGATAATACCGTCCTTGCTTCATCAAGGCCTTGCCTCCAAAGGAATATTCGTGAATGGTCATATGTGTGGACACCGAAAATATTACTTGAGCATACTGGGTCCATAGGATGCCCATGAGTGAAATTTTCAAAACTTCCATGGTACTAAGGATCTGTCCCAACGCCGTGACCGAGTGGAAACTATGAACGCACGAGAGTCTTATACTGTTAGGCCGCGACTCTCATTGTCATGTAGTCGGTTGGGTAGGGGTGTGACCTTACTCGCTTGATGTAAGGAGGCATTACTAGGCTGAGTCTAACCAGCTCGTAAATGAGTCTGCCACCTTCAGGCCTTGCTGGTGATTGGCTGTCCACAGGCAGGTAGTGAGGTCTCTTACGCTCGTTTGACTATGTGGGTCTGTAGAGCAGCAGTCATCCAACAGTGTACTAGACCCTGGTGATTTCCTTATGATTGGAAATGTACTTGATATGTGGATTGGTCATGAGCACTGACATTACTTTGTATCACATTCGCATTGGCTGTATAAGCTCCCTTATACATCGCCTTGGTAAGGCGCCCAGTACTCATTGCATCATATTCATGATAAGCCTTGATAAGGCTAGTGATATTGTCCTTGAGCGTGCTTTCCTTCCTGTATCTCCTATTATTCTTCTGCACACTATTGTCACACACCTTCACCACCCTCTAAGCTTCTATAAGCTTATGCACGATCGATGCGTGCAGGAGATCCTAAGCAGGCATCATAGCGACCGAGCTTGGATTAGAGTTGAGCTTGAGGACTCCGGTGTTGTAGACTTTTTCTCTCCTTCTTCTATTTTCTTATATGTGTCCTTTTGGACCTAACGAAAACTTGTAAAAGTTTAAGTTCTTAGTGGATTTTGTGATGTATGCCTTTGTTATTCTCAGATATACTTGCTGTGATCTTGAGTATGCTCACGTTGGAAATGATTATACCGTTATGGAAATCCTCCTTGTAGGATCCCAGGATTAGAACTTGACTCAGGAGCCAAGAATGGGGTAATACGGAGGCTGTTGCGGCCAGAACCGGCTATCGGGTTCCTTGTGAGTCCGGTTACCGAGTCTGGGGCATGACATGGTCTCACCATGGGTAGATACATGCACGATGTGATGGGCTTTAGGCCACATCTAGGGACCAAGATGGGATCCCCACCATTGATTAGTGGATCCCACTTATCCCAAGCTAAAGAAAATAAAGATTCATGAGAGAAATAGACCCTAAGAAGCACCCACCTTCAAATCTTGATCTCCTTCTTGTCCTTCTTCCACCAATGGCTTCTAAAGCTCCAAGGAGGTCGATTTGATGGTCTATATGAGGTTTGGAGGGTTGGATATGGGGGATTAGGGAGCTTGAGGTTGCTGAATTTTTAGGAGCTCTCCCTTACTAGCAATGGAGGAAAATGAGAAATGAGGACAAAAGAGAGGGAAAGAGGGAGTTGTAGTGGTGTAATGATGGGTTTGTAAGATCATAATGACTTGTAAGTCATGGGGAAGAGAAAGTGATGATAGCTAGGGGCTAGGGGGGTAAGGTGGCTAGGGTGGCTAGGCTAGGTTAGGGTGGGTAGGTAGGTAAGTAGGGTGAGGTCATCTCATAAGGCCTAGGGAAATGTGTCATGTGGGTCTCGCAACGTGCAGTCCATGGCCATGATCAAGTGCGATCCACATCTCATAATCTAGACATCGGATTGGCGCACGAGACGCGGCGTTGGAACCGTGGCGATAGCGCAGTCGCAATGGCATGTGTCTCAGGTGAGCCGACTCGAGTTTACGAGATGTAACTCAGGGTCGCGCGCAAATGCAATCAAAAGGTCGCAGGTCGTCGAAATTCGACTGGGAGGACCACGAGATTATACGAAACAGAATGAACACTAAGACATGGGCCTGACATAGGAGGTTTTTAATCATGAACACTTAAGATTGAGAATTGCCTATGTTTGCTCATTTTGAGATTAAGCTCTAAAATGATATGAAAAAATTAATGAATAACATGGATAAAATACATGCAACATGGTGAGGCACACAAAGCACCAACTAGTAGTAATATAGTTATTGGCTAACATCGCTAGTCAAACTAGAGTGTATCCATCGAGGGGTGTGAGATCCCAAATTATGGAGCCCATTGTGATGTATTTTTCCCACATCCACATCGTTCATCCATGTTGAAAGCCCATTTTAGAACATGATACAAAAAATAAGAAGACTTGAATCTCATGTGGATCATAGTATAGGAAACAATAGTAATTGATCATTAAAAACTTCTTGTGGGCACAAAAGTTTTTGGATCAAGGTGATATTTGTTTGGTATCTTTGTCCAAGTCTTTATTACCTTATCAACGGAAGCGGATTGCGTGCCAAGTAAACTCTTTATGTATTGTATCCAATCCGTCCATCCATTTTACCATATAATTTTAAATCTTGATTCCAAAAATGAAGAATATCCAAATGTCAAATGAACCACACCATAGGAAATAATATGAATTAAACTTCTACCATTGACAAATTCTTGAGGGCCATAGAAGTTTTGGTTCAAGCTTATATTTGATTTTTCCCTTAATCCATGTTTGTATGATTTTATGAACATGTTGGATGACAAATAAACATCACTGTGGGGCCTACTAAGGTTTCAATGGTGGAAATCATTATTCCCACTGTTTCATGTGGTATGATCCACTCGAGCTCTGGATTTGTTTCAATTTTGGTCTCAACCCCATAAATAAGCTTGAAAATTGGATGGACGGCATGGATAAATCATATACATTCACCGTGGGCCCAACTGAGTTTACTCAGTATGGTAAAAGATCTGATTTCCTTGTTAATAGATTGGATGGGAAAAATAATTAAACATTTATTTAAAGAAAAATGTCCATATTCCGACTATTCAAAATTATCATCAAACACATATCATCGTAATGTTGTCATACTAAATGTTCATTACACTTATTTAGAAAATGGTAAGGAAACGAAATAAATAAAAGAAAATCTCTTTAAGCTCCTCCATGTGATCCTGATCCTGAAATTTTAAAATCCCAACAGAGTATGCGATTGCGTACTAAGTTATTCAGTATGCTCTTATCGTACTTAGTAAACGCAGTCAGACCCACCTTGAACGTATGTGGTCTATCCACGTCATCCATCTGTTTTTCCATCTAATTTAAGGGGTTAGGCCCAAAATTGAAGCATATACAAAGATGAAATGGATCATACCACAGGACAGTTAGGATAATGATTTCCACCTGTGAAACCTTTCTAGGCCCCACAATAATGTTTATTTGTCATCCAACCTGTTTATAAGATTATACAAACATGGATGAACAGAAAACAAAAATATAAGCTTGATCCAAAACTTATGTGGCCCTAAGAGCCTGTTTGGATTGACGGTCCCGATTGAATTATATTGTATTAAACAGGTTAAAATACATTATATAATGTTTGATTTGGAGTTAAGATCCGTGGAGTGTCATGCGTGCGAATACATCATTTCGTTAAAAAAATCAAATGACGGTAGTGTATTGTCAGACGGCTCTGCTTCTCGCAGTACAGCCTATTCAAGATATTGTATTCGTGTGCGATAGAGGCCGCGTCTGTTGCAGGGGGTTTTCTATCTGAGAACGACCAAAAATTCCTACTCCAGCATCACCTTAGATCATCTCCCACCTTCTGTATGTGGCCATTCAGCAGAGAAGGTTCGCTTCCGAAGGTCTAACTTTCATAATACAGTCGGAAAATACACTTCTTACCAAGTTGGATCGGGGCAAATCAAGAAATCGTCCACCAGATCGGACGTAGGAAAGCCGATTGTTCAGGTACGAATATTTGCCTTCCCGATCATACTGCGATATACATTTACCCTAGAGATTGTACAGATAAAAAAGTGGGCCAGATCATGGTGGGTCCCACAACTAGTAGATGCACGGTTGGAATCGGATCACCTCACAAAAATGAAAATGTTTCTGATGTTGGATACTATGTGTCTCAAAATTCTAATCGGATGACATCAATTGACTGTTTGGCCCTAATCGAAACAAAATCTGACAACTAAAATAGATGGACAATGTGGATGGCTTACAGATGCAATTGAGGGACCCACATAGCCCCTTAGAATCAACTCTACTCTAGCAGCTGTTGAAAATAGCCATCGTCAATCAAGTATCCTCAATATTAGACGTATATACAATACACAGCCCTAATATGTCGTATCCAAACATTGATCACATGAAGGATTTGTATACTTGCCCGAACAATTCCTCCTATGCAAACATTGATTTATGGCTTGTTGATGTAGATGTATTCTACAATTGATCAAACATATACATGAATAGTAGTTGGATACAATACAATATACCCTTATACGTCAATCCAAACAGTCCCTAAAATTATATATGCTAGAAGTTCAAGTGTCCATTTGAAAATTACGGATGCTTCATTTATGGGCTCAAGCCCCAAAATTATCCGGGAAAATGGATGGACGGAGCAGAAAAAATCCCTGAATTATGGTGGCCTGCATAGAGGTTACTAGCACAGTGAGTTACTCACTAGGCAAACCGCTTCCGTTGGATGGAAAATAAATATTTTAGTGGATCGGTGATATTTTTAATAGTAGGAATTTAGTTAAGATTGTTTCCTGTGGTGTCGTCCACTTGAGATTTGGATCAGCTTCGTGTTTTGGATTATATCCTAAAATGAGCTTTCAATACGGATGGACGGTGTGGATGTAAGGAAAGTACATCACTGTGGGCCCCACAGGCATCCGAAACCGCCCTGCCAAACAGCCCCGTTCCGCACTTAAGCAAAAGGAAAAAAAAAGGAGACGAAAAAATACAAAAGAAAAACAATAAAAGGGTTAGGTCTTCCCTTGCCAGAGCAGAGAGAGGAAGGAGACGCGGAGAGAGCGGGGAGAGAGGGAGAAGGAGACGTTCGGTCAGAGCAGGTAGGTGCACTTTCAATGCAGCTGCGTTTCCACCACCCTCTCCCAAATTCGAAATGGATAGCCGTTGCCTGTAACAAAGTAACCTGTGACTTGAAAAACACCTAATTCCTCTGTTGCAATCTTACCTGATAGAAAGTTACAGGTTGAGACTTTGTTACCTGTAACATTTCTCCCCCAAACACAAACTGTAAGAAAGTCACCTGTTACTTTCTTACATCTTACACAAGTTACAGGCATCCAAAAGTCCCCCAACTCTAATTCCACGAATCTACCTCTCCTGAAAGCCCTAAACCTAACTCGAGCAATCTTTAATTCCAGTAACCCTAACTTGAGCAATCGCGGACAATCCAGCTGATTCGTCGCCATGGACATCCGATTCCCGTACTCCCCAGCAGAGGTCGCAAAAGTCCGGGTCGTCCAGTTCGGCATCCTCAGTCCTGATGAAATCGTAATCTCCGATCATCACCGCTGTCAATTCCCTTATTGCTCTTATGGGGATTTCATTTTCATACAGGTGTTTTTTGTTTCTTGCAGCGGCAAATGTCAGTTGTTCAGATCGAGCATAGTGAGACGATGGAGCGTGGAAAGCCGAAGCCCGGTGGCCTCAGCGATCCTCGGCTTGGTACCATTGATCGTAAGCTGAAGTGTGAAACGTGCATGGCGAACATGGCTGAGTGCCCTGGTCATTTTGGCCACCTTGAGCTCGCCAAGCCCATGTTCCATATCGGGTTCTTGAAAACTGTGCTCTCTATCATGCGCTGCGTCTGCTTTAATTGCTCTAAAATACTTGTTGATGAGGTACCCATTATAAATTCTTCATTCTATGTTTTATGGTTGTTTCTTAGCTGAGGTTTGGCTTGTTCCTTTTGTCTGTATGCATCTTGAGTTTTTTGATTGGCTGTAATTTGAATTTGAGTTATACTTCATGAGTACATCAATATTAATATGGTTTTTTTCGCAATTTCTCTGTAGATTGTTGGGTTTTCTTTGGTCTGAATTGTTGGGTTTGATTAGTTATGGTTAGGATGAGTGGCTGAGTAAAATTGCATTTTAATCAATATGAATATCACTGCCATCAAAATTAGAATGTGGTGGTGGTATTCTTTTTCCCCATTTTTCAAGTATTGTTTATGAATTTTTGAGCTTGAGGAATCCTTGTGCAAGTAAAGACAAAAAGGGTTCTAGCCCATACCTCAACAGTAGACAGGCTGTTTATTCAACATTTAGCTCTCAGGTTCTAGCCGACCTTCCCAATTAAAAAAAAGAAGAAAACAAATAAACAAAAGTGGAAAAAAATCCCTGTGCAACACTTTATGGTAACACATCACTGTAATGAGGATATGTTGAATTGTTTGATTATGTAAGAGACTCACTATAAGTGTCACATGTTCTTGCTCTCCAAGGTGGAGAGGATGCACTGAATCTAAATGAAGATTGACATAAGATCAAATCCAAAGTTGTGTAAGAGACTGTATGCTTATCTTAATCGTTATTTGGGGTGCTAAAAGTAGGAAAAGATAGCCTGCTTAATGCATTTTCCATTTACTATGCTGCTTCAAGCACCAAGTACCTTTGGTGATGCTTGGAGGTCCAAGCAGGATGACACCAGGACCAAATGCACCCCTATCTGTCTTGGAAAATGTCTTTCTTGTTTCACTGTTTAAAAAGGATTTATTGGTCATTTGGATTTACCAAAGATTGTCAAGGCATAATTGGTGGATTCCTTGAAGAATCTTAGTTCTTATAATGGGGAGCAGATGATGAGATGAATAAAAAGGATATGGAGTTATGTGATATCAATGGTTTCTGTTGTGGAGTTTATGGGTCACTGTGTTTAATTGATGATAATAAGCCTCAGTCTAAGATAAACTTGTATGGATTTCACGTCTTCTTCTTGAAAGAATATTGTGATGAATAGGGTGAATTTCAAAATTTCAGCAATTTGTTAAAAGAGACCTTCGGAAATACTTATACTTGGATATATGAAGCCCAATTTTGATTTGTTTGGAGGTTGGTGGGTGGCTCTTGTCCGGCCTGTTTCACGTAAAAAGGGTACAACGATACCACCGCATCAAGAACACGATAAAAATGCCGACTGACCGTTTCACCCGAGTGAATGAAACGATGCCCTATGACACGATTGCGAACACTATGGTCCACCGTGTGAAAGAAAATAACGACTTGTTTTTCAAGACTGACATTCCGACTATCACGAAGAAGTGTCTTCTCGCGGAGTTTAGAACATAGCAAGAAAAATGCTTCCTGACTCATCCTGAGTTGGGTAACACAGTCCCGGTCAGTGGCCCGAATAATCGAGTTGATGAACTTTGCCTGCTCATCATCCCCATAACGTGCCGGTTGTTTAAACATGTAAGCTCGGCGGTATTCTCCAACCACCGCCACACAAGCTGCCACCGCTTGCACAACCACAGCCCTACGTTCGTCCTCCTCCTCTTCGCTATCCATTTGTCCTGGTCACCTACACGTAGATGTACAGCGTCGATGGTTTAATAAATATCTTCACTACTCCTACTCTATTTCTATGCGCATTGTTATTTGATACCGTTACTTGCAACTAAAACAATTTTTCGTATATTTGCAATTCCATCACATCATAGGACTCTCCCTTCTAAGCACCATCCTGTAAATGGAGATATCGATAACTGTTGCCTTTCATTTGGTCTAGACTAGGTGCGAAATATCCATTATTCCACACTATCCTGGGGTGGATTCAAAAGAATTGGAAGTCAGGACCTTCCCTATGAAATTAGGAAAGGAGTTGTCCACCAACCTGAATTTGTTTATTTGGTCCGCGCATGTCCAAATTGCAATATAGTCTTCAATTGTGTTTGGTAGGTATAATACAAAATGCAATTTGGTCTTGTAGGGTGTTTGGCAAGTATAATACAAAATGCAATCTGGCTTGTCATTTTATTAGAGTTGGAATAGCATTAGATGCATGTGATAATCCAATCAATGACCATGAAAATGGAGTAGCATTAATGTGCAAGGAAAACCCGAGGTAACTTGTAAGTTGTTCTAGTGCTGCTCCTAGTTGCATTGGTTAACTTGGGCACTTCAACTGATCAATCTGAATTATCCATTAAGTCTAAAACACATTTCATGGACCGCATGCAAAATCACACCGATTGGATGATTCAATCCATCCTTGATTTGGCCTTATTTTCTATAGCTATCTTCTTGCCAAGCCATGGATGGATGGTTGCAAATTGCAATTGCCTAATAAAAGTGATTCTTTAGAATTACAAGCAATCCATGATACTGTTTTTCACAAAAAGATGAATCAAACCAGCTATATTTTTGGGTTTTTTATTTCAAGCTCAACCAACTCTCCTTCTAAAAATCCAACAAAAAAACAATAATATCTGAAAATGGAAAATACTATAAGCTCTTAGGAAAAGCAAAAATCTCATAAACCCACTTCAATAATCAAAATCTAGAAATGAATTCTGCAATCTTCCACTTTTCTAACGGAGATTACAGCAGCAGAACACAAGAAGAAGAAAACAAAAGAAAATGGTTTTTCTTTTTTCTTCTTTTTGCAGATTGCAAATGCAAGATGTATTTACTTGGAACCTCAAACACACCACTCATATATGATGAGAGAAGCAAAGCACGACAACAGCAAATGAGAACAAGAACAAATTGCAAAACAAAATATATATTGTTCTACTCTCTGCCACTCACACAAACTTTCACTAAATTTAAAAAAATGCCCTCCCATGAGCAACTAAAAAAGATGAAGAAATGCATCCAGCTATGATAACAAATGGGGTCTTCAGCTAGAACAACGTAGTGATCCGATTCCTCTTCTTTTTTGACAGAACACAAACGGTATTATAAGAAATTAGAAAATAAAATAAAGACCAACTATGCAAGAAGGTAATGGATAGCTGTCAGTTATTAAAATCCACTCTAAAAAAAGTTTGCCCAGCAGAGGCCGCAGCCTTAAATCTCATTTACAATAGATATTCTCTTCAAGAGGTCATGTACGACATGGAAGCCCATGTGATCCATGAAAGCTTCCCTCACCAGCTTAATACCCATACAAATAGCTAACAGTTTGATGTGATCTCCTTTGCCTACTGAAACTGAGAAAACCAAATTGACATCCCCATTTTTGTCCCAAACCACCCAACCAATGCCCAGCTGCCTTGTAGATGCAAATTAAGTCGGCTTGTAGTTGTGATTTGATGGACAATGAAAATATCAATTTAGTCACAATTCAGTCGAGACTTGTTCAAGATTCAGTCCACTTGAGTAGTCATAACTCCTAAAACTTGATTAAACTCGAGCTCCACTTGATTCTTTTCTACATGTCTCAAAAACAAGAAAACCCAAATAGGAAATAGAGATTAAAACATTACAAAGAACAACAACCTCACTTACAACCATACTAACAACATTCAGACATCATATCCATGAAAGCTTATGAGTTTCCTTGAGTTTTTTAATATGAAAAGGTCATTTCTCAATAACACGAACAAATGGGTCATGTCTAACCTAATTAATTTCCACCAATACGTATGATCTGTTGAATTAAATGGGTATTGTCTAAACCACCACTCAAATTAAAACTTTCTCACAGCCCATGAGAAATCAAAGATACATCTAACCCGAACGTGGATCGAAGTGGGTGATTACATCTATCTTCTTCACTGTTCGATTAAGAATAGCAACACCCAAATAAATTTCTTTTTAATACCAAAATAAACAAAATTAAAAGTGAGAAACAACCACTTTTTTTTTAGAAAGGTGAGAAACAACCACTTATTTTCTTTTGTAGTAAAGATGAAGTCTTGACTCTCAACAACAATCCAGCAAAGAATTTATGAGTTTTGATTGGCATTCAACAATGAGTAGGAGTTGTCAATTTTGGTTTTTTTTCCCCCCCTTTTCCTTCTAATGTACTCTTGTCATAAGTTGGCAAAACTAATAAACTGGTTGAATATGCAACACACATCAAAGGAAGTAAATTGCCAGATATTCAGTTAATAATACATGTAATTCAAGCCCAATGCACATGTCCATCATGGTAGCCCTTGCTGAGGGTAAGATGTGCAGTGAACTATTATGTACGTCCACTTTGCTCCACAGAAATCTCGACTCAGGGAAAGTAATAATGATTTAATTGGAACATTATGGAGACAACTCTTTGTGTGGTAGAATCAGACATCATGGAGTAATTTTGGAGTTTAAATTCCAACACCACTAATCAAATTAGCGGCTTTCCTTCTCAGTTTTTTTGGCTAGATCAGCTCAATGAACTACTTTAGCCAATTCAGGTTCAACTCCACCGTCACTAACATTGTTACAATGGGCTAATATGATTTTTCAAATTATCTTCATATGTTTAACAGAGATTTCACTCTACCACTGTTTCATCAAACCCTCACCAAGAACCATCCAAAGCTACATAGGACAATAATTCCTTCCTGATCATTTTTTTGTGCCTGTTGTATTGAAATGTATCTGGTATTGGTTCATTCCTCGCCACCAACGGCAATTACTTCCTGATAATGTTTTGGGCATGAAGCATATCTCACCATATCCTATCTATTTCCATCGAAGCAAACAACCTATTGTTTTTATATTTTAAAAAAGAGAAAAAGAGAAACACACACACACACAAGCACACACAATGCAGATAGCAGAATTTTCTTCAGTTGTAGTTCTTAGCATGGTATTCCAAATCGGTTACGTAACGGTAACGGTCATAACCGTTACGCGTTACGGGGTCAAAACGGCCGTAACGGCCATTACAGAAAAACGCGCCGTAACGGTCCCGTAACGAACCAGAAAGAACATTTAAAAAAAAAAAAAAAATTGGCCGTAACGGCCGATACGGGGTGGCCGTAACGGCCCGTATCATAACGGTAACGGTGGTGGCCGTTACGGCCACCGTTACCGTTACGGAACACCTTGGTTCTTAGTCCTTTTAATGATCTTTTTCTCCTTGGAATGGTCTTTCACTACAAAAGAAAGAAACAAGTCCCCAAATCCATGCAGGATCCAACAAATAACTAAAAACCATCAGCCAAAAACAGATTTCTCCCATTTCAATCAAAGAAAAAACCACTCCCAAACAACACATTATTATTATTATTTTTAAAGTGCCAAAAAATAAATAAATAAATAAATAATTTAAAAAAAAAAAAAAAAAAACCAGACACAATGCAGAAACTGGTTTTTCTTTGAGTGTTGTTCTTAATCATCGGAAATGATATTTTTCTCCTCACAATCAAGTACCCAAATCCATTCAAGATCCAAGAAATTAAAAAAAATGCAAAACCCATCAACCAAAAACAGATCGGACCCATTTTAATCCAAGAAAAAACACTCCCCAAACAACCCATTATGGAAAAAATAAAAGAAGGAAAACACACACACACACACACACACACACACACACACACCCGATGCAGACTTAGATTTCTCTATAGCTGTTAGTTCCATGTTCCATGAATTGTTATTACAATGATCTTAAACATCTTAAAGAAAAGGGGAGAAAAAACCTCCAACTCCCCAACTCCATCAAGATCTAGGACAACAACAACAACAACAAACATCAAATCATATGCATTTCTCTTTCCCTCATAAGAAAGCACAAGAAGATCTGATACACAGTACATGAAATTCAGAAACACTACACTCAAACAGATATTGAAGCAAAGGATTGCAATACCTTACACCACACCACTAGGGAAATCACCATTATTTTTGTTTGGGTTCGGGTACCTACCTACAATCGATGACCGTGAACTTGTGACGTTATGAAGACGGGGAAGAAGATTCACCTCACTTTTTGCAACAAGGACAGGGTACACCGTGGTTGGTAACGCCGTTGGTCGAAGTAGTCTGACCGTGGCTGTATAACATGGGTGATGAAGACGACCGAAGAAAACCCACCTCAACGCCGATGAGGGAGTCAGACGACGAAACCTTGAAGCTTATCCTCTGCCTATCCTCACCGACCATGAACCTTATATGGACAAGCACCACTGGTCTGGTCGCAGTGCCGTGTCTCTTCCATCAGCCTTCCAAGTCGCCTGCGCCCGCCGTCTGAAGCAGACTCTTCAATCCCATCGCGAATCCCATGGGATTTGGTGGGATGGAGAAAAGAGGGGGACGGATTCGCCGAATCCGAACGAAATCCAATGCACCGTTTACGAGGGCGGCGCCATCGCCCGTACACGGACTAGCCAAACAGCTAGTGGGATGGGAAGAGTCGGGATAACCGCCGTATATCGTCGTAAGATGATATCCATTGCCCAACCAAACACACTCTAAAATTTTAAGGCAATGAATAGGGATTTCCAGATATTTCACATGTTTATATGTTTCTTAATTGAAATTACCACTCAAAGACAACATCTTTGACATTTTTTACTTGGTTTCCGATCTTATATTGGATTCCTTTTCTTTCATAATTCAAACCCCCAAGACTTTCTATTTGGGTTTTTTTTTTTTCACCCAAGAAATTAACTCTATAAGTAACCTTGGACAAAAAAGTTTCCTAAATCAACTTTGACTAAGCTCTCAAAACTAGCTTAACCTGTGCTCAATGTATCAGCCATTTTTAACTCATGGGTTATCTAAAGTAGGCCACAATTTGGACTAGAACATGCACACTGATACATAAATGGGCGGACATGCTATCATGATGACATTAATCCAATAGGTGTAGAAACTGTTGGATGATTGACCCTATTTATTTTCTTTCTTGTTGGTTGGCCCACAAGATTTTGAGCCCGTGCTTCCAGCCCACATCCATCATTGGGCCCAATAAATATGCTTCCTGTCAGGATTCATTAGGGCTGACTGCATACGTGGAGTCAATTCATCCTTGTGTAGGTGTTGTCAGGCATGAACTGACTGTGTTTATGGAAGTAATCTGGATTCTTGCTGCGGAGGCACCTTTTTATAGGCCTGTGTGTCATTTTCGGTTGCTTTCTTTGTTAGTTGCATTGCTGGCGCCATACCAATACCCAGAGCTTTCAAATACATCTTACTTTTATACTACTTTCAGGAAGACCACAAATTCAAGCAATCTCAGAAAATTAGAAATCCAAAACATCGACTCAGGAAGGTTTTGGATGCATGTAAGAATAAAACAAAATGTGAAGGTGGTGATGATATTGAGGTCCGAGATCAAGATTTAGAAGAACCGGTAAAGAAGCGCCGAGGGGGTTGTGGTGCTCAACAGCCAAAGCTCACCGTTGAAGGTATGAAAATGATTGCAGAATACAAGGCTACAAGGAAAAAGAATGATGATCAAGAACAGCTTCCTGAACCTGTGGAAAGAAAACAACAGCTTTCTGCAGAAAGGGTATCTCTTCTGCATGTCTATTCTTTTTTCTCACCTTTCCTATGCTCTTCCTCTTTCTTTTTGTCACTCTCTGTCATGCATGCCAAAATCCTGTACTTATCATCATTTTTGTTACTGTGGTTTTCTATTTTTTCTAGGTTCTAAGTGTTCTCAAGCGGATAAGTGATGAGGACTGCCTACTGTTGGGTTTGAATCCTAAGTATGCCCGTCCGGATTGGATGATTTTACAAGTCCTCCCGATTCCCCCTCCTCCTGTGAGACCTTCTGTGATGATGGATACGTCTTCTAGGAGTGAGGTATGCTTCTGCAATCTTGCGAGTTTCATTATCTCATTTTATCTGCTTCTTATCTCTACTGGTGAAGTTCTTCATGTTCAAGGGTTTATTGATAGAACACTTCTTTTTAATACAACTTTTTAGAGTTCCATTTCATGCCATTCTAAATAGTGTGAAATGGATTAAAATGTGTTTGTCAATGTCTGGCTTACATGTTCCTAATTCTGAATTAATAATGGTGATCGCTACACTTTTATCCAACAATCAACAAGTTTTTTTTTTTTCCTGATGTTCTGTCAAACATATCATTCCTTTGTCCAACATATTTCATGACTGCTATTAATTTAGTCCAGAACGTTTGTTTTTTTGGAAACAGGATGACTTGACTCATCAGTTGGCGATGATTATTAGACACAACGAGAATCTGAGAAGGCAGGAGAGAAATGGAGCTCCTGCCCACATCATCTCAGAATTTGCACAATTACTGCAATTTCACATTGCTACATATTTTGATAATGAGCTTCCGGGTCAGCCGAGGGTATGCATAACATATGTTCATTAACTCTTAGATGATGAATTAAACAAAAAGCCTTAGACAAGGAATCTGATCGACTGATTTCTGCTTTATTGTTCAGGCTACACAGAGGTCAGGACGGCCTATCAAATCCATATGCAGTCGGCTTAAGGCTAAAGAAGGTCGGATTAGAGGCAACTTGATGGGAAAGCGTGTGGATTTTTCAGCACGAACTGTCATCACACCAGATCCGACAATTAACATTGATGAACTTGGAGTGCCATGGAGTATTGCTCTTAATTTAACATATCCAGAAACTGTGACACCATATAACATTGAGAGGTGTCAATTTTTTTTCTAGTTCTATTTATTATGTAATTTTCCCTTTATTTCATATATGTAGTTTGAAAATAATTCCTGTACTTGTCAGGTTGAAGGAACTTGTAGAATATGGGCCCCATCCTCCTCCCGGTAAAACTGGTGCCAAGTACATCATTAGGGAAGATGGACAGAGGCTTGATCTTCGGTACTTGAAAAAAAGTAGTGATCATCATCTGGAGCTTGGTTATAAGGTACACGATTATCTATTTTTAATTCTTTATTGCCAAGCAACCATGGTTTCACCTTGTTGAAAATGTGCAATCTTGTTTGCAGGTGGAGAGGCACTTGAATGATGGGGACTTCGTTCTTTTCAATCGGCAACCTAGTCTTCACAAAATGTCTATAATGGGGCATCGAATCAAAATCATGCCATACTCAACTTTTCGCTTGAATTTGTCTGTAACTTCTCCATACAATGCTGATTTTGATGGGGATGAAATGAACATGCATGTTCCTCAGTCATTTGAAACTAGAGCAGAAGTCTTGGAGCTGATGATGGTACCAAAATGCATTGTCTCGCCTCAATCAAATCGCCCTGTTATGGGTATTGTCCAGGATACACTCTTAGGATGCCGGAAGATAACTAAAAGAGATACCTTCATTGAGAAGGTAATATCATGTGTTTTGGTTTCATTTTCTGTCTTCTTTGCCGTTAGTAGTATTGTCTTCTAAGATTGTGGGAAATTAAATATGGATTGGATTTTGGCAGGATGTCTTTATGAATATCTTGATGTGGTGGGAGGATTTTGATGGGAAAATACCTGCTCCAACTATTCTGAAGCCTAGACCTCTTTGGACAGGAAAGCAAGTGTTCAATCTGATCATTCCTAAGCAGATAAACCTCATAAGAACCTCGGCATGGCACTCGGAAGCGGAAACAGGATTTATCACTCCAGGAGATACACAAGTTAGAATAGAGAGAGGAGAGCTGCTTGCTGGCACTCTCTGCAAGAAGACCCTTGGGACATCTACTGGTAGTCTTATTCATGTCATCTGGTTTGTGACCTGTGACTGGTTTCCACTTTTGATTTTATTCCCTTTTTCTTTGTGATCCATGTGGATGCTTTCGGTGTTACCTTTTGTCAATTTTGTATTTGGATGTGCAGGGAAGAGGTTGGTCCAGATGCTGCCCGCAAATTCTTGGGCCACACACAGTGGCTTGTTAACTACTGGCTTTTGCAGAATGGATTTAGTATTGGAATTGGGGACACAATTGCAGATGCATCAACTATGGAAAAAATTAATGAAACAATATCGAAAGCGAAGAATGAAGTGAAGGAACTTATTAAGGCTGCCCAAGAAAAGCAGCTAGAGGCAGAACCTGGGCGAACTATGATGGAATCATTTGAGAACAGGGTGAACCAGGTGCACAAGCTGAATGATTTTTTTCCCCCCCTCCCAACTATACTTGGAATTATTTCTTAACACATTCTCTTTCAGGTGCTGAATAAGGCTCGTGATGATGCTGGGAGTAGTGCACAGAAGAGCTTATCAGAAAGTAACAATCTGAAGGCTATGGTGACAGCAGGATCAAAGGGAAGTTTTATCAACATTTCACAGATGACTGCTTGTGTGGGACAACAGAATGTCGAGGGTAAACGAATTCCTTATGGTTTCATTGATCGGACGCTACCACATTTCACCAAAGACGACTATGGGCCCGAAAGTCGGGGCTTTGTGGAGAACTCATATCTCCGTGGGCTGACTCCACAGGAATTCTTCTTTCACGCTATGGGTGGTAGGGAAGGTCTGATTGACACTGCAGTGAAAACATCTGAGACGGGGTATATTCAGAGGCGTCTTGTGAAGGCTATGGAAGACATTATGGTCAAATATGACGGTACTGTTAGGAACTCATTAGGGGATGTGATTCAGTTTTTGTATGGAGAGGATGGTATGGATGCTGTTTGGATTGAATCACAGAAGTTGGATTCTCTGAAAATGAAGAAGCGTGAGTTCGATAATGTTTTCAGGTATGAATTTGACAATGCCAATTGGAATCCAAGTTACATGTTAACTGAACATGTTGAGGATTTGAAAACCATCCGGGAGTTTCGCAATGTTTTTGATGCTGAAGTTCAGAAACTGGAAGCAGATCGATACCAACTTGGTACAGAGATTGCTACTACAGGTGATAACTCATGGCCTATGCCTGTTAACCTCAAGAGGCTTATCTGGAATGCTCAAAAGACATTTAAGGTTGACTTGAGAAGGCCATCTGACATGCACCCTATGGAGATTGTTGAAGCAGTTGACAAGCTTCAGGAAAGGTTAAAAGTCGTTCCAGGTGATGATTTTCTGAGCATGGAAGCTCAGAAAAATGCAACCCTTTTCTTCAACATTCTGCTTCGTAGCACATTTGCCAGTAAGCGTGTGTTGAAAGAGTACAGGCTAACTCGTGAAGCATTTGAATGGGTAATCGGTGAGATAGAATCTCGATTCTTACAATCATTGGTTGCACCAGGTGAAATGATTGGCTGTGTGGCTGCCCAATCCATAGGTGAGCCAGCCACTCAGATGACCTTGAATACCTTCCACTATGCTGGTGTTAGTGCCAAAAATGTTACTCTAGGCGTTCCTAGGTTGAGGGAAATCATAAATGTTGCAAAGAAAATTAAAACTCCCTCACTTTCTGTGTACCTAAAGCCTGAAGTCAACAAGACAAAAGAGAGGGCAAAGAATGTCCAGTGTGCTTTGGAATACACCACTTTACGCAGTGTAACACAAGCAACTGAAGTGTGGTATGATCCAGATCCTATGAGCACCATCATCGAAGAGGATGCTGAGTTTGTGAAGTCTTATTATGAAATGCCAGATGAAGAAGTTGCCCCAGAGAAAATCTCTCCTTGGCTGCTTCGCATAGAGTTGAATCGTGAAATGATGGTGGATAAAAAGTTGAGCATGGCAGACATTGCGGAGAAGATTAACCTTGAGTTTGATGATGATTTGACTTGTATATTTAATGATGACAATGCTGAGAAGCTAATTCTTCGTATACGTATCATGAATGATGAAGCTCCAAAGGGGGAGATGCAAGATGAATCTGCCGAAGATGATGTCTTCCTCAAGAAGATTGAGAGCAACATGTTGACGGAAATGGCCCTACGAGGCATCCCGGACATCAACAAGGTGTTTATCAAGTCTGGAAAGATAAATAAGTTTGACGAGAATGAAGGGTTTAAACCTGAAATAGAATGGATGTTGGACACAGAAGGTGTCAATCTGTTGGCTGTTATCTGTCATGAAGATGTTGATGCAACTAGGACAACAAGTAATCACTTGATCGAAGTGATTGAAGTTCTTGGAATTGAGGCTGTACGTCGATCTCTGCTGGATGAGTTACGGGTGGTCATATCTTTTGATGGGTCTTACGTGAATTACAGGCACTTGGCTATTCTATGTGACACTATGACCTACCGTGGTCATTTAATGGCCATCACCCGCCATGGCATTAATCGGAATGACACTGGGCCAATGATGAGATGTTCATTTGAGGAAACTGTGGACATTCTTCTGGATGCTGCTTTGTATGCTGAAACAGATCATCTCAGAGGTGTCACCGAAAATATTATGCTTGGGCAGCTTGCACCCATTGGCACAGGGGACTGTGCCTTGTATTTAAATGATCAGATGCTGCAGCAAGCAATTGAACTTCAGCTTCCTAGTTATATGGAGGGTTTGGATTTTGGCATGACACCTTCCCGTTCACCCATGTCTGGAACTCCATATCATGAAGGCATGTCGTCACCAAGCTATTTGTTTAGCCCAAATGCCCGTTTGTCACCCATTACAGATGCTCAGTTTTCTCCTTATGTTGGTGGGATGGCCTTCTCTCCCACTTCATCGCCAGGATACAGTCCATCATCTCCAGGCTACAGTCCATCATCTCCAGGATATAGTCCTACATCTCCTGGTTATAGTCCCACCTCACCTGGATACAGTCCTACATCGCCTGGTTATAGTCCCACTTCACCTACATACAGCCCTAGCTCTCCAGGCTATAGTCCTACTAGTCCTGCATATTCTCCTACAAGCCCATCTTACTCCCCTACTTCACCCAGCTACAGTCCAACATCCCCCAGCTACAGCCCCACCTCACCAAGTTACAGCCCCACCTCGCCAAGTTACAGCCCCACCTCACCAAGCTACAGCCCTACTTCTCCAGTTTATAGTCCGACTTCCCCAGTCTATAGCCCCACCTCTCCTGCATACAGCCCCACCTCGCCATCATACAGCCCCACCTCCCCTTCATACAGCCCCACCTCACCAAGCTACAGCCCCACCTCGCCTTCATACAGCCCCACCTCGCCTGCATACAGTCCAACTTCTCCTGGTTATAGCCCAACATCGCCAAGCTACAGCCCAACATCTCCGAGCTACAGTCCTACTTCTCCAAGTTACAATCCCCCTTCTGCAAAATACAGTCCATCGCTGGCGTACTCCCCAAGCAGTCCCAGATTGTCACCATCCAGTCCTTACAGTCCGACATCTCCAAATTACAGGTAAGAGAAACTTGCTGTTGTCAAAGTTGAAACCTCAGTGATTCACTGGACGTGATCATGTGGGTTGTGATCAGTTAAAATTTTGATGGGTTGAACTCATCGTTCCAAAAAAAAAAAGAAAAAAAGATTTGAACTCTCCAACAAGAACAATTCAGCAGCCATTCAGTCATCCTGTATCTGCTGAGCATTGGCTGATTCTTATTTGTTACATTAAGTACTGCCTGTCTGTTGGGATGATTTCTAACTCGACTCTGTTTCCACCCATGGGCAAGTCACAAGCTGAGATTGGATTGTCAACTTTAATATTGTTTTTCTTTTTTATTCATCTTCCCTCTATCTGTCATATACTTTAACTTCTATGTTTGCTTTTATTGCAGCCCAACTTCACCATCATATTCGCCAACATCCCCATCATATTCTCCTGCAAGCCCTACGTATAGTCCCAGCAGGTAAATTTCTCACTACTTCAAAGCATATTTTGTGTTGCTTGTGAACTACGTTGTGCTCTCTCTTCATGTGGATGGGAATTGTGATGCATGCACAGGTGCGGACATGCTTGCTCTGGTGGGCATGTTTGGTTTCCTATGTGTGCACTAGCAAATTCTTCTCCTACTCAATGAAGGGCTTATTACAACAAATCCTCGCACATCTATATATAAACGATGGTTCATCAAGAGTACGGAAGAAAAACACCCAGAATTGTTGATTCAATGGAGAAGGATAGAAGTGAAAACAAAGGGAAAAGACTGGAAAAGTGAAGAAATAGGGTAGGAGTTGATACCTCTAGTGGTCCCAGGGTATAAGGTCCTGAAGTAAGCAAGAGTGGGAAACCTAATCTAGTTATATTAAGATTCAGAAGGTGGATATATGTATGGTATAGTAACAATAAGGTTACCAACCATGATGAAGAGGATGGAATATTAAAATTCATCTATTTTATATTTTTTCTTTTAAAAGTAGCAAAGTCAAGAATTGTGGGGCCCGCATGGTATATGTATAACATCCAGCCTGTCCAACACCAATCATGGTGATCAGAAGAACAAAAAATCTGGCCAATTGAATCATCAGACAGGCCACACTTGAATTTTGATGTTTCTGAGTGGTGTACATCATTTTTTTATGGTTTGACCTACCTTATGATTGGACCCGCCATATTTTCCACTTGTATGATAATCATGGTCGGGAGCATCTGTTGGATCGTTTGGATGTCAAACAAATACCATGGTGCCCACAATTCGCGATTATCCACTTCTTTAAAGAAAAATTGAACAAGGGCATTTATGCAATTTCTTCCCTTAAAGAGCACCATTGGAGCATTTTGGTTCTTTGAGACACTATTTGATAAATCTAAACTGCTGTGGAATTTTGTGTTAGTTTTAGGGAAGAACTTGTACCAACTGTACAGAAATCAGGGCACACTTTTAATGGGATAACATGCTGGCAAGTTACTTGCCATGTGATGTTTCATGGTTTTGGATGTCATGCACACCCTAGTCATATTAGTTTTGGCGGAATTGGTGCGACTAGGACCACCTATATGTTAAAATCGGATGACTAAGTCCCTAATAGGTCTGACTCGTCTCAAGACGAGTCTAATCAAACCGTACAATTCAACCTGATATGGACCTAATTCGGAAGAGTTGCTCAATGCAACTCGTCGGAAGCTTATGAATATGAGGACGGTTTTTCCAAAGCCCATTTTCACCATTTTTTCTCGTTTCCAAAGTTCAATAGGAGAGTAAGATTTCTAAGACTATTGCCATCCGTTTCAAGATAAATGTGGTTTCAAATCTTTGGATTGGCCTTCCAAAGTTTCTCAGATGGAAAATACCCATTGCGGTTTCTCATCTCTGAGATACGATTTCATTTTAAAACTTTTTGGTGTTTTAGCCGGTTTCAACTCAAGATCATAGATTCATAGATCCATGGGTTTGGGAGAATGGATGAATGATATTTAAAATATTTTTGTAATATTAAAATAGTCTAAAGATGTTTTTAAAAAAACTGTTCCCCCCCCCCCTAATTTCTACATCTAGATGTACTTATCCTGAAAACTCTGTCGTACGATACTTCCAATAACTGGGTCTTGGGACATGTTTGTGGCTGATTGCTGACCTTTTAGATTAGTTCAAGTGATCCTTGGATGATTTGATACTGGACTATTTCCACTAGAGATGCTTGAAAACCATGGGATGCTAGCTCAGATGAATACGACGACTTGTAGTGTCATAAACCATTGGTTGACCTTAACTTAGAAAACTACGTCCAATGTCCCCCCCCCCCCCAAAATAAATAAATAAATAAATAATAATAATAATAAAAAAAAAAAAAATCACCCACCCTGCTACCCTGGGATGAAGTTGCACACACAACCCATCCAAGCAAAGTTAGAAATTAAATAAACTCATGTGTCTACCTTGCAGGTAGAACTCTTGTTTCGGGCACTTTATATGCTTACAAAAAGAAGAAAAAACTAAAATCAAGTTACCAGTGTAACATCAATGCATCACTGTTTATTTACTCGAACTCATTTAATTACCACAAATCAATGTATAAGATGGGATACAGGCATACTAACAAGAATCTCTTGGTCCAGGACCCACAAACTATTTTAACTGTCAGAGTTTTGAGCATTTGTGCATTTGAGCAACTATGGTACAAGATAATGCATAAAACAGTGTGATCAAAAAGCTGGTTTAGAATCTTTTGGCTCTCATGTCATGGGATTGGGTTTGCTACCAAAGACCCATGCCTTGGAATCTCCGAGAACGGGGAAAATGTTGTAGCCAGTGTTGTGTGGTATTGATGAAAGATTGTTGATTAGTTTGATTCTATGTGCTTTTGGTATGCATGATTGAAGACACATGTAAAAATTCGAAGTAAATGGGCGGAGTTAATAATAATAAAAAGAAAAAATCCCAGGGATCTCGAAGATCAGCTGATGCGGGACTGATGTTATGTCCGAGGATTGTAGAAATTGTCTTCTTACATTGGGATTTTCATGTCGAAACAGTACCTAACAGCAGTCTTTGCCCTTTTGTTCTGCAGTCCATACAGTTCAGGTGTTGGCCCAGATTACAGCCCAAGTTCTCCACAGTACAGGTATGGTGTCTTTTATGTGGATTTCAGTTGTCTAGTGTTCTCCAAGTTGCCTTCTTTCATAAGTAGCATGAGCTTAGTACTTCACCTTCTATTTTCAGTCCTAGTGCTGGCTACTCACCTACTGCACCGGGGTACTCACCGTCATCCACCAGCCAATACACTCCGCAGATGAGCAATAAGGATGAGGGCAGCAGTCGCTGAAGTGGACAAGAGAAACTGAGTTTTTTTTTTTCCAGCCAATTCCCAAAACCAGAGGATAAACAGAAGCATTTCTTCATCTCATGAAAGTCTGCTTAAGACATTCATGGATTATCATGCGTGCTTATGATGGATGATCCATTTCACCAAAAACCAACACCAGACATCATTATTTCTGTAATATATGAGCACTCTTCCTACCGCCCATTGAAGATCTAGGAAAAGATAGAATTTCCTTGTAACTCAAAAAAAGATTGAGAAGAGAAGGATGTAATTAAGAAAACTATGCACGCTTTTGAACTATTT
Organism: Magnolia sinica; assembly: GCF_029962835.1. NCBI lineage: Eukaryota > Viridiplantae > Streptophyta > Magnoliopsida > Magnoliales > Magnoliaceae > Magnolia > Magnolia sinica. The sequence goes on along the minus strand of NC_080578.1, from coordinate 73,140,103 downwards.
TCAAGTGTGTTTTCTTTTTGATGAATTTCTTTAAAAATGCCTGTAGGCTTTTTGTATGGACATCAACTAGTAATGTGCATGGGAGCCTCACTATGAAACACCATATTTGCTTGGGCAGTGGAGCACTAGGCACTGATATTGCCACATCAACAGTGCAGCCATTTCATCAGAATGGTCTATTTGGTTGTTGCAGGAAACAATGCGAAATTCACCACTCTTTTAAGTGCTAACTGAAAGGTGGCTTTATTTTCATGGGATGGAATTATTGCGACGGCTAAGGACAATCTTATCAGCATGATCGTTAAGCAATCGTGTCCAAAGCTCTAATACTCCTAGACTCATATAAGGGTTATTCCTTGTAACGTCTCGGAAAAATCCGTACAAAGACCCTAATACCACCTCAGGCAGAAATCACCCAGGACCAAAACCTTTAGAAATTAAGTTAATGTGAGCAGGTGCTAAACTAGAGTGCTTATGAAATTAGCACTAATCACTTTAAATATGATCTGCAAAATTCAAATTATGCAGTATCATTGATACTACGTTATCCTGAAATTTAGAATCCATCCTTAAACCCGGTTGCTCTCGGGAGCACACCGAAACTTTATATCGGACCTAGATCGCACGTCGAAAGTCCGATTATCTCGAAATTATACAGTTATGACCGCATTATTGGACTTGACAATCCCTTCGGAAATCAAGTCCTAATTGTGTCTACAAATGCACAACTTAAGCCCGGAGCAAAGTGTGTGAGAAACATGAAAATATTTAGAAATAAAATTCGAATTTAAGTAATCTAACTCATGTCGCTTGCGGCCAAATATAAGGATTCAAACCGTTAGAATCTGGCCCAAATATACCCTCGGATCAGGAGAAATGTCCCACACATGTCGATGTACTTGTGGCCCTGATCGAGTGACCGTGACTGTTGAACTGAAACTAGTCCGCCACGATTGATCTGTAAATTCGATCGGAACGAAAACTCAGCCTGACCTAAATCCATGGTCAGGGAGCTTAAGTTTGACCGCACGTGGAAAAGGGGACACCAGAAGTGCTCCGTTGGACCGGAACAGTTCGTATTTGGATATAACCTAAGTATACCTTGGCCTGGGGCCATTTCCATCAATCTTGGGCCTATATAAGGACCTTAAACCCTCTCTCTCACCCCATACGAATTTGAGAAACCCTAAGGGAGAGAGGAGAGAAAAGAGAAGGGAAAAGAGAGAAAGTGAGAGTGAGAGTTAGAGATTCTTCCTGGGATTCGATCCCGCTAGTCCACGCACTCAACCACCACTCCTGTATCGCTATACAGGCGATTCCAATTCCGTTCTTAGGTAAGAAAACCTAACCCTAATCTGTTTTAGGGTTTCAGATAGTGTAAGTTATGAAATAGTTAACTTAATTTATGCTATAGGTTGTCAATCTACCATAGATAAAGACTTAGCTTTAAAACTGAGTTCGTTACGAGTCTACCGGCAAAAGGTGCGGACTATAAATGTATAGGTTATGGTTTTCAAGGCTTTTAATGTCGGTTAATGGTTTATTACTGATGTAGGTGCTATTTCACATGCCAAACACGATGTTTGTTTTGCTTTACGTATATATATGAACTATGTTGGGTATATTGTAATTTGTGTGTTTGTAAAAATGATCGTATATGTTTAGAATTTGAAATTGTATTTGCCATGATTAATTACCGTGTATATATGCAAGATGTATGTGTAACAACTCCTTGATGAAAGGATTTGCCTAAATACATGTTATCCCAACATTCGTTACGTATGTTATAAAGTGTAGTATAAGTGTTTGCGAAAATGTCTGAATGAGTGGAGGATTTGCATTCGTGCTCGCCATGACAAATTGTTGTGGGTATATGGTTGTTGTGTAGGCGGCAACCCCTTAGCGAAAGGTTTTGCCCTAATACACATTATAATCAGCATACGTTGTGTATGTTAAAAAAGTGTAGTCTAAGTGTTCATAAAGATGTCTGAATGAGCAAGTACCTGGCATTAGGTACTTTATTTGGGTGTTGAGATAAGATTCTCAACTACCTTGACTATGTGTATGACTTCCTCCATGTAATTTATATTATATCGTCTGTTTTACTTATCAAATGCGCATGTGTGAATTCCTGTGTATGTTGTATTTCATAACATGCTCAAATGGTTGTAGGATTGGAATTATATGTTTATTACTGCTTGACTATTTCATACGAATACTTGTTATAATTGAATGTGTTTGGGATTGCGATATAGTCCAGGTAATCGGTAACAGGCCCTGATTTGGTGGCTGAAGTTGTTTTCGCCCCACAGGACGTGTTCGATGAGTCCAAGCCGTACTTCAGTTGTCGACAGTGGTTAGGCCACACAGAGTGCTCATGCACTTCATGTCGATCAATTCGATGTGCGCTCGTACCAGTCAAGTTCGTCAAGTAACCCGATTGACCCGATGTATGTTCATCATGTATGGACGCTACTGCTTGAATCTAAGGTACCAAACTCACCAGTGAAAAACCTCTTTAACCTTGGTACCTCGATCCGCTAAGACTCATGAGTCAGGCATGGTGGTATGGGACACCATGGTCAAGCTGTCGGCTTACGTTGGGGTGACGAGCCTCCCCGTAGTGACCAGTGAGCAACCTAGACTCGTGAGCAGAATACGGTGGTATGGGATACTGTATTCGAGTTGTCGGCATACACTGATAAGGTGACGAGCCCTTTGTAGTGACCTCGAGCGTACGCTAAGACTATGTAGAGGCGACGAACCCTTGCGTAGCAACAGGAGTACACTAGGCCTGCACTGATAAGGTGACGAGCCATTTGTAGCGACCTAGAACCGTAACATCGTATGAGATTTACTAGAATTGACGACCCTAAAATGAATCATTGTTTGGGAATTGATATAAGGGAGGTACCTTAGCTTCTCAATCCTGCTATATGAAAAGGACTAATAAAAACTTGGTAATCACGTTCATACACCGCAACGTTTCGCGTTGGGCAAGCACTGAGGAAGTGACTGACATGCGCGACCGTTAGATGAAGATCGCAGAGGGAGTGTAGGCGAGGGCATGCATCATTTATACATACCATTCTTGCATTAACCAGAGTACTTAGGAATGTTTGATTGTATTGCTTTATTATTACTGTTTGACTGAATTGATAACATGTTAACCTTTGCTTTATTGTTTCACTGAGTTGATTACTCACTCTCACGTTACGGGACGGTGTTGTACACACCAACCAGACTCTGTCTTAGATGCAGATGGAGACCCGACTGATGAGGCGGAGGCGGAGGCGGACTTCGTAGACGATGAGGATGCCTTCTCCTATATGTAGTATTCTGGCGGGTTTACCTAAACCGTTCTGATCGGCGGGGTTTCAAGGTTATACTTATAGTGGACTATTACATTTTAACATTTTGTAATTTGAATCAATACATGTAATTATTGACCTGGAAATGCATATATACTTTGGGGACCTAAACTGGTTTATAAAGTTATACATACTCGTTTCAGTCTTCCGCTTGCGTATTATAACTGTCCCTGGATTATGTTTTGCTGATTTGGCTTAATCTTATTCATGTTTTATGTACTAATACAGACATCATTTAATCATCATTAAATATGTTGCATAAGTGATGTGTTGGAACTCGAGAGTTGGACTTCTACTTGACCCCCGATTTTCAGGGCGTTACATTCCTATAGTTTACAGAGGTGTAGTCCCCATGTATAGATTGTATGGGATGCTTTTGGGCAGCCTTCAGTTTTTTGTACAGGCTAGGTGCATGGTTCAGCGCTCCAAAAACATTGATCATGTTTGTGTGGCGCAGTGTGGTTTCAAAAGCATTTTTTCGGATCATGTTTTGGTTTTAAGGCTTTTTAATGTGGTTAGGATTAGGGCTAGGGCTTAGGCAAATAGGACCGGGCTAGTGCTAACTGGCCATGGTCATAAATATGTAAAGCAACGGATCACTAAAGTGTAATGAATGAATGAATGGTTACAACCATTGCAAAATTTAAGTGGATCACCCAGAAGGTTTCTGTAGTTTGTTAAGCAGTGGGCTACCCATGAGATTGCTGCAAACTGGAAGTGTACCCATTCTCCGGATGTATCGCCTGGGATCGAGATGGAGTGGTGTTTGGAGAGGCAGTGGCTCATCTAAAAATATCCATCCTATAAATGTTGAATAATTCAGGCTGGGCGTACTTCTTGCCTAGGTTTAACCTAGTTAATTATGAGGTCACGGGATCGCATTCACAAGCCTTTTGAGTTAAATTGTCATTTGCACGTTGCAGATAAGTTGGGTCCACCAGATGGATTCTTCAAGTTGACCATGTTAGACGCGTTTCGATATAGAGTTGAACACGCTGAAGTGGGTCTATGTTTGCAAGTGAGACCTCGTAAAATCAACCCGATCGAACCTGCCCCAACCTAGTTTTAAATGGGTTCGATTTGAAGAAAACTAATATGGTCTTGATATAGACCCCTTCTAGTCACCACGTACGTGCGTAGGTGCATAGGTGAGCATGCCTCTATATATATATAGGCTCCTAATCGTCCAGTTACTTGTATTTCATCATCTGGCTATCCATTACACTCATATCTATTAACTAGGCTGTCTAAATATCAAAGTAAACTGTTCACCCTACTCATTCATTTATAAATATTTTTCACTGTTGAATTCTCATTTTGTTGGGTATAAGTATACCCACCGATCACTCAAGAATTTGTATGGTGTACACACTCCTAACCTTAAGCCATTCTCAAAAACTCATTTGTATATGTTCAATCACGGTGAGAATTTAATTTAAGGCCATTCAATTTATTTGAGCTAGACATCCTTAATCTCCCTAGCTATATATATATATATATATATATATATATATATATATATATATATATATATATATATATATATATATATATATATATCTGACTTAAATGTCATTTATCTCCATTTACTCCCTGGTCCACTAAAACATTAAAAAAAAAAAAAAAATAAAAAAATTCATTGTTATGATCCTCACATCTTTCCTGACAAACCTACTAGATTACCTTTTGCATTGGACTATGATTGAACTTGTTTTCGGGGCCCATAGTCCTTACATACTTTCGTGCCAAATTTATATTTTCTAGAAAAGAGAGAAGCGATACATGCATCCATACACCCACCGTTACATCTATCATACCATATCTCACAACATGATAATCTATCTGTATAAATAACCGTATGTTGACCTCTTTACCCATCAAGGTACTCTATATACCACTTAATTCCTATTTACAAAAATTTTCAGTTGTCCATCGTTTATATTCATCGTATCCATCAAACGGCCCATAAATTTTTTTGACGATTCATTGTGTGGTGTATACTTTTTCCATCAATTGTACTAGTTTCGTCTTCATGTGGGATTGCACACATAACACAATGAGAAGAGTTTTATTGAGAAAAAAACTATCTTCTTGTGATGACATCATCAAAAAACAAGGAGTAATTATATATTCATCAAATCAAACCACCCGAAACTGTCCATCATCAAGACCACGTACATATTACATGATGTACAATGTACATCTTCCAACCAGTGGCTCATTATGTGTATCAAGTTTATTAAAGGGTATATATATATATATATATATATATATATATATATATATATATATATATATATATATATATATATATATATATATACACACACACACATTTCTTATCTATATTTATTGATCACATATACATTTCTTATGGTGCTCCTCTCTCACACATGTGAATGCACATGTGAGAGGGATGGGCGGTGCTACCTTTATTATAAAAGACAAACAACAAAGAGAAAGCAACACCCTTGCTGTTTAACGTCACCAGCAACACGCTGGAGGAGTTTGGAAGAGACAGAGAGAAAAATGAGGGAGGGAGAAAGAGAGAAAATGAGAGAGAGAGAGAGTTTAGGAATTTTCCTCAAGTTTGGAGAGAGAGAGAGAAAATGAGGGAGAGAGAGAGACGAAAGCTTGATTTTCAGATTTTTTCTGACTTGATCCTCTCTTATGAATTCCGTCTGCATTGTATCACATTTTTCTTTAATTTATATTTTTCAAGTTTGTTTCTTTTTTGTTCTTTAAATTTACAATTTAATATCCCAAGGGGTCTCTCTTCCTTCTCTTGAATTGAATTTTTGGTGTACATGGAGTTAGCCCTTTTGTTAGGGTTAGCACTTTTGCTTTGGGTTCAGCCCTTTTACCTCATTTCTTTTACCAATTTGTATTAATTTTAAACTTTTTTTTTTTTTTTTAATTTTCTTGTGAATTTGACTATTTTCAGTTGGGAATAATTGATTTCCTTCCCTTTTGAATCACTGGCTTCCTTTTAGTATTATAGTTTTGATTCCCAAGGTTTAAATTCACCCTATCATTTTCGGTTTCCCTCGACATTAGCTCTTTCGTTGGTTATCTTGAATTTCAATCTTTTTGACATGATTTTTTAAAAGTTACCTTTGAAATATGATTCATTGTGTGATTTTTTGAACTATAATTATATTCTTACATGTGAATTATTCTCTTAAATGTTAGTTTCTCTTTGAAAATCTTAATCAAATTGTTGGGAAAAAATATGACAAGTCCGGAGACCTGGTTATGGAATGGACCAACTTTATTGGCACTGCCCGAGAGTCCGAGGCAACGTATTGAACTGAGACGAGACAAAGCCTAAAGGAGAGACTTAGTTCGGATTTCTGAAAAATGAATTCCGACCGAGACCTTAAGAGTCAAGAGCCGTAGGCAAAATAAGACGTATAAAGTTAGCTCGACTAACGAGGCAACAACGTCTAAAAGGGTCGATTAAGACCCGAACGCTAGAAGTCACCTGACCGACTATAAAACCGACCCATATTAGGTTGGTTATAGTGTCGGCTATCGGATTGAGAAAGTACTTTAGCCATCAGCTGATCCTGTTCCGTCCGACAGGAGGGAAAAAAAACTTTATTATTGCAGCCAGCTGAGACTCGTCTGTTACTTGAGTCGGTTAAGGCCGAGCCGAGCGAGGAAGAAACGGTGTAAGCTTAAATACCGTTCCGAAAATCTTGTGAAATGATTCCCGATCCCGAGGATCTCGGGATCGGGAAGTATCCATAAGCAGATTACAATCAAATCAAATCTCTTAATATTGGGGAGAGAATCCCTGTACGGCGGGATCCTCCCTCTCCTATAAATGGGAGACACTCCAAGAGTGAACGGTATGCAAAAACTCTCTCCCAAACCCCCTCAATACTATAAGACCTAGATTCCTAGCCTGACTTTGGCATTGAAGGGTCCCCTGCTCTAGACAGGGTCTCCTTTGATTTCTTCTTGTGCAAGTACTCGAAGGTCTAAAGAGGGTGGCTCAGATTTTTGCATCAACACAAATAATAATAGTTTGTCAATGTTGTCTATTCATGGAATCTATATGCATCATGTTCATAGAGTGCTTAAAACTCAGTTTGCATTGTGATCATGGAATGTTTGGATTTTGATTTCTTGGTTATATCATCATCATGGAATATATGGAATTTGATTTGGTTAGTTACATTAGTATCATTGTTTAATTGAAACTTAAAATTGTGAAGAATTGGAATTGGATTTAATTGGAAATTGGATTGATGAACATGTAAGGAGTACTTATCGAGGCACATGTAAGGATTGTTCATCTTACTGGACCGGATATGTGATCATGTAAAGATTGCAAAATATTTCTATTGTCAAATCCATGTGAGATCTTGAAAAAGTGAATAAATTGAATTTGAGTACGCACCTTAATAGATCGAATATGTGAGCATGTAAGGATTACAAAATGTTCCTATTGTCAGAGTTATACGAGATTTCGAAAAGTGGTTAAATTAAATATAAAAATAAAATATACAATTGCATATATTACTGCATTTATGACATTATAGCATCAAGATTCATTCATGCCATCATTGTTTGAACTTCATTCATGACATTATTCTATTGAGATCCTACTTAATTCATGTTTATTACTGGAGTTGTTTCATATGGTATATCCCTCGGAATTCAAATTTTGATGAGTATGATCTTACTGAGCTTTTATCTCACCCAATATCGTGACATTTTAGGTTCAGAAGATGAGGAATGAACGGTATAGACAAAATATTTAGATGATTACTTTTATTAGAATTCTACTTTTAGTTTATTTTATTTAAATGGGTCCTTACTCATGCTTCAATGGTAACTCACAAGAGTTTAAACACGAGGTGATGGTTTCAAATACCCATTGTGGTGTGAGTGCGTGGGTGTGTGGGGGGTGTGAGTGTGTGTGTTAAAATAAAAAGAAAAAAAAGTTTATTTTATTTGAATAATTGTAATAAAATAAATTTGAGACTTATGAGTGAGATATGATGATGGTAGTGGAGTAGGAATTTGAATTCATAATTTTTTATTTTGAACTCGGAATTAAGGTCATTGTACTCGAGTTTCGGATTTCGGGGCATGACACTTAATCACTATTAACATACACTCAATTAAATATTAGAGATTGATATATATTATTTATTAGAGATTGATATAAAGTTTTTATTATCCAGGTACCTGCCTTTTGGCCTATCAATAAAAGAATGTCTACTTTTGAGCCATTTTAGTTTCACTACATCTATTTTTTAAAATACAAGCAAATAACTATCTCTTTGACTTTGACTCACGATTCTCTAGTGGAAGTCATCATTTTCTTTTAAAAAGTCAAAACTGTCATTATGCTTTTTGAAATATGATGATTTTGACTTAGTCACTGTTGACAATTATCTCACTAATGGAGCCTTCATGGAAGCTAACTTCGGTGGGGTCCACTAACATTGCTAGTGCGATCTTCACCATCTATCTATATCGCTAGGTCGATTTAGGACATGCCAAAGATGACCCTACAATAAGTGCTCAAGTAGGTCATACCATATGAATCTGAGAATTAAATCTATTAATTTGAAACTTCATAGGGCCACTGAAGTACATATTGTAAGGCCTGTATCCTAGACCATACCATTCCGTGGATTCCGCGGTCCTCCTGGTCGAATTCCGCCAACCCATGACCTGTGATCGGCGTTTGCGCGCGACCCTAAGTTGCATCCTATATATCTATGTCGACTCAACTCGAAACTTGTATCCTAGCGACCGCGCCATCGCCACGGTTCCAACGCCGTGTCTCGCGCACCGATGCGATACCCAGGCCAGGAGTTGTGGACCCGTGTTTATTTCGAAGAAAACGCCGCGCGTTGCAAATCCCAAGAGAATTTATACAACCCACACATCAATCAATCAATCACAAGTCAAGTACACATCCTATCACAAGTACAAGCAACCCATACCCTACCCATCTATCTCCCATTTCCAAAGTTAACTCTCTCTCTCTCCACCTATCCCTTCCTTACACCCATCACCCATCACTCCATCACCTTTTCATCTCATCACTTCTCTCTCTCTCTCTCATTCTCTCTCTTCACTCCCAAGCAACCAAGAGACCAATCGTCTAAGCCTCCCAAGGAGAAGCTAGGTGTGGCCCACTTCTCTATCCCAAAAACTCTCATCTTCACCATCCAAACTTCATCATCCACCATCAAAGGTTGAGCATAGGAGCTAAGGAGGCCAAGGGACCGAGTAGAAAGCCAATCGCTGGGTGATCATAGCGTAAGATCTTGATTTTTTTTATGTAAGGCCCACTTATGATGGGACCCATCTTGATGTTTGTGTTGTATCCAAGAGGGGCCTATAGTGGTGGGGTCCCTTCAATATACCGTCTCTCTCTCTCTCTCTCTCTCTCTCTCTCTCTCTCTTTCCTGTTTGTGGCCCACCATGATGTATGTATCTCTATCCAAACCGTCCATTAGTGCCACCTTGCTGCCTACAATGGGACCCACCTGATGTATGTTCCTTACGTCTCCGTCGTCCAGACCTTGGACGGTGGACCAGTTGACATATGTGCTTCACCCATGCTGGTCAGCGACAGTGGGGCCCACATGCATTGTGTATAAAATTCGAAACGTCCATCTGCTGGACGTTGGGCTAGTAGCCTAGAAGTCCAACAGCCAGGCTGCTGATCACGTCAGCAAGTTCTGAGGGCCCCCACCGTGAGGCATGTGCCAGATCTAGACCGTCCATCTGGACGTGGCCCTCCAGCAACACGTCAACAAGTTCTGTGGGCCCCATCATGCAGTATATGTTATATCCCAACCATCCATCAGTGGGTCCCACCACTACTGTACTGACGTTAACAAGTTCGGTGGGCCCTGATCACGAGGTATGTTTTATATCCAAACCATTCATCCGTGTGGGACCCACACATGATGTATATGTTTATCCACACTGTCCTTTTTTTTTAGACAGGTGGGAGTCCACCATGATGTATTTGATTATCCAGGCCGTCCGTCCCTGGACAGTCCTGTGGGACGCACCATGAAATATGTGTTATATCCTAACTGTCCATTTGCCTAAGACGGTGGGACCCCACATGAGATATGTGTTTTATACACACCGTCCTGTCCATTTTGGACGTGGGCCCACCCCACACATGTGGGGGTGGGACCCACCTTGTGTATACATTATACATCCACACCGTCCATTTGGACAGTGTGTTATGGGACTGCCATGATATATGTGTTTAATCTCCACCGTCCAGATTACTGGAAGGTGGGTTGCACTGTGATGCAGTGTTTTATCACCATTGTCCATTTGACGGTGGACCCCACCTATGATATACGTGTTCCATCCATTCGTCCCGAGGCCTGGACGTTAGCAGCAAAAAAATATAATAATAATAATAATAATAATAATAATGATGATGATGATGAAATATTATAGTATGTGTGGTGGGCCACGTGTGGGACCCACTTGATATGGAAGTTGATTGGCTGGGGTACCTCATACCAGCTATATACTTGCTGTAGTGGTGACAACAAGTTTTGTGGGTCTGACCCTGATGTAAGGATCTTATCCACATCGTCCAAATGGCTGGATGGTGGGACCCACCGTTGATGTATATGATCTATATCCACACTGTCTATCAGATGGACCACACTACAAAAATTAATGGAGGATGATCGTTTACCATTGAAATACGTTTGGGATCATAGAAGTTCTGGATCAAAATGGAAATTGTTTTTCCTCTTAATTCAGGTCCTTGTGACCTTATGATCAGATTGGATGGAAAATAAACATTATGGTAGGTCCTGTGATTGTTTAATAGTGAAAATCATTATCTCCACTATTATTTGTGGTATGGTCCAAATGATCTTTTGTTATGATTCATTTGGGTAATGCTCTAAAATAACCTCTTAAAATAGATGAATTGTCGCGCCCTAAACTTGGCAAACGGGCTCACAAAGTTCCCGATCGCCTAATCTGGTGGTAACAGCTTCTGTAGCACCCCATTCTCGACTCCTGGCGCCCATTCACCAGGTTCCAATCCTGGGATCCTACAAGGAGAATTTCAATAACATAAGTTTGATTCGTAATGAGTATACCCAAGATCATAACATCATAACCACAGATAAATAACCATAGCAACATTACAAAATTCACTAAGAATTTAAACTTTTTACAAGTACAAGGCTTAAAGGAGGGAAATACAAAGACTGTATAAGAACAACTCCAGAAGGTCTACGGAACGCTCCACACTCCTGCTCAGCTACTGCTGCTGTCTAGAATCACCTGCACACATCAATCGTGCATAAGCTTATAGAAAGCATAAAGGGCGATGTAAGTGTGTGCAGGACAGGTGCCATAAATGCGATATCAGAGTATGTGAAAAATGTAGCAAGACCATGAATATCACTAGCCATAACATAGCTATGCAATGCAAGGCAGGAATACCATCTGCCAACCAAAGGCTATGCAACTCAATGCAATACTACCATCGGCCATCCCAAGGCTAAGCAATGATGGCTCAAATAGCCAAGTGCCATATGCAATATGTAATGCAAGCATGCTCATCCTCATGTTAAGTCTACAAATCAATACAGTTCCTCTCTGGGAAATCACTGAGGTCAAATACACTCCACACAGGCTGCCGCCTCCCTAGCCGCGCAGCCCGGCAAATGAAAGAGACTTCACTACCCGCCGGTGGACAGCTAATCACCAATAAGACACGACGGTAGTGGACCCATTTACGAGCTGGTCAAACTCAGCCTAGCTATTACCCCCTCACTCAGGCGAGTAAGGCTACATCCCCTCTTAACTGACCATGATACAGTATGAGACGCAGCTTAATAGTAAAGGCATCGGCGCTCATGTTTTCCACTCAGTCTAGACGTTGGTGCATCTCCTGGTACCATAAAGGTTCTGAGACTCTCACCTAAGAACATCCTACGTGCCCACGGTACTTAAACTAATATTTTCGGTGTCTAAATCATGGCCATCCACGATATGTCTGTGGAGGCTACGGCCCTGATGAAGGTAGGGCGAATAACCAACGTGCTATGAAAATGTCAGATGCATGAATCACACCAATCAACCATGCATCAAATCCTGTGCATCTAGCGTGCTCAAGTGGGGCAACTCCATCACTCATGGAGTCTCATAATGGCCTGCCCAACGGCATAATGCCATGACCAAATAACCATCCACCAAGCACACATACGATGCTCATGAGTCATGAAAATGACTAAGTATGTTGTGAGATGATGTACTCTCCTCGGGTCTAAGTGTACATGGGGATGAAACATGAAATAGACTAAGTACATCATATGATGAAGTTGTACTCTCCTCCCAACAAGGAAAGGTCTAGGTACTTAGACAAATTTTTCCATGGAATGGGAGGAACACAACCACTAATGGGGGCCCAATAGCTTGGGGTAGCACACAAGACTAAGTAGACAATGCCATGGTCCTAAATGATGAGAATGGGCCTAACAAATGGGCCTAGAGGGGTCCACAATAGGGACATTTAACCACCATTGTCCCCTAAAACAACGGCCCAACAATAATCTACCTAGAAGCAAGGCCCAAGGCCCAAATACCACCATAAGGATAAAATGGGCAGCCACAAATATATATATATATATATATATATATATATATATATATATATATATATATATGTATGTATATATATATGTGTATATATATATATATATATATATATATATATATATTCCACATAATGGGCCTCAAGAAAATGGCCCAAACCTACATACAACAACATGGGCCCATAGTGGAAACTATGGCCCAAAAACAATGCCACCAAATCCATGCATTATGTTGGATTAGTGGGCAGCCCATAAACCCAAATACATAGGCAAAAAAAATCATATCCGAGTGGGGCCAAATGGACCTTACAACATCAGCCCAAAAACTAGTAAATTAGGTGGGCAATCAAGGACCCAATCACATCTATATTTCAGCCCTACAAGTCCAACATGATGGTGGAAGTAGCTCATTTATACAACCAAGCCAAGCTTGGACGTCCCAACCCATCTGGGCCTGCTGGACATCCCAAAAATCTGGTCTATTTATTTTGGGCCCAAACAATAACTAAAAAGTGGGCCTTACTTGGCACTAATTAAGCCCAAAAGCCTTAGAATAAAAATATAGTATGTGTACACAATACTTCTCCATTTGGTGGGTCCCACATCCTTAAAATATTCAACTATAAGTACCATTCATTCTTAGTACCTTGCTGGACTTTCAGCCCACCCAGCTTCCTGGGCCTGTTGAGGTCTAGCAGATAAAAAAATTTTGGGGTAAATTAAATTTTATAGTGGTCCCTGGTCATCTTGGTGGGCCCCAACAGATGGAGAGTGTGGACACAACACATAAACTCAAGTAGGCCTGCTGTTGAACTGCAAGTCCAGCAGCACCCAGAAATTTCTGGAAGTCCCAGGTGGGCCTGGGCATCCTAAAGGCCTGGGCGGCCAACCAAATACATATCAAGGTGGGCTCCACAGGTGGACGTCCCACCAAGGGACAGTCCACACTTCAGTGGGCCACACAAGGGAGGATGGTTGGGAATAAACACATACATCAAAGTGGGCCACAAAATGGGGAGAAGAGTATGGCCATAAACACTTCCAAATAATTTTTATATAAATGGACAACAAGGTCCAGAAATAAATTTCTGCAGAGACAAAGTTGTTGCCCCTGACTTGTGCACCCCATTAGAGTGGGCCCAGGTCTACTAAAAATTGAGAAAATATGGGGCCAACATTCCTTTACAAGTATACATCAAAGTGGGGTCCACAAAAGTGGCCCACCATCTCAAGAACAAGCTGATATTTTAAGTTTTACAACACGCAGAGTGGCTGGACAGTCCAGAAATTTGGACCGTCCAGCCCTCTTGGCCCAGTCTTTGGGTGATCAAACAAGGGTGGATGGAGGTGGGATTTAACACACTTCTAGGCGGGGTCCACACCTCCAGAAATAATCTATTAATAGGGATAAAACATCCCTCTAATCAGTCCATAATCTACGTCCAAAACGGTCCAAAAACAGTCCAGAATTTTTCTGGACAGCAAGGTATGTTTGAATATAACTACCCAAAACTATTGAATAAAGGGGGAAATACCCCATAAAATTTGTGTTATGGTCCGCCTTAGTGGACCCTACAAACATCCAGGCCATACCCCCTTCATAAAACCCATTGCATGTGTCAAATATGAGGTAAATGGGACACCTATGTCCATAGTATGGACATCAATGGGCGTCCACTTTGTTTGGATGGTCTAGACATTGCAAGGCCACTAAGTGGGCCACACACTTCAGGAATCAAGAGTAAAATAAGGGGAAATAAAAATCCGGCCACAAGAGAGGGTCTCCGCCACTATTGAGGCCCTCCCTTCATCACACACATACACATCTTCCACTATACCCATTACAATCAAGATCTTATACATGCATGCATCTCAAAATTTAATCTAAGGTGGGGATGCCATCCCCACCAATGATCTAGGGTCTAGATGACCCCAAAATGACATGTATCAAAAGAAAAGGCCATGATGGGATCTATGGAGAATGGCTCCATCCATGGAACATGCATGTAAGAAGGGTGGGCCATAGGTCACATCCATGGAGACTTGGAGGCCTCCACCATCATTTGATGGGCCCCACAAGCTCCTAAAGATGAGATGAGAATATCTAAGAAAGAAAGAAAGAAAACCTATGCTAAAGGACACCCACCTCAAGGGATCTTTAAGATTCTCCTAGCAATGGACTCCTTAGGCTCCAAGGTGCAAGGATCTATGGTTGAGATTAAAAGTTGAGGGTTAGATGAGGGAAAGTGCTGGATTTTTCAGCTAGGGTGGGACGGCCATGGAGTTTCTAGTAAGAGAGGAAGAGAGAAATGAGGGAGAGAAAGAGCCATGGAGAGTTGTAGCATGAGAGGTAATGATTTGTTTTGAAAATGCAACTCAAATGATGGCTTTTGAAAAGAGGAACTCATGATGAGCATGGGAGAAGTAACCCCATGCCTTACTAGGGGGCTATAGGGGCTAGGTTTTTTAGGTAATTATGGATGGATGAGGTCATCATGCATGGGAAAACGAGCCAGGATAGGTGGGTCCCACCAAATCACAATCAATGGTCCAAATAGAGTGTGGCCTATATCTTTTGATGTACACGTCGGATTTATGCACAAGACGCAGCATTGGAGGTCAGGTTTACATGATGGGATTTAAGGATGATCGCAAACGAAATCCACAGGTCGCAGGTTGCTGGAATTCAACCGGGAGGACCGCAGGACCTAACGGAACAAAACAGACACTAACGTTAAGGGTCTTAAATGAATGGTGTAGATGGTGTGGCCCATTGATGCGGCCCACTTGATATTTATGAGCCCGGCCCGTGGATGCGGCCCATTTGATGTATATGAGGCCCATGTGTTGCGGCCCATCTGATGTATATGAGGTCCATGTACTGTGGCCCATTGATGAGGCCCAATATGATATTGTATGAGTCCCAATTTAATATATATGAGGCCCATATGGTGAGGCTCGATGTAATTTATAAGTGGCCCTTGAGTGAGGCCCATTGTGATGTATATTAGGCCCTTGTGTGAGGTCGTGGGTCCACTATACGTGTGGCTCTATGTGGGCCACTCCTTGGGAGAATGTTTGTTAAATGTTCACATTGATGGGCAATGATGATTAAATGTGACCTTCCCTTAGGCCTTGTTAGGCCCATTCTCATCATTCTCTTAGTGGGTTAACCCAAATCATTGGGCCCCATTGATGTTGAAAGGTCCATCCTCACCGTAAACGGATGGCTCCGTGTTACTGGATTTGATATATCCACAGCCGAGGGCCGATCTTTATATTATGGTTTAGATCGACTATTCATTTATAGACCCCGCCTTACATATAGGCCAATTATCAATGCCGATTATCGATACCAATTATGAGTATGTGACAGGATAGCATCATGATACATGCTCATACACATCATCTCCATGCTTGTGATGAGATGAGGTTGACCATTGCATATGCCTTCTGGCAAGTTGTTTATGGGACTCCCTGATAGGCGGTGTTGTCCCTCATGAGCGCCCGGTACCCGCAAGATTAATGCATGACTAGATTGTATGACTATGCATCTTGCATTGTGTGATGTGGTTATTATACGCCCTAGCGACATCAGGGCCGTGGCCTCCATAGGCACACGTGGAGAGCCGAATTAGATACCGAAAATACTGATACTAGCATCGAGGCGTCATAGATATTCCTGGGTAAAAATTTCTAAACCCGATGGTTCTAGAAGATGACTCCAATGTCGAGACCGAGTGGATACATGAGCGCACGAGGGTCGTATACCAGTAGGTCGCGTCTCCCACTATGTCGTAGTCGGTTGGAAAGGGGTGTGACCTTACCCGCTTAAGTGAGGAGACAATCTCTAGGTTAAGTTTGACCAGCTTGAGGAATGGGTCCACTATCGATGAGTCGGGTCCGATATTGGCAGGCGGATAGTGAGGTCTCTTCCACTTACCCAGTTGTGTGCTTGGATAGGGCGGGCAAGCTGGTGTAAAGTGTAGTAAACCCCAGTGATTGTTCAACGTGAGAACTGTACTGATATTTGATGTTCTAGTGATGAGATGCATTGATATGTGGATTCGTATGAGGACTGTATGCTTGAGTTGCATCTCGTATCGCATGACCGTGATATGGCCGATAGCATTCATGTCTTGCATCGTATAACCTTGGTACGGCTGATAGCATTCATGGATTCGCCAGCATATTTCGCATTACTCTAATATTGCATTCTAAGTACGCTTATATTGCGCACACACTTTCACCACCCTCTAAGCTTTCTATAGGCTTATGCACGACTGTTGCGTGTAGGTGACGCTGGGTGTAATGTCCTGAAATTTGGGGGTCGAGCATAACTCAGCTCCCGAGTTTCAAAGCATCACTTATGCAACATATGTGATGATGAATGTATGTTGTCTGTATTAGTACATAAAACATGAAGTAGATTAAGCCAAAACTGCAAACATAATCCAGGGATAGGTGAAATATGCAAGTGGAAGATCATATATATATATATATATATATATATATATATATATATATATATATATAAGTCCCTGAGATATGTATGCTCTGTCAGGTCATAATTACAAGTGTTTGATTCAAAATACAAGTATCAAAATGAAATAAACCATTACAAAATAAACCCTGAATCCCGGTAGTTCAGGACACGGCTCACATGAACCCGCCTGAGAACTACATAAAGGAGAACGCCTCCTCATCATCCTCATACTCCTGCTCTTCCTCGTGGGTCGCATCATCATCTGCATCTAAGACAGAGTCTGGTTGGTGTTTAAACACCGTCCTAAAACGTGGGAGTGAGTGATCAACTCAGTGAAACTATACAGTAAAAGTTAACATGTTATCAATTCAATCAAGCAGTAATGATAAAGCAATACAATCAAACATGTCCTAATTGCTCTTGTTAATGTAAGGATGTATATAGAAATGATGCATGCCCTCGCCTACACTCCCTCAGCGTCTTCATCTTACGGTACGCATGACAACCTCCCGCAGTGCTCCACAACGCCAAGGCATATGCAATGCGGTGCATGAACATGATTACCAAGTTGTTATTAGTCATTTTCATATAGCAGGATTGGAAAGCTAAGGTACCTTCCTTATATCAATTCCCAAACAATGATCCATTTTAGGGTCCTCAGTCCTAAACAATCTCATACGATATTATGGTTCTAAGTCGCTGCAAAGGGCTCGTCACCAATCAATGCATGCCTAATCATACCTTAGTTGCTACAATAAGGCTCATCGCCTCAATGCAGTATCAAGGTATGCTCGAGGTCACTACAAAGGGCTCATCACCAATCAATGTAGGCCGACAGCACAAATATAGTGTCCCATACCACCATAATCGGCTCACGAGTCTGAATTGTTCACTGGTCACTACGGGGAGGCTCGTCACCCCAACGTAGGCCTACAGCTTGACCACGGTGTCTCATACCACCATGCCCGGCCCATGAGTCTTAGCAGATCGAGGTACCATGGTTAACGGAATTACACTGGTAAGTTTGGTACCCTAGATTCAAATAGTAGCGTCTACACATGGTGAACATCCATCGGGACAATCGGGTTACTTGACGAGCTCGACTAGCACGAGCGCAAGTTGAGTTGAACGACATGAAGTGCGCAAACACTCCGTGTGGCCAAACCACTGCCGACAACCCTAATTCGACTCGGGTTCGTCAAACACGTCTTACGTGACAAATGAATCTCAATCACGATCTCAATGCCTGTTACCGACTACCTGGACCATAACATGGCCCCATACACATTCAACCATAATAGCAAACATGTTATAAGATGCAAAATAACGAGAATCCATACACATGCATTTCATAAGTAAAGCGGTAAAATTAACAACTTGCATGGAGAAAATCATACACATAGTCAACATGGATAATGAGACTAAGCAATTCATGGAGGAAATAGTATAAGTAAGGTAATTGGGATTTTATATCTCAACTACCTCATAATTCACACCTTACTAAATACGAACTCATTCAGACATTTTCACAAACACTTACACTACACTTGGCAACATACATCATATATGTCGGCCATAGTACATATTAGGGCAAATCCTTTTGATAAGGAGTTGTCGCATAAATAACAATCATATTCCTACGACAATTAATTATGGCAATCACAACATCAAATTCCAACAAACATTTCAACAAACACATGAATCACCCTACTTACAATAAAGATTATATATATATACGTAAAACGAAACAGATATCGCATTTGACATGTGAAATGACACCCACGTCAGTAATAAATCATTAACTGACATTGAAAGCTTTGAAAACCATAACGTATACGAATATAGTCCGCACCTTAAACCAAAAATTGCACAATGGATTCGATTTAGACGATAAGTCTTCGTCAACGGCGAATAGGTAACCTAAGGCATGAATTAGATTAGCTACATCAACACTTAAACTATTCTAAGTTCCAAAACAGGTTAGGGTTTAAGTGACTTACCCAAAAATGAGATTAGAATCGCCGGAAGAACGATTCAGATGCGATGGATTAGGTACGCAAGGTAACAGGAAAGAATTCGAAGATGATTCACCAACTTCTCTCTCACTTTCTCTCTCTTTTCCTCTCTCTCTTAGCTAGGGTTTGGAAAATTCGTATGGAATTTGAGAGTGAGGATTTAAGGTCTTTATATAGGCCTAAAATTGATGGAATTAGCCCCAGGGCCAAGGTATACTTAGGTTATAACCAAATCGAGTCTATTTCGATCCAATGGAGCATTTCTGGAGGTCTTTTTTCTTAGTGCGGTCAGACTTAAGCTCACTAATATCGGATCTTAAGCAAGTTAAGTTTTCAGTCCGATCGGGTTTCCAGATCGCTCATGGCGGACCAATTTCAATTGACGTGCTTCCTTTTGCATGCGCTCCGATCTTTTGTGAGGAAGCTGGGAAGCTCTCGTTGTCTTTTGAACGGTGTAAGATCGATTGAAATATATACAGGTGAGGCCTTTTTCGCACGTATGCACGCACATTTAGCAATGGACGGTTACGCCCACGTCATGAGTATTTTGGAGGGTTTGGAGTTCGTTTTGATTATGTGGTCACTCAGGGTCATCCGCACGTTTTGCTCTGCGGCCAACTATCAGAGATGTTTGGGATGATCGGGACCGTCCATCTTCTGGGTGGTTTTTGAATGGCCTAAAATCATGCTCAGAGGATGATCCTGGCTGTTGATTATCAATGGTTAGAATCATCCGTTCAGTGTAATTTTTTAAAGCTGTGGCCCATTTAGGGTATCACCGTGAAACTCGTGGCGCGGATTATGTGCTACCCCGCATGTTCGGAGCTCGGGTCATGCGGAGGCTCCTAGGACCACTGAGGATTCACCGTGACATATGAATTTTATCCACACCGTCCATCAACTTTTCCGTATCATTTTATACCACTGGACCAAAAATTAGATAGATCCAAGTCTCAAGTGGACCACACCACAGGAATCAGCGGTGCTAAGGATGCCCACCATTGAAACCTTCTTACGGTCCACCGTGTCGTTTATTTTCCATCCAACCTGTTGATATGGTCGTATACACCTTGATGAAGTGAAAAAACAAATATCATCTTAATCCAAAACTTCTGTGGACCCTATGGATTTTTCAATAGTAGGAATTTAATCCCCACCGTGTGATCTATTTGATCCTCGGATCTTCGTTATTTTTGGGATCATAATATAAAATGATATTTAAAAATGTATGGACAGTGTGGATAAAATTCATACATCACGCTGGCCCTCGGAGCCTCCACCTGTCCCGAGCTCCGAACATCCGTGGGTAATAATACCTAAACCGCGCGCAGGAAGTTGGTGGTTTTTTGGCCCATAGCATAAAATGCGATGGCGAAATGGATGTAATGCATGGATAATAGTCATACATCATGGTAGGGCCCGCAGTGCTGATCCAATATCGTCCTTTTGGTATGGTCCACTAGATGTTCCTATGCACTTAATTTTTGAGCCATGGTATAAAATAAACTGATCAAATGGATGAATGACATGGATAATATAGATGTCTAATGGTGAGGCTCGCATAGGTGTTTTAGGATAATCCAGGACCTTTCACCACTATTTCCTGTGGTGTGGTCCACTGAAACAATGGATGTGCTTCAAATTTTGCCTTAAGGCATAAAATGATCACTTGGAGAAATGGATGGACGGTGTGGATAATACACATACATCACGGTTGGGCCCTACAAAGCTGTTCCATCATGCAACCAATTCGTTATATGTATTATATTTCATAACCTAATAGAAATCTACAACTGTTCCATTTCACAACTCAATAGAAATCTCCACTCATTTCATTTCACAACTCAATAAAAATCTACACTTGTTTCATTTCATAACTCAATAGAAATCTACATTTGTTCCATACCACAATTGAATACAAATCAACATCTCCATTAAATATCTAAATACAAATTTACATTTGTTCCATCACAAAACTAAACACATCTGTTCCATCATAGAACCCAATGCAAATCTATATATGTCTTATTACAGAACTGAATACATCTGTTACATCATAGAACCCAATACAAATTTATATATGTTCTACCACACAACCGAATACAAATATTCATCCATCACAAAGCCATATATAAATTTACATCTGTTCCATTTCACATCTAAATACAAATCTATATCTGTTGCATTACACAACTGGATACAAATCTACATCCATTCCATCCCATAATTGAATATAAATCTCTATCAATCCTATCCCTTGCACAACCTGTATGCTTAAGTTTCTTTCCAACAACTTGTATGTACAAAAAACAAGACACGCTGAGTTAAAAATGGAACTCATAAGCATTTAGAAATAAACTTTTAGTTGATTCTAACTCTTACCACTTAGAAAAATAGTTAGTTGAGAAGAGTTTGTTGAAATTGAGTGGCATCAACATATTGAATTGAATTAGAATGTACATTAGAGTAGCATCCAATAAAACCTGAATATCACTTAAGCCATTTATGCTACCTGTACGGTTATATATTTGATGGATGAGTGACCAACTAAGTGTGCCCTCAATATTACACACCGCCGCCTTAGCTAAGCATAGTTAAAAACAACAAGCATTCAAAACAAATAAGATGCAGTCTTATTTAAATGAATAGATGTGTGAATGCACATCAACCTCGGGATGCTCATCCAGTCGGACATGGGCTCATCACCCATGCATAAGACTGGTCACCAGCATAGCATATCTCATACAGCATGGTGCCAAGTCATCGTACATATCTCGTACGTAGGTCACTAGGTACAACATAGTGTCCAAGTGTTGATAGTCGGTGGTCTAGGAGCTAGTGAAACGATACCCCAATAAAAGGGCACGTGCTACAGCATCCAGAATTAGCCACCCGTCATCGCCAATATGCTATGAATGCATAATTAGCTAAACTATTATTATTCCAATTACAATCAGCCATTTGAAGTAACTCAATGGTCACTATGGGGGCTCGTCACCCAGCGTAGGCCGACAGCTTGGGCATAGTGTCCCATGACCACCATCCCCGGCTCATGAGATTTTCCCATCTTAGGATGTTTAATGGATGCTTGTCGACCAGTGGCCAATCAAATTCCATAAGTAGGGATTACCATCGCATGGTATAGGCCATCAAAGCCACGTCGGCAAATCTCAAAACATAGGATAGATGTCAAATCGCAACGGCAAAAGGGGTGCATGGACATCAAATCAAAACGGCAAAAAGGGATCAGGCAAGGCTAAAATCAATGCGGTTAAAAGGAATCATTTCTAAGTCACTCAAGTCGTATGCCCTATGGATGGTAAATCCCACATTAATGTTCCATGTTCCATATAACCTCTAAATCGAGGGCCCATTTCTCACCAACCCATCTTGTAACACCCTAGGTATGGGTTCACGTACACAAGAGGGAGTTACCCATTAATAAGTGTGGTGAATAGGGATTCATAAACGACTCGCAACAATTCATGTGAAAGCATGTAATTATAGCATGGCAAGCATATGTTAAGCATAATAATTGCAATAGGTCATGATGTGAATTACCAATCAAAAGAAGAGTCATCATGTAAATAACTATTGCATATAATTAAAATCAAATATAAGTCATGTCCTAAGAGTTTATGACTAATGTAAAAGATCACATCCTATAAGATGACAAGTATAATTCTGATAAAGACTATTACTTAACCAATTTGAAAATGGAAAGCTTAAGGGGAAGAAATCATCACCTTATTTATCGACTCACCTTCTAATGTTATTAGGAAGTGCGCATGCCCTTAGACTTGGGCCCTATCATAAGTCATGAAATCGTAACATTAGATCCAAACTTAACTCACTATTTATGTTCAAGTTATTGACATAGGGTTTAGATTACTTAGGGTTTTGATGTAGAAGTAGGGTTTTATCCGAGAGTTTTGTACTAGGCTTATATGTTAGGATTTATATGCTAATTAATGTAAAATTAATTACCATGCTAATCTAGTAACCATAACCTAATTATTAATATTAACGATAGTATTAATATTAGTTAATCATGGTAATAGTAATCATTATGATGGTAATAAAATATTATAATCTATTATTAAGGATAATATTTTCAGGTGATGGATACCATGCTAATAATACTAATAATTTCATGGTAATGATATAATTAATATTAGTTAATATGACACCAATAATCATTGTAATGGAAACAATTAGTGTGCTCTACTATTAAGGATGATCTTTAAGAATGAAGAATAAAACACTTTTATTTATTCATTGAAATCTGTATGTAATAACCGATATTAATATAGGTAACTTACTAATGGTAATTAATAATTCTAATTAATGATATTAGTGGTAACAATGATGATTGTAATTGAAATAAATTCAATCTGGGAGGAGAAGGTGGACTCACCTTAGTCAACTCAGTAGCTCCACTCGGCCTCAATCTGAACCGAGGACCTGCTCCGCAACTCAACCCAACTCATCTCAACTTAACTGAGTTGACCCAACTCCATGCAACTCGACCGAGTCAAGTCAGCAAAGATGGCAGCCGAGTCGACTCGACATCACCCTTTCTCCTCTTCTTCTTCCTTCTACCTCTCTTCTTTCTTCTTTAGGGAGGTCCAACAACCCTTAGACTCAACCCAGCCAATGGGCCAATGGGCTGACTCGGTCCCGAACCGAGTTGACTCAGTTTGGCTAGGACAG
The DNA here is from genome assembly GCF_029962835.1 of Magnolia sinica. NCBI lineage: Eukaryota > Viridiplantae > Streptophyta > Magnoliopsida > Magnoliales > Magnoliaceae > Magnolia > Magnolia sinica. Next base: position 73,115,895 of record NC_080578.1, on the reverse strand, counting down.
TCGCACACTCCCTCTCTCTTTCTCTCATTCTTTCCTTCCCATCTTCTTTTCCTTCCTTCTTGACTTTCCCAAAATCTGGAATGGACTGAACCCGACCAGCCACTTGCATCAGTGAGTCAACAGTCCATGACTCAGACGGCTGAGTCAAGTTGGTGCGACGCTAGCTCGAGACCTCTCTCTCTCTCTCTCTCTTCTTCCTTTCACTTTTCTCCTTTATCATGCTCCTTCCCTCTTTGTTGGAGGTCTAGCTATGGACGCCCGACTCATCCTAACTGGGCCGGACTTGGCAACGAGTCAGGTTGACTCGGTGCTGTACAAGGATGGACCACAAGCAGCAATGCAGCAAGGCAGCCCCACTCTCTCGTACTCTTCCTTCTTCCTTCCTCTCTCCCTCTCTTTCCTTTTTCTTTCTTCTTCCTTCCTACTGCTGGAAACGTCCAGTAATGGCCAAGACTCGACCCTGACTGGTGGCTCGAGCGGGCATGACCCATACTTAACCTCACGCTCCCTCTTTCTTCTCTTATTTCTCTTTCTTCTCTCTATCTTTCCTTCCTTTCTTTCTTCTTGTCTTTACCAATGACCCAGTAATGGGTTGGACAAACCCAACTTAGGCCAAACACATTGCGGTTTGGCCGAGGAAGATAATCCACTGTTAATGGCAGATCTCAAATGGAAGCTTCCTCCTCCAATCGGCTTCTTTCAGACGGTCCGTATGGACCCTAAGAAGCTTACAGGCATGTAGTTTTGAAGCTTGGGAGAGGTTTGGAGGAAGAAAACGGGCATTTTTCTCCTTCCAGCCGCAAGAAATGGATATGAAGCCTAAGAAGATCGATTTTTCTCTTATGTAGGACTCCTTCAACAATCCTAGACCGTAGGATTTGGAGCAAATGGCTTGGATCACAACAACCCTCATGTACGTCTGTCAGAGTCGAAAATCGGCCGATGTTTTCTCCTCTGGTAATGAGGAAGCCCTAAACCAACTTCTTCCAATTGTGTTTATTGAATCAAGCAAGGTAGCATCTTAATAGCTATAAGTGGATCCTTGGCACCCTAGTTCCCACCTTTAATTGATAGTTTAAACATTATTCACAATTACTATCTTTTATTCCAGAATTCAGATTTAGATCTTCTTTAGTTCTAGTTCTTTTCAGAATATATACAAGTTTAGTCCCTGTGGATTCAACCTCGTTCTCAGGAGTTATTACTACATCGCAATCCTACACTTGGGGTTGTGAACACTCTGAGGGCCACTAAGGGTCCACCATGATGTATTAACTTTATCCACACTGTTCATCTATTTTTTTCATATTATTTTAAAAAATTATCCCAACAATAGAGAATACATAAGTCTTAAATGGGCTACACGATGGATATTAAATTTCTATGGTTGAAAAAATCTTAGGGACCACAAAAGTTTTGGATCAAGATGATATTTATTTTTTCACTTCATCTAGGTGCATATGAATGTATCAAGGGGTTGGATGGAAAATAAATGACAAAGTGGCCCCTAAGAAGTTTTCAACGGTAGACGTCCATAGCACGGCTGCTTCCTATGGTGTGATACACTTAAGCCTTGTATCTGACTTATTTTTTGGTTAGGTACTGTATAATGATATGAAAAGAGGGATGAACGGTGTGGACAAGAGTCTTACATCACGATAGCCCCTCAGTGGCCCTTGGAGCCTCTGCCTGTCCCGAGCTCCAAACAAGCGGGGATAGTACCTAATCCCTGCCCATCCGTTTCTGGAGCGGTGGGAAGCGGATTGGCTGGTGTACCACAAACCGGCTGTATAGCTGGTGTATTGACGTCAGCAAGTTCTGTGGGTCCATTACGAGGTATGTGTTATGTCCAAACCGTCCATCCATTTGGCGAGCTAGTCTTAAGGCTTAAGGTAAAAAATAAGACAAATCTAAAGATCAGTTGGACCATATTGCAAAAGGTAGCGGGGGATTGAACGTTTACCATTGAAACCCTTTTGAGGGTCACATAAGTTTCGAATCAATATGAAATTTGTTTTTCCTCTTCATTCGTGTATTTGTGACCTTATTAACAGATTGGATGGAAAATAAACATTATGGTGGGCCCTAAGAAGTTTTTAACGGTGAAAATCGTTATCCTCGTTGCTATTTTCGTGTGGTCCATTTGAGCTTTGGATATGATTTGATTTTCGTCTAATGCTCGAAAATGATCTTGAAAAATGAACAAACAGTGTGGATATAATAAATACATTATTGTAGGGCCATGTAACTTTGATCTCCTTTGAACCATTAGTACACCTTGGAGGTCAAGGAGCGTCAGTGATTGTCTTCCCACGAAACGTATCTACACCAGCTATAGTACGATATTAGTACGTTGATTTCCTGTTAGGTTCCTATGCTGGGAACTTAGGTGAGGCCACAGTGATGTTTTTGAGAAATTCACTCCATTTATCCATTTTGTGAGCTCATTTTATGAAAGACGCCTAAAATTGAGCCGAATCCAATATTCAAATGGGCAAAAAACATGAGGATTGAACATTTACAATTGAAATATTCGTGTGGCCACGGAAGCTTTGAATCAGGGTAATATTTGTGTTTTCATTTCATCCCAATATGAATAACGTTATAAACGGTATAGATGGCATGTAAACATCACCGTAGATGCCAAGAACGTTTCAACGGTAGAAATTTCCCTACACACATTCTCCTCTACTGCGGCCCACTTGAGTCTTGGATCCTGTTCAATTTTGGTCTCAAGTCTTAAAATGAGCTCACAAAACATATAAACGGGGTGGATTTCTCACAAACATCAAGGTGTGCCCCACCTAACTTTCCAATGAAGGAACTTCATGTTGAGATTTAGCAAGAAATCCGCGTCCCCAGCTATATAGCTAATGTGTGGTACACCAGCCAATCCACTTCCGGAGCCGCGAACGCCTATTTCCTGCTAAAGCCTCCCGCAAGAAGTTCCCGTTGGAAACTTAGGTGGGGCCCACTTGATCCAGCCATTTTATCTACACCATCCATCCATTTTTTTCCAGCTCATTTAAATAAGATAAATCCAAATCTTAGTTGGACCAAGCCGTTAGAAGTAGTGAGATTGAATGCCAACCGTTGAAACTCCTTGAGTCCACATTGATGGTTAAATTGCCATCCAATCTGCTGATTGTGTTACGCAACGCTTGTGTGAGGAAAAATCCAAATATCATCTTCATTCACACCATTGTGAGGCCCACCTGGGTGCACACCTTTCATCTAGACACGAGCACAAAAGCGTAGGGTAGATCCAAAGCTCAAGATGGCCCCCACCACCAAATCAATAGTAGTTGAATGCCCACCGTTGATAACCTCCTTTGACACCACCGTTGATGGGCATTCTCCATCAACCTGTTGATGAGATCACCTAGAGACCTGGATGAAAGGAATCGTAAATAGTTAGACTAGGCAGAAATGCGACCATCGGGGTGTATATGTTGCGTGTCCACTGTTGAGACCTCCTTAGTCTACCATGGTGTATGGGTTTAACCACACCATCGGTGTGGGTAGAGCTGTACACCAACCAAGCTAGCTCAGTTAGTTCGCTTGACTTGACTCGAAAAAGCTCAATTCAACTTGGTTCGAAACCGAGTTTGAGCCAAGCCGAGTTGATTTTTTAAGCTCGAAAAAGTTTTAAGTTGAGTTCGAGCTTGTCCGAGCTCAACTCGATTCGGTATTGGCTTGAACTTGACTCGGTTCGGCTTAAATCGGCTTGGATTGAAAACCGGGTATATTATATATAATATAATATATTATATATACAAATACTCTGGTGTTACTCGTTACAAAACAACTCTAAATCATATTCCAGTCATCCAGCTTCTGACCCTCTCTCTCTCTCTCTCTCTCTCTCTCTCTCTCTCTAATGTCCAGCGTCCGTCGGACCCCACCCGACCGACCACTGCCCTCTCAGCCTCTCTCCTCTCTCTTCGTTCTCCAGCATTTGACCGGCCCCACCTGACTAGGCAACTGCCCTCCGTCCTCTCTTTCTAGCCTACAGCGTTCGACTGCACGGCCAACCACTTTCAGGTACTCTCATTCTGATCTCTCTTTTATTTCTTCTATTTATTCATTCATTCCCCCCCTCCCCCTGTCCTGTCGGACGACCGACCACTATGGCGAGCATGAGAAGCATCCATTCGAGTTTGTGGGCCAGTGGTCACCTGGTTGACTGGGGTTTGGTCGTCTAATGACCCACTAGGCCACTATATATATATATATATATATATATATATATTATAGTTAGATTTATATAATATTAAATTATTAATATATTTATATATTAATACACACACACACACATATATATATATATATATTTATTTATTTATATATGTATATATGTATATTATACAAAATATATAATAAATTTATACAAATTTAGATATATTGATATTATGAATAAATAAATATGCTTAATTGCTTATTTAATTATCTGAATATCATAATGATAGACGTTTATTGAACAGTTTAAAATGAAAAATATCCAACTGTCCTATTTCAACAAACAAGTGTGATTTTAGCATGTTATTTAGCAAAAGTGGGCTCCACAATTTTATCGTTTTAGTTTGAGTTAATATACCTTGTACAACTTTTGAATGATTGTGTATCATGTGACATACCCTACGATATTATCAAATAACTTGACATTATACTAAATATATTGATGGATGGATGTATGAGATGGTTGGGTGAAGTGGGTGGATGGGTGGATGTATCATATATAGATGATTTGTTTAGGTGGTTGGATGATTGAATAGATGAAACTGTTAATTTGTTAAACTAATTTCATTTGTTAGGTTATTTTAAATCTGTTAGATTGTTAATTTTTTATTTAGTTAAATTCTTAATTTATTTTTAAATTGTTAAATTGTTAAGTTGTTTTTTATCTGTTACTATTAGATTGTTATTTGTGATATTGGTTTTGTTGTATTTTTTTACATAGATTGTAAGGAATAATGATAGATAATCAGTTATCCATTTGAGGATTTCTATGTTACCAAACATAGATACAGTGTGTTCTTATAGACATATAAATTATCAAATTGTCCCATTTTTGGACAATTCAGGATTAGATTGTAATATCTTCATTTATTCCAATTTGAATGCATATGCCTGTTCTGATTTCATCTCTCATTTTTCTCTCTGGGATATATTTCCTGTATTTATTTCTGTCATCAAATGTCCACACTTTGTGTTGATGCTTGATATGAGAATCAAGTACAGGATGAATATATTATGGAGAAATAAGGGGAGATGTTGCCAAAATTTTGACGTGGCATTTAAATTGGAAAAATGAAGGCGCTACAATCTATCCAACCTTGAATGGGTAACTGATTTAGACAGTTAGGCAAGTATGCCCGTCTAGGTATATGTAAGCATTACATCCTACAATTTTATAGAGCAGTATGATAAAGATTATAACATATCAAGAACTTTGTTTTATAGATGACTAGTGAAGAGGAAGCCCCAAATACCCCCGGTGTGGGTGTGTCAACCACATCTCCTCTTCTTGTAGAGAGAGATATGTCTTCAATTGTAGGTAGATGAAATAAAAGATCAGCAGTGTGGAATGACTCTGAAGAAGTCATGGTTAATGGTGTGATGAAGATCAAGTGTATTCATTGCAAGTCACTATACAGTAAGCATCCAGGGAGATCAACAACGCATTTAAACAAACATAATCAAAACTATTCTAAGAGACTAAGACTCACACCTTCAGGCCAACAGTTGTTGTCATTTACTAAGTTAGAATGGGACAACTCACAAGGCGTAGTTTTCACTCATAAGCTTGATAAAGAAAAATTGAAAGAGTGGTATGTTAAATTAGTGATCCTCGAAAAAAATCTTTCAGAATGATAGAAAGTAAAGCGTTTAGGTGTTTCTGTCAATTCCTTAACCCTCTAGCTGAGAATGTCTCCCGCATCACTATACAGAGAGTGCATGAAGATGTACGCAAACGAGAAGATGACACTGAAAGAAGTTTTGGCTTTAGTATCCAGAATAAATTTGACGTTTGATTTATGGACGTCGTCCGATCAAAGAAAAGGATACATTTCATTAATCGCACACTACATAGATAAAAGTTTGGAAACTCTACAAAATAATTTTGAACTTTCACCATCTTCCTCCTCCTTATATTGGTTTACCTATTTCAAATTGCATTTACAGTTGTTTACAAGACTAGGGGATTGAAAAGAAAATTTCAATAATAATTTTAGACAATGCTTCAACGAATGACAGTGTTATTTCATGTTTACGTAACCAGTTCAGGGCAACCAAAATTTTTTTTTGATGGAAAAATATTACAAGTCAGATGTTGTGACCATATTATAAACTTGATTATACAAAAAAGGCTAAAAATAATTTACCACACTATAGAGAACATAAGAGAAAGTGTGAAATATATAAGGGGGTCGTCGTCGAGACCAAGTGTATGGACTGACATCATCCAACATTTGAATATACCATCTAAAAAATATTGAAGTTAGATATGTATACACGTTGAAACTCGACTTATGAAATGTTAGATATGACAATGGAATTAGAGCTTGCATTTTCTGAATATGCGGCGCATGGCAAAACGTATTCTTAGTTGCCGAGCGTACATGCTTAGACCAAAGTAAAATAAGTACACAACTTTTTTAAAGTTTTTTACGACTACACGAAATTTTTTTTCTTAAAATAAGTATCCAATTGTAAATTTGTTTCTTTCATCTCTTTGCAAGATTAAGGATGCTCTACAAAAAATTGCCAGTGGGGATCCAAATTTAACACGACATATGACAATTGGTATGCAGATGAAGTTTGAAAAAATATTAGGACGAATGTCATTTGTTGATGTCCTTAGCAACTGTTCTTAATCCTCGTTGTAATATGGGCTTAGTCAAGTTTATTTTTCTAAAAATTTATTATGCTGAAAGAGTGGTAACAAAGACTTTCAAGGTTCGTTAAGCACTCAAAGATTTATATAATTTGTATGCTACTACTTTACATACAACAAATATTAAAGAAGGTAAAGATACAGATGTTTTTATAACTGATGATGACGATGTGCTAAATGAATACATGTCTTGCTTAACACGAGAACAAGTAGGAGTTCAAATTAAGGAATCAGAGCTAGAATTGTACCTAAAAGAACCAATTGTAAAGTGATCCGACTTTGATGTTTTGGAATAGTGGAAGACGAGGGTCAGTGAATCAAAATACCCTACATTATCTGTGAAGGAACGGGATATATTATCAATACGAAATTCAGTAGTGACATAAGAATCTACATTTAGCATGGGGAGTAGGTTGTGAGCAAGTATTGAAGCTGACTTTAAAAAAAAAATAATTGAATTATTAATTTGTCCAGAATATCGGTTACATCCGATATGGGGAGAAGATGATATTAATAAAGAGAAAGATGAAGAGATAGAGATTCATGGCAAGACTCTACCCGCAACAACAACTACATGCAGGAGTTTATCAATTATTTTCTTTTTTTGTTGAAACTTGAATGCTATATAATATTACTTAACTTGAAACTTGAAAGTGGTGCAATGTGAGTTTGTGAGACTGTGATATTTATATTACTCATTATTATTTATTTGCTTTTATTTTTTTTATATATTCATATTGCTTTTATTTTGTTCTCATATCAAATTTGAATTATTCATCAACATTCTAATTTTTTTATATAAAAAATTGAGTGTAGATATTCATCATTTGACCCATCGACTAACATTTGGGACTACGCTTCCCTAGTCGAATCGCCACCAAAGTCTACAAGAACAAAGATTGTGTATGATTTGTGTGGGGCAAAGTTTGTAACCAAGAATAATCGGTTTCAGTTATACTTATCATGTCGAGGTGGTGATACAAAACCATGCCCTAATACCCTAATAGATGTCCAAATTCTTTTTCAGGCCCTTTTAGATTCGAATAGGAAACATCTCACTTCATCCAAACATTTTGTATCTGGTACACGAATAACTTCTACGGAAGATGCAAAGGAGGAAGCCGGATTAAAGATTAGGAGGAAGAACAACTCCAACTTGCCTTAAAACGTAGTATGGAAATGGTTTTTAGACATCAACGATATACTCCAAGATAACATGATGTTGAAGCAGTATTGAGCACGGGCAACAAAAAGAAGAAGAGTAACAAATTCAAGTTCCCCACCCGTCTCAGTAAATTTTATAAGGCGTTGAGTACTATGTACAAATCTTCACATAAAGAAAGTTTGAAAATTCTAGTTTAAACTATAAAAGAGCACAAAGGAAACATCTATTCATCTTCTGACTTAGAAGAGGTGAACTAATATGTATATGAAAAACTAGATGGTAGTTCGGATGGATCGGATGACAATGCAGGAACTCATAATTATGTGCCAGGAACAGGAAGACACTCCTCCTATAGAGGTTATTAGTTGTAATTTATGAACAATGTAACTATCGAAGCTTTATAATTGTAATTTATGCATTTTATATATATTTATTATTTTGTTTAACTTCAAACTCGAATTTGAAATTGAATTCAAATTTGAATCAAACTTAATATATTGAACTCAAACTCGAACTCGAACTTGGCTCGAAAACTTGAACTCGAACTCGGCTCAAACTGGCCCGAGTTGCTGATCAAGCCGAGCCGAGCTGCTAATCCAGGCTTGAGGACCGAGCCGAGCTGAGTTCAAGCTGGGGTATCTTGCTGGCCGAGTCAAGCCAACCTAGGTAAAGCTCAACTCGGATCAACTCATGTACACCTCTAGGTGTGGGTCGCTATGTGGCTGCCTTGATGAACATAGTGTATACCCACGTTGCTAACCCTTTAGGAGCCCACTATGTTGTATTTATTTCATTCTCTCGATTCATTCAGGGGTTAGGCCCACTATAGTTTTTGAAATCCAACCTACCCTAAAGGTCACATAGACCTGTATGCATGGTAAAAACAAATGTTAGCTCGGTCTAAATGTTGTAGACGCCACTCAGTTGTGCATGTTTTATTCATGCTGTGCATTTGTGTTGATAGATCTTTTTAGACCATGAAATCACCTTGATGTATACACTTTATCCATACCATACAACTATTTTTACCAGCTTATTTTATGTGCACAGGCTCAAGTGTGGGGCCGACGTAAGTCTTAAGTGCACCATGCCACGTGGATATTTAAATTTCTAGTAGGACTGCCATTTGGGTTCCACTCTCTTTATATTGAGCTATTTAATGCTGATTAGCACATGTACACCTATATTGTATATATGAATATGAACATGTATGTATGTGTCATGATTGGTAACATGTTATTATACCCTGCCCTGACAAGGTGGACACTGATAATATGCTTAGCATAATGCATGCCATGCTCATTCATATGTCCACAGGCATCATTTGTATGCCTATTATGGATTTCGATTGATCATAGCATACGCCTTTCGGCTTGATATACTTAGGAGACCTATACGAGATAGGGTCGCTTGCATGATCATCGTATGACTTGATGCATAACTTGAATAGTGTGATTCATACATTGCATATTATGTATGACACCTTGTGTCTACTCCTAGCGGCATCAGGGATGTAATTCCGCAACCGGAATGTGGCCAATGTATGTGAGTATGGACACCGAAAAATATTGAGGTTATAAGGCATCACAAACATTCCTAGGCGAAAGTCCCTAAACCTTGTAGTACTAGTAGGATTCTCCAATGTCTAAACCGAGTGGATTCATGAGTGCATGATGTCTATATCTTGATAGGATGCGTCTCTCACTATGTTGGGATTGATTGTAAGGGAGTTTGACCTTATCTGCCGGGGTGAAGAGGGCTATATGAAAGGTTGAGTTTCACCAGCTCGTGAAATGGGTTCGCTATTGACGACCCAAGTGAGTTTTTGTATACCATTGATGAGGTGGATAATGAGGTCTCTTGCACTCGCTTGGTCTCGCTCGCAATGTATGGCAACCAATATCGAAAGCATACTAGACCCTAGTAATGATCCACTTGTGAACTGTTCTGAGATGTGGATTAAAGATCATGATTGGTATGTGACACATGGTAATCATACATTCATGTAGCACTCAAGATTGTATATACGTAAATATAATACAATGTTACACAATCGTGGGGGCCTTGTCCGCAATAGGTATGAGACTATTCGAGATCAGAAGTTGATTATCCTGAAATTACATTACATGTTAGGTATGATACTAACATGTATTGTAACTTAGGTGTGAGGCCCGTATCCTAAACTGTACTGTTCCTTAGGCTTCCGCGGTCCTCCCGGTCGAATTTCAGTGACCACGACGTATAGATAGCATTTGCACGCATCCCTAAGTTGTACCCTGTCAATCTGAGTCGGCTCAACCCGAGACTTGTACCCTTACGACCGCGCCGTCACCACAGTTTCGACGCAGCGTCTCGTGCGTCGAGGCGATACCCAGGCCAGGAGATGTGGATCCGCATTCAGTTCGAGGAAAACGCTACGTATTTACAAAACCTAAGAGAAACTTTCAAATCAATCCCATCATTCAAGTACACATCACCTCACATGTCAAGTATATGTCCCATCCCCAAGCACCCCTAAAGTCAACTCTCTCTCTCTCTCTTTCTCTCTCTCCACCCATCAAGTACACCCATCACTCACTCACCCATCACTCCATCACTCATCCCTCTCTCTCCTTACAACTCTCTCTCTCATTTCTCACTCCATCTCCCAAGTAACAATGGTGGAACCATCCAAGGGAGAGGAGAAAGCTAGTATGGCCCACCTTCTTACCACCCAATCATACCATCCAAAGTCCATCTCAACCGTTGAAATTCACTCCTTGGAGCTCTAGATTGCATCGGTGGAAGGAGGAGTCCAAGATCTAACGGTGGGTGTTTTATAAGCTTAGAATTTATTTATTTTATGATGCACCAAGTCGGGCCTACCTATTGATGGTATGGATCCCATTTGGGACCCATCTTGATGTGTGTATTGATGTATATATTAGAGGGGCCCACAGTGGCGGGCCCCTCCATCACTCGTCTCTCTCTCTCTCTCTCTCTCTCTCTCTCTCTCTCTCTCTCTCTCTTCCCCTGTTTGATGGCCCACCTTAACATAGGTATTTTTATCCATGCCGTCCACCAAGCAAAACGCAATCGCTGTCCAACCAGGCCTTACCCTGCTGATCATCTGATTGTCCATTTTGGACAGACCTGGTTGAGATGGAAAACAAATACCAGATTGATTCAAACTCGAGTGGGCCACATTGACGTGGACCCACATTGAAGTATTGTATCCTGCATTGTCCATCTAGACGTGCAAATTATATATATATATATTTTTTGTGGGTTGTAGATGGAAGCAAGCAGCACCGTCCTTGCTGTTAACGGTGGGCCAGCACCCTCCCTTGATGTCTGTTTGAATGCAAAATACAAATATCACCTTGATTCATAGATAGTGGGGCCGTACACGTGGACCCCACCCTGATCCGATGTAGCATGTGGTACATCCCAACCGTCCATTAGGGACGGTGGGACTCCACCATGATGATGGTGTGTGTCCAGCCGTCCGTCCTGGACGCTGGACGCTGGGCATTTAAAAAAAATAATATAAATAATATATATATAATATAATTTATAATAATATAATATATATTAGCAAATGTATATCTAGTGAACCACATCGTCCTTGCATGTGGGACCCACCTTGTTGAATGTATCCACACCATCCACTGTGTGGGACGGTGTGACCCACTGTGATATATGTGTCTTATCTCCACCGTCCAATGATCTGGACGGTGGACACCACCACACTGGATGAAGACGGTGGACACCACCATGCTGTATTTATTTCATCCACACCGTCTAGATTGTGCTGGACGGTTCTGGACAATGTTTGGATAGTGCTGATTTACATGGACAATGTTTGGACAGTGCTGATTTACATGGACAATGTTTGGACGGTGCTATGGGCTCCACCGCAAGGTAGGTTGTATCCACGCTGCCCATCTGGTGGGGCCCATTTGCTGTGTATGCGGGGCCCACCTGTTATGTACATTAGGCCCATGTGATGGGGCCCACCTTGGTGTACGTATTCTATATTCACACCATCCACCTTTAGACGGTGCCACATGGGGCCTACCATTGAGGCCCATTGGTGCGGCCCACTTGATGTATACGAGGCCCATTAGTGCTGCCCATTGATGCGGCCCACTTGATGTATATGAGGCCCATTGGTGCGACCCATTGATGTGGCCCACTTAATGTATATGGGGCCCATTGGTACGACCTATTGATGCAGTCCACTTGATGTATATGAGGCCCATTGGAGCGGCCCATTGATGCGGTCCACTTGATGTATATGGGGCCCATTGGTGCGGCCCATTAGTGCGGCCCACTTGATGTATATGAGGCCCATTGGTGCGGCCCATTGTGATGTATGTTAGGCCCATGTCATGCGGCCCATTGTGATGTGTATTAAGTCCATGTCATGCGGCCCATTGTGATGTGTATTAGGCCCATGTCATGCGGCCCATTGTGATGTGTATTAGGCCCAGGTATGTTGCCCATTGTGATGTATTTGAGGCCCAGGTATGTGGCCCGTTGTGATGTATTTATGGCCCGTATGGCGAGGCCCGATGTGGTGTATATGTGGCCCTTGAGTGAGGCCCAATACGATAAATGTGCGGACCGATGTAATATGTGATTTCACTATAATATATGTAATAATGTTTATGTGGGCCACTGCTTGGGAGCGATGCTGGTTAAATGTCCACATTGATGGGCAATGATGGTTAGATGTCCACATTATGACCTTCCCTTGGGCCCATTATGAGGCCCATTATTGTTATGAGTAGGTTGTCTATGCCCATCCTTGATGTGAGGAGAGTACACCATCATCTTATAACATGCTTAGCATAGCTTCACGATCCATTCTCATGCGCATCATATGTGTGCTTGATATGAGGAGTGATTGATCATAGCACATACCATTGGGTAGATTATTATGGGACTCCATGGTAGGAGGAGTTGTTCACATGAGTGCAGGGTATGCGTAGGATTGATGCATGATTGGACTGTGTGACTCATGCATCTTGCATTTTGTGATATGACTACTGTACGGCCTAGCGACATCAGGGCCATAGCCTCCACAGGCATGTCGTGGATGACCAGATGAGACACCGAAAATGTTTGGTTCTAGCATACGGGCGCCATGCATATCCCTAGGTGAAAATTCCTAAACCTCCATGGCCAGGAGAAGCCCCAACGTCGAGACCGAGTGGATTTATATGAGCGCATGAGAGCCGTATACTAATAGGCTGTGTCTCCCACTATATCGTGGTCGGTTGGGAGGGGGTGTAACCTTACCCGCCTGAGTGAGGGGACAATAATTAAGTTGAGTTTGACCAGCTTAAGGAATGGGTCCGCTATCGACGAGTCGAGCCTGATATTGGCAGACAGATATTGAGGTCTCTTCCACTTACCCAGTTGTGCGCTCGGATAGGGGCGGCAAGCTGGCGTAGAGTGTAATAGACCCCGGTGATGATCCCAAAGATGTATGATATTGATATGTGGACTTATTGAGTAGGAGTTGCATATTCATTCACTATCCACTCGGGCTGGTGGTGCGCAACTATTTGTTACGTGTACCTTCGTAATGGTCCGGATGTCGGTTGGGGCGCGCAACCAACCTGAGATCAGGAGTTTACCACATAGAGCCTATCTATCCAAATTTAGGTATGGGACTGATTTGGATAGAAGTCCCTTGTGATGGACCTCGTAGCCTGCGATACTATATATTATCATCCCGACTTCACACTCCAGCTTGGTCATTTCATTCACACCACATATTTCATTACATCCGTGGCATATAACATTTTGGGTTGCTACGTCTCTGCACTTATATGATCTAGATGAGGTTGACTGTATTCGAAGGCTCGTCAGGATTTACATATTACATTGCATCCTCGGTATCTGATATTTGGCTTATTATATCTCCGCATTGCATAGCTGATCTACATTACTTCCTTAGTATATGATATTAGTTTATGTTTCTGCATCGCATAGCCTGAATAAGGCTGGTGATATTTATGGACTTACTAGCATGTTTCCGCATTACTCTGATACTGTACGGTTTATGGATTGCTAATGTTTCTGCTTATGCTGATATCTATATGCTTGGCACTTGTATCACACACACTTACACCACCCTCTAAGCTTTTTATAAGCTTGTGCACGATAAATGTGTGTAGGTGGTGGTAGGTCGTAGCAGCGTTGAGCTTGGAGCATGCGGTTATCTTCTGGAGCTTTGATTTTCGATATATGTATCTCCTTTTCAGCATTGTATTCAATGGTTTATATTAGTGGATATATGATGATGATGTTGCATTTGTGATTTAGATTAAATTGTGGTTATGCTTGTTACAAGATAAATGTACGTTGGAAAATCCTCCTTGTAAGATCCCAAGATCGGAATCTAGCGTATAGGTGCTGGGAGCCGAGAATGGGGTACTGCGGAGGCTGTCGGCACCGGATTCGACAATCGAAAATTTTATGAGCCCGGTTTATGAGTTTGGGGCGTGACATTAGGGCACGAGACCCCAATCGGCATATGATACTACGTACCACGACTTGTTCATTCATCATGCATTTTTTGTATTGCATGATTATATATGAGATTTGGCTTGATGAGGCTTTACTTTGTATAACCTTGATATGAATGTTAGCATTCATGAACTTGGCAGTATAGTGCACGCATATACACACTTTCTAGGCTTCGTGGTAAACTTATGCACGTTGTTTATGTACATGTTATTCTAGACAATGGCAGTAGTGAGACATGAGCACATGCCTAACCTTTTGGAGTTTTTATATGTATATTGTATTTCCCTCTTTAGTACTTTACTCAAATCATTTTTATAGTGAATATATGTGATGATGTTTTGGCTTATGGTACATTTATGGTTATGATTTCCTTAAAAAAAATTACCCTGGAAATCCTTTTAAGAAATTCCGTTTTCGGAACTTATCGCAAGTTAGGAATCGAAATCGAAGTACCATGGAGGTTGTTAGCACTGGATTTATTTATGGCGAATGGGTGCTGGAAATTGGATTTGGGGCAAAACAAAAAAAAAAAAGATGGATTACTTTGATAAAACACATACATCATGGTGGGGCTCACAATGTCCGGTGATCAAAGATGTCCTTGGTATTGGGTCACTATGCAATCTACAAGCAGATTGGGTGGTGTGGTGGGGCTCACCACGATGTATGCGTTCTATCCACACTGTCCATCCTTTTTGTTAGATCATTTTAGGGCAGGAGCCCAAAAATTAAGGGAGCAAGAGCTGAAGTAGACCACACCAAGGCAACATTGTTGATTGAATGGCCACCATTAAAAACTTCCTGGGGCCCACTAAAGTTCTGCATGAGACTGTTATGTAAGGTTTCCCTTTATCCAGGTCCCTGTCACCTTAACAACATGTTGGATTGAAAATAAACATATGGTGGGCCCCATGAAGTTTCTAATGGTGTGCCTTCAATGATCACTATTCCCGTGATTGTGGTTCGTACCCTTAAGAATTTGTATATGCTTCATTTTTTGGAGCCGATTTCCTGCCAAAGCCGTTGCCACGTACAAGGATGCTGGGTGGGGCCCACCGAGATGTTTGTGGGAAATTCACCCTTCCATCTGTTTTGAGGGCTCATCTTAGGACGTGAGGTAAAAACATGAGGTGCATAAAACAAAACGCTTAAATGGGCACACCAGAGGAAACAGTGGGCATTCAATCTTATGACTATGGAAGTTTTGTATCAAGTTATCCTTGTGCTGTTTTCGTTTCAATTTTAAACAGTGCATATAAACATGGAGCTTGGGAAGGTTTCAAC
The DNA here is from genome assembly GCF_029962835.1 of Magnolia sinica. Taxonomy (NCBI): domain Eukaryota; kingdom Viridiplantae; phylum Streptophyta; class Magnoliopsida; order Magnoliales; family Magnoliaceae; genus Magnolia; species Magnolia sinica. Next base: position 73,100,026 of record NC_080578.1, on the reverse strand, counting down.
TGTTAGGAATTTCTTTTCCTAATTTTCACCTTTTTTTTTCGCACGTGCCCTAAAATAAAGCTCGCAAAACGGATGGAGGGAATGAATTTCTCACATGCATTGCAGTGGCCCCACGCAGTATACTTGCGCAGGAACTTCCTTTAACAGGAAATCCGCGTCCATTTTTGGGACCATGCTTAAATTATGCTGGCAAAAAGGGTGGACGGCGTAGGTAAAACTCATACATCATAGCGTGGCCGCGTAGTAATGCAATCGGCGTCCCTTTTTAACGAGGGCAGAGAAAGAGTTCTCTGGGGGGGAGAGCGAGAAAGAGAATTGTTGCTGGAAGGCAGAAAGAGAGTTGTTGCTGGAAGGCAGAGAGGGAAAGAGAGAGTATGATGTCTTCTTCAGGTGTTGGTGATAGAAGCAGTAATGAAAAAGGAGACGAAATGCTGTCAGGAGAGATGGAGGTGGATGCCTACAGGCGACTGTTCCCCCTCCGATTCTACGAGCGCCATCTCCTCCAGTCCGTACGCCCCGATGCAAGGCCCCTCTCACGTGCCAGGGACACCACCCTTGCCCTTGGTCCCTTTCTCTCATCTTTCTTCCTCCTCCTTACTTAGTTCCACACACCAATTCCCCATTTTCACCATCGAAATGCTACGAACATGTACCATTTCAATTCCTAAATGGGAAATGGGTGTATGCAATTACAAATCAGTCAATCTGGGTGTTTGTTCTTATTCTCCTTATGCATGTATTAGGGGCTGTTTCATCAGCGGATGGCTCGGCATTGGCAAAGATTGGTTATACTGTAAGTCTTCTTCTCTGCTCAAACACCCTCTCTTTTTCTCCCTGTGACCGTGCATTATTTCTCGTTATTTCTAGTTTTTCTCTGCCGATGACGACACCCTTTTATTACAGTACAATGACAGATTTCGGGACATGACTATGTCAACATTTTTTTTTTTTTTTTTTAAATTTTAAATTTATTTTAAAGATATGACTATATCGACAGTTCATCCCCATTTTCTAAGTTGTCATGGATCGCCTGCTGGATACAATTTATGCGTGCTCCTTGACCCAGAGCATCCAAATCGTGGTGCCTGTTGTGGCCTGGAAATCTGTCTGATTGAATGATCCTGACCGTCCTCTTGGTGCCTATATAAGTGGATGGTTAAAATTAAAATGATCAGTGGTCCAAACTCATTTTGCAAATCTGAAAGTTAATATCAACCGATTAGTGCAATTTCAGGCTATGCTACATTCCCAATTGGGTTTATGACTCAGATTATGCGGATTGCTGTAAATGTGTCATGTGATAACTGATAAGACGCCATGACTTATAAAATGCTTGTGAACTATGGTGATAGTCTAGCCTGACAATTTTTATTTTATTATTATTATTTTTATGGGCAATGGAAATTAGTAAAGTTTGAACAAGGAAACAAGTGACATGAAGAAATAACTGTCCCAGAGAGACCATTCATGGGACTGTAACACTGGCCAAATAAGAAAGACTATGCACTTCGGTGGCAGCAAGCTCAGTTGACAAGACTTAGAGAATGCATAAACAAAACTTTTACACTGGACACCAAGTCCCTAAGCTCATAAAAAACAAAAGACAACCTCCAAGGTTCCGGGTAATTTGAGGTCACCAATTCCAAGATGCAAGTAGACATCCTTGTCACCTGAATGCGGCTGTAAAGGTGTCCATGAAACCTCCTGTAACCATCCTCGAAGTTTTAATTTAGCTCCACATCATCCTAGGCCTCCTTCAAACCAAAGAAATATTGTATAATTTTTCCCTCCTCAACTTCCACATAAAGCCCAATTCTTGATGAAACTGCAATAGGATATGTCGGGACTCCACTTTCCTTTTGAAGGAACCATCCTATAAGTCTTCTTCATGCTACTAGCTGAGTGTCCTGTCTGATTAGATATTGCCCTCCACGTATGACCCAACACGGTATCCTTCTTTGCTGGGCTTTGAATTCTTTGCTGATCACTGCTGTGTTGGTTATATAACTTTTGATGCTCTTGAAAAGACGATCCTTGAAAGCATTGATATAGAAATATCCTTGCAAAAGGAACTGACAACCATAGACATCTAGCCCTCACCAAGTAGTGGTGGCAATGGGCTGGGGTTGGCCCTAGCCTGTGCCTAATCCCGTAAGTTGAGGTCTATTCTTTCTTGGGTGCACCGTTTTGTCCAGAAGTATACGGACATGTTGTTTGAGATTCAATATCAATTTTCAATTGTTAGGTTTGGAAATTAGATAAGATATACTCATAAGACTTTAATTTTCACATTGAAATGATTGGAAACCATTTGATCAAATATCCTTCTTTTTTTTTTTTTGTAAAGTAGCGTAATTTTTTTTTTCGTAGGGCCCAAGGAGCCAAATAGTACAATCCCTTATATAGATACATGCAGCAATAGGATAGATCATTGTTATGTTGCACAATTAGTTTGTTCTCCTTACACCTTGTTTGGCCTCCATGTAGTCGGCATTGTATGCATTCATCCCCGTGACCCACCCAAGAACTCTAACCCTTGCCCTCTTAAATACTGCTTTTGTCTATTCCTCTCAGTAAATATTGATGATGTATGGTAAAATATGTATTCTAGTCAAATATCATATTGCACCCATGGGAAAAATGATATATCGGCCAACGTCTTCAATATTTAAAACATCACCCGATCCACCCTGTAGTGACAAAAAATTGCAGCATATTGTTTTGGATAAGTCAACGCAGAAATAAGTGGTCATTTTGATTATTCTTTTGAATATGATTCAAATATTAGTGATTTTCTTGTCTCTTGCTTAAATTGCTGATGGTGAGGACTTTGTTCTTTCTCGCCAACCAACTAAAAGCAAGCACCTTGGCAGTATGTAATTGCTTGTGAGCCCTTAGATAATACTGGTTAGAAGGATTTCATTGAAAATACTCCACTCTTTTCATTGATCCACTGCCATTCATTCCTTTCCCATGGCCATAATGCATAGTGACAAGAACTCCATCATGCTAATATGTTCCACAATTTCTTCATCATCAAAATCTCTTATGAATGTTGGGGACCATGCCAATCAAGGTATTCCATAATCGTAACGGTGGCCATAAATGCCACTGCTGTTATTGTTACGTTATGGTCCATAATGGCTGCTATGGATTTTTTTTTTTTGAAAAAAAAAAAAAACTATAAACTGTTTCGGACTTGTTATGGGGCCACTATGGGCCATTTTTTTTGTAACGGCCTTTACGTAACTGTTTTGGCTTACCATGATGCTAATTGATCACCCATATTGGCACAAGCTAGTATTGGTGGTGATCTTTAGATGATGAAAACTTCATCTTTAGATTTCATAAGATACTGATTTATCTAAGTAGTTCAATTGCAATCATCAATAAAGATAACATATTTCAATCCAAATAAAGACACATCTAGGGAGCAGTTTACACATATGAATGAAGCAAAGAAAAGGAACAACACACTTTTTATTCATGCTAATTGGGTAAGTGATTCTATGATGCTTTGCTAATTGACATGTCTCACTAAATCTCACTTAGATCACTAGAAACAGGTAAATAAGGTACAATCTTAGGCTAGATACTAACACTTGTACTAGACATTGATGGAAATACATGGTTAATCCTTATTCAAACAATCTCCACTGTATGACTGAAACAGAGATTATCATTGCTTGATTATGGATTGTAAAGGCCACAACTCGCATAGCTGTCTCCAATTGTCTAGTTAGTCATCAGGTCTTGGAATGCATGATGAGAAGGAAAATTGTCACATTATAGTTCAAGATTTGGTACAATTGCTTACAAGTAGCAAATTAGTAAACCGTTTTGGAACATGAAGCACAGAAGATAAACAATGAAGGAGAAAAACTCATTGTTCTTGTTCCTTCAACTTGCATATATGGCCCATCAACATTCTTAACATGACTAGGATAAAGAATGGGAAAAAAAAATGAGAGTTCATGGCAGTCATATGATCTTGAAGAGCTGGAGAAACGTTCCTTTCTAGCGGCTGAATATGATAAACATCTTAGAAATGGGGAGATTAAACGGAGGCAAAGGTCGCAGGCTCTTTGATTGAAGGAGGGTGACAAGAATATAGGATTTTTTCACGGCATAGCATCCACAAGGGCTCAAACTGACAGAATTTCATCTTTGATTGTGGATGGTTCTCATCTTGATAAGAAGGATCAGGTGTGTAAGGCTATAGTGGATTATTATTAGAAACTCTTATCTAAGAGGATTGGGTTCAACTAAGGTTAGACTATCTCCAATTTGATAGCATCTCGGAAGATATGACAGACTGGTTGGAAAGATCCATATCCGAGTTTGAAGTGAAAGAGGCAGTGGACAACTTGGGTAGAGACAAAGCTCCCGGTCTGGACAGTTTCCCTATGGTGTTCTTCCAGGTATTTTGGAATGTGATGAAAGAAGATGTTATGGAATTTATTTCGGATTTTTACAAAAAAGGGAGGCTTCCTCTTGCACTGGGAGTATCTTTTATTGCTCTAATCCCCAAGGTGGAAGGAGCGGAGTGGTTGAAAGACTTTAGACCAATAAGTCTTATAGGGAGCCTGTACTAGATTTTGGCAAAGGTGCTCGCTTTGAGTTTTTAGAGGTGGTGGGTAGTGTGATTTCTCCTAATCAAGGGGCCTTCGTGGGAAGGAGGCAAGTTCTATACACAACTCTTATAGCTCACGAATGCATTGATTCTCGCTTCAAGGAAAGGAAGGCGGGTGTTATTTACAAACTTGATGTGGAGAAAGCTTACAATCACGTTGACTTGGATTTTTTTGGATTATATGTTGGGAAGATTGGGGTGTAAAGAAACGTTGAGGAATTGGATGTATGCTTGTGTCTCTTCTCCTTCCTTCTTAATGCTCATGAACGGTTCTCCCAAAGGCTACTTCAAGTCTTTCAGAGGTTTAAGGCAGGGGGATCCTCTTTTTCTGTGTACTTATTTCATGTTATTAGAGAAGCCTTCAGCCGGATGTTGGCTAAAGCACAAGAGGCCGATCTCGTTAGAGGATTCAGGGTGGCCAATTTGGGAAGCATGATCTTTCATCTTCAATTTGCGGGTGACACAATCATCTTTTACAAAGCAAAAGCTTTATTGATTAAGGATTTGCGGAAAGTGGTGATGTGTTTTGAGGCAGTCTTGGGCTTGAAGATTAACAAGCGGTAGTTTGAGAAATTGGGGGTTCATCTCTCTAAATCTGAGGTGATGGAACTATTAGAATCCTTTGGGTGTAAGGTGAGATCCTTCTTATCTACATATTTGGATCTTCCATTATGCATCAGAAAGCCAACCATCCATTTTTTGGATAGGGTGATTGAAAGGGTTGAATGTAGATTATATAAGTGGAAAAGCCACTCTCTCATTGGGGGGCAGACTAACCCTTATCAAAATCGCCGTTGCTAATATGCCGATGTACTACATGTCATTGTTTAAGTACCCTAAAATGGTTTTGGAAAAGCTCGACAAACTAAGAAGGAATTTCCTTTTGAAGGGTTTTGAAGACCACAACAAGTTCCTTAGGGTGATTCATCTAATAGTCGAATGGGCCTCTTTTGCTGATAAGTTCAAGGATTGTAATTTACTCTTTTTAGGAGAGTAGCTTGTCGGCTACCTCATCGGTCCGGTTTCCTCTTTTCCTGTTCTCTTTTTCATCAATAAAATTTTTCTTGTTATCCTTCAAAAAAAGAAAAAGAAAAAAAGAAGACCACAACAAGTTCCATTTGATGAATTGGGAGAAAGTTTGCAAATCGGTGTTTCAAGGTGGGGCGGGCTTGAGGAATCTTGGCAGGATGAATTTGGCTCTCCTTGGCAAATGGTTGTGGCCTTTCGGGACGGAAGATGATAGTTTCTGGCGGGAAATCATAGCATCCAAATATGGTTTGCAAAACGGTGGGTGGGAAGTGAGGAGGTCCTCCTTATTCAGAGCATCTCACATTTAGAAAGCGGTTTGGTAGTTAGGGGTTGTTTTAGCAAGGGATTTCTCTAGTCATTGGGGACAGATCCAGAATTAGATTTTAGGATGTTGTTTTGTGCGACGATACTCCCTTTCATGTGGATTATCCTAATATACTCATCTTGCCCCCATAAACAGTCTAATTAATTGTTATTCTTATTGTGACACGGTTGTGGCTTGAGGTCCGCCTTGCAGGCGGAAACTCTCAGATAGTGAGATGGAAGAGTTTATTCAAATTTTGGGTTGTCTCTAGAATATTCACCCTACGGGGGGTGTAGATTTCATTGTTTAGTCCGCCCATAATTCGAGTCATTTTTCAGTCAAATCTTTTTACAACTTGATTCGATCTGAGGACTTTGAGCCCAATGGGGGACATGCCTATCACTTTTGGTTTTATGGGGTTCCACCTATGGTCACAGCTTTCATGTGGTTGGTGGGAAGGAATCGAGTGCTTACGATCGATAATATTAAAAAAAGATCTCTTCCTATTCCCAATGTGTTGCATGTGTTTGCAAGATGCGGAAATGGTCGACCACTTATTTATTTCATGTCCCATCATTCATTCAGTGTGGTCTCATATTTTGGCGGATTTTGATATGGTGTGGGTGGATTTTGACATGGTGTTGGTGATGCCGGGATTGGTGAGGGATCTCCTTTGGGTATGGCATGGAGGTGATGGGGGAAAAAGAGACGGGTCTTCTTGGTTAATGACGCTTCCGGCTGTGTGGTGGTCCATTTGGACTGAGAGGAATTGATGCTGCTTTGGAGACTCTAGATCTGTTGAGGCAGTCGTGAGTCAAGTCAAAGGGTGGATCTCAGAATGGAAAATATCCAATTGTAATAGATAATTTGGGTGGCCTTTGTGGGCGTTTTTGTTCCTACTTTGTTTTTCCCCCCTGCTTTGTTGTTTTGTGTGCAGGCCTTTATAATAAAATTCCATCATCCTTCAAAAAAAAAGAAGATTTAAAGCTCTAGTATCTATGATCCCGGACTAGTAGATTATGCGGATACTAGGGGAGCAAAAATAAATATCACTAATTCATCAGGGATAGATTTGAGTGATGAAGTAACCTTGAGAACCACAAGGTGATGATTGAGCTTAGAAATCTCATTTGAAGTTAATTTGTCAGTAACACCCGAACCAGATACATCATATGATTCAGTGTTAGTTGAAGTTTTAGCTTCAACAGAGCTAGGATTTGTCTTAGTGGGGAGTTGTTCAACAAAGTTAAAGCATGTTTCTTTCGTGTCGACGCATTTGTCCACAGTGTACATGATAAAGCTTATATTTTTCATCATTAAAAAAATTATAATGACATGTCCCAAATCACTGCACTTACCATATCTGCCTGACCTGCCTCCTTGGTCCTGATGGCTCTGAAATATACCACCATCATCACTTTCCCAGACATCACGACCTCCATGATAAGACTTTGCAACAGCTTACCATCTAAGGATAAGATTATTGGCAGGCGACCATCGGCTCTCATTTCATTGAAACAACAAGTAAATAGTCCCTAAGGATGGAGGAGGCTGTCTACTAAGAATCTGAGTATGAATTATCTGAGCATGTTTGAGCATGAATTATCTCAAACATCTGTTAATGCTTTCGCCGAATAACATCTGTTTTTTTTTTTCCCTAATGAATCATCTTTTATTTTTCTAATGAAAATAAACAGAGGAATCCTTTCCACTCCCTTACTTGAATCCGCCCCTTACGGTGCCAAACTGCTCCTCTTCCCTATGATGTCATTGGCCTCCATGAAACCAGAAATTGAAGGGCCTTCGATCTCGTTGATGTACAAATCCAAGATTTGGGAAACATCTTTTGCAGAGTGAAGCAATTAAAGCACCAACTTGTTGTCTAACTGTTTCACCCTACTTGAAAAGTGGTTTTGCATTGTTCTGTTGCCATCTCCCTAACCACAATAAATCCTTAACCCTATATTCCTTCTCAAAAATTCTGATAAAACATACCTTCAAGGAGCTTTTCATTTCTACTCCACCACGACCTAAAATGATCATATCCCCTCCTTTTCTCTTCCTCTTGCCAAACCTTTGGCCTGTTGTCCTCCGCTTGCAAGTTTGGCAGTTCTATCAATGCTTCCTGGAAGAATTTGTTCCTGGTTTTGGTTCCTCTCGATGAACCATGGAAACTAACTGCATTTTCTGACTGATCTCATCCCTGCTAGTTCATCCTATTCACTACTCCAAGCATTCTCCAACATGTCCACCTCTATTTTTCTGCTATCTACCCATTGTCGATCCTTCCATCCCCTCTATTCCTCTTCCAGCTTCAATGAGGGATTTTTATCTCCGATGGCAAAGCCCCTGGATAGTCAAATGCATTTTTTAGGGATGAATATATCTCTTACTCATTTGGATCTTCCAAACAATGTTATCAGATCTCAAACAATGATACTAGCATTCCAAAATCCTCATGCAAGAGCCCTTTACAATACATCTTGCCACATGGGCCCAATCTTCATCTTCATCTGGCTGTCTTTCTTTGTAATCTACCTGGCATGTATTCTCCATCATAGCATTCATCTCAGGCACTGTGTTCCCAACCATCAATATCCACCCATCTATTGTTCTAGCCTAACATTTTGTCATGGGAGTTCTTTGGGACTAGCCATGTTTCTTTGCTGATTATCAGCAAGAACTTTCTTTCCTTTCTGTTTGATCTTTGATGATGGATTCGTGGGTTCTTTAGCTTTTCCTTTTTTCCTGGAAAATGTTTGCATTTGGTGGTTTTTATTGGTTGCTTGAATGTTGGCTATTTTTATAATTTGTCTTTCTGCATGCATGATTTTCAACATTCAACATGATTGATTTGTTGTTTTCTTGAAAATATTTCCATTTAGACATGTCAACAGTTTTGAAATAGGTTGTATATCCATATCATGGCCAAGTGGCATTATCCGTTAGCTCACATTAGGTCACGGTAGCACCTGTGATGATGTTTAGTAAAATAAAAGAAGAAAAATACTAAAAAAACATATTTTATTGACTGAAATAACCTTTTCGATTCTTTTAGGGCATTTTCCTATATATAATATATAAATATAAAAAAGGGTGTTATTTTTTTTTAAAAACAAAATAATGGCCATTATAGATACACCCCATGGTGATATTAAGCCGTTTGACACTTTAGATCTGTTACAATGTTTCTAAACTGTAGTACTTTTTTCTGTAGATTGGTTTCTTATGATCTTCATATTCCACGCAGACCATGCTGGCTGGTATCAAATTGGAAGTCATGACCCCTTCTTTGGAGTCCCCTGATGAGGGCTGTATAGGTTAATTTTCAAGATATTTAATCTTTTAGTGTTTCATTTCTTTTGCTTTAATTTAGGAGGAAATTAGTTTGTAAACAGTTTTTGGTCTTCCAGCAATCGATTTCCACATGCCTCCAATCTGTTCGCCAAGTGTTAGGCCCGGCAGACCAGCTGAGGTGGCGCCAGTAATTTCTAAGCAATTGTCAGATGCTATTTTAAGGTACTTGAATGTTTTTAGAATATCCGTTCAACATTTGGCACGTGCTTATGGATTTCTTTTGTTTAACTTTCTTCGAGAAGATTCACCGTGGTTGTTTTTACTTCTCTTGACATTTGTGTCTGATAAATGTCTCTTAACTGCAATGTTTCTTGCTTTCCATATGAAGTTTTTGGTTGGAGCTTTTCCAACCATGTTCTTGCCATTGTTGCTGTTGAAGTGCTGACTTGCTCTATTTTAAGTCCATCAGACATTAGCCATGCTTCAATCTTGAGCAGTCTTTGTTTTCACCGTCAAGCTTTTATGGTTCTTAATGCAAGAAATCAACTTGTTGTGAGCCTAATGGCCTTCTCAATTAGCAATTTTTGAACAACTTATTTCATATGTAGTAGGGAATCCAAGACATTCAGAAAGCACAATGAGGTAAGTGTGCTGGATAATCCTCCACAAGGGTAAGAGAACTATCTAGTGGGTTTGTTCCCCACTGGATTGTTGATGGATTGAAATGTGCTTATAACCAAAGGCTCAAAAATTCTACAATGATTTCTATCCAAATAGAGAGATAATAGTGCCTTTTGAATTCTTTCACAGAAATGTTGAAAATTAGACAAAAACGGCTTGACTGTAATAATAGTCAAGTTGAATTTAAAGAAATACTTGTCTTGGAATTGCTGGAGTTTTTGAGTTTTTCACCAAAAGTAAAAAAATTTGATTACCTCACAAAAGTCATTGCTTGTGCAATATCGATTAAGTTCAGAAGTTGAATTGAAAGAAGTTAACAGTGTTAGTCATGTATTTAAGTGCAGCAAGGAATTACTGTTTAGCGAACATTTGTTATGTAATCTCTTGAAGAACTGAATTTTATTATCACAAGTTTTTATTACTTTTTGAGGATTAGTTGCTAATAAAGTGGTCTCCTGAATATCAAATTATTTGTTCCATGATTCATCAAGCTCAAATGCATGCTATACATATCACATGGATTATGAGTTGTATCTTATGCATTTTTTCTTATGTTCTTCTTCTTCCTTTTGTTTTCTTTTGTTTTGTGAGATTTTCAGATGTTGCATGTTGCAAAGAAATATAACATAAGCAAATAGCTCCCAGCATTAGTACATTGGTGAAACAAAAAGCTAAAAGATTATGGGAGTACACACCATAAACAACAAATTTGAAATCAGTAGGCACAGCTCACATGATAATTAGAAAACTCAAATGGTCCAAGAGTTGGTTGTTGTTAAGAAATAATGGTATAGGTGTTCTTGTCATTTCTATGTACCATGAGGTTATTATTGTAACCTATGTAAATATTTTAGATAGGCTTGAGAAGATCTTTATCTTTAGGATCTCTTGTGATAAGCTTGATGATTTCTGGAATATTTCTTAATAGACTTGGGAAGCTTGTAAATGCTATATTTTGTATTCATTCCATTCACAACACATCTTCACACCTAACTTGGTTAGCTGAGTTGGTGTTGTACCCTTGACGTGACTCGGGTGATATCCTGTACCATATGTATATATTTATTTAGAAAAAATAAAAATAAAAAATATTATAAATTGTCATGAGGAGGTGACATCATCATGATGGGTATGGCGCAAGTGATGGTCAACGCTCTTTTTGGGAGTCCAATAGTGTAGAAGGGCTGGTCAATTGAGGCCCTTTTACTTTTCACCTTTTCACTCGGGTCAAAATGGTCGGCTCTTTTCGGGAGTCCAATAATGTGGAAGGGCTGGTCAATTGGGGCCCTTTTACTTTTCACCTTTCACTTGGGTCAAAAGATATGATGGATATTTCGAAAGGGGTCAAGGGAATTTTGGTCATTTCACAAAAGTATTAGATGATAGTGAAAATAACATGGATAGCCCCAGGGCATACTTTTGAATTTGATCCGGGTTCATATTCATGCCGAAAAACAAGTTTTGGAGGTGTTACAAGTAAGCAGGGGAAAAACTTCCTCCCCCCCCCCCCCCCCTCTATTGGGCCTTAAAACTGGCCCATGGGCACAAGAGATCTTATAAAAGGGGATTAGTAGGCGATGCCTGACATTATTCTACATGCTTTTGAGAGTTGGAGCCCTAAGGCTTTGCGATAAAGGAAGAAAAGTGGATTACTGTGGCAGCTCTTAGTGCTAAATGCCTCCGTTTTCGTGATCCCGGACAGTTGCAGCCATTGGTGCACGCAATGATTGACGTTCCATCGTTGTTGCAGCGTTGTTTTGGAGTCTTTTCACCTCCTGTCATGAGTCGGAATAACATTGTCTGGCCTTTTATTAATCAATCGGATGAAAATCAGCATTGGAGCATTTTTATTTGGCATTATCAAGCGAGGACTCCTACATTGTCACTTCTTATTCTACCGGACAGCAAGTATCAATATTTTGAATAGAGTGATTTGTGGATCTGTTGTGTTGTGTTGTGTTGTTGGGTCATGTTGACTTCTCTTATTATTACTATGCCCTCCAAGTGTATGTTAAATTGTCTGGCCATACAAAAAATATTTATTTGCTTCTGGATCAACTGTTTACATAAGTCTAATATCAGACCAAGTTCTGATCCGTAGTGATGGCCATGAGAAGAGGAATCTGTGGTGATGCTAATAATGGCTATAGGCAAGCTGTAGAATGTACTCAAGGACAGATTGTTGATCTGACAGTGTATGCCAGAGATGAATCAAACTATGGCACAAACTATGACTCAACTGACTGCCAATATGAGTCAGCTGTTGAACCACCCTAGACAGGTGCATGAGCCACGAGGTGTGGTGGCGAGGACTTTGAGGGGGATGTAGATGAAGAAGGCCATGATGATGAAAACCTCTTTTATGGGTGCAGTGCCATAATGTCAAAGAGCATGAAGACTGGGGTTGGGAGAGGTTGGTGAGAGCCTTGGATACCTCACTTGAGCAGCGCATGAAATTGATGTGCAAGGTCAATTATAGCCAGATTCTTTTGTGGAGTGGCTTGAGTCAATCGAGGAGTTTTGTGAGTGGAAAAATTATGATGACACTCGGAAGGTGAAGTTGGTTTCCTCCAAGTTGAAGGGACATGCTTTATTTTGGTGGAGGAACTTCCAGGAAAAATGAGTGGCAAAAGGTAAGGCTAAGATTCACATTTGGCAGAAGATGAGCACCAAGTTGTCAGAGAAGTTTCTGCTGGTTATGAGCAGGCATGTATTTCAGCAGTTTCAACAGTTTCATCAAGGCACGCAAAGTGTTGATGAACATATGGAGGATTTCTATCAGCTAAAGATCCGTAACAAGCTTCATGAGTTTGAGCAGTAGATTGTGGCATGTTATATCAGTGAGCTTTGAGTAAATTTCTAGGATGCTCTGGCATTGCATACAGTGTCTACTCTTGACGAGGCATACAACCTAGCTATTAAGGTGGAAGAGATGCGGAAGAGGAGCTTCAAGTGCAATTTTGGTGACAAAGGTGCTTCTTTCTCTAGTACCAGGAGTGGGGGCGCTACTCAGACTGCTCACCCAAGGGGGAGGAGTTAGAGGAGGAGCAACATCCATACATAATGATGCTGGTGGTATTCTGATGCAGGACAAGAAAATTAATTATGATATGCAAAATCTCAGGCTTTAGATCATACTAATTCAGAAACAATCACATAAAAATTCCACGTTCCACACAAAAGTTCAAACATTCAAGCAAGGGGAATCTATGCGGGTCCAGGCCTACACATGTTAGGGCTGGATCACTAAAAATTATGGACCAAACAATACTCAAAGGGAAGTATATTCATCCACACATGCACAAAAACATATTCCCAATCTAAGGGATTCATAGGTTTCAATCCAGAGAACCCTAGGGTTTGGGAAAATGGGCAAATAAATTGGAATTAATGCAATCTAGGGTTAGGGTTATGGAAGGTAAGTACGAGAGGGATGAGAGGTGAGAAAACGGAACCTGTCGACAATTCTTGCACGCAGATAGCGAGCCAGACCTGACGCACGTGCGCAGGGACCTGGCCACACGTATGAGGGGGCCCCGATTCCGGAAACCGACTCCTTGAGTCTGGTCGGCCAAGGGTGGGCTTCAAAACCCCCGGGTTTCGGCTCGATCCGATGTGCGGTCTGTGCGTAGTGCTCCGTCGAAGTTTCAGCTCTCCTGCAGGGCTAGATTCTGGAATTCTGCTGTAAAGAGGAAAATTGCTGCAATAAAGGATAGATTTAAGGCGTAGATGATTGTAAGAGATGAGAAGTATGGATAGTAGAAGATGCGGACGAATCGGGATAGATGTGGCTTCGCACCACGGTAGTCAGCCCTTTGAGGAAGAGAGGGTTTCACACCCAATTGGATTTTCACAACTCAGAGCTCAGAGGAGTAGAAAAAACGCAGGAATTTTTTATTAAACTTCAATGAGAAAAAAACCTACAAGGGGTGTCATTTATAAGAAAACCCTATACCCCAAAACTCGCTCCATGTGCGCTACCTATTAATAAAAAATAACAAATAATCAAAGCATATAAATCGTCCATGATATTCTAAATAACAATAATAAGCAAAACCTAAAATACGAGATTACTTAGATTAGTGGGTCATGATAATGAGAACCCATGGTGGGATTTACATGGTTATCGGGCCCACTCCAACGAACCAAAATGTAGTTTTCTAACTAGGAGGTCTTCCCTGGACGTTGTCATTGATCCAGATCAATGGTGGGGTCCTTGCGGACGTGTGCAGGGGGGCGTGCGTGTGCGTGTGATGTCCCCATCATATTCAGTGTTTTAAATATGACGAGAGAGGCCACTGATCAACAGAGTACCCTAAGACTAAGAGACAGTTTAATACATATGTGGATGATGATGTTGGACCGGTCTTTGACGAGGAACTAGAAGATTCAGTCCCAATCAAGGTGTCCCGTATCGGTATCGGTTGGCGTAGTAACGGCGCAAATTTTTTTTTGCCAAAAAATATGAAAAATATGATCAGAATATTCTAAGCATCAAATATGCATTCATATAAAATGGTGTTTAGAGCATGTGAGAAGTTGTATCATAGTGAATTTGATTACTAGGAGAGTTGGCGTTGCCAATTTGGGGCTGACTTGGTTGCTTATTATGAGGTGCGTTATGATCGCACCAAAATTAACAATTAAAACTATTCAAATAATTTGATTTTGGCATTGTGAGTTAGCAATTGTAGTCCATAATTTAATTGTCAAATTTCAAGTTAATATATGTCTTGTGTACAATTTTTTAAGGCTTGAATTAGGAGGGACTCGAATGTAAAGTGCAGTACACGTGTCAAAGTTTTTTGGGCCTCATGGTGACTAGGGAGAGTTGCTTATTATGAGGTGCGTTATGATCGCACCAAAAGTCCCCGAGGAGTATTCCGGTCTGAGAAATGTCATCTTTTGCACCCAATGAACTGCAGGTGGTAAGGTATGCAACATGGTCATTGATAGTGGTAGCTTTGAAAATTTTGTTTATTAGGAAATGGTAAATAAATTGAAATTGCCCACTAAAGCACATGTCAGGCCCTGTAAGTTATCTTGGGTCTGGATATTATCGATAATATCACCGATATTATTAGTATGGCCAGCTCGGTGATACTGATAACACCAGTAGTATCAGAAATCTATGTATTGGGGATATCTTGTTGATGTAATCGAAAAGTATCATAAATGTATCGCCAATGTATCGCCAATGTTTTTGATTGCATAAATTTCAGACGTTTCTTGTATCACCAATGTATCGGTGATATTTCAATAATATTGCCAATGTATTGATATCACAAAAAAAATCTGTTTATTAAAAAAATTTCCATTTCAATGTGAGTTCATGGGTTTGAGTACCCATTGTGGTGAAATCCCACTGTAGTGTGAGTGCGTGGGTGTGTGTGTGTAGGGTGTGAATGCGTGTGTTAAAAAAAAAATCCATTTCAAAATTTTTTGATGGGTGCATGTTTGTATGTGTATATGTATATGTATGCATGGGTGGATGGATGTTTGTTTGCGTGCATGCATGGATGGTTGGATGCATGGTTGGTTGGTTGGTTGGATGGAAGGATGGATACATGTGCATGGATGGATGGATTAAGCATGTGTGTATATATGTATGTGTCATTGCATGCATATATGTATGCATGCATTGGATGGATCATGCATGTGTTGGTATCTATGTATGTGCTTGCATGGATGGATTGCTTGGTTGGATGGATGGATCCATGTTTCCCCAATGTTTCCCTGAGTCAATGATACATGCTTTTAGGCCCCTATTAAAGGGAAACTTATTATTTGATTCCTAAATATGCTAATATGAGTCTTTTTTGCTATTATTTGATTATTTAATATGCAAATTTGTGTATTTTAGTATCTCTTGAAATATCATTGAAAGATTCCACCATTTTCTCCATGCTTCCCCAATGTTTCCTAAGTTAGTGTTACATGCCTTTGGGCCCCCATTAAAGGGAAACTTATTATGTGTGCGTCTTTTTTTTTTTTTCCTGCAATCATTTGATTCCTAAATATGTAAATGTGCATTTCAGCATCTCCTGATATTTCATTGAAAAATTCCACCACTTTCCCCATTTCCCTCAAAATTTCCCTTATTCAGCGATACATTTCTGAATATCGGCTATAATATCAGCAATATCGAAACATGTTTCCATATCCCCAGTCAACGATACATGTAATGATAACTGATACTATGAACACCGGGTCCGAAAAGGCTACGAGGTAACTGTGACACATAGGTGCAAGGTGTCATTCTCCATTGGTAAGAACTATGATGTTATTTGGTGTGATGTTATCACGGTTGCCAGGACAGCCGTGGCAATATGACAAAAATGGTCCATCACGAGAACACTAACACTTTTGTTTTGTGGCAAAACAGTGTAGAGGTGGTTCTCTGGCTAATGAGAGTGGTTTCGAGAAAGGCTGTAGTGGAGCTGCGAACTTAGTTAATGTGGCTGGATTTATGTAAAAGAGCAAAAGACTTTGGTGTTATTTATGCTCTTTTGGTGCTTGAAAAAGAGTCTGACAAGGAGCTGGTTATTCTTGATTTTTTTTTTTCCCCTGAGGATTTATTCCTGATTATGTTAAAACCATCCTGTGGGACTTCACGGGTGTGGTCCCTGGAGAGTTACCTGTGGGACTCCCCCTATGCAAGATGTTCAACACCATATTGATTTGGTGACCCAGGCTTCTTTACCAAACTTGGCTTATTACCTTATGAGCCCTCAAGAGCATGCCAAGCTGCATTGTCAAGTGGAAAAGCTACTCAAGAAGAGCACAATTAGGGAATGTATGAGTCCCTGTGCAATACCCATACTTTTAACTACTAAAAAGGACAGTATGTAGTATGTTTGTGTGGAAAGTTGGGCAATCGACATGATTACTGTCAAGTACCCATTTCCTATACCGCGGCTCAACAACATGTTGGATATGTTATCTGGTGCAAAAATGTTATCTAAAATTGACTTGCACAATGCGTATCACCAAATTTGTATCAAGCCGGGCGATGGATGGAAGACTGCGTTTAAGATGTGGGAGGGCTTATACGAATAGTTGGTTATGCCATTTGGTGTTTCCAATGCTCCTAGTACTTCTATGCGGGTCATGAATCTTGTACTTCATCTTTTTACTTGAAAGTTTGTGGTAGTTTACTTTGATGATATTCTAGTCTACAGTGTGGACGGGGAAAAACACTTGTTGCATCTGAGGCAAGTTATGCAGGTTCTTCAATAGGAGAAACTTTATATTAATCTTTGCAAGTATACTTTCTTATCTAATAGCTTGGTATTCTTGACATTTATTATATCTGCAGATGGGGTTTGTATGTATGACTCCAAAGTACCTGCTATTTGGAGTTGCCTACTCCCCGTACTATCACCGAAGTCTATAGTTTTCAAGGACGAGCTTCTTTCTATAGGTGGTTCACCAGGGTTTAGTTCTATTAAGGCTTCGATTATCGACTGTATTAAAGGAGGCTCTTTTATCTGGACTTCTGTAGTGGAACAACGCGTTCAGGTTACTGAGGATTGTATGACTCGGGCACCTGTATTAGCTGTACCGGATTTTGAAAGGGTCTTTGAAGTATGTTGTTGAAAGAGGTGAGCTCACAGTCTGGGGGGGGGGGGGGGGGGGGTGGGTCTTTGAAGTATGTTGTTGAAAGAATAAATAAATTAGAACTTAATCAAAGATCTCAATCGTAATAGTATTGAGAAATTGATTCAAAACGTGTTCATAGGATAACCTTACACCAAAAACCAAGGTTTTAGGTAGGACAACCTTACATGAACTAGTAAGGATCAAGATCGCAAACTAGAACAAGAGAATAAAAAAATAAATGCAGCTATCTATTACAAGCATTCACCATATGTACATAAAGATTTACAAACATTCACCACATGTACATCTCAAAAATCATTCACCACATAAACACCAGGAATTATAGTGGTTCGGTGTGTACACCAACTGTCCTCAAACAACCACACCTCCACTCCCAATAATCACAACCCACGTGATATTGACGTTCACTAAAAATCAAGGTTTTCTCAGGTTCACCTTAAAACCTATACAATTGTGATTTTAGAAGGGCTATCACAATCAAAACCCCACGCACACTGAGATTCTCTGGCTATCTCAGTCAAAACCAATATATGAGATTTTTTCTGGCTAATCTCAAACAAAACCAATAACAGAAAGTAAATACTTATCTTCTTCAGAAGACATTGAATGGTGTAGCCCGTAGAACCGCTTTGGTTGATGACGAATGTTCAATGTTCAATGTCCAATAACCAAAATGAAGGGTTCTAGGTTCTAAATAGATTTTAACTTGATTCAAACCTAGGATACTTGTTTGAATTTCTTAGATCTCAAAAGGAAGAACAAGAACTCCCTTTAAAACATATGATTCATGAAAAGAGATATAGAAATTACAAAACAATAAGTAATTAAAAAGAATTTAAAATACCGTTCTATAACATGAAGAAGATGGAGACTTTTCTATCTCAAAGTGAAGGCTCTTGGTGGCTTGAATGATGTAATTCGGAGTGAGAAAGACCTCTATATATAGGCTAAAAAATTGTTCCTTCGACTGGTCTAAGAAACAATCAAATTTTAAATTTCAGGCGTGATCGGATCAAACTGTCCTTCGACTGGTCGAGTGGCCTGCTTGACTGGTCGAGCAATGCCTTCGACCGGTCAAGGATGCCTAAAATCCGTTGCCGGACTTCGAGTCGAGCCACCTTTGACTGGTCGAGGGTGTGCCTTCGACTGGTCGATCCCATTTCTGGACTGGTCGAGGAACCAACAAATTTTATCCGATTTTCAATTGAAACTACTAGTTGAAGTTTTTCCTAGACTGGTCGAACCAAAGCCTAGACTAGTCGAACTAAGGTTTAGACTAGTCGAACTTAAGCCTATTTAAAGTATAGAAACCCAATTATGTTTGGCATTCGAAAGAACCTAAGTCTAAGGTGTTTCTTGGGTCAAATATACCTGAAAACATTGAACATTGAAGTGTATACTTTGTAGCTTGTTCTTGAATATTTAGTTGCATTCATTCTATCTTCTACTTGAAGTAATCTTGCAAATGTAGCTTGATCTTGAACTACAAGTAGAGCTTGAGTACTTTGGACTTTTCATGTCTTGAACTTGCACTTTCCAAGGAACTTGAAGGTGAACTTTCCATCTTGATTCACGTGAAGGTGAACTTTCTATCTTTTGAGTTACCACATCACAAGTTGTTTTGTCCATTGAAATTTGACAAATAAATGTGCTTTATATATCACGGCGCTTACAATCTCCCCCTTTGTCAAATTCGTGACAAAACATAACAAAACAATCATAAAAGTTCAACATATCTGCTTTGCTTGAAATCAGAGTCTCCCTCAATATGAGTGCGTAAAATTTTACTCCCCCTCAATCAGTGCTTCACTGCTTTGTGCAGAATATGAATACCTGTGTATTAACATACATATCCATTCCATTTCTAATAATATATATGCAATCAATTCCAATATCATCATCATATCAATCATATCCATACAGATCAATCTATCATACAAAACTCTCCCCCTTTTTGTCACAAGTTGACAAAGGAAAGTAGGAATATGAGGTAAATGAATAATAGAATGGCAAGATAAGCATCTTGATTAAGAGTGAAACATGAGTAACCAAAAAGAGAGCATAATAATATCCAAAATATCAGCCAACTTATACAACCAACTTAAGCATCGGTTTATAGTTATACAACCTTAAAATCAAAACAAAGCAAACTAATCGGAACCAGAGGAAGAAGGCGGTGGAATAGATGGGTCAATCTGGTGAAGGCCCTCCATTATGCGATGAAAATATTTTCGCACATATTTCATTAATGAGCGATGGCTTTCAGCCAGACTATCCTGAGATACTTTTAAAGCATCCACCTTGTCCTCTAGAGAGCGAAGGTGATCATCGAATTGAGACGGATGAAAGTCAGGATCTGCCTCATCATTAGTCTCTAACTCATCAAAGATATGATCCATCGTAGTATCTGCTGGCAACGGTGCTACCTCTTCCTCGACCTCATCCTTGTCTTGCTGACTGGGGAGGTAATTCAAAGTCATTTTATTAATGTTCGTATTGTCTAATGGAAGAACTGACTCAGCGGCCTCAGTGGTCGGAACGACAACATTACAATGAAGGGCAAGTGTAGTCATAAGATAAGCGAATGGAATAGAACTATGACCAGGATGAATGTGAAACTGGATGATCAAGTAACAGATCAAGGAAGGAAGGCAAATGGGGATACCCGATGCAACAACATGGAGAATACGAGCCATCAATGGAGTGAGCGCAGATTTGTTTCCAGATCGCGAATAGACATTTGAAGTAAAAATGCGGTGAAGGACACGAAAACGGGGAATCATCTAGGTGGCACTTAGTGCATTATTGCCACTCCACTCGGCATTAAATCGGCATAATTTACGGGTAATGTCCCTACGCTCAGATTCAAACATCTTATCAGAAAGAGGATGAATCAAGATACCTTCATCATTAACATTTACATCAAGTAGGCCCGAAATTAGATGCCTATCTATCGGCACTGTTGCTTCTCTAAAGTTGATGGAGAATGTAAGATTTTCAAGGGACAACTCCCCGATAGATGCAAACATGCCTTGTGCAATGGTGCGGTAAGCAGGTCCGCCCCAACCAAAAATATTTTCCCAACCAATGGCCGAGAAAAGAGGCAACAACTTGAAACGAGCATTATGATCAAGATTTACCGTCATTTCGATTATTATATCTCGAGTGTGGAAATCCCTTGCATGCTCCGAATCTTCTTCGGGAGCTCTCAGGGTTCTCACCCTAATTGGAGTCGTCTGGGAGGAGGAGCCGCTAGGGCCCTTGTGTGTGACCTTCCTCTTAGAGCGATGCTCCATGTAGAGTATGCACAAGAGAGTATAATATATGGGTTCGGCTAAGGTCAGATTTTTGCCCAAAAACCCTTGTACAAAAGAGTGAAAATCACAAATCAACAACACCACAAAGATTAAAATGCATAGAAGAACCCGAATCTAGAAATAAATTGAAAATGATGCACTTACAAGGACTCTATGGAGATGGGTTTGACGGGTCGAGCAAGGAGTTGTTGGGGAAGAAGAAGAAAATGGAAAGAAAAAGTGATTTCCCCCCTTTTAGGAAGCCAACCTGTGCTCCTCGACCGGTCGAGTACGTGCTCGACTTGTCGAGGCTCGACTGGTCGAGGACGTGCTCGACCGGTCGTGCAGACAAAAAATAATAATTTATTTTTGAAAATTTTCAAAATTTTGCATAAAAATAAACAAATGAACATGACATATTCAATTTGAAATGCACATACCAATATCATGTTTCAATTTAGAGAACCTATTCCTGTCAAGCGGTTTCGTCATGATATCGGCAAGCTGATTTTCGGTCTGCATGTATTCTAAAGAGATGCTCTTATCTTCAACTAATTCTCGAATATAATGATAACGAATGTCTATGTGCTTCGTACGAGAATGTTGAATAGGATTTTTAGAAATGTTAATTGCGCTAGAGTTATCGCAATACAAGATCATTGTATCTTGCGCAATTCCGTAATCGGTTAGCATTCTCTTCATCCAAACCAGCTGGGTACATGCATTATCGGCTGCGATGTATTCAGCCTCAGCTGTGGATAAGGATACCGAACTTTGTTTCTTACTGTGCCAGGAAACCAAATAATTTCCAACGTAGAAACATCCACCACTAGTAGACTTTCTATCATTGATGTTCCTAGCCCAGTCAACATCTGTATATCTAGCTAATTGTACATTTGTATCATGTGGATACCGAAGACTGTAATTAGCAGTACTTGCGACATATCTAATTATTCGCTTAACAGCAATAAGATGTGATTCTTTGGGATCAGATTGATATCTTGCACAGATTCCAACACTGAAGGAAATATCTGGTCTACTAGCAGTTAAGTATAATAGACTACCAATCATGCTACGATATAAGCGAGAGTATATACTCTTACCTGTTTCATCCTTTGAGAGTCGTACTCATAGGAGTATCTAATTTCTTACCATTCTCGAATCCAAATTTCTTAACTAAATTTAGGGTGTATTTGGTTTGAGAAATGAAGATACCCTCTTCTTGCTATTTAACTTGTAAACTCAGAAAGTAATTTAGTTCTCCAACCATACTCATTTCGAATTTGAATTTCATTAGTTCTGCAAACTCAACGGACATGTTAGTACATGTAGAACCATATATGATATCATCAACATATATCTGTACAATCAGTATGTGTTCATTGTATTTTTTAACAAATAAGGTCTTATCAAATGCTTCCCATGATAAAATTGTGATCGAGTAAGAACTTATTCAGCTTTTCATACCATGCCCTGGCAGCTTGTTTTAAGCTGTAAAGTGCCTTTTTAAGGCGATATACATGATTTAAGTGTTTGGGGTCCTCAAAACCCTTAGGTTGTTCAACATACACTTCTTCATGTAAATCTCCATTTAAGAAAGCACTTTTGACATCCATTTGATATATTTTGAATTTTTTAAAGCAAGTAATGGATATAAACAATCTGGTGGATTCAAGACGGGCTACTGGTCTAAAGGTTTCATCATAATCTATTTCTTCTATTTAAGTGTACCCTTGTACAACCAGTCTAGCCTTGTTTCTAATTATATTGCCCAATTCATCAGATTTGTTTTTGAAAGTCCATTTGGTTCCAATTATATGTTTATCAGTTGGTCTTGGAACCAAATACCAATCATCATTTCTTACAAATTGATTCAATTCTTCTTGCATGGCTACAATCTAATTTTCATCAGTAAGTGTCTCTTTTACGTTGGCCGGTTCAACTTGAGAAGTAAAGCAAACATAATTGCAGATATTCTCTAGTTGTTTTCTTGTTCGCACACCAGTGAGAGGATTCCCTAAGATTAGATTAGTAGGATGATCCTTGACTAATCTTAGTTCAGTATTAACTGGACTTGATGAAGAGTCAGGTTTTTCAATTAAATTGACTTCATCATCTTCTTGACTAGGTGTGGGTGTGATCAGGTGATCATCGATTACAACATTAATGGATTCCTGAATCACTCCTGTTCTTTTATTCAGAACACGATACGCTTGACTATTCAAAGCATATCCCAAGAAAATCCCTTCATCACTCTTTGCTTCAAACTTTCCTAAGTTTTCAGGGTCGCGTAAAATAAAGCATTTACTTTCAAAAATTTGAAAGTACTTAACAGTTGGTTTCTTATTGAACCATAATTCATAAGCTGTTTTATGTTTCGATTTTCTTATATACACTTGATTTATAATATAGCATGCAGTATTTATAGCTTCAGCCCACAAATTGTTAGGTAGATTCATGCTATTCAACATAACATTGGCCATCTCTTGTAGTACTCTATTTTTCCTTTCAACAACCCTATTTTGTTGAGGTGTCTTAGGAGCAGAAAACTCATGCGATATGCCATGATTGGTACAGTATTTCTCAAAATTGCTATTTTCGAATTCAGTACCATGATCACTTCTGATCTTGATAACATTAATTTCTTTTTCGATCTGAATTCGTTTTAGAGTCCTTTTAACTTCATCAAGAGTTTCAGATTTTTCTCTCATGAAAGCTACCTAAGTAAATCTGGTAAAGTCATCGACGATAACCAAAAAGTGCTTTTTACCGCCTCGACTCTCCATTCTTGTCGGTCCAACTAAGTCCATATGAAGAAGTTCAAGGGGTTTGGTTGTGGTTAAGGAGTTCACCTTCATGTGACTACTCCTAAATTGCTTGCCAATTTGGCATGCGCCCCATATTCTATCAACCATTTTCAATTTGGGTAGACCTCGAATAAGATCAACTTTGCTCAATCTATAGAGGTTTCAGTAATTGACATGTCCAAGACGTTTATGCCACAATTCTGATTCGACTGTTTGGATCATGTAACAAGAAAGTTTAGACGAGCATGTCTCATTGATAATATAACAATTTTCAGAAGTCCTACGACCATTTAGAATCACACAACCTTTCTCATTTAAAATCTCATATCTTTGATTAGTGAATTTTACACTGTTTGTTATCGCAAATTTGAGATATTCTAAGAATATTGTGTTTAAGACCTTCAACACATTAAACATTTTACAAAGGAGGAAGGTTAGAGAGTTGTGCAATACCTTGGCCTATAATCTTGCAATTGCTTCCATCACGAAAAGTAACTGAACCATCGTTCATTTCTTTGTAGTTGGTGAATATCTCCTTGTCACCTATCACATGTCTTGAACATCCACTGTCCAGGTACCATTTTGAATGGCCAGAAGCTTTGAAGGCGGTGTGGGCAACAAGACAAGTAACTTTAGGAACCCACTTCATTGTAGTCCTGGGTTTAGGAGTACCATTGGTTTTTCTTGGTTTGTAAGAGTTGAAATATCTTTGTTTGTCAACTCCGATAACATTCAAGTTAGATTTGAGAAGCTCTTTGAGTAAGTCCACTATTTTTTCAGCTAAGGGGTTATGGCTTTGATTTCTAAAGATGATGTTATTAGGCTTGATTTTGGAAGCTTGAAAAGGTTTTGAATTTTTGAAATTGTTTTGGTTATTTCTCAAGTTCTTACCTTTCAAGTTCGAGGACTCTCCTTTTACAAAAATAGGAAATGCATTCTTATTTTTCAGTGAAACATTTTTAATATAGCCTAGACCCGATCTATCGCCACATTTTCTGGATGTGGTTAGTAATTTTTCTAGCTTAGGGTCTCCATGTGCGTATCTTCAAGTGTCCTTAGAACTCAATAGAGAAGAGATTTCGATTTTTAACTTCTCATTTTGTATTTTGAGTTTTTCAAATTCAGAAGTCTTAAAACTTAAATCAAGTTTTGTTTTTTCATAACAATCAGAAAAATGAGACTTTTCCAAAACAACATTTTCAAGTTCTTTCAGTTTTAGAAAATTTTCTTTTTGAATCTTTAACATGACAACTATTTTGCAACTCTCCCTGTATAGAGCATTATAGGCGTCTCGAATATCATCTTCATTCTCATTTTCAGGGTCACTCCTGAGATTCTCATAATCAGATAAGTTGCAACTATCTGAAGAGGTGACTCTGGCTATAGTCATTAGGGCTTTTACTTCATTTGAAGTTTCTTGTTCAGATTCATCCGACTCAGATGAGCTTTTAGAGCCGGATGATTCATCCCAAGTTGCAATCATGCCCTTTCTTTTTGATCTATCCCTTTTGGGACATTTATTCGCCAAATGCCAATATTCATGGCAGTTGAAACATTGGCTGTCTTTTACAGATTTCTAAGTTTTTGTTTTTCCTTTTCTTTTATTGGAAGATTTTTGAAAATCAGATCGTTTCTTATTTTTGAAAATTCTGTAGAACTTTTTAGCAAATAAAGCCATATCATCCTCAGTATCTTCTAAATCAGAATTAACATTGTTTTCTTTTGAAATAGACTTGGATGACTTAAGGGCTATGGACTTACCTTTTGGAGCTTTGAAACTTAACTCATATGTTTGGAGTGAACCGACTAACTCCACAACCTTCATTTGATCAGTGTCTCTAAGTTCCTGAATGACAGTTACTTTGGAATTAAACCTCTCAGGAAGTGATCGCAGTATCTTAGCGCAAACCTTGCTTTCTGGGATTCTATCGCCTAGACCCCACATGGAATTCACTATATCATTTAATTTTGTATAGAAGTCCATGAATGTTTCATTTTCTTCCATACGTATTTCCTCAAACCTTGTTGTGAGGATTTGGACTTTAGATTTCTTGACATTAGTGGTTCCTTCATGTGTCATTTCAAGGATGTCCTAGGCTTGCTTAGCTGTATCACATGATATAATCCTTTTGAATTCATCAGGTGATAGAGCGCAAGTAATGGCATTTAGGGCCTTTGCATTTGCACTGCTCTCATTTTTCTGAGGTGTGGTCCATAAATAATAAGGTGATTCTTTAATGGACTTGGTTCCATCACTGCCTAGAACCTCAGACATTGGTGGTTTCCATTTGGTCATCGTGGCTTGCCACACGCTTTCATCAATGGATTTTAAGAAAATCCGCATTCTGGCTTTCCAATAGGCATAATTTGAGAAATCAAATGGTGGTGGCCTGGTAATAGACAGGCTATCGAAATTTGACATATTAGAAGCCCTGGATCTTTAAACTCTAGGAAATTAATCCAAATAAATGAGCCACTTAGCTTTGATACCACTTGAAAGAGGCGAGCTTAGAGTCCTTTTTGGGGGGGGGGGGGGAGATAAATAAATCAGAACTTAATCAAAGATCTCAATCGTAATAGTATTGAGAAATTGATTCAAACCGTGTTCATAGGACAACCTTACACCAAAAACTAAGGTTTTAGGTAGGAGAACCTTACATGAATTAGTAAGGATCAAGATCGCAAACTAGAACAAGAGAATAAAAAAATAAATGCAGCTATCTATTACAAGCATTCACCATATGTACATAAAGATTTACAAACATTCACCACAAGTACATCTAAAAAATCATTCACCACATAAACACCAGGAATTATAGTGGTTTGGTGTGTACACCAACTGTCCTCAAACAGCCACACCTACTCCACTTCCAATAATCACAACCCACGTGATATTGGCGTTCACTAAAAATCAAGGTTTTCTCAGGTTCACCTTAAAACCTATATAGTTTTGATTTTAGAAGGGCTATCACAATCAAAACCCCACACACATTGAGATTTTCTGGCTATCTCAGTTAAAACCAATACATGAGATTTTTTTGGCTAATCTCAAACAAAACTAATAATAGAAAGTAAATACTTATCTTCTTCAGAAGACGTTGAATGATGTAGCTCGTAGAACTGTTTCAGTTGATGACGAATGTTCAATGTTCAATGTCCAATAACCAAAATGAAGGGTTCTAGGTTCTAAATAGATTTTAACTGGATTCAAACTTGGACTACTTGTTTGAATTTCTTAGATCTCAAAAGGAAGAACAAGAACTCCCTTTAAAACATATGATTCATGAAAAGAGATCTAGAAATTGCAAAACAACAAGCTATTAAAAAGAATTTAAAATACTGTTCTATAGCTTGAAGAAGATGGGGACTTTCCTCTCTCAAAGTGAAGGCTCTTGGTGGCTTGAATGATGTAATTCAGAGTGAGAAAAGACCTCTATATATAGGCTAAAAAACTGTTCCTTCGATTGGTCTAAGGTCTCATTTGACTGGTCTAAGAAACAACCAAATTTCAAATTTCAGGCGTGATCGGATCAAACCGTCCTTCGACTAGTCGAGTGGCCTGCTCAACTGGTCGAGCAATGCCTTCAACTGGTCGAGGATGCCCAAAATCCGTTGTTGGACTTCGAGTCGAGCTACCTTCGATTGGTCGAGCCCATTTCTGGACTGGTCGAGGAACCAACAAATTTTATCCGATTTTCAGTTGAAAACTTAGACTGGTCGAAGTTTTTCCTAGATTGGTCGAACCAAAGCCTAGACTAGTTGAACTAAGGTTTAGACTAGTCGAACTTTAGCTGATTTAAAGTATAAAAACCCAATTATGTTTGACATTCGAAAGAACCTAAGTCTAAGGTCTTTCGAGGGTCAAATATTCCTGAAAACATTGAACATTAAAGTGTATACTTTGTAGCTTGTTCTTGAATCTTTAGTTACATTCATTCGATCTTCTACTTGAAGTAACCTTGCAAATGTAGCTTGATCTTGAACTAGAAGTAGAGCTTGAGTACTTTGGACTTTTCATGTCTTAAACTTGCACTTTCCAACTTCATGTCTTGAACTTGAAGGTGAACTTTCCATCTTGACTCACTTGAAGGTGAACTTTCTATCTTTTGAGTCACCACATCACAAGTTGTTTTGTCCATCGAAATTTGACGAATAAATGTGCTTTATATATCGCGGCACTTACAGTTGTGATGCTATTGGAGCGGGTATTAGAGTTGTTTTTAGCCAAGAGGGCAGACCTATTGCATATTTCAGCAAGAAGCTAAATGATGCGCGACTTCGATATTCTTTATATGATGTGGAATTCTATGCCGTCATTCACTCCCTTGAGCATTGGCGATACTGTATTATCTAGAAGGATTTTGTTCTATATTCAGACCATGAGGCCCTCAAGCATATTAATTCACATGAAATGCTTACTCATTGACATACCGAATTGGTAGCTTACATTCAGGTGTTTACCTTTGTCCTCAAGCATATGCTGGAAATGCAAGACAAGGTGGCTGATGCTCGTAATTGGCACGTGCATTGTCTTTAGATTGTATGTTCAACTCGGTTATCGAGTCAATGAGATTTCAACACCCAGATTGCAAATAAATGGACAAGAGTATACCCACAATAATATTTAAGTAGAGGAGAGAACTTTATTGATATCAAATTTTTTCTCTTACATAACTTAAACTCACACTCAGAAAATATTGGAATGCCTACCTCCCTCTCCCCTTCCTTACAGAACCTAAATGAGTCTTCAATGGAAATCTTCCCCCCCCCCGAAACTAAGAGTGATTTCAAATCAATCAAATTTGCTTATGATGGTAAAAGCCTAATAATAATAAAACCAAATCTAAGAAACAATCTCTAAATCTTCAATCACATTTTTAATGATCCCCTTTATCTTTAATCACGTCTTTAAATCAGCCACCATATTTTTAATAAATAATAAATTAAAATTCTTGATATTTAGGCTCCAAATCTATAAATAAGCAGTCCAAAATCAGCACATGTTGGGCTATGCATCATCTTCAGGTTGGAAACCAATCTTAACCTTTAGACTTGTACTACCTCTATGACAAATCTTTTTCTTCTTTGGTGGAAGCTGGTGGTGCAACCCTAAGCATCGGCTTAACACAACCTTTGTTTGAGTCCCCTATAGATGATGTTTCTTTCGCTTACACTTTTGTGGGTGCCAACTTGTTTGTTGTAACTTTGAAGTTCTTTGTGGATCCTTAAACATTTGCTCCCTTTTTCGTGCCACAACCATCTTTTTTAAAGGTGCTTTAATTTTAAGTGTTGAGACCTATTTGCATGTCTATTAGTGTGACTGCTACTATCAGTGAATTCATTAATTGATCCATTAGTGAATTCAAGTGTAAGTCCAACGTTAGTGTATCGATCACTTCATATGTTAAGTTTTCCTTTGGCTTCGTGGATCTCTTTGTCATTTTTGAAATTTCTACTTCAGTTCTGAGTTTTCTGTCAAGTTCCAACAACCGAAGGATTTGATCATTGGATCTTCATAAGCTGGGACCGCCTGTTGTTAGTTAGGACCTCCCCTGTGTGTCCAGATGCTCCAACTATGGTATCTGGATTCCCTCTATGCTGGAGCTCCCTTACTTGATTAGTAATATTGCCTCCCAATTTCACAATGGGGAATCTCGGACGTGTTTCAATTTTTAGATTAACCACTTCTTTCAGGCATTGAAGAAGTATATATTTCCCTTTGAATTCTGGTTCATGTAACCTGTTTTTATAGTTTGTGGTTCTCTTTGATGGTTGGTGCAATGTTGTGACATACTACTTTTTTGGGTTAATGCAGTTCTGGGATGATCAATTTAAAGGAACTATCCTTAATCAGTGGAAAGGCTGCTTGGATGGCCTACCTGGTAATGCATGCTATATATATATACATTCTTTTATATTGAGATGAGCCGTTCGTTTTTTTTTTTTTAAATTCTATTGTACCTAACTTGCCATCGGTTATAGGGCAAAAAATGTTCGTAGTAAGTTGCTGAAGTGGTTGTGCAATATACTATCCAGATCATTTTTTGAAAATTTTAGATGACATGGAGTTTTATTCTATATTTTGCAGGATATATACTGTTTGGATGCAGATGGTTCTCTTTTTGATGCTGCATTGCTTTCAGCAATTGCTGCTTTCTCTCATTGTAGGTTTTCTTATCCTTTTTCTTTTTCCTTTTCTTTTATTGTGCATGCCCTACGTAGAATGTTTTTTTTTTTTTTTCTTTTCCTGAGATTTTGAAACTCCTTAATATGCTGAAATCATAGTTGTATTATTCCAATTGCTGCCATGCAGAATCTTACCATCGTGTGGTTCAAAATATTGGCCAATATGCTATGTATTGGCCAAGAATACCCTCATAGAAGTGTTATATGAATCGTACGATTCACAGTACGAACCCGTATGATTCACGATATGTATCGTTAGGGTTTATGATTTGAATCATACACTCAAATTGCACTTTAATATGAATTGTACGATTCATATGTGAATCGTATGATCATAAGCATAAATCCTATTATTCACTCAAATCATACTATTCACGTACCTGCGTAATTCACTGAAGAAAATCAGTTAAAAATCGATTTTTTTTTTTATATTTTTTTTTCCCTGTTTGTTTACCCTTTGTGTTTTTAAAAGACTTGTAATGAGCCCACATTAAAATGAGGCCTCTTTTGTTTCTTTTAAGAAAGAGAGAATAGTTTTGGAGTTTTAAGCTTAAAAACCTAGAGGAAAGAATTCAAAGTCTTTTTCGTCAGTAAATGGAATCGAACGTCTCTTTCTCCTTGGAAATTCTACATCAAAATAGGAATGAAAATACATAAAAAACTTATAGATCCTTTATCTCTCATTTGTTTCCTTTTTTAGAGCTTGTTTGATTTTCCAATTACGTGGTAAATGCATTGTAAATGCGTAATGATTATTTCCTTGCGTATTTACCGCACTCTTCCCTATATTTGATTTTACCTCTAACTTTTTGGATGCAAAAGTCGAAAAGGCTGCAAAATAATTGTGGGTCCCACCTTGATGCATGTCGCTTATCTACACCATTCATCCATTATGCCAGCTGAATTTATGGCATGAGCCAAAAAATGAGGCATATCCAAAGCTCTAGTGGACCACGCCACAGAAAAAAGTGAATCAAACACTTACCGTTAAAAACTTCTAAGGGCCACTGTTTCTTTTGGTGTGGGCCACTTGACTGTTGGATCTACAAAATTTTTCGGCTCATGTCTCAAAATGTTGTGGTAAAACGGAACAGATATGTCATATACCTCACCGTGAGGTCCAAAAATTTTAACTAGCACTTTTGAACCGGTTTCCAAGGCAGGAATTCCCAGAAATTTCCAAACGAGTGAAAGTGTCATAATTACCCATTTACCGGGTATTTACACTTGCATTGAAAAATCAAATAGGCCCTTAGGGTAAATGAGTTGAAAATATTCAATATTTGTCTTTTTCTTTACTTCAAAGGAAAATACATAAAAAACTTATAGATCCTTTCTCTCTCATTTGTTTCCTTTTTAGGGTAAATGAGTTGAAAATATTCAATATTTGTCTTTTTCTTTATTTATTCTTTTGAATCTTAAATATTTTTATGCTTGTTTTTAAGCTAAATAATTGTTTTTTGTCATAATATTTGTCTTTTGATTTTATTTCTCTTACTTTGGAGTTGTGTAACTTGTGTTGATTATTTTTTAAGATTGTGAAGAAGTCTAAGGCTGAGGATAATGCTCTTGTGTGGAATTATTGCTCAAAAGTGGACGAAAAAAACACTATCATTCACCTCAAATGCAACTTTTGTGGGAAGAGCTATTGGGGATGTGTATTTTGAACGAAACATTAACTTTTTTGAACAAAGATGAACGTAGCGGGATGTTCACAAGTAGGTGATAATGTAGTGGAGAAGTTTAAGAAGTTGTTGGAGACAAATTCTAGTAACAAGAAATAAGAAGAAGAAGCCATGTATGATGTTGGAAGAGTTCCAATCATACATGAGATGGAAGAATTGGGTGATAAAGGAAAAAGGAAGAGGCCCGTGGATTACTTCGTTGGGAGAAAGAGTGGGGAAAGAGAAAAGCAACAAGCCACTCTACAAGAATTTGGAAAAAAAGGAGGTAGATGATGTTTATCTTTCTATTGCTCGCTTCCTCTATGCAAATACTCTACCATTTAATGTTGTGCAAGGCCCTTCTTTGCATTGATGATGGAAGTCATTCTTGCATTCAGATAAGGGTTAAATCTTCCTACTTATCATGAAGTGAGAAATAGTGTTTGAAGCTGGATGTTGAGAACACAGAGAAAACTATAGAGAATGTTAGAAAATGTTAGTGTATAGTTTTTTTTTTTAATGTAAGTGCATGTGCACACTTTCCTCCTCCTGCGGTGTACTATATGCTCTATTACAATAAAATATTGTGTTAGGGCATGTTGAGCCTAAGTGCCTAACACAACATCTTTCCCAAAACTCTCCTCCTCCTCTATCTCACTCTTCTTCTCTTTTCTTCACATTACAATCATCAAACCATTCTCTACTTGGTATCAGAGCATAGAACTAGCCATTCCGCATCCAATAGGTTGAGAGGCGACACGTCACTAGCTATATGACCGACGTCAGCGTTGTACGGACGCATATACTCCATTTGAGCTAAAAGTTTAGGGGTTTGATAGATATTGATTTTAGAAGATTTGTCATGATTTTTTCAGAATTTTTTGGACCTCCTTTTATGGTGTTTTGGGCGAAATAGAAAAATTCGAAAATCTGTCCCATCTTCCGTTTTTCTTTGATCTACCTCAAATCAGTAAGCTTTTCTTTGATTTCTTTGCATAAGGTGGACTGAAATCTTCCTCCTAAGCTACTCATGGAGGATTTTTTTTTACCTAAGATCTATGTTTGAGAGGGTTTTAACCTCAAATAGATGTGCGGCTGGGCCGTTTTTCACTGGGTTTCATGTTATTTTGGACGATTGCTATTTGTTTGAGGTTTATCTCTTATTTCCTTGAAGGATTGAGTGAGATAGAGTTGTTTGAATCAATCCTTCTTACTTGGAGTCTCCTATGGCTGACAAAGGGCCCTCATCTCTTGGCATGGGGTCTCTTGAATCCAACCCCTTACAGATTACCTTCACTAAGTCGAATGGTGACAACTATCTTCAATGGGCACAATTTGTAAAAGTGTTCTTAGGAGCTCGTGAGAAGTTGTCATATATTTTGGATGATCCTCCAAGCTTTATAGATGCTACCTACAAGTCTTGGACAAAGGAGAATTATTAAGTTATTGCATGGTTGTTGAATAGTATGGATTCCTCGATTAGTCACTCAGCGATGTTTTTATCCTTGGCTAAAGGCATTTAGAATAAGCTTCATTATATGTTCTCAGAGTCTCAGAATTTTTCACGGGTATTCCAGCTTATTCAAGAAATTGGATGGTTCCAACAAAACTCAAGATTATTAAAAGATTACTATTCGACGCTTCGGGGCATGTGGGATGAGTTGGACTTGTATTAGCCCCATGCTTCCAAATGTAAAGAGGATCATGAATATGCCCATAAGCAGTGTTCAAAATATCGGTATCGTGTTACATATCGCATCCTTGGGATACAGATACGTATCAGTTATCGCACAGGATATATATCATTTCTTTTTTTTTGTTTTTTTTTTAAAATTTTTTTAAAGAAAAGCAATCTTGCTTCTAACTAAATCTATCATTTTTTTTTTCTTTTAAAGCAACGATATATTAAAAAGAGAAAGGGAAGGAAACAAAAGGACTGCTGAGATAGTAGAGCCGCAGCACAAAAAAATAGAAAATTACAAGCCGAGCAAAAGAAAATTGAAATCCTTAAGGAGAGGAACAGAAGAGCCCCATTCGATCAACAGGTTCTTCGCTCTCGATCCCATAACAATCGCTGAAGCTTGCACATTGTTGAAACACTTTTCGTTCCTCTCCTTCCAGACTGCCCACTAGATAGCAATAATAGCCATTCTCCAAACCTTGGACGTGGTTTTTCCCAGCTTGAAACCATGCCAATAGGCGAGAAGAGAAGAGGCAGATGCAGGGGCGCAACCGATCACCCCAAAACGAGAAAGAAAGTCATGGTGTATCTAAGATACGAACGAATAGTGAACAAGGAGGTGGTCGACAGATTCAGCGCTGGCCATGCAACAAAGACAAATATTTGGAAGCTGCATCCCTCTTTTGATGAGATTGTCAACGGTAAGGATCCTATTCCTAGACGCAAGCCAAGCGAAACAAATAAACTTAGGAGGGACAGGATATTTCCATATAAAGGAGGAGAAGGAGGCGATGGAAAGGGATGAGGAGATGAGGGTGTTGTATAGGGATTTCACCGTAAATAGGGAAGATTTGTCTATAGTCTAGAGGATTTTGTCAGACTCAACAGGGGAAGGAGAAACTGTGGAGAGGCGAAGGTAGAGGTCAGCAATGATAGGCACCTCCCAGTCATGAAGGTGTCTACGGCAGGAAATGTCCCAAACCACTCCCCACTCCGAATGGGAGAAGAAGTTGTCGACAGGTCTGTTTTTCAAAACTGTAAGGCAGTATATGGCAGGAAAGCTGTCCTTTAAGCATCAATCCCCAATCCAACGGTCCTCCCAAAACCGAATAGAAGACCCGTTTCCCAACTGATATATAACATTTTCAATCACCGGCTTCTTGCAGCGAATAATTCCTTTCCAAATGCGAGACGCCCTGTAAGTGGAAGAATCCCTAGTCGACCAACCTCCCAAAGATGACCCATATTTCCCTTTGATGATCATATTCCACAGAGCGCTAGGTTCTGAACCAAGTCTCCACGTCCATTTGCCAAGGTGGGCCTTATTCACTTCTTTTAAAATCTTAACGCTAGCCCCACCCCCGCGAAAATGCCTGCAGACCTCTTCCCAATCTAGAAGATGAAATTTCCTCTGATTATCCTTACCGCACCACAAAAAATCCCCCCTCAGCTTATCAATCCGGCGCAAGACAGTAGATTGGCAGGGAAATAGGGACATGAAGTAGATGGGTATGTTCGGCAATGCGACTTTAATAAGAGTGAGTCTACCCTCCATAGACAGAAATCTGCATTTCCATGTAGCCAGAGTCTTGTGAAATTTCTCAACCACCTTGTCCCACATCGAGAGCGGAGGGGAGCCCAAGGCGAGGGGAAGACCTACAAAGGATGTCGGTAAGGAGGCGGTAGAGCACCCTAAGATTATGGCAAAGGAGTTGAGGACCAGGTCAGAAACGTTGCTTCCAAGCAGCTTGGATTTAGCCATGTTGATACGTAACCTAGAAACTGCCTCAAAACATCTGAGGGTAGTATGGAGATTTCCAATGGCATTGGATTCGGCCTTGCAGGTGATCAATGTATTGTCTGCGAATTGGACATGAGTAATCGGCAAGGCAACCCCAGGCATCGAAATACCCTTGAACAGACTCGCCGCTTGTCCCATAAGCAACATCTGAGAAAGGGCTTTTGCAATCATCAGGAAGAGAAGGAGGGATAGGGGATCACCCTGGCGTAGACCTCTCGAGCCGGGGAAGAAGCCTTTCGGGGTTCCGTTCAAGAGAATGGAAAAGTGAGGCGATTCAACGCACACCTTCATCCATGTCCTCCATTTCTAATTGAATCCCATCCGGAGGAGCATATAATGAAGAAAATCCCATTCGACGTGATCATAGGCCTTCTCAATGTCGAGTTTGCAAAAAACAGATTTAATCCCAGCGCTCTGACAAGTATGCAGAACTTCGTTGGCTATCAGCGCTCCATCAATGATTTGTCTGCCTTTGATAAAAGCATTTTGATGCTTGGAGATAAGCTGATCCATCACCGAAGCCAGTCGTAAGGATAGGATTTTAGCCAAGATTTTATACGGACTGCCAATAAGACTTATGGGCCTGTATTCAGAGAAGGAAGAGACCCCGGGGACTTTGGGGATAAGGGCAATAAAAGATGCACCGATGCCCTTCGAGATCCTGCCCCTGGCATGGAATTCATGAAGGAAATTCATAATATCAGGACGGGGAGTGTCCCAGAAGGTGTGGAAGAAGCACATAGGAAACCCATCAGGACCCGGCGATTTCTCTCCTCCCATTGAAGCAATGGCCGCTTTCACTTCTTCCATCGTAAATGGGGCCTCTAGCCGATCGGCCTCCGAGCTGAGGAGCGAATGGAAGGGAATACCATCCAAACGAGGCCTAGACCAGCCATCAGAGGAAAGGAGGGATCGAAAATGGACCACCGCTGCTTCCGAAATCTCACTTCTGTCCTCAACTTGCCATCCACAGAAATACTATGAATAGCTTTGGCCTTGGCCCTCATATTCGCAATGCTGAGGAAGTATTTGGTGTTCTTGTCTCCCTTCGCTATCCATTTGGACCTCGATTTAATTTTCCAAGCGAACTCGTCCTCTAGGGATCTAGAAGAAAGAGATTGAATAATCTGTATACTTCTGGATAACATCTAGGGATCGATACCTTCCAGGGCAGTGTCAATCACCTAAAGCTCCTCAAAAAGAGCCTCAATTTCACTATCTCGCTTCCGAAGCACCTCCTGCTTCCACATCTTCAGTTTTTCCTTAAGCATGCGAAGCTTATTCATGAAGCTGTATCCAGCGAAACCATCCGAGGGAAAGGAGGACCACCATTCGACAATTTGAGGGTGAAGACCGTCGATGCTGAGCCAGGCAGGATTGAATCTGAAAGGCTTGGGGCCCCAATCATCGTCGATGACCGATAGCAGGATAGGGCAGTGATCCGAAGTCGTTCTGGGAAGGGATATCTGAGATAAAGACGGGAGTTCGTCGATCTAATCAGAGGACACTAGGAATCTGTTGAGGCGCGATTGGCTTTGGGATCTGTGGCCATTTGTCCAGGTGAATTTAGCACCTGAGAGGGGAAGATCAACCAATTCTCGAGCCTGAATCCAGTCATTAAATGAGTGCATTGCAGTAGAAGAGTGGCGACAACGAGATTGCTCATGAGGGAAGCGGACGATGTTGAAGTCGCCCACAAAACAACAGGGTCCTGCGAAAGACTGTCTGATGAAATTTAGTTCTTCCCAGAAATTAGAACGAAGAGAGTCGTCAGTAGGGCCATAAACTAAAATGACAATACAATGGATAGAGGAGCACTTATCTTGGAGGATTGCTACACTTGGAGGATTTCCAAGCAATTAGAATACCACCAGAAGAGCCCGAAGCGCCCAGGGATACAAAATCCGTGTCTTGATCCCCCCACACCGAGTCCAGAAGCTTCTTAGAGAACACCGGGACTTTAGTTTCTTGGAGGCAGAGGATATCCGGATATATCATTTGTATTGGGTAATTTATCGCACTTGTTAGGAAACAAGGGGAAAGATTGGGAAAATGTTTGAATTTTTCAATGAAACTTTAGGGATTGTTAAAAAAAGACCTTAATACACACTTTTAAATAATAACATCTCAAAAAAGAAGTGCACATAATACGTTTCCTTTGTATAGGGTCCTAAGCTATGCGTTGTCTTACTGAACTAACGCAACTATATTCAAATTGAATGCATAGCATTTAAAGTGTATGTAATGATAATTTCATCAAACAC
The DNA here is from genome assembly GCF_029962835.1 of Magnolia sinica. NCBI lineage: Eukaryota > Viridiplantae > Streptophyta > Magnoliopsida > Magnoliales > Magnoliaceae > Magnolia > Magnolia sinica. The sequence goes on along the minus strand of NC_080578.1, from coordinate 73,062,760 downwards.
TTCTAAATACTTCGAAATTAGTCTCAATTGACAGCTTGTTGAAGGGAAATTTCAAAGAAAAAAATTAATATTTTAATAAAAAAAAGTTTTTTATTTTTTGAAAATTGACAAATACTAAACAAATCAGTAGATCAACCCTCATAAATGCTTGATTTCATGTTTGCAATGCAACATTGCAAGCAATTTGGGAGAAATTACAGAAATTTCGAATTTTTCAAAAAATTCCCAAAATCAGGCGACCTATACTCAAATTTCGAAATTAGAGTGTATGTGACGATCATTTCATAAAATACTCCTAAATACTTCAAAATTAGTCTCAATTGACATCTAGTTGAAGGAAAATTATGGAAAAAAAAAATGGAGAACATGAAGAACCAATGGATTGTAACCATTTGACACTAATTTGACATAATTTCAATAGAAAAAGAGATTGGAAATTGAAAATGCTCACCAGACCAAACGCGTGAGATATATCGACACTACCTTTGCATTTCGTATCGCATAGGTGAGATATAAGATATATCGTGGGTATATCGTCCGATATCGTCGATATTTAAAACATTGCCCGTAAGTAGCGGGATGATACTCGTATCATACAGTTCCTAGCTGGGTTGAATTCCGATTATCTTCATGTTCAAGATGAAGTTGTTATGCAGGATCCTCTTCCCATATTGACGACAGTCTATGCCATGTGTCAGCGCGCTACTGTCTCTGCTCTTCATTCTCATCCATTTGTGCCACCAGAGTGTTCGGCATATCTTGCTAGCGATCAGTCTTCTCTTGGCCTTCGGGTACCATCCTTGAGTTCAGGGTGCATTTTTGGTTATGGTGGTCGTGGTAGAGGCTGCGAGGGAGATCGCAATCGTGGCGGTCATAATCTTTGTAGTCATGGTGGAAGTGGACGAGGACGAGGACGTGATGGTTCCTGCATTTGTTTGCATTGCGGTGGAACTAATCACATTATTGATTATTGCTGGCAGATCGATGGTCGTCTTACGTATGCCGCTACTTCTGTTGCATGCTCCTGAGACAGTCTTCCACCTCGACAACTGAGCAGTCTACTTCAGTGGAGTCTCTCATCATTTCTCTGGCTGCATATGATGCCCTTATGCGGCTTCACGTTCGTGATATTCCTGAGCCATCTCACACAGCTTCGGCTCAGTCAGGTACTACTCTTCTTGCGTCATCCTCTCCTACCTCCTGAGTCATAGACTCTGGAGCTTCCTCCTATATGACTGGTAAGTCTCAATTCTTTTCCTCTTATTCTTTATAAAAACAATTGAGGTATATAAGAAAGACTGGAAAAATAAAATGTAATATCATGTCGGACAGGTGGACTGATGGAGTGAATTGCTCTATTACCAACCTTTTGGTTAATGGTATGAGTGGTACAAGTTTTTTGAAATATGTTGATACATCCGACATTTGCAAGAATGCAGACTATTTATTAGCATTATTTAAGCCCATCATTGTGAAGTCAGTGATGAGAATGTGGTACAAGTTGATGTGGATAGTGCATATGTGTAAGTAAAAGTGGGTCAAATGTTGATGGAGAAGAGAAAGAAGGTATTTTGGTCACCATGTGCAACCTATTGCATAAATCTTATGCTTTCAGACATCGGTAAATTGCAAATTCATGTGGAGAATGTGGCGAAGGCAACTACTATAATCTTGAACATTTGCAATCATTGTTGGGTTTTGAATTTGATGTGGAAGCATACAAAAGGTGAGTTGACTAGACCAGTTGTGACTTGTGACATGATTTAATACATGTTATTTAACATTGAGGAGCATATATGTGCATGGGATCGGCTTAAAGTTGATGTTTGCCTTGAAAGAATAGGAAGAGAGACATTTTTCCAAGACCCCAAAGGAAAAGCATGTGCATGATATTGTCTTAACTGGTGTAGACTTCTAGCCATCGACAAAGTATTGTTTGAAGGCTACTCTTGATTGGTAAATGTATTAAAGTAAGTTGATTCAAATGAGAGGCTAACCATGGGATACATTTATGAAGCAATGGATTGAGAGAAAGAGACTAGTGAAGAATTTGGGAGAAGTTAAGAAGCAGTATTCGGCTAATTGGGACATAATTGACGTGTGGTGGAATCTACAACTTCATAGGTCCTTAGCGGGCAGTCTACTTTCTAAATCTAAGATTTTAATATAACGAGAACTTCCATAAGGATATAAGAATAAAAATGGACATATATGATTGTATTGAAAGAATGGTCCTAGATTCAAGGCAAACAATTTACTAGCAAATAATTCAAAAGCTACCCCTTGCCTTGAATCTGGGACCATTATTTAAATACAATCATATAGGCCAATTCACATGAAAGTTCTCTTCATATTGAAAAGTAAGCCGCCGCATGTAACGGCCTATGACAAAGAAGATTCCACAACTCGTTGATTATGTCTCAAATCGTCGAATGCTGCTTTTCAACTTCTCCCAATTCTTCGCTATGCTGTCTTTTGCTTGATCCATCCTTTTGTAAATATATCCCACGGTTGGCCCTCATCTGAATAAACTAACCTGAGTACCTTAACCAATGGGAGAACAACCACAGCTGGTCCTCACAGCCTGACATTGTTACATTCTTTTTTGTTGGGTGAGATGACGTTTCATTCAAAATACACATCCACAATAGCTCTTCCCACAAAAGTTGCATTTGAGGTGAATGTTTGCTTTTATCAACTTTGTAACAATAGTAACATATAAGATAATTATGCTTAACCTTAAACTTTGCCATCCTAAACCATCATGTCAATCCTAGGGTAAGACAAAAATAGAAGAAAAAAAAAGCAAATATTAGGGAAATAAAAACAATTATTTAGCCTACACAATAATTCTAAAAATTCCAATAGTCAAATTCCAGGCTTGAAGAGATGTATCGAAGAGAAGGGAATGAGAGCTTGAAGATCGATTGAAGAGGATGAGGGTCTGCTAGTTCGAATGCTCGCTCTCCGTCCAGGGGTCAAGGATATCGCAAGTGGTACGAGAGCTCTCGTAAAGTAGAAGGTTGTGTGAGGGGTGAAGCATCAAGCGATGGTTTCTAGTTCGAGAATTGTTTGAGGGCTAATCTAGTGGCAACGATGTGGAAATCAAGGTAGAGCCAAGTTATTGTCTGGCGAGTGACAACGTAATTGCATGAGAGATCTTGATTTCAAAATTGAGAGGTGCGAGAGACCATCTTCATAAGATAATTACTTAAAATCGCCTCGTCTATGAATGACAGAAAGCAAACCAGACATGAAAATGGGATGGGGGTTCAAGCTTGAGTCCTCTGGGGCTGGGGTAGAGAGAAGCATAGGTGATAGGGGTGAGGGGGATGTACTGATTCTGGGCTTGGAGGGTGTGGGTGTCAGATTAGACCTCAGGGAGCCTGCTACTTCAGGAAAGGGGACCAAGGGGGAGGAAGTCACTAATCAGGATAAGGCTTGGGTCAAGGTTGCGAGCCATCACTAAGGGGGTTCTCCTCTACCACAGGCTCGTTCTCAGGGCTTCCCACCCTTTTTGGCCAAGGATTTCCGATAGGGTGGATGGAGCTAAATTTCCAGTGAATCTTTTGAAGGATGGGGGAAATAAAGGAGGTGATTATCCCAAAAGTAAAGGGGATGGGGACTCCCCATGGCTTCGCCTTCGTTTATTTGTTGACCCAAGAGGAAGCTTCTATGGTGATCTTGACACTCCAACGCTTCGATGAGAAGAAGCTCTCCATTCAACATACTTGCAATGGGTCAGAGATGGCAAACTTACACATTGTAAAGGAATGGGAGAAGAATGTTGGAAAAAGGGATTAGAGTCATGGCTACTAATCATGCGGATGGGAGGAGCAGTGGAGCTACAACGTTCCTTGGAACTTCCTTTAAGGACATTGTCACTGGGGGTGGATCTGTGAAGGCAACTAAGAGAGACAGGACGACCACTATTTATTTTCAGTGCCCGCCACTAGAGACTAATTGCCCCTAGAAGGACCCCCATGCTACAAGCTTGGTGCTGAATGTCCACCCCTAGATTCTAGGCAATGTTGAAAATCTGCAATGGAGTTTAGTTGGGAAGGTTGTGGCCGGCACCCCTCTCTGTATGGTCTGGGATTGGCTTACGGAGAGCGGCTAGATTGATGGTGGAGACTTATTCCTTAAATCCCTCTCAAAGACAAAAGTCCGAGTCTCCTTCAAGCCTCAGAAGGAGCTCAATCGAGTTTTAATGGCAGGTGTCCTCTTCAACGGTGGGCCATTTCTGAGACTATGCCAATGAGAAGACTGTTCGATCTTTGGAAGGGAAAGGGCCTTGTTCCAAGTAAGCAACCTCCATCTGGAGCTCTAGTTAAGGGAAGCCTTTCTGATTGTTGGGTCCTTCATCGGAGAGGTCTTGCTCATTAACCTGGTGATGGAGAGCTATTCAGAGGTGAAAGTGGCATGACTCTTCATTAAAAGGAAGACGACTGCTCCTCTCTCGTAGACTCTATATAGTGGTCGGGGATGAGAAGGTGGTCATTGAGGCCGCGACTGCGATGGGTACAGACTTTAGGTGGCAATGGTGGATGAAGGTGCTCGATTTCCCTACACCAGTAGACCACAAGACATGTAGCAGACCTCGGTCTTTGCCACACACCTAATGGAGACAGTATGCATTGGCAGGTGATGCATGGCCTACAAGTTAGCGCCACAATTGCGACAATGAAACGAAATTATGGTGTCAACAGATTTAAGAGTAGATGTGGAGGCTTGGGATGCCTCATTGATGGCTTCGAGTCCTAGGTTTGGAAGAGATGTCGAGGCTTGGGAGATGACATCGGCGGCTAGAACTCTAGTTGAGGGCTCATATCTTGGCTTCAACCTTACCTTCAAACATGTCGTGGAGGTTCAGAGAGTGTCGTCTCCTCTCGAGCTACCACGTAACCCCGAAAGAGCTGACGCCTTACATACAGAAGTTGACACGTGCCTCTTGGATCAACAAGGTTGTCTGTGGAGGAGAGCTTGGCACATGCCCCAGTCGAAGCCCTTGAGAGACCACATGAGTCCTCCCTTGCATGTGCGACTTCAGGGGAAGTTCTCACATGAGTGTTAGGCAACTTAAGTGTTCTCACTTCTCACATGTCACCTAACTTCTATTATTTTAGAGCATCATCCCCCTTCTTTCACTCTCGCTCTTGACCCTATCGGGTCTCCCTTGAGTCTTCTGCCTAACCACGTTGCCGACCTTAGAGCCAGACGAGTCATGCCCTGGTAGTGGCCTCTAGAGCCAAGGACCTAGGTTTCCCTGGTGTCATGCAGAGTCTCGGCTTAGAGCGTTGTGATGAGAGGCTACATGAGGGATATGTTAGATGTCGAATTGATTCAAGTTGCTCTTGGAGGCTTCAGAAATGCTGCTCTCAGTCCTCTTCATTATGAAAGCCACTCATTAGTAGATGACGTAACTCTTATTGATCAAGTTTTGATTGTTGGTAGCAATAGGTGGTTGAGAGTTGCAATGCTCCAGGTTGGTCAATTGGTAGGTGTATCCTTTGGAAACAAGATAAAAATATATAGAGCCTTATTCAATTTGTTAAGGAGCAAGGTAGTTAGATTTCTCTTCTAGTGTCTCATAAAAAGCCTCAACGTTCTCTCAAAGGTCACAAAGAATTGGTAAGCCTAGCCTTTGATTTTAATTTTGATAATGGATATTTTGTCCCTAGTTTTAGGAAAGGGAAAGGGGGCCAGTTAATGCCCAAATGAAGATCCGCAGTTGGAACGCGCATGGGCTAGGCTGTCGGCAGAAATGGGGTTAGATCAGAGACATTTGCCGCTTTCATTAAGCTGCAATCCATTGATAGGAAAGTGATGGGCTCTATTTGGAGTGTTCCCTTGAAAGATTGGGTTACTATTTAATATTTTGGGACCGAGGGGGATAATTGTGTCTTGGGACTCTAGTATCTAGTACAAAGTGGATTGGTGGGGTGGGACTTTTTCTCCTTTTGTCGTGCTTTGGGACATTGCTTCAACTTTTATTTATTTTATTTTTATTTTTATGGTGCTTCACTTCCGTTTACAAGCTAAGCCAATTTGCCAAAAGGAAGGATTATGGGTTGAACTAAGCTTTGTCCGCACTCGCTTTATGTATTCGTGGTGCATTGGGGGAGACTTCAATTAACTAGATTCTCTTTTAAGAAATCCAATGGAGGCGGGCTAACTCGTAGTATGAAAGATTTCTTTGACTGGGTTGGGGTGAATGAGCTGGTTGATTTACCCATCGGTTGACAGGAAATTCACATGGTTGAATGGTTTAAGTCATGATGTTTAGGCTGGACTGGTGTGGATAATTTCCATTCGATCTCTTCGAGTGCACTGCTGAAACCTATATTAGATCATTTCCCTTTTCGTTAGATGCCAAAGTGAAGAGTTGAGGGCCAAAGCCTTTTAGCTTCGAGTTCGCTTGGCTGAAGGTGGAAGGCTTCTCCAATCTTGTTAAGGATTGGTGGCAGTTGTTCACTGTGGAGGGGTTTGCTTGCTAAAGGCTGTCTCAAAAGCTAAAGATTCTAAAAGGAAAAATCCAGTCTTGGAGGAGATAGGTGTCGGGAAATCAGGAAGAAGAAAATTCTAACATTCTAAAAGATATCCTATGCTATTGACACTAGAGCCGAGATCTCGTGAAATCTCAAGCTTACGCAAACCGCATGGAAGGAGAAATGAAATGGAAGCAACGTCAAAGAGTCACCTAGCTCATGGAGGGGGACAAAAATATGAAATTTTTGCATAGTATTGCGAGTGCAAGGGCTAGGTGGTTGACTATTACCTCTCTCTTCTATCTAACGGGGGTTGGGATATTCGGGCCCTTCTTGGATGACTTACATTTTGACTCTCTCTCCTTGACCGGAGCTGCGTCCCTCGAACCGCCATTCTTAGAGGAAGAGGTTAAGGCCGCAACTATGTCTTAGGGAAGAGATAAGGCCCTGGGCCCCAAAGGTTTCCTGATAGCCTTTCTTCAGAAGCTCTAGGAGTCAATGAAAGGTGACGTCATGGACATTATGTTTGAATTCCATCAGAGGAGCCGTTTGTCGACATCTTAGGGGCTTCCTTTATAGCCATCATTTTGAAGATCTTGGGGGTAGAAAGCTTAAAAGATTTCCGACCAATCAGCTTGACAAGGAGCTTGTATGAGATTCTCATAAAAACCTTAGCCTCCAAGTTCAAGGCAGTGTTAGCCAATGTCATCTCAAAAGGCTAAAGTGCGTTCATCGTTGAGAGAGATTTTGAATAGCGCTTTGATTGCTCATGAGTGCATCAACTCTTGGCATAAAGATAAAGAGAAAGGAATTATGTGTCAATTGGTCATTTAGAAAGCATTCAATCATGTTAACTAGAAAATCCTGGACTATTCGCTAGGACGTTTCTGCTGTGGTCAGTTATGGAGAAGTTGGATGAAAGAGTGCGTGAGCTCGGTTAGGTTCTCGATTCTCATCATGTCTCCCCTAAAGGCTTCTTCAAGCCTTTGAGAGGAATTCATCATGCTAACCCCCTCTCCCTTCCTCTTTGTGGTAGTAGTTGAGGCAGGATGTTAGTGAAAGACCAAGAGGTTGGGCTTACCCGTGAATTCCGGGTCAATAAGGTGAGTTCCCTCATTTCCCATCTTTAGTTTGCAGATGACACGATCCTATTTTGTGAAGCCGACAGCATCATGGTGGATAAACTCATGATGATTATTCTTTGTTTTGAATTGGTGTCGGGTTTTAAAGTCAACAAGGCCAAGAGTGAGATGTTGGGCATCCACCTCTCCAGGGAAGATATTGAGCGGTTAGCAGGTATTTTTGGTTAAAGCTTCCTTCCCCTCCTCTTACCTCGGCCTTCCTTTATGCGTTGGCAAGCCATCTAAGCACTTTTGGGACATCATTGTGGAAATGTTTGAGAGGGAGTTGTCCAAGTGGAAAAGTAGATATCTTCGGAGGGCATCTCACCCTCATCAAGGTTGCTCTATCAAACTTATCCTTGCACTTTATGTCTCTATTTAAATGCCAAAAGCGGCTCTAGCCATACTGGAATGTTTAAGAAGAGACTTCTTCTGTGGAAAGAGGTCATCATAGGTAAATATTGCCATCCTCCCGGTGGTTGGTGAATCAAAGCCTCCTCATTTTTTAAGGCCTCCAACGGTTGGAAAGAGATCTCTAGCCTGAAGAGTAAGTTCTTGGAAGGGGTGAGCTTCTCTCTTGGTAATGGTGAAAGAATATGCTTTTGGGAAGATGTGTGGCTTGGAGATTCTCCTCTTAAGTCAGACTTTCTAAGGCTAGCTCGCCTCGCTGTGGATAAAGACATCCTGGTCTCCAGTTGTTTTTCATGGAGGGGCAACAAGGTGGTGTGGACCCCAACTTGCTGATTAAGCCTGTTGGATGAGGAAGTGGATGAGCTTGTCTCCCTTTTTCATCGCCTTTAGCATTGCCTCCCTTCTAGAGGTGATTGGGATAGTATCATTTGGCTCCACGGCAAATTTGGTGTTTTCTTGGTTCAGTCATTCTGTATCAGACGAACTTTGTAGCCATTGCGCCATCTCAGCGCTTCTTTAATAAATTCCATTATCCTTTAAAAAAAACAGTTATTTACCCTAAAAAAAATAAGCATAAGAATCTTCAAAACTCGAATGAATCTTGAAGTAAAGAAAAGTCAAAAGAAAAAGACAACTATTAAGTTTCTTTCAACATACGTACCCTAAAAAGGAAAGAAGCAAGAATCTGTAACTAGTTTATTTGTTTTGGTACCTATTTGAATGTAGAATCACGATGGCGTAAGCATCTATGCAATCCGTTGGCCGAAGAAAAAGATATCTTGAATTTTCTTTATTCTAGGTTTTTTAAGCTAAAAAACTCTATATATCCTCTCTTAAAAGAAAGAGGGCTTATTCTACTAAGGGTGGACCTTGCATGTCTTTTGAAAGCAAAATGAGAAAAGAAGAATTTAAATTAAAAAAATTGAAAACTTCATCAACTTTTCGGTAAATTACGCAGCCCATCTAATTGTACGATTTGACTGAATCACGATCACTATTTTGAATTGTACAATTCAGTTATGAATATGATCCAAATTGTACACCCATGAGATACAATCTGAATCGTACGGTTCATTTCATGTATCGTTTTTATTGAGGTATTGTGAATCATATGATTCAGATAGCACTGGTTACAAGTGCTTATTTCAGGCAGAAAGAAACAGAATTTTGAATGTAGACCGTTCATAAACCTAATTGCCAACATCTCTCCTGCTCATTAGATGAGCTGGTAGAGGCAGTATAGTGTGTGTGAATGATTCAGGGTAAAAAAAAAAAACAAAAAACTAATTGCCAACGTGGTCATGGAATGGATGGTTTAAAAGAAAATGATCAATGGCCAAAATTCAGTAGGACAATTTAACGACTGCAAATGTTAACACTGATTTAGGACTAATTTTCAACCACAATGGGCTATGATTTTGGAAGCTGGATCAACGTAAATGCATGCCATGTGTACATAAGATGCATGCATGCCATGTTATAACTTTTCTTGATTAAGGCTCTGTTTGGGACTGCCTCAAATCATGCTTCCAGCAGAAGCGCTTGCACTCCACTCTACACTGTGGCACTCAATTTGTGAAAGTGTGGGGAACTGATTCCATCCGGTTAGATCTCCCTAATATAACATATTCCAATATTTCGTGTAGGAGAGATATCCTTGTTGACTCAAGCCAACTGAGTCTAAGAGATGTCCTTACCATGTTTCAGGAAGAGATTTTGCCAAGCCCATTTGGCGGTAGGAGACTTTCAAGGTGTTAACCTACAACCTCTTGCAGGTGACTCATCTTTGGTTTTGTGCTAAACTGACCATATTTGCATGGCATATAACCCTGTCATTGTGCACCTTGTTGTACTTGGGCACAGATGTCCAATATCTGAACTGTCAATGATATTATTATTAGGATGTGTTTGGGAAGCAGGAAACTGTTTTGTGGAAATCATTTTTCCGCAGGAAACCACATTTTCCACCGTTTGCAAGCTTCAAAAGCATATTTTCAGAAATGGTGGGAAGCTACAGTTTCCCTGGAAAACCCCATGAAAGTTTTCCTCATCAGAACCATTGGTGATTAGATTTCCAAATCACTGACCAAGGTAAGCCTCCCCTTTCTCATCTGTGTCTCTATCCCATCTTATGTCAAATTTGGCAACCGAAGATGGATCCACATCATGGACGGTCAAAATAAGTGATTGGACCATCTTCATTACAATCCACCCCTTCATCTGGCCTCTGATCAGATGGTTAGGATCACCTGATCAAAAAGATTTTTAGGAGGGATTGACAATAAAAGAATGGCCCCAAAAGATAGACACTCTAGATCATTGATTGGACATTTTGTATTATAATAAAAAGACCATTCAATTTCCTAGCCATTGATTGGATGGTTAGCATCATCTGATAATGTAACTTTCAAGAGGGACATTCAATTGAAGGTGCACCCCATATGATGGGCGGTCCATATAAAGGATCAGATCTCTATTATAATCACTATAGACTATCCATTTTCCTTTTCATTTGATCGGATGGTTAGGATCACCCAATCAAAGTGATTTTCTAGGAGGGATCTGTAATTAGACATAGCTCCACGTGTTGGACAGTCCAAATCACTGGTTGAAATTCTTTATTGTAATCAGTGTTCATAGCATCGATATCATTACATGTATCGCTGATTGAGGATACGGAAACAAGTACCATTACCAGGAAATGTGTTGCTGACCAAAGAAAACATTGGGGAAACAAGAGGAACAAAGTTGAATTTTTCAGTAAAACTTCAGGAGATGCTAAAATACACATTTACATATTTAGGAATAAAAAAATTTCAAATAAGAACCATACATAATAAATTTCCATTTAATAGGGGCCTAAAGCATCTGTTGTCGTAAAAAACCAGTATAATAGTAACCAAAATGAGTTCATTTCATACCCATAATATCATTAGGAACATAATAATCGCTTAAAGTTGTTTTTAAATCAAAGGAAAAGTCATACATCCATCTATCCATGCATGCATGCATACACCCATACATGTCTATCCTTCCATCCATACATTAATACACTCATCCATCCATCCGTGCATATATACGCTAATACATCCATCCATGCATGCATGCGTACCTCCATAAATGTCTATCCATCCATGCATACATTAATACATCTATCCATGCATACATACATTAACACATCCATCCATGCGTACATACACTAATACATCCATCCATCCATGCATGCATGCATACCTCCATAAATGTCTATACATCCATGCATACATTAATACATCTATCCATGCATACATACATTAACACATCCATCCATGCGTACATACACTAATACATCCATCCATCCATCCATGCATACATACACACATACATGATCCATCCAACTGTCCATCCATCCATCCATACATGCATACATACATACATACATACATACATACATGCACACATAGATGATCTATCCATCCATCCATGTTGACATGCATACATGCATCCAAACATGTCTATCCATCCATCCATGCATGCATAAACTAATACATCCATCCATCCATCCATGCATACAAAATGCATCCCTTATCCATCCATGCATGCTTAACACATGCGTCCATCCATCCATCTGTAAGACATCCTTTCATCCATCCATCAATGCACACATCCATGTCATATATCAGATACAAGCATACATAATTATGAAACAAAATAATTATTTCTTAAAAGTAGATGGTTTTTTTTTTCATGATTATTAAAACTCTGAAAATGAATTTTTTAATTAAAATTGCAATGCATCATTCATCAACATCCATTATTAATAAAAAATTCATATGTTTTTCATGAAACAATATCATTATTATTTTTAAATAAAACTGCTTTTTAAAATCTTAATTTCATTTTAAATAATTGTATTTTTTTCCAAAATTGAAGACCCACTCTCAAACATGATATCTAAAAAATAAAATAAAATTATTCTCTATATATTTTTTTAAATTTCTGATTTTTGCAGTATTTACACACATTTCCCACTTTCCATCACAAAGCATTAGCTCACCTTGGGTGGCAAAGAGCCATGGAAGACAAAATTGCCGCTATTCATTGGACTAACACTTGAAAACTAGTCCTTTACCTCATGACAAACGCTTAGTGGTTTGTATGTGAGTTTTCTCCACAAGTACGTACCTGATAGATTCATTGAACATTCGAAAGCAAGATTGATGGCAAAAGGCTATAGGCAAATGTCGAGCCTGAACTATGAAGAAACAATTTTGACCGGTTGCTAAGCTGAACTCTATCCGGGTGTTGATTTGTGGCCGTAAATAGATCTTAGCCATTATATCTGCTAGATGTTAAAAATGCATTTTTGAATGGTGAGTTGACTAAAGAAGTTTACCTAGAGTGACCTTTTGGGTTTCTTGCTCAATGGGATAACAAGAAAGTTTGCAAACTCAAGAAGGCCATCTATGGTTTGAAGCAGTCTCCAAGGGCATGGGTTGAGAAGTTAAGCCGAGTTATGGTGGAATTTGACTTTCACAGATGTTACGTGGACCACTTAGTGTTCGTGAAGCAAACATTCAAGGAAATGGTAGCATTGCTTGTTTATGTTGATGGATATAATCATCACAAGCAATAATGAAGATGGTATAATTGAAGTCAAGCGGTATATTAAGGAACCATTCAAGATCAAGGACCTTGGATCCCTGAGGTATCTTCTAGGGATTGAAGTGCCCCGGTCAGCTGCAGGGATAAACCTGTCCCGAGGAAATAGGTGCTAGATCTATTAAAAGAAACCAGTCTCTTGGGGTGTAAACCATGTAACACTCAATCGATCCAAACAACAAGCTTTCTGACTATCATGGTGAACTATTTGAAGACCAAAAGATATAGGAGACTGGATAGAAGACTTATTTATTTGATTATTACTTAACCAGATATCTCTTTTGTAGTTAAGAGTGGTAAGTAGGTTCATGCATCAACCCAAGGTCTAGCACTGGGAAGCCGTCATCCATATCCTTTGGTACCTAACAAATGCTCCCGAGCAAGGTTTTCTCTACGGATCTCTTGGGCACCTCAAAATCGAACCATACACAAATGGTAATTGGGCAGGCTTTGTTACAGATAGGAAGTCCACGTTTGGATATTGTACCTTTGTTGTGTGAAGTTGTTGCCAGTTCAAGCATCGAAGAAGAGTACAAGGCCATGGGTCATGCTGTTTGTGAGCCATTATAGATACAATCAATTCTATAGGAACTTCAACTCTTTAGTGAAGAACCAATGATTTTATATTGTAAGTAGCATCACGCAACCAATAATCTGATTTTCCATGAACGGATGAAACACATAAAGGTAGACTGTCACTTCATTAGAGAAAAGATAGCATTCAAAGAAATTCTCATTCGATACGTCCTATCCAGGATCTGGTTAGCCGGCATATTCACCAAGCCTTTGCCATGTTCACAAGGATCATTTATAGTAGCAAGTTGGGCAATGATTGATATATATATATATATATATATAGGGAAATGGTACTATGAGGTCGACCTCAATGGAACTTCCCATGAGGTCGAGCTGTGGGCCCCACCGTGATGTGTGTTGAACTTCTACCCCATCAGTGAGATGCATCATTCCCTGGTGGGCCACAAGCTTAAAAATCAGGTCAAATCCATGATTTAGGTGGGCCGCACCACATACAACAGTTGAGAGAGGTTACCCGCCCATTAAAACTTTCATGATCGTTTATTGGGCCCACCAAGATGTGGTTCAAAAATCCAGCCCATCCATTGTGTGTCCCACTTGGATGAGTGGCCATGTCCCACTTGGATGAGTGGCCAAATCGAGTTTCAGCCGCATCCAAAACTTAGGTGGGCCCCGCCAAGTACTTTTATATGTTGTAGGCATGTCTTCACATGGTTTTAGATGGTATGGCCTAGTTGAGTTCCATATACGGCTGATTTTTGGGATATCCCATAACCTAAAGGGAACCCATCAAATGCACAATGTTGATGTTCGACACACATCACAGTGGGGCCCACACAGCTCGACCTCATAGTACCTTTTCCTATATATATACAGGATTTCCAGTAACCATAGTGATTGTTGCTGAGTTTCTCAATCCCGCTCAACGAGCTACCCAGATCTGCCATTTTTCGGCCTTCGCTTGAGATTCTCTCCTTTGTCAGCAATTGACACTCCCTTATCATATGTTCATATGTGTGTGTGTGTGTGTGTGTGTGTGTGTGTGTGTGTGTGTGTGTGTGTGTGTGTGTGTCTATCTATCTATCAATCTTTGTGTGTGCGCTCTAGCTTAAGGGGTCAGTGTTGAAAGAAATAGATTTCAGTATCTAGTTGAATAAGCTTTATACATAATTGAATAAGATGCAAGGAATAGTTGAATAGATAGGATATTGGGCCCAACCCTCGTTACAGGGCTCAATGGGTCCAGACACGGTTTGTACAGGGTATGATAAATAGGGAGTGAGAGATTAAGGTTAATCCATCACCCCCGCCCCCCCCCCCCCATCTTACCTTGCCATGATCAAAGTGATTTTTAGGATGGATCAGTAGCAGAGGTGGGCCTCAGATGTTGGGTGGTCCAAATCAAAGGTCTGGTGGCAGAAGGGGAGAAGGGGATACAAACAGATTTCCATGGAAAAACTTTGGTACAAAAACAAGCTGAGTAAAACAAATCTCATTTCCACAAAAAAACACATTTCCATTTCCATGAGTTGGCCCTTAGAGGATTTCGCCGTTTGAATGATGACTGTTGGTTTTTTTTTTTTTTTTTTTTTAAATTTAAATTTAAATTTTTTATACTTTTATTTATTTTATTTATTTTTTGTTTTTTTTACACACACGCACGCACAGCCCCACACACTCACGCTAGTGGAATTTCACCACCTATGGGTACTCGAACCCTTGACCAGGTGTTGAAACTCCTGAGTCTACCACCCGAGCAAGATTAAGGACCCGATGACTGTTGGTTAGACTCTTTATAATGCCACCCATTTGGAATCATCAAAGTTTGCTAATGGATGACCAAAATCATCCATAGTCCTCTTCAACTCAGATTTATTGGATAGTCCTATTCTTCACTCTAAGCGCTCACAATATTGTTGTGTGAGTAGCAAAAGTCTGGTTTTGCTGAATAAGGACTTCTATATAGTGATTAAGGCAAAGCTATATGGGCTGCTAGGAGACGACTTTGTTGGACCAATTGGGTTGCTTCACAGGACCACATGTTACAAATTCTGCCTGTTCCAGTCAAATGGGATATTTCCATGTCGCCTGATTCAAGAGGATCATCTAGGGATAATGATCAGATTGGTACCTTATCTTGGATCTGGATGAGGATGAAGGTGCCATGCAGGTGAGGGAAACATGCTAGATAAAATTTTGGAAAATCTGTGGAAATTTAATCTTATCCAATATTCTGAACCCCCTTGAACAAGGTGTGCAAAAATGGTTACATATCGGATGATATGTAATGGTAACGGCGGCTACCGTTACATGTCATGGGTATGAAATGTGGGGATCCTGAAATTGTGGACCGTAACGGCCATTACCCCGTGACGGAGAAGAAAAAAAAGTAATAAAAAAACAAAAAATCACTTCTTCTTTTGCTCCTCCTCCTGTTTATGCTTCTGCTGTTGTGGTGGCTGCGGCTGCCGACAGCTCTCTCTCTCTCTCTCTCTCTCTCTCTCTCTAAATGAGAAGGCTACATGCCCACCTTTAAAAACTTCCTAGGGCCCAATGTAATGTTTATTTGCCTCAAACCTGTTGATATGGTCATACAGACCTGGATGATGGGAGAACCCAAATATCAGCTTGGTGCAAAACTTTTGTGGTCCACAAGAAGCTTTTAATGGTGGGCATTCAAACACAACTGTTTCCTATGGTGCAATTCGCCTAAGATTTAGACTCGCCTCATTTTTGGGACCATGCCCTAAAATGAGCTGGCAAAACAGATGGACGTCATGGATATACAACACATACATCAAAGTGGGCCCCCCACATTCAGGGCTTCACCTAATCGAATTGCGTAGTACATGGCAAAATTCTGTGGCCCCCACCATGATGTATGTGTTATATCCACACCGTCCATCCATTTTTCTAGATTATTTTAGGGCATTAGCCCAAAAATGAGGTAAATCCAAAGCTCAAGTGGACCACACCACATAAAACAGTAGGGGATTGAAGGCCTACCATTGAAAACTTCTCAGGGTCCACAGAAGTTTTGGATTAAGCTGATATTTGTGTTTTTCCTTCATCCAGGTTTGTGTGACCTTATGAACAGGTTGGATGGCAAATAAACTTCATGGTGGGCCTTAGGAAGGTTTCAATGGTAGGGATCATTGTCCCCACTGCTTTCCATGGTGTGGTCCAATTGAACCTTGGATTTGCCTCATTTTTGGGCTCATGTACTAAAATTATCTGGTAAAATGGGTGGAGAGTTTGGATATAATAAATACATCATGGTGGGGCCCATAAAACATTGCCGTGTCAACACACCATTGTGGCTGGTGGTATACTACACTATGCAATATCAGTCCCACCTAATTCGGGCCCTAAAAAAATTGTCATGAGGCGTATATTAATTCAAAATTAACCAATTAGATTATGGATCATTATTGCTAAATCAAATTGTTTGAACAATTTTAACCATTAATTTGCGGACACTTATTTTTTGAAATAGGACCATTTGATAATTTTATTCTTCATTGTCTAATATATGTGCACTGATCCATGAGTGGGGTAAGTGCCAATAGATTGGATGAATTTGAAGCTGATTTTGTGGATCAAATGTTTCACCAAATTGGCACAAAATCTGAATTTAATTTCAATTTTTCTTAAGATTTTTTAGGAGAAATGATATAAAATTATTATATATTGAAATTATATGATAGGAATAGGACACAAAACTACAAGTTTATGAAGTTTATGCGTTGAAATGAAATGTACGCTAGTTGCGATGTATGTAATACACCAATATTGTAAATAATAGTAAAACTTGCAACTGTGATATGTTTTGGTTGTGCATTCATTCTAATAAATTTGTCAATTTTTTGTTGAGAATAAAATTATCATTTATATTAATATATTTAGAAAATTAAATATAGAATGTTTGCAGTCAATCCCGTGTTGCTAGGTTCATAAATTCATTAGACAGCCCGATACAACATTCTCACGAAAGAGTGGACTGTTACACTACCATAAACATGTTCAAAATTATAAATGAATGCATATTTGGAATATCTACAATTCTCTGGATATTTTCCTGGATTTTTTGGAACAAAAAAATAAAAAATAAAAAATCCGGCTGATATGGGGGCGTATTGGCCATTATGCCCCCCTATATCAGCTATTATGCTGATTCTCCATATCAATAACGTTGGTGACAGTTATGGCCATTGTTACCAATATGGAACACCTTGCCCTCAAATGATGAGACTGCTGAGAGACACCAAATCTGGGAATGCCTCTTTGGAGCCATTGTGGAAATGTTCGTTGAGGGGCCTTGGGGGGTATTCGGCTTTTGTCTCTGCTGCCTGGATCTTTGGATGATGCCTTGTTTCTTTAATGCTTTCTATAACCCGATCCTTGTAGGGTGGACCTCCTTGAGTTCTCTCATGCTTGGAACAAAGCAAGCCTAAGATTCAAATCATGACTTGTATGATTCATCCAAGTGTTAGCACACTGGTGATAGGTAACCACCGTTCATAAAATGTTGGTCATTTATCCATCTAAATCCAGTGTACATGTACAGCGATCTGGATCTTTGAAATCGTGGGCTCCATAGTGGATGAAACATAGCCTGAATGTGACTGGTTGCTTGCTCCTGATCTCGTATTCTTTTATTCATAAATTCCGGTTATTTAATCTTTTCACTCTTATTGGTTCTCCTGCATAGCATTTATATGCAATTATGCTTCTCACAAAGTATGATTGTTTATAATGTTCTGATTAATCAAAACAAAGCTTTTGTTAACTGGTGGGTGATTTTCGTCTTTCAATATGTTTAATAACTTACATAATTTCCCAATTTTGTTTGCAGTGCAAATCCCTCTGGTTTCTGTCAATGACGACGGAAGAGTAGTCACCATGTCAGGGGAACAACTTGAAGGGAAATCAGTGAAGGAACCAGTCAATAAAGAGAGGAGGAAGTTGACCTTGAGCAGCATTCCATTCGCATTGACGTGCATACTTCACAAGAAGTACATCTTGGTGGATCCCACGGCAGAGGAAGAGTCCATAATGGAATCCCTTGTGACGGTGGTGCTGGACTTGTCGGGTCGGCTTGTGTCCTTGTACAAACCAGGCGGTGCGGTTCTTGCTTACACGTCAACCATTCAGGTCCATCAATGCCTCGCTTGAAGTTTTATAAAATGTTTTTTTTTTCCTTCTTTTTTTATTACCCAAAGAACCATCTTGTCCTGATGCATTTTGATGCGAATGATATCCTGATTTGCAAGTCGAAACAGGTGGGGCCCATGGTTCAGTGACCTTGACAACTGTCCTTATGGGCTTGCTGTGGATGATGGGATGCAACAAATGTCTCCTTGCCTGGAAAACCATGAAACTACAATTCATGGTCCACAAATAGACAGCTGAGAACAAAATCGGAAACATTCTGGGAACAAGTCTTATGATTGGAATCTGGAATATTGTTAGGGATCGAGCCCATAAAATCAACAGTCTGGATCACCATGGTTTGAAAAATCATACCGATATGGGATGAAACCAACCGATATTGTCGGACACATTTCACTCTCCTGGGGAGTCATGCTCCAGAACTGCTATTTAAATCAACTTCATGAAACCATGGACCTCACTTGTATGTAATGGGTGCATCACGACCCAATAATTCCTATGACTTCGTCCAGTGGAGGTATTGAAAGTAGAATGAATGGATGATAATGGGCCTCCAGCTCATTAGTTGAGTCAACTCAAGTCTTGATGATGTATTTCTTTCCATCTTCTGAACTGATTGTGTTTTCCTATGAAAAGAAAGTGAGAAAAGAAAATGAATAACATTGAGAAAAAAAAAATCTACCATGATACAGTTGGGGATGGGATGCTTATATGGGAACTTTCTGGCTGTGTAGGACTGTGTGGCGCTTACAAGGCAGAGAGTGAAGGAGCTGCGGAAGATTCTTGATGAAGCCCTATCAGAAATGGAGGTGGACTAGGTTTTGATCTGCTGTGGTGGACTGCCACAAAGATATTTGCATTGGGTAGATGACTTTTGGTTTTAGTTTTCAGTCTTCGCTGGCCTTTTCCTTTCAAAAATTGGAAACGGTTAGAAGCTATCGGATAAGCAGAGATGAAAACATTACAAGGTTCTAATTCAAGCTTGCTGTTGAAAGCTTGAGAGTAATGAGATGAAGATAATGAAAATCTGAAGGAGTGAGGCAGTCGGTGTTTATTTTTCATTTTTCTTCCCTGCAGGTTCTCCTCAAATTATCTACTGAGTCAAACACTGCCTAATTTTGGGCCCTACTTCTTGATTTTCTGATCAGGACCTTTCAAATGTTTTTGTATAGAGTTTGTCATTCGAGCAATTTGCTAATGAACTCTTCTTTTATTCCTTGAAAGGATTAATTTTCATCTCCTGTGGCATCTTCATGGGGCTGTCAATGAGTGCCAAATGGACGTGCCTAATTTTAATGGGTCTGAATCCAATTTGTTGGACCTGTTTAGAAATGAGACCAGGTTTGGGTCCAGCATTTTGGACCCAGTTAAAAGTCAGGTCTAGTCGGGTTTGGGTCTGTCTAGCATTATGGACCCAGTTAAAATTTGGTCCGGTCTAGTTAAATTCACCAGTAATGTTGTGTATATTAAAAGTATGTTATTTATTCTAGTAACAGAATATGGTCCACATGCATGTGAGAGAGCTCTTTGACCCACCACGTGTCAAAATGGAATGCGCATGTGCGCGATGTAATACATCCATCGTCTGGGCCCAACCATGTTGAATGCCCTTAACCTGTACCCGGCCTGAAACTAAGGTCCAATGCATCTATGGCTACCCAATGGGTACCCAAGCCCGATCTGTTCCTGGGTTAGGTCCTAGCAAACGAGACCCAAATCCAAACAGATCCAGACTAGGCAGGACAGGAAACTGATCAGACCAGATCTGAATTGTAATAGATCTTAATTGTCCATGCGATGGGATCTGTTGGGTCAGTGGCCTGCAAGTACATGGTTAAAGCATAAGCCATTTTTTGGCTCCTCTCATTTTGGGAGTGCAGAAAAGTTTATGATTGTGGAATTTATCCTCTTTGGGGTCTGTTTGGATTCGTGGAAAGCCTGACAAAGGAACTGATATTTCTCTAAGAAAGTGTGGGAAAGGAAAGATTGTTTTCCATGTTTGTTTGTTAATCAACTTTTTTTTACATGTTTTTTTTCAAATAAGATGTTTAGCAAAATATTTTTTTTCTAAGAAGTGTTTTTAGGTACTAATTAGAAGTCTAAAAGCCTTAATATGACTCTAAGAAAAAAAGAAGAAAAAAAAAAAAACTAAACGTTGCAAGCCTTTGAAATCTGTGAACACATCATATGGGGCTAATTTTCATTACATAAGTTGTAAGACTAAAGAAAAAGAAATATGCAATGCTAGTTGACCCTACTTTAGCATGAGGCCTTTCATTGCAATAACTGCCATGCCTGTGAATATATTATAGGGAATGATATATACTATACCAGTGAGCCCCCTTGTAGTGTAAGATTTGTAAGCTTTGATGTAAATCAATTAAGTGAGGCTTACTTTCATCTCAAAATTTATAAAAATTAAATAGACATTGTATTCAAACGTATGGATCCTTCATCACAAAATCTATGATATTTAAAAAATATATTAAACATACCCACAAACATAGACATAACCATGATCAAGCATCCATTCATTATAGTAAATAATTACTATCCACAACTATAAAAATATATTGTATGTTTCACCTATCACCAATTTTAGAAGTTAATAATAAAAAATACCATTAACTGAGAACTTTTTGAAATAATAGTATGTAAACTCCCCAACCACCACCTGCTGTGTTCTTGAAATGATCATCAATAAGAAATTATGTTGAGAACATACATTTTGTGTGAAGAAATACTGCCCCTACTTATCATTCTCTAACAAGAGTATGCTTGCTTTCAAATATTTCTCTTTAGTAAGGTCAGAGACCTTTAAAACTACTTCTACCATTTTTGTAATTGAGATGTTTAAGTGCCCTTGCACGAATGTGTTAGCCCTCTTTCCTACTTGGCTTGATAGGTGGTCTAGCGTGCTCATAAATCCTTTTACTATTTTCTTCTTTATCTTTTTAGGAATTTGATATGTGATTGCCCTTCAAATGAAGCTCTAGTAGATGCATTTAAATATGAAGCATTCAAGTAACCTTCTAGATTATTAGATACAGAATGCGATTGTTCTTTGCAAAAGAATGGATATAAACTTCATCATCATCAAAATTTGAACTTAGTGGTGTGTATTGTTTAGAGGCAATGAAAGAAAAGCTGTCATTAACTTGATCATCATCAATAATTTTAGCCAACTCATCGATGTGGTCAACATGCTTATTTCGGAACTTCTTTGCATAAGGATGTGACTGTAAATAACTAAATACTAGAATTACATAAATATGTATAAGATAAATGATAATAATTTAAATATTAATATTTTGCCTTTATATATTCTTCTTAGACCTCATCAATGCATAAGATAAATGATAATAATTTAAATATTAATATTTTTCCTTTATACATTCCACTGGCGTATAAAAGATTTTTAAAGCATTTAGAATGACCTTTTAATGTCTTCTTTTTATTTTTGATGTTTTCCGCAAATAGCTCTATGCCTGTCTTATCATTAAATTTAATTACTACGGTTACCATTGCTTCATTTTTTTATATTATTATCCACTATACCAGGCAATCTAACTTGAACAATAGCACCTTAATGAGGATTGCATTCATTTGAAAAGTCTATATGATGTATTTAGATCTTTTTCCAATTATAACATTCTTTCCATTACCATCTTCCATTTTTAATAGAAGAGAAAAAATATTATTAATGCACTTCTCAACAATTTAATTATATGTATGAATGTGCAACGGTTGCATGAGTCGATTGATGGATGTATGTGTGTGTATGTGTGTGATAGATATAGAACGAGAATTTACTTATATTTTTGATGTGAAAGGATACAAATACTCGGAAAGTCACAAAGCATACGTCTTTTGTAAACCTAGAAAACCGTATGCTTAGTTGATACGGGTAGCATGTGAAGGCCTAGATCCAAAGTCTATCCAGATCCAGTGAAACTCATATCTAAGACCTCCATACCTAAACCTCGCAGAGAGGTTGAGAAGAGAGACTATGATTTTAGGTGCTTAGTTGATATGGGCAATAACATATGAAGGCTCAGATATGAAGTCTATCCAAATCTAGTAGAACCCATAACTAAGATGTCCATACCTAAAACTCGTAGAGGGTTGAGAAGAGAAACTAATAATTATACTTATACAGTTCGTAACCCCTCATGTAACATGCTTATATCTTCGGACGTTGAGTTTCGGGAGGGAGGAGGTGTGTCCTTGGTTTGCAATAACCAGGTATGGTTATAGGTTGTACACTATCTTTCAGAAGACTAATTGAATGACTTAACTGAACACTGTTTTAGAGTTGCCACTTGCTAAAATAAAGGCTCCAAAATCCACGGTAGGCTATAATATATGGAATTGCCTTAAAATGGGGAAAACAGAAGAATTCCCGGCTCAAGTGACTCCTGGTTTGATCTGCATGATGGAATCTAGGTAAGGGCTTTAGTTATATGGAAAATGAAGAGATTAAATACCCTTTTACCGACCATGTGAAACCTGATTTCTACTTTGTCAAGTTGTATACTTTTAAAGGGGATTCAAGGAACTTCCAGTAAAAATACTAAACTTTAGATGTCTAACCACAAAAGGCAAACTTAAATCAAAATAGAAATAGTAGAAGAAAAAACTTTTCGATAGAAGTGCAGAAAAGAAAAAGAACATAGAGTTTTTAGTTACTCCTTTATGTCACGTATTTAGATACATAAGATTCTTAAGAGAGGCAATTGTAGAGCATACTTTACTTGATGTCGAAGTAGTGCCCAATACCTCAGGTGTTTAAAGTAGTGGGGTTGAAATATACAGTATAGAAAATGATAGATAGAGAATACATCTTTGGTTTTGAAGTAGAAATAAAATAAAAGAGGTTGAAAGAAGGGAAGCGATTAAAGAAAGGAAGCCTCTCTCTCAAACTCTCACCGTTTCATGCTCTGTTTGAGTATGATTGCCCGTTTTCTCCTCGTGGCTCTCTATTGTGTCCAATTGTGAGGGCGAAACCCTCTTTTATAGGTGTTTGGAGAGGGATATATAAGACTGAATGGATAAGATCGAGTAGGTTCAGCTCTTCGGACCCTTGGGCTTTGACATTAATGCCAGGCTCGTGCAAGTCGAAGCAAATTATAAATTGGTGTAAATAAGGGATTGGCCTAGCATAGAAGCCAGGCTAAATTGAGCCAAACTTGCATCCGACTGAGAGAGGTCGGTCTTGTGCAAAAAGACTGCAATTGGTAGAGTGGGCGCCGAATTTGTGTAAAGTTGGTGCTTGCAGCATCAACTTTGTGTTAAAAGCTGGCACTTAGCAAAGCTGGCATTCGACCTCCTGTGCTAGGCTAACCCTGGCTCAATCAGGACATTGGTTGCCTTGCTGTGGTAATTTTATTTGTGTGCACCCACTCGGATCGAGGGTCACCATAGTTACAAAGCCACATGGCCATGTTTTGATTAGTGGGGTATTTACAGATGCCTCTTTTTAGCAGAGGTTAGGATACAACTGAATGCCAAAGCGAGTGGACACCCCACCTGGAGTAGATGAAGAAGCGATTGGTTCCTCTACTTGTAGAGTGCTGTGATCGAGAAGCTTGCTTAGTTAGGATCTTAACTGAGACAATTCACAAGGGTGTGGAAAAATTGCAATATCTCATTGCAACCCTTTTAAGCTGTTGATTGGCGTACGCATCAAAGAAATCTACTGGGTCGTGTGTTTAGTGGTTAGAACCCTTGCGTGCGCATGACCTTACAAGGATACCACACATTAGATTTGGAAATAACAAATTTTTTGATGCTGCACGATCCCCTAAGATCACTTGCAAGCGTATTGTTTGTAATGGGCAGTTGCCTGCGTGTTTTGCGGCTTTACAGATCTCATGCATTATAATGCAATAGTTTTGCAAGTGTCCTAGATTAGAGTTGTCTGGATTATGCTTTATCCAACCAAATTTTGGATTTTCTCACTATCATTTGTAGAATCTCTTTTCGCAAGTTTGAGTATGATTACGCTGATCCAGATATCAAAATAAAGTATTTTGGATTTATCCTTTTCTTGAGATGACTGGATTGAAGCTGTGAAGTCATGCTAACTAACTTATGTCTGTTTTTTTTTTTTTTGAATCGTTTTTATTTTTGTGGCCTTTTGTGTTCAACAAACATACTTGCCTTCTAGCATTTGGATAGATGTCGCGTTTGTAGAGTTTGGTCTTGTGGTATGACTCATGATAGATTTGATCCATCATACGATGTCCAATAGGTTCTGATCAGAACTTTGGGTGGTCAAGATCTGGGGTGATCGAGATATGTTGATCTGATTAGTCATACCGCATCTAATGGCCTTGATTAAAATACTAAATGGTCAGGATTGAAGATGTTGGATGAAATGGAACGAACCTAATTTGCTATGTGGTGTCTAAAAGATCTTTGTGGAAATTTGGACGGTCGGAATCAGGGTTTAATCGATGTAGATGATGAAGACCCGATCCGTCATATGGCGTGTCACGCCCCACACTTGGGAACCGGGCTCACAAAATTCTTGACTGCCGAATCTAGAGTTGACAGCATCTTTAGTACCCCATTCTCGGATCTCAACTCCCATACGTCAGGTTTTGATCCTAGTATCTTAAAAGGATGATTTTCAGGGTGGGCTTTTTTTTTTTTTTGTAAAGGAGCATAACTACAAGTGTACCCAAGTCACAAAAACATCATCACCACATATCCACTAATATAATCTTTGAGTGCAATGCCGGAAGAGAAATACAAGATGTAATAAAAAATCAAAAGAATAGGCTCATGCTTCAAGCTTAATGCTGTTGATATGCCCTAGCATCACCTGAAGCGTAAACAAACTCACATAAGCTTCCTACGAAGCTCAATAGAGTGCGTGTGTGTGCACAATGCATGCGACAAAAATATAGATATCAGAGTATGTGGAAGATGATGTAGGGCTAAATTGCCAAGTCCATGAATGCTGTTAGCCATACCAAGGTTATGCAATATAAGGCCTACGTGGTCGAATGTTATATGCTAGGGATGTAACGCAAATATGCCAAACCTCAACTAGTCCACATATTATCACAGTTTGTACCTCAAAACATCATCGGGGTTTAGTACACTCAAACACTAGATGCCACCCCATTGCACGCATGACCAAGTGAGTGGAATAAGCCTCACTATCTGCCTCATCAGTGGTATGCCAATGCCCACCCGGCTCGCCGATGGCAGACTTATTTACAAGCTGGTCAGACTCAACCTAGCTTACATATCCCTATCCTCGGGCGGATAAGGTTACACCCCTTTTCAATCGACCACGATACGGTGGGAGATGCGGCCTATTAGTATTTGGCACTCAGGCTTTCATGTTATCCACTCGGTCTCGATGTTGAAGCATTCTACTGGTACCACAAGGGTTTAGTGACTTTCACCCAAGGACATTCATATCGCCCTAATGATAGAATAAATATTTCCGATATCCAATTCGGCCATCAATGATTTGCCTGTGGAGGCAACAACCTCGATGACACTAGAGTGTAAAAGTGATCGTGACATACAAAATGCACAAGTCATACTGTCCAAGTCAAACACCAAACTAACGTATACCGCGCGATCATGTGGGGCAACCCTATCTCATATGAGTTCCCTTAAGTATCTTAAGTTGAAAGGCATATGCTATGATCAATCGTCATCCACAATAGACATACAAATGATACATATGGGCATATAAATAGATATGGTATCCATTATACTAGACATGTTATCAGTGTGACCTATCAAGCCAAATACGCCAGCATGTTATCGGACATATCATGAGATAATCAGCCTTAATTTGCATGTCATATACAGAAAGTGGGAACCGAACGACAGACTTTACTCGAAATATAGAAGTTTATAGTAGCGTGACCTACGTTAGACTAACATCGGCTCCTCACGTTGCCTGCACATACAAATATAATAACTGAATGTAAGGCATGGGAAAGATACCTATGCCGAGGTGGGGTCCACTGGGAATAACCTGGATGGACACTCACATGTGCAACATGTGTACTACTAGGCTATCAATCTATTGGGCATGTGGCCCACTGATGATATCCCAAAACTATCATATTATTATCTCTATCAATAGGATGATCAACATCGTTTAAACATTGTCAATGTAATTGACAATTATAAATCGTTGGTTAGTCACTAGGATGTGATCCTGTACTTGTGGCCCATCTAAGTATTAGGATTACATCATTTCAGGCAAAGTACAAGTGTTAACAAAGGATTTTAAAGTTAATTTCAAACACTTGTAAATGCACATCGCATTAAACTTAGGATTATAGGGATTTTGAATCAAGGGTGCCGAACATAGCTAAGAGATTCTAGAAACCCATGAATCCCAAGTCTAGGAGGGCCCCAAATCCAAGGGATTCCCAAGCCCAAGGGATTCCAAAACCGGGGATTTCATGTCCAAGGGATCCCAAGTCCAAGAAATCTAGGTCCAAGGAGTTTCTACCCCCACAGTTCCCTGTGGTGCGGCCCACCTAAAATCTGGATCGGTCTGATATTTGGTCTCCTGAACTAAAATGATCTAGCCAAAAGGATGAACCAAACGGATGGCACATAAACATCGTGGTGGGTCCCAAGTACTGTCAAAATGGGCAGCACTCCCTGCTCCTTTTCCTTTCGGTGCAATCCGCCTGAGATTTGGATCAATCTGACTTTAGGGCCCAAGGCCTAACGTTATCTGGAAAAATGGACCCAAGGCCTAACATTATCTGTAAAAATGGATGAACGGAGTGAATAAGTCACATATATCAATGGGTCCCACGAGTGGGCCCGCCCGCCTGGACGCTTGAAGCAGCGCTGTTGCTGCTGCCTGTTGGTTGTTGTTTTTATTTTTTGTTTATTACATATGTTTTTTTGTGATGTCCTATTGAGGTGGACCCCATTAGTGTAATCTACTCCGTTCACCACCTTGGACAGCTTGAGCGGGGTCCAATGGCCCTTATTTAAGCTGCTTTGGACGAACAGGGACCCCACAGCGGCCCTCAGAATGTTTCAACATCCGGGTACTGTTTCCTTTGGTGCAGTCCTCTTGAGACATGGATTTGCGTCATATTTCGTCCCATGGCCTAAAATGATCTGTACAAATAGGTGGACGGCGTGGATTAAACATAGACATCAAGGTGGGGTCTGCGACCAGGACGCCCCACCGTGGGGCTGACGTGAGGGGTGCACTCAGCCCCACCGTCGCCTCTGGTGTGGTCCATCTGATGGTTGGATCAGCTTGAGATTTGGTATCAGCGGTCAAATTGACATGGGAAAACATAGGGGAGGTTTGGATCTAATAAATACATAAGTTGGTCCCACGAGTGGGAACACACTCCCAACTGCCCTGGCAAGAAGCGTCGGCGACGCGGGGGGTTCCCTGCCCCTTGCACCTTAAGGTGTGACCCACTTCAGATGTGAATAGGATTCATTTTTGTGACCAATGGGTAAAATGATATATAAAAGTAGATGGACGGAATGGATGAAATCTTTTTATTTATTTATTTTTATTTTTATTTTTAATTCTAAGTGAGTTTACCGGTAGACAATCCACTCCATCCATCTGCTAGGCCATTTTGGAGTGGGCCTAATGAGTTTGGATCAAGTTAATCCTTACATTTTTTCCTTCATTCAGATTTAAGTGATCTAATCAACGGGTTAGATAGAAAACAAACATCACGGTGGGCCAAACAAGGTGATCCATGCTGTGATAGCATGTGGGGCATGTTCTCCAATAGCATGGCCCACTTGTGGGCCCCACAATGCCATCAAAGGAAAAGAAGGGGAAGGGAATGGAAAGAAGAAGCAAGGAAAGGAGATCTAGCAATCGGGGTGGGCCCCGCCACTATGGGGTCCACCATACACTCCATATATGATCAAGGTAGGTCCCACCCTTGTGGGCTCACCAAAAATAGATAAATCACAAAGAAGGGAGGGTTTCAATCCTCCCATGCACTCACAATGTCGGATGAACATTTGACTCGGTGATCATATTGTCCACCAAGCTCCTCTCCACCCCTAATCTCCTCTAATCTCTCTTTTCTCTTTCTCTTGCCCTCTTGATCTCTCCTAATCCTCTCTCAAGCTCTCTTTTCTCTTAAACCATCTCCTAATCTTTTTTTATTTTCTCTCTTTCTCTCTTAATCACTCCCTAATCCTCTTTGATCTTTTTTTCTTTCTCTTAATCTTTCTTTACTCTTGCTAGAAAAATGGTAGAAATAAGAGGGACTTAGGAGATTTTGTAGTATAGCTTTTAGATTAGGGTGGGAATAAGAAGAAGATGGATGTGTAAAATGGGAAGAAAAAGAAAGAAAGAGTGATGGCTAAGCATGAGAAAGGGCATGGGTTGCATGAGCAAGGGATGAGTTTATTTGACTAGTGGAGAGAGAGAGACATGAGTGATGAATGGCTTGATTGATGAATTGAGTAATTGATGGATTGATTGATTGGATAACCTTGGGATTTGTGTAAGTAGGGCCCACGTGTGTTGCGTGACCCACCTCGGATTGTGCCAAAACTGCAACTAATATAGGGATTGCAATGGGGCATGCCATACGGCGTTGGAATCGTATTGCCTGTGCGGTCGTTAGGGTAAAAGTCTCGGGGTGTTGTGATAGTAAAATAGGGTTGCAACCAAAACTCATTGATTTAGTCTGCCAGGAACATGCCAGTGCCGAAGTTGAAGTTTACATAAAGTTTCACAAGGTTACAGGTCTTACAGCTCTCCCCTCCTAATAGAAAATTTCTCATCGAAATTTGCACTACAGCCCAAACTAGACAAAACTCTAAGAGAAGTGAATCATATCATTATATATATAATAAAAAATACAACATATAGATGCAATCAAATATCAAAGAGATGGGGATAACACTCGCGAATCTCAACTTCTCGCTCCTAAGACGCTTCATCCACACTATGTTGGCCCCACTGAACCTTTACTAGGGGAATGACCTTAGTACAGAGGATCTGCTCCTTTCGGTCAAGAATATGAATTGACTGCTCAATATAAGAAGCATCCTTACGAACCTCCAATGACTGCTAATCTATCATGGGAACACGTCTGACCCACATTTCCGCAACATAAAAATATGAAAAATATTATGTATATTAGATAACTGATGTGGCAAGGCAAGCTGATAGGCCACGACGCCAACCCGCCTAATGATCTCAAAGGGTCCAATGAACCTTGGGGCAAGCTTCCCCTTGGCTCTAAAATGAACTACACCCTTCATGGGTGAGACCTTGAGATACACATGATCCCCTATGACAAACTCTAAGGGACGACGTCGACGATCTACAAAACTCTTTTACCATCTTTAAGCTGTACACATCCTCTACCTGATGATATCAATGGCCTTTGATGTCCTATGCACAATCTCAGGACTTAGGAGACGACGCTCTCCAACATTGGTCTAACAACTCAGGGATCTGTAAAGTCTGCCATATAACGCCTTGAAGGGAGCAATGCTAATAGTTGCTTGGTACCTATTATTATATGCAAACGCAGCTAAATGCAGGTGCTCATCCCAACTATCTTTTAAATCCATCACGCAATTTTGAAGCATATCCTCAAGGATCTGGTTGACCCTTTCGATCTGCTCATCAATCTGTTGTTCACTCCCCAAATATAGGGTTGTGATGTAGTAATAAACTCGGAGAGACCGAGGTCGAATCCTAATGGACTGGAACCTATATGTAATCTGAAACTAAATAGAACTAGAACTAGACTAAGATGAAATCTAAATCGAATATAATTTGAGAAATAATGGTGAGAGATTAATCTAAAACTTAAGAGAATTCTGAGGAATGGAAACTAGGGATTCAGAGGATCCACTTGTAGAGATCAGGGAGATCTTATGTCTGCTTCAAGAACTCAACTGGACTTCCCATCTTCATATAGTTGAAGGGTGTGACCAAGAAAATTAAACTGAACTTTCTTTGATATAGTTTTCAAGAGATGAAAGGTATATGAATTAGAATGGATTCCATCACCAAACCATGCCTAGGAGACAAAGCAAACAATAGAATTAAACTAATTTACAACCAATCATAAGATATATGAAGGTTAGGAAGGGTACCGTTATCCAACCATGCCCCAGAGACGATGGTATACAACATGGCTGCCTAGCGTCATATTCAAATTAAGACAAAGAACATGCTCAAAGCTATCGGAGACCCATTGTAATTTCAGTCACAATAGATCATTAAAAACTAAAAACATTCCCCATAATTAACTAAATTTAATATCAGTTCTGTCTAAACAAAAGGCACAAGCAAAAAGTCTCCTCATCACGCTACAAGCTTCACCTCTTAGCCCTAGCTAAGAGGTTTAGCCTAGCAACATGATTAGGCTAGATCTCTTAAACAAAAACAAAACAAATAAAAAATAAAAATAAAGATAAAGAAAACCAACTCTTTTTTTTTGGTTAGCTTGTTAGTACACACCATGTCAGTACACACACTCCATGTTAGCCACCCCCACTAGGGATCGATACCAAGACCTCAAGTGTTGAACGAGGTATCTCCACTCAGTATACCAGTTGAGCTATGGTTCTGGGTGTAAGAAAACCAACTCTACTCTCTTTCTCTCTCTGACTTCCAACTGATCCCTCCTCCCTTTGATGATGATTCTTCTCTCTCCTTTATATAGCTAAAAGGGCCGTGGAATGGCTAGAGTCGGTGCTGGAAGAGAGCCTTTACGCAGCCAAGAAGCGGATGCACGCACTCTGTTTTCACGCAGGAACTTCTTGCGCTCAACCCGTGTTTGGCGCGGATGGACGACCAGTTCTTGAAATATGACTTTATGGTGGGGTTTAAGACCTCCTCTTGCAACTTCTGAACGGTCTGGATCATGTATCCGACCACGATCTTGATCACCGAACCGGCCCACAGCGTCTGGTCGTGCGGACTGCGTAACCGACGCAAGGGACCTACGCTCTTATGCTTGGTGGCCCCACAGTGATATTTTTGATGAAATCCACCCCGTCTATTGAATTCCTGGCGAAAACTAGTCGGGCAGGGGTGGTTTTGGTTGAGTTTTTATGCGGTCCATTGATGTTTTGCTTCCGCCGTGCATCCTGTGTTTCCTGACGATCCACGTGCGTACACGTGTATGTGCCAAAACGGAAAGCTAGGAGATGGTCATGGTCCACATATGTACACAATGGACCATCCAGATTTCTGAAATGTGAGATGTATGGGCCCCACTGAGCGAAACTGGCGACGGACAGCGTTAACGCTGTTGCGTTAAGGGAAATCTTGGATTTTTGTCGGTCAGCACCCGCTGACCGGCTTTGAGTGCATGGATGCACGGCTGGTGCATGTGTACACTGTGTGCATGCAGTGCACATGTGGGTTCCATCATGATATATGTACAAAATCTCCTCCGTCCATCTGGTTCTCCATATAATTTAAGGCTTATCCAGAGATCATGTGGGCCCTAAATCAGGATTTTAGGAGATGATTTGTCTATTAGAACACTTTCACACGGATTCAATGGCTGAAAATTTTACCTGTACGGTTAATTTATGGTCTTCAGGCCATATATAAATTTTTACGCTGAACGGATGGTGGGAACTCTGTGATCTTGCATTCTGGATATCTTTCAGGCCACTTGAGCTTCAGTTTCTTCATTTTTTAGGATCTATGGCATGTAAATTAATCGTCTCAGTCCCCTGGGGTCCATCCTTTGCCTTAGTGAATTCTGAGTGTTAAATCCATACTTTTAGTACCCTGTTTCAGTTTAGGCTCCTAAATGCACCTTGCATCACAAACACGATTAAAATAGGTCGTTAAGCAGTATCATGTTCATAAAATTAGGTAATAACTAGGGTCTAATATGTGATATTTGACCCTCAACATCTGTAGATAATATGCAGTGCCGATCTTTAAGGTAGACCTCATTGCCTTTTAGAAACTCCTCCAAAACTGAGATGTGAATCTCGAATCTCGGTTAGAAACAATTGAAACCAGGACACCACGTAGTCTCACAATCTCATCGATAAACAATCTAATAAGACGGTCTAAAGGCCAGGTCGCATGTATTGTAAGAAAATTTGCTGACTTTGTCAGACGATCAACAACGACCCAAATGTCATCATGACCGCACTAAGTCATCGGCAAACCCTTGATAAAATATGTGGTCACGTGCTCTCACTTCCACAACAGGACACTCAATGGCTACAAGGGACCTGGAGGCCTCTGATGATCGTCCTTCATACACCGATAGGTGTCACACTTGGCCACAAAACCAGTAATCTTACGCTTCATCCCGGTCCAAAAATATTATCTCCTCATATCAAGATACATCTTGGTGGAGCCAGGGTAGATAGTAAACATCGATCAGCGTGCCTCAATAATAAAATCTTTGCACAACTCTGAAATATCTGGGACAGATAACTACCCTCTGAAATGAAGTCCACCATTAGACCCAATCTGCCAATTCGTCTGACTCACGGACACGGCCTCTGCTCGGTAATCTTGTAACATCTGATCTACCTGCTAAGCCTCAATCACCATTATGATAAGAGAAGTTGAATTGATAAACTCGATAATTGAACGATGGAAGATTACAGGCTCAACTCGAAGTCATACTTAGCAACATCCTCGAGTATCCTCCATTCCTGGACTATCATATGCGCCACTAGGCCCCATGGCTAATGGCAAAGGGCATTCGCCACCACTTTAACCTTGTCAGGTTGGTACTAAATCAAAATCATAGTTCTTCAAGAGATCCATCCAACACCTTTGCCGCATGTTCAACTCAGACTGTGGGAAGAGGTCCTTCAGGCTCTTATGGTTATAAAAAAGCTCGAACCTGACCCCATAAAGATAGTGCCTTTACACATTCAGTGCAAAGGCAACTGCGGCCAACTTCAAATTATGTGTGAGGTAGTTCTGCTCATGGACCTTAAGATGGTGAGACGTGAAGGCTGCAAGCTTCCCTTGTTGTATCAAGACAACACCCAAACCCATATGCAAGGCATCGATAAAAACCACAAATCCTTCAGTCCTAGAGGGGAGAGTGAGGACTGGTGTGGATGTAAGTGTTGAGACTCAAATATTGCATAATTTTCCCCATTTATATCTTGGTTTTATGGACATAAATCATCTTAATATTCTATTTTACTCATGTATGTGTTGTAAGGTGAATTTAAGAGCTTGGATTGAAAAAGGGTGCTAAAAAGTAAGAATTTGATGCACAAAAATCACCAAGGCAAGGGGTAGATCTTAGGAAACCAAGATTGAAGAATTCACATGCCAAAGATCCAAGAAAACCAAATGCGGAATGAAAAGAATTGAAGATTTGAAGTGAAGAATCTTGAAATCGTCCTGAAAAGTGTATTTTAAAGCTCAGCAGGAAGTCTGTTTTAAATGAACTATGCAGCGAGAAGTCTATTTTGAAAAAATACATATATTTGATGCGTTTTTTAGACTTTTCAACTTTGTACGAAAATTGGAGTTCCCTACTTATAAATAGGGCCTCCTAGGGCATTCTTAAACATCATTAGAAGCATTCAAGAGCAAAATTTAGGGTTTTTAAAGAGTTTTTAGTTTTATTAAAGCTTTATAAGTTGTTTCTTTCCTTTTAGATCTTTTCTATTTGTAATTTTTTCTTTATTTCTTGTTGCTTTTTATTTCTGCAATTTAATTATGTTTTTCTAAGTTCCCTCTAGCCCAAGCTAGAAGGGAAGCACATGGGTTTAATATTTCTTTAAGTTATGATGATTGATTGTTTTAATGATGAGAAGAATGGTGTATGCATGTTATCTATTATTTAGGTTTTATTTTTTATCCTCTTGTGAGATCCATATGTTTCCATCATATGAGATTCACATTGATGGATAGGCTTACCCTAGATCAATCAGATTTCCTAGATAGGAGATGTTCTCAACCTGTTATATTTCTTTGATATTCATTATCCTATAGATATTGAATACTTAAAATCATTGGCGCTTGAGAATATATGTCAATGGTGCAAATCCATTATTTTCTAATCTTTTATATCATTTATTAAAATATTTAAACTATTTTATTTTCCGATTAGGCTGACCATAGTGCTCAAATCCTAGTTGTGTTATCCAAGTCATCATGATTTTGGAACATTAACCTATGTGTGGAACTTTGAAGCTTGGGTGTTATTTTATTCAGTTGAATTACATCCATTCAAAAATTCCAAAATCAAATCATCAGATTAATTTTTATTACTTAGTTTGTTTTGCATTTGATTATTTTTTTTCTTCTCACAATTCATCTCCCAGTGGGATCGACCCTGTATTCATGGGATACTACTTACGAACCTTTGCACTTGGAGGCAAGCAACCAAGTTTTTAGCGCCGTTGCCAGGGAGAGACTGAGATAGATTAGATCTGTGCAAGATAGCTAAGGTAAGTTTTCTTCTAAACCCTCCAGATTTTCTGTAGATTTTTTTTATTTTTTTATTTTTTTATTTTTTTCTTTTTTTTCTTTGAAAATAAATTCAGTTGGGTCTTTCAAGCACTAACTATGACATAAGGTTGCGCTGCTTGGAATTTTATCACCCAAGTGCTATGGTTGTCCTACAGTTGCTGTTTGATCACAAAGATCATCTGTTAAATCTATTTTCCAGATTAACATAGTTTAATTTCTGCATTAGCTTTACTTTTATTTATTTATTTATGTTTTTGTGGATTGAACCCTCATGGTCGGCCTTGCCACCTGGGTTATTGATTTTTTTTTTTTTGCTTTGTGGACTGAACCCTTATGGTCGGCCCTGCCACCTGGGTTATTGATTTTTTTTTGCTTTGTGGACTGAACCCTCATGGTCGGCCTTGCCACTTGGGTTGTTGATTTTTTTTTTTGCTTCGTGGATTGAACCCTCATGGTTGGCCCTGCCACCTGGGTTGTTGATTTAAGTTTTTATTTTTATTTTAAGTATCATACTTGCGATTTGAATTAGTGGTATTTGTTGTGTGGTGTGGATGGTTTATGTCCCGTTGGAGTAGGGATCAAAACAATCGACTCTCCTCTGAAGGGGGACTAGTTCTAGGCCTTGATCATTCACTTAGAAGAGGCACTCAACATCACTTTGATTCCATGGCAGACCCGGTTGATAATCCAAATCCAAATCTACCAGATCCAACTATAAATCAAAATAGAGAAAATCAACATAATCCTCCTCTTGAGGATGAAAATGAAGTTCATAGGAATGTGTTAAACCAACCACGGACTTTACGCGAACATTTACACCTTGAAAGATCAACTTTACCATCTTGCATAGTATTCCATGCTCACACAGGGAACATTGATTTTAAACCAGGTGTGATTCAATTAATTCCTAAATTTCATGGCTTAGATTTTGA
This sequence comes from Magnolia sinica, assembly GCF_029962835.1. Taxonomy (NCBI): domain Eukaryota; kingdom Viridiplantae; phylum Streptophyta; class Magnoliopsida; order Magnoliales; family Magnoliaceae; genus Magnolia; species Magnolia sinica. Next base: position 73,027,020 of record NC_080578.1, on the reverse strand, counting down.
AAGCCCCTACTTACACCTTAAGGACTTTGAGGAAGTAATTGCAACGTTACAAGTAAAAAATGGCAATAGGGATGTACTTAAGCTTAGGTTATTCTCATTTTCTTTAAAGGATTGGGCCAAAGTATGGTTCAACTCTCTAAGACCTAATACCATCACTTCATGGCAAGCCTTAAGTAGAGAGTTTTTGAAAAAGTTCTTTCCCGAGCACAAAACAAATGCACTAAAACAAGAAATCATGCCATTCTCCCAAAAGGGGAATGAACTATTTTTTCAAGCTTGGGAGCGCTTCAGAGACATTCTAATTACTTGTCCACATCATGGTTATGAATCATGGCACGTGATTGATGCTTTCCAAAAGGGGCTTACCATGGATACTCGTCAGTTCATAGAGATGATGTGTGGTGGAACCTTTCTTGACAAAGATCATAATGAGGCTTGAGATTTTCTAGATATGTTGCAGAGAATACTCAGACATGGGATGTCTCTACTAAATCAGACCAAACTAGACCCATTTCTAGAGAGAAAGCGGGAATGTATATCCTAAGAGAGGAAGACGACCTTAATGCAAAATTCATTGCATTGGCTAGAAAGGTCGAAGCCTTGGAAATTAAGAAGGTTGATATGGTTAAAGCAAACACTTCTTTAGGTAATTTTTGTAACATTTGTGGTGGTACAGACCATGACACAAAGGATTATCCAATAATATTAGTTGTACAAAATATCACGCATGAGCATGATCAAGCAAATGCTATAAATAATTACCAAAGGTCAGTTATGCAACAAATGGGAAACACGTACAATCCAAATTGGTGTAACCATCCTAATCTTAGTTGGAGGAATAGACCACAAATTAATGTGCCCAATGCACCTCAAATGCCTCCACAAAATAACTTCTTTGGGGCACCTAACAATGCACTATATGTGCCCCTACCAAAGCGATCATCTGTGGAGGATGCATTGACCACATTCATGAACTCTCAAGCTCAAATGAATCAGTCTCTAATCCAATCAAATCAGGAATTAAAGACAGCTGTGGCTAGGATTGAGACTTAACGAAATGCTAGGGAAAAAGGCACCATTCCTTTTCAACCTGTGCCAAACCCTAAAAACACACATTTCATTGGAGACTCAAATCCAAGTGAGCTACATCATGAACAAGCTATGGCCATCATTACCTTGAAAAGTGGAAAAGAGGTCGATAATAAGATAATGCAATAGGTAGAAATACTGGAGGATGAGCCACTGTCTCAAGAAAATGATGAATAGGCTATGGTTCAAGAGCTGCAACAACGAAAGGATAAAGAGAATAAGTCATATGAGCCTCCAATTCCGTTCCCATCTAGACTTCAGCATCCGACTGTCCCCATGAAATATCAAGAGGTGTTGGATGTGCTCCAAAAGGTTACTGTTAATATTCCTCAACTTGATGCCATTAGACAAATTTCATCATATGCTAAATATCTTAAGGACTTATGCACTGTAAAGAGGAAATTAAATGTGCACAAAAAGGCCTTCCTTACTGAGAAAGTGAGTGCTATCATTCAACAAAGGGTTGTACCCAAATATAAAGACCCGGGAAGTCCCACTATTCCTTGTATTATTAGGAATTTTCAAATTGAGCATGCTTTGCTAGATTTGGGTGCAAGTGTCAACTTAGTACCTTATTCAGTTTACAAACAAATGGGGTTAGGCGAGCTTAAACCAACCACAATTACACTCTAACTCGCTGACCACTCTATTAAGGTACCAAGGGGAATTTTAGAGGACGTGCTAGTCCAAGTGGAGAAATTCTACTTTCCCGTGGATTTTATTGTACTAGACACTGAACTATGTGTAAATGCTAGTGCTCAAGTTCCCATCATTTTAGGCCGCCCATTCCTAGCAACTTCAAATGCAATCATAGATTGTAGGAATGGAATGATGAACTTGTCTTTTGGTAACATGACTCTAGAGCTAAATATTTTCAATCTATGTAAGCAGCCCATTGATAATAATGAGATTCATGAGTTAAATTTCATGGACTGCTTGATAGAAGAAGAGGAATTAAAACCTAGTCTGACTGAGGAATTGATTCAAGTCATTGGAGACTTGAAAAATTCTGATTTAGAAAAAGTGCTTGCTGAAATTTCTGATGATAATGAGAGCACTACCACCCAGGACATTGATATCTACCAATGGAGACTGCGCACTCAAATCCTATCTATCGAGGACTTGCGACCTCTGCCATCACCAGCCAATGTTCAAAAGCTTGATTTAAAACTACTACCAAATGAGCTTAATAATGTATACTTAGGTAAAAATAAAACTTATCCTGTGGTGATCTCTTCATTTTTAGAGAAGGATCAAGAGATTAAATTGTTAAAAGTTCTAAGGGATCACAAAGGAGCCTTGGGCTGGACCATTTCTGACATCAAGGGTATAAGCCCTTCTATATGCACCCATCGGATCCACCTCGATGAGGATGCCAAACCAATTAGACAACCTCAAAGGCGTCTCAATCCAAACATGATGGAAGTTGTAAAAAATGAGGTGATCAAATTGTTGGATGTGAGAATCATCTACCCAATATCCGATAGTGTTTGGGTGAGTCCAACTCAAGTAGTCCCAAAGAAATCTGGAATAACTATTATGCAGAATTCTAATAATGAACTCATACCAACACGTGTCACCACTGGTTGGCATGTTTGCATTGATTATAGAAAATTGAACCAGGTCACAAAGAATGACCATTTTCCTCTACCATTCATTGATCAAGTTTTAGAGAGGGTAGCAGGTCACTCCTTTTATAGTTTTCTTGATGAATATTCTGAATATAACCAAATAGAGATAGCCCTGGAAGACCAAGAGAAAACCACGTTCACTTGTCCATTTGGCACGTTTTCTTTCAAACGGATGCCATTTGGATTGTGTAACGCCCCAACAACTTTCCAACGATATATGTTAAGTATTTTTTCAAATATGGTTGGGAAGTTTCTTGAGGTTTTCATGGACGACTTTTCTGTATTTGGGAGTAGTTTTGAGGAATGCCTCAACAATTTATCTCTTGTCTTGTCTAGGTGTGAAGAGAAACACATTGTCTTAAATTGGGAGAAATGTCATTTCATGGTTCAAAAGGGAATTGTTTTCGGCAATGTTATCTCCAAAAATGGAATCGAGGTAGATCGCTCAAAACTCGACATTATATCTAATCTACCTATCCCCCGAACTATTAGAAATATTAGATCACTTATAGAGCATGCTGGTTTTTATAAAAGATTCATCAAGGACTTTAGTGCCATTACTAGACCCTTGACTAATCTTCTTCAAAAGGATGTTCCATTTAAGTGGACAGATGAGTGTGCAAGTGCCTTTAATAAAATTAAATCATCCTTTACCACTGCACCTATCATGCGTCCACTAGATTGGACTCCTTTTGAACAATGTGCGATGCAAGTGATTATGCTATAGGGGCTATTTTGGGCCAAAGGAAAGAAAAACGGCCCCACGTTATTCACTATATGAGTAAAACTCTAAACTCGGCCCAAATGAACTACTCAACAACTGAAAAAGAGTTACTTGCAGTAGTTTTTGCTTTGGATAAGTTTAGGTCCTACTTATTGGGATCCAAAGTGGTCATTTTCACGAACCACTCGGCTTTAAAATATTTGTTATCTAAGAAGGATGCAAAGCCGAGACTTTTGAGATGGATCCTCCTACTCCAAGAATTTGACTTAGAGATAAAAGATAAGAAAGGAGTAGAAAACGTAGTGGCCGATCACCTTTCTAGATTGGTGTTAGATGATTTCACTGAGGAGATACATATCCAGGACACTTTCCCTGATGAACAATTATTTGCGATCTCCAAATTGCCTTGATATGTGGATATAGTGAACTATCTTGTAACGGGAAAAATGCCATATCATTGGAAGTCACAAGATAGGAAGCATTTTGAAACCGAGGTTAGGAACTTTTTCTTGGATGACCCGTATTTATATAAATATGGGACTGATCAAATTTTTAGACGTTGTATCCCAGAGATGAAGTTCGAAGTGTTATTTCTTTTTGTCACATGAAAGCATGTGGTGGCCATTTTTCTGCTAAGAAAACCACTGCAAAAATCCTGCAGTGTGGTTTTTACTGGCCCACCATGTTTAAAGACACCCATGCTTTCTGTGTTGCTTGTGATAGATGTCAAAGGTTGGGAAGAGTGTCTCGGCGTAACATGATGCCTTTATCCCCAATTTTACCATTGAAGATTTTTGATTGTTGGGGTATTGATTTTATGGGTCCATTTCCATCTTCTTTTGGATTTCTTTATATATTGGTTGGTGTGGATTATGTTTCAAAGTGGATTGAGGCAGTTCCAAGTAGGACCAATGACAACAAAGTGGTCATACGATTCCTCAAGGAAACTATTTTTGCTAGATTTGGAACTCCAAAGGCCATCATTAGTGATGGTGGGTCTCACTTTTGCAATAGGACATTTGAGGATTTGATGAAGAAATATGACATCAAGCATAAAGTGAGCACCTCATACCACCCACAAACAAGTAGGCAAGCTGAGATTTCTAATTGGGAAATTAAACACATTTTAGAGAAAACTATAAGGCCAGATAGGAAGGATTAGTCCCTCAGACTATCCGACGCTTTATGGGCTTATAGGACTGCTTATAAGACCCTGATTGGAATGTCTCCATATAGATTGGTGTATGGAAAGGCTAGCCACTTGCCTGTGGAATTGGAACATAGAGCCTATTGGGTAATAAAGAAATTAAACTTTGATATGGATCAAGCAAGTGGATAAAGGAAATTAGAGTTGAATGAATTAGAGGAGCTAAGGAGAGACTCCTATGAAAATTCTAAAATTTACAAAGAGAAGACCAAAACTTTTCATGACAAAAATATCCTGAGGAAGAATTTTGAACCTCAGCAAAATGTCTTATTGTACAACTCCCGTCTCCAGTTCTTTGCGGGAAAGTTAAGATCAACATGGACAGGACCCTTCATTGTGAAGAGTGTTTATAGTCATGGGGCTGTTGAAATTGAGAATCCATATAATGGCAATGTGTACAAGGTTAATAGTTAGAGATTGAAGCCTTATGTGGAAAACTTTCATTTGGGAGAGGAGTCCATCTCTCTTCATGAGCCAGAATATTCAGATTGATGCTCCTAATCTGACGGAGCATTTGTGTAGGATTTGTATCATATTCAAATTTTTTTAGTGTCACATAGTAGGTGAGTTTTTCATGGCGGGTACTATCCACCATTTCTTTTATTTTTATTGTTCTCTACATTACATTATCATTACATTGGGGACAATGTAGATTTTAGGTTGGGGGGTGTGGATAGTCATCCATGTGAATGTTTTTTTTTTTTTTTTTTAGGTTTCAGTTTATTTTATTATTATTTTTATTATTTTTAGGTTTCAGTTAAGTTTAAGTTTTTTTCCTTTGTTTTTTTAGGTTTATGGAATTTTTTTTTTAACATTTTCAAAATAATATGTTTATATATAAGAATGTAAATATGATATTATGCGAATTCCAAAGGCAAACTTAATATTTATTCTAGGATGATAGTAGTCAGAATTCTTACAACTGAAAATTATAAACTTAAGTTCAATTATTTAATCACTAGTTTAAAGTGAGTTGTAATTTGATGTACTGAATTCACAATACACCCTATCTAACTAAGTGAGGAATATGATATATGACCTAGAATAACAAATTTTGATTCAAATAAGGTTGAATGAACTAGTACCATTGATATATGCTTAAAAGAGAGAATATTGAAGAAAAAAATGATGGAAAAAGAAAATTTTATTATACAGCATGAATGCAATGACCATAACAATCGTGTCAGTAATCCGGAGTAAGGATATCTAAGTATCCATTACTGTTACCATTACAAGTACGATACCTTAGGTTATGAAGCAAACCCGGTGGGAATCTTCATCTAAGGGTGGTTTATAATAATGAGGATATGATGATAAAAGAAGAAATGACATGAAGAAAATGAGATAACTAGAGATTTCATATTCTTGGGATGATTGAAAGGAGTTAGGATAGGGAACATGCATATTTCTCAAAGTTAGATTAGTGTCACGGAGCACTTAAGGATATTGGATCATAACTATTCTAAATTTTGATTAGGTCTCTGAACTCAATGATGTAATGGATTAGAAAATTGAGATTCTAACTAACTTCAGACTTAGGTTAAGTATTATTTTGTTTTGGAATTCATATGATGAATGGGGGCATAATTGTATAAATTTTTTAGTGTTGAAATATTTTTCTTGTTTTCAATGTTTGTGGGTAACATTTCTAGAAACCCTCACGAGACTATAACTCGTCCACTAGGGGAAACCTAGGGGTTTAAAGGCTTGTTGCATATGCTAAATGCAATCGAGATTACCTGTGAAAGTGGTGTGGTTAGAATTTTTTCATTTAAATTTTAAAAAAAAAATTTAATTTTTATTTTTTTCTTTGCTTATTTTGCTCGGGACTAGCAAAATGCTGGTTGGGGGGTGTGTTGAGACTCAAATATTACATAATTTTCCCCATTTATATCTTGGTTTTATAAACATAAATCATCTTAATATTCTATTTTACTCATGTATGTGTTGCAAGGTGAATTTAAGAGCTTGGATTGAAAAAGAGTGTTAAAAAGTAAGAATTTGATGCTAAAAAATCACCAAGGCAAGGGATGGATCTTAGGAAACCAAGATTAAAGAATTCACATGCCAAAGATCCAAGAAAACTAAGTGAAGAATGAAAAGAATCGAAGATTTGAAGTGAAGAATCCTGAAATCATCCTGAAAAGTGTATTCTAAAGCTCTGAAGTCTATTTTGAAAAACTACGCAGCAGGAAGTCTGTTTTAAATGAACTATGCAGCGAGAAGTCTATTTTGAAAAAATACGTATATTTGAGGCATTTTCTAGGGTTTTCAACTTTGTACGAAAATTGGAGTTCCCTACTTATAAATAGGGCCTCCTAGGGCATTCTTAAACATCATTAGAAGCATTCAAGAGCAAAATTTAGGGTTTTTAAAGAGTTTTTAGTTTTATTAAAGCTTTATAAGTTGTTTCTTTCCTTTTAGATCTTTTCTATTTACAATTTTTTCTTCATTTCTTGTTGCTTTTTATTTCTGCAATTTAATTATGTTTTTCTAAGTTCCCTCTAGCCCAAGCTAGAAGGGAAGCACATGGGTTTAATATTTCTTTAAATTATGATGATTGATTGTTTTAATGATGAGAAGAATGGTGTATGCATGTTATTTATTATTTAGGTTTTATTTTTTATCCTCTTGTGAGATCCATATGTTTCCATCATATGAGATCCACATTGATAGATAGGCTTACCCTAGATCAATCAGATTTCCTAGATAGGAGATGTTCTCAACCTGTTATATTTCTTTGATATTCATTATCCTATAGATATTGAATACTTAAAATCACTGGCGCTTGAGAATATATGTCAATGGTGCAAATCCATTATTTTCTAATCTTTTATATCATTTATTAAAATATTTAAACTGTTTTATTTTCCGATTAGGCTGACCATAGTGCTTAGATCCTAGTTGTGTTATCCAAGTCATCATGATTTTGGAACATTAACCTATGTGTGAAACTTTGAAGCTTGGGTGTTATTTTATTCAGTTAAATTACATCCATTCAAAAATCTCAAAATCAAATCATCATATTAATTTTTATTACTTAGTTTGTTTTGCATTTGATTATTTTTTTTCTTCTCACAATTCATCTCCCTGTGGGATCGACCCTGTATTCATGGGATACTACTTACGAACCTCTGCACTTGGAGGCAAACAATCAGTAAGATGGTCCGTTAACTTAGAAAATGCTTGCTCATAAGAGTCACTCCAAACGAACTCAGCACCTTTCCGATTTAGCCTGGTCAATGGGGTTGCAATATGAGAGAAGCCTTCAATGAAACGGCGATAGTAGCCCACTAACCCAAGGAAACTTCGAATCTCGGATATGTTCATGGGCTGGCCCCACTTACGCATGGCATTAATCTTCAAAAGGTTCACTGCCATGCCCTGCCTTGTCACCACATGACTAAGAAACTTCACTTCATCTTACCAGAACTTGTACTTCTCCAGCTTCATATAGAGCTGGTGTGTGCGGAGGGTCTGCAAGGTGATCTCTAAGTGTTGTTCATGCTCCTCCTGAGTCTTCGAATATATCAAAATGTCGTTGTTGAAGACCACGACAAACTACTCAACGTATAGATGTAAGTCTTCGTTAATCAGCTGCATGAACACTACGGGCGCATTGGTCAGCCTGAAGGACATGACCTGAAACTCAAAATGATCGTTGCGTATCCTGAATGCTGTCTTTGGGATATCCTCATCCCAGACACGAACCTAATGATAACCGGACTACAGGTCAATCTCAGAAAAGAACTGTGCCTTTCGCAGTTGGCCGAACAAATTATCGATCCTCAGAAACGGGTACTTATTCTTAATCATGACCTTATTGAGCTCACGGTATTCCACGCAAAGCCTTAATGAGCCATCATTCTTCTTCACAAAGATTATCAGCTCTTCCCATGGTAAACTGCTTGGATGAATAAAGCCTAACTCATCCGACTCATCCAATTGTTTCTACAGCTCCCGCAACTTAAATAGTGCCATACGATACGAGGCCTTTTAGATAGGTGTGGTACCAGGCACAAGATCAATTTGGAACTCAGTATGTCGACGAGGTGGCAATCCCAGAATCTCCTGAAACACATCTAAAAAACTGCAAATGACTGACAGATGGTCGATGCACAAGGGAACTGGCTCCTCCACGACACAAGACATAAGGCATGTGAGCTGCTCTCTTCTGGGCTCGGCGACAAACTAGAATTGCGGCACACCGGGTATACAAAATATGACTGTTCTCGCGGAACAATCCAATATAGCATGGTACTCAGCAAGCCAGTCCATGCCCAGGATAACATCAAAATCAGACATCGGCAAGATAAATAAGTCAGCCAACAAAAAGGTCTCCCCTACCAGAATAGGCAAGATGAGCAAAACCAACTTAACACTGTAGTCTTCCCTAAGGCGTTGATACCGACAGACTCTCATGCCTAGACTCCAGCGGCAAACCAGTCAATCAGAAAAAATCCTCGGATACAAATGAATAAGTATTATGACAACCCTAAGTATAGGGTTGCGAAATAGTAATAACTCAATGAGACTAAGGTCGAATCCACAGGGAATGAGGAACATGGTCTAGAACTAATCTAAGTCTAATTGGTTGTCTGAGTTTTTAATCCAATAATTTAGGAAAGAGTTTTAAAATAAATAAATAAAAGACTAAGGATCCAGTAATCCACTCATAATAATCTCAATATTCAATTGACTGATTCAATATATATCTCAATTGGAATCGAAATCCTATCCTATCCAATCGTAGGATAAATCTGTTAAACCATTATTTATGTACCAAAACATATTTGAACTTCAATTGAATTAGTTCCCACAATCGCAGGGAATTTATATCATCTATCGTGCTTGGAGTCTACAATAGATTAATAAATTTTACAAATCAATCCCTTGCAAAATAGATAAGAAACTATTCTTAACTTTCCTAAGCATCCAATGTGCATGGAGTCGACAATGGATTAAAATAAACTAGAAATACTTATTTATTCAAACCAAATCTCAATGAATTGTTCAACATATAAACCAAATAACTTGAATAAATGTAAACTAAGAATTAAGAATAACTAAAAGCTTTATCCCTTCACTATAGCTAAGAGATTAACTAGTCATAGCTAACTTAATAACAAAAGAAAAACCAAAATATATACTAGAACCCGTGAAGAAATCGAAGTGAAAGAACGTTGTTAACGGTCCACCTAAGCCTTCTCTCCATTTCTAAATCCTATAAAATGATTTGGAATAGCTTAGGGACTCCTTTAAATAGTTTTAAAACTCTATCTTTCGCACCGCCTCAGAAAAGTTCGCAAATCGACTTTGAATTTACGTAATTATCGCGGCTTTGATGGCATCGAACATTCCTTCGATGGCATCGAAGGGTGCATGAATATGTCCAGTAAGAAAATCAAAATTTCGTTGATTTTTACGATGGGATCGAAGTGGCTTCGATGGGATCGAAGTTAGCTTCGATGACATTGAAACTGTCCTCAATTGCATCAAAGTCTGTTTCTGTAATTTTTCAGGAATATGTTTTTTTGGCCTTGGAATTTCAGAGTATGATTTTTTCGGCCTTGAATTTTCAGGATTCTTTTTTCTTAGTTTCTTCACTTCAAATCTTCGATTCCCTTCATTCCTCGCTTGATTTTTTAGATCTTTGGTACTTGAATTCTTCAATATTGTCTTTCATAGATCTAATTATTCATTATCTATTTTTGAACTCTAAATCCATCCTTTTAAGTGCATATTCATCATAGGCTTTCGAATTACCTTGCATGATGAAAACGTATATAATTAAATCGAATTAATACTTAAATGTCAGGATAACTAATGTAATTGATGGGTTAAATATGCAATATTTGAGTCTCAACAATGAGATGCACCAAAATCAAATAAGACATGGGATATGCATGAGGAAATATGGAATGTACCCTTGACGACTCCTCATGATGCCTGTGGATCCTATTGGGTTGCATAAAACCTGCCCTGAGCCTGCTGAGGAGTTGCCTGCCCCCTCTGTTGTCGTTGTTGCTACTGTAGTGGCCTGTACTGTTGCATCTGATGCTGCGGGGGAGGTCACGATGGCTAATACTACTACCGTTACTGCTGCTAGGGCCTTGATGGTTGATACTGCTGCCGCTGCTGTTGCTATTGGGGAGGTTGATGAGGTGCTCTCGGCTGCTGCTATGGGTTGGGGCACTCCTTCCTACGATGCCTTGTCTCTCCACATCCATAACAAAACCTATAAACTGTCTCTATGGTGGTACTGGGGGTGTTGCTGGTGCTCGAAAGGATGGACGGGTCGTGTGCCTCTGCGGTGGTCGAAACTACTACTGCTGGGAGCTATTAGAGGGGGCCTTCCTCTTCTGGTCTTTGCCCTGACTGCGGATTCGTTGTGCATCAGTCTACTCTGCCTCATAAATCTGGGCCTGCTCTACAACCTCCTCGAACGTTGGGAGCTTACGTCCAATGACACGTCTCCGAAGGCCAAGGCATAAGCCGCCCTCAAAACGGCGGGCTCTCCACCCCTCCTCGGCCACAAGATAGGACGTAAATCTGGATAGCTCAACGAAACAAGCCTCATAATAAGACACAGTCATATCTCCCTAGACCAGAGTCTTGAACTCCAATGTGCACTACTGATAAACGAGCTCGAGGAAGAACTTTTGGTCGAATCGGTCCACAAAGTCCTCCCAAGTCCACTCAAAATCGATCTTTACTGCTCGGGTAACCGACGCTCACTAATGCTCGACCTCTCCCTATAGAAGGAATAGTGTTAGAGGAACCCGCTGCCGCGTCGTGCACCTCATCATGTTGAAGATCTTCTCTACCTCCGATCTTCATCGCTCCACTGCTATTAGGTTTGGCTCACCCTGGAAACATGGGGGATTGAGCCGTCTAAAGTCATGTAGAAGGGAGCTCGAGCGCTCCTGCTCGGTCTGGACTGGTGTATTGGTGGATTGCCGATCCTGCCTCTGTAGCATAAAGTTCATCGCATGTAGCATCTGCTGAAACCAGTCTATACGCACTGATATAGATGGGGTTGCACTTGTCTGGGATGTGCCAGCCCCATTCCTCGGCCTCTTAGGTATCATGTCCTACAGAAAGGAACAAAGGGACCTTTTAGCCTTGTGCACTCTCGAATGCACACACGTTAGGGAGCTATATTAGAAAGTTTCTGGGCTTTACAACAGTGAATCCTATTTTAAACTAAGTTTGTAAAATGATCATAAGGTGAGTTTGTATTCGAGTTAGGAGTCCTAATCATTCTTAGTTCACAATAGTAATGCAGTGAATTGTAGCTAATCTAAGATCATTAGAAGATATGTGGTGTTATTCGTAGGTATTCCCAAGTTATTCTCTAATACCAACTTTTTTCGCACCCCAAATTAGGGAACTGGGATCATAAAATTCCCAGCCGCCGAATTCGGTGTTGACAGCTTCTGTAGTACCCCATTCTCGGATCCTAGTTCCCATACGTCAGGTTCTGATCCTGGGATCCTACAAGGAGGATTTTTAGGGTAAATTTTTTTTTTTTTTGTAAAGGAGCATAACCATAAGTGTACCTAATCACAAAAACATCATGACCACATATCCACTAATATAATCGTTGAGTACAATGCTAGAAGGAAAATACAAGATGCAATCACAGCTCAAAAGAACATGCTCATGCTCCAAGCTCAATGCAGTTGATATTCCCTAGCATTACCTGTAGCGTAAACAAATGCGCATAAACTTCCTACGAAACTCAGTAGAGTGCATGTGTGCATGCACATGACATATGACAATAATACAAATATCAAAGTATGCGAAAGATGATAGAGGGCTAAGCTGCCATGATCATGAATGTTGTTAGCTATACCAAGGCTATGTATGCAAGGCTTACGTGGCCGAATGTCATATGTTAGGAATGCAATGCTAATATGCCAATCCTCAACTAGTCCACTATCAGTACTATTCATACCTAGAAACATCACCAGGGTCTAGTACACTTAAACATTAGCTGCCGTTTCATTGCGCATAGGACTAAGTAGAATAGACCTCATTATCCGCCTCATCAGTGGTATGCCAATGCCCACCCAGCTCACTGATAGCAGAACCATTTACGAGCTGGTCAGATTCAACCTAGCTTACAACCCCCTAACCTTGAGTGGATAAGGTCACACCACTTTTCAACTGACCACAACATAGTGGGAGACACAACCTACTAGTATTTGACACTCAGGCACTCATGTTATTCACTCGATCTTGACGTTGAAGCATCATACTGGTACTATAAAGGCTTAGGGACTTTTACCTAAGGACATCCACAACGACCTAATGTTAAAACAAATATTTCTGGTATCCAATCCAACCATCCACAATATGTTTGTGGAGGCCACAACTCCGATCTTGCTAGGGTGTAAAAGTGATCATGATATATAAAATGCATGAGTCATACTGTCCAAGTCATGCACCAAACCTACGCATACTACGCGATCATGTAGGGTAACCCTATCTTATATGGGTTCCCCTAAGTGTTTCAAGCTGAAAGGTGTATGCTATGATCAATCGTCATCCATAATAGGCATACAAATGATACGTATATCATATAAATGGGCATGATATCCATTATACTAGACATGTTATTATGTGACCTATCAAGTTAAATACACCAGCATGTTATCAAACATATCATGAGATAATCGGCCTTAATTGTCACGTCATATACAGAAAGTGGGAATTGAATGGCAGGCTCCATTAGAAATATAAAAGTCTACGTAGTGTGGCCCACATTAGACTAACATCAGCTCCTCACGTAGCCTTTGCACATACAAATCTAATAATTGGATGTAAGGCATGGGTAAGATACATATGCTAAGGTGGGGTCTACTCGAAAACCTGGATGGATACCCACATGTGCAACATGTGTGCCACTAGGCCATCAATCTATTGGGCACGTGGCCCACTGATGATATCCCAAAACTATCTGATTATTATCAGCATCAATAGGATGATTTGCACAGTTTAAACATTGCCGATGTAAGTGACAGTTATAAATCATTGGTTAGTCACTAGGATGTGATCCTATACTTGTGGCCCATCTAAGTCTTGGGATTTCATCATTTCAAGCATAGTACATGCCTCAAAGGTTTAATACAACTGTGGTGTTAATATTACATACATACACTAATTAAGGATTTTAAAGTTAATTTCAAACATTTGCAAATGCACCTTGCATCGAACTTCAGATTACAGGGATTTTGAATCCAGGGTGCCAAACATACCCAATGGATTGCAAAAACCTAGGAATCCTAAGTCCAATAGGGCCCCAAATCCAAGGGATCCCGAATCTAGGGATTCCCAAGTCCAAGGGATCCCAAAATCAGGGATTTCCATCTCCAAGGGATCCCAAGTCCAAGAAATCCAAGTCCAAGGGGTTTCTACCCCACAATTCCCTGTGGTGCAGCCCATCTAAGATCTGGTTGGATCTAATATTTGGGATCCTGGACTAAAATTATCTGGCCAAACGGATGAACCGAACGGATGACACATAAACATCGTGTTGGGTCCCACGAGTGGGGCCAAGTGCTGCCAAAATGGGCAACACTCCCTACCCCTTTTCCTTTCAGTGCAATCCGCCTGAGATTTGGATTCATCCGAATTTTGGGCCCATGGCCTAACATTATCTGGAAAAACGAATGAACGAAGTGAAATCCATGCCCTTAAGTGGCCGTCCGCCCGCCTGGACGCTGGCCGCAGCGCTGCTGCTGCTGGTTGTTGTTGTTATCATTATATTTTTTATTATATATATTTTTTATGTGATGTCCTATCAAGGTGGGCCCTATGAGTGTGATCTATTTCGTTCAACACCTTGGCCAGCTCGACAGGAGTCTAATGGCCCTGATTTGGACTGATTTAGACAAATAGAGACTCCACAGAGGCCTCGGAAGGTTTCAACAATCACAAATTGTTTCCTTTGGTGCAGTCCATTCGAGAATCGGATCTGCCTCATATTTCGTCCAATCGCCTAAAATGATATGGAGAAAGAGGTGGACGACTTGGATTGAACATACACAGACTGGGACGCTCCCATCCCACGGCCGCATGGCTGACGCAAGGGGTGCTCCCAGTCCGACCGTGGCCTCTGGTGTGGTCCATATGATAGTTGGATCAGCATGAAATTTGGTCTCAGAGATCAAAATGACCTGATAAAACAGATGGGCGGTGTGGATCTATTAAATACCTCAGGGTGGTCCCACGAGTGGGTACTCACCCCCAACTGCCCATGCAAGAAGCGTGAGCGTCGCTGGGGCGTCCTAGCCCCTTTGCACCTTAAGGTGTGGCCCACTTGAGATGTGAATAGGCTTTATTTTGTTCCCCATGCCTAAAATGATATGCCAAAGTAGATGGGATGAATGGATGAAACATTACATCATGATGGCCCCCATGAATTTGGGCCTTTTTCACGCCCGAAAAGGCTTGGACAGTCAGTGTCAAAATGCCGGTGACCATTTTTGGTTCCCCTCTTTGCCTTATTTTTTTAATTCAAGTGGGTTCACCAGTAGACAATCCACTCCATCCATCTGCTGGGCCATCTGGGGGTGGGCCGAAGGAGTTTGGATCAAGTTAATCCTTACATTTTTCCTTCATTTAGATCTAAGTGATCTAATGAATAGGCTAGATAGAAAACAAACATCATAGTGGGCCACACAAGGTGATCCATGTTGTGATAGTGTGCAAAGCATGCTTTCCAATAACGTGGCCGGCTTGTGAGTCCCACAACACCATTAAAGGAAAAGAAGGGAAAAGGGAATGGAAAGAAGAAGCAAGGGAAGGAGATCTGGCCATCAGGGTGGGCCCCCGCTACTATGAGGTCTACCATACACTCTATACATGATCAAGGTGGCTCTCACCCTTGTGGGTCCACCAAATACAGATAAATCACAAAGAAGGGAGAGTTTTGGTCCTCTAATGCACTCATAACGTCGAATGAATAATTGAATCAGTGATCGTATAATCCACCAAGCTCCTCTCCACCCCTAATCTCATTTAATCTCTCTTTTATCTTTTATCTTTCTCTTGTCCTTTGACCCCTCCTAATTCTCTCTCAATCTCTCTCTTCTTTTTTTTCTTAAACCATCTCCTACTCTTTCTTTCTCTCTTAATTTCTCCCTAATCCACTCTAATCTTTTTTCTTTGTCTTAATCTTTCTATACTCTTGCTAGGAAAATGGTAGAAATGAGAGGTAGTTAGGAGATTTTGTGGTAGAACTTTTATGATAGGGAGGGAATAAGAAGAAGATAAAGGGGTAAAATGGGGAGAAAAAGAAGGAAAGAGTGATGGCTAAGTATGGGTAAGGGCATGGGTTGCATGAGTAAGGCATGAGCTTGTTTGACTAGTAGAGAGAGAGACATGAGTGATGTATGACTTGATTGATTGGATAACCTTGGGATTTGTGTAAGTGGGGTCCACGTGCATTGCGCAGCCTACCTTATATTGTGCTAAAACTGTAACTTCTAATTTAGGGATCGCAATTGGGCGTGCCGCATGGTGTTGGAATCGTAGTGCCTGCGCGGTCATTAGGGTATAGTCTCAGGGTGTTGCGGTACTAAAATATGGTCACGATCAAAACTTATCGATCTGGTCCGCTAAGAACATGCTGGTGGCAAAGTTGAAGCGTACGAAAGGTCTCACGAGGTTACAAGTCTTACATGGCGTCTAATGTCCTTGATCAAAGATTTAAATGGTTAAGATCGAGAATGTTGGATGAAATAGAACAGATTTGATTTTCCACCCGATGTCTAAAAGGTCTTTTTGGACATTTAGACTGTTAGAATTAGAGTTCCCTTATTGAATGATGCATGAAAATGAGATGAATGCAAATACGTGATATGATGAAATGATGGCCATGATGTGATGCAAATGCGTGGTATGATGAAATGAAATTGATGAAGTGATAAAATGGAATGGATTTGATTATTCATCCGACGTCCAAAGGGCTCTAAGTGAATACGAGATATTTAAGACCAACTACCCATTGGGGAAATAAAATAAAATAAAAAATGCATGGAAAGAAATGGAATGGATCTGATCTGTCATCCAATGTCTGAAGGGCTCCAGTTGGATGCGAGATGACTAGATAAGAGATCATTATGAAAATGTAACGCATGCATGAGGGATCGATATGCATATCTGATATGCTATACATCATTCAAATGCCTTGATCTGAGCATTTGACAGTTAAGATCGAAGATTATGTTGATCAATGTGCTGATCTAATCCATCATACAACGTCAAAATGCCTCGATCAGAGCATTTGACGGTCAAGATTGGTTATGTGTTTTATTACATGCATGTGAATGGAAATGGAATGGATAGATGGATATATGCTAATCTACATAGCAGGTTGAGGTTTTTGTTGATTGGACACTTAAAAAAAGCGTATCTGGCTTTGAGTGATGCAACCTATAGAGATGGATTTTTTGTTGGGTGTTTGATTATATACATGTGTGTACCCGATGTTGTTGTGTTTTTTTATTTTGTGTATTTTTTTTAAAAGCACATAGAAATATTAATGGAAGAAATGAAATGAACAAACACTTGTGTCAGCCTGTTGTACGATTCGGTTTGAATTTTGGTGATCTAGATTGTAAGGTTCATGTATGTTGACTTGGCCATATTTTACTTGATGATTTTTCTGGTTGATTCATAGGGAGTTGTGATATCTTTAGATGAACCTCTACCCTAAGTCTAAGCATGGCTGAAGGATCTTGGAACATCATGACTGCAGTATATGAGATTTTTGTTGACCATTTTTACTTGTAGCGCCCTTTTGGGTTTTCTCCACATCTGGACTGCCCGTCATTTTTGCTCATAGTGCCCTTTTAGGTTTTCTCCATATCTGTTGATAGTCAAATATTGCATATTCTCCCCTATTTATATCTTGGTTTTATGAACATGTTAACGCTTAATGATATATTTTATACATGTTTGTATTGCAAGGTGAATCTGAGAGCTTGGATTGAAAAGAATGTTAAAAGCATGGATTTAAGGCTCAAGAATCACCAAGGCAAAGGAGGGATCTTGGGAGACCAAGAATGAAGAATTCACATACCAAAGATATAAGGAAACTAAGTACAAAAGCTGAAGAAATGACTTGAAAGACTTCAGAATCTGCAGCAAAAAACAAACAAGTTTGGTCTGACCAAACTTACACAAAATAGTCTAGTGACAAACGATGGAATTTAGAAGCTAAGTCAGTTCAACTGATGGACAATTCGATTTGACTGAAATCTAGTTCGATCTGACTGAAGGAAGGCTTCAGTGTGACCGAAAGTGCACAAAAAGCTCCAGTGAAGAACGATGAATTTTGGAGTTAATTCGGTTCGACCAAACCCATCTCTATCCGACCGAAATTAGGCAACTACTGAAACATAATCCTTTCCAAGTTCGAACTTGACTTTGGATTCTACTTCAGTTCGACCGATGCGTAACGCAGTTGCGTAAATTGAGGCGGTTTCATGATCAGATTGCGGAAATTCCAAGTCGGTGCGTAAGGTGGAGCTTCACAAGTATAAATAGGAGTCCCTAGGATGTTCTAGGCATCTTGTAGGGTTTAAGGAGTGGAGTAAAAGGGTGGAGAGTCACTACCAAGAGTCTTTCTTCTTCTTCCTTAGTTGTTTTTATGTTTTATTTAAGAGTTCTTAATTCAATCATGTCTATGTTTGGCTAAATCTCTTAGCTAGGGCTAAGAGGTGAAGCTTGTGTTAGTGCACACATTCTTACATAGTACTTGTATGTTAATCACGTTGTCAAGTAGTTCGGTGAGCCCTTGGAAAATGAAGACTGAAGACGCAACTGGAGTAGAAGCATCAAGTAACACTCACAGGGTAAAAAGATGCTCCTATGACTCGAACCCTAAAAAAAACAAACATATAACCCTCTAGATGATCTTGACACAAATAGAAAACCTCATTTAGATCATCCCTTAAGCCATAAAAGTTCATATTTCCTATCTCCTTAGATTTGGCCTTAGAAGTTTTAAGTTGCTGAAATAGACATTGAAAAACAGCAACCTTCAGTCCGACCGAACATGGCTATTGCAAGACAAAAAACTTTAAATAGGAAAATCTGGTCTGTATTTCCGTTGGAGTAGGTCCGACCAAATGCAACCTTCAGTCTGTTGAAATAGCCCAAAACTGTCAGCAAGGTTTGAAATTAATTCGGTCTGACCGACTGCAGCTGAAGATAGCCTTAGTCGGACCAAAAGTGAACAAAATTGTCCAGTAAGGTTTGGAGTTAATTTGGTCCGACCGATTGCAACCGAAGATAGCCTCAGTTTGATCGAAAGTGACCAAAAGTGTCCAACAACTTGGGGACCTTATTTGGTCCGACCAAGCATCAATTCGGTTAGACCGACGATACTTCAGTCCGACCAAAGGACCTCTCGGTAGGACCAAAATATATCCGTTAGAGATCCGTTGCAACCTTTTTCTTATAAAAAGAGCATTCAGATCTTTACAGAAATTATGGATTAAGGCATCCTAGAGTCCCTAATGCATCCCAAGCTCAACCAAATCATCCTAGACTTTATTCCTATGAGATTCATGTTCTTATCATTGTGATTCCTCACCTTTATGAGCATTCAAAGCTCCTATTAGTGAAGAACATGATCTCATGCCTTCTCTAGAGCATTGAGACCAAACTTATCAGTTTATTCATAGTCTCCATGATACTCTAGAGCATCCATTAGTTGAATCCCTTAGGAAATCCACTTACCATCTAATTGTAGGAGATTCAACCTGCTCCCATTACCTTGGTTACCCTAAAGGAGCATCGTATGAAAGGAAATTGGTCGTGAAGTTGAAGCATCAGGATAAACACAACATTGTGATCAGGGGAGCGTCCGAGAGCTGATTGAAGATCAACAAAGCAGAAATTGGGCAACCCACAAGCTGCAACAAGAAGGGTTCATCCACTTACAAGTAAGTACAAGAGTTCAAAGAGTCTGAAACCTCTTCCTTGTGTAGGATTTGGTTTCAGAGTTTGTTTCTCAAATTCGCTGAGAATACATATAGTGTCCTTGTGTAGGACCTAACACCTTGTGTAGGTATGTGTGATAGCCTTAGGTCGGCTTGAATGAGTGCCTTGTGTAGGCAAAAAAATCCGTACAAGGACCCGAGTACCACCTCAGGCAGAAATCACCCAGGACCAAATCCTTAAGAAATTAGGCTAGTATTAGCAAGTGCTAAACTAGAGTACTTGTGAAATTAGCACTAATCACTTTAAATATGATCTGCAAGACCTAAAACGTGTAGAATCATTGACGCTACATTACCCTGAAATCTAGAATCCATCCCTAAGCCCGGTTGCTCGTAGGAGTACTTTGAAACTTCATATCGGACCTGGACCACACGTTGAAAGTCCGATAACCGTAAAACTATAAGGATATGACCACATTACTGGACTTGACAACTCCCTCCGAAATCAAGTCTTAATTGTGTCTACAAATGCACAACTTGAGCCCGGAGCAAAGTGTGTAAGAAACTTGAATATCATTAGAAATAAAATTTGAATTTAAGTAAACAAGTCGTGTCGCTTATGGGCCAAATATAAGGATTTAGACCATCAGAATCTGACCCAAATACACCCTCGGATCAGGAAAAATTTCTCATGCATGGCAATGTACTTGTGGCCCTGATCGAATGACGGTGACTGTTGAACTGAAACTGGTCCGCCACGGTCGATCTGTAAACCCGATCAGAGCGAAAACTCAGCCTGACCTAGATCCAATGTCAGGGTGCTTAAGTCCGACCGCAACCAAAAAAGGGGCCACCAGAAGTGCTCCGTTGGACCGGAACAGTCCATATTTGGATATAACCTAAGTATACCATGGCCCTGGGCCATTCCAATTAGTTCTGGGCCTATACAAGGGCCTTAAGCTCTCTCTCTCATATTCGATATGATTTCTAAAACCCTAAGAAAGAGAGTAGAGGAAAAGAAAAGAAAAGAGAGAGAAAGTGAGAGAGTGAGTTGGAGATTCCTCCTGGGATTTGATCCCATTGCTCCTCGGGCTTAACTACCCCTTCTACATCGCTATTCCGGGGATTCCGACTCTGTACTTGGGTGAGAAAACCTAACCCTAACTTGTTTTAGGATTTCTGACTAGTGTAATAGATGAATTAACTAACCTATTCCTATTATATGTTATTGTGGTGCCGTAGACAAAGACTTAGCTTTTAAATTGAGTTCGTTACGAGTTTACTGGCGAAAGGTGCGGACTATAAACGTATAGGTTATGGTTTTCAAGGCTTTCAATGTCGGTTAATGGTTTATTACTGATGTGGGTGCTATTTCACATGCCAAATGCGATGTTTGTTTCGCGTTTCAGATATATTTGAACTATATGGAGTTTAGTGTATTCCATGTATTTGTAGAAAGGATCGTATACATATGAAATTTGAAAGTGTGTTTGCCATGATTAATTGTCATGTGTTTATACTAGTTGTATGTGTAACAACTCTTTGGCGAAAGGATTTACCCCAGTATATGTTATGGCCAACATACGTTGTGTATGTTAAAAAGGTGTAGTCTAAGTGTTTGTAAAAATGTCTGAATGAGCAAGTACTTGGCATTAGGTACTTTATATGAGTGTTGAGATAAGATTCTCAACTACCTTGACTATGTGTATGATTTCCTCCATGCAACTTATATTATATTGTCTGTTTTACTTATGAAATGTGCATGTGTGAAATCCTGTGTATGTTGTACTTCATAACATGCTCAAATGGTTGTAGGATTGAAATTATGTGTTCGTTACTGCTTTGACTATTTCATACGAATACTTGTTGGAACTGGATATGTTTGGGACTACGATATAGTTTAGGTAATTAGTAACAGGCCCTGATTTGGTGGCTGAGGTTGTTTTTGTCCCACAGGACGTGTTTGATGAGTCCGAGCCGTACTTCAGTTGTCAACAATGGTTAGGCCACACGGAGTGCTTGTGCACTTCATGTCGGTCAATTCGATGTGCGCTCGTACTGGTTGAGCTCGTCAAGTAACCCGATTGACCCGATGTATGTTCACCATGTATGGACGCTACTGCTTGAATCTAAGGTACCAAAATCACTAGTGAAAACCCCTTTAACCTTGGTACATTGATCCGCTAAGACTCATGAGCCAAGCATGGTGGTATGAGACACTGTGGTCGAGCTGTCGACCTATGATGGGGTGACGAGCCTCCTCGTAGTGTCCAGTGAGCAACACAGCCTTGTGAGCTGAATACGGTGGTATGAGACACTGTATTCGAGCTGTCGGCTTACACTGATAAGGTGACGAGCCCTTTGTAGTGACCTCAAGCATACGCTAAGACTACGTAGAGGCGACGAGCCTTTCCGTAGTAACAAGAGTACAAACTAGGCCTACACTGATAAGGTGATGAGCCCTTGCTAGCGACCTAGAACCGTAACATCGTATGAGATTTACTAGGATTGACGACCCTAGAATGGATCATCATTTGAGAATTGATATAAGGGAGGTACCTTAGCTTCCCAATCCTGCTGTATGAAAAGGACTAATAAGAACTTGGTAATCAGCTCATGCACCGCACTGCATGTGCCATTTGGCATTGAGTAGAGAGCATGAGGAAGTGACTGACATGCGCGACCGTTAGATGAAGATCGCAGAGGGAGTGCAGGCGAGGGCATATATCATTTATACATACCATTCTTGCATTAATCAGAGTACTTAGGGATGTTTGATTGTATTGTTTTATCATTACTGCTTGACTGAATTGAGAACATGTTAAACTTTGCTTTATAGTTCTACTGAGTTGATCACTCACTCCCACGTTATGGGACGATGTTTTAAACACCAACCAGACTCTGTCTTAGTTGCAGATGGAGACCCGACTGATGAGGCAGAGACGGACTTCGCAGACGATGAGGATGCTTTCTCATATATGCAGTATTCAGGCGGGTTTATATAGACCGCTCTGATCGATGGGGCTTCAGGGTCATACTTGTGGACTATCACATTTTTTTATTTAGAAATTTGTATTTTGAAACAGTACTTGTAATTATTGACCTGGCAACGCATACATACTTTGGGGACCTATACTGGTTTATAAAGTTATACATATTCGTTTCAGTCTTCCGCTTGCGTACTACAATTGTCCCTGGATTATGTTTTGCTATTTTGGCTTAATCTCATTCATGTTTTATGCACTAATACAGACAACATACAACCATCATTAAATATGTTACATAAGTGATGTGTTGGAACTCGGGAGTTGGGTTTCTACTCGACCCCCGATTTTCAGGGCATTACAAGTTGGTATCAGAGCATGATTTGGATTAAATCGGACCTAGGTTATGGTCACACGACATGCGCTGACACATTTAGGCCTAGGTTGGTGCGAGAAAAGTGCAGGAACAAGCTTAGGTTTCCTAGTTTCGCTAATTGGTGAAATTTACCGAAAACGATCGCTGAGATCGGGTCTGTACATATCTGTGATCGCTTGTAACGACCCCGGATCACCCTTAGACCGTCAATTGACGGGTTTAGACCACGATTTACCCCATCCCGGCCTTCAACAATCAATAAATGCGAATATACATCAGAAAATACACGTAATGACTCAAAACGACTCAAAGGGGAGTTGGGGGTCAAATGGGACACCTCTAGGGGGACCTAGGATGAGACCCACACATTTTTAGGGTCTAGGGGGCAGGAGGAGCTCGGCCCACCGGCGAGCCATCGCCAGTTTGTCCAGAGGTCAGCGAGGGCCTCGCCGGTTCAGCCAGGCCTCGCCGCCTGGCGGGCATGGCCGGGCAGGCCGGTTCGGGCCAATGCTTTTAGGGGGTTGTATGGCCCACTAATGTATGTTGGGTCGATTTTAACCCCCCCAATACTTCCCCTCTTTACAATATACCCCTCCAAGCTCTCCCTTTTCTTTAAAAACTCTTGTTCCTCTCTCAAATCTCCCCTCCATCCACCCATTTCCTCATTTTCCTTTAATACACACACCCCTCCACCGTTTCCCATCAAAACCCTCTCTATCTCTCTCTTTTCCTTCGATTTGAATGCACAAATCTCTCATTTGTGTCTCATATACCTCCAAGTCCAACAACCCATCCCATTCCCACATATCATTCCACTCCAATGGCTCTATTCGAGCTTGTGACGGCCATTTTCTCGATTTCCACCATCCTCTCTATCATGGGAAAGAAAAGGCCTCCTGTGGATGAAGCCGGGCCTAGTCGCCCTACTAGTTCAAGGAGGCCGAGAGGCACCACCACTAGTGCAAGCGTCGATCGAGAGATAAGGACCAAGCGGGAGCTTGATCCCAGGGCTCCCCTTGAAAGGATCCTTCTGACGGATATGTCTCATGGGAGATTTCATGGTCACAGGATCCTTTTTGAAGCTCATGTGGATGAGAGGCTCTTTGGACAATATCTGGTGATGGACCGCCTAGTCGAGGCTGGGTGGGGTCCCGTATTTAAGAGCGAGTACCGCGCAAATGTGGGCACAGTCCGAGCCTTCTACGCCCACATTCGAGATCCTATGCTGGAGCCCTTGCAGTTCAAGATCCCAGTGGGTAGAGATCGGGAGGCCACAATTGATGCTGGCTTGATAGCCCGACTTATGAGAATGTCGCTTGGCGAGACCCATGCAAGTGAGAAGAATTTGAGGAGTGCACGTGAAAGAGATTACCGCATGCTATTCCTTTGTGGACTACTGGCCCCCTAGAATCCAAACAACAGCTCCTAGCAACCAATATGGCTGACGACTTCCGCCTGCTCCACCACATCTTCACTTACAATGTGTACCCCAGGTGGAGCAACCGCAGCGAGTGCACCCGTTTGATGGTAGATTTCCTGTACCAAGTGAGGCAGGGAGAGAAGTTATGCATGCCTACGCATGTTCTATGATAAATAGTTCTCACCGCACACTCCACTAGAGCGTTTGATTCGCTCCTATTCGGCCGACTCATATGCAAGATTGCACGTGAGTTTAGCTATAGACTTGGGGTGAAAATGCCGGTGCCGACCCATTACATCAACGAAACTACTCTTAAGCAGATGAAAATTGGGCAGCGGCAGCGGCAAGCCCGACTCGATGAGAGTGAGGACAAAACGGCTAGTGAGGAGTATGAAAGCGAGGAGGAAAGTAGAGAAGAGATAGAGGAAGAACAGGAAGAAGAAGTGGAGGCTCAGGACACGGATGAGAGCTCCCCTACTACGGCAAGGGAGCATGACACTGATCGGGCTACCAGAGAAGCCCATTTAGTTCGACTTGAGGAGGGTCAGGCTGCCCTGCAATAGGAGATTATCGATACCCGAACCCTCATGAAGCACAAGTTTAAGAAGGTGACTGGCACCTTGAAAGCTATCCTGTGCTGTCTACAGGATAAAGACGCCCTTCCTCCGTCGCCAGACTTAGATGTCTAGTCATCCTTGCCATTGCCCTGTAGTTTGTGTTGTTGCTGTTTTAGAATGTTTGTGTTTGGTAGTTTGTTCTACTATTTACAGCCTTGCTTGTAATAGCTCATATGCATTTCCTATCATGGTTCATGTAATGTGTATCTCATGTATTGTGACAATTTTGGTAAATGAAATGCATGAAGTTTCTTTAAATTGTGTGTAAATGTTATGTGGTTGAGTTTGTGGGCATGCTGAATCTGACCTGGGTTGCACCCTATGTTATATATAGGGAATGCCACCTAAGGCCGCACGGAGTACGACACGTCTCACTATTGGCGAGTCGTTTGACGGGGCACCTCCCCTAAGCGATAGCCATACGGACCCCAGTTCGGGCCCGTCTCCCTCTGACACCATGCCGGATTCTCAGCCGGCCACTGGCCCTACAAATGGGCCTACTCCTGTTGTACCACCGGTTCCAGAGCAGAACCGTGCGTCCTCCTCGTCGCCACCTGTATCTCAGTCGACTCCCCCTACTGATAGGTTGGAGCAGATGATGTTATTGATGTAGCAGCAGCAGGTATAGTAGCAGCAGCAGCGGGCACAGCAGTAGTAGCAGCAGGCACAACAGCAGCAGCAGTTTTTGACCACCATGGCAGGAATTTTTGCCCAGAGCATGGGCGTGGCTCCACCTGCATCACTTGTGCCCCCTGCTGGGAATGTGGGTGCTAGCGGCCTTTTTGAGCGATTTCAGTGCTTGCGGCCCCCTACCTTTGCGGGTACTCACAGACCCGATGAGGCTGAGTATTGGCTTGACTGCATCTCTAAGATGTAAAGCCACTACACTGCACAGAGCCTGAGCAGGTGGAGTTGGTCACCTTAATGTTCGAGAAGGAGGCCAGCTTATGGTGGGACAGTGTTCTCCGTACTTCCATGAGAAATACTATCCCATCACTTATCGCCATGAGAAAGAGAGTGAGTTCCTTCACCTCCGACAGAGAGGGGTGACAGTGACAGATTATGAGAACAGATTTATGGAGTTGGGCAGGTACGCCTCGTTGATTCTGGTAGATGAGCTGATACGTATGCGGCATTTTTCTGAGGGCCTGCGACCCGATATTCGCTCGAAGGTGTGCTGCACTAGCATTCCTAGCTATGCTGAGCTAGTGAGCATGTCCATGAGAGCTGAGCAGGATGGGGACAGGCAGTCCCGTATGCGAGTACCGATGGCTCTTAGGCCACGACCAGAGATTCCGAGCAGACCATTCCTCGGGAAGAGGCCGCGGGCAGACTCACAGCTGAGGCTGATGGCTTCACTTGCCCCAGTGAGGCGACCTGATGTGTGGTGTGCATACTGTAAGAGGCCAAGCCACACAGAGGTGAACTGCTTCACTAGTTGAGGGATATCGGCTTCTCACCACCCCAGAGGATCAACCGCCAGCTTCCCCAAGTTATATCAGCACCACCTCTATGCTCGGCACCAGCTCATCCATCATTCTAGCCCCCCACACATCGATTTAGGCCGCCTCAACGTCCTATGGTACCTCAGCCCAACCGTTTTCAGCAGGCTGGTGTGCACTCACTTACAGCTGAGGCATCAGAGGCAGCACCTATAACACTTATGGCTTTTGATGTTACGACACACATCCAAGGTACTCCAGTCTTCTTATTAGTGGACACCGGGTCCACTGTCTCCATCATATCATGTACAACAGTCAAACGGCTAGGGTTGGAAACAAGTCCTATGGTTGGGGTGAGAATCCTTACCGCCATAGGGACTTTCTCGGATATACTAAGATCTGTAAGGGGTGTTCGATAGATGCAGGGAGCGGGACAGCGCTCCTCGACTTGATTGTCACTCCATTACATCATTATAATGTCATTCTCGGTATGGATTGGCTCCCAGAGGTGAAGGCAGAGATCGACTGCGATGCTAGAGTGGTGACAGCCTGTGGACTAGAGGGCACGACCTTTATATTCCCAGTGTAGGTCAGTCGGCCCTATCACATTGGTTGTTATGCTTCCATGCTGGAGGATGTTTATGGTCCAACACTTGAGGACACTCCTATGGTCCAAGAATTTTCAGATGTGTTCAGGAAGATACCTGAACTATCCCCTCGACGTGAAATCGATTTTACCATCAATCTAGTGCCGAGCATGACACCTGTATCTCTTCTGACCTATCGCATGGCTCCGTGTGAGATGGAAGAGCTGAGGAAACAGATCAATGATCTGTTGGATGTAGGTTTTATATGACCCAGTGTGTCTCCATGGGGAGCACCTATGTTGTTCGTAAAGAAGAAAGATGGATCTTTGCTATTATGTATTGATTATCGCAGATTGAACCAAGTAACGGTGAAGAACAAGTATCCTTTACCCAGGATAGATGACTTGTTTGATCAATTGAAAGGGGCAAAGTATTTCTCGAAGATTGATTTGCAGTCGGGGTATCACCAGTTGCACGTCAGGGATGAGGACATGTAGAAAACGGTCTTCAGGACCAGTTTTGGACACTATGAGTTTCTCGTAATGTCGTTTGGCCTTACGAACGCACCGACCCTGTTCATAGACCTGATGAATAGGGTATTTCGGCCGTTTCTTTTTCAATTTGTTATCGTGTGTGTTGATGACATACTTATATACTCTAAGAGTTGGGAAGAACACGAGGAACACCTGCGAGTAGTCCTGGATACACTGAAGAAGAACCAGTTGTTCGCATAATACAAGAAGTGCAACTTCTGGAAAGAGGAAGTTAAGTTCCTGGGACATGTGGTGTCCAAGGAAGGGATAGCTGTGGACCTTACCAAGGTAGCCGCAGTTTAGGACTGGGAGTAGACTCGTTCGGTTACTGAGGTGAGGAGTTTTCTTGGGCTGGCAGGTTATTATCGACGATTCATTCGGGACTTCTCCAAGATAGCCAGACCTTCGTCTCAGTTGACTCGGAAAGATTTTAAGTTCACCTGGAATGAAAAGGCAAAGGCAGCTTTCAGGAGTTGAAAGACAAGTTGACGTCCGCCCCCGTGCTAGTATTGTCAGAGCAAGGGGTCAAGTATACGATATACACAGATGCATCTCACATCGGTTTGGGCGGTGTTTTGATGTAGAAGGACTGGGTTATTGCTTACTTATCATGACAATTGAGGAAACACGAGGAAAATTACCCTATGCATGACCTGGAGTTAGCTGCCATCATCTTTGCTTTGAAGATCTGGAGACATTACCTCTACGAAGAGGAGTTCGAGCTCTTTTGCGACCACATGAGCTTTTGGTACATATTCACTTAGCAGGACCTGAATATGAGGCAACGACGATAGATGGAAACCTTGAAGGACTTCAAGTTCGAGGTTTCCTACTATCCGGGCAAGGCTAACCTTATGGTTGACGCGTTGAGCAGCAAGAAGACCATAGAGTTTACGACTCCACTAATGGTGGCAGAATGGGGTATGGTAGAGTTCGTACGAGACTTTGAGCAGAAGCTGACCATGGAGGAACTGTTCGAGAGCGTCGCGCATGTTCATGTGCGGCCACTTCTTGATAATAGGATCATTGAGGCCCAAAAGAGTGATGGACGGTTGTTTGAGCTTCGAGAGCAAGCTAGCGACAATGAGGGCGCCGAGTGGAGAGTTGGTACGGATGGAGACTTACGTTACCGTGGCCGCCTATGCATCCCAAATCTGCACGATCTGAGGTGGAAAGTTCTTGAGGTTGCGCATAATTCAAGGATGGCGATGCACCCTGGAAGTACGAAGATGTATCACGATATGAAGAGATCGTACTAGTGGGACAACATGAAGGCCCACATAGCAGAGTATGTATCACGCTGTCTCACATGCCAGCAGGTCAAGGTAGAGCACCACCAACCTCCTGGACTGCTTCAGCCCATGCCTATTGCTGAATGGAAATGAGACTTCATCTCTATGGATTTCATCTCAAGCCTACCGAAGACGAGGAAGGGGCATGATTTCATTTGGGTGATCATGGACTGGTTGACGAAATCGGCTCATTTCCTCCCTATCAGAGTTTTGAACTCTACGGATGAGTTGACCAGGTTGTACATTAAAGAGATTGTACGTCTGCATGAAGTTCCCTTGGAGATCGTGTCGGACCGAGACACTTCACATATATTTCTGGACTCGTATCCAGGAAGTGATGGGTGTGAAGTTGAAGTTCAGTACCGCGTTCCACCCACAGACTGAAGGGCAAACGGAACGGGTGAATCAGATTCTGAAAGATATGTTGCGAGCCTGTATGCTGAATTTCAAGGACAGTTGGGATGACTGTCTTCCTTATGCAGAGTTCGCCTATAATAATAGCTTCCAAGCGAGCATTGGCATGGCTCCCTATGAGGTACTGTATGGGCGCTCGTGTAGAGCGCCGCATTGCTGGGCAGAGGTTGGCGAGAAGAGCTTGATTGGCCCCGAGTTAGTTCAGGCGACTTCAGAGAAGATCGACATTATCAGGCACCGACTTCTGACAGCGCAGAGCAAACAGAAGATTTACGCCAATACGAGGTGGCGGCAGCTAGAGTTCGAGATTGAGGACCATGTGTTCCTTAAAGTTTTCTCCATAAAGGGAGTCCTTCAGTTTGGCAAGAAGGGGAAGCTCACGCCTCGATTCATTGGCCCATTCCAGATACTTAATCGAGTGGAGGCGGTAGCATACCACCTTACTTTGCCCACTCCACTCGTAGGCGTTCACAACGTATTTCATGTCTCTATGTTAAAGAAATACGTTCCCGATCCTTCCCACATTATTAGATGGGAGCAGGTACAGTTGAGCGAGGATGCTACTTATGTACTGTGACCGACGCGTGTCCTGGATAGGAAGGAACATGTGTTGCGTAGTAAGGTTATCCCACTTGTGAAGGTACCGTGGACGCACCACACCGAGGAAGAGGCTACTTGGGAAACAGAAGCTGAGGTTCGAAAGAACTACCCAGATTTTCGAGGAGTACGAAAAGGTACTAACTTTGAGGACGAAATTTTTCTTTAAGGGGGGTAGATTGTAACATCTCGAAAAAAATTTGTACAAGGACCCGAGTACCACCTCAGGCAGAAATCACCCAGGACCAAATCCTTTAGAAATTAAGCTAGTATTAGCAAGTGCTAAACTAGAGTACTTATGAAATTAGCACTAATCACTTTAAATATGAACTGCAAGACCTAAAACGTGCAGAATCATTGACGCTACATTACCCTGAAATCTAGAATCCATCCCTAAACCCGATTGCTCTTGGGGGCACTTTGAAACTTCATATCAGACTTGGATCACACGTCGAAAGTCTGATAACTGCAAAACTATACGACTATGACTGCATTACTGGACTTGACAACTCCCCTTGGAAATCAAGTCTTATTTGTGTCTAGAAATGTACAATTTGAGTCCGGAGCAAAGTGTGTGAGAAACGTGAATATCTTTAGAAATAAAATTCAAATTTAAGTAAACTGAGTCGTGTCGCTTGCGGGACAAATATAAGGATTTAGACCGTCAGAATCTGACCCAAAATACCCTCGGATCAGGGAAAATTTCTCATACATGGCAATGTACTTGTGGCCCTGATCGAGTGGCGGTGACCATTGAACTGAAACTGGTTCGCCACGGTCGATTTGTAAACCCGATCGGAACGAAAACTCAGCCTGAACTATATCCAATGTCAGGGAGCTTATGTCTGACCACATGCAGAAAAAGGGCCACCAGAAGTGCTTCGTTGGACCGAAACAGTCCGTATTTGGATATAACCAAAGTATACCATGGCCTTAGGGCCATTCCTATCAGTTCTGGGCCTATATAAGGGCCTCAACTCTCTCTCTCTCTCTCATATTCCATACGATTTCTAAAATCTTAAGAAAGAGAGTAGAGGAAAAGGAAAGGAAAGAGAGAGAAAGTGAGAGAGTGAGTTGGAGATTCCTCCTGGGATTCGATCCCATTGCTCCTCGGGCTTAACTACCAATTCTACATCGCTATTCCGGTGATTCCGACTCCGTACTTGGGTAAGAAAACCTAACCCTAACTTGTTTTAGGATTTTTGACTAGTGTAATAGATGAATTAGCTAACCTATTCATATTATAGGTTATTGTGGTGCCGTAGACAAAGTCTTAGCTTTTAAATTGAGTTTGTTACGAGTCTACCGGCGAAATGTGCTGACTATAAACGTATAGGTTATGGTTTTCAAGGCTTTCAATGTCGGTTAATGGTTTATTACTGATGTGGGTGCTATTTCACATGCCAAATGCGATGTTTGTTTCGTGTTTCAGATATATATGAACTATATGGAGTTTAGTGTATTTCATGTATTTGTAGAAAGGATTGTATACGTATGGAATTTGAAAGTGTGTTTGCCATGATTAATTGTCTGTGTTTATACTAGTTATATGTGTAACAACTCCTTGGTGAAAGGATTTGCCCCAGTATATGTTATGGCCAACATACATTGTGTATGTTAAAAAGGTGTAGTTTAAGTGTTCGTAAAAATGTCTGAATGAGCAAGTACTTGGCATCAGGTACTTTATATGAGTGTTGAGATAAAACTACCTTGACTATGTGCATGATTTCCTCCATGCAACTTATATTATATTATCTATTTTACTTATGAAATGCACATGTGTGAAATCCTGTGTATGTTGTACTTCATAACATGCTCAAATGGTTGTAGGATTGGAATTTTGTATTTGTTACTGCTTTGACTATTTCAGACGAATACTTGTTGGAACTGAATATGTTTGGGACTATGATATAGTCCAGGCAATCGGTAACAGGCCCTGATTTGGTGGCTGAGGTTGTTTTTGTTCCACAGGACGTGTTCGATGAGTCTGAGCCGTACTTCAGTTGTTGATAGTGGTTAGGCCACACGAAGTGCTCATGTACTTCATGTCGGTCAATTCGATGTGCGCTCGTACCGGTCGAGCTTGTCAAGTAACCCGATTAACTCGATATATGTTCACCATGTATGGACGCTACTGCTTGAATCTAAGATACCAAAATCACTGGTGAAAACTCCTTTAACCTTGGTACCTTGATCTGCTAAGACTAATGAGCCGGGCATAGTGGTATGGGACACTGTGGTTGAGCTGTCGACTTACGCTGGGGTGACAAGCCTCCCTGTAGTGTCCAGTGAGCAACACAGCCTCGTGACCGAATATGGTGGTATGGGATACTGTATTCGAGCTGTCGGCCTACACTGAGAACGTGACGAGCCTTTTGTAGTGACCTTAAGCGTACGCTAAGACTATGTAGAGGCGACGAGCCTTTCTGTAGCAACAAGAGTACAAACTAGGCCTATACTGATAAGGTGACGAGCCCTTTGTAGTGACTTAGAATAGTAATATCGTATGAGATTTACTAGGATTGACGACCCTAGAATGGATCATTGTTTGGGAATTGATATAAGGGAGGAACCTTAACTTCCCAATCCTGTTGTATGAAAAGGACTCATAAGAACTTTTTAATCAGCTCATACACCGCACTGCATGTGCCATTTGGCGTTGAGTTGAAAGCATGAGGAAGTGATTGACATGCGCGATCGTTAGATGAAGATCGCAGAGGGAGTGCATGCGAGGGCATGCATCATTTATAAATATCATTCTTACATTAATCAAAGTACTTAAGGATGTTTGATTATATTGTTTTATCATTACTACTTGACTGAATTAAGAACATGTTAACCTTTGTTTTATTATTCCACTGAGTTAATCACTCACTCTCACGTTATGGGACGGTGTTTTAAACACCAATCAGACTGTCTTAGTTGCAGATGGAGACCCGACTGATGAGGCAGAGACGGACTTCGCAGACGATGAGGATGCTTTCTCATATATGCAGTATTCAGGCGGGTTTATATAGACCACTCTGATTGACGGGGCTTCAGGGTCATACTTGTGGACTATCACATTTTTTTTAGAAATTTGTATTTTGAAACAGTACTTGTAATTATTGACCTGGCAACGCATACATACTTTGGGGACCTATACTGGTTTATAAAGTTATACATATTCGTTTCAGTCTTCCGCTTGCGTACTACAATTGTCCTTGGATTATGTTTTGCTGTTTTGGCTTAATCTCATTCATATTTTATGCACTAATACAGACAACATACAACCATCATTAAATATGTTGCATAAGTGATGTGTTGGAACTCAGGAGTTAGGTTTCTACTCGACCCCTGATTTTCAGGGCGTTACACAATACCTTGTGTAGGTTATAAATATTTGTGGTAAGCCTGATTTAAAACCTTTTTCATAATGAAATCTAGCACACTCTAGGAGAGAGTGAGTCCGTCGGGAGTAGAGTAGGCATATAGCCAAACCACTATACATGCTTGTGTTTAGGATTGACATTTATGCATCTATTTAATTCATGCTTGTATGTTTGAATGCTTAGATATGTATGAATGATGAATAGTTTGGATTAATAAGTAGCATATTCCATTCACACATGTTCACCATGCTATAAACTAGTTGATTGATTTATATATCTTTAGAAGTGTATGAAATTGGATCCTCTATTGGCTTGGAAGCCTTTAGAGTTAGATTGCTTTGCTTAGTTTAAGTAGAGATTAGTTTAAGCTTTGCATAAGGATTTTAAATTGGCATAATTGTTGAAAAGTCCTATTCACTCCCCTCTAGGACCTTAGTCATACATTCATACTTCAATAGAAGCAGTCTAAACTGCAATTTCAATTGGTATCAGAGCGGGTTCCTCTTAAAAGGGATTAACAAGCTAGAGAGAGAGATCTTGGCTGAAGTTGAAAGTTATGGCCAAAGGAGAGGGAATATTCATCTCTAGACCTCCTATATTTGATGGTTCAAATTATGTGTACTGGAAAGAAAGAATGCATTATATGCATTATTTTCTGCAACCTCTAGATCATGATGTTTAGGAAATAGTTGAGAATGGATATGTGTCA
This sequence comes from Magnolia sinica, assembly GCF_029962835.1. Taxonomy (NCBI): domain Eukaryota; kingdom Viridiplantae; phylum Streptophyta; class Magnoliopsida; order Magnoliales; family Magnoliaceae; genus Magnolia; species Magnolia sinica. The sequence goes on along the minus strand of NC_080578.1, from coordinate 72,993,067 downwards.
CCAACCGAACATGTGGTACTCAAAAATGGCACAACTATAACCAAACTAAAATTAAAAGAGATGTGGACTGCCTTTAGTAAAGAGAAGAAAATTTATGAAGCCAAAGCTATGAATGTTATTTACTGTGCAGTTTCACAAGAAGTATTTAATTAAATTAGCATGTGTGGGACCTCAAAAGAAGCATGAGATCTATTGGAAACAACCAATGAATGAATTATCATAGTAAAAAGATCTAAGCTGTAACTCTTGACATCACAATTTGAACACATCAGGATGGAGGAACATGAGACATTTATGGTGTTTTTTACAAAACTAAAATATCATATGCAACTCCATGGGTGGACTAGGAGAGAAAATTTCGGTATCTATAATCTGCAAGAAAATTTTGAGATCCTTACCAGATTGTTTTAACTCCAAATTTTTCACCATTGAAAAATGTAGGAACATCGATGAAATGAAAGTAGAAGAACTAGTAGGTTCCCTACAAACCTTTGAACTACACTTTAAACCACCCACAAAATCCAAAAGTAATGCTCTTAAGGCCTCTAAGAACATAACTATGATAAAATAAGAGGAAAGTGAAAATGAAGATGTTGATGAGGAAGTGGTGCTCTTGGCTCAACTGTTCAAAAAATTCTTCAACAAGAACCATAGAAGACCATACAACAACAAGAGGAAATAATTGGACAACAAATGCTAAATAAGAAAATCTTTTAGGAAGTCCAAAGAACCTCAATGTTATAATTGGCGAAAGTATGGTCATTTATCCACTGAATGTCTTGCTAAGAAATCAAAAGGAAAGGCTGTGGTAGCCACATGAAATGACACTAAAGAGTCTAATTTTGAAATAAGTGATTCTGAAAGTGATGGAGACCAAAAGTCTTTAAAAATACTTATGGCCTTCACCACCACTGTCATTCCCAATCCAAAGGACAGTGAGGAAATAAATGAGCAAGAAGCTACAGAAGCACCCTCCTTGGATGATGAGAAAGAAGAAGAAGAAGAAGAAAACATACATGATGCTTATGATCAACTTTACATCTGTAAGTGCTTATATTTGAAGCACATTATAGTTTATCAAATTACATAGTCTTGTTATGATCGAAAGCTCGATTGAAGACAAGTTATCAACTCAATCAAACGTCTGGAAAGAAGACTTAACATCTCAAGGCAAGACCATTCATGGTTCGAGGTTCAGAACACTTTGTATGAGTTAACCTTCAGGTGATATAAACCTATATTGACCATAGGTTTAGTGTATTTCACACATGCATAATTATAATCATTCTTCATGTTAGATACACTCAAGTTAGGCCAGCCCGACTCTTAGTTCGTCCAGCCTAACTATCTTAGGCCAACCCTACAATATTCGGTTAAAAAGGCAAATTTGAAAAGATCTTTCTATGGCCTGTTCGGCTAGCCCGACTTGAGGTTCGGCCAGCCTGACCTGAGGTTTGGACAACCAATGGTGGGTTCGGTCAAGTTTCCAGCAATGGAACAAATTCCAATTTTAGGCTAATTGGGCCAGTTGAACTACTTGGTCGACCAGCCGAACTTGGGTTTAGGTTAGCCAAATTTTTGAAAGATATTATCTCACGAAATCCGAGTTCTGTTGGAACGTGATCTTTGGAATTCGGCCAGCCAAACCAACCCTTGGGCCAGTCGAACTTCACAGATCCTTGGCTATAAATAGAGGCTCTTTCTTACTCTTTAAATCATGAAAATTCTTAGATTTATATTGTGTTGCAAAGAGAGAAACTTCAAGCCTCCTTTAGCTATTTGTGTTAAAATTCTTATATTTATTTTTAGATAATTCTATTCTCCTTCTCAAGTTAGATTAAATGTTTTAATAGAGTAATCCATACTCCACTTTTAAGAAAAGGGGAGAATCAAATTTGTAGCAATAGGGCATCACTCATTTTATTGAAAATACATCAGATCCCTTTATTTCTTTTTAGGTTGAACTCATATAAAGACTTCATCTACATCCTAAGAAGAAGAACGTTGCATTCAAGGTACATCCACGACTTCGACTCGCCAATCGAAGATAAGTACTGTCTTTTCATTTATTTTAGTTTGGGTTTTTCTGAGATAGTCCGGGAATCTCAGCGGATTCGTTTGTGGTGACCCCTTGAAAATCACAAAGTGGGTTTGATTGTGATAGCCCGTGAAAATCACAATAACTGTATCAGGTTGTTAAGGTGGCCCTGGAAAACCTTGAAATAGGGAAAGCTGTAAGTGCTATAGTTTCTATCCCTATGTGTTGTCAAATTTGTAGTGCCAAAATCACTATTATACTCTGTTATATATAACTTGCATAAGTGAAGCTCTCTCAAGGATTAACATACACTCCACTCACATCAAGGGAGTGGAGTTAAGCTGAACTCAAGACTCAAGCTGAAACTCAAGCCACTTTCAAGATTGAGCTACTTCAAGGTTTAGTCTACATCAAGTCTTCAAGGCTCATTCTTCATGGTCTCTTGTTTCAATGTCCATACTTCATGATTGAGGTTTGTTTGACCATAGGATGACCTTAGAAGTAGGTCATTTCGGATACATAAACCGAATGTTATTTTATATGTGATTGGTCTGTTCTTCAATATTTTGTACTTTATTTATTCTTGTGATAGTTTGATATTTTAATTTCAAAGACATCGTGAAATAAGGTTGTCCTAACTAAATCTTTTAGGTGAAAGGTTGTCCTACAAACTATTTGATATCAGTATTCAAGCCAATCCTCGTCGAACTTCTAAGAGATAATTCTGTGCTCCATCCAGCTAAGTGTGCTTATTTAATATCTTCTTTCCTTAGCTTTATTTTAATTGATTTTGTTTCGTATATTCCAATCTGTTGTCATCAAAATCAATTAAGGCAAGCTCTGTTTGGTTTAATTTACATTGAACTTGGACATTGAACTTGGACATTCAATCATCTACTTTGATTTGGTTCTACCAAGCTGCATGAACATATTGTAAATACCTTTCTATTATTTTGGTTTCTTTTAAGATTAAGTCATTGTGTTTTGAGCTAGCAATTTTAAGGGTTTTGGGTGAACCCGGAAAACCTATTTGCATATCCCTGTGTGAGGATGTATCGATAACGGTTGGTGAATATTTGGCATACTTTTTGTGGGATGTATGTATGGTGGTGAATGTTGTAATTATTTCCTAGAATGTTGTAATAGCTTAGAATTTACTTTATGCTATTCCTTTATAAGCTTGATTTTCAATTTCATTTAAAAGTTGTTCAGCAAGGTTGCCCTGCCATTTTTATGGTGTATGGCTGTCCCTAGAACTACATCTTTAATTACAAGTTAGGATTCAAAGACATCGTGAAATAAGGTTGTCCTAACTAAATCTTTTAGGTGAAAGGTTGTCCTACAAACTATTTGATATCAAGAGCTCAATACTTTGCACAATTGTATTTATTTGATTTATTATTCTGCATTGTATCGAAATATTTGGCATACTCCTATTCATCCCCCCTCTAGGACTTCTATAGCTCATCCTTTCAAGTGGTATCAGAGCGAGATTGCTCTTTTTGGGATTAACTTCCTAGAGCTAGATCTAGAGTTATTGGAATGTTAAATTTTGATAGTCTATCCATTTCCAGGCCACCTCCCTTTGATAGCTCAAACTATTCCTATTGGAAAACTAGAATGAGGATTTTCCTTAAATCTATTAATGAAAGTGTTTGGCAAGCCACCACGACCCAATGGATCCCTCCAATATCGGAAGTAGTAGCTGAAAATGGAACCAAGTCCATGAAAGAACAAGTTTATAATCCTTGGACTCCAAGTTAGAAAAGTGAAAGTAGTGCTACTAAAAAGCACTTAATGCTATTACTTATGCTCTATCACCAGATGAATTTAAAAGAATCATCTCGTGTGATATAGCAAAACAAGCTTGAGATATTCTTGAAATGACACACAAGGAACTAACATTGTCAAAAAAAATCTAAGATCCAAGCCTTACAATAAGGTTTGAAGAAATCCATATGGAAGAAAACGAGTCATTCATGGATTTCTTTACTAAACTAAATGACATTGTTAATTCCATGTGGGGTCTTGGAGAAAAATTCCCTAAAAGCAAAGTGTGTGTAAAAATCCTACGATCGCTTCCTGACAGTTTAATTCTAAAGTCACTGCGATACAAGAATTGAGGGATATTGACACAATGAAGGTAAATGAATTAGTTGGATCTCTACAAACCTATGAGCTGAATTTCAAACCTCTCAAAAGTAAATCCATAGCCCTTAAATCCTCAAAATCAAAATTCAACGATTCAGATAATGAAGAGAATGATTATGACATGGCTATGCTGGCTAAATTTTTTTTATAGAATTTTTTAAAATAAAAACAGATCTAAGTTTCAAAAATCGATTGACAAGAGAATACTTCAACTATTCTAAATATGGGCATCTAACTACAAAATGTCCGAAGAAGGATAAATCTAAAAGAAGAGGCATGATCGCCACGTGGGATGAATTGTCTGAATCTGAATCTAATTCAGAAATTAATGAATCTGATCAAGAAAATGAAATTGATCTAAAAGCCTTCATGACCATAGCTAGAATCACTTCTACAAATGAAGATGAAACTTCTGATTATGAAACACTCGAAAGTGATATTGAAAATGAAGAAGATCTTCAAATTGCCTATGATGCCTTATATAAAGAGAGTTGTAAGATTGCGACAAAATTAAAAATTCAAAAAGATAAATTTGCTGATTTAAAATTAGAACTTAAAAAATCTGTTTTGGAGAAATCTCATTTTTCTGATTGTTTTGAGAAAACTAAACTAGAGCTAAATCTAAAAAATTCTGAAATTTAAGATCTTAAAACTAGAAATAAAAATTTACTATTAGAAATTACTTCTCTTAAAAATTCTAAAGAGACTTGGATATATACCCAAGGTGACCCGAGACTTGAAAAGCTGCTAACTGCGTCTCGTCGAAGTAACAACAAATCTGGCTTAGGATATATCAAGAGTTGTTTGGAAAAATTTAAAAATACTGTGAATCTTCAAAATCTAAAGAAGAAACTACGAAGGAAATAAGAAGATTAAAAAACCTTGTCAAAAACCTTTTTATCTAAAAACTAAGCCCAACTATTAAAAGAAAAATTATAGTCATTCTCTTGCAGATAAGATAGTGGACTTACTTAAGGAGCTCTTGAAATCCAACTCTAGAACTAACAGAGTAAGTAAGAATAAAGAAAAATCTTACTCTCAAACTAATCATGCTATTAGAGATCCTCCTAAACCCAAAACCATATTGAAATAGGTTCCAAAAAATAAGTGTCTTGTCATTCACACAACTTTTAAAGCTAGTAACTATTTGAGCTGGTACCTGAACAGTGGATGCTCTAGACATATGACAGGTGATAAGGTGATACTTTCAGACATCAATCAAATTAATGGAGGCTCAGTAACATTTGGAGATGATAGCAAGTGCAAAATCAGCGGACAGGTAATGTAAAACTTCCCAATCTTCCTGTTTTTAAAGATGTCTTATATGTTGAAGGATTGAAACATAATTTGCTTAGCATATTTCAAATCTGTGATAATAATCATAGTGTTAAATTTTCAGATCACGGATGTGAGATACTTAATAATCAAGGCCATATAATATTAAATGGTCGAAGAACTTCTGAAAATTGTTATATCATTGATGAATCATGTTCCTCAAATCACTCTTGCTATATGGTCCAAACAGACGAAATTGAACTATGGCATCAATGTCTGGACATGTGAACTTTAGAGATCTATATAAACTAAGCAAGAGAGATCATCTTCGAGGCTTATTCAAGTTAAAAAAAATTGGAAAAGAAAGTATGTGGTGCCTGTCAAATAGGCAAACAAATCAGGAGTAGTCACAAGAAGGTGAACTTCTTAAGCACATCTAGACCCTTCGAATTACTCCATATGGACCAGTTGGACCAACTTGAATAGAGAGTAAAGGAGGTAAAGAATACTTTCTAGTTGTAGTTGATGACTACACTAGATATTCATGGGTAGCCTTCCCAAGAGAAAAGTCGAATGCTTTTGACGAAGTCAAAAAGTTATTTAAACGTATTCAGACGGAAAAAGAACTGTCCATGAAAAAGATAAGAAGTGATCAAGGAACAAAATTTAAAAATAGCAATTTTGAGAAGTTCTGTAATGACCATGGAATATTACATGAATTCTTTGCCCCTAAAACTCCTCGACAAAATGGTGTAGCTGAAAGGAAAAATAGAGTTATACAAGAAATGGGGACTGTTATGCTTAACAGTAAAAAATTAGCAAAAAATCTATGGGCTGAAGCTGTTAATACTACTTATTATTTTATTAATCGACTATATGTAAGAGCAAGAATAAATAAAATGGCTTATGAACTCTGGTTTAACAAAAAAAACTTCAGTAAAATATTTTCGTACTTTCGGAAGCAAATGCTTCATTCTACGAGATCAAGAGCATCTGGGAAAATTTAAAGCAAAAAGTGATGAGGGCATTTTTCTAGGGTATGCTCTAAATAGCAGAGCATTTCGTGTCCTAAATACAAGAATCAATAAATGTTGTAATTGATGATCAATTGATCAATTCTAGTCATTACCAAAATGATGACGATAATGATATTATTATGATGAATCAAAGTGAACCATCATCCAAATCATATTCTACTGAGTCAAGGTTGGTAAAAGACCATCTAATGAATCAAATTCTTGGTAACCCTCTTTCTGATGTTCAAACCAGAAGACAATTGGAAAATGCATTTAGGGTAATTGGAAAATGCATTTAGGGTAATTGGAAAATGCATCTGGTGTTCCCAAATAGAACCGGCTAACGTAAATGACGCACTAGTTGTGAAAGTTGGACTTTGGCTAAACAATAAAAAACATTAATCCTAAGATACATGCTTCATTTGAATAATTTGTAATTATTTAAGTTTTAGCATGTTTACTTGATATTACTTAGATAAATTTTTAACTGTGGTTTATAATAAATAATAAATTCTAAATTATTTTTACACTTGCTTCTCATACATTTGGATACTATAGATATTTTTCAATGCATCTTTATCCTCTTGTGTATTGCTTCTATCCTTGATTATATTCTATAATGCTTCATTGTTATTTTTTTTCCTTTGTTAACTTCTGACAAAAAGGGGGAGAAATATATATTTATGAATATGATAATCATAAACACATCTCTCTCACACTCTTATTTATGAGCACACACATTTACATTTACATGCACACTCTATGGAATTATATTTTTGCAGATGTGACTAAGTGCTCAGGGGGAGTGTTCGTATGCATGATCTCAGGGAGAGTAACAAGATTCAACAATCTAACCCTTGTTGACTCAAATGTTTTATGTTATTAAGATGTTGTAATATGTTGTTTTGAGTTGTATAATTGTATGAGTGGGTTTTTTCACGAAGTTGACAAAGAGGGAGATTGTAAGTTCTTATACTGGAAGCACATTATAGTTTGTCAAATTATGTAGTCCTGTTAGGATTGCAAGCTCAATTGAAGACAAGTTATCAACTCGATCAAATGTTTGGAAAGAAGACTCAATATCTCAAGGCAAGACCATTCATGGTTCGAGGTTCAGAACACTTTGTATGAGTCAACCTTCAGGTGATATAAACCTAGATGACCATATGTTTAGTGTATTTCACATATGCATAAATATAATCATTCTTCATGTCAAATACACTCTAGTTAGGCAAGCCCGACTCTTGGTTCGGCCAGCCTATGTCAGGCCCGTATCCTAGACCATACAGTACCGTAGCCTTTCGTGGTCCTCCCGGTTGAATTTCGGCGACTCGTGACGCGTAGAAATCAGTTGCGCGTGACCTTGAGTCGTACCCTATCAATCTAAGTTGGCTCAATCTGAGAGTTGCACCCTTGCGACCGTGTCGTCGCCGCGGTTCTGACGCGGCGTCTTACACGCTGAGGTGATACCCGTGCCAGGAGATGTGGGCCCACATCCAGTTCGAGAAAAATGTTACACATTTGCAAACCCAAGAGAATGTCCCATCAATCACATCAAATGTCAAGTACATGTCCCATCCCCAAAAGCAACCCCGAAGTCAACTTTCTCTCTCCTATTTCTATCCATAAAGTACACCCACCCATCACTCACCCATTACTCACACCCATCACTCACCTATCTCTTTCTCTCTTACAACCTCTCTCTCTCATTTCTCTCTCATTCTCCCAAGTAACCCCAAGAACTCCCAACGTCCAAGCTTTCCTCCATTTTTTCACCCACCTTGAAGCTTCATACCCCATCATCCAACCTCTAAAATTCAATCTTAACCATTAATTCTTTCTCCTTGGAGCTAGATCACCCTAGTGTGGAAGAAGGAGTGGTTTTGAAGGTGGGTGTTCATCATCTCGGTTTTGATTTGGGGCCACTTGTAATGGGACCCACTTAATGTATGCATTGCATTTAGAGGGACCCATAGTTGCGGGGTCCCTCCTAGCTCCACGATTCTTTCTCCCTCTCTCTTTCTTTCTCTCTCTCTCTCTCTTTCAATTTTTAATATAGTGATGATAAGGTATGTGGCCCACCTAATGTGTTCAGCCACCATCCAGACTGTCTAGATTTTTTTCCTGGATGTCCAGTTGGTGGGGCCCACCTTGCTGTCCATTAAAGGTGGGACCACCGTGATGTGTTGTATTCACACCATCCATCCAGACGGTGGGTCCCACGCAGCATGCAGAAACTGCTGCTCCATGTCAGCAGTTCTGTGGCGCCCACCATGACGTATGTTTATATCCAAACCGTTCATTCATTCAGTGAACTCGTCCTAAGGTTGAGACTGAATGAAGCAGATTCAAATCTCTTGTGGGCCACGCATATGGACCCACCTATGTGATATGCGTTATATCCTGCCATCCATCTGTGGGTCCGATCCACACCGTCCAGTACTCTAGATGGTTGGACCCACCTTATGCATGTGTTGTATGTCCAGTCCATCCATTGCTGGACGTGGGGCCCACCTTGTACGTGTGAGGTCTCCACCGTCCAGCTGGACATGGACCCCACTTGATGTGCGTGGGTTGCAACCACACCGCCCACCTATGTAGTCCATACATGATATATGTATTATATCTAAACCGTCCATTCAATTGACAAGCTCGCCTCAAGGGCTGAGACTAAAAATGAGGTAGATCCGTGTATCAGGTGGACCACACTGCAGAAAATAGTGGTGAGTTGAACGTCCACCATTGAAACCTTTTGGGGTTATGGAAGCTTTGGATTAATATGAAATTTGTTTTCCTATTAATTTAGGTTTTTTGTGACCTTATTTACATATTGAAAAATAAACGTTATGGTGGGCCCCTGGAAATTTTAAACGGTGGAAAACATTATCACCACTACTATTTGTGGTACGCTCCAGATGATTTTCCAACCATCATCTCCACCGCTATCTAGGGTGTGGTTCAGATGATCCTTCGATATGATTCATTTTGGTATGTATGAGGCCCATGTAATGGGGCCCACCTATTGTGTATTTGAAACCCTTATGATGGGGCCCACCTGTTATGCATTTATGACCTATTTGGTGAGGCCCATCGTGGTGTATTTAAGGCCCAGATATTAGGCCTGGTGTGATATATATAGGCCCGTATGAGCGACCCATCTGTTATGTATTTTTGGCCCAGACAATGAAGCCTATTATGATGAGTATTAGGCCCATGGGACGCGACCCATTGTGATATATTTTTTACGCATATGATGAGGCCCATAGTGATGAATATGAGGCCCATTAGTGCAGCCCATTGATGTAGCCCACTTAATGTGTATGAGGCCCATTAGTGCGGCCCATTGATGTAGCCCACATGATGTGTATAAGGCCCATGTAGAGCCCACCTATTGTGTATTTGAAGCCCATAGTTGTGGTCCATTGTGATGTATTCGAGGCCCATATGATCTATTCAAGGCCCATGTGATGCAGCCTATAGTGATGTGTAGTAGGCCCATGTGAGCTGCCCATTGTGATGTGTATTAGGCCCATATGATGCGGCTCATAGTGATGTGAAGTAGGCCCATGTGAGCAGTCCATAGTGATGTGTATTGGGCCCATGTGATGCGGCCCATAGTGATGTGTGTTAGGCCCATGTGATGTGGCCCATAGTGATGTGTGTTAGGCCCGTGTGACCGGCCCATAGTGATGTGTATTGGGCCCATGTGATGCGGCCCATAATGATGTGTGTTAGGCCCGTGTGAACGGCCCATAGTGATGTGTATTGGGCCCATAGTGATGTGTATTGGGCCCATGTGATGCGGCTCATAGTGATGTGTATTAGGCCCATGTGATGCAGCCCCGATGTGTGGTATATGAGGCCCATATGATGAGGCACGATGTGATGTATGTAGCCCACCGTGATGTGGCCCATGTGATGTGTATTAGGCCCATATATTGCAGCCCATTTGATATGTATGAGGCCCATTGGCACGGCCCATTGGCACGGCCCATTGATACGACCCACTTGATGTTTATGAGGTCCACTGGCGCAGCCTGTTGTTGCGACCCACCTTGATGTATATGAGGCTCGTTGTTGCGGCCACCTTGATGTATATGAGGCCCATTGTTGTGGCCTACTTTGTGGCCCATCTGTGAGGCCCACTTTGATATACTTGTGGCCCATCTGAGAGGCCCATTTTGATGTATTTGAGGCCTAAGAGTGTAGCCTATGTTGTGTATATTAGGCCCTTGTGTGTGGCCATGGGCCCACTATATGTTTGGCCCTATGAAGGCCACTCCTTAGGAGCAATGTTGGTTAAATGTTCACATGCATTGATGGGCAATGATGGTTAAATGTCCACATTGTGACCTTCCCATAGGTTGAATATCGAGGCCGATTCAAATTATTGAGGTCGATTCCGATTATTAAGGCCGATTATGAGTGCCGGTTGTCGATACCGATTATGAGTATGTGACAGCATAGCATCATGATACATGCCCAAACGCATTATTTACATGTTTGTTATGAGATGTGGTTGACCATTGCATATGTCATTGGGCAGGTTATTATGAGACTCCCTGATAGGTGGAGATTGTCTCACATGAGCGCACGGTATGTGCAAGATTGATGCATGACTGGATTGTATGACTCATGCATCTTGCATTGTATGTTGTGATTACTGAGCGCCCTAGCGACATCAGGGCCATAGCCTCCACAGGCATATTATGGATGGTCAGATGGGACACCAAAAATCTGTTACTAGCATCAGGCCACCATAGATGGCCCTGGGTGAAAATCCCTAAACCCTCTTGGTACCATAGGACGCTCCAACGTTTAGACCGAGTGGATTACATGAGCGCCTGAGTGCCAAATACCAGTAGGCCGTATCTCCCACTGTGTTATGGTCGGTTGGAAGGGGATGTGGCCTTATCCACTCGATTCGTAGTGGGCAAACCTAGGCTGAGTTTGACCAGATCATAAATGGGTCTGCTATCGATGTGCCAGGTAGGTATTGGCTTACTACTAGTCAGGCAGATAGTGAGGTCTCTTCCACTTACCTGGTTGTGCTCGACGGGGAGGCAATTTGGTTTGGAGTGTACTAGACTCCGGTGATGATCCCAGAGATATACGGTGTTGATATGTGGACTTATTGAGCATGAGTTGCATATTCATTCATTAATTCACTATTCACTCGGGCTGGTGGTGCGTAACTAATTGTTATGTGTACCTTTGCAATGGTCAGGATTTCAGTTGGGGCGCGCGATTAACCTAAGATCAAGAGTTTACCACATTAAGTCTGACTATCTAAATTTAGGTGTGAGACTAATTTGGATAGAAGTCCTCGATTTCACACTCCAGCTTGGTCATTTCATTCGCACCGCATATTATATCCGTGGCATATGGTATTTTGGGTTGCTATGTTTCTACATTTATATGGCCTAGATGAGGCTGATGGTATTTGTAGATCTTCAGAGTTGCATATTGTATTGCATCCTCAGTATCTAATATTTGGCTCATTATATCTCCGCATTGCATAGTCAACCTACATTACTTTCTCAGTATATCTCATTAGCTTATTATGTATTTGCATTGCATATCCTGAATAAGGTTGATGATATTTTATGGACTTGCTAGTATTTGCAGTTGCTCTGATATATTGTGTGCTTGACACTTATCTTATGCACACACTTACACCACCCTCTAAGCTTTCTATTAGCTTATGCACGATAGATGAGTGCAGGTGGCATTAGGTCATGACAGCATTGAGCTTGAAGCGTGCAGCGGACTTCTAGAGCTTTCGATATTATTATTGTATTTCCTTGTATGCATTGTATTTAAAAGTTTTGATATTAGTGGATATGTGATAATGGTGTTACTTTTGTGATTTAGGTAAACTTGTGGTTATGCTTCTTACAAGATAAATGTACACTGAAAAATCCTCCTTGTAGGATCCCAAGATTGGAATATGGTGTATGCACATTGGGACTGAGAATAGGGTACTATGGAGGCTATCGGTACTGGATTTGGCAATTGGGAATTTTGTGAACCCAGTTTTCGAGTTTGGGGCATGACAGCCTAACCATCTTATGCCAACCCTACAATATTCGGTCAAAAAGACAGATTTGAAAAGATCTTTCTACGGCCTGTTCGGTCAGCCCGACCTGAGGTTCGGCCAGCCCAAGGTGGGTTCAGTCAATTTTCTAGCAATGGAACAAATTTAAATTTTAGGCTAATTGGGCCAGCCGAACTACTTGGTTTGCTAGCCGAACTTGGGTTTAGGCCAGCCGAATTTTTGAAAGATATTATCCCCCAAAATCTAAGTTCTGTTGGAATGTGATCTTTGGAATTCGGCTAGTCGAACTTCATAGATCCTTTGCTATAAATAGAGGCTCTTTCTTACTCTTTAAATCACGAAAATTCATAGATTTATATTCTGTTGCAAAGAGAGAAAGTTCAAGCCTTCTTTAGCTATTTATGCTATAATTATTATATTTATTTTTAGATAATTCTATTCTCTTTCTCAAGTTAGATTAAATGTTTTAATAGAGTAATCCATACTCCACTTTTAAGAAAAGGGGAGAATCGAATTTGTAGCAATAGGGCATCACTCATTTTATTGAAAATACATTAGATCCTTTTATTTCTTTTTAGGTTGAACTCATACAAAGACTTCATCTACATCCCAAGAGGAAGAACGCTGCATTTAAGGTACAACCACGACTTCGACTCGCCAATCGAAGATAAGTACTGTCTTTTCATTTATTTCAGTTTGGGTTTTTCTGAGATAGCACGAAAATCTCAGCGAGTTTGTTTGTGGTGATTCCGTGAAAATCACAAAGTGGGTTTGATTGTGATAGCCCGTGAAAATCACAATAACTGTATCAGGTTGTTAAGGTGACTATGGAAAATCTTAAAATAGTGAAAGCCAAAATTACGAGTGTAGTAATTTTGGGAGTGGAATAGGTTGCATCGAGCACCGAACCACTATAATTCTCTTGTGCATTATGGTGATTGGTTATTATTATTTGTGCATATTTTGTGCTTTATTTGTTCTTGTGATAGTTTGATTTTTTGATCTCAAAGACATCATGAAATAAAGTGGTCCTACCTAAATCTTTTAGGTGAAAGGTTGTCCTATAAACTACTTGATATTAAGAATTCAATACTTTGAACAATTATATTTATTTGATTTATTATTCCGTATTGTATCGAAATATTTGACATAGTCCTATTCACCCATCCTTTAGGACTTCTATAGCTCGTCCTTTCAACATCCATAACATCAGTGTCCTTAAAAAACTTGACATTGCTGAAAATAAGAACAAACAATTGCAAAAAGATCTAGATAAAACACTAGAAATAAATACTCGATAAATGATCTTTAGCAATATCATACGAATAATGACAAGCTTGAAATGACAACAACATCCCTTACATCTGAAACACAAAAGTTAAACAAACAGATTAAACATTTAGAATTTGAAAATATGTATTTGAAAAACAAAAATCATAAATTGAGATTAGATGTTGAATAATCAAAACAATCTATTGAACTTAGTCATAGGTTCTCCCAAAGTAATAAAAAAAAAACTAGAAAGACTTCTAGAAATGGGAAGAAATTAGAAGGATAGGAGAGGCTTGGGATACGATATTTGCAAATCAAGCTCCCTTCCTGCACCACCTGTGACTAAGAAAAATGTTGCATCTGGAAGCAACACAAGAAACGCTCTTATTTGTCATTCATGTGGAGACTTAGGACATTACAAGTTTGAATGTCTTACATTTGGTAGGTCTCACTCCACTTCCTGGTTGAACTTTTCTGGAAAATTCAAACCAACCAAAAGAATAATATAGAATACCAAGAGTCCTTCAAAATGTACATTAAATGAAGGAAGGAAACATCCTACTCCACCCAAGATGATAAAAAGGATGGAGAAGTTATTAAATCAGGTGGCTCAACTGAATTGAAAAACCAAAGAATTGATGACACAAGGGAATCTGGTTCAATTACCTGAAAAATCCAAATAGGCCCATGGTGAAAACAAAGCACCATCTCTAAAGAAGATTGTCGCCAAATGGGTAATAAAAAATAAGAACAATTTCCTTGTTGTTCATACTGCTCTTAAGGTAGCCAATAGTTCTAAGTGTTATCTTGACAATGGTTGCTCCAGACACATGACAGGTGACTTGACCCATTTTTGTAATTATTCAAAATTTGATGGTGGTTCGGTTACATTTGGAGATGGGAGCTTCGCTAAGATAATTGGGCAAGGAACAATAGTTGGTCTTGGTTTGCCCAAGATTGAAGATATTCTTTATGTAGAAAGGCTAAAACACAATCTTCTTAGTATTTTGCAACTCTGCGATAAAGAATACTTGGTAACATTCTCCAAAGATGTGTGCAAGATCTCAGACCTTACAAGAAAATTCATTATGAAAGGTCTTTCCACAAGTGATAACTGCTACGTAATTGAAAGTAGTGGGGAGAATGTTCTTTCTACAAGATGCCACATGGCTCTAAATAATGAGTCCAAGTTATGTCACCAAAGACTTCGGCATGTACACTACCGGAACTTAGCTAAGTTAAACTCTAAAAAATTGGCGAGAGGACTCCCTAAGATAGGGAAGAAAGAAAAAATTATATGTGGTGACTGTCTCAAAGGAAAACAAATTAAAGTGGGACATAAAAAGACAACCACCATAATAACTTCCAAACCACTTGACTTATTTCACATGGATCTAGTGGGTCCCACCAAAGTTGAGAGCCATAGTAGAAAGAGATACTTTCTGGTAATAGTGGATGAATACTCCAGATTCACTTGGGTCACTTTTCTTCGGGAAAAATCTGATGCATTTGAAGAATTTTAGAAGATGGCTAAACGACTCCAAAATGAGAAAGGATATTGTGTATAAAACGTATACAGAGTGATTAGGGTGGGGAATTTGAGAATGATTGATTCCAAAAATACTGCTATGAAAATGGAATCCGACATGAATTCTCAACCCCAAAAACACCACAACAAAATAAAGTGGTTAAGAGAAAAAACCGGGTGTTGTAGGAAATAGGCCCGGTTATGCTAAACAACAAGAATATGGCTAAAAAATTTTGGGCCGAAGCTTTCAACACTACCTTCTACATAATTAATAGAGTATATCTTAGAGCAGGATTAAACAGAACTCCATATGAATAATGGTGTGGAAAACAACCTAGTGTAAAGTACTTTCGTGTCTTTGGTAGCAAATGTTACATTCTTAAAGACAGATAACAACTAGGTAAATTTGACTTTAAAAGTGACGATGACATTTTTCTAGGATATTCCCCTAATAGTCATGCTTATAGAGTATACAATTTGAGGACACCTACTATTCAAGAAACCGTTAATGGTTGTTGATGATGAACCTCTTAACGAATTTGGTCCTTTGATTGATGTAGAGGATGATGTGAATTCATGCATTATAGGTAAATCTAATAACAAATCCACATCCTCTCTTGAACCTCAGTCGTTGAGTAACATGCCATTTATTAAAGATCATCCTCTCAATCAAATTATTGAAGATCCTAATGTTGGTGTGAAAACTCGATGCCATCTTGAGGGTATTTATAGTCATCTCTGCTTCACCTCAAAGATTGAGCCCAAGAATATTGTAGAAGCACTCCAAGATAAATATTGGATTACAACTATGCAAGATGAGCTACAACAGTTTGAGAGAAATGAGGTGTGGCAGCTAGTTCTAGACTACTTGAAACAAATATCATCGGAACCAAATGGGTCTTTAAGAACAAGTCTGATGAATTTGGGGATGTGGTAAGGAATAAGGCAAGACTTGTGGCACAGGGATATTCACAAATTGAGGGCATTGATTTTGATGAAACATTTGCCCCTGTAGCGCACCTTGAGTCCATAAGAATTCTCATGTCTATTCCATGCGCTTTACAATTCAAATTATTTCAAATAGACATAAAAAGTGCCTTTCTCAATGGTGTGCTTGAGGAAGAAGTATACGTAGAACGACCAAAGGGATTTCTAGATCCCAAATATCCTCAACATGTATATCGATTGAGCAAAATGCTTTATGGTCTCAAACAAGCACCCTGAGCATGGTATGAGCGCTTGACGCAATTTTTATTAGACCATCATTTTTGTAGGGGGAGTGTTCATAAAACACTATTTATGTAAAAGACAGGGGATGCCTTACTTATTGCCCAGATTTATGTGGATGACATAGTCTTTGGATCCACTTGTGAAGATGTTGCTCATAATTTTGCTGAATTAATGAAATCTGAATTCGAAATGAGCTTGGTTGGTGAGCTAAATTTCTTTCTGGGGCTACAAGTAAAATAAATGAACAATGAGATATTTGTATGTCAATCCAAATATGCAAAAGATCTAGTAAAAATATTTGGACTTGAATTTGGGCGTACTCATCATAACCCCATGAGCACCACACTCAAACTTTCCAAAGATGCAAATGGCCGGAAGAGTGTGGATCAACACTTGTACCGCAACATCATAGGTAGCTTACTATACCTAATTGTGAGTTGGCTGGACATTGTTTTAGCGTTGGTGCATGCGGTGGTTTTCAGGCCGATCCTAAAGAATCACATTTATCCACCGTTAAAATAATTATAAAGTATGCGGTTGGGACTACCAATTTCGCCTTGTGGTACCCATTTAACACATCTACTGTCATTGTCAGGTATTCTGATGCCGATTGGGCCAGTAATATAGATGATCGCAAATCAACTAGCGGAGGTTGTTTTTATATCGGCAACTATCTTGTATCATGGCATAGTAAGAAACAAAATTCAATATCCTTGTCTACTATTGAGGCCGAATACATAGCTGCCGATAGTTGTTGTGCACAACTTTTTTGGATGAAGCAAATGTTGCTGGAATATGACATTGATCAATCCACAATGACACTTTTTTGTGATAACACAAGTGCCATTAATATTTTCAAAAACTCGATTCAACATTCAAGAACAAAACACATTGACATCCGACACCACTTCATACTTGAACTCGTTGAAGATAAGATTATTGTGTTGGATCATGTGCCTACCGAGAGACAACTTGCCAATATTCTAACGAAACCCCTGGATGCCAATAGATTTGGAGACCTTCAAAAATCTATTGGAATATGTGCGATATGACATATTGTGTGTCCATGAGTCTTTAATTACTATATTTGAGGATATGTTGCCTTGTATTCTTTTTGGATATATGTATATTCTATTTTTATGTTCATTTTGGTGTCTTTTGGATGTACAAAGCATTAAATTATATATATATATATTTGTACATCATTTGGAAATACATAGTAAAATTTTTTGTAATTCAAGGAATTTCGGTCCGACCGAAAATTATTTCAGTCCAACCGAAATCGCGTGGCGCAGACTATTTAAACTAACTTTCAGAACAGATTTACTTGCCCTATTTTTCTTCTTTCTTCCCTAAACGTCGGCTGGAAGGCTTCTGACCGAAACTAACCATATCCAAGGTATTCTCTTTGGTATTTTCCTTCTTCTTTTCCTGTTTGTTCTCCCTTTTATCTTGTTCTTGCCATATTACTCCTATCTTCTTTAAATGGAGAATCTGGAATCCACTCCTCCTAGAGAGGGTCGCTTAAAGAAGAAACACGATAGAGGAGAATCCTTGGGAACAAAGTACAAAATATGTGCCCCAAAACGAGGATGGACCGTTCGCCAAAACCCTCGACCCACAGGCAGCCCTAATGTTTCTAGAGAAATACGTTCTCCTCCTTTAAGCCCTATTGCTGTGAGGTTTGCTACTAGAAAAGTCATTTGTGAACGAAATATTGATTCCTCGTGTCTTGACGACTATAATTTTTTTGATATTCTTCGTCGCTGTGGATGGGACCCAATCTTGTCCTTTGGAGGAGAAGGAGATGTGAATCTTATTAAATCTTTCCTTTCTCATTGCACTCAACCCGAGGATCGAGAAACTCTTGCCTTCGAAGTAAAATATCGAGGAAAAGTATTCACTGTTACACATTTTAGGATTGCTTCCCTAGTTAAGGTACCCGTATGTATGAAACAATCTGCTAATCTAGAGATGACAACAGAATAATTTGGACTCAATTCCTTTGCAATGGTCGGAATGTCGAATGGAGCAAAGGAAATGCTCTTCGAGCTTCGGATATGTCAAATGACTACCGAATCCTTCACCTCATCTTTGTTTTCAATGTGTATCCCTGCTCAGGCAATTACAATGAGCTCACCCCATTTATGGTTGAGATTCTCTATAAACTTGGGAAGGGGGAGCCCATGTGCCTTCCAACCATGATTTTTCATCAAATTGTCTCCGCTTTTAAGTCCAATACCTCTCGGATACCATTTGGTCGGTTGCTCTATCGTTTAGACAACCAGTTTGGCGTAAAAGGGGATAAGGGCAAAATGCTCACCGCACCAAAATTCATAGCCAATAGTCTTAGGAGGATGAAGCTCTCCTCTGGGCAAGGATCAAGGGACCAAGCTGAATATGAAGAAATCCGAGAAGATGCTCTTGACCCCACTAAAGGAGCTGCTACCCCACAATCACCACCTACTGCTCCTATGACTTCTTAAGAAGACATTCTCTTAACCATTAGATAGCAACATGTGCAGATCATTGAGTGTCAGTCTAGGTTGGGGAGGATGGTTTAGTTCATGGGAGAAGCCATTCACTCCCTACAACGGACTGTGCAGTGGATTGTGGCTCACTTGTCATGCCATCAGGATGATACTATGTAACTGGGCTGATTAGCTCATCTTAGTTTACTGTTATCTGTGGATGTGATATGGTTATTACTTTTTGAACAATTTCTTTTAGACTTCAATCCCAACACTTTTTGAACTTGGGTGATGCTGTTCATGCTCTAATTCCACCCAACTCAGTGTTTCATAGGTCAAACTGACATCTAAGCATACAATTTTGTTAACTACTTAGGCTTTACATTAATCTAATGATACTCTTTTGTCTCAGTTCAGTTATATTTTGTTTACAGTTCTGTTAGCCTCTTAACTACGATACACAACATGCTCATATTTGCACATCTTTGTCTTACATAATTGGAACATCCATGTTGTTATTGACCTATTTATTGTGGACTAACCCTTTGTTAACTACTTACAAAAAAGGGGAGATGAATCAACTCACCAAAACAACACATTATCTTCTGTAAGGATAGTTCTTCCTATGTTGCAGGTTGATCGTGGAAGAAATTCAGGGGGAGCATTGCTACATTGCATGTCTTAGTGTCTTAGAGTTGTAAAATTTCTATATTGGCATGTAACTTTTATTATTTTGGTATGTCATTGGTATGAACCATAACATTGTCATAAGATATTTTGTTTTGTTACGTAATCGACAAAGGGGGAGATTGTTAGTGCACTCATTCCTGCACACTTATTTGTCAATCATGTGAACCGTTGTGTCAAGTAGTCCAGTGAACCCTTGGAAAATAAAGACCGAAGACGTAACTGGAGCAGAAGCATCAAGCAACACTCACAGGGTAAAAAGGTGCTCCTATGATTCCAACCCTCAAAACAAAACAAACATATACCCTCTAGATGATCCTAACCCAAATAAAAAACCTCATTTAGATAATCCCTTAAGCCATAAAAGTTCATATTTCCTATCTCCTTATATTTGGCCTTAGAAGTTTGAAGTTGCTGAAATAGACATTGAAAACCAACACCCTTTGGTCCGATCGATCATAGCGTCGGTCCGACTGAACATGGCTATTGTAGAATAAAAAACTTAAATAGAAAAATTTGGTCTCTACTTCGGTTGGAGTAGGTCTGACAGAATGGCACCTTCGGTCCGACTGAAACATCCCAAAACTATCCAGCAAGGTTTGAAATTAATTCGGTCCGACTGACTGCAGCTGAAGATAGCCTTGGTTCGACCGAAAGTGAACAAAACTGTCTAGCAAGGTTTGGAGTTAATTCGATCCAACCAAGCAATAATTTAGTTTGACCTACTGCAACTGAAGATAGCCTCGGTCTGACCAAAAGTGACCAGCAACCTGAGGACCTTATTCGGTCCGACCGAGCATCAATTCGGTTTGATTGACGATAGTTCAGTCTGACTGAAGGACCTCTTTGTAGGACCGAAATAGAGCCGTTAGAGATCGGTTGCAACCTATTTCTTATAAAAAGAGCATCTAGATCTTTACAGAAATTATGGATTAAGGCATCCTAGAGTCCTTAGTGCATCCCAAGCTTAACTAAATCATCCTAAGCTCTATTCCTATGAGATTCATATTCTTATCATTGTGATTCCTCACCTTTATAAGCATTCAAAGCTCCTATTAGTGAAGAACATGATCTCAAGCCTTCTCTAGAGCATTGAGACCAGACTTATTGGTATATTCATAGTCTTCATGATACTCTAGACCATCCATCAGTTGAATCTCCTAGGAAATCCACTTACCATCTAGTTAGAGGAGATTTAACCCACTCTCATTACTTTGGTTACCCTAAAGGAGCATCGTATGCAAGGAAATTAATCGTGAAGCTGAAGCATCAGGACAAACACAACATTGTGAGAGTTGATTGAAGCTCAACAAAGTAAAAATCAGGCAACCCATAAGCTGTAACAAGAAGGGTCCATCCACTTACAAGTAAGTACAAGAGTCCAAAAAGTCTAAAACCTCGTCCTTATGTAGGATTTGGTTTCAGAGTTTGTTTCTCAAACTCGCTAAGACCTTTTATAGGCCTTCGACGAGAGAATACGTATAGTGTCCTTGTGTAGGACCTAATGCCTTGTGTAGGTGTATGTGATAGCCTTGGGTAGGCTTGAATGAGTGCCTTGTGTAGGCAATACCTTGTGTAGGTTGTAAAGGTTTGAGGTAAACCTGATTTAAAACCTTTTTTATAGTGAAATCCAGCACACTCTAGGAGAGAGTGAGTCTACCGGAAGTGGAGTAGGCACATAGCCGAACCACTACAATGCTTGTGTTTGGGATTGACATTTCTACATCTATTTAATTCATGATCATATGTTTGAATGCTTAGATATGTATGCATGATAAGATGCATGCTTAGAATTAATAAGTAGCATATTCCATTCACACATGTTCACCATGCTATAGATTAGTTGATTGATTGATATATCTTTAGAAGTCTGTGAGATTGGATCCTCTATTGCCTTTAGAGTTAGATTGCTTTGCTTAGTTTAACTGGAGATTAGTTTAAGCTTTACAATAAGGATTTTAAATTGACATAATTATTGAAAAGTCCTATTCACCCCCCTCTAGGACCTTAATCATACATTCATACTTCAATAGAACCGGTCTAAACCTTTTTCATACTACAATTTTCTTAGTTGTTTTTATGTTTTATTTAAGAGTTCTTAGTTCAATCATGTCTATGGTTGGCTAAATATCTTAGCTAGGGCTAAGAGGTGAAACTTGTAGCTTGATTGGAATGTTTACTTTGCTTTGATTCTTATTTATGTTAAACTTCATTGATTTCTAATTAATTTTAAAGAATATTTTTAGTTTTTAATGGTTTATTGTGACTCAAATTACAGTAGACACTGCGATAGCTTTGAGTATCTTCTTTTCTTATTTGAGATTGTGGGATTGATAAATCTCGTTGTTTGCCATTGTCTCATGGGCATGGTTTAGTGACGGAATCTTTTCCAAATCTTCACAATCCTCATCCATTGAGGCTAGTTCAATGAGAAGTTCAGAGATTTGATCATCTCTCTTTCCAATTAGATAAGATAGGACTCTGATTCCAATTGGATCTCTTGAATCAAGTAAGGTAGCATTTCAATAACTACAAGTGGATCCTTGGCACCCTAGTTGCCACCTTTAAATTCACAAGTTTCAATTACATCAGTCACAATTACTCTCTAATATTTCAGATTTAGATTTAGATCTTATTCTAGTTCTGGTTCTAATAACTTTTAAAAACGTATAAGATTAGTCCTTATGGATTCAACCTTAGGTCTCACCAAGATTATAACTATATCGCAACCCTACACTTGGGGTTGTGAACAAGTTTTTGGCACCATTGTCGGGGACTACGGTTGCATTTTTTTAAATTTAATTAGTTTTAGAATTGGGTTAAGATTATGATTAACTTTCTATTTTATTTCTAGGTTAGGAATTTTTCTGAACTTTTTTTTTAGAAACCAACCTTGTTCTCTATTTTGTAGGATCCTAACCTAACATCTCCTATCTAGTAACTTCGTTCTAACTCTCTCTCTCTCTCTCCCTTCTTATTTGCTATAATTTTCAATTCTTAGATTTTAGGTTAGATTTTGTACTTGAAAGCTAAGAGTGTTTCATGCCCAAGTGGGTTCGTAACAACACTCTACGTCTTTTGAGTGGAGGATTAATCGAAGGGCTGCTTATCCGTTACAGGACTAGACACCATTTGTGATCCTCAAAGTCAATAAAAGTGATGGCTGCTAATCAACCTCAACCTCCAGTTGAGGAGGCTCATGATGAGAAGGAGGTGCATCATGCAGCCCCGCCTCGTACTTTATGAGACTATTTACAATCGGAGGGAGTGAGCACACCTTCCTGTAAGATTTTTTTAAAAAATACAGAAAATATGGATATCAAGCCTGGAGTAATCCAACTCCTTCCAAAGTTCCATGGACTTAAAACTAAAAGTCCGTATCTACATTTGAAAGAGTTTGAAGAGATAATAGCCACTTTATATTTTCCTAATGTGTCTGAGGACATGATTAGGCTGAAACTCTTTCCTTTCTCCTTAAAAGAAAAACCTAAGATGTGATTGCATTCACTACATCCACAATCTATTGACAGATGGAATGAAACAACAAGGGAGTTCAGAAAGAAATTCTCCCCATATCATAAGACGAACACTATCAGAAAGTCGATCATGAACTTCATCTAAAAGGAAGATGAAATATGATCTTGTCAGTTCATGCCCACAATATGGTTTTAAAACGTGGCGCATAACAAATTTCTTTCATGAAGAACTGACATCTTCCATGCGCCATTTCATTGAAACAATGTGCATTGGGGAATTCATGAACAAAGATGTCGATGGTGTGTGGGATTACTTTGATAAACTCGGTGAAACCACACAATCATAGGACATCTCCCCAAGACCTAACACCACTTCTAAGGCTACTCAATCAAAGGAGAAGGGTGGAATACACTTGTTGAAAGAGGAAGCTGATATAAACGCTAAAGTGGCCAATCTCACATGGAAACTTGAGGCCATGAAACTTAAGAAGGATAAGGCTAAGGAAGTTATTTGCGGTATTTGTGCTTGTAATGTTCATACAACTAAAAATTGTCCAACAATACCTACTTTTCAATAAATATTGAATGAGCAATTGAATGCCATGAACAACTACCAATGGCCTTTCAAAGGACACACTTTAAACACATATAATTCAAGTTGGAGAAATCATCCAAACTTCAGTTGGAGGAATGGACAACTGGCTACTCCTCAAGGAATCGCTAACCAATTCTTAAATCAAGGGAAACCTCAAGAGGAATTGGTTCAAAATCCCACACAAACCAAAGAGCTTATCTAGCAAAGTACTCTCCAAGCCTTACAAGAACTTATAAAGGCTATACAAAAGATAGACTCACGCGTTGCGGTTATGGAGAAAGGGATCCTTCCAGCTCAACCTATCCCCAATCCTAAACTGCAATACAGAGTTACTAAACCAAGCTCTTGAAATCCAATGGAGCAAGCTAAGTCTATCACCACTCTTAAGAGTGGAAAAACAATTGACAAATATATTTTGGTAAGGGCTGAAAAGTCTAAGGATCTGGAAGA
Source organism: Magnolia sinica (assembly GCF_029962835.1). Lineage (NCBI taxonomy): Eukaryota > Viridiplantae > Streptophyta > Magnoliopsida > Magnoliales > Magnoliaceae > Magnolia > Magnolia sinica. The sequence continues at coordinate 72,968,820 of NC_080578.1, read as the reverse complement.
AGACACGGATAATAAACCTAACACTACTCCACATGGATTAGAACCGGAACCTCTGAGTAAGCCGATTGCTCCATTCCCCCAGCGGTTGATTGCACCAAAACCTCTAGCCAACTCATAGGATATTCTAGAGGTGTTGAAACAAGTGAAGGTCAACATCCCTCTTCTAGATGCTGTAAAACAAATTCCTTCATATACCAAATTTCTAAAAAAGTTAGTGCCATCCTCAAGCAAAATGTGCCATAAAAATATAAAGATCCAAGTAGCCCAACTATCACTTGTGTAATTGAGAATCACCAAATTGAGAATGCACTTCTTGGCTTAGGGGTGAGCGTAAATCTAATCCCTTACTCGGTCTACTAACAACTGGGTCTAGGTGAATTAAAACCCACCTAGACCACATTACACCTTCTTGATCTCTCAGTTCATGTGCAATAGGGATAATTGAGGATGTATTAGTTCAAGTTGATAAATTCTACTATCCAGTAGATTTTATCGACCTAGATACTCAGCTCATCGCAAACATGAGCACTCAAATCCCTGTCATACTTGGCCGCCCGTTCCTTCCTACATCTAATGCTATCATCAATTGTAGGAATGGGGTCATGAATTTGTCTTTTGGAAATATGACATTGGAGATCAATATCTTTTTCAACATGAGTAGACAAGTAGAGGATGATGACGAGGCCCATGACATTAAAATGATAGACTCTTTTATGGAAAATAAAGCTCTGATGGCCTTATCTTTTGACCCTCTAGAGACATGCTTGACCCACACCATTGATTTGGATCATGACATGATTAGGGAGATGGATGTCTTGCTTGATGCTGCACCGGTACTTGAAGTTAACCGGTGGAGGCCATAATTTAGAAAATTGCCTGAGACTGATGTTAGGCCTCTACCATCTAGCCTTAAAGCACCGAATGTTATGTCATGCCCCAAACTTGGGGGCCAGGCTCACAAAATTTCTTACCGCCAAATTCGGCACTGATAGCCTCCGTAGTACCTATTCTCGACTCCTAATACTCATATACCAAGTTCTGATCCTAGGATGCTACAAGGAGGATTTTCAACATACATTTATCTCATAAGAAGCATAACCATAGCATAACCTAGACACAAACATAAAACACCATCACAAAATCCACCATGATAAAAAACTTTTAAGTACAATGCATAAGGGAAATACAATGTCAATATCAAAAGCTCCATAAGGTCAGCGGCACGCTCCTGATTCAGTGCTGCTACGGCGTTCTAGCGTCATGTGCACGCAACGATCGTGCATAAGCTTATAGAAAGCTTAGAGGGTGGTGTAAGTGTGTGCGCAAGGTATATGCTAAGAATGCAATATCAAAGTAATGAGAAAACATGCTGGTAAGTCCATAAATGCTATCAGCCATACCAAGGCTATACGATGCAAGGCCTACATGGCCAATGACATATGCAAGGTGTAACTTAAGTATACCAATCCTCATCTGAATCCACATATCAATATAACTCATCTCTAAAATATAATATATCAGTACAGTTCACCTCTAGAACATCACTGGGGTCTAGTACACTCTACACTAGATCTCCACCCCAACTAGACACGCAACCATGCAAGTGGAAGAGACCTCACTACCTGCCTAGCTAATAGTCAGCCAATATCTATTCGGCACATTGATAGGGGACCCATTTACGAGCTGGTCAAACTCAGCCTAGCTTTGCCCCTACCCTTGGGTGGATAAGGCTACACCCCCTTCTAACTGACCACAACACAGTGAGAGACATGGCCTAATGGTATTCGGCACTCGTGCGCTCATACGTCCACTCGGTCCTGACGTTGGAGCATCCTCTTAGTATCATAAGGGTTTAGAGACTTTCACCCAGGGACATCCATAGTGCCCCAATGCTAGGACCAAAATATTTTTGGTGTCAAATCCTACCATCCACGATATGCTCATGGAGGCCACAACCTTGATGTTGCTAGGGCATATAGTGATCATATCACACAATGCAAGATGCATGAGTCATATTATCCAGTCATGCATAAATCCTACGCATACCATGTGCTCATGAGGGGTAACTCCGTCTATCAGGGAGTCTCAAAAGCAATCAGCCCAATGACACATGTTATGATCAATCACTCTTTATAACAAGCATGCAAAGGTTGCGTTTGGGCATGTATCATGATGCTATGCTAAGCATGTTATCAGTGTGTCCTACTAGACCAGGTACACCTGCATGATTATCAGATATAAATAATAATCACCCCAAACCCATGATAGGGGTCTATAGAAGAACGGTGGATCTCGTCTAGAACATCAAGATCAATTCTAAACTGTGGATATACCAAATCTGATACCACATATTCATCCATCTACAGCAAGGGGTGAATCACACAATAAGTGGGCTTCCTCACTCACGCTATCATATAGCCGGCTGGGCTTCCTATGGGCCCAATATGCACAAGTTGGGCTTCAAGGTTTGGATAATACTACTAGCATCAATGGGGGCCCAATGGTTTGGGGTTAGCCCAATAAAGTGAGATGGGTCATACTAATAACGGTGGGGGCCCAAAGATTTGAGTTAGCCCACTAAGGGTGGATGAGAATGGGCCTAACAATGGGCCTTAGGGAGTTACAATGTGGACATTTAACCATCATTGTTCCCAAGGTAATAGGCTTACCAACGGGCCCTAGGGAAGTTACAATGTGGACATTTAACCACCATTGCTCCCAAAGTGTGGCCCACTTAGATCTTATCCTATAATGGGGCCCATAGCCCTAATACTAGCTAGGAATGGATGGGCATCATAAGCATTATCACATACATCATGGTGGATCACACATCACAATTGGACCTCATCAATGAGCCTCATCACAAGGGCCTCATACACATCACAACGGGCATCACATAAGGGTCTTATGTACATCACAATGGGCCTCACACAAGGGCCTTACATACATCACATTAGGGCTCACACAAGGGCCTCATATACATCACATTGAGCCTCACATAAGGGCCTCACATACATCATATTGGGCCTCATACAAGGGCCTCATATACATCACCATGGGCCTCATATACATCACCATGGGCCTCACATACATCATATTGAGCCTTATGGGGCAGCCCATGATCCAACAAAATGGATGGGAAGCATATACGCACAACAAGGTGGGCCCTTCACATGCAACAGGTGGGCCTCACCAGACGGACAACATAGATATACAACGCATACATTTCGGTGGGCTGCCTGCCCTGAATGGTGTGGATAAAATACATCAGGGTGGGCCGCTGCCCTGGACGGTGCAGATCAAATACATTATGGTGGATCCCATCGTCCCAAACAGCTGGACGGTGAGGATGATACACATACATCATTGTGGGGTCCATGTCCCATGTCCAAGCACTGGACAGCGTGGATAAAACACCTACATCAGGTGAGGTCCATGGATGGACAGTGTGAATATAATACTTACATCAAGGTGGGTCCATGGACACGTGGCCCACCAACCAGTGGTCTGGACGATCTGGATTACCCACCATCTCACCTGCTGGATGGTGGGATATAAAATATGCATCAAGTGTGTCCCACCGTCTAAGGATGGATGGTGAAGATAAAGCCCATACAATACGTCAGGGCCCTACCATCTGGATGGTGTGGTTAAAACAGATACATTACGTGGGTCCACATGTGTGGCCCACCAACTTTGGACACAAGCCGATATTCATATTTTACCTTCATCCAGGCCTGTCCAGGAGGGACGGCCAGGTGGCTGGACGGATGGCAGGATTAAACACTTGCATCACGTGGGTCCCACATCTAGCCACAGGATGGTGTGAGTCCAACATACATCAAGGTGGTGGGTCACCCCACTATCACAGGAAGACCAAGCTAATATGAAAGTATTACTCCATCAAACATTCAGCAACATGGGCTTAAAAATTTAGACATTAAGATGTTGCTGCTTAGTGTAGCGCATAGGTTGCTGGACAGCAAGAAAATTCATCACATAGATCAAGATAGGGCCACCTAGATGGGCCACACACACCCAGATAGAGCTTGTGTTTGAATCAAACCTTACATGCAACATAAGACAACAAGGTGGGCCAGCTTGTGTCTAGATTTTTGGACAGCAGGACCATCCCACCCTGATGGACGGTTTGGATGTGCTGAGCACATCAGGTGGGTCACATCCATCAGGGAAAAAGAGAGAGAAGTAGAGAGAGAGAGAGAGAGAGGAAGGTTGGCTAAAGGGAGGGGTCTTCGCCACTATGAGCCTCTCCAAACAAATCCAAACCATACATCATGGGCCCTACATCCAAAAAAATTGAGGTGGGGATGCCATCCCCACTATGAAATCAAGGTCTTTATGACCTATTAAAGCCATAGATTTAAATGAAACATCATGATGGGGTCCATGGAGAATGACATCATCATGGCTCATGCATGCAACAAGGGTGGGCCATTGGCCACACCTAAGTGGTCAAGTAGGATCTTCACCATTGATTGGTGGGTCCTACATGCCCCCATGTAAGAAAAATTAAAGATTTAGGTAAGAAAACATCAAAACTAACCCTAGAGAAGCACCCACCTTGGATCTTCTACTTCTTTAACCCTTAGGTTCTAGTGCTTTAAAGGAAGGGATTTAATAGTTGAGATGGGCTTGAGATGGTTGGATTAGAAGGAATAAGCTTGGAAGAGGGCTGGATATAGGAGTTCTCTCATGGACATTGGGAGCTTTCTCTCTTGCAATAGATGAGAAATGAGGGAGAAAGTGAGGGAGAGAGAGAGATGCAGGGAGGAAATTGTAATACCCGTATCCTAGTCCGTACCATTCCGTGAACTCACACGGTCCTCCTGGTCGAATTTCGACGACCCACGACCTGTAATCGGCATTTGCGCGTGACCTTGAGTCATACCGTGTCAACCCAAGTCAGCTCGACCCGAGACTTGTACCTTAGCGACCATGCCGTCACCACGGTTCCAACGCCGCATCTCGCGCACTGATGCGATACCTGGGCTAGGAGATGTGGGCCCGCATTTATTTCAAAGAAAACACCGCGTAAGAGAATCTCTACCAAATGTCAAATCAATCCCATCAATCAATCAAGTACAACACTCATCCCTCTCTCACCCAAAGTCAAAGCAACCCATACCTAGTCAAGTACACCCATCACTCACCCATCACGCTCATCCCTCTCACTTTTACATCATCTCTCTCTCTCTCTCTCTCTCTCTCTCTCTCTCTCAAACCATTTCTCAAGCAACCCAAGAGAGGGAGCTAAATGTCCAAGCTTCTCATGGAGAGCTATAGTGTGGCCCACTTCTTACCACCCTATCTCCCATCTTAGCCATCCAAACTTCATCATCCTCTATCAAAATCGAAGCTTAGGAGCTAAGGAGTCCATGGAGCTAAAGAAGAAGATGATCGGTGGGTGTTCATAACATTAGATCTTGATTTTGATGTAAGACCCACTTGTAATTGGCACCCGTTTTGATGTATGTGTTGTAGATCCTAGAGGGGCCCATAGTGGCGGGGTCCCTCATCCCATTGTTCTCTCCCCCTTTCTCTCTCTCTCTCTCTCTCTCTCTCTCTTTTTAATGGTGTTGATAATATATGTATGGCCCACCTGATGATCCATGCGTGGGACGTTGATGTCTAGAATTTATGGACAATCTGTATGGGCTGGATGTCCAACTATGGGCCGCCACTATCCAGCAGTAGCGGCCCACCTTGCTGCCGACTAGCGTGGATGAAGGGAAACCCAAATATCAGCTTCGATACAAGCTGTTGGTGGGCCCACACGTGTGGACCCACCTAATTCATGTATTTTTCTAGACCGTCCACGGCCCACCATGATGTACATGTAGTCCCACTTGAGGAGATCCACACTATCCACTATTGAGACGCTGGGAACCCCACCTGGACGCTGGGCTATATTGAATAATAATAATAATAAATGATAATATACTTTATATATATATACACATGATATATATACATATATATATGTGGTGGGCCCCACGTGGGACCCACCTGTCTGGAAATGGATTTGCTGGAGTACCTCCACCAGCTATCTAACTATTATATTACGTCAATGTGGGTCCAATCATAAGGTATCTATTAATCCAAGCTGTCCATCTTCAAGACGTGTGGACCCCATTGGATGTAAGTGTTTTATCCATTCTGTTCATCAGTAGGACATGGGCCTCACCTGGATACATGATGCATCCACGCCATCCACCTTGCTGGGCGCCCGAGCAAGGCCCACCCACCGTTCATCTGAAAGTAGGGCCCACCTACTGGTGTATGCAGGGCCCACTTGCTGAACATATTAGGCCACATGTTGGCTGTGCATGGCCCACTTGTTGTATGGCCCATTGTGATATATATGAGGCCCGATATGATGTATATGCGTCCCATGTGATGTGGCCCATTGTGATGTATTTGAGGCCCGTGGATGTAGCCCATTGTGATGTATTTATGGCCCATTTGATGAGGCCCGATATGATGTATTTACGGCCCACATATTGCGGCCCATTTGGTGTATACGAGGCCCATATAATGCGGCCCACTTGACGTATATTAGCCCATTGGTGCGGCCCATATAATGCGGCTCACTTGACATATATTGGTCCATTGGTGTGGCCCATATAATGCAGCCCACTTGACGTATATTGGCCCATTGGAGTGGCCCATATAATGTGGCCCACTTGATGTATATTGGCCCATTGGTGCAGCCCATGTAATGCGGCCCACTTGATGTATATTGGCCCATTGGTGCAGCCCATGTAATGCGGCCCACTTAATGTATATTGGCTCATTGGTGCGGCCGGTGGATACGGCCCACTTAATGTATGTGAGGCCCATTGGTGCGGCCCATGTGATGTGGCTCACTTGATGTATATGAGGTCCATTGAGATGGATTTGAGGCACATGGGTTGAGGCCCAATGTAATTTATATAAGGACCATTAGTGAGGCCCGACGAGACATATGTGAGGCCTTTGTGTGGCGCCGAATGTGTCGTATATGAGGCCCATTGCGATGTGAGATTCTACCATGATATATGTAATGATGTTTATGATGGCCATACCTTGGGAGCAATGATGGTTTGATGTCCACATTGTAAGAGCAATGATGGTTAAATGTCTGCATTGTAACTCTCCCCAGGGCCCATTGTTAGGCACATACTTGTTGTGTGTAGGCCGTCTAGGCCCATCTTCATTATGAATAGAGTCCATCACCATATAACATACTTAGTATAGCTCTATGATTTATGCTCATATGCATCATATGTATGCTTGATATGATGAGTGACTGATCATAGCATATGCCTTCGGGTAGATTGTTTATGGGGCTCCCTGATAGGCTGAGTTGTCCCACATGAACGCGTGGTATGCGTAAGATTGCTGCATGACTGATAGCGTGATTCATGCACCTCATATTTGTATGACATGATAACTGTATGCCCTAGCGACATCAGGACTATGGCCTCCACAGGCATATCGTGGATGGTAGGATCGGATACTAAAAATACTGTTACTAGCATCGGGGTGCCATAGATGTCCCTGGGTGAAAATCTCTTAACCCGATGGTACTAGAGGATGACTCCAACATCAAGACTGAGTGGATACATGAGCGCACCAGGGCCGAATACTAAGAGGTCGCATCTCCCACTATGTCATGGTCGGTTAGAAGGGGGTGTGGCCTTACCCGTCCAAGGGTAGGGGGCATTGCTAGGCTGAGTATGACCAGCTCGTAAATGGGTCTGCTATCGACGTGCCGGATAGGTATTGGCAGGCTATTGGTTAGGCGGATAGTGAGGTTTCTTACGCTCACTTGGACTACATGCCTGAGAAAGGGGCAGTGTCATTTGGAGTGTATTAAACCCTAGTGATTGTCCAGAGTGAGAATTGTACTGATATTTGATGCTCTAGTGATGAGCTGCATTGGTATATGGATTCGGATGAGGATTGGCATATTTGAGTTACATCTCACATCGCATGGTCTTGATATAACCGATAGTATTCATGTCTTGCACTGTATAGCCTTGGTACGGCTGATTGCATTCATGTACTCATCAGCATGATTCCGCATTACTTTGATATTGCATTCTGAGCACGCTCATATTGCGCACACACTTACACCACCCTCTAAGCTTTCTATAAGCTTATGCATGATTGATGCGTGCAAGTGACATTAGGACACTGCAGAAGCATTGAGATTGGAGTGTGCAGTAGACTTTTGGAGCTTTCGATTCTGTTATTGTATTTCCCTTTATACGCATTGTACCTTAAAGTTTTTGATTGTAGTAGATTTTGTGATGGTGTCTTGGTTATTGTTCGTGGGTTATGCTTATGGTTATGCTTATTGTGAATCAAATTTAAGTTAAAAATCCTCCTTGTCAGATCCTAGGATCGGAGCTTGGTGTATGGGTGCCGGGAGCTGAGAATAGGGTACTATGGAGGCTATCGGCTCCAGATTCGGCGATCAAAAATTTTGTGAGCCCGGTTTTCAAGTTTGGGGTGTGATAGAAGTCATCAAATCAGGCCCATTGAAACGTTTATTTTCCAATCTGATCATAAGGTCACAAATACCTAAATTAAGAGGGAAAACAAATTCCCTATTGGTCCAAAACTTTCGTGACCCTAAAAGGGTTTCAATGGTAGACATTCAATCCCCCCTGTGTTGCAGTGTGGTCCACTTAATAAACAACATGGATAAAATACATATATCATGTGTGGGCCACACATATCTTGCTGACATCATGGGGCCCACTCGCCAAGCTTTCTATAAACTTATGCATGATAGATGTGTGCAGGTGGTGTTAGGTCGTAGCAGTGTTAAGCTTGGAGCGTGCAACTATCTTTTGGAGCTTTAATTTTTTATTTATGTATTTCCCTTTCAGCACTGTATTCAATTATTTATATTAGTCGATATGTGATGATGATGTTGCCTTTGTGATTTGGGTATACTTGTGGTTATGCTTCTTACGAGATAAATGTACGTTGAAAATTCCTCCTTGTAGGATCCCATGATCGAAACCGGGTGTATGGGCGCTGAGAGTCGAGAATGGGGCACTACGGAGGCTGTCGGCATCGGATTCGACGATCGGGAATTCCGTGAGCCCATTTTTTGAGTTTAGGGTGTGACAGAAATGATTACATCATAAGAGGTGTAAGAGCAATGATAGATTTGTAAGAAGGCATGGGACTAGAAAAGGAATGCTTGGAATGATTATGTGTAAGAAACATAGGGCTAGGGTGACATCATCCTACCTTAGGTAGGGTAGGGTGATGTCTGAAAGTGCCCTGGTTTGTCAATTAGCATGAGTGTTGAGTCAGCTAGACAAAGAAGCCCCATAGGAAGATTAATTAAGCGTCTTCCTCAACTGGATGTGTGCCCAAACTTGTCATAGGTAAATCTTAGCCTCACATCCCATGTCCTAAAATACCAGGTAATTAAAACCCTTAAAATTGGATAGAACATCCTAGGGTTTTTGGCTAGAAAACTTTTTTCAAAAATAGGAAAATCTTTAAGTTTTCTACCTTTGTCGATTTATCGATACATAGCTTGATGAAATCGAAAACTGTTATCGATGTCCTCAAAACTCACTCGATATTATCAAAATGAGGACATAAGATGTCGAGCAACCACAAAGATCTTTGGACTGAATTATCGATGTATCAATAGACGGTTCGATATCATCAAAATTTGAATCTCGAGTCCATCGAAGTCAACTCGATAAAATCGACATCAGGTCAGTTGTGTCCAAAATGCTACTAAGGAAAATCATGTAATCCTCGATATATCGAAGAGCTCCTTGATATTATCGAAATTCAAATCTCGATGATATCGGAAGCCCTGCGATGAAATCGGTCTGGGACACAAATCTATCCAGCAAATCTTCAGGTTATTTCTCTTGGATCGAGGGTCACTCGATAAAATCAATATTCAAATATCGATCATATTGAGGCATGGTCGATGTCATTGAAAGTGGACAAAAACTATCCAGCAAGCTTATAGGAAAATTCCTTATAATTATCGATGAATCAACACTGCCCTCGATATCATCGATATTCAGATTTTGAGGATATCGAGTGATGCTCGATCATATCATATACCTTAAATATTTCAATGGTAAGTGCTCTCACATTTTCAAATATCGAGGAATCGAACCTCGTGTCGATGAAATCGGAGTTCGAAATCCGATGACATCGAAGCATGTTCGATTTCCTTGACTAGTTGGCAAAAGATTTCAAAAGCGTTTGACAGTTGAGTTTATGTCATCGAGCGGCCAATCAATGCTATCGAGAGTATACACATGATGATATCGACCCTGCTCGATGATATCGAACCCTGTAAAAAATGTGACCATTTTATATCCATTGGAACCTTTTACCTATTTAACGAGAGCTTGCCCTTGGTTGTTGGTAGAGAAAACAGAGAGTGCTTTTGTGTGTTTTAACCCAGATCATATACCCTAAGCCTTTTCTCTCATAGAAGTTCATCCTCCAATCCACCCTCATCATTGACATTCAATAGAGTGGATTGGGGAATGAACTTCTGCATTCAAGGATCCTGCAGCTACTACCTTAATGGCAAATCACAAAGCTGGGATGCCTTGAATGCATAGATGATTGGAATTGCTCTATCTCCCTTATAGGAAAACATTTAATAGAGTAGGATTCCATCATAGCCTTGACCCAACTTGTAGCCATGTATTGGTACATCATCTGAGTTGCGGTTCAAGGAAGCTGAAGATTCTTTGTCATCAAAGGAGGAGATCTTCGACAACGCGCTGAATGGGGCTCATCTATTTATTTGTAAGTCATTAGAGTCCAGAGGACCCTTGTAATTATCCCTTTTATAGGATTGGGTCTAAAGTGTTTCTCACCCCTTGCAAGTCCTCATAGGAGGCCCCCGGCGGGTGTTTACGTGGGGGTGCTTTGTGTTGACCCTTGCTCTGTGGAGAGTATAAACTCTTAGGTCCTTGACCTATGTGGTCTAAAACTTGGGTGCTTTGTGTTGACCCTTGCTCATGGGAGTATAAACTACTGAGGTTCCTTGTGTGGATCCTTAGCCTGTGTAGCCTAAAAGTTGGGTGTTGTGTGTTGACCCTTGCTCATGGGAGCATAAACTATATCATGTAGACACGTTGTGTCAGCCTAAGTGTAAGTTGTACTGGTTAGAGGTGAACCTGATTTAAAACTTCAGTTTGAGGTGAACCTGTTGTGAAACCTCCTTTAGTGAGATCCGGTACACTCAAGGGTTGAGTGAGTCTGCCGGAAGTGGAGTGGACAAGTAGTCAAACCACTATAAAAATGACTGTGTTTGAGATTGCTATTGTCTTCCATTACTTATGTGATTTTCTTAAATGCTTTCGTATTTGATTATCTAAGATCATATCTCACACACAGTCACATCCATCATAAACTGTGATTGACATCTTTTTTATCTTACAAATAGTTTTATGATTGGATCCTCTATTTGGCTTGGAAGCCATTAGAGTTACTCTGAAGAAATCCTGATGCATGCATATTTACTCAAGATAAGATTGATAGGATTTAAAATAACCATAAAATATTAAAAAGTCCTATTCACCCTCCTGTAGGACATCTTGGTGTATTCCCACTTCAACTAAAGCGGTCATTATCGCAATTTCAATTGGTATCAGAGAGGGTCTCTCTTAAGGGCTTCACTGCCTAGATAGTGATCTTGACTGAAGTTGGTAATATGGCCAAAGGAGAGGGCTCATCGGTCACTAGACCTCCAGTATTTGATGGATCAAATTATGCATACTGGAAGGCTAGAATGCATTACTTTTTGAGATCTTTGGATCATGATGTTTGGGACATTGTTGAAAGAGGATATGTGCCACCAACCGAACAAATAGTACTTAAAAATGACATAGCTATCACCAAACCAAAATTCAAAGAGATGTGGACAACATTCGATAAAGGAAAAAAACATCTGAAGCTAAAGCTATGAATGCTATCTACTGTGTTGTGTCCCAAGAAGTTTTCAATCAAATTAGTATGTGTGTGACAGCCAAAGAAGCATGAGACTTGCTGGAAACAACCCATGAAGGAACAAGCACTGTGAAGAGTTCCAAACTGCAATTTCTCACATCACAGTTTGAATGTCTCAAAATGGAAGAGCATGAGACCTTCATGGAGTTTTTCACAAAACTGAACATCATTTGCAACTCCATGAGTGGATTAGGTGAAAAAGTTTCGGTCCCAAAAATCTATAGGAAAATACTAAGATCATTACCGTAATGGTTTAATCCTAAAGTAACGACCATTGAAAGTAGAATAACTAGTAGGTTCCCTACAAACATTTAAACTACACTTCAAACACACCCCTAAATCCAAAACTACTGTCCTCAAAACTTCAAAGAATACAACAAATGAGGACTCTGAAAGTGAAAGAGAAAACGAACATGAGGAAGTGGCCTTGTTAGCACAACGGTTCAGAAAGTTCTTTCAGAAAAATTGTGGCCGTCCATTTAAAGGAAGATAGGTGGACAACAAACATTTCATAGGTAAATCTAGTAAAAAGTCTAAGGAACCACAATGTTATACTTGTCGAAAGTGTGGACACCTGTCTACTAAATGCCCAAATAGAAAAATCAAAGGAAAGGCAATGACAGCCACATGGGATGACACGGAAGAGTCAAACTCAAAATGTAGTGACTCAGAGAGCGATGGAGACCAGAAATCTCTGAAAGTTCTTATGGTCTCTACTGCCTCAACTATTCCCATCGAAACTATGAATGATGAAGAGCTGCAGGCCACTGAATTATTTTCATCAGATAATAAGAAAACTGAGAAAGAAGAAGAAGAACAGGATAAACTACAGGATGCTTACAATTAACTTTACATTCATAGCATCAATATCCTTAAAAGACTTGGAATAGCTGAAAATAAAAATGAATTGCTGCAAAAAGATCTGGATAAAACATTGAAAATCAATACACACCTAATTAATGATTTACAGCAATACCACTCAGATAATAATAGACTAGAAAGAATCAATATCTTCCTTAAATCCGAGTCTAAAAAACCAAACAAACAGGTTGAGCTATTAAAAGATAAGAACATGCTCTTTCAAAATAAAAATCACACACTCCTGTTTGATTTAGAAGAATCCAGAAAATCTACTAAGCTAAACTATAAATTTTTCCAGAGTCGTGAGAAATTAGAAAAACTCTGAGGGATGGGAAGACCTGGAAAAGACAAAAGTGGCTTTGGATATGATAAGTTCAAGACAAAATCTGGAAATGCAGCACCAATGGCTGAAAAATCTGCTGCATTAGGAAGTAAAACAAGAACTGCTCCTGTTTGTCATTCATGTGGTGATTCTGGTCATTATAAGTTTGAATGTATGTCTCCTATGAGGAGTCAACACAACTGAAAAATCTGTTGCGTTAGGAAGTAAAACAAGAACTACTCCTATTTGTCATTCATGTGGTGATTCTGGCCATTATAAGTTTGAATGCATGTCTCTTATAAGGACTCAACACAATTCTAGTCAAAATCATACTGGTAAATACAAACCAACCAGAAGAACAATATAAAATGTCAGGAGTCCACCTAGGAATATGGATAGAGGAAATACACATCCATCACTACCTAGAATGACTAACAGAATGAAAGAGTTATTGAATCAAGTGGCTAAATTAAACAAGAAAACTAATGAATGTATGAGACAAGGAAACATGATTCAGTTACCTAACTTGATAAAAGAAATACAAACTACCATAATAAAAAATCCTGTCACAAAATGGGTAGTGAAAGAAAAGAAAAATTGCCTTGTTACTCACTCAAATCATATAACAGGCAATGATGCTAAGTGGTACTTGGATAGCGGGTGCTCCAGACATGTCACGGGTGACAAATCTCTCCTTACAAATTATTCAAATCTTGATGATGGGATAGTCACCTATGGAGACGGAAGCACTGCTAAGGTAATTGGATAAGGAATTATCAAATGAATAAATCTGCTCAAAAATGAGAATGCCTTTTGCAAAAAGGATTGACGCATAATCTTCTGAGCATTTCTCAAATATGTGACAATGAGCATGTGCTTACATTCAACAAATGCAAAATCCTAAACCGATCGGGTAAATTAGTGATGAAGGGTTATTCGCACAAATAACCACTACTATGCCATTAAAGGCAAAGGAAGGGCTGATCCATATGCTTAGAAACATTTGAGCATGGAAAAACATGTCCAGTTCATGCATCTGGATCTGGATAGATGTTGAAAAGATACAATTTTGATGAACTTTTAACGATACATCTAAGGTTCCCCACCTCAATCTTTTTGTATATAAACAACCTGATGTTTATAATTTTGGATTGTACAATGCTTGTACAAATTTTTACTGTGTATACTGGTTGATATAAAGATATACTATATTATGCATGGAAGATTGTCGAAATGCTAAAAAATGAATAATATACACCTTTGATATGTCTATCGATAAATCATGTGGACTCTCGATTAAATCAACCAAGAATCGATATCATCGACGCCTCTTTGGAATGGGAAGAGTCACATGATCAAAAATGTTATCGAAGACAGCCTCGATAACATCAAATTGAGTTTATCGATATCATCGAAACAATGTTCGATGATATCGAAGTGTGTCGCTCGATAAAAGGCGGTCGAGCGGAAAAATGGCATTTCACTTCTAAAAATCATTTTTCTTTCTTCCCTGCTTGTTCCTCTCATCCGATCTGCACGAAGCTTCACCATGGAGTCCTAGACGTCACTCAAATCAGGTAATACCCCTTTCATTTCCTCTTTACATCAAGATTCCATCTTGCACTTTTTGGGTATTTCTTGATTTTTAAGAGAAGTTCTGTCCGTTTATCTCCAAACTCATCAAACCCTTCTCTGTGAGTACCGGTAAATGGGAAAGGACAAAGGAAAATTGTCTGGTCCTGGAGAATCTTTGAGATCCTCCAGAAAAAAGGTTTTTGCCCCAAAGGAAAGGGCAAGGGCTCCTGAACATGGGACTCCTACTCGCCATGGCACAAGGCAGACATCGCGTGGCGGGTCCCAATTTGAAGCATCGGCCCCTCCTCCTGCTAGGGTCAATCTGGCACTAGCCTAATACACTAGAAGGAAGTTACTTCTTGAAAGGAGGGTAGATAGGGAATTTTGGAACCTCTGTTAGCTGAAATTAGCTGGCTACCTCTCCTTGATTTTGGCGGTCCGTGTCACTATGAACGGACCTACAACTTCTGTGCATCCAGTCACTCTCCCGTACTTGAACCTCTGTCCATCACTATTTCTGTTGATGGTGATAATGTAGAAATTACTCATGCATCCGTTGCAAACATTCTTGGCCTTACTCTATCACCCATCAGCCTCCCTAACATGGACCTTGAGAATGTTGAAACTTGGTTCATGGTTACAAAATTTCTCTATCATGGTCGTGATATTCCCTGGTATCAAGGTAATGTGCTAAAAGCAAAATTCATGGAACCATGATACCATATTCTGTAAGGTATCTTCGCCTCCAACATATATCCTCGAAGCACCAATAGTTCGGATCTCACCGGGTTCATGGCCATGTTAGTGTACTCTGTAGCTACAGGGATCAAAATCTGCCTTCCTACTCTGATTGTGCATCAGCTAGTATATGCAATGCATACGTCTCGGGATGTTCACTTGCCCTATCCTTGGATCATTCATAATATGTGCAATGTGATCGGTCTTCCAACAACAAACGATCCATAACTTCCCCTTCAACACTTCAACAAGAAAAACATTAGAAGAATGGATTTAAAGTTCCACAAATTTCCCGAAGACCTACCCGAGGAAGGGATTCACGATTAAGGAGAATGTGGTGAAGGGGCTACTCAAGACGAAGGCGCCGGAATGGCTGAAGGTGACCCTCTCGCGCCCCAACAAGCTCCGTCTCCATCCGACCCTAGGCAAGCTAAACAGTTCAAGCTACATTAGGATAGGATTGGAGCAATGCTACGAGAAGTCACCCGGCTAAAGGAGTTCATGAATGCCAAGTTCACTATCCTGGAACGTCTGGTGAACGGGGTGCAGCAGTCTGTGCTGCAATTGGTAGATCTCATCACCTGCCGTCACGATGACACAACACCATCTTCCTTCGCTCCTCCGCCATAGTGCTGTCATCCGAGAGCTGTCACATACACTCTACTCTCATCTCCGCGTATGGGCATTGGTATCTTTTTGAATGCCCTACACTCACATGAGTGTATATGATAGATTACTAACCTGCATAGACTGACCAGTTTTTTTTTTTTTTATATGTATATGCCCACGGATGGGCTAGATACTTGTGTTTGTTTTTGGGTGCCCGTGGATGGGTTTGATTTTTGTTTTGGTTTGGGATGGAGGTTATACTACGGCTAACCTTGGGCAGTACATATTTTGGATAGTTTGGGTTATGGTTGTTTATAATTCGTATCTATTTACTGTCATGTTTATATTTTACGATCCCATGTTTTATTTGGTTTATATCGACTGTGGTGTGTGATGCTTAATCTTTATCTTCATAATATTTGCTTATTTCACTGCTCTTCTTTGCCTTAATATGCATACATGTTTTTCTATAACGAAATGTTCTTCTACATCTATCTATTATGCTTATCCTTCCTGCATTTTGGTTCTCACATATGCTTCAACTTCAGTCAATATCCATTATTATGTTATCGTTTGCCAATGACTGACAAAAAGGGGGAGAACAAATCCACACCCCTAGACAAAAATTGTGTATATCTGTTTGTGGATGGTGGTGCAGGTGTTAGGGGGATCAGTTGCAAGAAGACAGGGGGAGATTGCTTTTAGGGGGAGAAGCTACTGAATGTGTGTGTGTGTGCAAACTAGATAGCTTTGTAAAATTATGTAAAGTTCATGTACACACAATTTAGGGTGTTAGTCTAGACGTTGTTCTAGGGTGTTTTGGTGTTTTGCCAGGTAATTGACAAAGGGGGAGATTAAAAGTGTCTTGGTTTGTTAATTAGGGTGAGTGTTGAGTCAGCTAGACAAAGGAGCCCCATAGGAAGATTGATCAAGCGTCTTCCTCAACTGGATGTCTGCCCAAACTCGTCACAGGTAAATCTTAGCCTCATATCCCATGTCCTAAAACACCAAGTAATTAAAACCCTTAAAATTGGATAGAACATCCTAGGGTTTTTGGCTAGAAAACTTTTTTCAAAAACAAGAAAATCTTTAAGTTTTCTACCTTTGTCGATTTATCGATACATAGCTTGATGAAATCAAACACTGTTATCAATGTCCTCGAAGCTCACTCGATATTATCGAAATGAGGACATAAGACGTCGAGCAACCATAAAGATCTCTGGACTGAATTATCGATGTATCAATAGACAGTTTGATATCATCGAAATTTGAATCTCGAGTTCATCGAAGTCAACTTGATAAAATCAACATTAGGTCAGTTGTGTCCAAAATGCTACTAAGGCAAATCATGTAATCCTCGATATATCGAAGAGCTCCTCGATATTATCGGAATTTAAATCTCGATGATATCGGAAGCCCTGCGATAATATCGGTCTGGGACACTAATTTATCCAGCAAATCTTCAAGTTATTTCTCTTGGATCAAGGGTCACTCGATAAAATCAATATTCAAATATCGATTATATCGAGGCATGGTCGATGTCATCGAAAGTAGACAAAAACTGTCCAGCAAGCTTATAGGAAAATTCCTTATAATTATCGATGAATCAACACTGCCCTCGATATCATCGATATTCAAATTTTGATGATATCGAGTGATGCTCGATCATATCATATACTTGAAATATTTCAAAGGCAAGTGCTCTCACATTTTCAAATGTCGAGGAATCGAACCTCGTGTCGATGAAATCGGAGTTCAAAATCCGATGACATCGACGCACGTTCAATTTCCTCGACCAGTTGGCAAAAGATTTCAAAAGCATTTGACAGTTGAGTTTATGTCATCGAGCGGCCAGTCAATGCTATCGAGAGTATACACACGATGATATCAACCCTGCTCGATGATATCGAACCCTATAAAAAATGTGACCGTTTTATATCCATTGGAACCTTTTGCCTATTTAACGAGAGCTTGCCCTTGGTTGTTGGTAGAGAAAACAGAGAGTGCTTTTGTGTGTTTTACCCCAGATCATATACCTTAAGCCTTTTCTCTCATAGGAGTTATCCTCCAATCCACCCTCATCATTGACATTCAATAGAGTGGATTGGGGAATGAACTTCTGCATTCAAGGATCCTGCAGCTACTACCTTAATGGAAAATCATTAAGCTAGGATGCCTTGAATGCATAGATGATTGGAATTGCTCTATCTCCCTTATAGGAAAACATTTAATAGAGTAGGATTCCATCATAACCTTGACCCAACTCGTAGCCATGTATTGATACATTATCTGAGTTACGGTTCAAGGAAGCTGAAGATTCTTTGTCATCAAAGGATGAGATCTTCGACAACGCGCTGCATGGGGCTCATCTATTTATTTGTAAGTCATTAGAGTCCAAAGGACCCTTGTAATTATTTCTTTCATAGGATTGGGTCTAAGGTGTTTCTCACCCCTTGCAAGTCCTCATAGGAGGCCTCCGACGGGAGTTTACGTGGGGGTGCTTTGTGTTGACCCTTGCTCTGTGGAGAGCATAAACTCTTAGGTCCTTGACCTATGTGGTCTAAAACTTGGGTGCTTTGTGTTGACCCTTGCTCATGGGAGCATAAACTAATGAGGTTCCTTGTGTGGATCCTTAGCCTGTGTAGCCTAAAAGTTGGGTGTTGTGTGTTGACCCTTGCTCATGGGAGCATAAACTATATCATGTAGACACGTTGTGTCAGCCTAAGTGTAAGTTGTACTAGTTGGAGGTAAACCTGATTTAAACCTCCGGTTTGAGGTGAACCTGTTGTGAAACCTCCTTTAGTGAGATCCGGTACACTCAAGGGTTGAGTGAGTCTGCCGGAAGTGGAGTAGAAAAGTAGTCGAACCACTATAAAAATGACTGTGTTTGAGATTACTATTGTCTTCCATTACTTGTGTGATTTCCTTAAAGGCTTTCATATTTGATTATCTAAGATCACATCTCACACACAGTTACATCCATCATAAACTCTGATTGGCATCTTGTTTATCTTACAAATAGTTTTATGACTGGATCCTCTATTTGGCTTGGAATCCATTAGAGTACCTCTGAAGAAATCCTGATGCATGCATATTTACTCAGGATAAGATTAATAGAATTTTAAATAACCATAAAATATTAAAAAGTCCCATTCACCCCCCTCTAGGACATATTGGCGTATTCCCACTTCAACTAAAGTTATCATTACTATAATTTCAATGTCACCATCATGATGGGTTGTCGAGATATTTCTCTACCTGGAAATCTTAGGTCCCGCAACATGCAAACAATGGTAATACGCAGGCCACATCTCCTAATCTAGGCGTCAGATTCACGCACGAGACATGGCGTTGGAACCGCGATGATGATGCGGTCACAATGGCATAGGTCTCGGGTTTACAGGATGCAACTTAGGGTCGCTCGCAAATGCTATCTACATATCGCGGGTCGTTGAAATTTGACGAGGAGGATCGCAGGATCCTAAGTAATAGAATGGTACTAGAACTTAGGTCTGTTAGCTCTCCCCTCCTAATGAAAATTTTATCCTCAAAATTTACATTCACGCAGAACAAGGCAAGAAGGAAGAGAAAACATGGCATCGCATATATAGATATTTCAAAACTTAGAATACAAGGCACAATCAATCTATAAAAGATGTGAATAACGCTCTCTAATCTCAGCTTCACGCTCCCAAGACGCCTCATCGACACTATGGTGACCCCACCACACCTTTACTAAAGGAATGACCTTGGTCCGGAGGACCTGTTCCTTCCGATCAAGGATGCGAACTGGTTGCTCAATATAGGAAGCATATTCACAGACCTCAAGTGGCTACCAATCAATCACAAGAATAGTGTTTGACTCACACTTTCACAACTTAGAAACATGAAAAACATTGTGGATGCCAAACAACTTAGGTGGTAAGGCAAGCCTATAGGCCACAGCGCTAACACACCCAGTGATCTCAAAAGGTCTAATAAATCTTGGGGCAAGCTTGCCCTTCGCTCCAAATTGAACCACACCCTTCATGGGCGAGACCTTGAGATACACTTAGTCCCCCTACTACAAACTCCAAGGGACGACACTAACGATCAGCAAAACTTTTCTATCGGCTTTGAGCTGTGAGCATCCTCTGTCTAATGATATCGATAACCTTTGATATTCGCTACATAAGCTCGGGACCTAGGAGATGGTGCTCTCCAACCTCGGCCCAACAACAGGAAGATCGACATGGTGAATTGGAACTACAGCAAGCCAAGTATACAGAATATGACTGTCCTCACGGAGCAGTCCAACTCGGTGAGCCAATCCATACCCAGGATGACGTCGAACAAATCTGCAGGCAAGAAGAAGGTCTCCCCCACCAACACGGGGTAAGACGAACAGAATCGGCCTAACACTGCGGTCTTCCCCAAGGGTGTCGACACTAACAACCCCTCACGGGTAAACTCTAATGACAATCCAGTTGAACGATAAAAATTCTCAGACATGAAAGAGTGTAAAGCACCAGAATCAAACAATACTCGAGCGATACATGCAGAGACAGGAAGAATACCCTCAATGACTCCTGATGACTATGGGTCTTGCTGAGCTACATAGAATCTAGCTTGAGCTAGATGGGGAGGTGTCTGTCCCCTCTGAGGTCCCTGCTGTTGTTGCTACTACCACTGTTGCGGCCTAAAATGCTGCCTCAGCTGCTGCTGGGGCCACGACGGCTGAGGTGGCTACGGTCGCTGCTACTATGGTGGAGGCTGTTGTGGCCCTCTCGACTGCTGCTGCTGTTGCTGAGGGTGGGGACACTCCTGTTTGTGGTGTCCTACCCCACCGCATCCAAAATACGTCCCTGAAAATGGCTTCTATGGTGGTGCTGAAGACGCGGCTGATGCTACTAGCACTGCTGGTGCTACTAGTGCTCTAGCGGCTAGGCGGGCTGTATGCTTCTGTTAAGACCGGGGATGTCACGCCCCAAACTCAGAAACCAGGCTCAGAAAATTCCCGATCGTCGAATCTGGTGCCGATAGCCTCCGTAGTAGCCCATTCTCGGCTTCCAGCGCGCATACGTCAAATTCCGATCCTAGGATCCTACAAGGAGGAGTTTCCAACGTACATTTATCTCGTAAGAAGCATAACCACAAGTTTACCTAAACACTACCAAAAAAATGTTCAAAGGCTACGAACTATGCTAGCTTTTAGCTACGGATATAGACCGTAGATAAGTTACTACAGCTTTAAACCGTAGCTAAAAAATGTCTAAACCGTAGCTAAAAGATACCACCTTCACACGTTCATCCAACATGGGATAGCCCCATAAGGGACTCTATGAGGCCCATTAAAATTTTTGTGCTCTATCTAATTTGTCTATATATTTTGAAAGAGAATGTTAGGGTAGGAGCCCAAAAAAGGAAGTAGATCGAATGCTCAAGTGGACCACACGTTAGGAGACAATGGAGATTAATACCTACTATTGATTGATGCTATGGTTCGATTGGACCTTTGATTTGCCTAGATGTTGGGGTCATTCCCTATTAAAAAAATTACAAAATTAATGGACGGAGTGGATATATCAAATGCATCAAGATGGACCCCACAAAGCCCTTGAAAAATCCGTCCGTCCATATCCCACCAGACGTGTGAACGCGGATGGGCTATGACGGACGGTACAATGGCTACGGCCCAAGGGGATTTTAGCTACAGTTTTAGACCATATTAGGGCTATAGCAGGTACAAAATTCGGAAACCACGCTCCTTTTTCTTTTCCCCCTCTCATGAAATGTTTCATTCTTTCCCTCCACTCCTTGGGGAAAAACCCCATTCCCTCTCACGTCTGTCCCTTTCTCTCTCACTCTCGATCTCCCACGCCTCTTCTCTCTCTCTCTCTCTCTCTCTCTCTCTCTCTCTCTCGATCTCCCGCACCATTGTTCCAAACATAAAAGTCATCATTAGTGCATTCGTTAGATTGCATCGTCAGAGAAGATTTTGATATGCTGCAACCTGTTTAATTTCTTCTATTTATTTATTTTACCCTCTTTTTTTTTTTTAATACCCGTTTGGCTGCACCAATATTGTATGTGTTTGGGAGTCTTGAAATCGTAGTCTGGTGGAATTAATTTCATCTTGAAATTGCTATCGCATTCACATCAACAAGTGGAATTGCGATTTTTGTTCCCTTGGACGGAAAAGGAATAGTCCTCTTTATTGCCAAATCTACTTTCCTTGCATTTCCAAACATGATGCCTTTTTAATGCAGGGTATCCCCTTCCGTCCAATTTCCCATAGATGGATTTTATGAAAAATTCCCAGAAGACAACCATTTCTATATCATTTTGTCCTGTCTTGAGAGATCTAACCCTCAACAGAGTAATGAGCTCCTTCTCATAACCTATCATGTTTCTTTTGAAATAGGAGTCCAAACAATTTGGTTACTAATTGTCTCATAGCTGTCAATCTTTCTGAACTGATAAGTTGTAAAGGTGGCTGAACAATCTACCTATCCTCCCAAAAACTGTTCAAATGAAACCTTAATATAGACTTCAAGTTGGCTTATATGTGCTTTTTTAATTTCTACTAAATGATTTTCTGGTAATGAGAAGATGAAACTGTTGGGAAGTTGTTTGTGGTAAATAACACACCTAATGTAATTTAATAGAATGGAAAGCATAGGAGTCCATGATGTTATGAACATTTTATTCACAATGAGCATGGCTACATCCATGTTGGTGAGTTTGAAATGATTTTTTTTCTTAGAGATGGGTTTGGTGGTAATTTTGTAAATTTTGCAGCATTTGATCTATTTATAACACATTTAAGGTGGGCCCCACCCATAGACGTGCTATTAGGGTGGCCCACCAAATGTTTGGATGGTGTGCATAAGACACACATCAAGGTGAGGTCCATTTGATGAACGGTTTGGACATCTCACAACTCATTAAGTGGGCCACACAATCACATCTTCACACACAAAACAAATGAAAAAGAGAGGGTTTGAGAGAAAGAAGCACCCACAGTTAGATCTTCCCTTCCTTCTTCCGCCAATGCATGCTAGAACCCCAATGGACGAACTTCAACGGTTGAGATGGATCATGGATGGTGGAGATGAGAGTTAAGAAGGTGGGCCACACTAGCTTCTCCCCATGGAAGCCATGGATGTGGGTTACTTAGAGAGGTGGAGTTTGAAAATGAGAGAGAGGTGAGAGAGATAGGTGTAAGAGAGAGAGGGAGGTGATGTGAGTGATGGGGAGAGGGATGGTGATGGGTGAAGGGTATATACTTGTTGTAAGAAAGAGTTGACTTAGAGGAGAGGTGGTTGTACTTGACATTAATGTGTGATGTGTACCTGATTGATGGGTTTGATGTGATGCTCTCTTGAAATTTACAACGCGTGGCGTTTTTTCCTCGAACTGAACGTGGGCCCACATCTCCTGGCCCGGGTATCGCCTTGGAGCGTAATACGCGGCGTCAGAACCGCGGTGATGGCGCGGTAGTAAGGGTATAAGTTTCAAGTTGAGCCGACCCTGATATATGGGACACGACTCATGTTTGCTCGCAAACACTGATAATAGATCTTGGGTCACCAGAATTCGACCGGGAGGATTGCGGAAGCCTACGGAATAGTACGGGCTAGGATACGGGACTTACAAAATGGGCCTAACAAGGTCAAGGTGAGCCTTCAACCACCTATAAGGTCCTTATGTGCCTACCTTAGGGCATCAAGGAGGACATCTAACCTCAACTGGGTCCTAAAAAGGTAGCCTGCTACGTATATAAAGTAAGGTCCAAGGCCTAATCAATCCATGGCCTAGTGGGCCATACACTAAGCCCAATACATAGGTAACCTGGTGGGCCCTTAAGCAAGGTTGGGGCCCAACCATAAGGGTCATGGGTTCAGTCATTGTGGTGGGCCTAATGGGTAGCCCATTATCCCAATATATGAGAAATCTTTATATTTAACACAAGTAAGTTGGGCTTCACATCTCGGCCTAAGAATGGATTTATTATAGTGGGCAAGCAAGGGCCCAACTACTTGAGTATTTAACCCATAAGACCCATCACAATGGCATGGTAAATATAGGACCCAAGGGTCTAACGGGCCTATCAAAAGTTCCAGCCCAACCAAGGCTATAAGGCCCATTAATTAACTAGAAGACTAGCCCAAGAAGAATCCAATTGGAATGAGCCTTTAATCATGCACTAATTAAGCCCAAAAATAAAATTAAAATGGTAAGATAACTGACCTAAATCCTCCTCAAATCTAGTGGGCCATACTGCCCCAAAACAACATTTATATAGGTAACAATTATTGGGCTCATTGCCAAATTCTAGCCCCCCCATTTTTTCCTGGGTTGGTTGGGAATCCAACAAAAAAAAAAATTTATTTTATAGTAGATGAAATTCCTGATGGCCCACACACATAACAGTGAGTCCCACCAGATGAGGGGGGGTGGCATATAACTCATATATCAAGTGGGCCGTGCCGTTGGAGTGTAGGCCCAGCAATGGCCCCAAGACAGGGATGCCTCATGTGTAGGCAGCCTTATGGGCCCGGGTATTTAGCCCAGAATCTCATTCAAATGGGCCGCAATTGTAAACAATCGAAGGGAAAGATGATCAAGTCCCTTAAGGACCCCACATGGATGGATGATGGGATATACAACATGTTTAGGTGGGCCCACAAAGCAGGCTGGACGCCCCAGCCTGGGTGTCCCTGCCTGGTGTGCCACTCCAGGCCTCTCCGTGAGTAGTATAAGGGCCCAATGGCTCTCAAATTTTTCAGAGTGATACGTCCATGGGTGGTCCATGAGCCTACAAAATTTCAGAATTTTTGGACATCTATAAATATTTGAATTAATTTAAATAAGGCAGTCTTTCCAGAAAATCGGATTGACCTGGACTTCCCAACGTGGTGGGCCGGTCCAGCCCTTGCCACGGTGTGCACAGGGGTCCGTTGGCCCCAAAATTTGGTAGGTGGGTCCTACCATTGGTGGAACATAATTTCAATTTTTTTTTTTAGATTTTTGGACAACTATAGATATTTTAATTTATTTTAAGAAAACAATCTATCCTGAGATATTGCCTGATCTGGACACCACAATATAGTGGGCCGGTCCAGCCACCACCATGGTGTGTACAAGTGTCCATTGGCCCCTAAATTTTGTAGGTGGGTCCTACCATGGGTGGGTCACCTCTCTGCAAAAGTTTAAAATTTTTGAGGTAGTATAAGTATTTTATTTAATTCACACAAATTATGGACAGGAAGGTCCAGAAATAATTCCTAATGAAACAATGCTGTTACCCCTGACTTGTGCACCCCATTTATGAAAGTGTCCTGGTTTGTCAATTAGCATGAGTGTTGAGTCAGTTAGACTGCAGAGCCTCATAGGAAGATCAAATCAAAGCATCTGTCTCAACTGGATGTGTGCAAGCTCGCCACAGGTAAATTTAATCTTCACATCCCATGTCCCAAAACACCAGGTATATAAAACCCTTAGAAGAAACTGGAATATCATAGGGTTTTTAAGTAAAGAAAACTTTTTTAAAATCAAAAAATTCTCTAAGTTTTCTTGCTTTGTTGATTTTATCGATACACTTCTCGATAGAATCGACTTGTGCTGTCGATGTCCTCGATGCTTAAACGATATCATCGAAATGAGGACAAAATATGTCCAGCAAACACATATATCTCTAGACGAATTTATCGATGCATCGATATACCTATTGATATCATTGATATTTGAATCTCGAATCCATCGAAGTTGACTCGATAACATCGACAGATAGATATCCGGCACCCCTGTTTTTACATAAAAAAATCACATGTGCATCGATATATTAAAGCCGTTCTCGATACCATCGAAGTTTAAATCTCGATGACATCGGAGGGCTCTCAATATTATCGATCATGGGCGCCTAGTCTTCTAGCAATTATTTCAGGGATGTTTATCTGTGACGAGGGTCACTCGATCGAATCGATATTCAAATATCGATGATATCGGTACGATTTCGATGGCATCGAATAGGGATAAAAACTGTCTAGCAAGCTTAAATGAAAATTCCTTGGATTTATCGATGCCTCGACACAGCTATCGATATCATCGACATTCAAATTCTAATGATCTCGAAGGTCCCTCGATCATTCTTGTAAACCTGAAATATTTCAAAGAAAGTCTCTCTCATTTTCAAATGTCGAGGAATCAAACCTCGCATCGATGGAATCGAGTTCGAAATCCGATGACATCGATTCGTGTTTCGATTCCCTCGACCAGCTGGTAATTGGTTTCAAAAGCGTATGACATTTGAGTTTGTGTCATCGAGCGGACCGTTGATGCTATCGAGTGTATACGCTCGATGATATCCATCCCGCTTGATGATATCGAACTCTGTCATAAATGTGACCGTTTTATATCCATTGGAACCTTTTGCCTATATAAAGAGAGCTTGTCTATTGTTGCTGGTAGAGAAAGAAGAGAGTGCTTTTGAGTATTTTACCTTAGATTATATACCCAAAGCCCTTTCTCTCAGGGAAGTTCATCCTCCAATCCACCCTCATCATTGATATTCAATAGAGTGGATTGAGGAATGAACTTCCACATTCAAGGATCCTCCAGCTACTACCTTAATGGCAAATCATTAAGCTGAGATGCCTTAAATGCATAATCGAAATCACTCTATCTTCCTTATAGGAAAATATTTTATAGAGTAGGATTCCGTCTTAACCTTGACCCAACCCGAAGCCTCGTATTGGTACATCATCTGAGTTGCGGATCAAGGAAGTCGAAGATTCTTCATCAATAAGGAGGAGAACTTCGTCGACATGCTGAATGAGACTCATCCACTTATTTGTAAGTTATTAGAGTCCAGAGGACACTTGTGATCATTCCTTTTTAGGATTGGGTCTAAGGTATTTCTCACCCTTGCAAGCCCTTGTAGGAGGCTTCCGGCGGGAGTGTACGTGGTGGGTGCGTTGTGTTGACCCTTACTCTGTGGAGAGCATAAATAGTTAAGGTCTTGTGAAAGATCCTTGGCTAGTGTGCCTAAAAGTGGGTGCGTTGTGTTGACCCTTGCTCGTGAGAGCATAAACAGAGGTTCCTTGTGTGGATCCTTGGCCAGTGTGCCTAAAACCTGAGTGCTATGTGCTGACCCTTGCTCAGGGAGCATAAACAGTCAGCCTCAGTGTAGGTTGTAAAGGTTGAAGGTGAACCTGATTTAAAATCTTAGGTTTGAGGTGAACCGCTGTGAAACCTCCTTAGTGAAATCCTATACACTCAAGGGTTGAGTGTGGTTACCGGGAGTGGAGTAGACAAGTAGTCGAACTAATATAAAAATGATTGTGTTTGAGATTGTTATTCTTTTGATTGTGTGATTTACTTTAATACTTTTATATCTGAGATAACACCTCACACACATACACAGTCATATCTATCATAAATTAGTTTGCATATTGTTCATTTCTTAAATAGTTTGTGATTGGATCTTCTACCTGGCTTGGAAGCCAGTGGAGTTACTTTTGAGTAATCCTGATAAGTACAGTTTGTTAGGATTAGTGTAATAGGATTTTTAATAAATCATAAAAACTTTAAAAAGTCCTATTCACCCCCGCTCTAGGACATAATGGCATATTCCTGCTTCAACTAAAGCGGTCCTCACCACAATTTCAATTAGAGTGGGCCCAGATCTGCCAAAATTTGGAAAAATGTAGGGCCAACATCCCTGTATAAGTATACAACAAGGTAGGGTCCACAAAGGTGGCCCACCATTTCAAAAATAAGATGATATTTATGTTTTTACAACATGCAGAGTGGCTGGACAGTCCAGAAAATCTGGACTGACCAACCTTCTTAGCCCACCTTTTTGGGTGATCAATCAAGGGCGGATGGAGGTGGGATTCAACACACATCAAGGTGAGGTCCACACCTCCAAGAATCATCTATCAATGGGGGTGAAATTGAAAAGGCCTAGAGGGGGGGTGAATAGGACTATGCCAAATTTAAAATAATGACAGCGGAATTAAATAATGTGATAGCTAAATAAAAGAAATCAATTCACAATGCTTAAATGGAAAGCAGCCTTAATAATCAAGTATTGAGAGATTGAAACAAATGTAGTTCTAAAGACAACCTTACACCATAAAAACCAAGGGTTTATGATAGGACAACCTTATTTCTAGAACGTTCTTTGAATTAAAAACTCAAATCGAAAAGGAATAAATAAATAGCAAGGAATTGAGATAAATTGTAAGAATTTAAATCTAAATTATTACAACATTCACATCCACACATACATTCCACAAACTTGAATGATAATAGATAGGAATTTAAACAAATATTCAAACCACAAAACACAAGGAATTATAGTGGTTCACCTGTGTGTTCACCAATTGTTAAACAATAGCCACACAGCTACTCCACTCCTAATATCCTCACACAGGGGATATTTGCGTTCACTATCAAAATAGGTTTCACAGGTTCACCTAAAACCTTCACAATTGTGCCTTTTTAACTTAGGCTTACACAATCCAAAAACCCACACTTTCTGAGTTTTCTGGCTCTCCTCAGATAACTAACACAATGAGATTTTTCTGGCTCAATCTCCAAAGAAATCAAAAGAATGTAAATTACATAAAAGTAAAATACCTGGATTTCTCCTTTTTGTAGTAGCCCGGTAGAACCAATCAGAGTAGATGTTCAAATCAACGCTCAATGTCCAATACTCACTTTACAATGGTTCTAAGTTCTAATTGATTTTAAATTAAATCATATGGGCTTAGCTCTATTTGATTTTGATTCCAAGAAGAAAGAATACAGCAATTCCTCTTTTCAAATAAGATTAGAATATAGGAATAAAATCAAATAAGAAAAGCTAACAAAAAGAATATTAAAATGAACAAATTTATCTCAGAGTGGAGGCTTGAATTTTCTTGAAATTAATCGATGAAAAACTCTGAAGTTTGCTTTCAATTTATAGATGAAAAGATCACGTCTATAACTAGTTTTAGGAACCCTTCGACTGGTCGTAGAACCAACGGCATTTTGAAATTTTTGAGTGTGATCTTAAAAACTGTGCTACGACTGGTCGTGGACCACCTATGACCGGTCGTAGCTGACCTAGGACTGGTCGTAGACAACCAGGTTTGGTTGCTGGAGTTTGAGTCGTAGTTCTAGGACTGGTCGAAGGTCGAGTTGTGACCTCCTTACGACTGGTCGAACAGTCTCCACGACTGGTTGTAGAGTAACCAAATAATTCTTAAAATCTTCAACAACTTAGGACTGGTCATGGAATTTCTTGGACTGGTCGAACCAGTGCTAGGACTAGTCGAACAAGGTCCAGGACTAGTCTTAGAACAGACCAAATTCACATATAAACATATAATTTGAATTATGAATCCGAAATGACCTACCCTAAGGTCAATCTAAGGTCAATCATACCTAGGACATGAAGTATGAACATTGAACTTCGTCCTTTCAGATGTAGGTTGACCTTTAAACCTTATGAAGCTTGAGATCTCTATCTTGATGTAGCTTGATCTTGAGATCTTCGAAAGCTTGAACTTAAACTTCATCTTGAGTTGTACTTGAGTCTTGAAATGTACTTGAGTCTTGAAATGTACTATTCTTATCGATGTAGCTCTGAACATTGATGCTTAAAATACATGACTTTACATTTCTTGAAGTAGAGCACCGTACATGTCTTGAACCATTGTGATGCAGTGTCTTGATCATATATATATCAACATACAAACACAAGACACAGATAGAGGTTTTGGCATAACAAAATTTGACAATCAAAGGAGCATGAGACCATAACACTTACAGAAACATCCTCTTATCATTCCATAATCCTGACCCAAAAACCATCCAGCAATTGTCCAGAAAATTTTTGGACAGCAACATATATATGAAATGAACTGAGCATAGGAACCAACATAAGGAGAATCACCCCATGAAATCAGTGTTGTGGTCCACCTCAGTGGGCCCCACAAACATCTAGACCAATTTCCCTTCAAAAGACCCATTGCATGCATCCGATATGGAGCAATTAGGGTGCCAACGTCCAAGGAATGGACAGCCATGGGCGTCCACCTTGCTTGGACGGTTTGGATATTCCAGGGCCCCCAAGTGGGCCACACACATCATAAATGAAAGATAAAATAAGAGAAAAATGAAAGTCACAAGAGAGGATCTCCGCCACTATTGAGTCCTCTCTCCATCACAACACATTCATGTCATCCATTGGATCATATACAATCTAGATCTAGCACATGCATGGAGTCAGGAATCAATCCAATGGTGGGAATTCCTTTCCCACCTAAATCTTGGTCTAGATAACCCCTAAAAGACATGCATCAAGGAAAAATGCTGTGATGGGGTCCATGGAGAATGGCCCCATCCATGTAACTTGCATGCAAAGGAATGGACCATTAGCCTCAATCATGGAAATATGAGGGACCTCCATCATCACTTGATGGGCCCCACAAGTTCCTAAGGATGAGATGCAGGGGAATCTACCAAAAGAAAATAAGAAAATACTAAGCTAACTGCACCCACCTTAATGGATCTTGAAGATTCTCCTATCTTCAAGCTCCTTAAGCTCCAAGGGTTATAGATGTATGGTTGAGATTATTTTTCAAAGGTTAGATTGGGAGGTTTTTGAGAGAAAATGGGCTGGAGCTGCTGGAATATGGGGGATGTCTAAGGGCATCTCTTGGGTTGTTAGAGGAGAGAAAAGGAAGGATATGAGAAGAAGATGGAGTGTTGTAGAGAACTCATCATTGCAATGTAAGGAAATCATTGCTTTTTGAGAAGAAGGCTCATGATGACCTTTTTGGGAAGAAAATCCATGATGGCTTGTAAGAAAGTTGACTAGATGGCTATAAGTAATGATAACTCTCATAGGAAATTATGGAACCAGGGTGGGTCCACCTAGGAAAATGTGTACAAGCACCAGGTGGGTCCCACATCGTGATCAATGGCCCAAATAATGTGCGGCCTACAACTTTTGATGTACACGTTGGATTTATACATGAGACGCGGCGTTGGAACCGCGACGACGATGCAGTCACAATGGTATACGTCTTGGGTTAATCCGAGTCGGATCTACGTGATCGAACTCAAAGATGACCGCAAACACTACCCAAGGGTCGTGGGTCATCGGAATTTGACCGGTAGGACCATGGGACCAAAATGAACGAGATACATACTCACATGCACACATGCACACATGCGAACTCAGGTCGATTCTTACAATCCTCCCCACCAACAAAGAAATTTCATCCTCGAAATTGACAAAATTGGAATAATAAAAATGCGTAAACATCATCATATATATATATATATATATATCTCAATCACCAATCACAAGAGAAGCAATATAAGCAATACAAAAAATCAATCTTCGAACAAATGAGGATAACGCTCTCTAATCTCGGCCTCGAGTTCCCAAGATGCTTCGGCCTCTGAATGATGATCCCATTGCACCTTCACCAAGGGAATGACCTTGGTCCTAAGGACCTACTCTTTTCGATCAAGAATACGAATCAGCTGCTTAATGTAAGAAGCATCCTCACGGACCTCAAGTGGCTGCCAATCAATCACAAGAATAGTGTCCGACCCACATTTCCGTAACATAGAAAAATGAAACACATTGTAGATCGCGGACAACTCAGGAGGTAAGGCAAGCTTATAGGCCATAGTGCCCACATGCTTGGTAATCTCAAAACATTCATAAATATCGGGGCGAGCTTGCCCTTCACACCAAAGCGAACCATGCCCTTCATAGGCGAGACCTTGAGATATACCATGTCCCCGACTGTGAACTTGAGGGGTCGACACCGACGATCATCAAAACTCTTTTACCGACTTTGAGCTGTGTGCATCCTCTGCCTGATAACATCAATAGCCTCTGATGTCTGCTGCACAAGCTCACTACCTAAGAGATGATGCTCTCCAACTTCAGTCCAACAACTAGGAGATTTGCATGGTCTACCATGAAGTGTCTTAAAAGGAGACATACCGATAGTCGCCTGATAGCTGTTGTTGTACGCGAACTCGGCGAGGCACATATGCTCATCCCAATCGCTTGCAAAGTCGATCACACAAACTCTTAGCATATCCTCAAGGATCTGGTTGACCCTTTCAGTCTGCCGATCTATCTGTGAATGATAAGCGGTGCTAAGACGCAAAGTGACCCCCAACGCCTGCTGGAAACTCCTCCAAAACTGAGACGTAAATCTGGAGTCTCGGTTTAAAGCGATCAAAACTGGGACGCCGTACAATCTCACTATCTCCTCAATGAACACCTTTGCAAGCCAGTCCATAGACCAGGAAGCATGTATTGGAATGAAATGAGCCGACTTCGTCAGAAGATCAACGATAACCTAGATGGTATCGTGACCGCGTGGAGTCGGTAAACCTACGATGAAGTCCATCAATATGTGCTCCCACTTCCACTCTGGAATACTCAACGACTGCAAGGGACCAGGGGGTCTTTGGTGATCGGCCTTGACACGTTGGCATGTGTCACACTCAGCCACAAAACTAGCGATTTGGCGCTTCATTCCCTACCAAAAATACCGCTTCCTCAAATCATGATACATCTTCGTGGAGCCCGAGTGAATAGTAAGTCTCGATTGGTGTACCTCGATCATCAGATCACGATGCAACTCTGTCACGTCCGGGACACAGAATCGGACTCTAAAGCGTAATCCACCATCAGAACCAATCTACCAGTCTGACTGCTCCATGGATGCGGCCTCCGCTCGGTACTCTTGAAGTGATTCGTTCGTCTGCTGAGCCTCGATCACCCTAGCCACCAAAGAGGGTTGAATCGATAAGCTCGAAAGCTGAACAATGGAAGACTATAGACCGAACTCAAAGTCATACTTTGAAACATCCTCGAGCATCTGCCACTATCGAACCATCATATGTGCCACCAGGCCTTGTGGCTGACAGCTGAGCGTGTCCGCCACCACGTTTACCTTGCCCGGGTGGTACTAAAGGTCAAAATTATAGTCTTTCAATAGCTTCATCCATCGCCTCTGACGCAGGTTTAACTTGGACTGCGAAAACAGATACTTCAAGCTCTTATGATTAGAGAAGAGCTCGAACCTGACCCCATATAGATAATGCCTCTGCACCTTCAGTGTGAAGACACCTGTTGTAAGCTCCAAATCATGGGTGGGGTAGTTCAGCTCATGAACCTTGAGCTGGCGCGAGGCATACGTCACTAGCTTCCTGTGCTGCATCAGTACAGCACCCAAGCCAACTCTAGAGCAATTGGTGAAAACAACAAAACCCTCACTCCCATCAGGAAGAGTGAGAATAGGAGAGGACTTGAGATGGTCCTTCAACTCCGTAAATGCCTCCTCGCAGGCGTCACTCCAGACGAACTCGATGCCCTTCCGCGTCAACCAGGTCAGCGGTGCTGCAATATGGGAGAAACCCTCAATAAACCGTCGATAATACACTACTAGACCGAGGAAACTATGGATCTCGAACGCGTTCATGGGTTGGCTCCACTGATGCACTACATCAACCTTTGAGGGGTCCACAGCGACACCCTCCCTCGTCACAACATAACCGAGGAACTTCACCTCCTCATGCCAAAACTCACACTTCTCCAGCTTCGCATACAGCTGATGGGCACGGAGGGTCTCTAGTACAATTCACATGTGCTCAGCATGTTCCTCTCGAGCCCTCGAATATACAAGAATATCATCAATGAATACCACCACGAATTGAAGGAAGAATGGCAGGAAAACCTTGGTCATTTGCTGCATGAATACGACGGGTGCATTGGTCAGTCTGAACGACATGACTAGGAACTCGAAGTGACCATAGCGTGTCCGGAAAGCGGTCTTCGGAATGTCCTCCTCTCGGACCCAAATCTGATGGTAACCGAAGCGCAAGTCTATCTTAGAAAAATACTGTGCACCCTGCAAATGATCGAACAGATTATCAATACAGGGAAGCGGGTATCGGTTCTTGATGGTGACTATATTGAGCTCACGATAGTCCACACAGAGCCGCAACGAACCATCCTTCTTCTTCAAAAACAGTACCGGGGCTCCCCAAGGCAAAGTACTGGGACGAATGAAACTTAACTCCTGGAGCTCATCTAATTGTTCCTGCAGTTTTCTTAACTCCAACGGTGCATCCGGTAGGGGGCCTTTGAGATAGGCGCTGTACCGGGCACCAGATCAATATGAAACTCCACCTCTCGACTCGACAGTAAACCCGGTATCTCCTGGAACACATCCGGGTACTCGCAAACAATTGACAGCTGCTCAATACACTCTGCCACATAATCCTCAACGACAGAAGCTAAGAAACTAGATAATGGCTCTCCTCTGGGCTCAGTGACAAACTGAAAAACTGGCAAGCCTGGAATGTGGAATGTGACTGTCCTCACGGCATAGTTTAAGATGACATGATACTCCACAAGCCAGTCCATACCCAGAATAATATCGAAGCCTGACAGCGGCATCATGAATAGATCGGCAGGAAGGAACATCTCACCCACTAACACCGAGCAAGAAGGATAGCGATGGGTCAACACAACGGACTTCCTCATGGGAGTCGAAACGGCCAAGGCCTCACACATTAACTTCAATGGAATACCGATCGATCGGTAAAACTACTCAGCCACAAAAGAATGGGAAGCACCCGAATCAAACAAAACATGAGCAACGCAAGCAGAAACAAGAAGAATATCCTCAATAACTCCACCGGTCAATGACTGCAGGTCCTGGCTTGGTGCTTGCTGCACGGAATAAAAGTGGCCCTGAGCTGGTAGAGGAAGCAAACTGGAAGACTGGGGGTCCTGAGTCTGTGCCTGCTGGGCTGCGATACACACTCGACCTAAGGATTGGACATATGGATATCCCCTCTACTGGTGCTGCTGCTACTGCTGTCTCTATTGGGGAGGTCTGCCTGGCTGCCTCTACTGCTGAGGAGGAGCCCTAGGAGCAGTAGGTGAAAGCTGTGATCACTGCTGCTGCTGCTGAGGGGGATGAGGAGGGGGAAACTGCGGTGACCTCTCCTACTGAATGGGGAGAGGGTACTCACGCCTCTGATGCCTGGCCTATCCACAACCGAAGCAAACACTGGAAAAGGGGCCGGAAGGTGAAGCGGCCGGCGGTGCTGATGATGATGAAGAAGCTACTGACTGAGCCACAGATTGTCGATACCTTGATCTGCCCCTCCTTTTTTGCTGACGGTGATGCGTGGAACTGCCGGCTGGAGCTCTCCTCTTCCGGTCTCTACCGGAACTCTGCTCTCTCAATCTATGGGTCATAGCCTAGTCCTCCTTATAAACCAGTGCCCGATGTATGACCTGGTCGAACGTCTCCAAGCAATGCCCTACTACACGGCTGCGAAAGGCATGACACAAACTAGTCATAAAAGAACAGACCCTCATCTTTTCATCGCTGGTGAGATGATAAGTAAATCTGGACAAGGCCAAGAAACGATCCTCATACTAAGATACGGTCAGATCTCCCTGAACCAAGGTCTCAAACTCGATCACCCACTGAATTTGAACATGCTCAGGGAAGAACTTCTGATCGAAATGAACCGTGAACTCCTCCCATGTCCAAACGAACTGAGGCCCGACCATCCTGGATATGGATGACTACCAATGACGGGCCTCACCCTAAAGAAGATAGGTCGCAAGAGATACTCTCTGATCTGTAGGACACTGTATAGTGTCAAAAATCCTTGCAACCTCAGTGCACCAAGCCTCACCGGCAGAAGGGTCAGGATCACCACTAAACCTCGAGGGATCAAGCTGCCGGAACTCTCGAGTTATCGCGCTAGCACGCGGTCAGTCAGACGGCCTAGAAACCTCGACGGTAGTAGGCTGATGGGTCTGCAATGTAGTGGCAATAAGCTGCATCAGCTGCTGAAAATGCTTGGCCCCTATCGGCATTATCGGAAAGGCAAGAGCAGCACTCGCCTCGGACGGAGGTACGAGTGTGGCTGATGGAGTAGGAGCATCTGTAGCCTGAACAGTAGGCTGAGGAGGGAGGATCGGTGGGGGAACCGAAGCAACTGAAGGAGCAGGTGCTATAGGCTCAACCGGAGGAACAGGACAGATCGGGACCTTTGGAATTGGTTCCTCAACAATGGAAGCAGGATATGCTTGAGTAGGACGGGTATCTCGGGTGCCTCTACCACGGGCACCATGACCATGGGTGCCGAGACCACGGGTGCTGAGACCTCGGGTGCCACATCTAGGCGGCATCGTCTACAAAATAATGATGATGCGAAGAATCAAGGTAATTACAGACTTGATATGGAGCGAAAGGAAAGGTCTCAGGACACTACTTGCCTTATGCCCTAAGCAGACATGTGATGTTACCCCGAGTTATTTTAGAATTACTTGCCATGCTTTGATACCAACTCCTGTCATGCCCCAGACTTGGTAACCGGACTCACAAATAACCCGATGACCAGTTCTGACCGCAATAGCCTCCATAGTACCCTATTCTCGGCTCCTATGGTAGGTTCCGATCCTTGGATCCTACAAGGAGGATTTCCATAATAGTATAATCAATTCCAATACGAGCATACCCAATATCACAGCAAGTACATCTGACAATAACTAAGGGCACACATCACAAAATCCACTAAGAATTTGAATTTTTTACAAGTATCCATAAGATCCAAGAGGACATACATAAGATGATAGAAAAAGGAAAGGAAAGGCTGCAACACTGGGGTCCTCAAGTTCA
The DNA here is from genome assembly GCF_029962835.1 of Magnolia sinica. Taxonomy (NCBI): domain Eukaryota; kingdom Viridiplantae; phylum Streptophyta; class Magnoliopsida; order Magnoliales; family Magnoliaceae; genus Magnolia; species Magnolia sinica. Next base: position 72,931,968 of record NC_080578.1, on the reverse strand, counting down.
ACTCTACTCCACACTCTACTGCTACGACGCCTGCCTAGGATCTCCTGCACGCATTAATCGTGCATAAGCTTATAGAAGCTTAAAGGGTGGTGAATGTGTGTGATAATAGTGCACAAGAGAATAATAGGGGATACAGGAAGGGAAACATGCTCGATAACAATATCACTAACCTTACCAAGGCTTATCATGAATACAATGCAATGAGTACTAGGTGCCATACCATGGCAGTGCATGAAGGGGCTTATTTAGGCAATGCTAATGGGATGCAAGTAATGCCAGTGCTCATATCCAAACCACATGTCAAGTACTTTTCCAATCATAAGGAACTCACCGGGGTCCATTACACTTCTGAATGAATGCCGCTTTACAAAACCCATACAGTCAAATGAGCATAAGAGACCTCACTACCCGCCTATGGACAACCAATCACTAGTAAGGCCTGACGGTAGCGGACCCATTCACAAGCTGGTCAGACTCAGCCTGGCAATGCCTCCTTACATCAGGCGAGTAAGGCCACACTCCTATCCAACTGACTACATGACAGTGGGAGTCGCGGCCTAACAGAATAAGGCCCTCGTACACTCATATATTCCACCCGGTCACGATGTTGGAGCAGATCCTTGGTACCATGGAAGTTTTGAGAATTTCACCAATGGGCATCCTATGCACCCGGTATGCTCAAGTAATATTTCTGGTGTCCATACATCTAGCCATCCACTTATATCCCTATGGAGGTAAGGCCCTGATAAAGCAAGGGCGGTATCATCATGAAATGCGATGCCAATGCATGAGTCATACATACAGATCATGCACAAGCTTCAGGCACTCAACGTGTACAAGGGGAGAAACTCCGTCCCTCTATGACCACCATACAATGCAATCAATTCACACAAATGATGCATATGAGTCACAACGATGTAAGTGTGCTACCTGTAGAATATATGTATTCCTCCTTCCCAAGGAGGGACAATGACAAGATATATATAAATAGGTATTCTAAGGACAAATGAAGTTCTCTTAGTGGGGGCCCAACAGTTCGGGATGACCCATAAGTTAGGGGAGTCTTAAGGCCTCAAAAAGGAAACGGGCCTAACAAGGTCCAAGGTGGGCCTTCAACCACCATAAGGTCTTTATGTGCCTACCTTAGGGCCACCAAGGAGGACATCTAACCTCAACTAGGTCCCAAAAAGGTAGCTTGCTACGTATATAAAGTAAGGTCCAAGGCCCAATCAATCCATGGCCTAGTGGGCCATACACTAAGCCCAATACATTGGTAACCTAGTGGGCCCTTAAGCAAGGTTGGGGCCCAACCATAAGGGTCATGGGTTCAGTCATTGTGGTGGGCCTAATGGGCAGCCCATTATCTCAACGTATGGAAAATCCTTATATTTATCACAAGTAAGTTGGGCCTCACATCTCGGCCCAAGTATGGATTTATTATAGTGGGAAAGCAAGGGCCCAACTACTTGAGTATTTGGCCCATAAGACCCATCACAATGGCATGGTAAATATAGGACCCATGGTCCAACGGGCCTATTAAAAGTTCCAGCTCAACCAAGGTTATAAGGCCCATTAATTAACTAGAAGACTAGCCCAAGAAGAATCCAATTGGAATGGGCCTTTAATCATTCACTAATTAAGCCCAAAAATAAAATTAAAATAGTAAGATAGCTAACTTAAATCCTCCTCAAATCTAGTAGGCCATACTGCCCCAAAACAACATTTATAAGCAACAATTATTAGGCTTATTGCCAAATTCCAGCCCACCCATTTTTCTAGGTTGGTTCGAATCCAACAACAAAAAAATTATTTTATAGTAGAAGAAATTCCTGATGGCCCACAAACATAACAGTGGGTCCCACTATATGGGGGGGGGGGGGGCATATAACTCATATATCAAGTGAGATGTGCCGTTGGAGTGCAGGCTCAGCAGCGGCCCAAGATGGGGATGCCTCATGAGTAGGCAGCCCTATGGGCCCGTGTATTTAGCCCAGAATCTCATCCAAATGGGCCCCAATTGTAAACTACCAAAGTGAAAGATGAACAAGTCCCTTAAGGACCCCACATGGATGGATGATGGGATATACAACACGTCTAGGTGGGCCCACAAAGCAGGCTGGACACCCCAGCCTGGGCGTCCCTGCCTGGTGGGCCACTCCAGGCCTCACTGCGGGCAGTATAAGGGCCCGATGGCTCTAAAATTTTAGAGAGTAATACTTCCATGGGTGGGACACACCCCCATAAAATCTCAGGATTTTTGGACATCTATAAATATTTTAATTAATTTAAATAAAAAAGTCTGTCCAGAAAATCGAACTGACCTGAACGTGCCAACGTGGTGGGCCGGTCTAGCCCTTGCCACGGTGTGCAAAGGGGTCCTTTGGCACCAAAACTTGGTAGGTGGGTCCTAACATGGGTGTAACACATCTCCATAAAATTTCATGATTTTTTGACAACTAGAGATATTTTAAATTATTTTAAGAAGACAATCTATCCTGAGATACTGCCTGATCTGGACACCACAATATAGTGGGCCGGTCCAGCCACCACCATGGTCTATACAAGTGTCCATTGGACTCCCAATTTTGTAGGTGGGTCCTACCTTGGGTGGGTCACATATCTACAAAATTTAGAATTTTTGAGGTAGTATAAGTATTTTATTTGATTCACACAAATTATGGACAACAAGGTCCATAAGTAATTCCTGCTGAAACAATGTTGCTGCCCCTGACTTGTGCACCTCATTAAAGTGGGCCCAGATCTACAAAAATTTGGGAAAATGTAGGGTCAACATCCCTGTACAAGTATACAATAATTTAGGGTCCACAAAGGTGGCCCACCATTTTAGAAACAAGCTGATATTTATGTTTTTACAACATGCAAAATGGCTGGACAGTCCAGAAAATCTAGACTGACCAACCTTCTTGGCCCACCTTTTTGGGTGATCAATCATGGGTGGATGGATGTGGGATTCAACATATATCAAGGTGGGGTACACACCTCCAAGAATCATCTA